>NW_027269282.1:8275000-9475000 GCF_023055355.1 Agelaius tricolor | reverse complement strand
ATTTTGACCAAGAAAATAATAAAAATGCAATAACTGCTGTAATCCAAAAATAAACTGATCTATCCAAAAGAAACTGACACATTCTTGGGCACATAGCACTGAGTGCAATGGCAAAGGAGCTGCAGAAAACAGGTTCAGGACTAAAAACCCATAGAAATAAACCCACAAAACCCCACCCCCAAACCAAGCAGAGTATTTCCTGGTTTTATTTAATCTCAGACAAATCTGTCACCCACCTGAGCTCACAAGTGACCAACATCCTCACCATACTCAGTGAAAAATAAGATTTAAAGCACACATTAAATAATCACAGTTACACAGATGCTGCATCTCCAGAACTTGAAACATCCACACACAAGCAAAAAAGTGAAGGTTCAATTTACCCAAAGGTTCCATTTACCCAAACCTTTGAAACCCTGGAGGTGTGAAGCATCTGCAGTCACATATGAAATTTGCTCCAAGGAAAAAAATATGCAGAAAAACAAAAATAATTTTAAAATATGCTTAACTAGGGCTAGTTTTCCAAGCAGAAAATTAAATCTGCCATTTCTTTCCATTCCTCAGGTTTCTTAGAAGAGCTTCATTCCCCATCGAGGAATCCCATGTTTCTGTTTTAGTTTTGCCCTGGTTTGCCCCACAGCTTCTGATCTTGTCAAACCCCACCATGTTCAGCATCTGCTGAAGTGGTTGCTCAATATGCTCTAACAAGCAGCCCAAAACTTCAAGGATAAAGAAGAATTTCTTGATTTGAAGAAAATAGAGAAAGGGGGCATGAGGGATAGGACTGGTGGGAAAAGTAGAGTGAGTTTATTTCTTCACATGTCCATAGAATTTACATAATGAAAGACAGAAAGAAAATATTTCTTTTCTTCTGTTTGGCTCTTATGCAACTCACAAGTATAACATTTAAAAATTAATAACCAGCTAATAAAATTTAATTCCCCTTGCCCCAAAAGAACTTTCCATGCTCCCAGAAAATTCCCAAGATTCTGTAAAAGGAGTTTCAGACGGGCAGTGTTCTTGAGCTGGCATCAACATACACAGTGTTAATACTACTGAGATTTATTTTTCTTTCTTAACATAGGAAAGAAAAGTTATTTTTTTAATACATGCAGAGCTCAGTAGAAAGACAAATCCCATCCCTGCTGCTTTCAGATCATGAATATATGGAATTAAAATGAACTTACTCCTTTTCTACTGCTGCTTCAAAGTTGTATTGTCAGACACAGCCTCCAAGGAAGCAGAAGAGTGAACTATTGTGCTGGTTTCAAAATAAGCAACACCACTAAGCCCATTCAAAAGAGCAGAATTAAAAAATAAAATTAAAGTCACCCAAATCTGCAATGTTCTAATTAAAGGAAATAAAACATATATACAAAAAAAAACCAAAAAAAACCCAAAAAACCCAAAAAACCAACCCAACACACACAAGAACCTCCCAAACAAAAAAAATTAAATAAGCTAGAGGTAGATTTTCCAGAAGGCCTTCTGCTAAACATAATAAAATTTTCATGTCTATTAAAAAAAATTAAATTAAAAAAAAAGAAAAGAGAAAAATAAATAAAATAAATACAGCTAAGAACTTTTCCTGTGTGAGCCACGTCCCTGAAGAGCTGTTCTAACCCTGCCCTTTGGCACAGGTGGGTTCCCATTGGGTTCAGCTGCCCAATTTTTGGAGCAGCTGTTCCCTGCACTCCACATCAGAACTGTGCCTCTGCTCTGGGCTTTGGGCCCCACCTGTGCTGGGTTTGTGGCTGGAATCCTGCCCTGGCTGCAGCAGGGAACGCTCATACTCCCTGGGGATGGGTCAAGGGAAGAGTTTGAGAAATTCTGGCAAAGCCACAGAGCTTTAGACATGTCTGGGGCACCATGAGGAGTTCTCTTGGGGCTGAGATTAGGTTTAATTTTAGGTTTAATTTAGTAAATATTTGGAGTCCCAGGTAGTGTAAATGTGTAGTAGTCTTACAACAGCCTTTAATGGCACACTGTGATTGGCAGATGATGGAAATGTGTTGGTCAGGGCACCTCTCTAGAAAGAACCAGCTCTGGGATCAGCTGGACTTCAGCTTGAGGTGGATTTTCCAGAAGGCTTCTGCTAAACACAGTAAAATTTTCATGTGAATTTAAAAAAAACTAAATAAAAAAATTAAATTAAAAAAAAATTTTAAAAAATGAAATAAAAAGATGCTGTCATGCATATTAAATAAAAAAATGCTGTCATGCATACATGTCATGTGCTCAGCCCATGGCTGGCAGCTCCTCCAGGGCACAGGCAGCATCTCCAGAAGGCTCTTTTGTGCTCAGCAAACATCTCCCCTCAGCCCCTGCTCTCTGATCCAGCTTTCCCCAGTGAATGCTGAGGTTCCCAGGATGTGGTTTTGTCTCTGCAATGCCAGCCCTGTGTGCAATCACCCTGCAGGGCAAGGGCACTCAGCTCTCTGGGACATCTCATCTCCTCTCACCAGCTCTGCCACATCTTTAAACACCCGGAGCACTCAGCACAAATTCATCAAATCCTTGCAGCTCATTAAGGGTCTGTGATCCCCTCACAACCCAGGGAAGGAATTTTTGTTTGGAAATATCCACTTTCCCCCTTCTCTGCAGCTCTCTCAGCTTCCCATGCAATTCCCCTGCTCTATCAGAGTCAAATATTGCTGCAAGCTGTGGTTCCAGGCTAAAGGAGCCTCCTCTCCCTTCCACCACAGACAGGTATTTTTATATCAGTGGTTATTCATAAAAGAATAACTGGGGGGAAAACTGTCTTCTGAGGGGATTGTTTTGCCATCATATTTATTTGTTTCCCATCTCTTTTGCAGCCTGTCTGAGATGAAGGTCCCCTGCTGGCAGTACACTTCTGTTGTTAATGCTTCTTTTGTTCCTGCTTCTCACAACACTTTCAGAATATTCAGGTTTTCCTCCTGGTGAAGTTCTCTGGTTCAGTCTGGGCTCCATCAGCCACCTCACTGCCACACCTTAAACCATGCCAGTAATTCTTTAATACCTGTTTGTTCCTGGTTTTCCCCTCAGCAGGTACCTCCAGACTTGTACCATTGTGTTTCTTTTGGGTTAAATGACTAGCCTAAGTTCTTGTGTCAAATTCAAGAAAACAGCATTTTTCAAGAAAGCATTTTCATACAGCATATTCAAGAAAACTGCATTTTCCTCTGGCTTGCAGGAGGCAAGGAATTAAACAACTTATTCTCATTTATTCTTCTCATCATCACTCATTTATTCTTAGATCAGTGACAAGATTGATTGCACCAGTGCAAGCCTTTCTGATCTTTTGGAGTTTGAATCTCCACTCCCTCTGAAATGAAATAATGCAGATGCCAGGGGAAGGCAGCCAGGGCTGTCCTGCCTGGCTCCTGCAGTGATAAACCCTTGGCAGCTTCTCCTGTGGAATCCACATTGCTCCAGCATCCCCAAGGTGAAATTTGGCTTTTTGTCTGCAGGTTTGCTGCTTCCCACAGCCCCGGATTGCCAGCAGAAACCTCTCTCACTGGCAGAGATAATGAATGATTTCCATTTGGAAAAGGAGTTGGGTTTGGGATATCTCTGTCCCCAGACCAGGTGTGCTGGGGTGGGAGGGAATTTTCCAGGAACCCAAAGGTGTTTCAGTCCTGGGGGCTCAGGCGTGGCTCCACCTTGAGCTGAGCCTGGAGATTTCAAGCAGGAAATATAGGTCAGGAAAATGGAACAATTCCACATCTAAGCACATGCTGCAGTTAAATGTTTGCCTCAAAATCCAGTGCAGACATTGCATTGCTCTGTGATCCAACAGAGCCATGAACTGAAGCCACATCTATTTGAAAAACTCAGGAATAATAAATGATCTCCAGAAATACATCACTTGTGTGACAACAATCTTATTTAAATAGAAATATGTTCAAAGACAAAGCGTGGTCCACATATTAAATTTTGATGTAATTATTTCAATAGTCGAGGCTTAAAAAGAACAAGTATTTAAAAAATTCCCATCTGGCATAAAGAATTTTCTTCCTTTTTTTAAAACATTTTGTTTGGGCATGAAAGGGAAGAAAAACTACCGGAAAAAATTTACAGGAGGGATTTACACTGCCATTGGCAGCACAGGAAAATCAGTATTTTCATAATTGACCTTGAAATGGGAAAGCTGAGAGCTAACTCATTTAATTCCAGCCCACATTTATTTCATCACGTTTGTCAGAATGGGGAGTTAATTTTTTCTCTCAGTGGTTGAGAAAACATCCCAGGTAATCAGCAAATCTGAGAGCTCTGTCAGGAGAAACCCTGAGCTCCTCAAATTAAACCACACCAGGCATTCCTGAAGCCCAAGAGCAGCATAGACTGAACACTTGGAAAGGAGAATTTGCTGTTTGGAATTGACTTGTCAATGGTGAGGGGGATGTAATTTTGAAAGAAAATCAATGCAGAGAGATGGCAGTGGAGCTGAACAGTAAACAGTTGGTAAATGAATGCCTGTATGGTGTGAGGCCAAAACCTCCTTGGTATTTTTTTCTTTTTTTCCTAGGAAATCAGACTGCATTTACTTTTAATTTGAATCCTGATTTCCTCAGGTGCCACTCACTGCTAAATAAAAAAATCTTGCCTGAAAGCCAAACTACCAACACTTGTTACAGGCATTCAGTCTGACTGGTGGATTCCTCACTAGGTTCTTACATATTTATGCCAAGGAATTTTCATTGTAATGTTTTATTTTACAGTAAGCTAAATTATAGAAGCATTGCCCTCTGCATTCAACAGAATTTATTAAAAATATTGTGGTTTTTTGCAAAGTCTCACAAATTATGCATCACTTTTGAAAAGATTAAAAACGCTCCTGATGCAGGAAGCTGGCAGCTGTTAAATTAACATGGGGACAAAAGGAAAATGTGAGGCATGAAAGAGAGCAGAGAAAACAAAAAGAAAAAAAATATCACCAGACCCTCCCTGCAAACTTCAGCAGAGAGAGCTGGTTAATACCTTTTGCTGGAATCCAAAATTCAGGGAACTCTCAGAACTTTGGGCCTGTGAGCCAAAGCTTAGAATTAAACACAGGATTTGATCTGAGACCTTGGAAAAGGCTTCCAAACTGAGGTGCTAGAAGTGAGAATGTGGATTTGCAGTTTAAAGCTGAGACATGTTAAGCTAAGTAAAGTTTAGAGTTTTGAGTTTAAGATATAGAAAAATAAAAGTTACAAAGGTAAACAAGGAGATTAGAATGCAGTACTGTGGGTTTGTGTGTCATAACATGATTGGCTAAGAAAGCTCACACTGTAGGATGGAATATTGAAGGAATGGGTCAAAAACATAAATATCCTTGTTATCAGTGTTTTATTGGTCAATAACTCCTTAAAAGGTCTTGTAACTAAGGCTCTTGTGACATTCTAAACCATGCAGTGAAGATGTGAGCCAAGCTCAACCTTCCTGCCTATGTAGAAAATAAGAAAACAAACATCATCATCAAAAACAACTCAGAGCTCAGTCTCTAAATGACACAAAACTCCCCACAAGTGAATTGTCACATCCTTCAATGCCCCATTCACACCAGCAGTGTGAGCCACACTCCTCCCTTGGCTCATTGCAGCCCAGAGCCTTGCCCAGCCAGGGTTCCCAGCTCTGCTCAAACCACATCAGCTCCAGCCCCGCTGCCCAGAACCTCCCAGTGCTGCCCAGTGCCTCCAGCACAGCTCCAGCAGCTCCTGCTGGGCTCTCCTCAGCCAGCTCCAGCATCCCTGATGGATGGATCCCTCCAGCCATCCTCTTCAGGGTGGCTGCTCACCACTCAGGGTACAAACACGTCCCTGGAGCAGGTGCAAGCAGCAGATGGTTGTTGTTGAGGTGGTTGTTGTTGTTGTTGTTGTTGTTGTTGTTGTTGTTGTTGTTGTTGTTGGGCTGTTTTCCTTTGGGGTGTTGCCATTGTCTTTCCTCCTCCCTGGTGGTGATGCTGAAGCAGAGTCCAGAACATTTCATTCATTATAAAGCTGTGACATGATCATGTGCTGCAGAACTGCCCAGACTGAGCTGGTTTTCTCAAATAGACAAAAAAGGGGGTAGAAAATATTTCAGTGCAGAGAATAAAGCAAAAAGGGGCATTTCCTGGGGGAGGTGGTTTGATGCAGGGATTTTAGTTCCATATTTAACATACTTCATCTATTCTACTTCCCTCATACAGTGTCACAGACCAGTTTGTGCACTGAGTTCAGGAGCTGCTTGAGGGAAACAGGCTCTGCCTTTCAGAGGATCTACCTTGTTGCCTTGCAAGTTGGTTTTTTTTCTTGCTGCATGAAAGTACCCTCTATTTATCCAAATATGCAACAGAGTGACAGCAGTTGTGAAAAAGCAGGCAATGAATGTTCCATATGTGTTTTGCAGCTGTGGAGCTCATGTAGCTTGCTGGCTTTTGAGATCAGGCAAATATACCCTGATCCATGACTGGGATCCCTCAGGTTTAGCTCAGAACAGAATCATTATTCACACTAATATAAGATCTTCTTTAGCTGCCCATTCAGCTTCTCCTCTCTGTGAGGCAGCCTAGAACCTGGACACAACCTTATGATTGGTAATAATTAGCTCTGAATTTCATGAAAAAGGCAGTGGCTGAGAGGAGGGCCATTGGGGATCTCCATATCCTGAGCCAGAAGGATGCATTTTGGCATTTTATTAAGGACTGTAATTCAGCTGAAAGACTCCGGCTTTATGGCTTTACATTTCTTCTCTCACTGGCAGATATTCAACTTTGAATGACTCCAGAATATTCAGTCATTGGGTTTTATGTTTATAAAGCCCCAACACCAAGAGAACATGGGCACCCAGATATATTATTGTAGGCTCAGTAAAGAATTGGCAAGAGGAGAGATTCTTGTTAAACAAATACATAACAATGGACGTCAGTGGAATAGACAAAGCAATGATTTGATATTGCTGTGATGATTAAAAAAAAACCTCAAAGCCAAAGATTTAGATGACTGCTTTTATTATGAGAGATTAAAGTAAATTTCTCAAAGGAATTCGTTAATGTGGGAAAGCTACTATGGCTCTTTGAGCAATGAAAGACACTCATGTTTGGCACAATTTTATATAATTTCATCTTTTCAAATAATGATCCTGCTATAAGGAGGGAAAATATGTTAATTTAAAAATATTTTATGTTTAATTTTAATTTCATTCTGTAGTCATCAGGTTTTGAGCTATGTACATTTAAATGTTTGCTATCAGATAAAGTTCATAGAAGGATAATATTTTGGGAAGTTGTGGAATTGCTCAACTAAATTGTGTTTGAGCTCAAAATGGTATCTCCCAGCTGAGTCCTATCTTAAAAAAAGGTAAATTTTCAGATATAAAAATTTTTAATAAAATTTTTCAGATATAATCATTTTGTCATGTCACAGAAAGCAAGACAGTCCTTTTAGGCTTTCATAGGTAGAATTTAGTTTGCATTATTCACCTTTCCCATTAAAATATAGATCCTGTGTCCAGAATAAACAGTCTGCCTTCCTTCCCTTTTATTATTGACCATAACTTTTGACACCACAGTATATTAAGGCAATGACATTTTGCCC
The DNA here is from genome assembly GCF_023055355.1 of Agelaius tricolor. NCBI lineage: Eukaryota > Metazoa > Chordata > Aves > Passeriformes > Icteridae > Agelaius > Agelaius tricolor. The sequence continues at coordinate 9,467,459 of NW_027269282.1, read as the reverse complement.
TTGTTCAGTTTTCTTGTTGGCACAAGAATGAAAATTATTATAAAAACCATGGAAAAGAGCCCAGCCATGAGAATTCAAAAGAGCTCACTCTCATTTGAGTAAACAGCACAAAACCTACTCAGAAGAGGAAAATGATAATATTTAAGAGTTAAATGATTCTTCTGATTACCTGGACTGCAGGAAGTTGACACAGTTCAGCCATACTGAATGCACTCTGCCACTCCATTATGAAACCTTTACACAAGAGGAGAATACGGATTTTTTTAAAAAAAATCCCCATTTAATAACCCAAAAGAAAAGATACAGTAAAATCTTGGATGTTCACCTCCAACAGGTTGAATATGTATTCAGGTGGAAGCAGTCAAGAAGAGTTTCACCCTGAAACTGCATTCTCATAAAGCCTATTTCATCCTGATCTGTTGAAAGAAGTGAGGTGATAGTGGACACTGACAGTAGAAACTCTATCAGTAATAAAAAGGTTAATTTCACATTTTTTCATAGACTTTTGACTGCTACAAGATATTTGGGAAATATTATGCAAAGCTAATTCAAACTGCTTAGAGTAGCTGGCTAGCAGTGAAAGCTAAATAACTTCACCTTGGATGTTTGTTTTCTCCTTTATTTTGGTCTGCTTTTCAGACAGAGGCATTTCAAAGTAAGTTTTTGTTACACAAGGGGTGAAAAAAGAGCATTACCATATTCAATTTCCCACAAATGTCTGTCGTAGCAGCAAAAGCAGATGGCACCAGCAACAAATGAACATCAACTCCTCTTGGAGTACATCTAATGAGAACAGGTTGGGTTTGATGAAGATAATGACTGTTGAAAATTCATCCATTTTTATGCCACAAAAAGAAATTGCAGCAAACATTTCCCGCAGTGTGTAATCCTTGCATCCAGGCAGAAAGTCAATGTAATGGTCCTTCAAGGGCTGATCTTGTAAAAGGTCTCAGAACTGAGCTCTTGATGAAGAAACTGAAGTCACTCAAAACTTTTTCAGGAGTCTGCTGGCAAGGCACACACCCAAGTGAAGGGGCTTGGTCTGGCCAAAGGCACTGCTGAAACTCTGCAGTGCCAAGAGCTTATTTTTATCTATTAGCTGGGCATTTATTGTTGATCTTTCTGAAAGACCTACCCCGGGTTAAATTCTACTGCTCTGTTTATGCTGAAAATGCAGTACAGGGCTGTAGATGCTATAGCCGAGGATGGAAGTGACTTCCAGCAATCTGAATTTTAATTTGTTTGAATTGAATTTACATATCTCTTTCTGCCCTATATGGAGCTGAGACTTAACAGTCCATTACCCCGTGGTTCTGAAGGCATAAAGGGCTGGCAAGGCAGGACAATAAAACATTTCCACACCTGCACCCTGTAGGAAATAGCTGTGAAAAGTTTCTGCCTGGGAGTCTTGTAGGAATTTCTGCAGGACCTTGATTAAATCATCCCTATTTGAAGAATATGTTGCTATGCCTATGATTTTTAAAGGTTTCACTTATCTTTTCTATTATTTTCCTACATTCAGCTCAAAGGGAGCTTGGATTTTTCATGCTTGACATCTCTCTCTCTGCCCTGTTGTAAGTGCAGTCGCCTCCCCCTTTGCTTTTTTGCTGTGAAATTCCAAGATAAAAACCATGAAGGCAGCCCCACACTCATCTCACTTTCATCATTTTGTCATTCTGTGGGATTTCCAATGCTTTCCCCTTGCAACATCCTCCCTAAAGGCTCCAGGAATAAGGGGACATAAAAGCCATTGATAACAAATATAGACATTAAGACTTTTCCTACAAAATGGTATTCATGTTTCTTGTGCAAACATTAAAAAGCAGACACCTGGAGAAAAGAGATAACACAAATATTCTCTGGAAGAGTTTTCTTCCTCCAAGCACTTCTGAGAATTTGCAATTCACATCAAAACTGAGCAGACTTGCAAATTCCTTGTCTATGGGCATTAAAGTATGTGTGAATATGGACATCAGGAATTCAGCTCTGCTTGATAAACCCACAGTCTCCAAAGAAAGCTAAAAGGCAGTCACACCACACCACCCCCAAAATGGCCCAATGATGTTGAAGTGACAACATTTAATGGGATTTGGCAGTTAAGATGTAGAAATGGGCATTCTGGATATTCCGAGGGAGGTCCAGCTTCACCTCCACAGCCCTAAACAAGGACTCATTGTAGGTTAATTCTGAGTGTTTGTGCAATCAATGAATCTTTGTGAACTAAATTCAATTGTTTCTCAGAGAGCAGGAAAATTAAGTACGAATCCAACTAACTGCAAATAAAATATTGACACTTTTTCACACATGCTCAAAATCTAAGAGGCATTTTGAAGGAGTTGGTCTCCATGCCTCACACAACTACACAAATATTATTTATGACAGGAATGTTTAGATGGAACTCAAAATTTAGAATGCCTGTAATCTGAAATTTTGGGTTGAAACCAATGAAGATAGATTTTCAGAATATTCAAGATGACCTTTTAAATACCAAATAACTAATATATTTGCCAAAGGAATAAGCTCAATAAAAGTAAGAGAATTTGTTAAAAAAATACTGAATGCTAACATAGGGTGACATTTATTACTATTTAGAGCTATTTTAATGGTGAACCCAGGCCTGATGTTCAGGAATAGGGTTTTGTCAATATGAATAGAAAAAGAAGGAAAGAAAGAAGCTTGAAAACATGGAGCCACTTGAGCATTGGTATGAACTTATTAAAGAATGCCAATGAATTTTCTCTAGCTGAAGCATTCTCATTTCCATATCCCTTACTGGAGATGATAACATTTTAGTGAATATTCAATGTTAATTAGATAGACTGGCAGGAGAGACATGGTTCAGCATCTTGTGCCTCTTCTCTCTCCTTTATTAAAGCAACTTTGGCCTCAGGACAGCAAAGGATTTTGCTACTTAACATTAGCATTATTAAGAATATGAAGCATCATCTCAGCAAAGAGACTGTGAGTTTTCAAGTGGTTTTCTGTTAAGTTTTCTCAGTTTCCTCTTCAGTAGTGCAAGTTATTCCATTATATTCAGTACAACTTTGCTGGGGAGAGGAGCATCCATCAGGTTGACATCTGAGATGCCAGAAAGATTCAGACAGAAAAAGTTCTTTGATTTAGACATTTTGGCCCCCTGCTTTGAATTTTTTTTTTCTTTCTTTCTTTGCTTACAAATCTTTGTATAAGCCATAAAACACTCCAATGATCCCTAGGCTTACACAAGCCTGCTTCTTTTTGTAATTTCTAACAGCTGCAACCTCAGCAGCACTGCTGGATTTAATTAACCTGACAAAAGAGCCCTTTCCCTCCAGAAGAAGAGCTTTTATTCACCAAAGAAGACTCAAATTTTATTCACAGCACAGGCCTGTGAATCAGGAAAGCTGATAGTGGCAGATGTTCATATCCACAGACAATAGGAAGGCACTTTATTTGCCAGGACCTGGAGTTTAAACTCATGTACAGCGTGGAGCAGAGGATCTGGGTGAAAAACATGACTCCACTAGGCTGGGACAGGCTCTGTAGCCCAGCAGGGGTCACTGGAACATGATATGGTTGGCTGAGACTTTTCACTTCCAGGATTCTGGAATAGCCCCCAGCACTTCCACACAACTGGCTGGGAGCCTGTGGCAGGGACCCCCTGGATATTGCTGCTCCATTTCTCTGGATACACTCACTTTTCTTCCTCCCTGAAGCAACATGGGCAAGCTAACCAGAATTGCCCAAAATTCTCTGATAAAAGGCTCTTCTGTGCACTCACCACTCTGCCCATAAGCATGGCTGTGACAGCACCTTACAGGTGACAAACCCTGGCTGAGGGTTTGTGTGCTCCAGCCCCTGGCAAAGTCAGGGTGACTTTGATCTGTGGAGGCAATAAAGCCCATTAACAGGAGCAGGCATGTAACAGTAAATGGGATGTGACAGCATCTCTCCTCCCACTGCAGAGTTCCCTGGATTATGATCCCTCTGATCCCTTTCTCTTCCCTCTTGTCTAACAAAAATCTGCAGCTGGAAGGTTCAGCGTGTTTATCACCAGCACTCCCCAACTTCAGGCCTATAAATGAAAAAATCCTGGCCAAGCCTCCAAATCTGTCTCCAGGCCAGGGTAGGCTCTGTCAGGGCAGCCAGGGCAGGAGAACAGGAGCCAGCACCACCTGTCTGGAGCCAGGCTCCCCCTTCCTGCCCAGCTCCTGCTCCCTCCTGGCCTGGAGTAGAACATCAGAAGCTTTGCAGCCCTTCAGCTCCAGGCGTGGAATTTCCTGCCTGTCCTGCTGCTCAGGGCTGCTCCCTTGTTTCTGTCCTGCTTTAATCCTGCTCAGAGCGAGGAGCTGCCTTCCCTGGCAAAAATAACTTTGTTTGGCTTAAAGGGAAGCTTTTTTACACTTCTCCCATAAGTCAAGCATCCCACAGCTGTATTCCTCTATTGCTCCTCAAGCTCCCTATTCCTGCTCTGCCCCAGCTCATGGGCATCTTCCTTTGCCAGCTGTGTGCCCATTTTCACACAGGGACTGTGGGAAGGGACTCAGCTGAGCTGGGAGTAGAAAGAGGCTCTGGGTGATGGAGAAAATCTGTCAGGACAGGGAATTATGGACAGGGAAACCTCATCTGACCTCCAAGGGAGTCCCTGGCGTGCCAGGAGGGACTGGGAGGATTTACAGTGGCCAAAATTTATGGTCAGTTTCTGCCATAAGTTAACATTGGATCTTTGCCTACAGATAACACATGCATTTATAAAGGTAAGAAACAAGAGAAGAAAGAAGAAAGAAAAGGAGCTGCTCAGGAGCAGCAATACAAGGAAATGCTTAGGAAAACAAAAAAAAAATTATTTAAAATTTTTATTTTCACCAGTGGTTTGGTGAATTTTTATTTTTATTGTATTAAAAGTCCTGAGAGAAAAAGTTTTTAAAAACCCATCTCCCAAAGTCATTCCCAGTGATCAGAGAAGAGCAGGAAGTTAACCAAGATAATTTAATTTAACACTGTCACATCCCACTGCCCAACCTTTCCTTGCCAGGGCTCCCTCATTCCCAGCACAGACTTTCCAAGCAGGGGTGAATAAACCCAGGATTTACAAGCTGACACTGCCTAGGGCAGCCCTGAAATCCTTTTGCTGCTCCTTGGCTGATGGGGACGTGGCCCCAGCTCTCTGTGCTGCCCAAGGGCCGTGTCCCACCATGCTGGGCGTGTAATGGCAGCACAGCAGCCCCTCCATCCCATGGCCTTCTCCATTTCCAGCTCAGCTGCTCCCCAGAGCAATTGTGTGCTTGGATTAGAGGATTAGAGAATTTCTGCTGTGAGACTGCCAGTGGTAAATGCAAAAAATCTGTAGGCACACCTACTTCAGTCGCCTCATAAATGAGAAATGTCAACTGTTCCTTGCCCTGCTCTGCAAGATGGGGACGGTTACATGGCAAAAATCAGAGCAAAAACGTATTGCTTTGCTTTGTTTTAACCCTGGGTTTTGTTGGGGTTTTTTTGTTTTTTTTTTGTTTGTTTGGTTTTGTTTTTTGGTTGGGTTTTTTTGGTTTTTTGGGGGTTTTTTTGTTATTTTTGTTTTGTTTTGTTTTGGGGTTTTGTTTGTTTTTGTTTTGGTTTTGGTTTTTTTTTTGTTTTGGTTTGGTTTTTTGGTTTTTTGTTGTTGTTGTTGTTTGTTTGTTTTGTTTGGGTTTTTTGTTTGTTTTGTTTTTGGTTTGGTTTTTTTTTTTGGTGGATTTTTTTTCCTGTTAAATTTCTTCCTTTAAGATTGGAACTGGAATTATTTTAACCCGAAAAGGGTATTTCCATTTTCACATTTTTCTGCATTTTTCTGCATTTCCACACCTTTGCAGAAGGTGTTTTCTACACCAGACCTGAATTCCCAACAAATGCCCGTCCCTCTGAAATCACATTTCCCAATAACAATCTGCTCATTGAAATGACTTTGCTGTGTGTTTTATTCACTGCCTCAGGAGTGCTGGGAAAGGACTCCATGAGGACACCAAGATGTGAACAGGATCTCACAGCCCAATGAGAAATACACCACAATCCCAGAGATCTCAGGGTTTTCTTGAAATGCAGCATCTCCTCTCCCCAGTCTGGATTTTCTCCTGTACCACCAATGGATTTATCACCCTCCTGGTGTCAGTGTTTGGATTCACCACCCTCCTGGCCAGCTGAGTGCAGGCTGTTCCAGGCTGGCAACAGGTTAAAAATCAGGAGTGCAGGTCTGGATTCAGCTTCTAATTAGAAACAATCTTCCTCCAGCAGCTGAAATCAGGGAGGACAGGGAGTACTGAATTAACTGTAAAAGGCTGCTTTTGAATCCAGTTTTTAAAAAGTCTGCATTGTGGTTTAGTCCTTCAGCTTCAATTGAGGTATTTTATATTCTACTCATTAAAAACATGGTCTCCTGAGTGTAAAAGAAACTCCAAGTTTCTATCTGAGCACCATCTCAAGATTGAGCTCATGACTAACAAAAACCCAGTGAAGCACTAAGATTTTGAGCTGGTTTGGAAAAAAAAACTATCAGAAAGAAAATCAAGGTTCTGATTGAACTTTTCACAAGGCAAAGGTTCAATCACGAGAAGCACACAGTGAAGACATAAAATAACTCCTGAGAAAGGCCAGAGTTTGGTAATGAAAACAGAGATTGCACATGCAATGGAAGCTCATCAGTCTCAGCAGTGGCAGCCCCACTGAATATGCTCAGGGCTCTCCAGAAATGAGGCAGCCACCAGGGAGGATGGAGACTAAAGGGGGTGCTAACATTTTTTAACCTATTATTTATCAGCCTATTATATTTATTCTATAACAAGATCGTAGCTCACACTCTTATTGAACAGGTCAGGAAGAAAAGCAAATCTCTGCATAAAATCTTTGCATAAAAATGTTGGGGTTTTCAAGGATAAAGTGCAGCAAGAATTTTTATCATGTTGTATAAAATATCAAGCTGAATGTTGAGACTTTAACAACTATTTGATAACAGTCTGAGTTGTATTTTTGGATTTAAGACAATTAATTTAAACAAAAAAGTTTCACTTTTGCATAGTATTAATTCAGAGCTCAAATAAGATTTATTTGTACTCACTGGATGTATATGAGGTGTGTGGTATTTTCTCTATGTGCAAAACCCAACCTTATGTTTACAATGGGAATAATGCTGTATTGTCTAAAAAAAAAAATCTTCACCTAGAACAAGCCCAAGTTCCCCAAGACAAATTAAATACTGCATCTGACTGCTGAAAAAAATGTGATATTGACCTGAAATGACACCCAAGCCTGCCTTAGCTTGGAGCTGTGGTACATTTTTCTCCAGGTGAAACCTTTGCTGGGTTTAATATTGCACTTGCTCAGAAAGCCTTGTCACCACTGCCTGCCTTCCTATCCATCTGGTAAATTCTTGCTGATGTTAAACCCTTCTGCTTAATGAAATCAGGTCAGAAATACAGACTGCACCCCACCAAACCCACTGATAAACACTGAGGTGCCAGGGGCAGCGTTCAGGGAGCGAGGGGGGAATGGGGTGAGGACACTGATTAATCAGAAATGATTTACCTGGGCTGCCTGCACCCACCCAGCCTGGGTATTTCCTGGGAACACTGACATGGACTGGCTCACTCTGGGAGCAGAGCAGTTCTGAGCTGCTCTCCTGTCAGCTCACAGACCATGCCTGGGGCTGTGTTGCTGTGCTGAAGGAATATAGCAATATATACATATATTTATATTCCTATATATATATAATATAATATATAATATAAAATATATAGTTGTAATTTATAATATATAATATATAATTATTATATATAATATATAATATATAATTATTATATTATAGTATATTATAGTATATTATAGTATATACTATATATATTATATATATATTATATATATTATATATATATATATATACTATATATATTATAGTATATAGTATAAGAGTGCTTCAGTGCATTGAATAGGTTAAATGCCCTAAAGAGCATCTTAAAAAGCATTAAAAGAAATAAAACCAATGGCTGGGCTACATTTTAAAGAGTTTTCTAAAAGTCAGTGTCCAGCTGCCTAAAAGAATTTTATCTTTCCCCTCAGGTTTGCAGAGCTTTCAGGGATGGTTTGTTCTTGCCTGGCCCAGATGTGTTTGGCAGCTGCAGAATGAACTGGTGCTTTCATCTGGGGCGTGTGATGTGCAAGGAGCTCAGCTGAGGGGACACCAAGGACCTCCTCCAGCCTTCAGTTCCATGGTATGCCAAAAATGAGGGGTAAAACCCAGCACCTGGGATGGCAAGGGGCAAAAATGAAAACAGAAAAATCAAATGAGGGAAGGATCTGTGTTGTTGAAATTCACTCAGAGAAGATGAATCAAAAAAAAGAAAAAAATCCAGGTAGTTCAGAGGGAAGAAGACAAAAAGATAAGTTAGAAGATTCCTTAGTGTGGCATTTGTGAGGTCCCCAGGATGAGGTGAAGAGATAAATCTGACTCCATGTTCTTAGAAGGCTGATATATTATTATATTATATTATATTATATTATATTATATTATATTATATTATATTATATTATATTATATTATATTATATTATATTATATTATATTATATTAATTATTATATTATGCTATACTAAAATATACTAAAGAAAGGATCTAGACAGAAGTCTTAGCAAGAATGAATAATAAAAACTCGTGACATGCCAGAGCCTCAACACAGCTGATGGTGATTGGTCATTAAGTAAAAACAATTCACACGGAACCAATCAAACCATGACCAGTTGGTAAACAAGCTCCAGACCACATTCCAAAGCAGCAAACACAGGAGAAGCAAATCAGAGAATTATTGGTTTCATTTTTTCTCTGAGGCTTCTCAGCTTCCCAGGAGAAGAAATCCTGGTGAAGGGATTTTTCAGAAAATGTGACAGTGACACCTTAGGATCCCTTCCATCAGATTTGAAGTGATGTGTCAGCACACCCCACACTCCCCAAGACCACAGGAGGAGTCCCCGGTTCCCCGTGTGTGTCCCACTCACAGGCTCCAAACTGGGCATTCTTGGTCAGAGGAGGACTTGAAGATGCTGGTGGCCTTTTCTCTCCAGGATATGAAGAGAAAAAAAATCAACTTTCGTGATGTCAAAAAATGACATGTCAAAAAATCAACTTTCCTTAACAATATTTCTGACAAACAGTTAACAGAGGTAAGAAGTTTGCCTGCTGATTCACTTCACAACAGAAAAAAAAGAAGAATTGAGGAAAGGACCTACCAAAATAACTGAAAGTCAGGCTCCTCCTGATACCAGGTCTAAGGGTTTTTTTCCTAATTTATATACATTCTATAAGCTGTCACAAGTTTTTATACTGTTTTTCATGCAAGTGTTCCCCATACAGCATCATTAGTCTGATGAAGAGGGCTGGCTAGACCTTAATTTCCTGTAATCTTAGATTACCTTTGGACTCTCATAAATTACAAGAAATCTGGTACTCCAAGCAGAGCTGTAAATAACCTGAGCAATGCAATCTAAAGGTCAAAGCATTTTCTTAAATTTCCAATTAAAGCAAGCCAGGAGGAGGAAAAAAAGTGCTCAAGTCCTGTATTGGTCATCATTTTCCAGCAGCAGTGCAGTGGATTTCTGATTAGCACATTGCCCTGATTTCTCCAAACACTATTTTAGTCACTGACACGTTGATCATTTATTAAAATGATAATTGTTCAAAAGGCACTGACAAGGAAGAAGAAAAATCAAGAAGCATTAATCACAGAGTCTATTTTTTAATACACACTGAGCCACTGTCTGGTTCTTTTCTAGGTCAGTAGATGTGGGGAGCTGCCTGGAGCAGGTGGAGCTGGAGGAGGCAGGGAGGAAGAGGAGGAAGAGGAAGGAGCAGGAGGAAGCAGGAGGGAGGAAGGAGGGAGAAGAGGAAACAGAAAGAAGAATGGGGAAGCAGGAGGAAAAGGAGGAAACTGGAGGATGCAGGAGGATGCAGAAAGAAGAATGGGGAAGTGGGAGAAAGCAGGAGGATGCAGGAGGAAGAGGAGGAAGCAGGAGGAGGCAGAAAGAAGCAGGAGGAAGAGGAGGAATAGGAGGAAGCAGTTCAAAAGTGCTGATGGGGAAGGGGAGTCCATGAGAATCTTGATCTCTATCCAAGGTGCTGACCTGCTCTACTGGGCTGCCATCAGGGCTGGTTGTATTTTATATTTTAGCAAAATTTCCTTTTTTTTTTTCCCCTGCTCCCCAGCTTCCCCTGCAGGTCCTTTTGCTGCTCCTTCTGTCTCTCTGTGGACCTGAGAGCTCAAGGAATCCACAGCATCAAAGCTCAGTGCTGGATACACCTTCAGTGACCCAAACTCTCAACATCTGTGGAAAGAACAGGTAAAATGAATCATTGCTCTCTGGCTCCACTAAAAACTGCCTCCCCATTTTCATCACCACCAGTGGCAGTGTTACCCTTTTATTTCAGGCTAACAGGCCATGCTGATAAATCACAGAATTGTTTAGGTTGGAAAAGGCCTTTGAAAGAATGAATTTAGTGCTCAAATTCACCCTGACCCACCTGAGTTGTGGAGTTTTCTTTCTCTGCCATTATCCTTTTGCATTAAACAGATATGGTATTATAAATCTGATTGAAAATGCACAACCAGAAGCAAAAAGGTCCCCAGGCCAGTCCACTAATGCTGAGAAAAGCAATCCTGAAATGTTTGCTGAAAAAACCTGGGGTTGCCAGGGTGGCCTGTGGCAGAAAAGGAATGGAGGAGATACAGAGGGCAAAGCTGAACTCCTGCTCCACAGACACCAAATCTTTATAAACACACTGAAATATATTCTTAAACATTTTGTAAAAATGTTTAATAAATATTCTTAAATATTCTGTAAAAATATTTAACAAATATTTTGTAAAATATTTATTTCTAGATATGTCTAGAAATAAATATCTAGGTCTAGATATGAACCATTTTACTTGCTACTTTATAAGCTACAGCTTCAGATTGTTCAGACTCTCCCCTAAATATGATTTTTAATTACCATAACATCATAACTGAAGGGGAAAAAAAAAAAAAGGAAATACCTTTGGCTTAAAGCATCCTTAGATAACAGGTTGTACAAATAAAAAAGGTGGTGTGGTAATTGCACCTCAGGTAAAGCAATGAGAATTCTATATTTAGATCTAATGAATCAAATTACAGAAAAATCCTTCTTCCTTTCAGAAATAGTAATTTAGCTATTTCAACATTTCAAAATGTGGCTGTTCCTTTGAGATATTTAACCTGAGCTGCCCACATGAAATGAGCAATTACTTTTTTTAGATAGCATTTCCTTTGACTACTATTCCCTGGCCTTTTTAGTCAGAATCTTTCAAGTATTTTTAATTAAACAAAAAAACCCTTGGTAATGCTTGGCAAATTAAGGTCCTAGTGGTTTGTTTAATTTAGTCTGAGACTATTTGCTCATGCTAAATAAAAATAGCACAGATTATTAAAACACAGGAGGAGACAGGAGGGAAAACAACCAACAAAGAGGGACGTGCAGTGTCTCTGAACTTTAATAAGAAATATTTTGTTGATAAGGATGCTGTACTAATCCAGGAGGAATAAAGGTGATCTAGAAAAACATTCTGCTGCTTCTGAAAGCTGAGTTCTGCCTGTGCAAACCCTGCACAATGAGAGCCCTGGATTAACCTGGGCCTGTGCAGGTGATTTTAGGCTCCAGGGGCAGGATGGGGAAGGAGGAGTGATCCTCATGGACTGAGAAATTAGGTCCAAGGCTTGTCCCAGCGTTCACCAGCACAATGGAGAAAGTATTTTATCTTCACCCAGACCCTACTGCAATATCAAATAGAATAACTGAGCTGGTCTTCTCCTCCCTAATGGAAGCACAATTAGAAATGTCCAGGTACTTCGTGGGAAGGGGAGGGAATGGTGATGGTGTATTTGATAGTGAAGGGCCAGGCACTGAGGAGCTCTGACAAAGCAGGGCCAGGCCACCCTTGCCAGCTGCTGAGCCAGCAGGGAGTGCCCCAGTGGGGATGGAGACGAAAGCCTGGGGAGAAATGGAGCAGGGAGGGTCAGGAGGAAATTTGTGCAGGGGGACAGAGAACAGGACAGTTCCCAGAGGAGGCAGTGCCATGGCTGGAGGCAAGGGACACCTCTTAAAGCAAGGAAAACTGCTCAGAGACTGGGGTGAAAACTGGTGGAAGTGAGAATTCCCAGTGCAAGTGGTTTAACACAGACCAAAGCCCAGAGAGCCTGTGGAACCTCCAGCCTTTGAAATGCTGAAAGTTTGGCTGGAGGAGCAACTGAGCTACAAAAATGGACTGAGCTTCAAAATGGGCCTGACTTCAAAGCTGGCTCTGTCCTGGGCTGGGGGCACTGGAGCAGATGTCCCCGTGGTGTCCATTCCAACCTGAATTTCCCTGTGGTTCTGTGATTCAGATCTGAACCTGCTGCTCTGGGGCTGGGTTTGTCTCCAAGCTTTGGCTGAGAACAAGAACTGCCCAAGGACAGAGCCAGTCCTGCCTGAGCCACACAGAGATAAGGCTGGAGAGGGGGGCAGCAGCTCAAGGCCAGGCTGAGACAAAGTTCTGCCCATAACATGCCAACTTTTCAGTGCTGAGCTCCACCAAACACCAGATGTGCTGCATTCAGAGCCCCAAAACCCAACTGCTTTGACTGATGAGAAATATCACAATAATGGGATAGTGAAGATAATCAGAAAAGTGCAGTAAACTCCTTGTTAACATCCACACCAGCACTCCTTACAAAAAAAATGAAGTGTCATATTGTCACCCTGATTTTTTAAGATTCTCTAAGCCTTCTGATGTTGACATTCTTGTAGCAAACTTTCTCACACACTTTCTGTAAATAACTTCTTGTTTTGCATTCTTTTATGGGGGAGGAGAAATTTGCTGGACTGTTGGTTTGTCCAGTGTCATTGGAGAGGTGGCACTGTCACCCTCCAATCCACTGTCACTTTTGGAAATCTATAAATGTTGGAGCCAGAAAATAAACTTCCCTTTTTTCACCTAGAGAGCAGCAGTGTGTGCACTCAAGTTGTTTCATGTCCTATAGTAACACCATATATGTTAAAATGAATCATGCTGTACATGTCCAAATTTGCCTGTTATTTACTTTAAGGTCACAAGGTATTTGAAGAAAAAACCTTTATCAAAATAATTTCTATGACAGAAATACCTGTTCTCTTCAATAATTATCAGAAGCAGCTGAGAAGAAAGGAGAGCTCTCCCTGAGGAGAGGGGCAGGCAGTGTATCCATAATTTGGACCCAAGTCTTGGTCTGAAATCCTTAGTTGAAGCTCATGCCCACCAGATGAGACACTTGTAAATTGGACCTACATTTTCCATGCATAGCTTTCTGAAGTGCTCAAGAATTAAAACAAAACAAAACAAAAAAAAAGACCCCAACCAAAACCCACAACAACAACAAACCCCAACAAAACAAAACCAAACCAAAAAAAAAAAAAAAAAACAAACCACAAACCACAAAAAATTCAGTAAAACATTCATTGAATTCTGAGGGTTTTTAGTTGATTTTTTTAAGCAGTGGAGTGTGCAGAAAATTTTTACATTTTCTTATGGTACCCAGGTGGATTGACAACCATGGGGAGGAGGAGAAGAGGAGGAGAGCAAAGCCAGAAAGATAATGAGCTGAGTGATTAAGTTGTATGTGTCTTCAGAGGGACTATTTCTATAAATAGTTTTTAGTAAAAGTCTAACCTTTCGAAAATTTATATTCATCAAAAGAAAAAAAAAAAAAAGAAAAGAAAATGTTACCAAAATCTAATTAGGAAGGGTTATAACCTGATATCCATGAAAGCCAAAATAGAATAATGCCACAAGAGAAAGAACCTCCAGAGATGTATTTTAAAGAGTTTCTCTCAGAAATGTTTAAAAGTAAAGTTAAAATTAAAGTGGAATAAAATGCTCATAGTGAAACTAAATGACCAGGAAGAGCTTACAAAAACCAAAGTTAGGAAGGTGTGTGCCCCTGTCTTAGGCACTGATTTCCTGACCAGGTTTTATTTACTGATTTATTCTCCCTCATCATTGTGTAAAAGTGTCACTCTGTAAAAAGCATAACAAAGAACATCTTCCCAATGCCAATATCTTGGCCAGATCTTCTCACTACCATCATCAGGAGTAAAATAGGAAAATGGAAGAAATTTATATCCCAATGAATTTATTTTCCTGCCCTTTAACACTTCAGCCATTTGCCTCTGTCAGTATTCAGTTAAATGAAGTTTGCAGGGGGATGAGTAAGGATTCCAGTCTGCATTTTTTTTTTCAGTTTTCAGGAAACCAATCCTACAATTTTAATTTTTTTCCCAGATACTTTTGTGCAAATATTTTCCCTTCTTAAAGAAATCCACCTGAGCCATATTTCTATAACAAGCACTTAGGAAAGGAAACCAACCCTGTGGAGTTTCCACTCTAACATCCTCAACTGGGATGAACCTTTTCTGTCTCCCAGGGTCTCATTGTGTGCTTGCTCTTCAGATTTGCCTCTGCTGATGTTCCAGCTGGGGCTGGAGCTGGGGCCAGCTGCTCTTCTGGCTTTTTCCCCACAATCTGGAAGGAAGCTGTCACCTGCCAGTGCCCTCTTCTCAAAGGAAAATATTGGCTCCTGCAGCTTTTTCCAGCTATCAGTGAATATAATGAGCAGCTAACAGATGGAGTGAGTGTGTCACCTGATTTTGGTGTTAATGTTCTGCAAGTGAACAAGGAACACAGCCACAGCCCAAAGACATGGTTGTTTAAGGAGCGTGGCACCTGAAAGATGGCACAGTGCCACAGCTGCTCACACAGGGCTCCCAGGTCAGATAAACTGATTTATCTTAAAATGAATGGGGGTTTTGTGAGTGTTCTGCATGGTTCCTGCAGCACACCAGTGACTACAGCATTTTAGTGTGCAAATTGGCACAGGAGCCCACACACAGTGAGCAGAGCTCGAGCCAGAGGCACCCAGACCTGCCTGGCTCTGTGCACACAGGGAGCCTGGATTTCACTCCTCTCACTGGCATAACCTCTTGCCTCTCCCCAAGTGGCAGAAAGGAAAAATTGCAAAAGCAATTAAATGAGAAAATTTCAATAAATATACTAAAACTGAGGGTCAAGCATCCTCAGTTGTAGCTCTTTTCCTCTCAAGGGCAGTATGAGAAGAATAATTTAGGAATGATCACACGTGCTACCCCCCTGTGAACAAAGCTCCCAGCTGCACCTTTGCCTCGCCATGTCCTGGTGCCATGCAGGAGAAACTGCAGCCTGTTCAGCCACTCTTTGGCCAGGTTCCCCTGCCAGCTACTCTGTGAAATGAGCAGCTTTTAATGAGCTGCTCAGCACAGGCATTAACACCCTGCATCTGCTGCTCAGGAACTGCAAGGGATGCCCAGTGCCAAGTGTGAGCTCGACTGCATCTTCTCCTGGAGCCCAAAGCCCAGCTCAGAGAGGAGCCGAGTTACTGACACAAATCTGACAATTCTCTTCACCTTCTGAATTCTCCTCACCATTCTCTTACCCACACCTCAGCTGGGGTAACCACACAGAGAAATGAAAATGTGCCTGACCTTTAGGACACCTCTAAATCCCAGGAGCCCAAGGCTCTGCCAGCTGCCCCAGTTCCTTTCTCTGCTCCCAGAATCCAGTGCTGAGGCAGAGGCAGCAGGCACAGGGATTTTCAGTGCCCTGTAGCATCACACCCTCACTGCTTGTGGTCAGGCTTGGCCCAAGTACTCTGGCACAAGTTTTTATTCCCCTACAATGCTGCAACCAGAACTGATGCACCTGGCCCCAAAGTCCTCGGACAGCCCAGAGGAACACTGTCATTCAGGAAATAGTGAAATGGACTGATTTTTATTTCTATTGCTTTTCTTCAGAAAGAATGTTTCTCAGTTGCACACCAGATAATTTGGTTGGCCAGATACAGCCAGTCCATCTGTAACTAAAGAGCCATCAAACTTTGAAGCAGCTCCTCACTTAATTTGTCTTGAAAATGCAATTTCAATAAAATACTTGAGTGCAGGAGTGACATCCATCTGAACTTGTGCTCAAATATATCAAAAGAGGGTGATGCACTACAGCTTTTTTGTCATCACTATTTGTATTAGTTTCTGGTATCTTGGATGCTAATTCTGCATTCTTCTCGTGTTTTTATCTGCATTTGTGCATCTGCAACTGAGATATTGCAGGGATTTCTCTTTCCTTCTGTGGCACAATGAGGAAAACAAAGGAGTCCTACAAGTTATAATCAGAAATTGGACATCCAAAAATCAGTTCATATTTTCTTTTACATTCCAATTTACCTTTCACTTTTAATGATGGAGGCTTAGAAGGGAGTTGGTTTCACATAAGCATGCAGCTATATTAGAGAGACTTCTGTAAGGCAGAGTAAAAAACTCCTGGATTAGGGAAAGGGCTCTGTCTTATTAATGCTCTATTGGTGCATTCTGCCTGTATGCAAAAAAAAAAACCAACAAAAGAACTTGCCACCTTCTCATTGTTAAAGGCACTTAAGCACAAAAGAAACTAATTAAAAATGGAAAGAGTGGCACTTTTTATACCCTTCAGAAGTATTTTCTTGAGCTGCACAGTGATTCATGTTTTACAGCACTGGGTAGCTCAATATATGTATTTTTAATGATTTGGAAAGGGCTCATAAAGTAGTGTCCCCATCTTGTAATCGTTCATGACTGCATGTAAAAGGAAGCAGAATCCATTATTTCCAAGGGGCTGTAAAAAGAAACTGCCTTGCAAGTATCTGTATTGTTATTAGTGAAGTCAGAAACTTTTTATTATGGTTCCAAGCCGGGAGTGTTATTGTGTGAGATATGCTGGGGTTTTTAATGTTCCTGCCACACAGACACCCACAAGAGCATTTAATTCACCTAGCACCAGATTTGTGTGGAGGTCTTGGTCACAAGTAAGCAGCAGCAGTTTAATGAGTTCATAAATCAGATGGGCTGTGACAGCTGTCCTGGAGCAGATGAGAGCTGAGTCACCCTCCACAGGCTGCAGAGCTCCCCCACTCAGCCATGAGTCCCAAACGAGGAGAGCTTTGAAACTCCAGCACCTGGTTCTTTATCTGAGTGTGGGCTGCCCTGCAGCTCCTCCCCAGGAGAGCCACCCCAGAGCCAGCAGTGACAGGGATCACAGAATTGTACAATATTCAGCTTGGAAAAGACCTCTAAGATCATTAACCCAGCAATGCCAAGCCCACCACTCAAACACTCCCCAAGTGCCACTCTCCACATCCCACCCTTTTAAATTCCTCCAGAGCTGATGCTTCTGGGCCAGCCTGCTCCAGGGCTTGATGACCCTTCCAATGAAGAAATTTTTCCTACAATCCAATCTAAACCTTCCCTGGCACAGCTCAAGGCTGTTTCCTCTTGTCTTGTTGGGAAAAGAGACTGACCCTCACCTGGCTACAAGCTCCTTTCAGGGGCTTGTAGAGAGGGAGAATGTTGCAGTGTGAGGCCATTTCCTGTCTCACCTATCCCGACCCCTCAGCTGTGCCAACCTCTCCTCTCCCCTTTGCCCTCCTGCTAAGAGCTGTCCATCAATCTTAACATTCCACCAAGGGCATCGTGTGGTTGGCAGAAGTTCAAAAGATCCCCCTCAGGTCCAGGCTCATTGGCCTGTCCAAGTGTCTGTATCCCTTGAGCCTTCCCCTGCTCACACCTGGTTGGCCCTCAACTGTCCCTTCCCTCCCCCGTCCCTTCCCTCCCCCTGTCCCCAGGGCTTAAAAGGAGACAGGACGATGCAGCCGGGTTCTATTGGGAGCTGTTTCAGAGGTCCACCATCCTAAAATAAATCTCTGGATTAAGACTCTATGATAGAATCCTCTCCTTTCTCTTCACTGCCGCTTGAACCTTTTCCACTAGAGGTAAACTGAGTTCCTTTTTTGCGTGGATGTGCTCTGAGTGCCCAGCTGCAGCATCCAGCCTGCCAAAGGTGTCCCTGGGGTGAAACACCACAGCTGCAGCCTTTAGTCCAGCAGCAAGGGTCAGACATGGCCAGGCACATCCCACCTGGAAATACTGGGATTCATATTCCATAGGGGAAGGTGTCCCCTGAGCCTCCTTTTCTCCAGGCTGAACATCCCCAGCACCCTCAGCTGCTCCTCACAGGACCTGTGCTCCAGAACAGCTTCACCAGCTTTTCTGCCCCTATTTGGACACACTTCTAAATTAAGATGGTTTAGTAGCTCTCAGGTATCTTGCATTAAGCAGAGCAGTCAGTCTCAGTATCACAGAATCCTGGAATGCCTGGGGTTAGAAGGGACTTGAAAAATCATCTTGTTCCAAAGCGCCCTGCCAGGAGCAGGATGGTGAGAGCAGCATTCCCAGGCACAGATGGACAGATGGACATCTCCAGGCTCCTGGCACTCCTCCCTGAGCCCACTGAGGATCTGTCAGGGCTGTTGAAAGCTCTTTTGTGCTGTTTATTTCCCAGCCAGACAAATGGTGCCTCTCTGATCAATTATCAGCCGTTCTGAGCTGCTGCAGAGGAGAGAAGTGTTTCATTTCCCCCACCTGGCTGCAACCTCCCTCAGGTGCTTGTGGATGCTCTGCCAAACAGATGGGATAAAGGAGAAGCAAATTGCATCTCTCCTCAGGTGACAGGGAAAGCAGGAGGAAAACTGTTCCATGGATTCCCTTGACTTGTTACAGCCCAGGAATGTCAGATCCTGTGTCCCAGAGGAGCACTAGCAACGAGTTTAGCCCTAACAATCTCCTCTCTTCCATGGCTTGTTCCAACTCCATCCTTTTCCTCAAGGAGTTAAAGCATCCAGACATTGCAACCATGTTATGGTTTCATAAAAAAGAAGCTTGCAGATGCCTCCAGAGGTATAGGGGAAAAAAAATCTCTATGTCCCATTTTTGAAGGTGTTTAAAGGAGGTAATACATTAATTAATACATCCATTCATTGATATATTGGATCATAGTATGAGACAGCAAATTAATTCTGTGTCAGAAAATGCTTCTGCTCAGATTAATCCCTTTTCATGCAATGTTTACCAAGAAATATTTGTACCTTTGGAAATATCTGTACTTTGATTAGACATAGCAGATCATTAGCTACTGTATTAGTCAGTGGGAAGAAGAACTGTAAGAAATATCATATTGTTACCTAGAGAGAATGCCATGGAAAAACAAATCAAATTTGTTGAGATTATTTTCAGGCATTTTACCACTTATTTTGCATAACTTTGTGTTTTTACCTCTTCTATTCCTCAGATGTTCAGATAATGAATGAAAATAATAATGTCCTCTCTAAGCCCAGCAAGGTTCCATGGACTCTTTTTTCCTCCAAATCAGTTAAGATAAGACAGAAAATTGTGTCACTGAAGGGCAGCCAGTGAAGGATTATTTATTATTGAATTAAATCACACAAAAGTTCATCTGTGTTGCCTTATGTAAAAACAAGAAACACTTTGAAGCTCCTGAAGTCCAGAGAGAAATGGGTGAACACATTCACAGGCAGAGAAGGGGAATATATCCATTGTATAGCACAGAGCTAAAAAAGGGAGTCATAAATCAACCAAACCCTTCCCACAGACACTGGGAAACCACTAAGAGCACCAGTTCCTGCAATTTTGGACAAGATCTTACTATTTATGGAAAGAAAAGCCCAGATTTCCATGAAGAGCAACATTTTGTGCTCCACGGGAATCATTAACCAAACACTACTGTACTAACAGAAAAAAAATCACAGAAAAAAAAGAATATAAAAAACAAAAAACAAAAAAGGGGGAAAATAGAAAAGAAAGAACAAAAGCTTCTAAAAGTTCTCTGAGCAGCTCATCAGCTACATAAATAAACATTTGCATGGAGCAAATCCTTCCCCAGCCTGCCTGTACTTGTCCTCCTCAAGACCTCTGATCAGCAGCTCAAAACTTTGCAGATTCTTTTCCCTTGGTGTCCCAGGTCCCTCCAGAATCCATCGAGATCTTTGGCATTACAGATCATTTCAGCTGTGTTTCCCATGGCTTTCCCTGCTCTCCAAGTGTAATATTCTGCAGCTGCTGCCACAGAATGGGTTTTCTCTTTGCCTGTCTCAGAGTGAAGAACTGCCTGATTTCTGAGGTTCCTTTGCATCCTCCCCATCCTCTGAGTTTCTTTTTCTCTGGAGTGTTACACAGAGGGCTGCCTCCAACTCTGCACCCACATCCTGAAATTTCAACCCCATCTTTCAGAAAATGCAAAGAATAGCTGGTGAGGAAGTGAATGTTCTAGAATTCCTACCATAAGTGTAAGTAAAAGCTCATTTGGCTTTAATCTTTCAGTGCCTCCTTTTCTCCATCTCAAAGCAGGATGCAGAAAGGGCAAGAACTTGTGGTTCAGAAATAAATTATGGTTAATGTTAACCCATACCACCACTGTGTGAAATATTGTGCCCAGGTCTTAAATACAGAATATTCCTTTCACATATAAAGATAATACCCAGCTCTTGTGCAGTGTTTTCCACCAGCAGAGTTCAAAGTGGTTTATCGAAAAGCAAATAATATCTGAGGCTAATTTGGTTAGTTTGCTTAAAGGGAAGAAGTTGACATTAAAATGCAATAGTATGAGATAAATTGGAACTTTGCCACTGAATTTCCACAATTTCCAGGCTGCTAGGAGTTTTATCAGTGTGACCAGCATTTGAGGCAAGCTCCAGAATCCAGCTTTCTGTGGCTAGAAAGGGAGTTACTAGCAGAGGAAACCATTTACAAGTGCACTTCTTAGAAACAGTTCTGTGAATTTGCCTTTCCAGCCCTGAAATTTATTCTCCCTCCATCCCAGGGGCAGCACCAGCCTGCTCCTCTGCCACTGGAGGGGGAATTCTCCTACACCAGTGAGCTCAGAGTCCTGAGAATCCATCCCACTGGAATGTCTTCAACTCCTTTTCCCTACTTATTTTCCCCTAATTTTTTTTTTCTTTTAACACACAGATGAAAATTGCCATCTCTTTCTTGTGCAAAGTAACAGAAAGAACAATTCAATTATTCTTGCTGTTGAGCTATATTTTTCATTCCTATTGAGTGTTCTGAGCTGAAGTCTGCAGGAAAGGCTCAGTATAAAGGAAATTTTCATGCAGTGGCACAAGGCCTTCCTTGAAGGAGCAATTGTCATGCATAAATCAATGGACTCATATCCAAGGTGCAGAGACATCCAAGTGGAGTTCTGCAAATCTTCTTTTCAAAACTGAAGTTAGGGTCAGATGTGTTTTCCTGGGCTCTTTGCCTCATTGTACCAAAATTTTCCTTTTGAAGCTTCTCTCTTATATTTGGCATGGGTAAATGATTAGACTATAAAACAGTTTTACCCTCACATGAATTTACATCCCTCCTTTCTCTTGTAAAATGATTTTTGCCTTTTCAAGTAGCATATTTGAGGTGTTTGTGTCCAGCTGTTCTGGGAGTTACCAATTACCATGAAGAAGATAAAGAAAATATCTCTTTGAAAAGCACAGAAACACAGAAGGGAAATCAGACCTTTCCCAATAATGTCTTTATAAAAAAATGTGTATTTTGGCAGTAACCTCTGGAAACCGATTGTATCTCTATTTTTGGTATTGTGCAGCCTAAACACATCTAATTATTAACTAATAACTGTTCACTGATTAACATCAGTGCCATTTTTTTCTGTACACTTGCAGAAATTACCAAACTTGTTATTGAGTCCATGCACATCCTGAAGTATCACAAGGTCATGATTCCCCATCTTTTCCCCCATTAACTTTTAGTTTCATCCTAAGTGAATATTTTTAGGCTAATCAGTATCTGTTAAATCCAAGGAGCCATTCCCTCTCTCATGAGCTCATGCAAGCCTTCCCTTGCAGCAGTTCTCTTGCTTATCAGCACTACCTGTATTTAATGTAAGTTCAGGAATGTTTGCCATTTGAGGACAGAATATGCCAAGAAACTTTTTCTTAATACATGCAGCATTTTGCAACAAGAGAGCAGAACAACCTCAAATCAAAATACATTCATTTCTTTTCCTTTATGGTTTTTCATCTATAAACCTTTGCAATTAAAGAAGCTGCTGCTCCAGTGTGTTTAAATAATGCCTGCAATTCAGAGATACAGAGATTTTATGGATAGAGTGATAAATTTTTCATATACACAAGAGAAGATGCAGCCCTACAACTATGAAAAACTGAAAAAAAAATAAATATCATTGTTTGGATCTGATTTGTGAGGGCTTTGGGCACAGTTACATTCCAGAAATGATGGAAAGTGTCAGAGAACTGGGCTGTTGACCCCAGCTAACTGAGGAATCCAACAGAGCTGTGTGACATGGTGAATTACAGATCTGCATCTCTTGGTTCCTTCTCTCCACACTTGGACATCTGAAGGTTTGTGCCAAAACACCCACAAAAATTGAAGTGTATCTGTTCCTGTGTGTAGCTGTTCAGTCTTAAAAGGCTCCCTGTAAACCATTATGATATTTGTGCACAAAGAAATTATTCAGTTTTAAAAGGCTCCCTGTAAACCATTATGATATTTGTGCACAAAGAAATTATTCAGTTTTAAAAGGCTCCCTGTAAACCATTATGATATTTGTGCACAAAGAAATGATTCAAAGTGTCAGTATTAACTTGTCCCCCCTCTGCAGATGGCAATTTTTCACCCTCAGCTCCTCACAGTGCCATTAAGTTGGTGGCAGCTCTGACTGGAGAGATCACGAGATGAGCAATGCTGTTAGCCCTGTGATAAATCCCCAGGTTTTGTGCTGAGCTGGTGGAATTAATACAACAAATTGCAAGTGATGGATGTAAATGATCCAAGGAATCCCAGCCTGGAGTAATTGCCTGTAAATCTGCTGAGTGTTCCTGCCTGGGAGGCTCCTGCAGAGCACAGGGCAGCTGCAGGCTGGGCTGCAGCCTCAGACTCCTGCCATGGCCTCAGCTGACTCCACTCACTCTTCTCTACATAAATTCCAGTCTTCACCTGGTCAAATTAATCAATTATTAACAAAAATCACCTTCCCAATCTAAATCTATGAAAGGCTTCCTTGTATTTGGTCTTCATTTCCATAAACATTTTGAAGAATTATTTCCCATTCCCTGTTTAGCTTTATACTGCATACACTTGTTCTAACATCACCTTATTTAATATTTGTTTCTAAATTAATTTATTAAGCTTGTTTAATATTTGGAGCTTCATTCTTAATCTGCTTAAAGACCAAGATAATGGCAGTATAATCAGAAGCACTTTCAGAGGAAAATCAAAATCTGAATACTTTCCATTTTCCCTTTCATTAACCTCCTATGACACAAAACTGCTGCTAAGCCACTCGGTGTGAAACACTTACTGAAGTGTTTGAACTCTCAAGATCTTGCTCCATCTCAGATATTCTGGTGAATATCTCATTTATACCATTTATGGTGAGTATACCATTCATGGTGAATGTACCATTTATACAATTTATGGTGAATATACCATTTATGATGAATATACCATTCACGGTGAATATACCATTTATGGTGAATATACCATTCACGGTGAATGTACCATTTATACCATTTATGGTGAATATCTCATTTATACCATTTATGATGAATATACCATTCACGGTGAATATACCATTCACGGTGAATATACCATTTATACCATAAATGGTGAATATCTCATTTATACCATTTATGGTGAATATACCATTCATGGTGAATGTACCATTTATACAATTTATGGTGAATATACCATTTATGGTGAATATCCCATTTATGTCACCAGCCTTAACACTGTAAGTTATCTTTTGTCCCTCTCACGGGTTTTAAGTTTTTAAATCAAATTACCTGATACAAAGCTATGGCTTATTTTTACAGAGGGATAAGTTCATTCAGTCTCTCTACACAAATGAAGAACAAATCTGTATTTGCAACACAAATCCCAAATCCACCCAGATATTCTGAAATTTCACCCAATTTCCTATCAGTTTCAGGAGTTCCAGGATTTGGCTGTTCCACATCACTTCCTTCAAAATAAAATATGCGGGTGCAAGGCTTTGAGCTACCTTAGTGAGATTTATATTTACAAAGAGGTTAAAGGTTTGGAAGCTCTGTGTGATACAGGTTTGCAGGATAAAACCATAGGATTCAAACTCTGGAAGCTGTTTAAAACAATTTACACCCAGTAACAGCAATTCACATCACACAACTGATGACATGAATGACGTAAATGGTAATAGATTCTAAAAAAAATATTGCTACTTTTAACTGTACAAGAACTACACCTCTCCTAGATGATGATGAGAGAACAGAAGAGTTTCAAATTTCTGTATAAACAAGACAGCAAAAGAATGAAAATCAAGATCTGAAATAAACAAGTTATTAATAGCAAATTTCAAATAATGTATTAGAAATAATTCCTAATTCAAATATCTCTCAGATTGGAAAACTTTACAGGAGGAAAAAATACAGATTTTGTTCTGTTAGCATGATGGACAAAGTTAAATATTTAATGCAGACCTTTTACAGACTGTAAGAAATTAGAGATAAGAGACTATTAATTAAGTGCAAATTTGCAATAGCCTGAAAATTGAACGTTCATCTGTTTGTTTTGTACTGGAGCCCCTACGTGCAAGCCCAAAAGAGCTGAGGGGGATTTAAGTCCCTGTTTGAATACAAATGTGTCATTAGAAGGGAAATTATCCATTTGGAACATGTAGGCAGAGGGTTCCAGGGGCCTAAATCATGCACTCACCAGAGCTCCAGGTGCATTTTTAAAGCTCCCTTGTGAAACTGGCTTTCAGCACTTTGTCAGTTCCCTTTTCTGATTTTAAATATGTTCCTGTAGATTATGAAAGATGTCTGTGTTTATTTTGGGCCAAGCTTTGAGATATTCTTTGACTTGCTGGGAAAATCACCACAGCTCATTTGACACCACTTCTATGGCCCATGGTGGGATGGTTTAGAGCTGTCCCTAAAACCATTTTCTCCATTCAACCCTTCCCTGATTTTATGATAATATTCCTTAAGAATAACATCTCCTTAGCCAGTGTATTTATTAAAGTATCAAGATCTTTATAATTAGCATTATTGGCAAGGGGAAAGGATTTCTTCTAATTAAGCTATAAAGCTAAGCTAATAAAACCAATCATCCTGTGCACTTATGTAAAACTTTAATTTCATGTTCATCAGTTTTTAGCTCCCTTATAAAGTCCCCAGTGAGCTAATAACCTTTTGTGTGCTCTGGAAAGAAACATCCATCCTTCTTGGGGTTACTTGGAAATCCTCACACTGAAAGCCCAGATTTTCACCTGGGCCATTGCTTTATTGGGCTGTTCAGTGGCAACTCTTTATTGAGCCCTCCTGGCTCTGGAAAAACTCAGCAAAATTCGCTTTACAGGAACCTGCCAAGTGCTGAAGGATCAGACTTTCTGCCCCTGAACCCAGCACACTCCCCAGTGAGGTTTGTGCTCTCTCACAGCTTCCTTGGCTGTGCCAGCACCTACAGCCAAATTCTGCATTTTATGCTCAATTGTGCATTTTATTCAAGCTCAAAACTGCCTCAGGGCTTAAGCTGATTGAAATCAAACGTTGCCTGGTGTCTGTTTGTCCCAAGGAGCATCTCCAGGCTTCACTTAGAGTCAAGGTCACACCTCTGCCCTGACAGATGCTGCTTCTCCTCTAAAAAAGTCAACACAAACTGCAGAGGGAGCCTGGTAAAAGGACAACTTCCCAGTGCTCGTGGGCCTTAAGGCTGCCCCTCCAAATTTCATAATTACAAAGCACAATAAACCCCACATGTTTGCTTTCTCAGCATTTCATATTTTACTGAGCTAAAATGGCACAACTGGCTGTGTTAGGTGGGCAATAATCAGCAAAAGATTTGCATTCAGACCAAGATAACCCAAGATCCCTTTTCTGGGGGTAGATGCCATCTTTCCCCATTTATTCCCCCTCAGAAGCACTTGGCTCCTTCACACAGGGAGCACACACCCTTTGCTTTGCAATGGGAATGGGAATTTGATACAGAATTTGGAATTTGCTCTGCCAGAACAGAGAGGAATTTTCAGCTCAGTGTGTGCAGTTCTTCTGTTTGAGTTGGTGCTTCAGCAAGCACAGTCAATAACACATTTTCAGAGGGCTTGTAGATAATTAGATAATGAGTTGACTCTCCTCAAACAGAATTTGCAGTAAGCCTTTCTGCTCATCTCTTTATTGACTGGCACAGTAATAATATCTATTGAGCTCCACTCAACCATCAGGTAATGCAAACATATTTTTGCCCTTGGAGGCAGTCAGAAAGCACAGGCACACTATCACTGCAGTACATATATTTTCTGAGACAATTAGCACCCTCAAGGTAGTGTTAATCAGGAGGAAATAGGGGCCAACTAAGTATTAAATTATCTCTTCCTACACTAGATTTCCCAGAGGTAAGATGACCATGTTAGGATTGTTTTGTAGGGATCCATCTCACTCTTTGTCTTTCTATTGTAATGGGATGTCAGACAATCCTCAGGGTCAAAATCCTGCTCCCTCTGAAGAAGCAGCCAAGCAACAGAGATGGAAATGGCAGGTGCCTTTTCAAAGCATCTCATTCACCTCATCCCAACCCCTCAGCTGGAATTCAGGATTTTAGCATGGAAACCTCTGCCAGTGTCCTTTGGTGGTTCCCAGTGAACAACCAGGAGGAGCAAATCTCATTGACAAGAACACTGAGAGTGGAAAACTGTAGAAATAGCAGGATGGCAGTTAAGGCCTTGGAAAAATGGAAGAAAAGGGGATGCAAACAGCTCCATGTAAATTGAGCCAAAGAAGCACTGATGTTTTCTTCCATTTCACCAAGCAAAGTGAATGGAAAAAGTCTTACAACATTGGCTAAGCAAGCCCTTTCTGGGACCTTACTGTGGTGAGAAAGGAAAAAAGCCCCACAGGAATGCAGCTGGTCCAGAATGAGCCCCTAGGAAGGCAATCAGCACCTGCAAGGCCAAGGGGACACAGCCCTCACAGACCAGCAGCTATGAATGCAATGGGACAATAAAAATGACTCAGTGGGGAGGTCTAAGCTGAGCACATAATGGAAACCTCATTAATACAACAGAAGGGAAAGTGAACAAACAAACACAGGCTACACCTGGCAGTGCCCTAAGTGTAGAAATCCAAGAGATTGACAAGAAAAGCAAAGCACAAACCCCCAAAGAGAAAAACTGCAGCACAGTTGGCTGCCAAAGGGGTTAGTGACAGCACTGCCTTCTTCCACCAGCTTCTGCAAAGCTGCAAGGCAAAAAGCATCTGCTTTAGTGTGCTGGAAAGCAGCAGAGAGAGCAACACTGGGGCTGGGAGCACTTGTTTCTGAGGGAACCAATAAAACAGAGAGACTGCTCTGCACCCAATGTGACATTCTTGATGAAAAGCAGCAAACACTGCTGCAAGTGATGATGAGTGCAAGAGCAGTGGCCTGTGTGATGGGCTGGATGCTGGGGAATGTACCAGGGGGAGGAGAGATGCCTCAGGCAATAGAGAGCAAACAGCCAGCTCTCGCTGAAACTTGGGAAATAAATGCTTATTGAGGTTTTGTAAAATATGGTGGCTGCCATGGGGAGGAAAAGGGTTCATTAGAACCCTTAGAGGTCGTTAGAAAAGCAGGGAAATAAAGCTTCCCATGCAGAGGGCAAGGAGGGGTTCTGGGAGCAGGCAGAGAGCAGAGCTGAAGCGATCTCTGTGCTTCCTGAAGCCCCTGACTCCCCTGCCCCTAAAGAAAAAGAGCCTGATTTTTTACTTACACCCCCAACTGGATCCCCAGCACAGAGGAACACGTTCTGCTGCCTCCAAAGGCAAAAATTCCAAGAGGGAATAAAATTACCTAAAAGCTGCACACTACTGGGGTGTGGGCACAGCTCTCTTCACAGAGAGCAGCAGGCACAAGCTCCCAAGGATTTCTCCTAAGGAAAGGCAGTGGGAAGCTCAGAGAAGAAGAGAAAGCAATTCTTCTCTCTATCACTGTTCCTGTTGTTTTGCACATGTGTGTTGTCATCTTATTGCAGGGGTTCCATACTGTTGTCTCCTACCACAAAAGTTCCACACCTGCTTGGTGTTTCTCATGGGCATCTCCTCAGAGCACTGACTCTTTCTTCTTCACAAAGCAACCAACTGACTCCAGTTCCCCTCTCAACCAGCCACCCCACTCTTTTATAGCATCTTCTTCTCATTGCTTACAGCTGTGGCCTGTTAAAATCAGGCTTGCTCCTGATCTTTGATAACTGGCTCAGCTGCAACTCCTGAGGGGTAAGATTACTTTCTACACTATTTTTATTTTCTTATATTCTATCCCCCTACACGTGTGGAGTGTCTTATGGAGATTGTTTACCAAAGTGATTTGTTAATTGGACACTGGTGAAGGCTGTTTTGATTCCTTGGCCAACTGGATCAAAGCTGTGTCCTGGCTGTCTCAGTCACAGGTTTTTCTTTAGTATCTCTTTCAGTGTAGTATTCTTTAATATAGTATTTGTTTAGTATGTAATTTAGTATAGTATTCGTGTAATATAATATAGCTTAATAAAGCAATTTATTCAGCATTCCTGAATCATGGAGTCAGAGCGCATTATCCCCTGGCTGGGGGATCACCTGCATCTGCTGTACTGGGGTTATGGATGGCATCCCTAAAAAACAATTTAAAAAATTTATCAAATTAATAGTATCTATTTTGAGCTGTGCTTGGTGCCCCAGAAAGGAGTGTGGCAAGTGGTATAAGAACAGGCAGGAGCCAAGTACTCCAATAATGTAAAAAGCTGGGAAGAGCAGCTTTGGGGAATGCCTGAGCTGTTAGGCTTCAGCAGCGATGGAAAATCTCTTGACAGATGTCAAAACGCTCTTGAGGAAGCACTGCAGCCCCTTCCAGAGCTGGGGGCAGCCTCAGTGCCCAGAGCTGAGCTGGGCTTTGCTCTCCTGCCCCAGGCACACACAGCAGCAGCAGGTGCAGGTGGCACCTGCAGGAGCTCCAGGGAACAGCTCTGGGGGCTGACAGAGCCCCTGGATGGTCGGGGTTGGGAGGGACTGTGGTGGTGGTCACCAGGGTCACAGGACAAGGGAAGAGATGAGGATCTGACTCCATGTTTCAGAAGGCTGATTTATTATGATATATATTATATTGAAAGAAAATGATATATTAAAACTATACTAAAAGAACAGAAGAAAGGATTTCATCAGAAGGCTTGATAGGAATAGAATGGAATGATAATAAAATCTTGTGACTGACCAGAGAGTCCAAGCAAGCTGACTGTGATTGGCCATTAATCAGAAACAACCACATGAGACCAATCCCAGATGCACCTGTTGCATTCCACAGCAGCAGATAACCATTGGTTACATTTTGTTCCTGAGGCCTCTCAGCTTCTCAGGAGGAAAAATCCTGGCAAAGGGATTTTTCATAAAAGATGTCTGTGGCAAGGGACCTTAAATCCCACCCAGTGCCACCCCTGCCATGGCAGGGACACCTCCCACTGTCCCAGGTGCTCCCAGCCCTGTCCAGCCTGGCCTTGGGCACTGCAGGGATCCAGGGGCAGCCTCAGCTGCTCTGGGCACCCTGTGCCAGGGCTCAGCACCCTCAGAGGGAGGGATTTCTCCCATAAATCCAGTCCAAACCTACTCAACACAGGTCTGATAGCAAGAAGTGAGTGGAGATGCTGCTTAAGCTGCTCTGGAATGCAAGAGCTGCCCTATTACAGTGATTGCTCTGCCATTGGTCATTAAAATTCACCAGTAAATATTCATGTTGGCTACTTAGCCAACTTTCCCAAGTAATTGATGGATTTTCTTTCTTGGGTGTTTCCAGACTTATCACTCTGGGGACTTAATTTTCAGTATATGATCTGTGCTGGATAATTCAGGCCAAATTAATGTAGGGGAAATGAAAGCTGTTTGTACATTAACTGTTGGTAAAATCTCCAGAGGTACAGAAGCACCACTTAGGAAGCCAAAATTTACAGCTCCTGCCAAAACCCATCTGGTGCCTTTGCTGCCCAGGAGGCAGAACCCCCTCGAGCACAGGATGTCTGTGCCCAGCCTGCCCAGGGGGGCCCAGGCTCCTCAGGATCTTTGTTTTTGCCAGCCCTTCCCTCTCCAGAGGCACAGCAATGATCTGTTTTCATAGCACCATTCAGGCTTTCTCTGAGTAGAGCTCACATAAGCAGGCTACAAAATGTGCTGCCATGAAAATGTCACTCTTTGAGCAATTAATTTTGGGTTTATGAAGTAGTATTCTCTTTAAAACATCCTGTTCTGGGGGTCAGTATTTCTTGGAGAAATACTGGTGTCACCTGCAAGGGTTGACTGGAGAAGTGGAACATTTGGTTCCATTGGCTTGGTTCTATGAAATTTAATATACAAGAAAAAAAATAAATTAGAGATGCCTCATTTCTAGTGCAGAGGTACTCAGACAGGTAGTTCCATTCTGCACTGCCTTGGTTCCTGGTATTTTATTTTCTCTTGATTTTAGGCTTTGCCAGGTATTTTACAAGTCCAGGGTCAGATTTCCTGCTGCAGTCACATTGTGCTTTACACATTGCTCTGATTTTAATTTTGGCCAGCAGCTAGAGAGACAAAAAGAAGCTTCACCATATCCCAAATGGCCTGGAGCTGGGAGCCAGGCAGTCACTACAGGACATCCATCCAGCCAGGCAGAGACAGAATCATTTGCAAATGAGCAGCCCAAACTCAGTCTGCATGGTTTGAGGGATGGAAAAAGTTTGCAGGATAATTTATTAGTGCCATTGTCTGCAGCTTTCCAGATGTTCTTGTCCTGGAGCATACACAGAGGAGAAGCTCCCAAATACATCAATAAAATAGTTTAGAGATGTTTTTCTGCTAGGAGGCATGAAGCTGGAAAAATTAAAGGTGTTATTCCAGAAGTGATTTAAATTAATGAATGACTTCAGATCAAGGCCAGAGGGAGGAAAAAATGTCAGCACAGCCCTTCCTGCTTGTATCAAGGTAGAGCAGGTCTCTAAGCACTGCTGCATGTAGGGAAATGAGAGATAAAAATAATGAGGTAATAGATAAAATAATAAATAAATATAAAATAATAAATATAATGATAAAAATATAGATAAAAATAGATAAAATACTAATGGATAAAAAATACTAATAATAGATAAAAATTAATCTGTCCCATGGGATGGGAGACACTTCCCTGAATGCCCAGAGAGTATCCCAGGGATAGTTCTGTAATACTCAGTGCAAACAAATGCTCTCCAAGCTGATGATATTCATGCAAATATTTTGTTAAATGCTGCCACTCATCCAGCATGAAAAAAATATATTCCTTTAAACACACCATTGGAAAGAGGAAGGCGTTTTCACTGGACTCATTTAAACAAATACTTAAACAAAGAATGAACCAAAAACCAGCATCTGCCTGTTGGGGCTTAATGCCAGAACAGTGAAGGGAAAGATGAGAGCTACTTTCATCCCTCAAGGCCTTTTCATGTCCTTTGGATGGCACCAGGAATCAATAAAAATCAGAAAAAATAACCCTCAGAGATAATAAATGTGATTCAAGGCATGTCCAGCCCAGATGAACATCCATCCCTCACCTGCATTTACTGGGTAGCAGCAAAGAGTGAAAGCCTGTATCAGACCTTGAGTACCAGCTTGAATAATTGACATTGAGATTTGTTGAAATTGAACAATTTGACTGACCCACTTTTGGACTTCAGGTGAGTTTATGTCACATAAAGAACTATTTTGAGTTTATGCTGATGTTTTTAGGAGCTCTGTCATGCCTGCCAGCTCACTTTCCTACAAATTCACAGAAAATAATGCACAGTATTAATGCCAGGATCCCCCAGCTTGATTTGGTCCCCACTGATTTCAGCATTGATCAAAGGAAACTCTTTTTCCCAATCACCACATTAATTTTACTATAAACCTTTCATTGTCAGGTTTGTAGGCAGCTATCTGCATTTGCCCTAATCAGGGATTCACTTGCAGCTGTAGGTTTAAAACTCCCTCTAGAGCAATGCAAGTACAGAGCTGTGTGCTGGTTATGAAAAAAGCCCAAAGTCCCCAAACCTCATTTAAGGGCTGATGCTGACAGAAACCTGGCTCAGACCCCACTCACATGAGCCAGTTCCAGCTCCTCTGGGTAGACCCTGAGCTGCTCAGCTGTGTGCCCTGCACTGCTGAAAGCAAAAAAGGAAACCATCATTTAACTGAAAGAGTGAGAGCTTGCAGGAGAATCTCACCCTCTCAAATAATCCCCTTGGGGGATCACTGTTTAATAACAGAGAGCAATCACTGCACACTACAGATACTGAGAGAACGTTTTCAAACCTCACACCTGAAAGCTCAGCTTTATGACTCTTTTCCTGTGTCATAGCCCTAACTCACAGAAACTGCTGGGGGCACTAATGCAAGGGTTTAGAAATGACCCAAAACACAAACACACAATTTATCCTGAAGAAAAGCACGGGGTGTTTCTGAAAGCACATCACTGGGACCATAGAATGAGAGCTGTGATGCTGCACGGGGGGCAGGGACAGAAGAGAGAAGAGCCTCTGAATTTCTCCTACTTCCCTGAGCATTGTGTGATTAGCTGCCCCCTTTGGACATCACCTTTATTCCTTTAACAAACCCAGAGACTCAATTACACCTCTTGTCTCACTTTGAGACTAAGTGAAAATACATCAGGACAGGGAAGTGACAGAAAAGCTTTTAGTCTACTTCAGCTGACAACAAAATGTATTTTTGTCCCACTCTCCCAGCAAAGCCATTGAAATTCACGTCAGGGGATGGTTTTAGATCCTACTGCACCTGTTAGTTCTGGTGTTTAAACAAATTCCTCATGATGCTGATGTACCTGGGCGAATATCAGCAAAGACAGAGCAGAGGAAAGCAAACCCAGCCCCTCCTGTAGGATTTACCTCCCTAGGTTTGGAGGGGGCTGCAGATCATGCAAAATTCTGCACAGTAATATTAATTATTGCACTAACTCTGGCTATTTAGTGCATTATCACAGCCCAATGAGGCACTCCTGCTATGATTTACCTTGTAAGATGTAAGCACATCTCTTCAGAGCTGCATTTACTGCTTTGTAAATGCTTCTTATTGCACAGCCATTACCAGTGCCATTAAACTCATTTAACCATGCTCTCCCCACTGGAGTGTTACAGAAATGTGGCAGCAGAGGTAGTGTAACTTTTCCTCTTTATTTCTGCAAGGACAGCATTATGGCTAAACATGTATTTATTTGCATAACAGTTCTTTATAACGCCTGAGAAATGTCAGTATTAAATACTGTAAGTACTAAATAAATAGGTGTTCAAAAACCCAGTTGGCCTCTTCAGTATAATCACTTGATAAAAGTAAGAATGGAAGAGATTAATAATATGGATTGGTAATAAGCCAGTGCACCTTGTGTTAAAAGCTAGCCCTTTTTAATGGCAGATAAGAGAACACAAAAAATGATTTGAAGGAAAGGAAAAAGCTGAAAAAGATTCTTAGGTGATAATTCTGCATTACCACCTGGCGCAGAAACCTCTGTCAAAGTAAGAGCTCTGCAGAAACAAGGTCAATATTTCTGCTCCCTCCTTTAGCCATAGCACAGAAGCTGCTCCACAGTTTCTCCACATTAAATCCTGCAGTCCTTAAACTTCACAAATTCCAGCTGGAACACACTCACAACTGATTTATTGCCATTTACTGTGGGAAATCCCAAATACAGCAGAGGCTGCTTTCATCACTTCATGGAAAATGTAAATCCACTTACTGATAACAAGTTCCTGTGGCATCTCTTCCTGCACCATCCACGAGCTCTCTGTGCCTCCCCTGCCAGCTCTCACCCAAAATGTTGCTGCAGGAGCTGGGTTTTTGAGTGAAAATCCTTGTTCTCCATCAGCCTGAAATTAAATCAGCTGTGCTCACCCCTTTTGGGGGGGCAGTAGCACAGGAGTTCCCTTTCAGTGTTTAAAACGAGGAGACGCCAGCTGGTGCTGAAAATAAACTGATCAAAAATCAAAATGAAACTATTTCCCATCAGGGCAATTCATAGAAGCAGAGGTGTTGCACTGAAGTCCCAAGGGAGGTTATTCAGACCAGAATGGAATTAGGAAAGGAGCAAATTAGGAAGGAGCAATTCACCCACTCAAGAATAACTCTGTTACTCTGGGCTTTTCTTGACATCAGAAGGTTGGGAGCTTCAAAAGAACAAGGGTGGATGCAAAATTGTACCTGGCAATCATTCTCCCACAGGCTGGCAAAGTCTTTATCCACTGAGATGTAACAAGAGATTATGGTTTTTCCATTAGCATATTCTTAAAATTATGAGTTTTATTAACACAAGAAATTAAAAATATTTCCCACCCTTTATGAAATGGAGTTCCTGTTTCCCAAACAAGCCTCAGGAAGAGGATCTCTCTCCCCTTACCCTGTGCAATGATGTGTTTGAGGAAGCCAGCTCCATTCTTTTCCACACTCAGTGATAGAGGATGTTTAAGCTGCTTTATCTTTGTTGAACAATGCTGCAGATATGAATCCCATCACATTCACTCCATGGACAAGTTTACACCCCTTAGATTACAGTGACACTGTGACATTGCTGTAATGTTCTTTTCCCCTTTCCTTTTTTACTGTGTTATATTGGTTTCAGCAGGAGCCCACATCTGAAACTTTCATTGTGGCTTCAACCTGTAGGGCTGGGAATGAAGATGAAATGGGTTTTTCTATACACAAATGCTCTGTAATGCTGATAAGGGCTGTGAACAGAATACAGACTAACAGAACAGAATTGTGTATTCAGCCTGCCTGGTAAAGGGGATATTTTTCAACAGTCTGTTGAGTAGCAATAAATTATTTGTAAAAATCACCCTCAATAGAATGGGGAGTCCTTTCTCCTAATAACACTGACAGAGACAAAAACACTTAATAAAATTCTCAAGGGGATTTTTGACAATAATCTGCCTCTTGGGAGCCTTCAGAGCCCCCTCCTTTGTGTGTCCAGCAAGGGGCACTGGGCAAGCCTGTTGGAACTAACAAATCAAATTTTCCCTGGCTGAGATCTCTTCCAGCAATTATGTGATGGGCTTGGATCTTAATTAGCAGCTCTTCTCTCTTAGTCTGAATGGTGTCAGAAGGCCACTGAGAGTGATGCTAGCTCGAATGTTTTGAGCTGTTCTCTCCAAACCAGAAGTGTGACAGGAGACTCGCCAGTCCCTCCCAAATCAGGTGTGAGTGTGCTCAGCCTATAACCTGAGAAATGGGAAAAACAGAAATCTGCTTCTGCTCCAGCTGTGAACCAGGGGGGGAATTCACTTGAATTCAGGAGTGAAAGTGCATTGGGAAACTTCCCTTTACTGACTGCCCTTTCTCACTGCAACACTAAGCATCACTGCCACATTTTCTGGAAAAATCCCCTCACCCAGGATTCTTCTCCTGGGAAGCTGGGAAGGCTCAGAGAAAAAGGAAAACAATAATTATCTCATTTGCTTCTCCTGTGTTTTGCTGCTTTGGAATGTGGTTTGGAGATTGTTTATCCAACAGGTGATTGTTTCATTGGTTTCATGTGAATTGTTTTAACTTAATGACCAATCATGGTGCAGCAGTGTCAGGACTCTGGAGAGGGTCACCAGTTTTTAATTATTACCTTGTTAGGCCTTCTGTAAGTATCCTTTCTCTATTCTTTAGTATTGTTTCAGTATAGTATTCTTTAATATAATATCATAAAATAATAAATTAGCCTTCTAAGGCTAATTGGAGTCAAATTCATCATTTCCTCCCCATGATGGGGGACCCCAAAAATACCCCAACTAAGAGCTGTAAAAGCCTTAAAATTCTTTAAATGCCCTTTGGCTTAACAAGTGAGAAATTCTGTGTATTGGACAATGGCAAACTGAGCTCTCTGGCTGGAGCTTGTCTGGATTCATTTGGCAATTCTGCAATTTCATCTTGTCCTTACTGGAGCTGCACTCTGTCTTGTGGGTGAATGTTGCTTATATATTAGTGCATTTATTAGACTTGGAAATCTAATTAAGATGAAAAAGAAGGAAGACAAACATCATCCAGAAGAAGGTGTGTACATGTCACCATCAATTCTCTTCCCCTTCTCATCACCAGGAGAGAAGCTGCTCTGCAGATGGAAAGAGCCAGGCACCCAAAGGAGCTCAGAGAGCACAGTGCTGTAGGATGTAATTAAGCACAATTACATCTGTGAACAAGAGGCCAAATAAAAGCAAGCCATAGATAATCACTGTTATAAAAACCAGAGTGTCCTTGTGCCCCATCTACTCCTAGAAATAAACTTGGTTTAGACCACGTTAAAATCTAGTACAATGATGCATGGCTGCTGCAAACCTGCCAGTCAAATTCAGAGCTTTTTTGGCAAACTAACAGAGAGACTCAGCCCAAAGGTTTAAGGTTTCTGGAGCTGCTTCAATTGTGTTTCATGCTTGACTTTCTGCAGTCCTCCTGAACTGGCTGAATACATCACTCTGCTGTTTGCACCCAGCCAAAGCACTGAGAGGATTTTCTATTTCACGCCCCATTCATACCTTGCTACTCAGATTATGCAATGTGAGTTATCCCAAATGCCTCTTGCTTTTCCCTTTGGAAAGTTTTTTTACAGAAAATAATACAAGGAAGATCTTCACTTCTGTAACTTCAGCATACATCAGTTGCAGCTCAGATGTTTTTATTACAGTTATCTGGGTTCAAGGTTTGGACCAGTTTGAATGCTTTTTCTTTTTGTTATTTCTGCAAGTTTCAGCAAAAATCCTGTAGCATCTGCAAAAAGAAACTCAGTTAATTCAGTGCATTTGGAGTTACCTATCTGGTCCTGTCATTTTGATTTTATATATGTTGAGCAAATTTTAATTTAATGGCAAAATGATAATGTTTTTTCTCTGTTCAGACCATGTTCCTGAGCAGGGAGTAATTTGCACACCTGTAGAACAGGAGTTCTCTGTATAATAAACTGAATTAAACTGGGTGCATCCCAGTGGAAACTTCTAATTTAATTTTAGCCCCTTAGGACAGCAATGTAGGCATTCTGCTTATCAGATGAGTGTGGAGTGTACTCTGGGATAGCAGGTGAGACTATTTATCTTGTAAAGATGAGTAATAAGAAATTTGATTTCAGATAATGCCTGTGGATGCTACTCCTAACTGTCCAACAACATGGTCCTGCTAAGCAATCTTAAGACAAAAAACCCATGTAAAGGCTTTATTCCACCTACAGAATGTGATGTGCTCAGTGATCCAGAGCAATTCTCCCAAAATCATTAGAATTTTAGTACCACAAAACAAAAATATGGCTTTTTCATAGGTTTGGGGTTTTTTCCCCCCACAGTCCACAGCCAAGTATTTTTTGCCATGGATAGAAGGAAGGAAAATGAGGTTCTGTTTTCACATTAAATAAAAATAATTTGTTCTATGTGGGAAAAAAAATTAGAGGGCCAAATTAGAAAAAGCAACAAAATCGGAATGAATCAGCACAAATGCTCTATTCCTAACCTGAGATTTCAGTCACTGTGGGGGCATTTTGCTGGTTGCCAGTCTCTCAGGATATCCCTGCTGTGTTTGATTTGATGTTGTCCTCCTGTTCTAGCCCAGCCACGTTTGTTATTAAATATGGCACTTGCAGGGTTATTTGGGATATGGAATGGGAGCAGGGGAAGGAACCTGTTGGGTTTAGCTGGGTAACAATTGCAGAATTTCAGCCTTGCAGTCTTACACTCTACCTTTGCCTGGAGAAAAGCTGAAGAGCATTATTTTGGTTAAAGGAGGGAGGCTGTTCCATTTTAACAGCAGCAGTAATGACTCTTTATCAGTAACACTGTTTCTTTAGGGCATTTTTTTTGTGTGATGCTCTACATGTTTAATTAATGAGAATAACTTGCTAAATTATATTCTTCTCAAAAAAATGATAACACACAGATGTACAAACCCACATTCATGTGTTGTTTTATTGGTGCATTACAACATTACATTTCCTTCACACTGAGAAAGCATGAGAGTAAAATACATTGATCCACAAAAATGCCTTCCCTACGCTGACTTTGCACTGGTGATTGTGGCACCTACAGATCCCTCCACAAGTTTCATTCCATTAAGTCTTTCATAATTTTAATTACATTTTAATCAAACCTTTTACATTGTCTCCTTTATGACTCTCGATTGAATTATTCCCATTAAAATGTGTTATTCTTTACTGCTTTTCTGAGATCACCAATTACTCCTGCAATTTCAGGTTTTATGCTGTATTACACTTCATGTTCCAATCTTTTAGCAGCCACTACTCACTTGAGGGCTGGAAGAGATTTTCCTCATCCCAAAGACAGCCTGTCTGTACCAAAAGCCATTAAAATATCCAGAATGTGTACATCAGTTAGAAGGCTCCACTCCATTTTGAGAATAAGCCAGATCTATATAAAAACATGCAAAATGCTCTATGCATCAGTATTAAACTTCTAATTTTGATTGAAGATTTATTCTTTTTTTAACATTTGCATATAACCTGGAAGACTAGGGTTCCTGCTGAAAGAAAGAGCTGATGGCTAAACCTCACCCTGGCTCTGGGGCTCTCAGTAATCCTCCCACATGAAGTAATAGAAAACTATATTTGTTACAGAATTCTGTAGGGTGGTTTAAAAACTTCCTAGGAAGATTAAACCTCCATTGCACTCTGTGGATTTCTAGAATCAAGATCTCAACCACACCAGAGGAGTGTTCTGTCAAATCCAGTGCAAATGCCAAGTAATTTTGCTTTGCTGATGCTGGTATTGTGAATTACTGTATATTCACCAGGAAAACCAGAGCTAAGTTCAACTGTCTCTGCTGTAGACCTCAGAATTCTGTAAGTGAAACATCCTCCCTCTGGCTCAGTTAAACTGTACCAGCTTTGCTTTTTTCTGGTTTCTACAGAACCTCCCGGGTTCACTCCTGTTACCTTCTGTTCCTTAATGTCACTTCCTATTTATAGCCATTTCCAAATATCATATAAATTTATACACAGCAAGGTTGCATCCTCTTGTACACAGTTATTAGGTTTATTTTTAAGGGGACCCTCATTTACTTGCTTTTTATAAAAATTCAAGTGTTGCCAATCAGGAAGCAGCTCTTCTCAAAAAAAAAAAAAATCTACAAAGCTTAGCTTTGAGTAAAGTAAATGACAAGCCTTACATAGAAACATTGAGCTGTTTGAATCACAAAATGTCTACGAGGCTGATGCATATTCCAACAGGAACACAGAAATTATAATCATGGCAGCAGTCTCCTCCAGTCTGAAGCACCGTAATTGTGGTCGTTGATCAACATTATCTTGATTGCTCCAAGAAATGTTCAAATGCCAGGGTGTGGTCTGGAATATTTTGCCTTCATTTTTCACAGGATACCTAAGGAGAAAAAACCTGGAATCTGACATTCTGCCATCCAAAGGTACCTCATCTCACAGGAATGTGATGTATACTGCATAGTGCATACCTAACAAACAGAATCCTACTGATAATAAATTACCTTCAGTCACACTCTTGTCAACCTTCTCCATACCAGCAGTGGTTTGATTCAGGTGAGCTCCAATTCAGGTACCAACCTTGGCAAGCACCATGCCCAAGAGCATGGTGAGCTGAAAATGTGGGATGGGATTGGTGGAAAACTGTCTCCAGCCTTCCTCTGGGTATGTTACAGTGCTGGAAACCACCACAGGCATTTGTGGTTGTGTGCCCAAAGTCACGAATGAGAATCTTTGCATTTCCTCAGGTCACCAATGCTGCAGTGAGTCACTACACAAGAATGAACATGGCACAACGAGATCCACAGGAAACTTTGTGTTTCTGTATCCTCCCAGTTTTAGGGGGTTTTAAACATCTGTTTGAAAGACTTCAGCCCGTTAAATGCAATGGGTGTTTTCTTTCAAATTTGTTTTGATGGTAAATACTGCAAGAGTTCTCAAAAAGTGCTGATGGTCAATGCCAAGTTTCTAATCCATCCTGTATGTTGTTCTTAGTTGGTAATTTTAACAGCATGGAGTTTCTTGAAGGTGAGAATCATCCTGTGGAACTACTAATGCACAAGGCTTGGCTCTCACAAGCACTTCACCAGCCACACCTTTTGCCCTCTTAGTCATTAGTAGCTCAGAACGGTCTTGGCAAAATTTGATAATTAATACAAAGTTCCACCAGCATGTGGAGATTTCTGTTAATGTCAGAAGGCAGCAAGATAAACATAAGGATGATGCCCTAAATTATCAAATTACAGATGTTGAACACCTGATGAAAAGTGCTCTGTGTACTCGCCACCCATCGAAATCAATGAGTGCTGAAGATGACCAGAACTTTGTAGAAGATACTCAGTACTTCAGAAAATCTGTTTCCAGATCTAGTATATGCTCAACCACACCTCAAAGTTACTCTCTTGACCATTCCCCACACGAGATTTTTTTAATAACGTTCTTTCCCCTTCCCTCGAGTAGTTCTACCTGCTTGCAGTAGACTGAAAACAGATAATTCAGCAAGTCAGTATGAACTTAGAATTTAGCTTTAAAACTATGATGGTGCCATGGCATTAAAAATAAAATATTTAAATTCCCTTTATAAAAAGGAAAGAAACAAAAGAAAAAAGATGTACATTAAGAACCACTGTTAAGAGACCAGTTTGGAGGAAATGTGAGAAGGCTAAAAGTTCATTCTGCACATTTCTCAAAGTCATACGGGACCTTCAGTAATTCCCTCCAGAGGCAGCCCAGTAGCATTGTCTGCTGTGGGTCTCTCTTCTTTCTTCACTGAGGTCTGATCCAGCAGGCTGACATAAGATTTGTGACAGGCTGTGTTGCCCAAAGGAGGGTAGTGCTGTCTGTAGCAAATATAAGCAAAAATGAGGCCAATCACCCCTCCAACGAAAGCATCTGCAGGGAAAAAGCAACAAAACCAGGAGCACATTACAAGGGGAAGGGCAGCCAGGAGTGAAAACTGCAAATAAAAGACATTTGGTTGATGTGAAAGTGTTTAACACAGAAAATTTGGATTCTGAATTTTCCTAAAGAATTTGGAACCAAATACCACACTGGACAAATAAAATCCATCCTTGGGGACTTGTGCAATATTTTGAACACCCAAACTGTAGATGGTTGGCTCAGTTTTGGGAGATGAACACTGGGAATAGAATGGACTCCATGAGGTATCAAACACTCCTGATGTTCCAGATCACAGCTGACCACTTGTGGGTGGGCAACCCATGGATCTTCCATTTAAAAAAGCAGACTGCCAAGAACAATCTCAAGCTGGATGAATTCTTACCAAAAGCATCTGAAAGGTCAAAGACTAAGTATGCCTGTTAACTGATTTAACACCTCTTGAATATCTTTCTTTGATGTTTTTTTAATATCCCATTCTCCTATCAGAAAATAAAGCAAGATAAGTAAGGCTATTGGATGAGATATTTGCAGCTCTCACACTTAGGCAATTTAAAATTTTCTATAGAGGATTCCTTCTGGTTCTGGTTATTAAAAGAACCAGAAAATACTCACCTCGTCTTGTGTTTCATTTACAATCAACAAGAGAAAAATTCCTCTGGACATACACACTCTGTGAAAGCCTCAGATTTAACATGAAGAATAATGAAGTGAGGCAAAAGGAACTGGTTAAAATGACCTGACAACACATTTTATTTTCACAAGACTGATTCAGCACCACATCATCTGTGTGTAACTGTGATTCCATTCTTTTAATTTCTAAAAACCCAAAGTGTAATAAAAGTGGTGAATCATTTAGTTTACTGGCAAAGAAGGGTAAATCAATACAAATTATTTTTGTCTAAAGTCCTTAAATACAGATTAAATACCCTGGTTTGCCATTGTTATTTTCATTACAATAAAGGCCATGTAGTTCAATTTTCAATGCATAATAGATGGTTTGTAATCATTAGAGACGTGAGACGCCTTTTATCAGGAATGGCTGGAGCAAGAAAACCTGAAAAATTTAATAGTGAGGTGGATAAATTTAAGAAATGTGACTGTAAGTCACATTTGAGGAACAGGACTACATGGAATGACCCAGGAGATGCCTTCTAATCCTATGTTCTCTTCCTTCACACAAAAGGACAAAATTAATCCATCACAAATTAATATAAAACAGGAATTTTTAATATAAAACAGGCTCAAACAGGAATTTAAAAGGTGATTGTGTGCAGACAGTAACTTATCCTACCCACACTGGAAGCTGACTGATTTCATCAGCCTGGCTCTACCAAGCTATAATGATATTAAAGGTACTGAGGGCAAGGATTTTCACTGTACAGCATCAATCAACTCGTAAAAAGCTTAGTTATTGTGACAAGATTAATTTTCTATAAGCCTGTGTTAGGTGCAATTCTCAGATAACTTGCACCTGCATAAACTGTTTTTACACAGTTAGACAGAAAAATGAAAACTATCTTTCACAAACAACTGTCGCTGCATGTAGACACTGAGAGTTTGAGTGACCAATCAATACAGAATAACAACTTGTTACTAACCAGTAAAGGTAACTGGCAAGAAAACTCCAATCCAATTAAGAGTCCCACACAAAGTCTGTTAATCTGTATAAAAATTAATTATGTGAATAAAGAATGGGCCTTTTTCCACCATGAAGGAAATGGATTCCCATGTAATTTATTCCCATAAGTTTGCAGCTCCATCTCCTTAAAATTCAAAGGCAGAACAGGAGCAGCTGTGATGAGCTGAGTCCCAAGCCCTGGGTGCAGTTTTCCTCCACCTTGTACAAAGCACATCACCATCACCTGCTCACCTTTCAGCCCATCAATAATTCTGGCAAGGGACAGTTCACACTGCAAACACCTGCTCCAAACCTGTACTCTCCACATTTCTTCCCACTCCTCCTTTTCTCTTTAACAGGGAGCTCAGGCCAAGTGTTTTGTGTGCCTCCTGCCAGCCTGGCAAGGCAGCGCCTCACGCTCAGCAGGTTTGTGCTGGAGGCTCTCCCCAGCCCCAGTGTCACTGAGAAAAGGAGAAATGGGTCCTGAAACAAGACAAGGCTCTGCTGGAAAGCAGGAGGCTCCTCAGAGAGCGTGTCAAGGGTAATGGCTGGTGATGAAGCAGCTGCAGGAGCGCAGCAGGGTGAGGGAAAGCATGGCTGAGATTGGTTCTGCTGCTGGGTGAGATGAGAAGGTGCTCAGGGGGACAGAGCAATGCAGAAATCAATTGAAATTATATGAGGAACCAACAGAATGCTGTGTGTTTGTGCTGGGATTTGGGGCCAGGCTTTGGTAGCAGAGGGAGCTGCAGGGGTGGCTTCCATGAGAATCTTCTCCATGAGCAACAGAGCCAGCACCAGGCAGCTCCAGGATGGGTCTGTCACTGGCCAAGACTGGGCACAGCAGGCATGTGGGAGCACCTCTGGGATAAGAGATGTAAAAAACTGGAAAAAAAATCTGGACAACTGAAATAGCAGCTGGAGAGAGGAGTGAGAACATGTGAGAGAAACAGCCCTGCTGACACCCAGGTCAGTGAGGA
This sequence comes from Agelaius tricolor, assembly GCF_023055355.1. Lineage (NCBI taxonomy): Eukaryota > Metazoa > Chordata > Aves > Passeriformes > Icteridae > Agelaius > Agelaius tricolor. The sequence goes on along the minus strand of NW_027269282.1, from coordinate 9,424,059 downwards.
AGGAGGGGCAGGAGCTGCTCCAGGCACCCTAACAGCAACTGCTGAGTGATCTCTCCCTCAACTCAACTTGATTCATGAACTTTTCACTGCATTTTCTCTCACCCTTCCAGCTGAGGAGGGGAGTGACAGACCTGGTGTCCAGCCAGGGTCAACCCACCACAGTGCTGGAAAACAGGAAACAGCATGGAACCAGTATGGAACTGAAATTTCAGGTAATTGAAAGGAGCACTCAGGACCTTGAGGAGAGCTCAATTTGCAAGGCCAGCAGCACAGTCCTAGCAATACCACAGAAAGCCAAGGTGATCCACATAACAGCATCAGAAATACCATGCACGGTATTTCTTACAGGAATTCAGGGGCAAATTCAGGGACAATTCAGGGGAAAAGTAATTACAGGCTGGTTACTTAGCAGAGGACATAAGTAAAAGCAAGGAAGCTACAAAGGTGGCCATAAAGAAAGTCAAGAAATGGGTAAAGAAATAATTGATGGCAGGGTTTTCTGAATTGTCACATGAGTGTGTAGTTGATAAATAGCACAACCTCCTCCATCAGTTACAGAACTTTGAAGGACTCTGAGACAGCAGTGACAGATGCAGTGACCTGATGGGTGTTGCACTCCAGAAGTGCCTGCTGTGAGGGAGGAGAGGATGCTGTGGCAGAGGCCTGAAGCTCTGAAGGTCAGTGCTGGCTAATCCAGCCTTGCTAGGAAACCCCAGCAAGGAAAATCTATAGCACAGCATGGTGTTTTAACTCACACTATGTACTGAAACAGAAAAAAATCAAAGTATGTCACCCTGTTCTTCTAAAGTTCTTCTAAACCTTCTGATGTTTACATTTTTGTAATAGAGTTTCTCATGCACTTTTCATATAAATAATTGTTTTACATTCCTTTCTAGAAGAAAAGAGAATTGATAAACTGTTGTTTGACCAGTGGAGTTAAAAAAGTAGCAATTTCATCCTCCAATCCATAATCACTTATAAATACCAGAGTTCAGAAATAAACTACCCCCTTTTTACCTTAAACATCTCAAGGCGCAAGTGTCGCTCATTTCGTGTCGCGTTACAACAGAAATCCATGGATAAATCAGAGAAAAAAAAGAGTAGGAAAATGGGGCATGTCCATGTCTGACCTTGCCAGTGGTGCTTGTAGTCACACATCCGTGACAGGGCGATCATCATGGCACAGTAGAGGGGCAGGATGGCTGCACAGAGCCTCCAGCTCTTCCCCCGGCCGCTCTCCGTGAAGCAGTGCAGCTTTCCAGCCAGGTAGAAGGTGGTGAAGCCCAGGCCTGAAAATGCAACTGATACAGCAAAGCACATCACTGCAGTGAACTCTAATTAGTGCTGGTTTGGTTGATTGGTTGTTTTTTTGTTTGGGCTTTTTTTTTTTTTAATTTTATTAAAGCAGTCACGATCTTGCAAACTTTAAAAAAATCACATTTTTGGGGAAGTGAATGAGGAAAGACATTCCCCAACAAGATCCATGTCATACATACATTCTCCACAGCAGTGGTGTTACTTATAGAGCAATGCAAGCAACCAGGAAAGGGAACACTCAGAAGCAATTTGATTTTTTTCTAATACATACACTCAGCTTTCACATAATCTGACATGTCTGCAAACACTGTGTTGCCTCTAGACAGTCACCTATTCCATAGAAATTTAAATTTTTTCTTCCTTCAGCAATTTACCTTTTTCCTCTGGGGGAGACATCAGACACTAAATTAAACATTTAAGCAAATTTTTAACTTGAGTCACAAAAGCTTTTTCATGCTTCAACCTTCAGCACATCTTTCCTGATTTTAGACCTTTTCTAAAACGTTGAGGTTCAAAGCAGAAAAGGATTCAGACAGTTTGCACTGTAATTGAATTACATTTAAATGAGATTTTTAGGTTCCATTACCCAGTTTCTATAGAACATACACAAGAGAACTCAGGCACCAAGTTTCTGCCCTGAGCTTTCCTGTTGCAGCTTTTACACCTTTCAGAGAGACACTGGACAAGGAAAGGACTTGTTTGCATCATTTCATCTTCTAGATGAGTAAATGGAGCGATCAAAATGAAATCTGTCTTGGATATGCAACATCAAATGCAATCCTGAAGCAAAATCTTTCCCACTCCAAAAATATTTTTGTCTTCATATTTCTATTTTTCACCTCAGGTTATTATTTTTTAGGTGAACTGAAATCTGAAGGCAGCGTTCCCAGGCAGAAGAATCAATTGGTTTGTGGTTTCATTTTCAGGCAATCTGCAATGCCCAGCAATTTAGAGGTTTAAAGGAATATTGCCCAAACTATAAAGTAGGTGTTCAGTTCACACAGACTCATATTTAGGATTAATACCATTTACCAGGCAATTTTACCAGCAATTGTCAGCATGGTGCACAGCAGCAGCAGATGTAGCTAAAAGGACTTCAGAGAGAATCTGCTAATATTTTAAAAAGACTATTTCCCCCAAATTTGTGGGGTTCTTTTCAGGGTCTTCCACCTTTTCAGAAGGAGTTGTTCACGGAAGAACATGGAAGTGCAGCAGGATTTATATTTGTAATAAACACAAAGGCTGATCTTGCCTTAGGTGGTGGATGTATTTCTCTAAATTAAAAGGCAGAAAGAAGAGAGACACAAATAGTCCTTTAGGGGAACCCATGCCTAGTATAAGAGGGAAAATAAATATATCTAATATACTCTCTCTATATATATCTATATCTATATATATATCTATATATATAGCTATATATCTATATAGATATATCTAATATACTATACCTATATCTAATGTACTATATCTAATATACTCTAATAATACATTAATATATAAAACTGATATTGTGGCTGTAGAACTACCATTGTGCAGAGAAGCCTTACACTGCAGAATTTCATATTGACTTCCCTTACCCTGGAGTGTGCAAATCCAGAAAGAGCTGCTTGACCCAAGAGGCCCAGTGCATGCAGAGTCAGCAGCAAAAAGCATGGAATTAACAGCAAAATGTTCTGGGATGTGGGATATCCATTATAAAAGTAACCAGAATTTAGGACAGCTCAATTGCTGTGCACCCCATGTGGGCAGCTTTGCCTGATGGCTCTGTTCTGAAGATGTCAGTCAAGAACATAAAGAAAAACAATTCACTCTTCAAGAATCCTGGGCCTAAAGGTGATATTTCCACTGAAGAATTGGTCCATCAGTAGAATATATTTGAGCACTTTTTCCTGCACCAGCTGGAGTCCATACATCACTGCAGCATGAAGGAAATGCAAATACACACATGCCCTGAAGGGTCACACCCTGCCTACTGTCCTAGTAAAAGTTATTAGGAAGACAGATCCCAAAGATTCAGCAGAGCAATACAAAATCACTTCTAAGCTGCCTTCTTCCAGAAAATACATCAAAATCTTTTTATACAAAGAAGGGAAAAGCAAAATAAAATACCAACCAGCCCTTTTTGGAGACATTGATGTAAATGAACAGAAGAAAATCAGTCTCATTTAGTTTAAAACAACGTTAAGACAAGAAACATGTTGATACAAATTCCAGACACAAATATTTAATTGATTTTAAATGTTGTAAGAGGAGAAAGGAATGAGGAAATGAGATATTTCTACCAATTGGTGTAGCTAACTCAAATCAAAGTCCTGATGCCACAAGTTGCTGAACTCAGGAAAAACTCTCATGAGACAAGCCACAGGTTCTGTCATGGCTTGCTAAAATGCTTTAAAATGCATTGTCATTACTTGAATAAATAAAAGTACCATGGACTCAATTGTTCAGTTTGTTTCTATGATGTTCTTTTTTAAAAAAGTGAGTTCAGAAGGAATAAGGAGGACGACAGCATCTGGAGACACCACAGATCCCATCCTGAAAGCTGATTCCCTCCAGACAGGGAGTTCAGGTGAGCTGAAAAACCTGTCTGTACAGACCAAACAATTACCAAGCTGAAATGCATAAGGTGAGAAACTGTAAACAAGAATCTGATCTAAAGCACCCCAAATAAATTATTCATTTAAAAAGGTAATTGCTTTTGTGAGTGTTTTTCTGAAATTTAAAACTACGCCAGGAGGATTTTCAGCCTCTCAAGATTTAATGGATGCTTTGCTAAGCACGCAATAAATGACTTTTTCACATTGAGCAGTTTTTGAACTAAAGAAAACCCCTCAACTTACTTAAATGCCATCAAATTACAAAACAACCATCTGAATGGCCTTTTTAAGGATCAGATAAAATGATCCATCCCTTTGTCTGCAAGGCTTTATTTTTGCAGTGATTACTGTGCATTTCCCAAGTGCAAACACAGACTATTCATCACTGGAATTGCTGAGCAGCCCACTGAGGAATTCCAGCAGCTAGGGCTACTGCTGAATGTTTTCAGTTTCACACTGTTCAAAGACTGAAATATTTATCTTTCTTGAAGGAAAAAGTATGATACCAAATGAGTGCATAAATTTTAATGCTGAAATTCAATTCAAAGAGCATTTTATAGGAGTACAATTCCCAAAGAATTTTATGAGCTTATTCTCACAAAGTATTTTTAAATTCTTTTTTTTCCAACTGGGACAGTCAATCACCTTCCTTTTGGCTTAGCTTTATTAATTTCTTTTCACAGAGAAAGACAGTTCAGCAGCAGCAACATGAAAAGCACATCACAAAATACAAATGTATGCAGGGACTTGGGAAACAAAAAAGAGGTGCTGAAGACAGAGACATGTTAGAACAAAAATAGACTTATATTGTCTGAAAAGCAAGAGCATTAGTCAATCTAATGATTGTTTTTGCACCACTGTCACAGTGAATTCTTATGAATTTTTTTTCTGGTGGCTTTTTTTATGTACCTTTCCAGATACCTCATCTCACCTGAAATTCCTAAGGTGGCCTCAGGATGCATCTCATTGCCACCAGAAAATGAGAACTAAATTTTGATTTGTTCAGTTCATGACACCTCTTACAAAAGTCCTAAAAGCAACCTGTTCCACAGCCTACTTTCCCATTTCTGTGGGTAGAAACCTTGAAAAAATCCTCATTCTCTGAGAACATAGTAAAGAGAAGATTAAACCAGCTCAGATCCTGGAATTACTTTTAATAATTTCTCTTTTTAAGCACAGCCTAGGCACAAGCCTTAGATCACTGCCTCTTCAGCTCTACTACAAATTATGGCCATGGGGACATTTATGAGATATTTAACAACAAACAGTCCCTACAAAGAGAAATTTTTTCTTTTTCAGGTCAACACTGGGAGATATCAAATTCCAACCAATGGATCAGGGTAACTTCTTGCTTTCCTGTTTTTCTGTAATTACATTATCAGTAACATCCTGGACAAGGATCACATCCTGCTCGACCTCTTGTCATGCCAAGTATTTGCATCACTCATTCGGGGATAATAATAATAATAATAAATTATATCATATATATTTTATTGCATTATATATTACTACATATATTATATATTATAATATATAATATATATAGTAATAATATAAGTATATAATAATATTATATATAATAATTATTATATATATTATATTACATTATTATTAGTATTAGTATTAGTATATTGGCCCAAGCATACAGACTAGCATGTAAAATACAGTTAGAAGAAAGGCTGAAGAGTTTCTCCAGGGATAGAAATTTTTGACAGTGGAGGATCAGAAGGCTTCTGTCAAACTCATGGTCAGCAGTGTCCAAGAGTTTACTGGAATATACCAATTTTAGTGCTGCAAATAATCCCCCTTAATACTTCAAAAAGGAACTGGGGAAACCCCAGGACTGTGCCCAGCCTGAGCAGGAAGGGTTGTACAGAAAATCACTGCTTCTCTTTTCATGGTGGGACACACAGCAGGAATAGGAAAATCCTATTTATTCCTGAACACTGTGAAGTGCAGAGCAATGCAGCCTGATCTATCCTCCATCTGAAAGAAGAACTTTTAATTTGGGTTTTATGGAGAGAAGTAGAATTGGACAGGGAGAAGGCAAACGACTCTGAGCCTTTTTCACCCCCACTTTCCAAGTGGGCCAGGACACCAAGGAGGAAGTGGCTGCACAGCAGGATTGTGCTGTCACTGAATCCACTGGGCTCCAAACTTGCCAAAAACTCTCTTGAGAGAGACTTCTAAACTCTCTTTGGAAAATCAGGGACTGGAAAATTGGGCATCTTCATTCCCAATTCAGTCTGGAATGAGGTTTGCTAGCTGAAGAGAGCAAAACTAGAGTTGCTCTCTGTTCTGGAGTACACAGTAGATTTGGGAGTAACACCTTTAAACATGCAAAGAAAAGGGAGAAAATACAATTTTTCAAAGTGCCAAATAACTGAGTTGTTCAGCATGGAGAAGAGAAGGCTCTAGGGCAACCTGGTCTAGTGGGAGCTGTCCCTGTCCATGGCAGGGGGTGGAACTGGATGAGCTTTAAGGTCCCTTCCAACCCAAACCCCACAGTGTCCTACATCCTCTGTGTAAAACAAACTCATAAAAATGTTGGTCAGGTAGGACCACTGTTCTACAGGAATCCTGCATTACAATCTCACTTTTTTTTTTTCTAAATCCAGAAATAAAGGAATATCTTTTCGAGGCATACACAAAATCTGAACCTCAAACAGGCTCAAAAGAGTTGATTTATAATTAAGGCTGGAAAACTGAACATTAAGGAGTTCATTTCCCAAGCCCCTCATGAATTCCAAGAGCCCTTGTTGTTGAGTATTCGCAGGTAATTATGTCAGAGAAGAGGCAGAAACATTAAACATAACCATTCCTGAGTGTACTCAGAGTTTGAATTAAGAAGCCAATAAACCCCTCAGGACCTTTTTTTTTTTTTTTTTGCTTGCCTATCTAAGAAATCCTTTTCATATTTCCCTGGATTCTTTTATAAAAGGATGAAATATTTCACTGAGACAGTGCCATACAGCTGTTAATTAAGAGATTTATCCTGAAAATAGGGGAGTAGCAGCAATTACTGCCAAAAACCTCTGGCTTGTAGCTCATTTGTTACTTAAAATGTTCATTTTCAACTGAAGGAAATATGATTATCCTCCATGAAATTGCTAGCTAAAGATAATTAACAGTTCAAATTTAGATACCCAACTATAATTACAAGTACTGAGGTAATATTTTATAAAAATTATCACAGAATAGCAAACATTTCTATTGAAATTCAATAATTTCTCCACTCTGAAGCACATAAATCACTTTAATTTTTCAAAGGAATGGATGTCTTTTAACATGTAAAAATATTTTCGTTCTTACAACTGACTAATTTTAATTATTTAGTGGAAAAGGGGGGGAGGAGCCACCTGTCCTTTAATTCTAATAACATCATATTTTCCAGTCACCTTTTTTCTTGGTACTGGCACAGCAAGAAACACCACAAATGCTGGCTTAATTTAATTAGTGCTTCATCAGGCAAGTCTAGAGCATAGCTGATATAATCAGCTTTAATATCTCTGATGACATACAGTGACAAACACTGAGTGGAGCAGTCAATTGTGAAGAGACAGAGAGAATAAAATATTCACAACCAGCCAGTCACCAGCAAAGTGCTGGGATGTTCTGAGAGCTGCTGTGGAGTCTTTCCCTGGCTAAGAGGAGAATCCACACCCAGGCTGCTGTCACAGAACTTATAAATGGCTCAGAGAACCAAAAATTAAGAGATTTTTCTCTTTTTCTCCCAAAACTGAGGAGGGGGAGAATCCACAGCCAGGCTGGCTAAGAGGAGAATCCACACCCAGGCTGCTGCCACAGAATTTATAACTGATTCAGAGAAGCAAAAAACCAAAATATTTCTCTCTTTTTCTCCCAAAACTGAGGAGGGGAACTAGATGGAAACCTAATTTAGGAGTAATGCTGAGAATGCTTTCAGCCCAAACCAGCACACTGCAGCTGGGGGGAATGGGACACACCCAAATAAATGCAGTGCTGGTCTGTGGACCAGATATCAGGACTACAGCTGATAGAGGTAAAATCTCATTTCACAGAAATACCATAGAACAATGCATAGAATCAAGGCCAGATCTATGGGTATTCACACCCCAATTATTCTCCTGCTCCTCATATTTAATTCCTACCCATCCCCTGTCCTGCTGCAAGAGGCATTTCTGCATACAGTGATATTTGTCCTTGAGATTCCAGCCTCCTTGCCATAAACAATACCAGAAATTGATATCATATCCTACTGTTTGACAGCATAAATATCTTTTAAACATTGCCTATTGACTTTTTTAATATTTACATCAACTAGTCATTCAATTTGTTCAGACAGGATCTTCCTCTGCTCATCCACACAAACTTACTGATTTCAAGTAAGTAAGGAAGGTGGACAGAGCAGGGAAGGTGGAGATTGAACAGAAAAGAGAAGAATATTTCAGTTGGAAGGGACCAACAATTATCATCTATTCCTGCTGCCTGACCACTGCAGGGCTGAAAAAGCTAAAAAAATAATAATTTTCCAATGAATTCTTAAATCAATTGAAATTAATGTTAATTTTAAAATTTATTAATTTTAGCTAATTATTTTAAATTATTTTTTAATTTTAAAAAAAATTACCAAAAGCTAAAGCAAATTTTTAAGAGAAGTGTCCAAATACCTCTTAAACAGTGACAGGCTTGGCAAACACTGCCCAGCTCTCTGGGAAGCCTCTTCCAGTGTTGGACCACCCCCATGGGAAAGAGATTATTCTGATATTGAGTCTGAATATCAGTACCCCTGGCACAGCTTCTGATCATTCCCATGTGCCCTGTCACTGGATCCCAGGGTGAAGAAATAATAAAATGAAGAATAAAATAGCTCATCATATGGTAGAGAACTTCTTGCATGACTAAGCAAGTGATGTTTTAAATATTTAGATGTCTGTGGAATGTCTGTGGAAATGCTCTGATAGCCTAAACATTGGGTCAATCATTCTGATTTCCATTTTCTGATTTATTCCCTCTGTAAAATCATCCAGAGATTTTTTCCTTCCCCCCACTTCCCCTGTGAGTGAATTTTTTTAAATACTTCCCATGCTATTTTATCCACAAATCCAACTTGCATTGCCTTCCAACATGGCTGGAAACCCTCAACATCATCATTCTCCAAAAGTTCCCAGTTGCTTATAAAAAATGTAGGAACCAGACTGAGAGACTTCCAAACCCATTGTCTGAATTCAGGTTGAAACAAAGGAAAACTTAAAGTCTCAACCAAAAAAAACCACCAGACAAATCAGTAGTTTTCAACAAAGCAGTATTACTTTTAAAATTATTTTGCATAAATAATTGTCATGTAGGCTTTGTTTGAGAAAACACTGAGGCCATTATTTGCTCAGTCTTCTGCAGAAGGTAGGGGAAATAAATTACCTAATAACTCATGTTTTCTATGTGGAACTGACAGCATTAGCAAAATCCAAATGAGGCTATTGCAGGTGCTCTTTTTCTCTTTCTGGCATAAATAGTATACTTGAATTCCTGCATTTGTCTCATAGCTTTTATCTCAAGAACCTTTTAATATCCCCTTGCTTTCAAGAGACCTAAATTAATATTTTCAGAAAATGTTATGACTGAGATTTCTGCTGTTTGATAAATCAGTCAGCCACCTCTAAAGGAAGCTGCCTGGCATTTTAACTTTATCATTCAATTTCAAGGGTTTTATTGAGTTATTTTTCTTTTGCTTATAGCAGAACTGTAGCTGGCACTCCTGATTTTAATGAAACTATTTGGGATTCAGAGTTGCTTGCATTAGAAGAACATGATCTTGTGTGAGTCAGGTCCATCCCTTTGGCTGCTCAAAGGGGATTTGAGTGTGCAAGGAGGATTTGGAGACTGATCACAACTCATTCTTTCAGGGTGGAAAAGACCCAGCCCAGCTCACAAAGGTGAGTGCTCAGTAGGGAGTTTTAAAGTCCTCATGGACACAGAATATTTGGGTTTCCTTCCAAGCAGCTCTAATACAGGTAGAACACTCTCCTGCATATTCTGATGTATGTGCTGCAATGGCAGTTTCAAGGAACCTCAGTATTTGCCAGCCCTGTAGTGAGATTTCTTCCTCGGAGATGGTCAGAAAGTGATGTGCCAGCCCCCCCGAGTTCACAGCCTTCCAATCTCAAATCAAACCTCTGCTTTCTGACCCATTTCACTCCAGAGAAGAGCTGTCACCACAGTTCACAGATGGAAATTGATCTTTAGATCTCTGCTGTGACTCAGAGAACTTTGAACAGAAAAGGTCAGGCAGAAGAACAGTGCTCTTTACTTTAGATACAGCTGAAATCTACTGCAGCACAACAAAGTCTTCTGCAGCCTCTGAAACCAATCTTAGCTTACAAAATTTGCCTAAAAAGTCAAAGTTTGGCAAAAAGAAAAGAAGAATTAAACTGAAAGGTAATTAAGCTCCTTCCCTGCACAGATGAAAGCAAACTGAACAGATATAATAACCAAGAAACAGCAATTTAATAACCCATAACCAGCAGCAGCTGCTGGCAAACCTGGTTTATTGGAGCTAAGATCAGAGATTTACTTACACTTGCAGCTCAATTTTTTAACTTCAGCTTTTTCCATACTTCCATTTTGTCTGTAAGTGTAAACTACAGCTCAAAAGGCAAAGGAAATAATTTTCTTCTTTCCTTCTACAGGGCCATTATTTTCTCAAACACATCAAGACACCTTTGTTCATCAAGGAGGTAATTAAAAAACATGAGAACACAAGTCACTGCTATTGTCCCCACAGCCTCTGATTGCATTCTTCATTTCAGATTCCTGATTGAATTCTCTGATTTCTTCAGCAATATTCAACAGTAATATCTACAAACCTCTTTCAGTAATATAATAAAATGAAGAAAAACAAAAACACCCACATGAGAAATGAAAGCTCTGGCACAGCTCTGTGTTAACATTCATTCTGTAAACATAAAATTGAGATGCTGCCACAAAATTATTTCTACAAAACTCTTGTTTTTTCCTTGCAAAAAGCGTCTCTATACTCAATAAACGTTTTTATGAAAAAAAAGGACGCAATTTATCCAAAAGTCAACTTTTCAAACTAATTTAAGTAACTAAATTGCAGATAGAAAAATAAAAATCATGAGTGTTTTATTTATTGTGCTGCTGATATAGCAATTTTATACAGGATATGTTAATTTTTAATTGATTCTATTCCCATTAATCCATCCAATCCAATGTGAAATTGAAAGTTCAATTAGCTCTGCAGCCACTATGTTAAAATGGTTAGTTTTTATCAAATTTGGCTTCCAATCAGTTGATGGGATCTTTCTCTCAGGGATCAGTAGCCAGCAGTCATCTCCTGAAGTCCAGCACAGGGAAATGCAGATTCCTGGACTGGGGGAAGAACACCCCAGCTCTGCTGGGTGGCAGCCAGATCAAGGTGAACTGGCACCAACTGAAGCACAGGAAATTGCATTTAAATATAATAAACAACATTTTCACGGAGTGGTCAGGTACTGGACAAGCTTCCCTGTGAGACAGATTGTGGAATCCTCACCTTAAATCAAAACTCAACTGGGAATCGTCCTCTGGAACCTTCTCACCCTGACCCTGCTTTGTTGTGGCTGGAACTGCACAATTTCCAGAGGCACCTTTATCCTCAGAGTTCTGTGAATCCAACTATAAATTGACATGAACCAGACTAGCAAGTGATGTTCATTTTCTTTTCACAGCAGACACATCAGTTTCAGGATGTCTCTGTGGGTATTGTGGCCACCATGGGCTCAATCTGCCCCTCACCACCAACACTCAGCAGTACAAGCCCCAAGGAGCTTGAATTAACCTCTCACCAAGCCACTATTTCTGCTTCACTAGAAAGGTACCAAAACCAGTTTCAAGCAACTTCCTCCAATCTAATTCCTTAGCTGAAAAACACAGCTTCAAGAGTTCTGGCCAATTCAGAAATAACACGTTTAAAAATAGTCACTAAATAAAGCTGAAGCCAAAACTGGCAACTGCAATTTGCTCACAAATGTTTTGAGCAGAATAAGAGCCTAAAGGGAGTTGCATCATGAAGAATTAATCACTTCCTCTAAGAAAGCAAACAGGGTCAAGAATCTGGCATTAAATTCACAGAGGATTTTTGGTGTTTCTAAATAAGTTGTGTTGTGTTACTATTATTTACCCATATTTGCTTGTACAAGGACTCCATTGCTACAATCACAGCAGCATATGGGACATCTCCCTGTCTAGGATTTAATTTTTTCTTTTAAGCTAAACAGCCCATTTTACTGAACAATATTTGAAGCAAGCCTGTGATGCTGATTTGCTGCTTACTGTTCTGATAGGCAACATATGAACATAAACATTTCAGATGTAGCCATGAAGTTATCCTGGATTTGGCAATAAATCAAGACTCATTTATTATCCATTTTAACATAAACCCATACTACTTTTGCAGCACTTTTGTTTGCTGCTGGTGGCCTGTCCTCATTTATACAGGTGGAATCTGGGTCAAAGATTCAGTCAGAATGCAATGGATCAGTTCTTATTCCTTTGATTTAGAGCTCTGTATCCAAAACTTGGAAAGATGATCTGGATTCATATTTTAAGCCAAAATTCACTTCAGACAGCAACTGGAAAAAGACATGGACAAAACCCAACTCATAAAATTTGGGAGAACCAGTTTATATTTGTGCCATTACCAGGATATAAAGTGAAAAGAGAATTTGCCCCATTATTTCCTCCCTCCTTCCAAACATCCAACTGGTGATGTGGCAACATCACAGGAAATTTAATGCTCATATTCTTCTGCTCTCTTCTGAGAACTCTTCAGAGGTCCCAGGGCATTGCAACAATTTTTAAGCTGCAGCTCATGAACCCTACATGCTTTCAGAAATGTGAGCTCTCCAATGGAAAACACGCTCAGTATTCCTGTCACCTTAATTAAATATGTTCTTGACATGTGGTCAAGCAGAATCAGCCTTCCTTGTGCATGAAAAAACCCTGGTGGCTTCCAGGCTGAACATGTTCTCTGAAAAAAATTAAGACATATTCTCCAGACAAAGAGATTTACCTAATTATAACCAATTATAGCTAACTGCAATTTAAGACTAACACAGGTTTTAGAAATCAGGCATTTTCTCTCATCTCTTCACTGGATACAAACCTGGATTTACAAGCATTGTAAATTGATTTTTAGATAAATAACACTCCAGGACTCCTAAGTTCCTATTTTGTTTGTGGAGAGATTTTGTCAGCCTGACACAAATGTCAAAACGACATCAGGCATTAGATGAAAAGGAAGAAATCAATTACAAAAAGCTGTCTATCCATCCCATTAATACAATGTATGCCTGCAAATTCAGTGATCTTTTCAGCTCCCAGTTGTGTACATGGCTTGTCCAATTAATTGTTTTGTGTTCATTCACCTTAATTTTCCTCTTGCATGTGTTGCATTCAGTTAAATTCTCTTTATCCATACATCACATTTTTCATCAGCTGGTATGCTGGATAATCATTGCCAATAAAAGGTTTTCTGCTGATTTCTACACAATTTGTTCTGTTTGTTTCATTGAATACGCTCAAACATTCTGTCTGTATGTCCATCCATTTGGTTGTTCATTTTTGGTCTGTAGCTTGCTGCTGCTGTTTCCATCTTTTGCAAGGAGGGGAAAAAACATCTGGAGAGGTGGGGATGCCTTGAAGGCTCTCCAGGGCAGGCTGTCTAAAGGTTCTCTGCAAGAAAAATCTTCAGAAGGCACACAGGAAGGGCACAGGCAGGAAAAAAATGCTGCATTTATGATCTTTAAACATCACAGTTTTGATGAAGTATGGGCACAGAGAGGCTGCATGGTTCCATCACAGGTGCTGGCTTTAAATTAGCATAAAATTGCCAATGGATTATAAAACCGTGGAAATGCTAAATATGGAATAAAAAAAATGTATATTTCCGAGATATTTTGGGTGTCAGAATAGCAACATTTGTGCTATTCTCAGGAACACCTCTGAGCTACACAGGCAGGAATGGAGCCAAAGGTCCATCCCCTCTCACAAGATTGGCAGCACACTGGAAAAGAAGCAAAATGGGTTCCAAACAATCCAAAAGATTGAGATTTCTTTGATCCAGTGGAACGTGCAAGTCTCTTTCTGGCTTTATGAAACAGCCTGTGCTCCACACATTTCTTCTTCTTTTATGACAAGCTCTCCTTGGCCCAGGGAGGTGAAGCCAAGGAAATCATCTGTGCTCCAAGAAAGGAGAGCTCTCCTTCAGGGCACAAGTTGGCTCTGAGAGTGGTAACAGACTGTTCACAACATTTTATGGAGTAAGCAAGGTCAGGCCAGGTCATCTGGGAGTGCCAGGGCTGTCACTCCTGACACACATCCCTGCATTTTAGCCTCTCACAGCTCCCCATTTACAGCACCACGGATTTTCTCGTTAAAGGCCTCGTCTTGCATGGATGAAGTTTTAGATTCTGGTATAACAAAGCTTGTGACTGACAGCCTAGCCTAGAAATGCCTTAAGAAAAACTGTTTTGAAGATGAGAATGGCTCTTGACTGAAGCTTCTAACCCCTCTTTATGAGCTGCCTGGCAGCTTTTACTTGTGATTTATTTTCCCCACGGGTTCAAGTGAAGTAGGAAATACCAAACTGTAGTGGGCTACTTAAAACCATCATACCAAGAGAGGTACTAAGGTTTATGTCAACTCTCATCCTCACCACTTACATTTCTGCAGCCATGAAACAGAAAAAATAATCCCCCAAACACTAACAGAAACAAAAAAAAAACAACCAAACAAACAACCCTTTTTGGTGCTGTTTCATGAATTTCTCAACACACAGTGAAGGATGACAGAAATCTGAAGAGTGGAACTCCTTCACTTCACCTCGTAACAATCTCGTGCTGAAGGAAGGGAGAAAGGTGCCAAGGAAAAATTTTGGACTGAGATTATGGAAGGAAACTTCATAAATATTCACACGTTAGGAAGACGGGAAAAGCTAAGAATTTTCTTTGAGCTAAGAAAATGGAAAACTACATCACAATTTGCAAACATGAATTATTATATCCCAAACATCCTCATTGCTTCAAAGGTGTAGGAGAGCAGCATAATGGTGTGCTTTTTTGGTTACCACTCTTTATACCACGGGGAATGAAGTAATAGCAAGAAACTAAATTTGTGATCACAACTATAAACTGTTCTTGATAAAACTGACAGTTTTGGCTATCAAAATAATTTTGCTGCAGAGAAGCATTGTATGATTGTCAAATTAAATGCTTTCCTTCTCCATTATGAGACTAAAATATGTATGGATTTTTAAAGCTTGTCAGAGGCTTAGATATTATAACATCAGGCTTCAAACAGCTAAGTAGTTCAAGCAGCTGCAGAATTGCCTCTAAACTCTAACATACACTTACCAAGTGATAAAAATTACTGAATATATACCATCTCTTCATTCTTATCCCATTTTAAGAAAAGGCTTTGTGGTGGGAAATACAGTCAACTCAGCCACACTAATCTTATGTCAGTGATGGAGAAAGCTGCTCTCATAATTTAGATCTAAATACTCTGGGACATCATTCTGCTCCAATAAATTAGGTGTGAGCTGCAGCACCATAACTCAGAGCTTATACAACCAGAGCCAGGCAAGAGGAAAACCCCAGGACTCCTCCTGTGGCTGCTCCCCTGGCTTGGAACTAAAGCTTATAACACAGCCACAATCATCTAATACTCTCTTATTTATTTCTGTGACTCACAGAAGAAAGAAGGAGCAAAATCAGCTCACAATTTCATTCATCTCATCACCCAACTTGTATGCAATATATACTTCTCTACAATTAGGCAATTTGAAGTTAACAATTGCAATAAAAAAATCCATAGATACAACTTAGTTGTTCTCAATTGGCAGCTCTTAGAAACAGAACTGTTGCTGAAAGCAACAAACACTACTGGCCAAAAAAAACCCCAAAGAAGCTTACAGTAATCAAGTTATTCTACAAATGAAAAGAAGTTTTATCAGACATGAGATAAAACACAGTAGAACTCATCTTCTCAAGACAGAGAAAGGAACCTTTACAAACATCTAAGTCAGTAAAACGAATTAAATCAGGTAGATTAATTCTCAAAAAGCCACCTAAACACTGTCAGGATGCAGCACAAACTGGGGGTACCTGACCAAACCATGAGACCTAGACCTCAAAGCCAGAAGAAGAGTGACTGTATTGTCCTATTTCATTGGAATAGAAGGAAATAAATCTCTCCTATTAGACAAAGGTCTGCACTGGGGAACAGATGTCCCTCAGAATCACAGTGTTCTGGAACCTTGAATATGCTTCACTCTGCTGACAGTCCTGCAGTGACTCTGAATGCTCTCAGGTGGTTCCCAAGATGAGGAAGGGTCACAGGCTCACAATTTTATTTCCAGAAGGAAATTTCTAACTTTCTGTAAGTCAGAAATTCAGACTCCTCCAGCAAAAATCAGGTTCACGATCCAGAAGAAAAAGAGCAACCCCAAACCACAGAAAGGACAGCTTTTTACAAAAGAGGCACTGTGTCAAGTGAACTTACAGGAAGAGTGGATGCTTGGAAAGCTTTTTCTGCCTTCAGAGACCAGGTCTGGATCACCTGTGCAGTGCATTTCAGAGTTCATTACTCCATCTGGAAAGCAGCGGTAAAAGAAATCGGGACGCGGTCTACAAAAAACACCATGGGTATTAAAAACACAAAAAAAGCTGTAGTAACAAATAAATCTCACAGTGATTATTACATTTACTGCTTATCACACACATGCAGGCTACTCTTGCCTAGAGTGATCAGTTTTGCACAAAGTGTAATGACTCCCAAATTTTCACAGGTCTTGCTGAAACATGCAGCACACAATATCCAAAAAAAAGCCACCAAAATCTAAACCAGCCTTGATGCTGAATGTCTCAGTGCATTGAGCAAACCTCTGAGCTTCTCCTGACCCTGCTGTGAGCTGGGCCTGTAGGTTTGACTGGTGTCACACTGATCCAGAGCCAATAATCCATGTAGAGGAGAAAAGTGAATGATCACAGATTCAGAGACAAGCTGACAGCAAAATACTTGGCTTGGAATGCAGGATAAATGAGCTTATTCCTGTCTAAAGAAGTGGGTGTATTATTAATTATTTTAAAAGCACCCATCAAATGAAAGTGCCAAGTGCCATTACTGTCAGGGCACCAGTTCTGCAGCAGAGAGGGTCCATCAAACACAAATATTGCTTTCTCAGTGCTGCAAAACATCCCAGCAACAAAAGCAGCGCTGGACTCTATCAACAGTGAATGAACTCAAGTGAAATGTGCATTTCCCAGCTGAAATTATTTAAAATTTTGATAAGGAGACAAAAAATACCTAAAACATATTTTCTAAGTCCTTCATTCAAAATAATGCTTCCCTAAAGAAATGTTCTACCAAGGAATCCATTTACTGCTCAGCTGCCAGGTTTTGTTTGGCTGTGGATGTTGATGTCACCTGGACACAGAATATGCTTCTCACAAAATGAACTGATTCCTATTTAATCAGACAAGGGGCACTGGCATCTGAGCTCCCACACGCTGTGGCTCTCCCCTCCCATGCTGCCAATTTAATGAGCTGGTTTCAACTCCCACCACTCCTCCCAAAGCCCTCTCTGGTCCGGGTCTGCCAGCAGCTCAAACAAGCAGCAGAGCACGGCCGTGGATTCCTGCCACAGCGGGTGTCACCTAATGGAGCTGTGCAACACCTGCAGCAGGCCAAGGACAGCCCCACAGGGCCCCTCTGACTCCACGTGCTCTGGAGCAGCAGCTCTCTGTTTACTGGGATTTGCTGTAGAAATCTCTCAGTCTGCCTCCATTCCTCTCAAGTTAAACCCATCATTTAGAACATGACAGGACTTACCTCCCCACTATTAATTTAATAGTATTTGTGCAGACACCATTCAGGGCTAGAGCCAGGGAAACAGCTACAAAACACAATGAACAAAGAGAACAATAATAACCTAAGTACCAAGCAACAAACTGCAGCACTACAGCATTCAATTTACAGACTTAAACCATTACTGGGCTGAAAACTGAATGATCTTTTTTTTAGCTTACTGCTTGTTTTTCTTGTTAGCCAGACTAAGGACCTCAGAGCATTATAATAATCATTACTTTGTTCTTATTTCATTACACAAAGCCAGTTTTCCTACCATGCCATTTGAACAGGCATAAGTCAATAAATGGGAAAAAATTAGAGAATTAAGTCCTGTGGTTTGCAATTTTTGAGTTTTGTAATTTACCAGATTAAACTCTCATGCTCTTTATGTCAAGCAGAATTCCTGTATAGACCAATACACAAGATACATAAATATATCTACACACACATGTCTATATGTATTTTATATAGAATAAAGAATTTTGTGATGGAATTAAACACTTTCAGGCTAAAGCATTGCCTTTTGGCCAAAACTACAATTGGATGACTTTATTTCTCTTTCAAAAGGATTTGGATGTTTTGATTAAATATTTCAGTGTTTTCCCCTTACGTTTGCCCCCATGATTACCAATTTTTTCTAATAAAATTGGAAAACAAGAAGGAACTATGATACTAGGTGAGAATTGATCATCTCTTCTATTTGTGCTTGCATGCCAAGTCCCCAGACTTTCCAAAGAACCTCATCTCAAGCCTGTGGAGATCTTTGCCTTGATTTCACTGGCACTCGGATCCTGCACATACACACATTTTAGATTAAAAATGATTTAATTTTGCAGTCCACACTGTAGCTCCCTGTTGCAAACCAGGAGCCAATGAATTTTATTTCCCATCAGAAAAAAAAAAATTATCAGGCAAATGTCTGATTTCCAGCAGAACATTTACAGTAATATAGCTCTGATTATGACAGCCACTGAGCTATTTTCTCCTTGGGCTGCTGCCCCAGATGCTGCACTTCAGCAGCACTCATCCTGTCTCCATAAAACCTTTGCCTGAGGATATTACAGATCATAAAAATGTGTTATAGTGTTATATTTTTTTTAAGTTAAAGAAAAGAAAAAAGTGGGACCTTCATCAAAGCAAAAATAAGGGTTTTCTCAGAATATAACAGTAGCTGCCAGCCAAATGAAAGAACAAGTCAATCCTAGAGACACCCATGCTGTTAAATAAACTCTTCCTCTTTCAACACCTGTGTTGGCAGTGACCACTCAATCCTGTGCTCTGTTTTCCCCCTCCATTGTTTTGTCTCAGTTTTTTATGGAAATTGCATGGGGAAATTTTCCATAAAGTCAAATGCAGATGACCAGCAATGCCACAGCACTACACTGCCCTTCTTAAAAAACATACCTGCTTTTGAAGACAGGCAGTAAAATTCAGTCTTTTTTTTGGGTTTGGTCTTGACTATTCCTTGTACAGCTGACAGAGCTGTGCCTTCACTGTTGCACATTCCTTACACTGGCAAGCCAAGCATCAAGTGAGAGTGTGAATGTAGGATGGCAAAAAAAAATCTGTTTGTTCTGCTGTTATTTCCTTCAAGAAAGATCCATATTGCCCATCTAAAGTCATATAATCCAGTCAGTGAGAGATTCAGGCACTCCCAGGGGAAGACTTGAGGGCACCTAAATTAACTCCTCCTTCCTCCAGGTGCATTGAATCCCCTTCTCTGTATTAATTGCTGTATGAGGGGCAAAGAATTTTCATCTCTTTTTCACCTTTTCTCCCCTCCATGCATCATGCTAAAAGAAATCCACCTTTTGGGGGACTCCCTGATCATTCTTTATGGACATCTGTGCCAGATCTCAGCAAATCAGAGGCTCACCACCCCTAATGAACCTTCACATCACCAGATACTGAACTTTATTAGAGTACAGTGCACCTGAACTGGTAAATAAGTGGCAAATAAGCCACAAGAAGTTCCATACTTATGGCACAAACTGAACAGAACATCAGGGTTGGTGTTTCCTTAGTCTGGGCAGCAAGGGGAATGCTGGGGAAGCAACTTTTCTCCTAGATCTTATAAAGGGAATAACAACAGAAGGCAAGACAGCAGGAAAAAAAAATAATGTCTTTTTAGAAGAAAAAGGTGAAAGTAAGGGATGGAGAAACTGAGCCTAAGTTTACACAACAGGAGGGAAGGCTCAGAACTGACTGTGCGTGTTTCATGAACAAGGAGTTATTTCCACTGAACGGATTTGTCAGTGAAGTATCACTCTAAGACATTTCAGAACTTACAACAAATGACTGACAGCAGTCAAAACAAACCTAGGATCATTTCACACTTGTGTGAGAGCAACTAGAGAAAGAATAATCTATGGGAATTAAGCCTTGTCTAATTTTTTTTTTCCAGTTACTTACTCAGTGCCATTTACATCCTACCTAGCTAAGGCAAGGCTGAGTATTGCTTTGATTTTACCATGTAAGGGGCAATAAATAAAGTGTAAATTAACCAGTAAAACAGAATTTCAGAATTATGAATATTTCAAACATAAGGCAAACAAAAACATTTGCAGTTCTTAGTGGTTCAAGGTATCCCTTGCCAGTGCAAGTGCTTGAATCAATATTGGTCTCTGGCAATATCTATATATATAAAAAGGATCTGAGCACATACCACTGTAAGATTTCAAGAGATAGGCACAGCCAGAATTAGATGGAACAGCTTAAAACTTACCCTTTTCATTGTCCTCTGCTCCAATTTCCTGCCTACAACTGTAATTAGACTTCACCCATAGCACAGCCACTACTGCTCACAGACCAGGATTAAGTGCACAGCTAATTCCATTGGCAGTTAAGGATGAAACAACAGCTTCTAATTAGAAAAACTGAGCCAAGAGCATGGATTCTTGCAATGGGTAACAGTAAATTGCAGGAGAAGATCAGAGAACACAATGAGAAGGGTAATTTCCTACACTAAACAGCTGAGCTGCACAGGACTTTCCAGTCAAAGCCTCGATTTAGAACAGCTTCAAGTATAAATAAGAGGTAAGTAATAGATTGGGTGTGACAGAAAAAATATACATCTGAGCAGTCTCTCAGATGGACTTGTCTTTGCTGATCAAATTCCAGTCCTTGCTGGCTAGATTGTGGAATTAAGGCACAGAATTTGTGCATCCACAAACTCACATAAACCCAAAGGCTTCTGTGAGATGCCCTGAAACTGCACTGAAAATTACTATAATGGGCTGTAATGGAGACAGGTTTTCTTCAAGGCTTGGGCTATGCTTGGAATCAATCTCTGAGAGCCATCAGACACTTTTCCACCTTGAAGAATGACACGCATTACCTAAGAAAGCCTCTTTAATTTCAGTCTTGTCTGTTCGACGGATTATTTTCACCACAAAAATGACTGCGAGCGGCGTGAGGAAGGAAATTGCCTGTGAGAGATAACAAACACCATGTGTGAGAGCATCAATTCCTTCTCTGCCCCACTGATTAATAATTAGCTGCAGCCAGCCAGCTCCATTTAAACTGAATGATCTTTATCAAACTCCTGACCTTAAGCAAAGCGGGATGATTTGTCTTTGCAACTCTAGGGTGACGAGCACATTAATATTCCAATATAGCCCTCAGATATAATTGATTTGTAATTGCCTAGAGATGCATTTAAAATGCCAGCTCCTCCAATGAAAAAGTAACAGTCCATAAGGTCCACAAAATTCCAAAATACAGATTTTGGACATTTTTTCCTCAGGGTGCATTGCTGAGGAAGGCAGCCCACCCACCTGGGCTCAGTAAGCCCCTACTCAAAACAACAGACAGCAGCACCAACCTCCTGGAATTTTAAAATTCTCTTTATCTTTCTTTTTGTTTTCTTTTCAACTGTCATGCTTGAATGCATTGGAAAGATTATGTCTTTATGATTCCTTTGTTTACAAGTGTTCAGATGTGGAGCAAACTGCTTTATTTTGTTCAAACTCAGAAAAACAACACCTGAGAATCTACAGGTTTAGTCACTGGTTAAACAGAATATCCTGTAATTTTCAGTGCTAGAGGACAGGAATCCTCCTACAAGGAACCTGTAATGGCATCTGTGCATCAGTGCACACACTTTATTCTTTTTTTAAAAAAAGTGAATATTACTGGTTTAGGTTTGAGTTTGTTGATTTTGTTTTCAAACAAGGAAAAAAATCAAACTTTAAGTGGCACAAGGGGTGCCAGGTCTTAAGCTTCTCTTTACTGAAGCTGAATTGGGCCTTACTCTTAAATAGTCCCAGTGACAGAAAAACCAGACCAGACAGATATATTATAGCAAAAGACACATGACTCAATCTTCTTTTTATACCACAGATTAATCCCAGTCCTCACTTTATGATTTTAGACAATCTGAGTAGGAACCAACAGAGAGTAGGCTGTGTTTGTAATTCTGGCTGTGCATCTTGCACCAGATTGTCCTTGCCTGCATCTCCAAAATACTAACTCAGTGAACCATGCAGATTAAAACACAGGCTGGAGTCTGTTCCCCTTTTCTACATTTAGGAAGGCAGGCACCAGAATTTGTGCAAAAAGAGGAGTCACTTCCACTTAAAATCTCCCCCTGTCTAAGTATGTGTGAAATTCAAGTTTGGATGCCAATGCCACATTACTGCTCCAGAAATACTCACTTCTCTCTCTCCTCATCAACAATTTAATTTCTGCTTTCAGAGACAGTGTGAAATTAAAAAAAAAAAAAAAAATTGAAGCAAATCCTAGAATTTCTAGTTTCATTCTTAAAAATAAGGATTGCCACCAGGAAAAAAAAAAAAGATGAAAAATATCTGCGTTCCAGGACTGAAGAACATGTAGAAATATAGGCAAGGCTGACAGGCTCATAGTGGTGGTTTAATGAAATCAGAAATCTTTTGAACAAGCAGGAGCATCAGAAATTATCAACAAAGAATAACATTCAAGTGGCAACTTGCTCCAAACCACTTCCCCATCCACCTTCAGAAACCTGGTAAAACTGCAGATTTCCTCATATTTCACAAGCATGTGAATTTTTTAGGGAGATGAACTATTCATGTTCATGGTGTATTGCTGCTCCTTACACAAAAGCATTAGCTGGAAGGTGCTTTTTATTCTGCAGCAAAATGCACACACCAAGGAATTTTGGCTTGTGACAGACTCCTTTTTATTTATTTTGCAAATAAGTTTCTCTATGGCTCATATCTAAAACAGATTTGGCAACATTCTAATGAGCAATACTCTCTTCAGATGCATCTCAGCTATGTTTCCTTTCCCAGCAGTGAAATATTCCAGCACTGCCAGGCTTTTGTGAGACATGGGCAAAATCTCTGTCATTTATTATTCATCCTGGCAATGCTGAAGTTACAGGGACACAATTCCACTTTTCCAAGGGAAAGCTGGCAGTTACCTGCACTTTCCAAAACAAGGAATATCCTTTGATAGAGAGACAGAACCAGGCTCAGCTCATTCCAGTTTTTGCTTCCCATGCAGAAATCAGCTTTGTTTAATTTGGATGTGCATTCACAACATTACTCTTGAATTCAAGTCTCTTATAGCAAATAAAATAATCCAGCAATTCATAAAGTCTTAGAGATTGATTTCTGATAAGCCACAACCATAATTTCAATATCAGAGTACAGTGGTGGCAACAAATTCTTTCCATAATGAAAGCTTGTGAGAAATACTAGAGCCAGATATTTCTTCTTTTAAAGTTAAAAAAATAAGAAAAGAATATAGAAATTACCCATGTTTCTTAATTTAAGAAGCTGTTGACTGTTTAAAATCTGAGCCAGAAAGAGAACACAGGCCATACAATTCTACTGACACAGAGTTGCCTCTAAGTTCCACCCACCACAAACCTTGCCAAAATCTGGGGCTATGGGAACATATTAGATGGGAATTATTATTATGGGAATATTATTATGGGAATATATTATAATTTTATCCCAGAATAGTGCTTCCCAGTGCCTATTGCCTGGGGAATAAGAGGATGGAGTAATGATTACCCCAACTGGTTTCAAAAATCATTTCACCTCTGCAGCAAAACCCTGTACACAATGATTCAATCCTGGTTCTTGCAGAGAAACCATGTGGCAAAGTAATGCTGAGCAGGAGAGAAAAAATAATTAAAACTCAGTCTTTCCCAGCACAACAATTTAATGTTTGGCTTGGGGGTTGTTTTTTTGTTTGTTGTTTGATTTTTAGTTTTTACGATTTTTACACAGCTGTCTTCCATTTCAGGAAAAACATATATTTTCTTCCATCCAATATTAAAAAGTCCAAAATAGAGCTACTTCTTAATGCAATATAAACAAAATGTTTCTTGTTTATAAAGGCAAATTTAAAAATCAGGCCTTCAGCCTCTGTCTTAGAAGGCTGAGATAAATGGTTGCCTCATACACAGGAGGTGCCTTTAAACTGTTCCTTAATTAAAATTTTATTATAAATGAAGGATTAAGCATTTATAAAAAAGTTGAATAGAAATAATATAGCTGATTTGCATTTAATTTGAATTCAAGTTTGAAAAGTAAAACCCTGGGTTCACTGAAGACTCAGGAAAAGGTGACTTTGAGGCAGCTGTTGGAAGGACTGAACCACCACTTTTACAGCCTGAACTACAGCCATAATTTCGGCATTTCTGAGTTGGTCTGTTTTACTGCAGTCATATATACAGATTATCATGATTATTAATCATTGCTAGTGAAGGTTATCAAAATTATGAAGTTTGATAACCAAATTCAGCCATGCAGTCTGCAAGTGCTGAGCAGGGGAGAGCCAGGAGAGCAGTGACAGCAGGGCAGCTCTGTGATATATTTACTGTTGGCAGAAGCTAAAACAAAGGTTTTGCCTCTAGGGAAAAAAAAAAAAAGATTATTCAGAGTCCAGTATCTCAATGCCTAACATGACTAAAACAAATTGGATCTCAAAATTTAAGCACTTAACCTTCTAAGAGCATGGCAAGGTTTTGTCAGGTCACCCAACCAGCTAATTGAAAAAACTCCTCTACTCATTTCTCTCACATCCCTCTGAGCCAACACTGCTCTCAATCCTAAACTGAAAAATCAACATTCATAAATTCAGTCATCTGATAATGCTGCTTTTTAAAGACTTCCCATCATTTGCTACATTTTGGACAACATTGGCTTGGAAAAGAATTGACTTTAGGTTTAAAGGAACTTCCTCTATTTGTGAAATATTTCCTGCTGCTTATCAAAGGAACATTTACTCCGTTTGCAGCCATCAAATGACCCAGGGCCCTTTGGTACTTACAAACATGAGCCGTGTGGGGATGTTGTCCGATTGCACCAAGGGATTTTTGTACAGCCAGATCTCCTCTGGCTGGATCACTCGCTGGAATGGATCCAAAAATTCTGTAAAACTGAAAAAAACAATGAAAGATACAAATGTTTCACAATTTGAAGTGATGACTAAAAACCCCCAGAAGAGTTCTGCTCGTTTAGAACTCCCCCCAAATTTGACTATGACAGAGCATGCATGAATTATCCTTATTAATAAATTGCTACACTGCCATCCTACCTCACTGCATTTTAGTCAGAAACTTTATAAATACACCCTTAAGAAAATGGGTTTTAAAAGTCTACACCTTTGAAGTTGTTCTACAACTTTATAAAAGTTCCATAAACACTACTGTGGAGAATAATTTCTTTTTGGGAGGGGATAGGTGTACAAATAACACTGTGAGATTAAATAAATAATGTAGTCATTTGTTATCAATTTACAATCATGTAATCCAGTCTTTTATAATTATTATTTATAATTCCTGAAAAAAATATATAACAAATGTAAAATATTAAATGCCTTTCAAATGTCAAGATTCAGACTTTGAAGCATGACAGTTGCATTTGCAGGATCACAAAGCAAAAGAAAGCAGCCTATAAAATTTCTTCTACTGACAGAAAAAAGAGATAACTTCAGACAATATCTCCAAGAGAGACTTACTCCTAAAACAGGATGGGCTGTCAAGCTTAAGAAGAATCTAAGTCTATCAGAAATGTCTCATTCAATCAAAACAGTTTTCATTTCATTATTGTGTCTATTAGCCCTCTTACAAAGCAAAAAACCCAAAATAACAGAAAACCAAAAAAAAAAAATCCACCCAAACAAACATACTAAAAAACCTCATCAATCTGTAATTATGTTATTTTGCAATTAAGAGCATCAAAATAAAATGTTGAGGTCCCATTGTTCTGTAGAAAGCAATTTGTGTGGGTATCTTTTGTCATGCACTGAAAGAAAAAGCAAGAATTGTGATCTGTGGCTGCAGGTGGAAGTTTCAGAAGCTTCTCATGTCTACCTAAATTATCTCACTTCATGCAAACCATACTCATTTTCCCATAGAGCCCTCCAGTGCTCTTTTACTTTTCTTGGCTTTGAATTAATATCAGACAGCCTGGGAAGTTTGGCTTTTGCTTTCCAGTGCTCATTTCAGGTCTGGTAACAAACCAGCACTTGAGGAATGGGTGCTGAAGAAGGACACAGGGAAGTTTTCTGCAGGTTGGTCTCACCTGGTTGGTGAAACCAGAGCCAGAACTCAGAGATGTAGCAGCCCAAAGCTTTATTTGCTTGAAGTTTTCCAAAGCCAAGGGCTTTAAACCTCTCCAAACCCAGGTTTTACATCAGTAGCAGCCGCATCAGGTGACTTTGTAAAGAGAAAAAGCCCAAAGCAATTTGCAGAGCAGAGTGAAATTAATGCAAACTCACACATGCAGCTCTCCCCAGGGAAGAGAAACCTCAAAAAACCCGGCTGGGTCAGCAATTTCCTCAAGAGGAGCAAGGCACTGCCACTGCCCATGGCAGGGAGAGGAACCAGGGCATCTTTAAAGGTCTCTTCCACCCCAAACCCTTCTCTGACCCCATTACCTGAGCACACTCAGACTCCCTGACCTCTTCTTCCTCTCCTTTCCTGCAGTAATTTCATATCCTCTGAACAGAGAGAGACGTGGTTCTCCCAGGAAAATCCTGGGAAGCTGGGGGAAACTTCAGAGGAAAGAACTCAAACAGTGATTCTCTCTCTTTCTGTAACCACTGTTTATAGACATGGTTCTCCAGAGTGTGCTATTCAGCAATAGTGTGAGAGAAGATTCCTAAACGCCAGCCAGGTCTTAAATCCACCATTGTTTCTGTAAGAACTGTAGATTTCTAATAATCAAGTGTTTTTTCATGCCTTCTGATGATGGAATCTCTGCATCACCTTTGGCTGTCCCAGTGATACTTTCCTAAAGGAAAACAACCAAATTTAAGGACCAAAGAAGGTCAAACACAGACTTGCCACTTGTAACAATATTTCTGTTTTCTATACTGGCCTACATGGACAACAAGATTGTTCTGGGAGCTTAAGGAGTCTGGTTTTGCAAGGGGAATATTTACTGTTGTACTCAGCTTCTCCAAACCAGAGTGTGAGCCTGCTCTCCCAAGGAAGGTGAACTTCAGAAGTGTCAAAACAATTTGTTTCAGTGTTTTCAAACTGAAAAAAAATGCTTTTTTTAAGTTTAAAAGAGAATGGATTGTGCAAGACATAGAAATAGGAAACATTTCTAAAGAAGAATAGTTCTATATCACCCATATGAAAAATTCATTTTCTAGTTTTCAACTAGAAAAATAAAGGTCGACTCCTAGATAATGCAAGCAGGTTTGGTTCCAAATTTCAAATAAGAGAATCCTAAAGTACATTATTTGAAGTATTTCTGGTAATTGCAGAGAGCAAACCACACACAAACATCTGTGCTTCAAGGTGATCATGACACATCCGTGCACCAGTGCACTTCTGGAAAATTTGTCACATTGGATCAGAAATGTAATTAATTTGATGTTAAGACATTTGACATTATGAACAAATGCCAACAGAGTTAAAGGTTTGGGGCTCTTCTTGATCTTTTGTTTCCTGCCCCTTGTGATGTAAAAAAGCTGAAATTATTTTTGTTTCAATCAGAGGAATTTTTAAAAAATCAAATTCAGTTCTCACAGGAAACATGCTGGGACACTGCAGATACATACTGCCATAAGATTAATGCCTTTAAGAGCAAAATAACTCATGCTAAAGAGATGGAAAATGTAATAAATAACATAAATAGGATTGGATTTTAGGTGAGGACTGATTTTTTGATTAATATATACTCATCTGTACTCATATAAAGAATGAGTAATTTCAACAAATCCATCAATGACTGCAATTATTATTATTTTATGCAACAGCAGCAGTTTTGTATCCACTATATATTAAGTCTGATTAGGTTTCATCTATTTCTTTGACTTGTGTTCTGAATATCTTCCCAAAACTGTGTTCAAATTTAGTGCAACATAATGCAAAACAAACCCCCCCAGAAAACAAACAAACAAAAAAGTTTTCTGAAACTGGCAAAATAATTTCAGAATCACTGCTGAAGGAGAAAAAAAAAATAGCTGCAGAAGGCAGCAGATGTCTCTGTGAAGAATACAGAAATAGAAAGTAAACAGTTAAAGGAAAGAGACTGTAAAAAAAGAAATAACTTTTTTTTTTTATCTTCCCAAAGAGCTCAACTGCTAATTAAATTTTTATGCCAAGACTCATAAGAGAACAATTCTCTTCTTTTTTGAAGCATCACCAATGGGTGAGTGGATATGAGATTTCACTAGCTTGAAGGCAATTCCCTTTGTACTCCATTAAGCAATCATGAGGACATCCTGGCTTCTAAGCTGCCTGACACTTGGATTTATGTTCCTTTGTCCCAATCAGAAGTACAGTTTATCACTGTTCAAAAGTCAGCTCAAGCTTGTTTAAAGGACTGGATGTGATGAGAAATGAGTGCAGGCCTTGGACAGACCAATCCAATGGTTTTGATCCCTTTGTGTTATGGCCCAAAGTACAACCTCAGCCATGGAAGTGTCCCCTGGTGGGCAAAAAAACTTCCTTTGCTTTAGTACAGAAAAATTTAGTCTTAGCTTTTTGGCCTTTTTTCTTCCTTTTTACATATTCACCCAACATTTTTAACAGCTTAGCAAGCAAGATTTCAAACACTTCAGCCTGATGACATGTCTTTAAGGGATAAAAGCATTTCCATTAACTTGGAGAGCCTTTAACTGTGACTTTCAAAGCGACCCAAGGGAAAGAGGAGCTCAAACTCCATTAAAAATATCAATGAGCAACAGGTGCCCCAGTCCCTGGGGTGGCTTTGGCCATGCCAGCACTGCTGCTTACACTGAGTAAAAACACTGCTCTTTCCCAGGTCTTCGAGGTACATTAACTTCATTTCCATTTCACAGCGTGCAGCCCTTTAGGATCATTTCGTGCCAGCACCAACTCATAGCCAGAGCCAGGTAACAGCTCACTAAAAACAGTTTTTTGATGTTATGGACAAATAACTTGGGGTTATCTTTTTATGGAACCATTCACTGATAGTGGAGGAATCAAACAGAACATAAATATCTTCACAGAGGTTTTGGCCTGAGTTTCCACAGTGGTTTTCATGCCCCATAAGCAGGAGCAGGATATTGTTTGGTACCTCACCTTGTTTCCACCACTCAGCTGCATGAATCACAGCAAAGTTTAAATTTCTGCCTGGTCCTGAGCATCAGCTAAGAGGGGTTGGTTGGTTGATTTGTTGGTTGGTTGGTTGGTTGGTTGGCAGGAGAAGGGGGAAGTTGAGGTTTTTTACCTTTTACTTTTTCTCTCACAGACAAATCTTATCCCAAACACCAAGTGACAATAACTGAGAGGACAGAGCAGTACACATGGGATGGCAAAGCACCAGGAGAGAATGAAAGAAACTTGAAACTGGGACATCCAGACTTTCATCCCAGACACCTCATGAATGCCCCTCCTCTTTTCTAAGCTTCATCTGTTGATAAGCAGATTTTACCCTCAAATGGCTCTGTCTGCATGTCCCCACTGGGGCAACCAACAAAGAGATAGCAGATGTTCATCAACTTCTCTTATAAATCACCTCTGGGGGCTTGTGGGGAACAAATTTGGCTCTGACCACCATTCCCTGCCTGCAGAATGTGTGTGAGCAAACACTGCTGCCTCTCCCAAAAACACAGGTTAGCTGAAACTCTTGGAACTCCATTTTGCATGTTTCTACATGGATATTTCCTCTAGTATTCCCCAAGCTGGGTCTCAAAGCTAGTAGTAAAAGCTTGTCTGGTGTGCCTGCCATGTTAAATTGTGCAATCAGCTGCTCTGCAAAGTTGAGAGCGGTGTCAGTGGTGCTGAAGTTGGTAACAGTTGCCCTAATTACAGAGGATGTGCACAATTCATAACTCGGGATTTGCTTTAGGGGCTTCCCATCAGTGATCCAGGCTGAGAGAGAGAGCCCAGAGTTTGCATCAGCATTGAACACTGTTCACTCACCTTGGCTCACATTTGAATTCAATGCTTCAGTTCACCCTTTCTGAAACACCCTAATAGTGGGGAAAGCATTCATGTCATGTTATTTGATGTACCTGGAGAGAATAACTGATTCTCAAGCCATGAGAAAACCTAGGTTTGTTTTCTGCCTACAAATAATGTTATGAAAAAAAAAAAAAAACAACCCATAAATTCTTGGAGGTTATTTTACAAATCCCTGCAAAAACTGACAAAATATGAAAAGCTTGAAAAGTTCTGTGGCTGGCACGTAAAATTAACAAAACTGAAGGAGAGGGGATAGTGATGAGGGGAGATAAGAAGCAAAGTCTGTGGTTTATCACCATGATTCTGCTCTCCAAGGAGCTGGAGCAATTCAGACTCTGAAATGCTGCTGGCTGTGTGTATCAGCATGATGAGATAGCTTTGTGTCAGCTCAGAGGTCAGCACAGGCAAAGGGATCTGAGCCATTTAATATCCAAAGTAATTTGGGAAATCCACAGCTCCTCAGCCATCAAGAAGGGTTACAATATACCTGGCCAAGACTCAATTATGAATGATGAGCAAGGGAGAAGCTGGCATGAATTAAAAATAAAACTTCAATAATATAAACTCTACTTTGATAGAAACATTCTCTGTACTTAAGGCACAACACTGGGTGTCAGGAGATTTGATGTTTCCTGATATGATTTTACAAAGCTAGGCTGGGCAAACCATTCCAGTGTCAGCAGCACAGTAACTCTGAATTCTGCAGTTTGTTTATTAACTGGACTTTATTAACTTCACATGCCCAGTAGGCACTGCTGACAAACACGCAGCAACAGCTTTGACTTCTCCAGAGGAACCAAAGAGTTAATTTTAACTATATATCCTAATTTATATTGCAATAGGTACTGAATGCAAGAGATGTTCCCATCAGAACAGACCTGAAGTTTTATTGGTTCCTCACAGACTTTTATGGAAACACGTTACTGTAAATATCATTTTTTAACTGCACTAAAACCAATTAAGTACTGTATACTCACACTGACACAGAAACATCAATAAATTTTCCCTTTTTAACAGCTAAAAACTTTTTATTTCCCAGTACAATGCCATGCAGTGTTTACATCTGATTAACAATTTGTTTCATCTGATTTACAATTTGAAATCTCCATATAAAGCTTTATTGGGACTGATAAACACAAAGGGCTTGGGCAATATTTTTGGGGTTTTTATTTAATGTCACTGGCAACTAGAGGACTGGTTCTGGAGGGTAGCTTTGGCTTCAGATGAATCAGAATGACTTGATGGAAAATATTTCTGAATACTTTAAATTAGCTAGCAATTGCAGTGTGACATTTAATTAGCACATATGTCTCCATTAGCCCTTCAGATATACAAGAAATCATTTTGGTTAAGAAAAGATGGAAAATAAATTCTGATGTGGTTTTAAAACACACACACATATTACCACAGCTGTCATATTTCCCTGAAGTTCTAAAAAAGGAGAGCTTCCAGTATTTTCCTTCAGCTTTGCCTGACATATCCACTGATCTTACAGATTTATATCAGGGTAGAACTTCTTCCAAAGATGAATGGCCTCTCCTCCTTGCAGCCAACACTGCACCCAGCAAGGAGGCAACAGCTGTGGAGCCTGGGCTCACTTAAAAGCTCAGATCTCAAACTAAAAACAATGCAGGCTCACAACAGGAGCCCTGGAGCTTATGAAAGCACATATAAATGAGATATATACTTAGAATGCATAATATGAAAGAGCAAACCAACAATCTTTTCACAATGCTGAAAAAGAAAGAACAGCCTGGAGAGGAGTTTTAGAACCCAGTGTTAGGTTTCTTTGCACTTCAATTACATTGTCCCTGTTTTCTCAGCCCCTGGCATTTGAATTCTTTCTAAGTAAAAACTTTCCACCCTGTGACAGAGAGGAAGGGGAAAGGATTATCTGAGCATGCATGAACAGCACAAGAAGAAGAGGTTAACATAGCTAGGAAGTTGTTCTTGTGCACCTAAAAGATTCCAAAAACTTCCAGTCCATGCATTGTCCTTGTTAGGGGCTGAGCCTTTGATAGCAAGTAGAGCTAAATATCATTAAGCATCATTATTGTGAATCTAAAAAATTCCCATTCCGTGGGAATAAAATGGGTTTGCAGGCCTTAGAGTACTTAATTATCTTCAATGCAGCATTTTCAGCATTGTATCTTCCTCACAGAAGTGGGATATTTGGAAGTGGAAGGAACAAAGAGGGAACAGTTGGGCATGCAGCATTGCAGCTTTGATCAGGAGAGCAGGAGTCAGGAGTGACTACACTGAGCCATGAAAAAAAAACTACTGCAAAATGACTCTAAGTTATATATTCTGACTTGTTCTTAATTTTTACAACTTTCCTTGACTTAATATTGAAAGTGATCTCTTGTATTTGCGGGGCGACCCATGGCAGGAAGGAAAGATGAATCTGGCTCCAAGTTCTCAGAAGGCTAATTTATTATTTTATGATACTATATTATATTAAAGAATACCATACTAAACTATACTAAAGAATAGAGAAAGGATACTTACAGAAGGCTTAACGATAATCAAGAAAAACTCGTGACTCTTTTCAGAGCCTCGACACAGCTTGGCACTGATTGGTCATTAAGTTAAAACAATTCACATGAAACCAATGAAACAACCACCTGTTGGATAAACAATCTCCAAACCACATTCCAAAGCAGCAAAACACAGGAGAAGCAAATGAGATAATTATTGTTTTCCTTTTCCTCTGAGGCTTCTCAGCTTCCCAGGAGACAAATCCTGGGCAAGGGGATTTTTCAGAAAATATGACAGTGATCTTTGCAGCTTTGCTTTCTGGTCAGCAGAGTATAAAATAAACCCTTCTGAAACAAAACTGACTTTGCTTTGGCATTTAGCTGCTCCTGAGGTGAAAGAGCCATTCAGCCCTTGTGATCCCTGCTGACATGGAGCAGTGCTGCCCTTGGAAAACAAGGCAAGGAGGTCAGAGCTGCTGATTGTTGTGTCAAGGTGCAACTCTTCAGGCCATCCAGTACTGTACCAGAAATGATCAACAGTGGTAGCTTTAAATAGAAATAACCAATTTAAATAGAAATAACCAATATCATCCAAGTGAAAACTATTGGCTCCTGCTTTCATTGCATTATCTCTTATTTTATGTATTAAAAAAAATTATTTATGGTGTTAGCTGTTGCCTCTATCCCCTATGTTTATAAATATACCCTATGATACAAGATATTTCACAAAAGCCATTTTAATGTGTGTTTGGGGAGGAGAAAGTAGAGGAAAACAAAATAATGAGTTCTACAGCCATTAGAAGTGTCAAAGCTGGCAGCTGTACTTCATCCTAAAGTGAAAAACAGAATTCATATTACAGGCTTAAATTAACTAAGTGCATGCCTGAATAATGAACCCAAACACACTGCAGACAGTCAAAATTTTCCTCTTGATGTTTTTAATGCTTATTTTGATTACTTCTCAAACTGTTTTCAGTCAAGCTCTCCACAGTTCCCTGCACAACTACACAGCTTCACAGCAAATTGATGGAGATGAGTTTGGTAAAGTTTCTTTTTTTTCCCTTTTTTTCATATCAGCATGTCACACACTATTGATTATGTTTGGAGCCAAAGTGAAAGTTGGGGAAAACTCACAACCATGCTGAGTTTCTCTCTTTGAGAAAAGCTCCCCCCACAGTCATCTCATCTCTGTCCCTCCCTCATTCCTCCTCCTAATGATAATGCAGCACAGGCATCCCCTGTTCAGGACCAGCACAATCCTCACTACACAAAAAAGTTACAAGACACGCTAAATATTATCCTTAATTCATTTTTAGCATCAATAATTCTGCCAGCTATTTCCAAGAATGGGCTTTTCAAAGTCACTGACAGATTGGGAGAGCATAAAGATCTTGATTTACTGTGCCAGATATGAGTACATTTACAGCAGTAATACTATAATTTTTATTAAATTCTTTCCCATAAGAACCACAGTTGTGCCCTATCTTGACTATGCTCAGATCAAAGTATAAGAATCAATGTATTAAAGGAAAATTTTCCCCCCAGGAACTCTATCAGTAGCATTCTCCCTATAAAACATCCTCAATCAGGCTAGAAGCAAATAAACACAAAGTGCCCAAGCCTGTGAGTAAATGGGATTCAACAACAAGATTCAACAAGAGACACAAAGTCACCATTTACTCCTCAAAAAATCTGGAGCAGATGCTTTGGCATTTACAATAAAATCCTCTTTTAGCATGTATTCAGCTGTGAGTTTAGCCATGGAGATCAACTGTAAATCCTATCCTGTTAGCTGGACAATTAGAATTCCTGCCATTAAATCCCCTTCCCATCCTTTCACTCCCTCTTTCCCCTCAGACTCAGGGAAGACAAATGAAATAATTCAGCTCCACAATCTAGAAGTATTGGTACAACAGTCTGTAAAAATAATCTGTCTTTTGCTCAGACCAGAGCCTGCACAGAAAGACAGGTAGGTACAATTTCTCCTGAATAACTGTTCTCATAGTCAGTAAAATCCTACCCTATTCCAATAAATAAAACACAGAACAATGGAATCAGAAGATCCAGCTGGCTGAAACACCAAGCAGCTGAACAGCAGGATGGCACTGAGGGGATGCTGCTTCATCACTCCCCTCCTCAGCTGGATGGGGGAGACAAAATTCACTGAAAGGCACCTGGGTCAGAGTGTGAGCAGGCAGAGATCACTCAGCAGTTACTGTCATGGGAAAAACAGACTTGACTGAAAGAAACTAGTCTAATCACAGCAGGAAAATGAGAAAATAAAACCTAAGCCTTAAAACAGCTTCCCACCCTTCTCCCCAGGCTTAACATGGAATTTTTTCTCCCTCCTCCTTGCAGTGGGTACAGGGGGTGGGGAAATGCAGGCTGAGATCAGATCACAGCCACCCCTGCAGCCCCCCTGCCACCAAAACCTGGCCATAAAAGCCAAAACAGCACCAAGTTTCACGTGAGCTCCCTGGTAATTCATACACAGGGCAGGCACACAATCATTTTGTTCTGTGCCTCCTATGACACCAGGTATTACTGGTACTTAGGGCCTTTTGTTTTCATAGCAACCTGCCCAGGACACAGAGCAAAGTTAAAATTCAGCTTACTTTGTGGTACATCAGGGAGGTACAGGAGCTCCATTCCAGCTCTCCCATCCCTTCAAAGGTGTGACTGACTCTGTTGAGCACTGGAACAAGTCTGCTACTCAATATGCAACCTCTGATGGGTGTTCTCAGGTCCCAAGCACCAGAAAAGCTCTTTTCTACAGCAGGTCTTGCCCTTACCTCTTCATTAACCCTACTCAGCAAATTAGACTTCAACCTGCACCACAAAACAAACCTTTCCATCACTTTAATCACATGTAAATTACAGTTTACAACGATGCACCTGCTTTAAAGCAGGTTAGCAAGCATATTGATGTTTTCATTTCCTATTGTCATTACTGCTTGTGAAACTAACACTGAAAAAACTCCAAGACTGTTCAATGTGTTTGGCTACCTCATGACAAAGAATTTATCAATTAACTGAAGGATTAAGGTGAGAAAAAGAAGGATTGCCCTTGTTTTCTTGATGAGAAATTAGGAGACACAGAAATTAAGTCCAAGACTGAGGATCAGAAGCCAAAGATCAGGTTCCAAACAGAGTCAGATTTATGGGATATTCAAATTGAGAACAGAAGGCACAAAACCAGTAAGAAGTGGCCAAATACCTACTTTGAAACATTCACTAGAGAGCCAAGGCTTAAGGGGTGCTTTGAATTCTTGGTCCAACTGATTTTTGTAAATTTGCAGCATTTGAGTCAGAATAAGAAAATAAATCTTAATGTCTCATTCTGCTGATCTCTTCTCAATACCATCTTGCTTTTGCCACCTACAGTCCCAATTTTCAGCTCAGTCTATCCTCCAAAACTCCCGTCCACAGGAGAGATAAAAGGCAAACCCAGTCTGGGAGAAGAGCAATGCAGAAGTGCAGCACTGTAGAATCTCCTCGGGTAATTGATTTTCTGTCTGTGTTAACAAGACAATACACAGGATCATTTATAAAGGCAACATATGCAGGATATCCAGGAGACAACATCCCCTGACAAAGAAAGCTACTTGAAAGAGCTTTGCACACCAAATTATTTCATGCATATTCATAACTTGATTAAAATATTAATACTGTAAACTTGTAAGAAACACAACAGGAGCAGGAACAGCTTTTATTTACTTACACCAGAAACTGAACATGGCACACACACAAAGGATGTCAGCATTACTCAGTGCTGGAAACTCACACATGTGCAATATATATCTGTATATTAGCCTGCAGATAAACATTTATTCCCAAGGGAGGCTGCTAATGAGACTCTGCTGTGGGGAAGATATCCTATTACTCCAAATGACATTTATATTTTAATCACATCACATGCACTGAAGAGCTCGAGGTTTGATGGAGCAATCCTTGAAAGACTTTGTCTTTTTAATCAATTAGCTCTCTAAACATCAGTGACGTGCTGTTGACAAGTCCTTGGGTTAAATATACAACAACACACACAAATCCTCTCTCCCTGCCAGGAGGAAACAGTGTGGTCTTCCAAAACTTCTGAAACAGATGCAAAAAGTTTTCCTCCTAGAAAACACCTAAAACAGAACACTAAGAAATAAAGACACCCCTCAGGCTCGCTCTGAGCTACCACTCAGTGAATTCATTTTAGGACAGAAGAAAACCTTTGTTTTAAGAGCAACACTCCTGTGTAAAACTATCAGACTTGCTCACAAATCCTTTTATAATTGGCTTGTCTGAATAAAACCAAGTCAGGCAAAACAAGCCTTTCTTCAAGCAACCTGTAAGTGACAAATGCCAATGCACACATGGAGATGAAAGTTTGGTCATTTTTAACACGTTTTAGCATTATCAGGCATTTTAAGATGCTCCAAGTCATAGAAATAAGTACAAAAATGAAGAAAAACAGAGCTGCAAGACACTAATTCAATCATTCTTCAAATTAGCAAATTAGCATTTGAATTTTCCTGTAAACAGTACATCCTCATGGCTGGTATATTAAACAACAGACCACTTCTACTTCTGAGAGCTTACATGAAAACCTCACTTTAAAAATAAAACTCAGTTCTGTACTCACAAATATTCCTTAGTAAGTAAAAACCTAAACAAATATATGAAGTGGGAATTGATCAAAGTCAGGATTTGATTGGAAAATATTTGAAACTTCAAGTATGCATGAGAATTTTCTTCACCTTGGAATTAACAAACCACCCATGTTCCATCAGATCAGGTCAGCCCAATCAAAAGGCGCAAGGATAAATACTTTGAAAGCTAAAAATTAATTTGATAATTAAGAAACTGGGATCAACTGTGGAGCAGAACAGAAACAGCACTATCCTTGCAGTTGGTAACTTGCAGCCTGAGAGCTATTTTGCTGAAGGTACTCAAAGAATACCTATTTAACTTTGCAGTAAAGTTTGTATTTAGGTATTTTTTTACTGCAACCATTGTTCTGGGGTTTTGACTCTTTGTTGTTTGGAGTTTGGGTTTGTTGTCTTTTTTTTTTTAATTCCTGCTTCTCAATTTCAGGCAGACACAGTCCTTCTAATAAATCTCTTCTAACTAATCCCTCCTTCAATACCACTAAATCCTGAGGGCTAAAATGCCCTTTAGCACAGATCTCTGTTAAGGCAGAGAAGCTTGAGTTGCTAAATTTCAATACCTAATCTGGTCTTTAATTGCTAAATGAGCTCTCAGCAATTGCCATGAACACAACACCTAGAACTGAGTCAGTTGTTATCATTATCCTCCCTAAGTGGCTGCTGAATTCAACCAAATCAATACTCAACTACCAAAAATGTGCATTGCTTCTAAGGGTGCCCATCTGCAGGGTAGAAGAGATCTTATATAACAAGTACAGGTTTCTGCCTTTGATGGAATGACTGACATTGATAATTATGGCAACTGGAGGGAAAAAAATTTGCCAGTCTTAAACATAGAAAACATGGTTGTTCTTGATCTAAAATAACATTCAAATTGGCAATACATTCAATTTCAGCAATCATCAACAGAAGTTTTCACACCTCCATTTTTATGAAATGACATTTATTACCAAGCAAAGCTCCAGAGTGGAATGTGCACCTTTTTCTTGTGCGTTCTGGGTACAAAACATGCCAGTCTATTGCTGTGAGTGACATGAGCTGTTAGGTTGAAGCCCAAAGACATCTGGGAGGCACAGATGGTTCAGAACTCTCAAATAGCTGCGGAACCATTCCCTTCAAGGTCAGGCTTCTGACACTGCAATGGTTGGTAATGACACAAAGCCATCAAGACCTTTTCAGAAAGAGCTCCTTCTCTTCTGTCCAGTTCCTCGTTTCCTGGCACTCAGCACAGAGATGAGCTCAGCCCCAGCCCCAGTTCATTTCTGCTAATGGCACTCCTCTCCCAGGGAGGTGGAACCTGCACAGCCTTTCCATTCCTAGAAATCTCTTCTGCAGCAGAGCTCAAGTTGCTGCTGCCCAGATTCCAGTCCCAGGGTTTCCAATTTCACCAGGGAATGTTCACTCCTGAAAAGATATTCCACTGAACTCAATGTTCCATAAAAACCTTTGCACTGGCTGTCTGTAAAACCACAGGAAACAGAGTGTTTAAACCTCTGCAATGGAAAAGTTTCAAAATGTAATTGCCGCTTTAGAAAACTGAGAGAGCTACTGAATACTATCGCAATAGCAAAAGATCACTTCTGTGCTAATATTATCTGAATAGGAAAGGTCTTTTCTTTTGGTCTACCTAGAGATTGTATTCTTGCAACCATTACCAGCAAATAAAGTGCAGTTCTTCAGGAAACTAAACACTGACCTAAATTTGGAACACTGCTGTGCCCATCACTTTCAGATGTCAATGAAAGCTCTGAATGACCTATTGAAATACCAGAAATATTCCCCAGAATCCCAATGAGGCAGGAGTTGAGCTGTGTGAAAATATGAGAAATTCTTCCATGGGCATTTGCCATTAGGGTGACTCTACCAAGAGCTTTTCTGTTAGCCACCCCTCCTCAGAGGATTTTGGAACCAAGGCAAAAAGAGTGGTGAAAATAATGGAATCTTTTAGAGAGGAAATAAAGACAGAAGAGAAGCACAACCAAGAAATGACTGATTATGATGGCTCATGATTTACATATCATAGTAATGAGCTACATGAGGAGATCTCCTGCAGGGGTGGTGCAGGTGATGAATTACACACGCGATCATAAAGAATTGAAAGGTTCTGATGTAGCGTCAGCCTCTGAGGTCTTTGCTCACCCTGTAACTCCACATATTCCAGAAAGGAGTTCTGTTGACAGGAACAGGTCTACTTTCAAAGTGAGATGCAACTGAACTGACAGATATCAAAGGCACCTCACAGGGTTTTGTTGGAAATCAAAAGATTTGCATCAATATTCAAGAGAAAAATGAGCACCGAGGAAAAAATCAAACACCAGTAAATTGGACAAGTTATTAATTAACCATGAGAGGTTCAGAAAGGACTCATCAAAGCATTCCGTGTCACCGAGTCTAACTCAATATCACAGCTTAACAGATGTCCTACACTGCCTGCACCTGTGACCAGCAGCATCCATCCTCAGGAAAACAAACGAGCAAACAGCAGAATCTGATCCCGGTTCTGTGATGCTCCTGAGAGATCACAGACTGAGAACACTCATCTTTAAACATTAAGCAATAGAAATGCAAACTTATATAGAGTGGAACTTTTCATTGTTCAAATGCACGCAGAACGCAAACTGCATGAAAGAAAGGGCTGAAATACACAAAGCAAAAGGATGCATAACTGCTTTCTCCTAAAAAAAAAAAAAGGCTAAGGGAAAGAATGGTCCTGCAGCGACAGCTGCACATCTTTCAACAGCCAGATTTTCATGACTTTCCTCCCTGCCCAACAGCGTGCGGAGAAGCTTCCCAAGCCCTTTCTCACAGGTTCCCGCTCAGCCCGCGGTCCCTGCTCAGCCCCAGCCCCGGCGCTGCAGCCCCGGCGCCGCCGCTGCTGCCAGCCCCAGCTGTGGGAGCGCATCCACAGCCCCGCCAGGTGAGACTTCAGCCCACAGCCAACCCCCCGGCACCTCTGAGGCTGCATGGTTCTGGCCGGTCGCTTTTTGCACACTTCTCCCACAAACAGCAGCTTCTCCAGGAGAAATTCCACTCGGCTCTTCGGCAAAACGCCGCGGCTGGGAGAGTTCCCTCAAAGACTCACCTGGGCGAAATATTCCACCCCCGAGCATCCCAGTGAGAGCACCGGAGGCAGCTCGGGCATCCCGAGGGCTCGCCGGAGCTCCCCGGGCTCGCCCCGCACCTCCATCCCGCCCCTCCATCCCGCCCTGCCAGCGGCACCCGGCTGTCAGCCAGCCCCGGAGCAAAGTTGCCGCGGTGCCGCCGCCCGGCGCTACTCACACGAAGACCCCGAAGAGCAGCACCCGTATGCCGATCTCGATCGCCAGCTCCCGCATGGTGGGGCCGGCACTCCGCAGCCCCCTCCGCCGCCTCTCACGCCCGGGGGCAACGGGGCCGCCCGAGGCCGCCGGTCCCGGAGCGCCGGGGCCCCGCGCAGAGCCCGGCCGGGCGCGGCCCCGGCCCCGCCATCCCGCGGCCTCCGCGCTGTGAGGGGCGCGGCGCTGGCGCGGCGGAGCCGAGCGCCGGGGGAGGGTCCCGGTGACGGTGCCGGTGACTAACGCGGTGTCCCCGCTCGGGGGGAGGGTCCCGGTGACTAACGCGGTGTCCCCGCTCGGGGGAGGGTCCCGGGGATCCTGGGGATTTCCCCTGCCCGCCTCCCCGCCCGCCCCCGCGGCGCTGCCGAGCGGAGCCGCAGCCGGAGCCGAGCGGGTCCGTCCCGCCCGCCCCTCGGGGCCCCCCTGCGCCACCGCCGGCACCGGGATGCCGTCCCCGCCTAAGGCGCGGTGAGAGCGATTTTTCTGCCCCTTTTAGCGCAGAGCTCCCCATCCTTCCCTGCAGGGCCATGAACCCGTCGGTGCGAGGGGCTGACATCCCAGGGCACCGCCGCCACAGGCTGGATTGCAGCTCCGGCCGTGGGCTGGCGTTCCGGTGCTCATCTCTGGCTCGTAATGAAACCCCGCGCTTCGAAAAGATGGAGAAGAACAATAATAATTGGGGCCGGCGGGAGGGAGCATCGCCGCGCCCAGATCCAGCGGTGTTCATAAAAACCCCAATTGCTGGCCCGTTGTGCAAAGGACAATCACACACTACACCACCCGGGCTGAGCTTGGCCCATTCTGTGCTTTATCTTTGTATAAAGGATTAACAGCGTTTGAACACGCTCTCCTGCATGTATTTATGTAACAGGCTTTTCACCTGCTCACACATCCGTGCCGTTTTAAACCCTACTCCTCATTGTTAGTGCAGATAACCCAGCGTGGCACCCCGGTGTCCCTTGGTCAGATTCTGCATAGTATGTGGTATTATAGCCTAAAGGTGTCATTAATTCGGTGCCTGCTCTTTCAGAGATGAGTTTAGCTAAACATGCAGAGGTTGTTGTTATATGGGACCCCAAATTGCTGGGATGGGAGAAAGGCAGCAAAACACCCAATGACTTGGTTTGCTCCTGTGATCCCTCCAATCCATCCACCATTCCTCTCAATGGAGTTCTCTGAGCTGCCCAAATCCTTCTATTGCCCTTGTCTGCTTTTGCACAGAGTTCATTTAACTTCCTCTTCCTTTAACTTCCTAAGCGTGGAGAGATTCCTGAACATCTTTAGTGTAAGAGAGTTTCAGCCTTAAGTCATGAAATGCAGCAAACTAATTCACATTTAAATGTATTTAATTATCTGCTTTCTTGGGGCATTTGAAGGGGATGTCCTTCAGGAAAGCGTTCATAGCTATTAACACTGCACATAGCTACAAAACAGCCATCAGGACTGCAGCAGAAAGCCAATCCACTTTACTACATGATTATTGCTGGAGAATTAATGCCAGAGAGGCTTTGTTAAACCTCTCTGCCTAATATAGGCACTGTGCATTAAAGGGAAGCTTTGAACTCTGAATTAACTACTAAGCAGTAAAAGTTTTATTGACCATGTTTGTGGAAGAACAGAGACATGAGATTCTGTGCTAAACTTGTCTACAGAGAAGTACACCAGTGCTAGATTTGTTGCAAGGAGTATGACTGAAACCCAGATGTGTGACTGGCATTGGAGAGAACACTAAAAATGTTACTTAAAAGAGATCTCTCTCCCTTGTACATCTTACTTCATTATTTTCGGACAAAGCTCAGTTAACTACCTATAGTCTGGATTTTAAGAAATGTGATTCACTCTCAGGAAGCAAAGCTAAATTGTGAAATCTCTGTATTCAGCTGGTGATGGTGGTGGTAAAGGACATTCCACCTTCCTTTGAGGACACTTAGTTGGTCTTCTGTTGTCAAATACTTGTACTTCCTCTGGTTCGTGCCCCCAGGTACTGAATGTGTACCCACACTCCTGATAGGTGTGCACAGGAATAATCTCTTTTTATTAATACACAGAAGTAGCCTCGTAATTTGTGTGAATAAAGCCACTCATGAAACAAGTTCTCCTTACAAATGAAACAAGATTTGTCCTGCTGCAGAGATCTGCTTGCAGTGTTCTGCCTCTCCAACATGCATCAGCTGATGGTGATTTATGAAACATAAATACTTCAGACTGATTTTTTTTTTTTAACTAGACCCAGCTTGCAGCTGGCTGCTGAACAAAAACTTGCTTTGACTTTTAAACTGAGCATGAGCTATAGTGGTAAATAGCAAGAAAAAGATTTTAGGCTAGATTGTGGAATTAAGCTACAAGGCAGCAGGAGGTACAGCACAGCCACTGCACTTCAGCTCATTCCTAGAGCAAACCACAGCGACCCTGGCAACATCCCAGATTTTTATCCATCCCTACATCAGGCACAGCAGGTGCCCTCTGTGCTATTTATGTTTTTAGGAGTGACTGCAGACTGATCCCACCCCAATGGAGGCAGCTATTGATTCCTTTAGGTGGCTAACTCGGGTTCTCTGTACTTTTCTCTCACAAAGATTAGTTGCTCTTTCAGCCACCTGCAGCCACCTTTCAGTCCTCAAAGAGATGTCCATAGCCAGAAAGAGCAGCACAGCTGACCTGGCTTTTCTGGAGATTACAGCCTTTTGCCAGGATGTGTGCATGCTTCTTACCTGCCTTGGGGCAAAATCTTACAGCTCATGGTAAGCTGAGCTTAAAAAAAAGTTGATTTTTTTCTATCAAAGCAGGAAAACTTAATCCTGCCAAAAGGCTGTGGGAAATAGCAAGCTTGCAGCAGAAGGGACATGACAAAAACACAGGTGGTAGTAACACCTGACACTCTGAAACCAGGCAAGAGTCTCAACACAACACATAAAAGTGAAATAATTTTGTATGTTTTAAGAAGGATTCAAAGGATGTTGAATAAAGTTTTCATACCTTTCATAGTTCTGGCACAAAGTCAGGAGCCGCTTGGCAGACAACTTTCATTTTGGAGTGATTTACACTCAGATTTGTCACAGGACATAAAACTGATGAGGGTTCAGATCCACTGAGATCCAATATTAAGACATGTCTGGATGAATAACTTTTCCAGTTTTTCATTGCCTGAGTCTGTAGACAACCAGATGTTTAAGCAAAAACTGCTGGTCAAAGAAACACTAAAATCTAGCCTGACATGACACCAGGGCAGCTTTTTATTCTTTAGCAATTATAGTCCACTAAACAACCTACTTATTCTGATATAAATAAAGGGTTATTTTAGTTCTTTCTTACATTGTCTTTACTTCTGTCAGTAATTTTTTTTCTTTTTACTTTTTACCACTTCTTCTCCTGCCTGTTTGAGTATTTAAATCTAGGAATAGACAATTCCTAGATTTAATGAGGAAAATCCCTTTTCCCCCTTCCTTTCCTGCATACCTGTTCCCTGTGCACAGTCTGATCTGTGCTGCACACCCAGATGCAGTGCACAGCCTTTGGCTGGAGATTCAGCTCTAGAGCAACTCCAAAGCCATGGAGGATTTTGTTAAAAAAATCAGAGTCAAGACTGAGATAATTTTATTTATTCTGCACATGTCTACACAGATGCATATGGCAATGGGAATTTCCCATTATCATTGGATTTGGCTGCTAGTCCACATAGATTGCTGCTGGTTTCTTTCTTAAGTAGTTACTGGTGCTCTGATGGACAAAAGAAACTTCAGGCAATGAAACTCCAAAGGAATTAAAACCCTCAAATCAGCCTGATGCAGCTATGCACATCTTAATTGCCCTGTATATCATATTTAAAACATTTATAAAAGCAAATCATTAATGCTTCTGTTTAGTTACTGTGCAGGTGCCTCCAACTGGCTCCTGATTGTGCCTAATTAAACAGTTCTAAACATTAATGCATCAGCGAGCTTCAGCAGCTGCCGTTTAATGGAGTTGTGTCGAATGTTTCACCCGGGAGTTTTTTTGGGGGGTGAATGTATGTGCTTGGGGCCATCTGGTGGAGCAGAACTACAATGCACGGAGCGTGATACTGCCCAGCCCGGGGCGGACTCACCTGGCCACTCCCGGGCATCCCACCCTGCCAGGACAGCCAGCCCTGGGCACTCTCCTTTATGGACTCACCTGGCCACTCCCGAGCATC
The DNA here is from genome assembly GCF_023055355.1 of Agelaius tricolor. Taxonomy (NCBI): domain Eukaryota; kingdom Metazoa; phylum Chordata; class Aves; order Passeriformes; family Icteridae; genus Agelaius; species Agelaius tricolor. The sequence continues at coordinate 9,379,256 of NW_027269282.1, read as the reverse complement.
CCACCCTGCCAGGACAGCCAGCCCTGGGCACTCTCCTTTATGGACTCACCTGGCCACTCCCGAGCATCCCACCCTGCCAGGACAGCCAGCCCTGGCTGCTCTCCTTTATGGACTCACCTGGCCACTCCCGGGCATCCCACACTGCCAGGACAGCCAGCCCTGGCTGCTCTCCTTTATGGACTCACCTGGCCACTCCTGGGCATGAGGAATGACTGAAGGAGCTGAGGTGTTTATCCTGGAGAAAAGGAGACTCAGGGCTGCCCTCATCACTCTCACAGCTCCTGAAAGGTGCCTGTGCTCAGCTGGGGCTGGGCTCTGTCTCCAGCAGCACTGACACAACCAGAGCACACAGCCTCGAGGGAAATACAGGTTGGATATTAGGAAAATTCTTTTTACTGAAAGAGTGATAAAGTTCTGGAATGGCTGCCCAGGGAGGTGCTGGAGTCCCCATCCCTGGGTGTGTTTAACAAAGCCTGGATGTGGCACTGGGTGCCAGGGTTGAGTTGAGCTGTTGGGGCTGGGTTGGACTCCATGATCTTGAAGGTCTCTTCCAACCTGGTCATTCTGTGAATTCTGTGACATCCCACCCTGCCAGGACATCCAGCCCCGTGTGTTCTCCTTTATGGACTCACCTAGCCCCTCCTGGGCATCTACAGAACAGCCAGCCCTCTGGGCCCTCCTCTATCTGCTGTCCATGGAATTTCTCTACTAAACCCTGACTTGTTTCAAACTGTGTCCTTTATAACTCTTCTAGGCCAAGAGCTGACGTATTTTCAGCCAGCACACCACTGCCCCTTATCATCAGCATCTTGGGGAAATCTGATCAGTCTAAACAATTAAATTCATGTATACATGAAACTGAGATAAATTATTTATGAGCCAATTGACATTTACAACACTGGTGCTGTTAGTACTCAATATACTGTGTACATTCTTATGAGGTTACTGTTGTAAAAGTATTCATGCTCCCATAATAAACTTGTGATATATTCAAGTCTTTGACCTTTACAATATTTAGGGCTCTTGGGCAGTGTTTAACAGGAGGCTGTTACTTAAAGCAGACATCTGCTATCTTTAATCTTGAGTAACACTTCATGCCAAGAACGGCCTTATTGACTTCAATGAAATTGTTGTCTAATTACTTTTTTCTCTTTTTCTTTTTCTTTTTTTTTTTTTGGTCTTCTAAATGTAGTAGAGACTTGCCAACCATTGCTGCAGTCATTTTAAATTGGCCTTGACTTGGAAGGGAGCACAGTGATGCAGGATAATTAAATAGAAGAGGTAAATGGAAGAACAAGCTCTAGATGAGTAGAGGAAAACAAAATAAAATGTCCAATTGTCTTGGACAGGAGGGAGCTGCAAAACAAGCACTCCAGAGTTTGAACATGGCCTCATGGTTTGCTACTGGTAACAATAAAGGGCTGTTTGTTCATCTTTCACTTGGATTCTTGGAAGCCTCTATCCATTTCTCCTGGATTCTGTGTAATAAAGAAGCCAGAACTTTGAAGCTGCTCACAGCAGGAATTTGTTCTAACCCAAATTTACTGGAAATAGCCCCAGGAAGGGTAAAGTAGGGTGAGACCGTGTATTAATACACTTTCAGGCTGCACTCCCCTTTAGGAATTTGCCATTTGTTGCTCTGCCCCAGGAATCCCACACTGTGACTGCATTGATGATGTTTTGCCCTGGAAAACACTGAATTCTGGGGGCTGTGCTCACTGCAGTGCTGCCTGAGGGCTTCAGGAGCAATGTGCCAGGGGTTTCCCAGCAGGAATCACGTCTTGCTGCTGTTCTGGGGGCTTCCTCAGCCACTGATCATGTCAGTGATTTGTAGGAGCAGAAAAACAGGATTTTCTGCTCGATGAGAATGAGACCAATTTCTAAGTTAAAGCTCTGAGCAACTGCAAAAACGATTTCCTAAGCCAGGAAACAACACCAGGGACCTAATTCCTCTTTAAATTCTGTGATGCTGCTGAGTGCATTGTGGCAAAAGCAGCATTTTACTTTTTCCTCACATCAACTGCAGGCTGAAGTGCCTGGTCAGGAAGTGCAGAAGTGGAAGCACCCTTAATTCCATGGCTAATTGGGATACATTGATGATGTTTTGTCAGACTCATAGCACAGGTCAGAGGAGAGCTGAAACATCCTGGTTCCATGAATGCCACTGAAGGCAAATTAAAATTATACTTGAACCCTTTGTGCTGTTTGGAACTGAGGTGGCAAAACTTTGTTTCCCCTCTTGAACCCTGGAATTTATTCTTTTCAGCACTTATTAAGTCATAATTTATGTGCTTATTTAAATACCAAAGTCATTTCTGTCTGGCCCATCTAGCATGATGTAGGCTACTGTCAAATGAAGATACTTGGTTTAATTTGTATAATTTTCAATATATATTAGAGGAAATACTTTACCAGTGCTCAAGAAGATGAAGGATAGAGAAAACATTGAGGAGTATTAACTTCTGGATGCCTGGAAAATGCATTCACAATTTTATTATTTGCTGAAAGATAAGCTTGGTGCTTATTTTTGCACTGTGACAGCCTCATTTTCTTTGCCTTCTATATTATCTATATTTAAAAAATCAGCAGCTCTGCAACTTGAGTAGGCTAAGAAGCTGCTTGAGTCTGTGTGTATCTGCTAATTTTGCACATTTTGCTGCAGTTCCTCAGAGTAAAGACTGCTAATTAATTAAAGGGTGATAGAGTCCCAAGCAGTCAGTGTTCCAAGCCAGTTTTGTCATTAATGTTGCCCTAGCAGGGGCAGTGTACAACATTCCTGTAATAATCCTACAATCTTGGACACCAGCAGCTCCCTGAGCTGGCAAATCCAAATGCATTTCTCCAGGTGAGCCAGAGATTGCTGACCATATCTAAGTGGGGAATGATAACAGCTGTTGATAATGATGAAATCCAATCACACAATCACAGGCAGCTGATTTAATTATCTCCCCCAAGCTCGGTGCCACCAGCATGGATGCTGGTCACTGGTTATGTCACCAATATTTAGGTTTCATTTCATGAGGCAACTTTGTCTCCTCTCAGAAGTAGAAATGAGGAATTCCTGTCACTGGGCAACTCCCCCTTAGAAAGCTGAAGGCAAATATTAAATATTTATTTGCCTTTTTAAACATATTATGCAATTTTATGCATTGATTTATAAATAAAGATAATTGAACAAACTCAAGCAAAATCAGTTCATGCATATTTTACTTTTTGAGACTGCAGACAGATTTTAATCAACTGGTTTTAAATAATGAGCTTTTATGCTGTTTGGGGGTAGAAAGGAAGCTGTTTAGCATCATGCTACACCAACACTGCTGTGTGTAAATATTCAACTGCAGAGCTACTTTTGGCAAAATGATGCCTTTCTGTTGGGCAAGTACCCACAAAAGGATCCTGTTGTGGATTCAGCCACAAATTACAAGGTTTTGAAGAGGATTTTGACTCAAACTAAATTAAGTTGTGCAATTCCTATAGAATTCCTTGCTGACCAAAATTGGTTCTCTGCATTCATCATAATCAATGTGGAGTCACAAGGGCAATAATGATTAGCTAATTATTGTTGGGGTTTAGGGAAGAACCTAATATTTCCCTGAATGCTTCATTTCTGCAGACAGAAAAGAACAGGGCAGCTCTGTTGGCAATTCAGCCTTCAAATAAACCAGAATTTCTGTGGAAGTTTCCAAGGCTTTTAGTGGAAGGCTTGACATGTTCTGTGCTCTAATTTGTTCTAGAGGGAATATTTAACTCAACCTCAGTGGCAGTGGACTACAAGAAAGAAGTAGGTTCTTACCAGAGTTAAGTTAGAGGTTCTTTAACTGGGTTGGGACTGAAAATGCAAAGATATACATGAGTTAAAATGCTTTAAAATCTTCAGGAAGGCATTTAATTAAGCACACTGAAAAATAAGGAATAAAGCTCTTTTTTTTCCTGTCAGATTGTCTACCCTGATTATTCTGAGGTATATTTTTTCCATTTCCTCCTGAATTTTTTATTTAGAAGAATAGTACAAATGAAAGAGAATTACTAGTTTTAGAGAAAGACATGAGAAAACCCAATATCTTCAAGCATCTATTTATACATTTTCTTCTTGAATAATTCATCCTTCTTTGGTCCCCAGTGTAGTTAATGATAAATTAAATTCTAAATGTGGTGAGTAATCAGTTTTCCTAGATTTGTGTTGGATATGACAAAAAAAGGCAAAAAATATTATACATGAACACATCTGACTAGTTTCTAAGTATTAAAATTTTTAAATAATCTCCTTTTTTAGGATCCTCAGCTTTTTCATTTTGTCTTCTAGTCTTGTAATTTTTGACTCTTAGGATTCCTATTCTTATGTCTTTTTTTCTGCTAGTAAAAAATACTGAGTGTTTTCTGAATAGTGGACATGAGCTATCCATTATTTGCATACATGGAAATGGAAGGTTAACTTTAGTAAAATAATGAAAAAAATGAAAAAAATAACTTTATAATTTTTTAGGTGATTCCAAAACTGTAGATCCCCATTTTGCCCAACAGTCATAAGCTGCGGACACGTTTTTTTGGGAACTGGCATTCCATCCAAGTCTCCTACACTTAGGTGGAATAAATTGAATTAATGCATCTTTGGAGCCAAACAAAAAGTTCATTTATGCTTAGTTTTCATCCTCTGTCATTCTTTTTTCACTGTTCTACTTCTTCGTCTTCTCCTTCTTCGTCTTCTTCTTCTTCATCTTCTTCGTCTTCTTCTTTGTCTTCTTCTTCGTCTTCTTCGTCTTCATCTTCTTCCTTTTCTTCTTCCTTAATCTACTTTGATTTTTTTTCTTCCTTCAAAGCGTTAATACCTTCCCCCAGCCCCATTTTCTTGGTGTGGATAATCAAAACATATTTATTGAACAGCATTTTAAGTCTTGGTGGAGAAAGGGGCTCAATTGCCAGCTGATGTTTCAATTCTGGCATTAACATAATTAATAGGAGTGATCCTCTCCATGCTCAAGCACTGGAATTGAGACAAGTTGAGATTTACAGTGGTACAAAAATATCAAAGCATTCTCCCATCAATATAATCCCAAAATAACCTCAATTTCTCCTTACTTCTGAAGGGACTATGACTTGCTCTCATTTGTAATTTTCTGCAACTGCAAAGAGCAGTTGAAAGGCTCTGTCTCTAATTCCTGCTAGAGGCAGGGAAAAAAGGAGATCTTGAGATTTAGAGTTGCAAACAAACATTTTAGCAGTGGAGAGGGCCACTTTTGAATAAGGGAATTATCTTGTGATTTGTTTTAATGCTGCTTTCAATCCATGGATTTGGGCTGGAAATTCCCATCCATGCTTTCAGGACCAGGTCCTTTAGATCCTGGCCCAGAAAACTTGCTTGGGTTTATTATTTCCTTGATTTTGGAGGAAGCATCTGGATATAGCAGGAAGAAAATATCACAAGGTATATTTGTTATGGTGTGAGGGTATAAATATATATTTTTAATGAAATCTGCAGTCTTTAACTGCAGTTTGAGAAGCTGCTCATGGGTACACCACTGAATCACCAGTGGGCTCTGAAATACTGGAATGTTTCCGCCTATTAGTGCAGTTTTATGACACAACAATTGTAAATTTTAATTAGTGGCTTTTGAGAATGGCACTAAGATCTGAGTTTACGAGGTTAAAATTTAAATGTACATAGATGGAGTGATAAAAGAAGCATGATCTCATCTGACTTTAAACTGTGAAAATATAGTGATGGAGCTTGAAATATAGTGATGGAAAGATTTAGCAAATATGGCAGAACAAATATGTGATTTTATAGGCATAAAAGGTAATTTTTTTTTCATCTCCAAGTATTTACAGGTCAGGAGCACTGGATATTTGCTCAGAATTTTCCTTTCAGTAAATGAGGACACCACAGTTTCCTGCAATTGTATAATCTTCACAGGCCTGGCAGAAAGAGAAATTTGTAACTTTGGTTAACCAGGAATAATTTGAAGGGGCATTTCTGTACTGGAGAACCTAAATCTTAAAAAAAATTGGGAGTGTGCTAGCTGTTGTAGTATTGGTGATCCAAACCATGGAATCATAGAATCTTTTAGGCTGGAAAAGATTATTGAGCCCAAAAATCAACCCAGCACTGACTCCTGTCTCAGACTCAGGATGAAAAGGAGTCCAAGCACAAGCTCCTGCAAGGGAGAAATCCATATTTCCTAACTCTGGCACAGAGCTGCGTCTCCTTTTGAATTTTCTGTGCCTCTCAAGCCATCCCGAGAATCAGAGCAACATTAAATTGCATTTCTGTCAAGAGAATGGAAAAGTAAGGCTAAAGCTTCAGGAGTTTTCCTTGACAATAAACCTTTTGCAGCAACTTATTTTGTATCTAAGACAGCAAATAAGGCTCAGGAAATGTATGAGCAGCCAGCCTGGTTGTTTAAAGTGTCTGATTCACTCTCTGAAGTGTAAAGTGCTTTGGATAAAGAAACGCAAACAGAAAAATACAAAGGAATCAAAATCGGGTATTTCTTGAAAAGTCGTAGCTCTGTATAGATGATAATGATACATGCAGATAAAAATGAGAGAGTGAGAGAGTGAAAAAGGCTTAAGTTCAGCTCCAGAGCTGAGACTGGATGTTGCCATTGTGCTTTGTAACTTTAATTGTGTCCTCCAGCTCCTTTATAAAGCCCCTTCTGCAGCAGTCTGATACTTTTGATGTTCAAGAGATTAGACACAGACAAAACCAGCCCTGTGCACAGTGGGCACCTCTGCCACACCAACACCTTGCAGTATTTACATCAATACTTTAAAATTTAGAATGCTCTCTTTCCTCAAAATAGGTTTATTTTTTCAAAACAGCTACAAGATGAAAGGGACAAAAAAAAAAAAAAGCTCTTTTTCCTTTGAAGAAAATATCGATTTCAAAGCACAAAAAGCCATCACAGTCTCAAGTGAGATGAAGATAACAGTTCCTAACCAAAGCACCACAGCCTAAGAACAGCAGTTCTTAGGAATCATTAAAAGAATTACATAAATATTAAAGAGTCTGAATATTACAGAACGTATCATAACACTCCTTTGAATATGTATTTATTATGAAAGTATTAGCTCAAATTGTTGAATGAATCAGACCTTGTCATGCCATATGGGAAAGCTACCAATTATTTCATTTACTGTTATCTCCTGCTACATATCTGTACTAAAATAACTGCCAGGGCAAACATTGTAATCTGTGCTCTCAAAAACTTGCATTTCATCTTGCCACTGTTAGAACAAAGGCAGCAATGACACTCAGTGCTGTTTCAAACCAAAATTAAAATCCTTTAGAATCAAAATTCTGTAACAATTCCAAAAGATCTGGGTCCTCTCCCCAGTAACTCATCTGTCTTCAAAGTAAATCAAGTACCTTTAGTGGGAACCAAGATCCTCCCAAGGTGATTTTGAGTTCTGGGTGAGCTTTCCCAGCCAGAAGTCTGACCTGTGAAATAAAGAACATAAATATCCCCATATTTTGAAAGTATTTACACCTGCTAAGCAATCTTAGTGTTTATGTCACAAGTGGATGCAATGTTTAATAAATTTACTGTCTGTTAAATATGTAAAAACGTAAAGCAGAAGTTGTCCTTCATATGTGGCCAATGTATAATTTCAATAAATTTAATTGCTTTGTTTTAAAATTCCTCTCTCTTTCAAAAAATAGTTGAAATAACAAGTTGGAGTGTCTCTATGAAAAGTGGAAAATGAAGGGTTTAGATTCAATTAATTATTTCACTGAAAGGATCTGATTTCTGAAAAATCTATTTTTATTTTCCATGCCAGGCCAAACAGTAGAAACAATTTTTTTCACAGGGAAATAAAACAGAAAAAATGGAAAAAGAAAAAAAAAAGAAAGAAAAAAAAAAGAAAAAAATAAATTGTTTTCCACAAAAATATAGAATTTACCAAAACATTTGAGATTCCTCTATGAATTCCCAGCCTCTTCCCAAGCTGTCAGGTCTTGGCATAGACACAGGGAATAGGGGCAGCTCCTCCGCTTGCACAGCCAACAACCTCACATCTAATAAAGGGAGATTACAGTCAAACATTCAGCTTTTCCTCCCTTTTTCAATATCCCCCAGCCCCTGCTCTGTGTTTTGCCTTTGAGTGCCAATAGAAAAGCAGATGGGAGGCTGCCCCTGCAAAAGAAGCAGAATTTTGGATCATGGCAAAGTGATAAAAACTCTGAAAGCTGTCATAGGATGAGGAGAATAATGTCCCACAGAGAGATGGAGTTGCACAAAACACATTTTATCCCTGCAAAACGGGACAATTAAATGTAAGAATCACCTAAAAAAAAAAGTGGAGTGGGAACTCCATGGGATGCTAAATGATTTTGTATTTCAAAACATTTCCTGAGGAGGAAAGAAGGAGATGGCTCAGGAACTCACAAATTATTCATTTCAGGATCAGACAAAATTGGAAAATCTTAGGCCTAAGGTGCTGTGCTTTCAGCTGTGGTTATATCAGTGGAGCCTGGAAAAGAGAGAAACAAGTTCTGTGGTAAATATAGGAGATCCCAGCAGAGCAAAACCTGGGTAACCTCTGGGCTGATCTTTCTGATGTCCTGGAGTTCTTTTCATGATCAATGGTGGGGGAAGGTTTTGCAAACAGAGCAATATTCCAAACCTTTCTGGCATGTGTTACATCTGGATTTGTGTTTGTAGAGAGCACAGCCTGCCAGGAGTGGGGTCTGAGTGTGAAACTGTGCTGAGCACTCAGTGTCTATATATTTGGGGGCTGTTCTGGACTGTGTCTAGGCTGGTTCTCTGGACTGAATGTCTGGGAGAGCGCTCATTAGATGAGTTTCTAATTAAAAAAAAAAAGGGTCAATAGATGAGTATCCAGTTTATGGATTAAGGGGTGTTCCTTTTAGTTTCATTCAAATGAAACTGGGTTTCTCTGCTGAGGCACAATGACACCATCAAAATGTGGTAAAGGGGAGTGATCTGGAGATTCTCTCATGAAGCTTGATGCCTCAGGTTTAGCTTTTCTGTGTTTCCCATTCTGTGCTGCTTTAGTGTGTGGGTCTGGGCTTCACATCAGGGGATGGTGAGCTCTGTGCACAGAGCAGGGAGACAAAACAATTCCTGCTCCAGCTGGGCACCAAGGACAAATGATCCAAATCTCAGCCCCAGAGCACAAACCCCGTGGGCTGGAGAGAGAAAAACAAGCAGGGTGGGACTACAGGGGCTAAAGCTGGAATGGGACAATGAACTGCAAGGTGCAAATGGAGCAGAACTGATCCCAGGGACAGAGCCCGTGCCCGGCCGTGCATTTTGGGGCCGTTTTGGTTCATCTTGGGTTCATTTTGGGGCCATTTTGGTTCATCTTGGGTGCAGCCCTGGCTGGGCTCTTGTGCTGCCCAAGATGCATCAATTAAGTCCTAATAAGTCTCTACTTTATTCTTTAACTCCATCTGGTCTCTGTTCCAGGTCAGCCTTCACAAGGCATCAAGCTGGTGCTAACACACTACTGAGCAGTAAAAGATTCTGCATCCACTCAGGGTTTCAGTTTTCCAAATCCCAGGGCAATTCATCACTCCCCTGAGGTGCCCAGCAGACATTCTCTGGCTGGGCACATTTCACACCCTTCTGCTGTGGCATGGTGCTTTGCTGACTCCATCCACCCTTCCACAAAAAACAGGCAAGGTACTACAGAGGGAGATGATAGATATTGTTGCTTGTTCATTCACAAACTACTTCTCAAAATCCCTTTTCCTGTATTTATCTATTGACCATATGAGAATATAAATGCTAAAATAGTTGTCTGAGACAGCTGGAGTGATGATTTGAAGACTGTGCAAAACAAATGTTTCCCCTCATTTATATTTGGGCTTCATGTGCTTTGTTCTGTGCTTTGTTGAAGTCTGAAAGGAGAACCCTTTCCTAGTGGAGAAGAGCCAAAAGCAGACCAGGAAATGAGATATTTCAGTGTTATATACAGATCAATACCTATTTTCCATCTAACCTTATGCAAACATCTTGGTTAGTGTCTGGCATTGTATCTACACCAAAAACTGAGCTGAACAACAAAACAGGAAGGAGTTCTGAAGGATTTATACAGATCTTGTTGATCATCTAGTTATAATAAAAAAAAGTAAAAAACCAAAGAACAGGAGTGTTGGGCTAGGGACCTGTTTAAGAATGGCATAAACAAAAACCATCTCTATCTCTTCTGCAAAAGGGAAAATCACACTTAAGTGCAGAGAGAGGTTAAAGTGACAGGTCAGAAGTGGCTCAGGAGACAAGAGGGAATCTTTCAGAGAGGTTTAGCTAAAGCCCTGGGATTTGGAGTCCAAATCCCAGAAAGAAGATGAGAGCAAATGCTTCTCTAATGAGCTCTAATGCCAATTATAAATGGCATCCTCTGCTTGTGGCAGAAACTGCATGTGGCAGCTGCAAGCAACACGTGGGCTTTTTAAATCATCTGGATTTCTTCCACAGAGAAAAAAAAATACATCCCTATTACTTCTTTTTATGAGATCCACCTCTGGTGCTTTCTGCTTAATGATCAGTGCACTATAAAACATCAGTCAACAAAAAGCAGCACAAACAAGCCACGTTCCTTGGCTGATTTATCTCCTGTGTGGCTGCAGGAGGGAATGTGGGAAATGCCTCTTCCTTGCCCTATTAGAGGCTGCAGGTTACAGTGAGCACATTTTCAATATTTACTCAGTGCCCCTGGGCCCAGGGCTGTTGGTGTTTTCAGAGAAAAGCCTCTTGCAGGTGTTCATCACTGAATTCCTTACTGAGACCCCTCAGATCTGTGTCAATGAATGGGTTTTTAAGAGGCTGACACTATTTTTAAAAAGTGTGCCCCTATTTGACTTTTCAAATAGGAACCAATTTTTTTAATACACTGAAGAATTGCTTTCATTTAACACTCATGGGACACAGGGAAAGGAGAGGAGAAAAGTTATGTAGATATTTTCTCCTCAGAGTTTCCAACCTTTAACATGTTGCTTAAACAAAGCAACCTACCTACAGTGCTTTAAGAGTTGCTGAAACATTTTTTGTCTCCTCCTGCACTAACCTACACACATTTTAGGGATCTTTGTGAGAAAGCTCACATTTAACAGCAAATGATATCCCTTTCATCCTCTTTTACAAGCTGGACTTCACAGGAAACTCTGTGGAGTCTCTTCCCCTAGCAACTTCTGCTACTTTATAAATTAGATTTGGCCAAACCTACTCTATTTCTGTGCTACAGAAGTCCAGAGTAAAACCAGTCTTAAACTTTTACTCAGTTTTTTGTTGGGTTTTTTTTGCATTTCCACACTGTAGCAGATCAGAGACTGTACAGCAGTTAATAAGGTAATAAGTACAACATGAAAATTTGCCATGCACTCTATTTATCACTATCATAAATCCTATTACAAACAGCTCTTGGAGATTAAAAATGAAATCAATGGTTTTGTCTTATATAGTGTTGATATAAAAAAGAACAGTGCTGGTCCAGAAATTTTATGTCTATATTGGCAAGTCAGTGTACAAACAGGGAAGAATTAATGAATGATGTCAGGTATAAAAAGAGTCTTTCTGAAAAGAATTTTTCATTTAAGCCCAGCTGACTTTGCTAGAAATTGGAATCTTAAACAAACCCTAGCTCTGAACATTTATCCAAAAATCTGAATTTAACATGGTATTCATTTCACCTTAATTTTGCATTTCAGAGTTGTGTAATTTAAGATGTTCATTTACACTCCCTTTGCAGTCAGTGTAGAAGAACAGCATCTTCAGAGAGGAACCATCCTGTCTATTCAGATTTTATGAAGGGATAAATCTCTTGATGAGGTGTCCATATGTGGTGATATGGCTGAGTATAATGTTATTCAGAAAAATAAAAATAAAGGCAGATGAACAGAAGTTAATTAAAAATATTTTAAGGCTTTAGTTCCCATGAGGATTAAAATGCTTTCTAATTTTATCTTTTTTTCTTTTATTATTATTTCACTTCTGCCTTGTTTCAAGCTAATATCACAACATTCATTAGTCAGGCTTAAAAATAATCCTTTTGTGAAACACATTTAAAAATATGCATGGATTTTATTCAATCACCTACTTTATTCAATCACCTGTCTGTTTTATGCCACCTAGGCTCATGAACTTGGCATAAAGAGTGACACTGCATTTACAAGAGGTCCTTTAAACTGATTTACAGTATGGTGATAGAGAATGCATAGCCTAGAGAATTCTGCTTTGTCACAGATTTTAGCAGATTATTTTAAGCATACAGAGCTTAGTTCACAAATCAGTGGGAATGATTCAGTGTTGCTGTAAAAGGAGGTAAAATTCCAGAAGAGAGCTAAAATTCCTTTTGAAGGTTGCCATTTTTAACCTCAGCCAATCACTCCCGTGGCAGGGACACCATTTCAGCTTTAAATTCTAGGCAATCTCTGCTTCTCATAACTTGTTGCTCTGTTCCCAGCCCTGATTTCTCACCAGGACACCTCAAGCTTGACCCAAATGAGGATAATCCTCTTCCTTTCAAAACCAATGCATCAAAAATGGGCAGTGGCACCACGCAGAGTTTTGTTTGTTACGCATTTGGAAGGTGTTATTTTATGATCTTTAAACAAGAAGGGGAAAAAATTAAATATGCAAGACTTCCCATCTCCTTGTCCCCTTCTCCAAAAGTTTCAGCTCCCCCTCTGTAATTTTCAGTGAAGTGATTCCCACGTTCTGAGTGGCAGCCCTGCTGTTTTCAGAGGTTCCATTCTCCTCTGCCAAAGGCTAAAAATATGTCTGGTCACCAGTGCATCCAAGGTAATCCTATTCATATGTTGATGGTCCTTGAAAAGCCCTTCATTCAAACCTGGCAATGCCCAAGAGTTACCTAATTCCTTTAGATTCTGCTTTTCCAGAAGAGAATTTTCCCCTTAGTCCTGACAGCCTCAAAGTGAAAGGGTAAAATAGGCCAATGCTCAGAAAGATGAATGGGTTGGATGAGGCAAATCCATCTTTCATGAGAGTAATGCTAAAATTCACCCTCCTGTCCCACAGCTACCTGTGAATTATGGCACTGGTTTAAAAATAATGAAATTTTTTCAACGTAGATGCTTGGATTGGATTCTTTTGTATTTTCACCACAGGCACCTTTTCTCACAATCAGGGAGTGGAATGGTCCAGGACAGTGCAGGGAGGGGTGAGGAGGCAAGAGAAAAGAAATTTATTTGGCTCATGGAATAAAAATTCCTGGAGCTCGATTCTCAGTACTGGAATTTTAACTAAAAGAAGAAATGTTCCTCTTTCCTGGTGAAATGTGAGAGGGTCCCAAGGACATCCCCTCTGGAGGGGAGGCTCAGGGCCAGCTCCAGGGATGTCTCTTCCCACTGGGAGAGCTCCCAGACCCTGGTGCAACCAGTCCCTGTCCTTGGGAGCTCCTTGGTGCTCAGGCCTGGCTTGGTCCCCAGCACCTGCTACTCCACAGCCACCCTCACCCACCCTGACAAACCCTTCATGCAGAAAACAACAGCTTCTCTCACAAAAGACAAAAATACATTGTGCAGAAATGCAATTAAGGACATAGCTCTGAAGAAAAATAGATGCAGCACACCTATAACTACAATCTCTTAGCTCTGATAAATCAGTGCAGAAAGTGGAGCTAAAAAAGTCTATAATTTTACCAGAATTACATATTGAACTGTCTAAAGGTTCCAAATGGGTTTTTGTCCTGTTCCTCACATATTGGCTTCCCCAGCAGCCGCTCAGATCGGCAAGGTTGCAAAAATTGATCATTTTCCACGTGTGAACTTCTGTTCTGTTCATCCCTCCCTTGCCAGGGAGATTCTCTCAGAAAACACAGGGATCCCACAAAAATGAACAGAGGTCATGAATTATTCAAAACAAGTATTCATATCTACAGAATTAATAATATATGTTGAGGCAGAGTCTCATTATTTTTCAAACCTCTCTTTTTTTACAACTTGACTCATTGCTCTTTGCATGCAAAATTATACCCATAGAAGCTATATTATTACCAACTAAATATTGTTTCCACAAATCCAAATGTTAGCTGTTTTTTTCTTACAGATACTTCACATTAGGTCCATGAGTTTAAATATTTGGCACAGATCCCAGGAGGGGGATTTTGCTAAGGCACTAAAGGATGCAGGTTTGGGGCAGCAGATAAAAAAACCCACATATTTAGAACCGTATGTGCTGGTACAGCAGAGCAGGGAGGAAGTTGCAATATATGAAAATACCTTTGGATCAGACTTTTCCCTTCAAATGACACCAAAACCTCTGTTTTCAACAATGTGCACAGCCTAGGAATTCTTCTAAATTGTTCTCTCATGCTCAGGTCCAAAGAAGGCCCCATCATGTGCCCACCACAGATCTGTGAGCCACATTTTTAAGGCAGCCAACGTGCAAAGGCTCAAAAACCATCTCAGAAGACAACAAGGAGCCTCTCCAATGTGCAAAGGCTCAAAAACCATCTCAGAAGGCAACAAGGAGCCTCTCCAATGTGCAAAGGCTCAAAAACCATCTCAGAAGGCAACAAGGAGCCAATCCAATGTGCAAATGCTCAAAAACCATCTCAGAAGGCACAAGGAGCCAATCCAATGTGCAAATGCTCAAAAACCACCTCAGAAGAAAACAAGGAGCCGATCCAATGTGCAAATGCTCAAAAACCACCTCAGAAGACAGCAAGGAGCCAATCCAACGTGCAAAGGCTCAAGAACCTTCTCAGAAGGCCACAAGGAGCCATTCCAACGTGCAAATGTTGAAAAACCATCTCAAAAGGCAGCAAGGAGCCAACCCAATGTGCAAAGGCTCAAAAACCACCTCAGAAGACAACAAGGAGCCTCTCCAACCCTACTCTGCTACCAGAGGGAGCCATCCCATCCTTCCTCTCAGTCCTGCCTCCACACAATCACTCTGGAGTTATTGCTGGTGTTTTCTGGCCCATGGGGAACCTGCAGTTATTTCACTTTTCCAATGGAATCAAAGCATTTCATTTTTGGAGGGTCCATTTCAGGTTTGGTGAATCATGCAGAATTGCAGGAATACTGATGCTTGCTCAAAGAGGCAGGAGGGAACTCTCAGCTGGAAGAGGTCAAGCAAAAAAAAAAAAAAAAAAAAACCCTTGAGAGAAGCCAGTTCTGAAACTGCACCCTGACAGTCTCAAAAATGCATTTATTCTGTAGTAAAGCTTTGAAATATTGTGCATAGCAGTCTCATATCCACAGAAAATGTCAACTAAATAGCTTCTAAAGAACAAGAGATTTTAACACAGAGAGTAAATCATGACATCTTTCACTAAAGGAGTGGTAAGATACTCTGACCTGGATCACCTCACATCAGAGCCAGGTATAAAACTTACAGCTGCATATTCAAATTCAGGAAGTATTTAAATTTTTAATGTTGCTTGATTATTGTTAAAAACATTATGAAAAGGGGTAATATTTGATGGAAATATGAGCTGATTTTGTTTGTGCAACAGCTGTGTAAACTCCCTGTAGAATAATCAAAATAAATAAATGTAAGGACCAATACCATTTCCTGAAGTGCAGTGAAAAAATACAAATAAAATTTCAAAGAAAATCTACGCTTCCCAGCCTTAACTATGCTGTGGACAGAGAAAAATACAAAAGCTGCTGCAGCATGCTCAAGATTTCTGTAGTCTGAGAACAGCTTTGAAATATCACTTTTCTGCTATCAAATAAAATGTTTAAAGTAGGCTTTCTTTGTTATTGTAAACTCCAGATGCTTTGATCCCTGTATGTCATTACAAGCTAGCTTTGGGTTTATGCAATGGGTTTTTTTCAGTAGCTAAATTATAAATTGATAAAATTATTAAATTGCTTTCTGGGGTGTAATGGTGAGCCTCAAAAAAGAAATTAATGAATTCAGCACCATGTAGTTCTAGGCTGCTCCACCCTTCTGCTGTTCAAATGAAAATACATAAATTTATGTAGGCAGCTCAGCCCTCAGTAACACCATCATTTTGTCAGTGAGGCACAAATAGTGCTTTAGAATAATACTAAAAGTTAATCCCACAGCCAAAGTTCACTGCCCAAATTCCAGGAGAATATTCTATATTCTGCATGTGGAGCTCACAACACCCAAGAGTAGAACCAGATATAACTTAATATAAATAAAGTAACTGGATTTTTTTATTAACATACTGCAGTTTAATAAAGATGTATTCAAGGCCTTATTATTGTATTCACAAATTAATATGGAATGCAGATTTGGTCTGTTGTAATCAAAGTGCACAAAGCAATAAATGAGACCCAAAGTCAGAAAGGACAAGATTATTTATTATTGAAATATAATTGAAAGCATAATCCAACAAGTCTGGCTACAGCTTTTCTGTACTGCCACACAACAATGTGTGTAGCACCCACAGAAAATATATTTTTAAAGGTCATTAAAATAAAACCCTTTTGATTTCTTCAGTTGGGAGCTCATTGCACTGTTCAAACAGAGATGAAGAACTTCAATATTATGTTTAGAGTTAACCAGTTAATCCTTGAAATACATGACCTCTCTTCATTTTTGGTATTTGCCAGCTCCTATTTTGAAAAACCCCTCTGCAATTTCTGGTATAATTTTTCTTTGGTTCAAAGTAACGATCCAGCTCCACAAAGATTTTTCCTGTAACTTGTACGGTGGCTACAGATCTCCCTGAATCAAGATAAATGTTTTCTGGAATCTATTTCCAAGCTGCAAATTCTTTTGAGAATTGGCAGAGTCAGGGACTTCATAGCAGCTGAGCAGGGCAGGAAAATCTCCAGTCTCTGCAATCAGATTTGCATGTCTGGGTTCTGCAGTATAAAAGCAAAGCACCTAAGGAAAGACAGAAAATCAAGAGGGGCTACAGTCTCTGGGATGTACAGTGAGTTCTCTTTCCGTACAAGGAGAGCCTCAGTAAATAAAGATGGCTCATTTGAATCATTTGCTGCTTGGACTGAGGGCTGTAATTCAAGATCAGGTGTGCTGGACTCCAGGGGACAGTGATATTTTATATTCCTGTGAAGAGGAAGACAAACCTCTGCCCTGTCCCATCATATTCAGTTTAGGGTATACATATAAAGAGGGCAACAAATAAACAAAGCAGTTAGGAAAGAAGGGGTCTGTATGCTGATAAGCACATCAGCTTTTCAGCATGGTGCCAGCAGGACAAATGCAAATTCTTGGGGTTTATTTCATGGGGATTAGGGGAATAGTTTCCCTCCAAGACAATATTTTGACAAGGTTGAGAATTTCCTTAGGATGATCCTTCAGCAGCATTTCTGTCCCCTGGTGATTTCCTGTCTGCAGGATCCCCAGCTTGGCTGGGTTTGTGTGCTGTCCTTGCAGGCTGAGCTGGTTCTATTTATCAGCTCAGTTATTCCCTCAGACTTCCCTGGCAATTCCCTCAGCTCTGCAGCTCATCTTTCCAAGTACCTTTGCCCCTTTGGGTCCCATCTGGTTCAGTGTTTATTGATTTGCTTGGAAGGTTTTGTCTTAACTCCTCACAGATATTCAAAAACCTCTCCTGATTTCCTGCTGAAAAATTTGTGCCTTCTTCCAGCCTCAATTTTCATTAATCTTGCCTGTTCTTCTACTTTTTCACTTCAAAGGCTCTCCATGTAGTCCCTGCTTTTCTTCCCAAACTGTCTAACCATAATTTGATTTTAGGTTTGGGAGGATTTTGTTTGGCAGTTTTGATTTGATGATTCTAATATTTTCAGAATATTTTTTATCTGCAGTTTTGTCTTGTCCCAGGCCATTTCAGAAGGATTCCCACCCACAATGGGATTTTTAAAATCTGATTGTACTGCTGGCTGTCCCATTTTCTCATTGTCTTTAACTTGATCCTTATGCTCTGCCATTCAGTAGAATCTATATTTAAGTATGTGTCTTAATGCCCTTGGACACCTTGGGTAAATTTTACCACCTTTTTATTTTTGTACTTCTCTCTTTTTAACTGGCTTGTCAGTACCACTAAAGAGGCTGTCAGGACCCACACAAAGCAAGTGCATTTGGTGAATTAATATTTATAAAGACAGGCAGTGGGATGTGATTTTCATGAGAAAGGTTTCATGCTAAACACAAAGTATTTTTGTGTTAAATTGTTCATCAACAAAGAGCTAATGCATCAAGGAATGACCTTTACTTGTTCATCTATGCCATCAGTCTTAATTTAGAAACCCAGCAATGCCCTTAAACAGGATAATTATGAAGTTAAGCTCACACATAAATCATCGGTGTAAAAATTAGGCATACAGGCTGGGGGATATTTTAGCTTTCAGTTTTCATTCCATAGCATTTTGTTAGCCCAGCAAGAAGAAACTGAGGAACAGCTTGTAAATTCAGGGGGCGTCATCCTGAGTCCTTTCTTGAATTCAAAACGAGGGCAGGAAATCTGGGACAGAAATGCCTCACATTAGTTCCTTAATTTTGCAAAAACCTGTGTGCAAGTTTGGTGAAGTGTCATTGTCCTTGTTCTGTGGGTCTGAGGTGTCACAGCAGGATGTGAGGGACCTCAGCTCCTATCTCAGCATCTCAGCTCAACTCCCAGCTCCCAGCACCTTTCTGGGGTTCCTGGATCCATCCCTAATGACAAAACTGGTTTTGCTTCCCTCCAGAAATACACTTGCCTGAGAAAGGGGATTTAGAAGCAAATGAGGCTTCTTAAACAGCATATAAATATTGTAACATTTGGTGTGTCCTACCCTGCAAGGATGAGACTGTGGCTTGTGAAGCAGCTCCTGAAATACACATTACACCTTAAAATTCACTCCTCCAAGGGCACTGGGGACAGGCCAGAGCACAGGGAATCACTGCAGGTCCAAGCACTGTCAGCTGAATCCTTCCCTGTCCCTCAGTCCTTCTCAAGTGCCCAATATTTATTCAGTTCAGTGATTCCCATTTCCATGTCTATGCCTTTTCTCTTTGTCCAACAGGATCTGCTCACCCTTTTGTGGTCAGACTGAGCAATCATTCCAGAGGTGTTGTTCCATCTACAGGCACAGTGTTTGCACACATGGACCTTGCTGCAGATCCTTCTTTCAGCTGCCTTTTCTCCTCTGGGAGCTTGAGTTTATTCTTGACTTACACACTCTCAGCTGGCTACAGAGCACTGGGCAAGTGGTAATTTCAGAGTGACTCTGAGCCTTTATAATTGCTTTTCCCAGTAGAAACTTTCTCTTTTCATCCCAGAAAAAGTGATTTTCCCCTTGCCCAGCTGAACCAGCAGCAGCAGTACCATCATTCTTTCCCTGGTTGCTGTGCAGGAAAGGCTGCAGCCTGTAAGTGAACACAAACACCTGTACCATGAGCTCAGCAATGCAAATCCCATCAGGTTCTGCAGAGAGCTTGCTCTCCATCTGCAAGTGCAGCTGATTGTGCTGTCCTGCACAGATCTGCCAGCTCCCCCTTTCAGACAGCAGATTTCATCAGCAAAACTGAACTGCTTAGGAATTAGCTCAGCAGGAAAAGCTGCCTCAAAAATGGATCAATTTTATTGTTTCAGAAAGTCCCTAAGTGTACAATTTTTGCCCAGCAGACCCATCTCTCAGGGAGATATTAACTGTAATGGAACAGGCTCAATCATTCATTTCTTTATAAGATGGGCAGGCTTATCAGCATGTGGGATGGGTAAAATAGGTGAGCTGTGGAATGTGTGAAGGGCAGTCTATCAGAGTGTGCTGGGTAACCTTCACAAGCATGCCTAAATGTCTTTGATTAAGGGCTTTTCTTCTTCTCTAACTAGTGATAAATGCTGGAATATTGATTTTTACAAGCTTGTTACTGAAGATAGAGAACATATTCCAAAATGGGATTAGAGCAGTAGCTAGAGAGGAAAAACTTCAGGCTTACACACACACACACAGAAACAAACAAACAAACAAAAGAATTAAAAATTGCCCACAAGGCAGAAGAAAAGAGAGTTAGTTGTAGCAATGTCATTATAAGAATGTTGTAAATGCCTTAGAGGAAAAAGGTACTTTCTTTTAAGATCACTCAACTAAGCATAGGTTGTAAGAGGAAAATGTCTTTAGTATTGAAGTCTGTGGATTTCCTACAGCCCATAATATAAATAGGGACCCAGTCTGCTAAAAGGAGATATCTGCCACAAACATGACATTTCTTACCTCATTTTGTGCAGCAGGTGTCTGTAGCATCACTTAATGCAACAACAAGTTGTTTGCTGAAGATTCATCCTCTTTTAAAGAGGTCCCTCTAGGCATGTTTGGGAAAATTCCACATTCTGATTGCTGGTTTCTCCTTTGACTCCAGAAACAGGGATCCTGAGTGCTGACAATCACTGTATTCAGAAAATAAACTGATAAAGTTCAACAAAACAGATAACAAAGACACACTGAGATTGCAGAAAAACAAGGTTTGGGGACCTGAAATGATGCTTTAAAAATATCCACAAGGCTTATATTCCATTTCTTTGCTCAAACATCTGCATGTTGCTTTGTCCTTTTTTTTAATAGAAAACAGGGAATAAACATTGATAGAAACACCAGTATTTTCCATGAATCTAAATTTCAAAAGCAGACAGAAGAATTCTGTGATTTTTTTTTTCCATGTTCATGTTTACAACTTAAGAGGTCTCAGTTTCCCAGTTAGGCATCAGAAGGAATACCATGAAATGTAGGTGACAACTCTCCATCAGAACCCAGGCACGTGGAGGTTGGTGGAGCTCAGCATTTGGAATCTCTGCTGCTCTCCCAGCTGTGCAAAACCTTTTATTTTATTGCTGTTCCACCAGCTGCACTTGGCTTAACTTCTCCTGTTCCTTCCAGAAAACCAAGGTGAAATTCCACATGGCACTGATCCCAGAATCAGAGGGGACCTGTTTGTTAAAGCCTCATGTAGAGCCTGATGACACCGATGGAAAGATTTTTTTGATTTTGACAAGTTTTATATTTTATGTCCTGTGTATCCAAAGAGACATCTTGTCTTCCTCTTCTGGCAGATGCTGGCTCAAGAATCAGCTTCAACATCACCCCTCTTTAAATATCAGAGAAACTTATTCCCACACAAGTTCCAAAATTTCAGGGTTATTAATTCCAAATAAACTCTTGACTGGATCTTTCTAGTACCAATTCTAACTGTTGAATCTTATACAATCAATTCCATTTCTCATTTCTTTTTCATTACAATGGCTTTCTCTTTTATTCTCTGTTCATTATGTATATATTGTTTACAAGATAACACTTTAATCTTCCTCCCATTTCTAACAGTTCAGTCATGCTTATACAGTACAAACTTGATTTAATTTCTTAGCAAGGGCCACAGGGAAATTGAAGAGGTGCTGTTCATTATCCTGTCTTGTAATCATGTTTCTAGCTCTGCTTTCTAAAATAGCTCTTGGGTGCCTCTGGTTCTGGGACTGTTTTAAATCTGATCAGTGTCTCATTACCTGACATGTTTTAAACTGCTGAAACAGATAAACCTAACTTGGGGACTGCTCACTGTGTGTCCAGAAATTTTAAGTAGGAAAAGGTGTGAGGCAATGCATTCAATGATGTGTGAATTCCAGGCTGGATTTGGTTTCTTGGAACTTTGTGATATTATTGCTAGCACAGAACAATCCACACAGATTCATCCACTTTTAATAACACTGCTTAACTCCGTGGCATCCATCACAAGGACAGTATATGCTTGATTATATTGCTAATGCATGAATTTTCTAACAACATTTGAAAGGGTTAACGACTGCCTAGCTAATTTTGTGGTATATCAGGGAGATAGAGACATTTTTCTTAAAATGGGACAGATTTCCAGTCTTCCCTTTGAACATAACCCCTTGGAAAAGGGTTCTATTCCCCACTGAGGAGCAAATCCAACTGAATGCACCAGGGCACAAATTCCTGAAATCTGCAGAGCTGCATAAGGAGATGACAAGCATGAGAAATAAAACCCCTTTGCTGTAAAAAAGAGTTCATTGCTGCCCAGAGGACTTCAAACTACAGAAAAGGGATAAAAAAATAACTCTCAAGGGAAAGAAAATCTGACCTCCTGATCCTCTTTTTCCTGGGCTGATGGAGAATCCTCCTAGTCAATGCCATGAGGATTCTGAGAAATATTTCAGCCTGGCATCCCTCAAGTCTCCCCTGGCCATGACACAGATTAGATCACTTCCAGTTTTGCTATTTTCAAAAGAATTTTCTTGGCTCTCTACATCCGTACAACGCTAAAAATGAGGAAGGAGGAAGGGGTTGGTCACTCCTCACATTTGTCTTGAAGCAGTCATCAAAATTGGCATTTATTTGTCTCCCCTTGTGCTGCTTTCTGTAATGGCAAATCTTCAACCATCAGAAACTGGACTGAAAACAATATTACATTGTGCCTCGAGGTAAATTTGTCAGATTAATGGCACCTATAAAAGAAATAGTGGCTCCTTAAATTACTGACTCCAGGCTTTGTACAAAATGCAGCTCCACAAGCAAACCTGAGTTTTGGTGTCTGTGGTGCAGAATAAATGCACAGTGCAGGGAGTCCCTGCCAGGATCTGCAGACTGTCTTTGCAGCAACAGATAAGTGCCATCATTTCACTCATGTTTTCTCCTCTACCTCATCTGACCCAAACTCTCTGGCACCAAGAAATTGTGGGTTAAAGAGGAGAGTGAATTAGGTAGATGCTATTTTTTTTTCCTATTGGAGCTATTCCACTGCATACCTGATTCAATATTCCCTTTATTTCTGAGATGCATCTCAGACACAAAGCTCAGCCTTGCCCTGAGAGCACTCCAACCTGTAGGCTGCAAACTTAATAGTGGACATCTTCATTTCATTCCAAATCAGTGAGTGCTTAATTAATTTTCCAAACCCCTGCAGCCATTTCAAAGTTCTCCTCAATGATTTCCTATAACCCTCTGAAGGCACTTCTCTGGAGCACAAGGAATGTGGTTTAGACCATTTTGCACAGGAATTGGAGGAAGACCTTCTCTCATCGCTCAAAGGAGTGTTTTAAGAAATGCACCTCATAAAGCAAAGGCCCCTTTATATACTTTAATGAGTAAATTACACAGAAAAAATATCCTTAAATAGTCACAATCATGAATGCTGAAAAAAAATTAATGTTTTTCACAGAAAACAATTCAGTAAAAGCAAAGCATGACAAAGGACACTGAGTAAAACCCTAGGATGGAAGTAACAGAAACGAGGTGAATATCTTGCCCAGTCTCTCAAAACTTCTTGCACGGGGATAGGACTCATTTTTTTCCCTGGGATTGCCCTTACTCCCCTGTTCTTGGCAAAATCTATACTCATGATTTTATCCTGATGTTAATATATTTGAATTTAATGCCAAGAGCACTGCAATGTGATACATTACTCAAGTACTTTTGGAAAGGTGTAGTTATCAATCTACCAGAAGCAGTAGCTGCAATTTTTTCATGTACTGTTGTGAGAGGACAATGGAGAGTCTGCATGAGCAGCTTCAAGGTGAAACAGTTCACCACCCTCACTAGATTTTCACCAACTGCAGTTGAAATAAATCTTAAAATTAAGAGAATTAAAAACTCATCCATCTGCCTGTGAAAGTCTGACAGGCAATTATATTCTTCCAATTTAATAATTTTCATTCTGTATCAGAAGGCACTTGGCCATGCTAAGAACCACATTCTAACCACTAAAAATTGAGGGTTTCTCCCCAGGTTTGAGTGGGAATTTTACTCCTTACACATGGAACAAAGAGGTGTCAGATCTGTTTGTGGGCAAAGCCAGGGTGAGGTGCTGGAGGTGCCCCTCTGAGTCATGGAGCTCCTCCATCAGCACTCCTGGCTTTGGGAACACGAGGGAAAACCTGCTGACATTTGGAGAACAGCAAGGATTCCCTTTAGTGTTTTATATATTTGTCAAACAAGTGATTAAGCTGTTTTGTAAATGTGCTGCAATCACAATAAATGCTCAGTGGAAGGCTCAGGTAATGAGTGCTGTGCATTGCTGGGAATGGGCTGGCTTGGTGAGATACAGTAATTTGTGGATTAAGTCTCTAGAATTCTCTCAGTGTAGAAAGACTGGCAGCTCTGGAATTTATTACCTCCCATGAGAAAATGCAACAGTAGCCTTTATACTCCCTTCACAGCCACTCTTTTCCTGGGTTTCCAAGGAGGTAATCTCAATATTTCAGAGGTTATTCATATTCCATAAACTCCAGGCAGTTCCTGTTGATTTATTGGAAGTTAACACCTTTGACTATGTTCTCAGTGATACATTCCTGAATATCTGACATGCTTGAATGCAACTTTAATTCAGAGCTGCATACATTTTGAAGAGAGACATTTTCCAAACAAGGATCTAAAAAAGCTTCTTTGAGCAAACAGAGCAGGAGTCTGTGGCCCTTGCAGTCAGGGATTCAGAATTGTATGAATGTAGATGCCTCTCTAAATAAAACTGAATTTATCAAAACAAAACTATGGATAGAGCCCCTGAATAATCCTTGGTGTCTGGAAGAAAAGCCTGTCTGGATGTGATTTAGCAGATAGGGAAGAAAAGGCTCCCTTTGAAATCAGTTGATTAAAAGCCTTTCATAACATGATAGAGAACTGAATTAATGAAATAATGCCTAAAGAGTGAGAGCTGTTAATGTTACTTTAAACAAAACCATCATATAAAATATTCATTAGCACGCAGAAAATAAAAAGATAGCATCTAATTAGTCCGTTTAGCCTCTAAATAACTCATTAATCTCATTAATATAGCCAAGATTTTATGTTAGATAAGAGAAATTAATGGCAGTTGTGTCTCCTTCTGTGTTTAGGGACAGCTGTGAAGTCACAGGAAACAGATATTTAAAATTTCAGCTTTTCCCTGTGTTTGGATATTTCTGAGATGTCTTCATGAAGAAGACACTAAGGGCAGCAGTTGCCTGGAATTACAAGGAGTGAGCAGAGCTGCAGGACAGCACAGCTGTAACAAGCTCACTTTTCATATGGATTTATTGCCTTATTATTGAGAGGTCTGCAGCCAAAGATTATACAGCTCAGAGATTGTACAAGCAAATTGGTTTTCATACTTCCCTTCTCCTATATATTTCACAGTGACTTTTAACCTGTTTTTCTGTCTAAACTTCAGTTGTGCTAATATTCCAAATGATTGAGGTCTTTCTGTAAAGTCCAGGCAGAAAGGAGACCTGAGTTAGGGTTTAACACCATTATCTAAGTTAGATTTTCCTGCTGCTGTTTCGTGCTGGTTGTAAGGAAAAAAAAATATCAGAGCTCAATTTAAAAAATATTTTTGGTAAGGAATTTAAAAGTTAGCCATGAAATGCAGAGGGTAGTGGAGCAATGCATCATACATCAGCTTAATGAGGTGCCAAAAATATGGATGTACCTTGTAAATGCAGCTACCCAATGACTGCCTCTTTCAAAAGCAGCTCTGTAATGACTGCATGGAAGAGAAACTGTTGAAGCTAAGGATGATTTGAAAACTAGATGCAATATCAAACTTTAAATGTATTTTCACACAATAATTTTCACAAACTTTATTCCAGTTTCTCAGACACTGTGTCACTACAGGAAAAGGACTGCCTCGGGCAAGAAACTTCAGAGTTTTTGTGATTTTTCAACATTTTTTAACTCCTCAAAGATGCTGATTTGGCAAAACAGAGAGGAAATGAAAAATTTCCAAACTCAAAATACTTTGTAATTATTCCTGCTTTATAATTATCCCTGAAACTGCTTGGTGTTCATTGTATGCCTTAAAAGAATCCTTGTTAAAGTTCAGATACTTTTTCATCCTGGGGAGAAGGAAAAGAAGACAATTCTCTTGGGTGGAATCCAAAATTAATGCCAAAATTTGCCCTCATTTACTATGGTTTAAATACACTCAGCCATTTCATTATCTCCAGAGGTGCAAGTAATGCCCTGCTTTGCTCTGGATGGAATTGATTCCCACACAGCCTGGGAAGGGGTTTGTGTTCTCTTAATGTGCTACACCCAGAGCAAAAGCAAAAAAGCAGAAATGTTGTTGTGTCCCTAAGAATCAGAGGCTCAGGAAATAATAAATTTCCACCAAAATGGTGTTGTTCTGCTGCAAAAATAATTATAATGTACAGTTAAGGTGAGACAAAAACCCTTTCAATGGAAACAAAATTTCAAGCAAGTAATATTATCACTGAATTCAGTGGAGTTATTAACTGACTGAATTAATCTATGAGTTAATGTGCTTTTTTTGGATCAAAGCCTTAGAAATTTTGACACACCTCTCTCTGTAGGAAGAAAACCTGGATTAGCTAATGTACCCGTGTTCTATTAAAAATACAGCCATTAAGACATTTAAATTAAATATGATTAGTCAGCTCTGATTAAAACCTCAGCATATGTAGAGTTTTAATTAGAGTACAGTAAGTGAAACTCATATGCAACTTTAGTTAATGCTGCAGTGCTCAGTGGCCTTAAGTGTCAAAACCAATGAAATGAACTTCTGTCCATGTGCAAATACTCCAGGAAACTACACCAGAAACAAACTAAACAAATCAAATTGTCTGGTTACTGATCTGTTATGTAGTTAAAATAAAATGGAACCTCTGTCATACCAGCAAATCTATTCTCCTTTCCCCAGTGAGGAATATTTTCTGCCTTTCTACAATTGCATCCTTCCCAAAGGCTAAACTCAGGCAACTCCAACAGGGCCTAAAGATTCAAAGATGAAAAATATTTCCTGGAAAGCTCCATCTGTTATCAGTCTAGAAGAGGACTTGTAACTCATGAAAAAACACCAGAGTTCTGTCTGAAAGGGGCTGCTCATGTTCATCTGCTGCATGTTTCCAAACACTCACTGAGAGCCACTCACTTTCATCTGGGAAGCAACCACTGAAGGGTTCTGGGCTGCCCTTTAAAAGCAGTGCTGCAGCAAGCTTGTGGCAGGGAAAATCAGACAATTATCTATGAACTACTCATTGCAACCTGGCCCCTGCGGAGGGAAAAACTCAAATACACAAGACAAAGCAAATATGTATAAGATAAGAGATATTATTAAAATAATAATAATAATCATCATCATCATCATCATCATCATCTTATTTCTAGTGAGAGATTTTAAACAATATAAATTTTTAATAATATATCTTATTTCTAGCGAGAGATTTTAAAGGAAAAGAAGTTAGGTTTTCAGCAAATATCAATAGTATTTACAGAAGCAATGGAACCTAATGAATGTGGAATGCAGCTCTCTGGTGCCAACCAAGAACTTGCCAGGACAGGAATCATCAAAAGGAGAACAAGTATTTTGAGGCAGTGGACTGAGATGAGCCATCAGGGTAGCAATAAATGAGTGTAATCCAAGAGCTGGAATTAACTGATAAAGAAAGTATCCATGAAAACTTGTAGAAAAATAGAAATATTTTGGGAAACAATTAGAACAAGGGCAACTTTTAAAAAACTTTTCTTCTTGTGCAATGAGCCAGTGGCCAAACTAACTTGTTTAAAAGAATATTTTTTCCAAGTCATCTTAATCAACAATTTCCCCAACTTCCTAAAAGCAGGGATGTCTCAATGCTGATAAATACTCCCAAATAATATGAGTGGCCTAATCCAATTGGGTTCATTGGTTTGACAGAGGAGAGAGAAATGACATTATCCAATGGAAGTATTTGCAGGAACCCAGCTGCAGCCAGAGAGGTGTTATTACAATAAGGCTTTTGAACAGGGGTCTAAAACTGCACCCACAGCTAAAATCACTGTGCCACATATCTGTTCCCTCAGGGATATCAGTTTTACACTGACATTTACAATTTCATTAACTTCACTGGCACAGATTTAGGTGGAAGAAGGGTTTTTTGGCATTTAAATATAAAACACACCACACTGGAACCATCTCTCAAATATTTCACTTGCATCTATAAACACCTGAAAATGTTAGAACCCTCCTGGCCACGAAGCAGGAGTGATTTAAACTTGACAGTACAACCTGGTATTTCCTGTGTCCTTGTGTCCTGCCCAGCCCTTCTGGAGCCAAAGTGCAGCCCTAGTGGAGCCAACAAAACCACTGTGGAACACTGAGATATTTGGGGTTTGCTGCTCCCACATCAGAATAATATTGCTGGCATTCATGGAATTACCCCAGTTTCCTCTGGTGAAAGGACACAGAACTGTGTGGAACAGACACAGAGGAAGCCTCCAAATTAGGACACAACCCTTTCAAATGAAGGAAAAGTCTCACCATGCTCATTTCAGACTGCACACTTTAGTGGCACCTTATAAATATTTATGAAGTTCATTAATGGACGTATAATATTTGAGCTTTAATTGTTTAAGGACATTAAAACTTAATTTAATAGAGGTCATATAACTTCTGGATTCCTAGTGTACCAGCTCCAGACCTTTAAAACTTACAGGCAATGATGGGTTTTCCATCACGGGGTCAGAGGCGTTAGCAAATGTGATTTTCTAGACTCATCTAAAATATCATTATTTCTGTCCTTTGCATATAAAATGATCTGAGTTATCAGAGTCATGGCTGGTTTAACACAGGGCAAATCCTAGACTTTTATCTCCTATTCATCAAATAAACTCCTCAAGTTGACAAAAGCAATTAAACTGGGACAACATGAAGTCACATTGGGAAACTGTTGAAAATCACAGGTTAATATTCCATCATAACAATGCTTTCATTAAGCACCCCTAAGCCTTGCTCTGTTTTATTGTACACATCAGGGAACTTACTCTGCCAGCTTCCAAACCAAAAGTCGTTCTGCCATTTGTGGCATTTTACATTTACAGAACTCCACTACTTGATTTAGCTGCATTTTCTGCTCTTGAAAGCCAGTGGACTCTCTTCTCTTCTTCCTGGGAAAACAGGATTGCTGGGGTTTATTTCTTCAGCTGGGCTAGGTGGAAGAATTTTTGATGCATTTGCTCTGTTTCATTTGTGCCACCAGTTAAAGGAACACATTCTCTGGCCACTTTGGAAAGCTTTTATTGGAGCTGGCTTAAAAAGTTTTAAAAAGCTGTTGCTTCAAGAGTGTAGTTCCCACAAGGGTAAAACAATACATAGCTCTTTCTACCTTTTGTTGTTGCTTTGCAGTGTAAATAGGGGTGAAATTTAACAAGCTCTTATTTCAATCAGGAGTTTCATAAAGAAACCTTCCCAAAGGGATTCCCTCATGTTTGAAAGAAACCAGAACATTCATCACATGATATTCCAGCTGTTTCCCACTGCTTTGCAGCATTCTGCAGTACTGATAGCACACTCCTACTCCTACAGCCACATTTCAAAAATAATTTTGTACTGTAATTGCAAAGCAGAGCCTGGTCTTCTTTCTAAGGCAGATCCTTTCATGTTCTAAGGGACCTTTTTTACAGGAAAAATTCTTATTGTAATAAACTGTATCTCCTTAGAAACTTTTAAGATCTGTGGGTCTTTAAATAAACCCATGAAAATCTGAAAATTTAAATTGGTGATAAGAGAGATGGCTGTAATTGAAATGCAGCTATGATAGAAATAGAGCTGGCACTGAGATTTTGAATTCTGAAGGATGGCTATATATTAACACAATAATGTTAATTAGTCCATTACCAATTAAGTAATATAGTGACATTAAAATAAAATTAGTAAACTAAAAAGTGTCTGAATAAATGGATCAGTGATCAGCCAGAATAAGGAAACAGATAATAGCAGAGAAATAATAGCAGAGACCAAATTTCTGGGGAACGTTTCAGTGAAATGAAATGCACTGATCAGCAAAATATGGATCAGAAAGGATCTCTGAAGTTCATCTGCTCCAGCCTTCCAGTAGAAATGGGGCTGTTGCAAAGAACAGGTGGTGTCCACTGTGGCTTTTTCAATCCATATATTTAAAATGTCCATGGATGGGAGATCCCACAGCATTCCTAGAACATTTTGCTTTGGTACAGCAACACCTCACTAGTGAAATGTTTTTCCAACCTGTCCATTCTGAACCTCCCAAACTGCAGTTCAGGGCTGCTCCCCTGTTCTGTCCAGCCACCACAGGAGAGTTTGGCTCCATTGCCTTTGGCACTTCAGTCAAACAGCTGAAGGTTGTTCTCAGCTCACAAAATCCCCTTTTCAGGTTCAGTGCCTGGTCTAGGTCCCTGACCAGCCTTTAGACTCCCTGTTTTCCAGCAGGGCTGGATTGATGCAAAGGCTTCTTCACCCTACATGCTAAACATTTTTGATTCATCTCCACAAGGTTCTCGTTGTCCCAGTCCTCAAGACCCCTCTGAACTGCCTCCCTGCCACTTGCAATTATTCCTCCTGCTTTAGAATAATCCAAAACCTACTGGGTGTACACTGTGTTTTTCTGGCTGTGACTCCCAAACATAGAGCAGTTCTTGGGTCTGCCCTCTGCACATCATTTCCCCCCACCAGAGGTACAGAGGGAATTGTTTTGCAGTCAGAATCCCAGTCACATCTGCCAGGATGATCACAGCTGAGTCAAGCTTCCCTCCTGTACCCAGCCTGTAGGCATAATAAATGCTGAGCCCTGGGAGTGTCACTCAGTGACAGTTTCAGAACATTTTGTTACAATTTTTTTTTTTAGTACGAAAGGTAGATACTACATAATTAAAAGTGAAGTTAAATTTGCAGGTAATTCTTTCCTTTTCATCATGTAATTAATTTAAGTTGTAAACAAACTTGAAAAATATAAGATCTGTTTTAGTGCTTTCTAGGTGAATCAGTTTAATTTTCAGTTTAAAGCCTATGTTATAATTTAGAAACTGACAGAACGAAGAGTCGAAATGTAGATATGTCTGTTTAGTTTTAAATCCATTTCTTTCTCTTTTTAAGGAAAACTATTATCCCCAAACTGGTGATTCCACTACTGGTACAAATGCAGCCCTGACCCAGAATTGAAAGCCTAGCAGGGTACAATTCAAGATTCTAGAAGATGTCTAAGACACTACAAAAGTCATTTGTAACCATCCTCCACTGGGTCTTGTTCCATCCTCTTTCTGTGAGTCTGAAAAAGACTGAGACAACTCAATGGTGTAATGGCAGATTGTTTCTCTTGGCTGTAACAACCTCTCTCTGTTTTTAACAGGTTTCCTGAATGCTTTAACTGATCCTGCACAGATTTGTGCGTTTGTGTCCATCTCACACACTGCACAAGGATCCCAGGGCAATTAACCTTTGGGAGGACATGAACAAGAAACCTCAGGGAGGAGAAATCCAGGTGAACAAAACAAAAGCAGTGACTGAGCTGAGGCACTGGAGCTGCCAGACCCCTCATTTCACAGATAACCAGATTTATTTCTCCACACAGCCAGGAATTGTTGTGTCTCAACAATTGTGGCTATTTTGAAATAAGGTAAATCTCATCCCCCCTGCAGATGGCTCTACAGCAGCTTTGCCTTCCAAACTGAAGGGTCAATGTAATTCAGAGTGAAGTCTGGCTGACAGATAAGAAATAGAGCAAGACAGATATTGTCCTGAAAAGTAACAACCATGATTACTTTAATGGAGCATTTAAAAAAAAAAAAAGTCTTCAGTCTTTACTATAATGGAGCTGCTTCAATAAATATATTCAGGGGTTGTATTTAACTGAACTCTTAGTATTTGGCTGCATTTGGAAGTTTACCAAAATATCCAGTCAGGAACAATTACCAGGCTAGGCTCTCTAATTGAGATTTAAAATGTCTTTTTCCTATTAGTATAACCTATGCTGGAGCTATGCCAGAAGAGCTGGTTTGGAAGGATTCTGAATAGATAAATCTTTATAATTATGAAAGAGCCACATAATGTAATATGCAAGGAGCAGGCAAAGATCATCCATCTCAAAAAAGAAATTTCAAATTTCTCCTAGAGAGTCAAACATGAGTTGTGAGTTAAAATAAAAACTGAGATGTGGCATCTCACATATATCAGGCCTCTAAACAAGTTCTTAAACCTATTAGTTTTAACTACATTTACAAGATTTCATTAATACTTGGTAAATGCCTTAAGATGACTGGGCTTTCACTTTGTCTGCAGTTACATTCATTGAGTTTGGCTGCTGAAGTTTATATCTTGGAATGCATTAAATACCTTAAAATATTACTGTGTTTTATACTGAGAACACATCCATATGGCATTTATAGACCATTTTTCCACGACTAAGGCAGTGTTGTGTCAGCGAAACAAAAATTAAGATAAGGTAGAACCCATCCTTCAACATCTCCTGGAGACAGAATAGCAGAGGCCGGTGCAGGAGGAGCAAGTGCAGGACTTAGAAAACGATGCTAAATATCCAAAGAATGCCTAAATACTGCCAAAGCTACTGAGGGGAGCACTTTTAGAGCATTTTAGTTCTGTATCACTCATATGGATCTTCTGTTCATGCCAGAGAATGCCAAGGGAAGTTCACCCAGAGGTTCTGCCATGGTTGGAGGCTGTGATTGTGTGAGCAGCAGCAACAGCAGGATGGGAGAGCCAAACCACTGGAACAGTCCTCCAGACCAGAGAATTTAATGGGTACCCAGATGCTGTTTTAGGAAAGAACAAGGAATGGTGTAAATCTGTAAATATTCTGAGTGCTCTGTCACTCTTGCTAATTTTATTAACATTTTAGTGGGTTTGGGGAGCTCTATAAAAAAGAGGTGTAGCAGGGTTATATCTGTGTGGTCACTCCATCAGCTTAGGGCAATAATCTGGGCCAGTTTTAGCAAACTGTGTCCTCTCAAACCCACATTACACACCTTTGTAACACAGCTGAGTTTGGTGCTTGCAGCAGACTGGTTGACCCAGCTTTACAAGGAGACAACCAGCAGGAATTCTGGGTATAAATGTCCCTTTTTCTGGATAATCACGGGGTCATTTAAGACTGAAGGAGTTTAATGCATGAAATCCATGTTGGAAAAAGCAGTGACACCAACAAAGGCCAGAAAGTGTTGCCACTTCCTTCCAGCAGGCCTCAAAACTCTGAAGTAAAAAGTTACTCATTTCTTTATTATTTTACATACCTTTTCCTTTTCCCTTCAGGTAAATCAAGCCCTGATGAACAGCCAGAATGAGAAACAGAAGCTTTCTAGAAACTGTGGGACTAATTTCCTGCAGCTGGTCTCTGCTAAACACGACCAGGCCCAAAATGCTGCCCCATCTGCAAATTGGGTGTGAGCAGCTCAGTTCATCCCAAAACATTTTGCATTACTGCACTGCTACATCTCTAACACATCTCTTACTCAAGATAAGCCTTGGCTGCCTGTTTCTTTTTTTTTTGGTCTTTTTTTTTTGGTCATTCCTGCAGAAACTATGCAGGAACGGTCACGACCATGCAGAGGAATATTCTCAGCTAGTATAAATCAGGGTTATTTCACAAAAGGCAATGAACTGAAGCTGGTTTATGTCTCCTACAGCTGTAGATCAAAACAGAATTAGCCTGAAACCTGCTGCATGGAGCTGTTGGAGCTGTTTAGAATTATTTGTGAAGTGCCTAATCCCCAGAAGCTTCTGTTCAGGTTATTAATCACAATGTACTTGTTATCCTGATCTGCTAATAGAGCTGCTGGGTAAAGATTGCAGTCTTAGCACAGAAGTCTGCCTTGCCTTTTCATATTGTGTATTGTTTTATTAGTTAGCTTCACAGCAAGAAAGTGGAGTGGAGCAAACCCCATTTTAATGTTTAATCAACACAGAAAATGTTGGGAATCCTGTGACCCACTGAAGGTCTAATAAACCAATTTTTATGTATCTGCAAATGTGGCTGGAGATGTTTGACTGGTCATCACTTGTTTTGGCCACTCTAACATTCACTCAAGAAAGGTCAAAATTTTCAGCTTTCCCCTTTTTAAAAATCTAGATCATGTTGGGAAGATCAGAAAAATACAAAAATTTTTTGGAGTTATTCCTGTTTATAAAATGCCAGATCAACACAAACCATAATGATGGTTATGGCAACTGAGTGAAAAATAATAAAAAGAAAGAACTTTGCAGACTACATAATTGACAGAACTTGACCCTTGAATTTCAGTATCATCCCAAGATTTTGTGAGAGTGCAATCACTGCCAGGCACCCACACTCTCAAAGCTGGAAAGGACATTAATTCTTTGGCTTGTGAAGACATTTCTGTGTGAAGTCCCAACACCTTTGATCTTTCTCCCACAATGCTGGACTAGTTGGATTATTTGAAAGCTCTTCCTTCTAAATGGGATGTTCCTTTCAAGTAACCTGGACTTGTATTTCTTTGCCTGTTTCATCTTTGGTTACAGGCCAACAAGGAATTTATTAGCCTATTTCCATCTCTTTTGCCAGGAGCCTAAAAACATTTATTGAGGAAATAAATTGATGATCTAGTTCAGTCCTTTTCTTTCCAAAATTGCCTGTTCCTGGTTCCTCACAGCCACTTAGCACTTTATAAAATTTGTGCTACATCCCATTGTACACAAGTTACAGCACAGTTTCACAGATGATACTTCATCAGTTACTACAGCAAAGAAATAAAGTTCCATTTACTACAATTCCTTCATTTTTTTAATTATCAACATTGATCTCAAATAAAAAATGAGATGATTCTAGCCACTGACTTTTTGCAGCCTTATATAACAACTTTCTTTCTTTCCCATTTTACATCTATACTTGACCCATTTCTCTTCTACAGATCTGTTTCCAAATATTCTTCTTCCATCTAATCCAAACCAAATGACTGGTTTGGATCTAATCACTCCTCCCTCAATGTCTTTAATAATGTATGGATTGCATTTGGTTTTTAAAGCTTCCTGTTTCAAAATGCATTCCTAACCATAATAAAGAAGAGTAATAAAATATTTCCTCTTCTTAATGCAAAGTCCTGCTCCAGGCTCCTGATTTCAGAATATTAGGATGGAAAATACCCAGAACTCCCACTTCTCTGCAAGTAAACTGAAATTTCTAGAGCCTGAGGGTAGCCAAAGTGATTCAATTTTGTTTATATAGTCTCAATTGCCCTTAAATCAACATCTTACAATCTATTCCTTCTTTCTTTTGAATCTTCTATTTGATCAAACACTTTATTAATTTTGATGGGATACTGTAAATAGTTTCACGGCATCAAATGAAGATGTGATTGATACTGCCAGCATGAGATGAATCATCACAGACTGAATTTCATGACTTTTTAGTAAAAAGAAACTATTTTTGCCTTATTGCCTCTACAAGCAACACATAACAAGTGTAGTTAACTGTGTTATTATTATTACAATTTAGAAAAAAATCTGATTAAAAGAAAGCATGTGTCCTTGTTAGCAGGATGAATATTGAAAAACCAGAGTGCAAGTTGCAGGGGTTTCCCCCTATTTTGTGTGAGGACAGGTCAGTGAGATGTTGAACTAAAACCTATTAATCCATCCATAGTTTATATTTTTTTCATTCCTCTATTTTATTTTATCTGGTGATACATCAATATATTTATATATACATGTATAAAAATCAGAATGGGCTGGGATCTTCCTTAATATAAGTGATTTCTGGGGACTGTACTCAAATCTGATTGGAGTAAGTCCTTCATATTTTTTTTTCCAGGATATTTTCTGGTGATTTCCTTCTCCCCATCACTTATCATCTCTCTGCCCATGTGCTCAATGCCATTAAAACCTCACAGATTCACCAGCCTTGTTGAGCTGTTTGGCCCCTGACACGTCTGTATACGGACCAAAAATCCCAACTGAAAATGATCTCACAAAATACCCAAATACATCCTGTTTGTTGAAAAAATATTCTATTCTTCTCTCACAGCCTCCAGACTTGCCTATGGATTTGTTGATATATAGGAATGTTTCATATACACTACATTCTTTTGGATGCTTGTGAAGGGGACCAAGCAGAGGAGGCATTATTCTTAAGCAAACTCATTTAATGCAAGGTTAAATGTATTTGTTTCCATCTGCTCTGTTGGCAGAAAGGCTTTATGGCAGCTAAGCCAGAAAAAGTCACAGAGCAATCACCATAAAATCTCACTGACACTAACAAGGGTGAGGAGTTTCACTGGGCTGGAAATGTACTGGTGCCTTTCACACAACATCATGTCACTGCTTCAAGAAAGAATCATGGGGTGGGTTTTGTTGTTGTTGCTTTGTTTTTCCTCCAAAATAAATACCTTAATTGTTTTAATTTATTTGAGGAATGAAAAACATGCATCTGAGCAATGCTATTTACAATATCCAGTACTGAGTTTAAATTACTTTTCAAGGATGGAACTTTCCATTTTATGCATGCTAAGGGACACCATTAAAATCACAGGAGCTGCCTACATTCATGGGGAGCTGTAGGAGTCCACCACAGAATATTTTTGCCTCATTTGCTGCCTCTCAGGAAGGTGATTAGCTCTGAGAACAAGCACAGTGTAGCTGGAAAAGTTAAAAAAAATTATTTCTTTATTCCCTGGTCTGCCCCATCCTGCCTGTCATGGAAGCTCCTTGGCAGTGGTTGTCACTCAGGCTGGGTGTGCAGTCAGAGGGGACCCCACAAAAGGTCAAAGCTTTGACCTTGGCACCACAGGCTGAGAGAATTAATAGGGAAAAACCCCTCTGCTGATCACTAATTAACTTGGAGTGACTGTTGTCTTCACCTGGCCCCTGCACACAGCCAGCCTGCTCAATGTTTAAATGCATTTTCCTGGAGATAGAATTTAACTGCCGTTTGTGACACTAAGCTGGATCACATCCTGAAGGATCTGACAGCTGGGGGCTCCAGAAATGCAGTGAGAGCTGTGAAGCAGCCTGAGGAAGGCAAACCATGCTCCCTGCAGGGTCTGCCTGCTGAAATTCCTGTCAGAGCTTCCACATTCCTGTCCTGAGCACTGGCACAGCACTCGCTGCTGCTTCTCATTTCTCAGCACATCAACAGCAAGAATTTGGTTCATTGCTGCTTTGCCTTGGGGGTTCAGTTCCCTGGGGCATTCACAATTGCCTCAGAACTCTCCAAATTTCCCCTAAATTTTTCTCTTTTGTGTGAAAACCAATAAAAACTAGATATTTCATGAATGGTTATTTTTTAAATTCTCTTTCCTGGGAAATCAGATGTTTTCCTTATTGCAAGCAAGTTTTTTACAGGACAAAAAAGAACTTTTAAGCACCTCTAAGGATGGGGCTTTTTCACAGTAATATATCCCCATCTGCTTGTGTAGTTTATTTTACATCATTTGGTGTCTCTTTAGCCATGGCACAGTTTAAGAGGCTGTATTGTGATACTCTCAATTGGTTTGTTGGCCAATAAACCCAAAATGCCCAACATCTTGGAATCTGACAGTGCTTATCAGTTTATGCTTGAATTTTATAATTAAAAAACTTAAATAAATTCCCTGAATAACTGAGCCCACTGTTTCAGTTCTAATGGCAAGAGAGATGGCAAAAATGAACCAACAACTCATTTTTAAAGTGTTGGAGTTTCAAGAGCAAAAAATTCCTCCAGATTTGTAATTTCTTAGAGACATTTCTAATATATACAATGAAACATTTCTGTAACCAAACTGGATGGCAGAATGTTAAATACTGTGCCCTATTCTGAAACTGTTTTCAAGTCTGTGCACCCATGCTGTCTTTTATAAAGTACATTTCTTCCCATAGCTACCACAATTGCTGATATTAAAGCCATTAAAGTCCACAAGTCTCCATTTAGAAGGAACTGGATAACAACCCAGTTCTGCTATTGACTGAAACTTTAAAGCCAGTTCTTTTTTGCTTATTTCTGAGCTTCTGTTTGATGTTGTCATCTCATTCTTAGTTTTTATTTGATGTTATTGGGTTAGTTTGAGTGTGTTGTAAGTAAATTTTGCTGGGTGGCACAATCTGCCCTAGAAATATCAATAATGTAATAGCTGCAGCAAAAATCAGCACGTTATTCTTGCAGTACTTGTAAAGTAGAAACAAGTGATTTCTATGTGCTTTAGCTAAATACAAGTTAAAGAGAAAAGCAGCCCTTTTATTTACAGGAATATATAAGAGGGCAAACCACATGCTGAGAAGTTCAGCTGTAGCAAGAGATGTGCACATGTGGAAAAACCATGGCAGGGTCACAAAGTGTTCCTGTGATTGGATGTATTCCCTGGAGAATTTTTTTGTTGTTGTTTTTTTTATTTAAATGATTTTTGGGAGGGTTTTTTGTTTTGTTTTGGGGTTTGTTTGTTTGTTTGTTTGTGTTTGTTTGGCTGGGTTTTTGTTTGGGTTTTTTTTTGAGGTGGGATGGTTAATATTGGCATTAAATTGAAGCAGTGTTCAACCTAATGGGTGCCTTTTCTTGGCTCTGTGCCCTCACACAGCAATTTCTTTCATTGCAATAAATATTTATCATTTCCAGGGAAACTGGGGAGTTCCAGCAACAGGCCAAGGCTGTGCTGTGCAACAGGTAAAAAGCACAGGACAAAATACTTTTAAAAGAGTAGGAACTCTTTTAAGAGCATTACAATGATTTATCCAGCATCGTGCAGTTAAGGAACTCTCCTGAGTAAGATGCAGGTTGTCTGTCTCTCATTTTTGTCCTCTGACAACCACATGCTGCTTTTCCCAAGCCCACAATCTCTACCACATCACTCTGCTGGCTTACCAGCTGAACTTCACACCCATGAGTTACAAAAACTCCATTTTCCTTCTCCATAACTATCACTGCTACATTTCAGGGCTGTAGATGGACTGAGGGAGGTGAAAACAACTGCAGCAAATAGAAAGCTAAATTACTTCTAAGAACAGGCCTGTCTGAAATTCTGGGGACACAATGGAGTCCCCCAGATTTATGCCAACTGATGGTGTCACCACACAACATTTCAGATGTTGAAATTGTGTATAATTCCAGATCACTTGAATTGAACAGAGAATTCACAAGTTTCTCTTTCGTGCACCTTAGCTACCAGAAAGTCACAATTCCCTTGGCAATTTATTGCTGAATTTCACTTGCCTTACACATAGAAAACCTTCCTAATCTCTATCACTCTTCAGACGTGACATAGAAACTACAAAAGTGTTTTCATTTCCCTGTAGGATGTGAGATCCCAGAAATCTCAGAGCAAGAGGTGGAGATGATGGCATCCCTAAGCTGCTAAGACACAGCTTGCTTACTTCAATCCCTCCTGTACTCTATCCTGATATGTGGGTCAGAAGAACTAAATTTTTTACATCTCTCATTTGCACTGAAAATATTTATACTAGTAAATAATTAATTACATGAGACCCTCTTGGCAATATTCATTATTAAATTAGTTATTAAGTTATATTTTGTGTCTTGGGAGATAGCAAACAATTAACCAAGGGCAAGCCAAGTTTCAGTCTGAAGAACTTGGGGTTTTTAAGTCACCACCAGAAGAGCTCCAAGGTAAGAGAACCCACCAAAATAACTTTATTGGAGGGAGGTGTCTCCAGGTAGTCCCAATTTGGCTGCACATCCCACTGCTGCTGCTACCAACACTATCTCTGCTGTTCTACTAATTATCAGCTTTGTTATGCTAAACAATCACTTGATTTTGGTAATGCAGGAATAATTCTGGATTCATTAGCTCAGAGTTAATGGCACCTCAGGGAAAAACAAACTGAGAACACACTGACAGAAAAGCATGATTGAGACTGGAGAGTTGCAGGAGTTTGCTAATAATTGTATAGATTGGCTTCCACCACCACTGATGCTTTTACATTGAAAAAGCAATTTTCTGCCATTTCTTCTGACTTCCTGTGCCTGTCTTTCTGAGAGGAAGAGTTAGGAATTCAAGGAATCCTTTAAAAAAATGAGAAATTGTTGTGAGTTACCACATTTAGTTCAAACCTAAAAAGAGGGCCTAGCCATGAATCTGAACCCAGACGACTTCTTCAGACTTCTAGAGACTGGTTCCAGTTTCTCCCTCTGCTCTGCACATCAGAGTTTGGTAGATGACAACTTTTTCTAAGAATCAACTATCACAGAATCCACCTCTGAGCTGCTTCCAACAACTGCTAAGTGGCAAAACTTTTCTCAGTGAAAGAATTCCATCCCATTTTGGAGCCAGATAAAACTCAGTGCACTCCCTTTTGCCTGCTCACCTGCTTTCCTCTTTCCCCCCACATCTTTAAATCAATGCTTAATTCTTCAAGGCAAGCTTTCAAATAAGCAAAAGGAAAATACATTACCTGCTATAATACACTGAGACTTTTCAGTGCTTTTTATTTTGGGTTTGTTTTTATTTTTTTACCACAATAAAAACGAATTGCTGCACAGCCCAATTGCCTGGAGCCTTCCACCTTGTGAAAGCTCTGTTATTCAGGGGTTCAGTTGTCAGAAGGATTTAATCTGTAATCAGTCTCTGCAATCAGGTGGTGCAGGCTGCCAGACAAATCCTTGGGTTTAATTCACTGCATTTGGTCTTGATGTGTGTCTGCAGCAGCTGCAGCAGTGCTCTAAAACCTAAGGGTTCCACTGCAATTTAGGGTCTGTTTGAAATTCATTGTAAACAACAGTGAAACTTCCACAAATTTTACTCAATATCAGATACAAGTAGACAAGGACTTGTAATTGCATTCACAGCTGACAGCCTGTGGGAATGGAAGGAACAAAAAATGCACCTCATCTCCCCAGAGACACTGAGAAAATAAAATACTTTTGCTCCCAGACTTCAGCATTAGTCATGAACTACTGGCCCATCCTAATGGATATCTGGCACTCTTTCCTAACAGGTGAAG
The DNA here is from genome assembly GCF_023055355.1 of Agelaius tricolor. Taxonomy (NCBI): domain Eukaryota; kingdom Metazoa; phylum Chordata; class Aves; order Passeriformes; family Icteridae; genus Agelaius; species Agelaius tricolor. Next base: position 9,338,757 of record NW_027269282.1, on the reverse strand, counting down.
TTCTTTTTTGCAGAGAGAAAAACAACATTTCCTGAAATTTCCATTATTTCTGCGCCTCAAACTTATGTCAGGACAAAGGCAATTAATTTAATCTTTAGTTTTAAATTTATTTAGTACTTTCAGATTGAGAGGAAAGAGATCCTTAAGGCTGTGAGTGGAAATTCCTGGTGTTCCCTTGTGTTTTCTCACACCTCTGCTACAGCTTAATCCAAGCTTCTTTCCATGCAGGTTTCTCTTCCTTAATAAGGATCCTTGACACGCAATCTGCTCTGTGGGGAGATTTGAATAACAGCCCTCAGGATGGGCACCCCTGGCCCCACTGAGCTGTGAAATGAATCAGACACAGGTAACAGCTTTTCTGTCAGCCTGGCATGAATCAAAACCTCCTCAGCCCCTGGCTGCTGACAGACATAATTTATCCTTGAGAATTTGGAGGGAATTTGAGAATTTGCTTCAGGAGCCACGGCACAGCCACCAGAACTGTGGTGCCTCAAATATCAGATATTCCCATGTAGGATGCTGCTGCAGGAAAGGAGGGAGAGGATGTTGGTGTTTAAACTTCTGGGAGGTGGGAAAATTTCCTTTCCAAGTTGCTGGTTATTATAACAACTGCTGGCAAAAGGCAAATTTCAGTCTGGGTTGGAATGCCTGGGTGCCAAGTGTTGTGATGGTGGTTCCTGCAGCCTGATGGGCTGGGATTCACTCAGGCATTAGGAAGTAACAAACTGGCAGAGTTACAGGGAGTAGGCTCAAATCCACATCCACAGGAACAGCAAAGCCTCCAGAACTTTTCCCTGCTGCTTAACCCTGTGCTTCCTTGATTTTAACCTTTAAGCAAAGGAAATCTGAAAGATTCCCCAAACCTTACCCCTTAATTGCCTGTGGATGCATCATTTTCTTCTGGCTTGCCTCTCCTCCACCCATTTTTATTTATTTTTCTTAAATCTTTTGAAGCCCCATACTTTGAGTCACTAAGAGATGAATAGAATTATTTCAGAGATAATAGAGAGCAAGGTGAGAAAAGGGGTGGGCTGCATGGTACATTTCTGGACCCATGGAAACATGTGAAATGAGTCACTGTTCATGGAACTGAGTGATCACAAAGGGATGAGATACAATGAGGAGGAGGAGGAGGAAAAGCAGTTGAAAATGTTAGTGTGTTAACTGAAATCTGTTAAAAAGCCACTTTTAAGTAATTAACAATGACTACAAAAGCAGTAACACTGTGTAAATGCTGTGACTTTGGAAAAAATTTCCCTCACATGAGTACAGTCATTATATGATCATCATCTAGTAAGAAAATCAGCACCAACAAAATTCCCAGAGGAACACAAAATCACTGCCAGCTAACAGCAGGCAGGTTGCTCCTGGCAGAAGCAGAAATTGGATGCAGGGAATAGGATGATTACAGCTTCACCTTTCAAAAAGTTCACGGTGATCCCTTATATTTTCTCAATTTCTATGTGTTGAATGTTTGCTGCTGCTCTTTAATAATCTCCAGCACACTGCTTTGGGGTTTTTGGGCAATTTCCAGAGCTCAGTTATATTTGCAAGGCTACATTTACACAGCTCTGGGGGACTAAACTCAAGCATTAATGGGTTTTAATCTTTGAAACTTTCTCCTTCAGGAATTTGGAGTAATGTCTTCCATGCAAACTGTTCCTTGCTTAACCAGCTTCAGATGTTGACTTCTTTTTTAATAAAGAGGGACTTCAGGAACATCCACTGGAAGCCAAACACTTTTCTCTGTAAGGACATGGGCTCTGCTGAGCAAGGAGCTGACACACAGAGCCATTGGGTCAGGAATAATGAATATCTAATCTGGTGAATGCCAGCAGAAACCATCTGAAAAAAAAATTGCAACTTTTAGAGTGAATTTAAATTTCTAGAACAATTTGGGAGGGGAAAAGCCTTTTTTTTGTTTGTTTGTTTTGTTTAAAATAATAGACAACCAAGACTGGGCAAATTCAAATATGGTGATTTGGCTCCAATTTTCTTAATAAAAAAAGTCATTAATGGAGTCTAACCCTGTGTCCCTCATCTCCCCATGCCTGGGCTCAGAGACAGGGCCATTTAAATACTCAATTCATGGTAAATGTGCTGTATCTGGAGAGAACCTAAAACACACTGAGCTGCTGGGAAACACTTTGTGCTTTCCTGGGTAAAAAATCATTTTATTTTTCACTGGCATTGCCAGATCTGTGGTCAGTCCCAACAGAAAAATTCAAAACCTTGAAACTCAGCCCCAGCTGTGCAGGTTGCTGCAGTTTTTAAAAGCCTCCAACAGTTTTACAGGGCATCTCCTGTATTATTAATGCCATCCATCTTTCAGATATTCATGGTTACAGTGCCTGGTTCTTTCCATGACACTTTTATATATCCTGTTCTACATGAGAGATAAGGAGGCTGCAACTCAGCTGTGAGCTTATACAGAATAAAGATATTTAAGATCTTTTTTTTTTTTTCCCTAATACTGATGAACCAGAAGAACCAAAGGGTTCAGGGGGGTTTTTAAGTCTCCTGCATTGAACCCACACTCTCACAGGCAAGGAGGAATTTTGCTCCAAGCCTAAAAATGGGTCAGCAAGGCCAGGGGGAGAAGTGGTGGGAGCTCAGTGAAACACCAGTGGATGGATCATGACATGGAATGAGGAGGGGATCAGGCACCAGCCTGAAATTTTTGTGGACTATGAAGGGAATCAGACACTCCCATGGCATTTTTATAGAATATGAAGGGAATCAGACACCCCCTGGCACGTTTTTGTGGAATAGGAAGGGAATCAGACGCCACCCTGGAACTGTTGTGAAATATAAATCATATCAGACACCACTCTGGAATTGTGGTGGAATATGAAGGGAATCAGACACCACACTACCATTTATGTGGAATATAAAGGATATCAGATACCCCCCTGGAATTGTTGTGGAATATGAAGGGAATCAGACACCACACTGGCATTTTTATGGAATAGGAAGGGAATCAGACAACTCCCACGGCATTTTTGTAGAATATGAAGGGAATCCGACACTCCCTGGCAGTTTTGTGGAATATAAAGGATATCAGGCACCCCCTGGGATTTTTATGGAATATAAGGCATATCAGACAGTCCCCTGGCTTTTTTGTGTCCCAGCCTGATCTGTGACCTTGGGGCAATGCAGCCCTGGACTTGTCCCCAGCCCACTCCACAGCTGTGCCAGACTGAGTGGCTGAAATGTGCCTTGATCTTTCCAGTTCATTGATATTCAAAAACTTCAAGGGTGACAGAATTTAGGGGATTTCTTTTGCACTTGTTCCATGAGAGTCTGAGGCAGAGCATCCCTCTTTCCATGCAGAAAACAAATCCAGTTACGTCCCTTGGACTTGAACACAGAAAAGCACACAGAGCACATGGAGCAGGGAAAAATGGAGCTTTGACATTTCTGCCTCCCAAACAGAATGATTTAAAACTTCCAAAACAGCCAGGCAAAAGACATGGAAGCAGCAACTACAATTAATGCTAAACTCCAACTGTCAGTCACTTTCTATCCTGACTTTCCTTCCCATGGGATAAGTAGTAAAGTCCATTTCTCCAACAGGAAAAAAATCTAGAAAATATAAGGACAAAAATGAAGTCTTAAAGTTGGCTCAAATCCATCAAGGTACTTAATGAGACTTTTTTTTTAATGTTCTTTGACTCCCCCATGCTTACAATGAGCTGCCTAATAAAGCACCTGGGATCAGCTTCCAGGCACAATCTGTACTCAGATTTTATCCAGATTGATGTGTTTACTCAGCACACTGAACTAATTGGAACTTAACTTGCCTAATTTCTGCCTCAGAAACAAATCTGACTTCTTTCAAGGCATTTTGGAGCCTAGTAAAAGGTTTTCACTATTTTAGCTGGTTAAAAAAGCACCTGTCCTAAGTAAATGATGTTCCTCTGTGATGCATAATGAATGCAGTGGTGCTGACTGCAATAAACCACCCAGGTCTATAAACTGAATGTTGCTGAAATGAATTATTTTCTAATTTCACATTCTTAAATCAAACTCCAGCATGTCTTCAAATACAGCCTGTCTGATAGAGATTTCAGCATACATCAGGATATTTAAATATCAGAGCAAGCCCTGTTACAACTGCCTTTCCATCTGTCGTGGTTTCTGCTGAAAGGTGGAATGTTAATAAATCACAAACCAACTCAAAAACACTTCTCAAAAACACACACACTCTCCAAAGGACATTATCAAGATTTATTTAGAAATTCAGTGACAAGACAAAGCAGGAATTCCCAGTGTTTCCTAAGCACTGAGTTTTATTTCCCCTGGGGATCCTTGGGAATGCCTTCAGTGCTCCAGGCCTGGAACAGCCCCAGGATATTCTGCATTTCCACCCTGCATGGGCAGGACTTTGTGGGCTGCTAAGAACATAGGAATAAATAATAATAAAGTAATAATTAAATAATAATTTAGGGACTCAAAGTCCTAAAGCTATTTGGCCACTGCTGTGTCCCAGGCTCAGTGGTACAGCACACCTATTGCCCAAACCCTACATTTTGCAGCAAATTTGTGCTAATGAAGGAACGTGCAAGGAAACACCAGGAAAAGATGAGCTGAGGTTTTTAATCCCAAAGTCCTTTAGTGCTCCAGTCTAAGGGTAAGCACCAGCATCTTCTCCATGAACCCCTGCTGCAGCTGGGCAGCAGATGCTGAGCAATTCAGAAATGCTCCTCTACCCCACACCCATATTTCACTTTCTTGAACTGACAGAGAAGTGCATTTAAGGCAGTATCTATGATTTTTACCCCAAAGGATTGTACATTTTTTTATTCCAAGGAATTTTACATGAGAATTTCCATTTTTCATCTGTAGCTTTGTAAAGCTGACATTCTGGAGATGTTTGCAAAATAGCTACTTGAAAGCCACTCAAAACTCACACTGTCAGATACATTCTGACATTAATCTCATTTAAATGGAAAAAAAAATCCATTTCAACTTCAAAAAAAATCGTTTCATGCAGGAAATATGCAGGGTTTGGGAATATTTTCTGCCTCACAAAGCCCAATCCTAAACTCCTGATGAAATATAGAGAGAGCTTGAGCCATTCTTCATTCCTTTTGGACAGTTTCCCTCAAATGCACCCATTTAGAAGGTGAGTCACCAGCTAAACTCCCTAGCAGAGCTAAATTACCTTGTGATTTCTCTCACCTGCAAAAGCTGTGTCTGACCATGAGCCCTATCCAAACATCTTTGTCTTGCCTGCCCTGTTCCCTCCTGCACCCCACCCCACCAGGATTTATTCTGGTTTTATTCTGAGCATTGACACCAATATTTTTATATTTATTTTATTTTTTATATTTTTATATATTTTATTATATATTTATATTACTATTATATCTTTTATTCTGGCTGGGCACCAATACTTGCTACTAAAACTCACTCATCTCAGTGCCAAGATGTTTGGCAGCTTTTGGTGTTGTTTTTCCTTCAAGTTTTCAGTCGTGGTGCAGCCAAGTTTCTGAGCATTTGCTAAATTGAGCACTCACTCCCTTCTCAAGCCCTCTCCCTGCTCATCTTCAGTAGTTTTCTACTGTGGTGCTGCAAATCTTCTCAGTTCTTTATTCCCAGAGCAGCAAAACAGATATTGACAGAAATCTCTACTGGAGGCATATGTGTTTTCCACTCTGCTAAATGCAAAAAAGCAGCATTTTAGCTCTGCAGGGCTCAAGTGGTGCTTTAGCTATTGATTTCTACCCAAAACACTCCCCTGGATTTCTCACCAGAGCCCAATCTTCCCAAACAACATATAATTACATGTTGCAGACAGCACCCCTCCAGTGTGGCTCCAAATCAAATCTGGTCGGGTGAGAAATCCCATACAAAATCCTATCTCTTTATTTAAAAATAAAATAAAATAGACATTTTCACACATAGCCATCTTTTTCTGAGCATTCCCATATTTATTCAAACTGGTTTTATTTGCCCATTAGTTTGAAAAAGAAAGGTACATGAAGGGATGCAGCAAATGCCTTGGCCTAATTTGATTTCTTGTTTTAGACCAGAGAAACTCTACGGAGTTCAGTGGCGCTGTTTTTAATGAATGTCACTGTAGGAAGAAAGAAGTAGGCCAAGTACAGGTATGTTTTATTAAAGCCTCTGAGCTCCCAGGCACACAGCAGCATTAATAGCACTGTAAAATGATCTGTGAGATTAATTTACAAAAGAAATTTGAAGAAAATTTTTGGGAAATGTACTACCATTAATAGTCCACACACCAGAAACAGTCATGATTTTCAAACTGAAAAATTAAGGATGTTTCAAGAGCTGTTTTTTAGGGAATGCCATAATAACTTCATAAATAACCAAGAGAACATACACTACTACTGTACTTTTTATTCTCACTAAGTGTAATTATAAAACCAAACTACAAGAGGCTAGAAGTAAAGTAAAAATCATGAGGAAATTGCTCAAAAGCCTTAAACTTTCAGAAACTGGATTTGCACTGTTGGATAAAACTCAGTGCTGCTTAGGGATAAAGGAAATAAAAAAGAATTAACTTGTTTAGGGGACAAGGGTACAGCTTTTAGCTGGATCATTAGAGAATGCCCATGGCAGGGCAGGTAATAAACTGAAATAAACTGGCAGATGTGCCTTGATGAGCAACTACGAGAGCACAGCAAAATGTGCTTTATCTGCTCCCTGCAAAGACTCTCTGCCTTTAAAAATATAACCCAAACTTCTCTCAAAGTGCAAAGTTATTGTAGCAGTTCAAGGCAGAGCTGAGGAGAGATGATAAAGAGCACGTTGGCACTACAGGAGAGTAACAAACCCACAAACTGCAGGAACATTATTTTGATTGTACTGCCACAGGTTCACTGGCTTTCTGCTGTCAGAAAGGGGTGTAATGATTCCATTTCTGCTTTGTCCTTGTCTCATTAAAATGATCACTGAAAAGGCTCCCTGCCCAAACTCCTCTGGATCTTGGTCACTGTCTCTATTGTAGCTACCCACTAAATGTACAAATTTGCAGCAAGAAAGAACAGAATCATCACAGAATGGTTTGGGTTGCAAGGAAACTTAAAGCCATCATTTCCACCCCTGTCATGGGGACACCTCCCACTGTCCCAGGCTGCTCCAAACCCCAAAGTCCAACCTGGCCTTGGGCAGTGCCAGGGATCCAGGGGCAGCCCCAGCTGCCCTTCCCACCCTCCCAGGGAACAATTCCTTCCCAATATCCCATCCAACCCTTCATGGCTAGCACCCAGCCCAAGGTCCTTGTTGTTTCCCAGGTACTCTACACGCCTGCCCTGCAGGGATTTGTGCCCAGAAGATCTCAGCACGCTGTGCTCTCTTTGCTGCTCAGCTGTTGCCCACTGTGCTCTCCCCTGGCTGCAGAGCTGACAGGGAGTGCTCAGTGCCAGAGATGCCCCATGAATATGATGGGCTGTGTGACTGCTGTCCCTGATGCTGCAGGCAGAGTCAGGAGTGGTGCTGCACACAGGCTCACAGATAAGAGGCTCTCCAGGTGCATTTTACTGCTGCTGGGTGTGACAAATGCTCCAAGCCCAGCAGGGAGCAGGGGGTGCTCACCAGCCTGACACTATCAGTGGAGCCCTGCATCACATTCAGCACATAATTCTATATCTCATGATAAAACTGTTTTTCTGTCATTTTCTGGCTTAACATTACTGGCAGTGGTTCAAATACAAAATATTCTCAGAGACTCCAACAAATATTATTTTAACAGAATAAATACAATGATCATCTTTGTTAATGACTGTTTTCCTCTGACTCCAAAGATTCAAATCTGATCTGCTATTGAAACACTGTTTCCTGCTCTGCCAGCACAGCTTTTGTTTCATCTCCCTGGCTCCAAAAACTCCAAGGTTCATTGCAACACAAATCTTCTCACAGGCAAAGCTGGAGAGGTCCCCTCAAGATTTTCTGGCTGGCAGAACCACAGCACTTGCCAGGATGCTCGGGGCTGCCTCCCAGCCTCCTGTTTATTTACAGGGATTCCTCTTTCAATATACAGTTGTTCTGTGTTTCATTTGCTTCAGTTCTCATCCTTCCCTCTAAACTGCTCAAAAACAAATTTATACATGCAAGTGTGTGCATTTTGTTGTGTAAGGCTTATATATGAATGGGCTTTGAGCAGCCTGGTCTAGGGGAAGGTTCCTTGGCCATGGCAGAAGGGCTGGAAGTGGAGGAATTTAAGGTTCATTCCAACCCAAACCACACAGCAATTCCATGACAGATGTGAATATTACATGATATTCCATGTAATATTCCAGAATTAGAATTCCATGTATTCCAGAATATTCCCTGATAGATGTGTGAATATTACATAGCATATTATATAACAAGAGAAGTACATAAAGCTGACATGACCAAATTTCAGCACTAAAGTTTACCCAGGCCTGTGCATGTTGCTGCTCAGGATTTCTATAGCAAATCCTACCAATATCTTTTTGGACTTCTCAATAAGCTTTGCTAAAATTTTGCCTTAAGGAGGAAAATTTTCACACATACTTTTTTTTTTTTTGCCAGGTGAATTATCCTCAGGCCCATTTGCTCTTCTTTGAAACCTGCCTGCACTCCCAGTATAAATAAAGAATGTCACTTCTATTTAGGATTTATTTCACTGTCAGCTGCCTGATTTTCCTGCTCAGGGAAGGTGCAGCCTTTCACAAAAATCTCTTGGAATTCTGCATTCAAGTCCCAGCACCGGCTTCAAGGAGTAAAGGAAGCACATGGAATTGGACTAGTCCTTATCCATCAGTCCAGAACAGTTTGGATATGCATATACCAATATAACAGTGTGTAGAAGTAAAAAAGTAAAAGTATATCAGAAAGAAAAACAAAATGTGTAAACCTAAATTTGGAAACCAAAAGCTGCAAAACCCAGACTGGTTTCAAACTCAGATATGTGCACCACTAGAATATGCAACAGGCCAGTGTGGGTTCAAACTGGTGTGTGACAGAGGCAGCTTTATTCCCTCCCCATTAACCCACTGTTTCTCTGAAAGAAAAGAAGCTCTTGAGTTTTTTCCTCTGAAAAACAAAATATCTGTGGATAGTGGTCTGGATATTAGGGAGCAAACGAGGATTAAAGTCTCTGGGAGAGTATTTCTGCACCAATTCACTCTTGCAGCATCTCTTTCACTGACAGAAAGTGTTTAAATTATTATGATAGTAAAGCAATGGTAGACAGAAGAAACAGCTGCTCCTGTTGGCACACTCCATTGCAAGTGTGCTCTGGGATGAGGATCTGGCACTGGGGACAGAGAGGAGCATTTGTCTTTTCAGTGGGTAGAAGCTGGCCATTTTCTGCCACTTTTCACAACACTGTTCGTCCTCTATTGCTGCATTTCCTTTCTCTGCACTGCCAAATAAACAAGGGAATTGCTTACTCAGGGGTGGTGAGGTAAGGGCTCAGTTAATTAATGCCTGAAGGTGCAGGTGGATTTCACACATGATGAAAATGAGGGTGATCTTCAACTTGCTCCTGCTCATTTATTCATGAGGATAACAGGCAGCAAAGAGCAGCATATTGCAGTTAGCAGGAAAGCTTCATTCCTTCAGTCTAAGACAGAGCAGCAGTGGAGCTCTGTGTCTGCTTCCACTGCAAAGTATGAGCCAAGAGGAAAGTAAATTAAAAGCTTGAGTCCTCTGCTTCCCCAAGGCATTCCCTGCAGCTGAGAACAAAAGAAAATATCATCTTTCTTGACATGAGAACCTTGTATTGAAAAGAGAAAAAGATCTTATTTTACTCCACTTTCCCCCTAAGTGGACCTTCCTGCCTTGGACATTAAACACAGCTCCCACAGCCTCAGCCCCCTGCCCAGCCCACCACGGAGCTGCTGCTGTGCAGACAAGGGGGGAGAGAAGGAACAGAGGGAAGGAAACCTCCCTGCTTCATCAGCAGCACTGGGGCTGCTCTGTAGAGCCTCAGGCAGAGCCTGGAGGGACACTGAGACTGGCAGGGTACAGACTCAGCCCCTCCTGAGCAACACAGCCATGCTTGCTGTGAAATGTTACCAGGATCATCTCCTCAGTCTGGGTTTTTTTAGGTCAGAGTTGAAACATTTCAGATTTGATGACTTCTGAAACTGAAATCCTGCTTTCTATGTGAATACCCATTAAAATTCCTGTTTCAAATGATGTCTGGGTGACTTTTTGTGAGCCTACGTGAACAGTGTTCCCAAGTGATGTTACTAGTTTGCAGACACTTCACTATCCTTGACACTAAATTGGTCTCAACCCATCAGTCCTGTCCAGATCCCCCTGCAGAGCCTTCCTGCCCTCCAGCAGATCCACACTCCCACCCACCTTGGTGCTGTCTGTGAACATCCCCACCCTGAGTGCACAATCAGGGAACAACAGGTGGGAATTGGTTCAGACAAGGTGAGCAGCCTGATATTTTTCACCCAGTAATGTGATGGAGTAAGAAGATCCTCTGAGTAGGACAAAGTTTCCAGTGGAGTGCATTGGAGGATAAATATGTTGTGAAAACCACCAGGGCCTGTTTGGCTGGTGGTGGGGAGGGGAATGGGTACAGCTGCCAAGCACACACATCCCTCAGCACCTGACTCAAGAGACAGCTTTGTACCCTCAGAGAGGAGCCAAGAGAATGGCTCTCCTTTCTTCTCAAATTCCCTGAGCAACACTTACACAACAGGACATACAGGACATGGCTGGAGCTGGGGAGCAACTCAGGTCACTTGAAATTCAGAGCTGGAGTGGGCTGAGTTACAGCAGCTGCTGCAGAGCCATTTGATCAGCAGAGAATCCCAGGTGCCTGCTATTCCTTCTCCTCTGTGCCTGTTCTGCACTTCATTCCTCCCTTTCTATTCCCCCTCCTCCCTTGGCTGTCCTGGAGATTGTGCAGAGATCTGGCAGGAGCCACTACAGAGGTGAAGGATGCCCCAGGGCCATGATGTCCTGGGAGTTTCAGATTAGAACTTTGGAATAGGATGCAGCTCCCTGGGCACAAAAAGCTCTCTCTCATCCTAACCACTCAAGTAATGCAGTGACTCCTCTCAGTGTTGCAGTTCTGCTCTCTGAATAGGTATTTCAGAAAAATCCCATGTTGCTGTCATAGCCAGACCTCAGCGTGTTTGCCGAGTGTTTCCTCTGCAGTAAAACACTTATTTGCACATTTCTTGGGTTAGGTCTGGAGCAAACCCTTGGAGAGATGAAAGAGCATCAGCAGAACAATATACTTGCTGCCACTTACAGAAAGCAAGATGAGACTAACAATGAGACTGGAAGCACTGAGAGAGAAAATAACTCAGGGCTAAGGACAGAAGCCTTCAGAACACTGGCAATATCAGAGGCCAGCTGGGATAAAATATTGAGAAATAAGTGATTGGCTTGAGATTTAAAAAAAAAACAACACTCACAGTAGCCCAGAGCTAAAGAGTTATGAAAATTCATAGCATGGAACTGGCCACACTGTAAGATGCTGTCTTTGTAAAGAGAAGCTGGATCATACAGGGAAGGAATTTTCAGTGATTAAATCCTCATGGCCACTTCAAAGGATGTTCAAAGTTATTTTAAACCACATAGAAGTGTTTGTTCATTTAAGCACAGCTTGGTTTCCTAAATTCAGATGGATTTGCAAGACACCAGATACATTTTATATTGCGTATTCGATGCAGCACAACACCGTGAAGGATCTATGAGAAAAATGGGAGATTAGCAACAGATTTTCAATGGAGAAAAAATAGACACTACAAAAACATCCATAAAATCAAATAAACAGCCCAAGATTTTAAAATACAGAGCACATACACTTATGTGTTTACAGGAGGTACAGCTCCAAGGAAAACACTGAAGAGGCGTGAGGAGTCAAAAAACAAGCAAGTGAAGATGAAATATGATGGCTTTCTGATTTTTATAAATATCTGCAATACATCAGTACAGACAGTGCTGGACAAAAAATCCAACAGGAATTTTTACAAACAACTTGCTCTGAAACCTGAGAAAATTTGAAGTCACATTCATGGACTTGAGCTGATCAAAACCAAACAGAAATCAGAATAAAGCTTCGAGGAGAAATTATCACCAGAATTTTCAAAAGAAACAGTGAAGTAAATTTGAATGTATTTTGAATGGGTGATAAGAACCATGCCCAACAGGGACAGGGACACATGTTGGGTTTGGCATATGTCAAAGAGGAAATGTGGATTTTTTTCCAGGTATTCAGCTATGAGTTTTGTGCAGAACAGCCACCATTCACCTCACAAACTGTTTAGATCCTATTTTTTTCTAGAGCTGACAGAAACATTTCCAAACCATTTGGTGATTTTCTCACCAAAATATCTTTTCTTCTAATGAGGGTTATACATATACTGGATCCACCACAGACTTTTTGCTCAGGAGGATTTTTCTGATCTAAGATAGAATTTCTTACCAGAAAAAATAGTTCCATAGCAGATTTTAGAAAACAAACACCTTGCTGAGTGTTTTGGATAAACAGCAGTTCTAATGAAAAATGGGGGATATTGATTATAATTGATAAGAATAAGAAAAGTCCTACTCTCCCTAATTATCTACTCCTAAGGAACAGTCTGTAACCAGCTTTCACTGGAACCTCAAAAGGCTGTTTAGCAAATCTGTTGCTTCAGAGTTTTCTTCCTGCAGGAAACAACTCCATTCCAAGAACAAAGTACTGACTGGAACATGAGCCCAGCGCCCACAAGATACACTTAGATCAGAAAGGCGTTATTCTTCTGATCTTTAATAGGTTTTATCAGCATTTTATAACTTAAAAGGACTGATTTCCTCTGGATTGCATTTTTAATAAATACATTTTATGGCAATACCTAGTCAATGCACCCACTGAAAGATCCACAGATCGCAAAGATAAGCACACTTGAAGAAATCATCTGCCTCTTCTCACAGACTAGAGCCACCTTTCATCACTTTAATTCCTCAGAATTTCAAAGAACCTCCACGAGAAAATATCCTTCAAAAGGAGCTTTTGAACTCCCCCTCGTACCAGAATTATTTTCCAGGCAGAGCCGCAGCTGATGGGAGGCACCTTCTGCACCTGGGTGCTTCACACTCCAGGCCCAGGAGACAAAGGGTTTAAATCAATTCATTCATTTCTACACTTGAAAAGGAAGAAACACTGGTGAAACATGGCAAAACATAAGCAGAATTACTTTTTCCCCTCCAGATATCCGGCAATATTTTTTTTTTTTTTTGCAAATCCCCACAATATCTCTGCAAACCACTGTAATACCAATTATCAGACACATTCCTACTGAGCCGACTCAGGAATCAAATTGAGTCCATTTTCTGGCACCCCAAACCATCACTGAAAGAGCAATGGAGGCAAGATATGGAAACAACAACATAAATTCATCAAATCATTGTCAGAGTACCACAGATCTGTGCTGAGCAGCATGAACAAAGCCAGAGTCATCCCCTAGGAACAAACAGAAAAAAGGTTTCTGAGGCACAAAAGCCTCAAATTTCTATTTTCCAATAAAAAGAAAGGCAAAAATGTTTTAAAAGAGACCAGGTTTTGTCTATTTTCCTCTCCAATACAAGCCCAGTCTTGTTCTTGTTTTGATCTGTTCATCATAACAAAGAGTGAGCACCACTGGACTGTGTTGTAAAAATAACTGAAATAACAGCCAGAAAGATGAATTCTGTGTAATGCCAAGGTAGCTGATTAGTCTTCTTCCCTGGAAAGGAAGGCTCCATAATTCACACATTCTAACTGCTCCATTATTTCAGTGTGCCTGACCTGGTGATCTCTTGTTAGCTGGTTAAAAGGACACCAAAAAAGTGAAATCCCTTTTCCTGAGGAAGCCAATCAAACTCAAGTGATCAATTAGCCATAATGAGCACTGGGATGGGATGGGACAGGAAGACTCAGCCTCTTTTCTATTTGGAAAGATAACATGGCATAACTGAATTTGGCTGAAACCAATCATTCCAATTTAAGTTAAGCATCAAAAAAATAAAAATAAAAATCTCAGTAACATCGCCCCACACTTGGTTTGGTAGGTGCTGCTTAGCCTTTGTCAATCATTTTTAATTCAGAAAATCCCCTTTTGACCTGTTGGCCTCAGTGTGTCTGTTTTCTTCTCCTGTTTTGTATTTGAATCCTGTTAACAGCAATAATCTTTATATCATTGCTCTCTAGATATAAACCTGACCCCAGCTGGGCTCAATGCAAGGAAACAATGAAGGAAACACAATTTCAAACACATAAATCTACTCCCTCCCAAATGTCTCTATTATTATTACTCTATTACTTGCTATAATTTCCTCACTATTTCTGCTATCCTTTTCCTTCAAAACCTGGAAATATTAAGTGCAGCTTTTTCCCATTTCTCTTCCTAATATTGAAAGTCATATCTTTTTTTGATAGTGTAGTAAATCTAAAGCAAAAGTTATGTCCCCTTTAGGGCAAACATGACAGCTTGCTGTTCACAGAACCAAGCAAAAGTTAGTACCCATCAATCAGTTTTCTGAAAACAGAGTCTTTTTAAATCAAAATTATACAGCTGCAATTTCTAAGAAATAAAATAACCCATAATATCCCTAATTAAAGCACTCAAAAGTGAGGGCAGAGACAAAAAAAGAGTTTCTTTGGCCCTCAGGATGTCCATATAAACACACAAAGACAGACTATGGAAGTCAAACCCCTTGAGCATCAAATTTTACTCTTGTTTTTCCTGTGAAAATTCTGGTTGGAGACAATAATAATAAATGAACTAGAGATAAACTAGCCCAAAGCAATGAGCAATTGCAAACAAAGTTTAGGAAGTATTTTCTCCTGTTTTAAGAGATGAAAAAGATCACAAAGTCATAATAGTCATAGGAATAAGGTTCCCAACCCAAAATGAACCATTTATGGAATGCAAGTACAAAGCAATAAAATTCTCTTTTCATTTTTATCATCATTAAAACTTTAAATTTGTAGTTTACACAATAATTCCAGAAATGTCTGGCCACTGAGAGATAACAGCTCAACTAAAAAATAAACCAAGATTAAAAATGTTGATAAAGGTGAGTTGTTTCAGTGAACTTGGAATTTGACACTGAGAGATCACATCACATGTCAAGGGCTTAGCTTAGCCATAAAGAATGTGTGAGTTAGTTTTATTTGGAAAACATTTTTTTTTAAAGCAAATTACATTTATCTGATCCCTCTCAGCTGACTGAAAATC
This sequence comes from Agelaius tricolor, assembly GCF_023055355.1. Classification (NCBI taxonomy): domain Eukaryota; kingdom Metazoa; phylum Chordata; class Aves; order Passeriformes; family Icteridae; genus Agelaius; species Agelaius tricolor. The sequence continues at coordinate 9,323,587 of NW_027269282.1, read as the reverse complement.
TGTGAATAAAAACATTTCTTTTGCTGAATACAGGAGGCTTAGGAAACATGAGAGTTTCCTTGTTTACAACTCCAATCACAATTTTGTCCAAAATTTCCCTAAAAAATAAATTCCATCTATAGATTTTCTCCCAAGGTAATGGCACAAAAATTGAGTTTCTTATTATTCCTCTGGTTGCTCTCCACTTTTATTTTTGCTTCGCTGGTTTTTCTCCTCTAACCACTGACACCTCTTCCATGGTGATGGAGGTGAGGGGTGAGAAGGGAAGAGGAGATTGCAAAACTATTAAATTCCAATCCCAGCATTTACATGATGACAATCCCTTGGCCTTTTTCATCTAAGACCCATTTAATTGTTCATTACTTTCAAACAGGTGACAGATACCCAGTATGTGCATCAGCTTTAAGGAGATTTGTGGTTGCCAATAGATCAAAAAATATACATGCTGGAGGCCACCTAACTCTGGGTTAATTTATTAAAAAAAAGAGATTTATATGGCATTTAGGACAACCCTGTGAAATACAGTAAGAGTGATGGGACTTTGCCTAGATAACACCAGATTATGACACTAAAAAGCCAGCAGGATGTAATAAGAACAAGTTAGCAGGAATAAGTAACTGCAACACTCACTGAGCAGCAATGTGAAATTTGTCACAGTGGTGATTATTTATATTGCAGCATCAAAGTAGCAGCACTATGATTAAAGTCCTGTTACAGAATTCAGTTTTAACAAGAGCTTTAACCTTTAGCTTGTTGGAAAAAAGCACCATTAGAATGGCAAAAAGAACATAGAATAAGAACTTGGAGTGGTATTTCAAATTATACTTTTATGGTGGTTGGGTGAAAAATTTATTGAGGCATCAAGCACTGAATCTTCTAAAGTATTTTTCATTGTGTTCATTAAGAACAGTTTTGTGCAAGGAAATCAAGACCATTTTGACCATCAAATGAAGACAAGATCAGCAAAGTCTGGCTCCATGGAAGTTTCCTCCTGCAGCAGCAGTTAAACATCACTGTGTTCTCTGTCTTGCCTTTTAGTCTCATATTCAGTGTCACAAACCATCATTTTAATTTCAGAGACCTCAGATGTGTTGAGACAAAATGATTCCACCAACGTGTGGAATATTGTGGCAGCCCTGTCAGTGAAATTGCCACCTAGGAACAGAGGGATGATGGTAAAGGTGAATAACAAAGAGCAAATGTTGGAATGCAGTCACCTTCTAAAGAGGGAAATGAAAGCACTGCTGGTCCCACTACAGGCAATACAAACAGGAAGGTGGGAAGAAATCTTTCCTTTTTAGCTTTTATTTCTACACCTTTAGGCAAAGAAACGTTCAATTTTTTTTAATTATTGTTATTATGATAACATCAAAACCTTGTATTGTTGTCATTAAACAGACCTTTGATAGTTAATTGTAATTTGGGCTACCGTGCTGGGCCATAAAATTGATAGTTGCCACAGTCTAATCAAATACCACTTGGAAAAGGTAATATTGCAGTGATATGGGTGGAAACTACAGAGAAACAATGGAAATGGTGGAAATTTTGAAATGTTGCAGGGTCCCAGTTTCAGCCCACATGGGATTGAAAGCTATTCTGCTTTTTGCACAACCTTTCCTTCAATGTCCTTCATGATTAACAAAAGGGCCTCTGCAGCGGTGTCTCTCAGCAGAGAAAAGAGACTCAAATTCCTTTGAATAAAGAGAAGAATAGCTTCTCTCTATTAAATATAGTCCTGAAACAGGGGTAGGTGTTAAGGAGGAGAACACTGTGACATTGTGACATTCAATAGCATGACACTGAATTGAGGCAGCATGATGAGACACAGCCCACAGACACTGGGCACTGCCACTCTCAGAAATAACAGTGGGAAAAGATTTCTGAGATGTATTTTCATCTCTCACACTCAATAGAGAACAGTGATCTTGACTCCCACATACCTGACACAGTGCTGGGTGATGATTTGAGGAGAAGAGAATGAAATAATATTATCTGACTTTGAGAAAATAGAATTACTTTTGAAAATGTCATGGTTTGCAGCAACTATACGTTGATTTCTTTATTACCATGAAACCATGCCTCCACATTTTGTAAATCAAATTAAAAGCACTACAGTGGAAATTGCTTTTCACCACTCCTAATAATTTTAGACCCTGGGTCAAATAAAATAATTTTTCAATACTTTTTATAAGACCTTGTTATGCTTTACTATAGCTTTTGCTTCTGCAGTGCTTTACATCTTTTTCTCAAAATAAGAAAAAAGGGAGTTATCATAAAACAAATGTGGGCTTAGTGGTCAAAATTCTGGGGAGAGCCCAGGGAATTACACTGACTTGGGAAAAGGCAAGTTGCCAACATTCCCTCTGGGGGTCAAGCAAGGTCTTGGCCCTTTCCTTTCTCTGTAACAAGAGCTCATTAACTGCTTGTTTTTAATCAGTCCTGCAGCACCTTTGCTGCTCTGTTCCTTATCTCATCACCAGGGTTTGGGTGGTGCAGCAGATCCAGGTCCCTGGAGCTTGGACAGAGAGCTGGGACTCCCAGGGAATTTATGTGATACTCACATAATTCTCCCAATTTCAGTTAGTTTTTGCTCTAATGCAGTTGTTTCCAGGTCTGTTTAGGAAACTGGAGGTGTGGAAATAGGTTCAATCAGGTTTCAGCACAAGGCTGCAAGCACTGTTAGGGGCATTTCCAGTTCCACCCCACAATGAGCTGCTCTGCCTGGCCCTGGGAGTGATCTGGGAGCATCAGCTTTTCACCATTCCCCTCAAGCCCACCTTGGAAATCCTCTTTTTTCCTTAGCCATGGTTCCATTTGCCAGTAACTCACCCTCCTTAATGGAACAAGGTGACTTTTAGGGATATTAGAAAGAGATTTGTTTAAAACTTTAGAAATAAAGCACAGAAGCTGGGTATCCATTCTCCCCTTTAGAGCATGCTTAAATAAGCAGGGCCCAGTGAAGTCTACAGCATCATTTTCATTCACTTGGACAGATTATGGGTGGGGAACATTAATCACTGGTTAATCTTGGGAGATTTGACACAACCTTACCACATCACAAACTTAAAATCTTAGTGCAGTGCATACATCAAAGCATGTACAAACCTACACCAGCAGACAGCAGACAAAATAAAAGAAGAAAAGAGAAAAAAACCCCACAAAACAAATATATTCCCAGCTTCAGACAAGTAAAAGGTCTTGTATTCTCATTTGGTTTGAATATTTCAATAAATATTTCATGCCAGGGGCAATAGTGTTACACAGCACTTGCTGTAGTCTCTCTCATTTCTCTCCCCTTGACCCATGTTCATATTTGCAAGACAGATACTTCAGGGACTACCCGTGTCTGCAAGCTATAAAATGATGCCAGGTTTACAGCAAACATCCATCTTCCTTAAAAATGCTCTCACTATTCTTCAGCCATATTCCCAATTATGAACCTAGGGCAAAGCTTTACAGCATTTTGGTTGCACTGTGGAACAGAGCTGTAAAATTATTTTCCTGAGAGGATTCATTCCCATTAGTGATGTATTTACTGTTGCCACCACATGCAATCAAATCATCATTTATATAAACCTTCCCTTGCAAATCAAGTGTTTGCATTCAGCATCTCTCAAGCTGTTGCTGCTGTCACTGTGAAAATAACAAAATAAAAGGATTCTCCTGGGATGCTCTCTCCTGGAGTGGGCTACAAAGATGGTGAGCCTGGAAATTCTCTATTATTTGGATGATGGTATAGAGAATGATGCTGCAGATTCACACATGTGAAGACACATCCACCTCTTGGCAGCTCCATCCAACCTTGTCCTGCTTCAGGATCTGCTCATTTGGTCTCTAAAACAATTAACAATTCTTTACTCAGTTAAAAACCAAGGGTTATTTTGCACCCAGTCTATTTTTTAAATGGGAAACTGTGCAGATATTGAAATCCCATCTGAAGAAGAAGGTCAAAAGCAGCTGAATTTTTTTTTAAAATCCCCAATCTTGCTTTCCAAGATATTACATTTTACAGGCAGCCAGTATTACTTTATTTATATCCTATTACAAATGGCATTCAAATTTAAACATCTGCAAGGTGTAAAGCATCCTCAGCAAATTTCTGAGTAAGCTCAACTCCCACCAGCTACAGATGGAGAGGAGGGGGCTGAGAAGTGCATAGCAGGAGTCATTCTTGAGCACATTTAAATTTAATTCCATTTTGAGAGGTGTTGTGCTTCGGGGCCACCAAATCACTCTCCACATTTAGAAGGCTGACTCTTACAGCAGCTGAAAGCTACACCTCAGCCTCCCCTGAAGCTCTGCATCTCTCAGTGCTCTGACACTCTGGCTGCTTGAGGAGGTCCAAAGTATAAAATCCACCATAAAATCCATTAAAACCAGGAGAGCATAGCACAGGGATTTTAATTTATTTACTCTAAGTTTGACTCGAAAGCAAAACAGCTCCCAGCTTTTGGGATCTGATGGCAGCTTGTGCCAGCTGGGTGGATTCTACATGGGAAACATGGATAATTCAGATTTATGCAGAACATTGGTTGTTTCTCTCCACAACTCATTGCTTGTGCTCTCCATTGGCTGAATAACAATGTGCTCCTGCTGGGTTAGATTAGGGGTTTAGGCCAAATAAATTATCAAAATACAGGCTCTTACTGAACATTTCATTGAAAATTCATGGGAGATATGTCTCACAAAGAGACCTATATCACTTAGCAGTACTAAATTACAGGAGGAATTGCATTACAACCTGAAAAAGAAAGTAAAAAATTCACCTTTTCCATTAACTCCATTTCATAGGGCCAGGCCAGACTAAGACTAGAACAAGATTAGTAACAATATTAACACTGTGAGCAACTTCTTTAGGAAAACACATTTGTGCTTGATGAAACTGAATAGACTTACAACTTTGTGAGCCACAGCAAACCATACATTATAACTATAATATTCCTCTCTGTAGGTTTTAGCAATTTATGAAGCTAAAATATCATAGCAGAAGCTTTGAGATGCACTCTGCAGCACCAAGCACATCCCAGTCCTGATCCCTGCCTGGGGAAGGAGGTTTTGCTCATTAAAAAGATAATAGAACATGAGAATCTATCTTGTAACATTTGTAAACAACTCCAGGAGTTATCCTCAAGTTAGAAGCTTTCTACAGATCAAAGGAGCTTGAGATATCAAAGCTGCTGATGCACAAGGGAGGTTTAGAATATAATCAACATTCTGAGCATCAACACAAAGGCTCTGGAGCCAAAATGCCCCTCCCCAGCTCTCAAACTGCTTGGGATAAATTTGATTTCAGCAATTATTGAGCAGAAGAGATTTGGGGTCAGTTTGGGCTTGTTTGGGTTTTTTTCCAAAGAGTTTGGGTATTTTCCAAAGAGTTTTATTTTCTCACTGAAGTGAGAGCAGCATGATTTCAGGAAAAAGGTTCATGCAAAACACCCTTTCATTAACATCTTGATTAGAATACCAGTGGTGTACAATCAACCACTTTTAAATTTAAAATTGTTATGAGCCATTTTTTGAGGTTGTAATTGCACCTCAAAATCCAAAGCAGCTTAAATAAGCATTGCATATCCATCATTGAATAAATATCTCCTGGTTATAGATCCCAGGATGTAGATAAAATATTGTTTCTCTATAAAATATTCTTGTATATATTTATATATAGTATATTTATATATATTATATATATATATAATATATATATTATTTATAGTCTATTCTGATAGACTAGTCAGATGTAGTACAGTTAAGTTATCTCAGCAGGACATCTAAAGGCTTTAGCATGGTTTGAGGATATGGATTTGTTCTGTACAAAAGCAATAAAAACCTGCATTTGGGAGAGGTCTTTACAGAACCCAGTGGGATTTTATGCTGTTGCTGTACTTTGTGTCAGTATCTTTTAGCAGAGAACTGCTAAAATATTTCATCAAAAATAAAAACATATAAAATATACTAAAAAAACCCCAAAAAATCCCCCTGTGAGAGCTGACTCCAAACTCTTTCTGAGGTTGTGGGTGCACTGCAGGCTCTATCCATAAGCAGTAATTCCAAGATAATGACTTTGATATCCTCAAAACCCATGAAAACAGGAGGCATCAACCATCCTGAAAAGCCACACTTCAGGGAAAAAAATAACTCAGCATATATCCAGTGATTTAATAATATTATATCTCTGTTAGAATGATGGTAAAACCTTCCAAGTGCCCAGAAGATCATAGCCAGTGTTTTTAGGTTTTCTACCAAACACACAGTGAGCCTTTGCTCCAAGGGCTTAAAATCAGACGTAGAGAGAGCAGAAAGGAGAAAAGGAAGGGAAATATTTTCACTTTAATGATGCAGAATTGGGCACTGGGAGTTCAGGGCACTGCCTGGCACCTCACAGGTCCCTGACACCTCCGTGCCCCTGGGCTCCAGCTCTGCTCCCTTTTCCCTGCAGCAGCCCTGGAGCAGCACAGGCCCCCTCAACCAACAGCAAAGAACAGAGACAGATGAAGATGCCACTGCTTTACACCAGGTATTTTGATAACCTGGCTTGAAAGATTCTAATTAGGGTCCAAGAATCACAGAGGATTACAAGGCTATTTCACAACAATAAAAAATGCTAAATATTACACAATTACCTAATTTATTTTTTTTAATACAATTTCCTTAGCATGTGCAGGATAGAAAAAACAAATAATGGGCAGTTCTAGCACATGGCTCATTAAGTCTTAGGCTGAGTTCTAATTATTTTTCAACAAGAAATGTCAATTGCAACACTACTTGTTAATTTAGCCACTGAAGTGATGTATTAAGAGCAACATCTCTGGGCAGAATGACAGTAATTACCCATATTGCAATAAAAGCTCAGCACAGCACATCAAGGAAATCTCAAGTATGGTGAAACAAAGTCATTCTGAAAAGATTTTTGCAGGCTTAATTCTTTTGGATGTTCTTTCCTTGAGCAACTGATGATTCTTCTGTGCAGAGATAATTACAAAAATCACACTGTGAAAAGAGCAGTGTCAGTTTGTGGCAAATTCTGTGGAAAAGCTTTCCATTTATTAGGGAAAAAAATCTTTACAGCTTTTCTGAAGCATTCACATTCTGTTAAATGTACATTCATAATCATAAAAATCCTCAGTGTCCACTTTCTTCTCAGTTTAAATCAAATGAGCTGACATTTTATCTGATTTGTCTGCAAACTCATAAAATACTCATATATCAATCAACACATCCCATCTACCTGACAAAACAAAGGTTAAGCTACATTTCAATATATTTTTCTGTGTAGCTGGTGCATTTCTCTTAGTCCACTAATTGAAATGGTTTAGATTTTTCTGAACCACTCTTGGGTTTAGAGAGGAATTTTATTTGCCTCAGATTTAGCCTTTTCCCTCACTTCTAGAGGATTTCATCCTTCAATGGCTTCTATGATGGCTTTCATATTAAAATAAATTTATTTAATTCTTTTTATTGCTTCTACGGATTTTGTATTTATGGCTGGTTGTATTTTGGATGTTTTTTAATTAAAAAAAATATTTTATTTGGTATATTTTTAAATACAAAATTATTTTAGCGGTCTGGATCTCACAAAAACGATCACATTTGAAGGTGTGTGATTACTGCCCCAGGTTGTGATGACAAGCAAAGCATTCCTTTGGTTGACACAACCTGCTCCTACACCCACAGTGTGCTACATGACTGAACCTTTCAGATGTCCCAGCTTTGCTGCCAACACCAGATCTTCCCCACTCCCACTATGAAACCATCCCAGTTCCCCCAGGCTCCCTTCAATCACAAGGAATCAGCACCTGGTCTCCTCCTGCCTGGTCTCTCAGCTTCCAATCACTCTCTGCTCATTGCATTAAAGTCAAATTTTCCAGTCACAGAGAGCTTTTCCCAGTTTGGGAACCCCCAAAGCACTCAGGAGGAGTAAAGACATTTAAAAGCACAATTAAAAGGCAAAGCAATGAACTGGGAGCTCTGCCCCAGCTTCAAAGGATGAGGCAATAAACCCCAGAGTCCTAGGACATAAATTTACATCATAATCCCTGGATATCCCCAAAATTAACAGTTTCTGCAAGACCTCTTCTGACCAACAAGGATTTTCAGAATTTTGAGCATGGTATGTGTTAGATCCTCACACCCAGCTGAAGGAAAGATGGATTTGAAAAGAAGTTCAGCTAGAGCAGATCCCAGGCAAAAACCTCCAGGATTAAAGAAAATTTAAGAAAAATAAAGTGGTTCCTGCCACCTCTGTCGACTCAAGTCTCCAGCTAATAAAGGGAGGCCCAGGTTGGTGATAAATGCAGGAGCTTTTTGCCTATAATGTGCAGGTATCTGACAGGATTCATTTCAGTCCCTTTTTTTTTTTTTTAATAGCAGACACTTATCAACAGTCCAATTATCTTAATGCCAAGTGATAAAAATTAAGCAAAAAACCAGAGAAGACAGAAATAACATGGCAAGGATGATTAGAAAAGCACTTCATTTGCAGGAGGTGCTTTGACACCCACAAAAAGAGCAGTGACACCAGAAGCAGCAAGAACCTCATTAGCCACTGAGGGCAAGTTTTGCACAAAAAGCCAAAGTCATCAGGAAACAACAGAACCTCCTGGTGGAATGAGGCTGGCCCCAGGTTTTTCATCATTCAAGTTGTTTTCTGTGCCATATGGTCAAAAATGAGGAGCTTCTAAACTGACTAATTGCTGAGAGAAGGGGAGTGAGCTGTCTGGCCTTATACAGAGAATTTCCTCCAGGTTACCTCTCCAGACACCTCCCTTCCACAAAGGGGTTTCAGTGACAAAATCTATCTTTTGTTTGTTTGTAGCAAAAAAAAAAAAAAAGTGTATATATATATATATATATATATATATATATATATGTGTGTGTGTCTATATATATATATGTATGTATACATATAAAAGAGATATATTTTTATTTTTTATATATTTTTAATTTTTTATATATATTTTAATAGATTTTTTATATCTTATCTATTTCTTTTTAGATCCTTATAATTTTGTTCACAGACTCAGGCATATAAAACTTCCCCCTTTGGTCCCACTTGTGGAAGCAGCAAGGAAAAGGAACAGATAATTATTGTGGTTCCTTTATTACAACCCCTGAAAACCCTTAGGTGCTGGGAAGCAGTGTAATGTGGAGAAAGAGCTTTACAGAAATTTAAAAGAGGCTGAAAAGGGATTTTAAAGACCAGTTAATTGCTTATAGAGTTGTGAAGATCAGCTGAGGCTGAATTTAGTTGTTAAGACTGCAGGGATGCAAAGGGAACTGGAAATTTCAGCTGCTGAGGTTGCCCATGGTCCATAGCATGTTCATCACCTTTGGGATGGCCCAGGAAAGTGGGTTTGTGTGAAATATGGAATTGTTGGTATGGGCAGCATGCAATCACAGACTTGCACATTTATCAGGATAATAGCAGGGAAATAAAAAGCAAGGAAAGAGCAGAAATGTCCTGTTACTAAAGCAGCCACAGAAAAACATCACAAATCTTGATTTTTGGCAACATTTACACATTAGTAATATCCCCCTCTTTCTACCCTGGGTGAGTCCTGCTCATGGGTAACAGGGAAACTCCATTTCCTTGGCCTCCTTGAGCCAAGATGAGCTTTTGCTCCTCAGAACAAGATCACTTCAGCACAACTCTCATGCAGATGGAAGCGCTTGGAAATGGATATTTTACAAAATAAAAGAGCTGCAAAGCCTCAGTGTCAGCCCCAGAAGGTCAAACCCTCCCTGCCTGCATCTCACACTTGCCCTCCTGCAAATGTTTTGCACAGGGGAGGCAGCTGAGAGCCCTCATTCTGCTTTCTTTCATCTGCCCAAGGAGGCAGAGGTCACCCTCCTTCAAACAAATTCCCACTTTTGAGGCACCCTTGTGATCAGTGGCCTCCAAGAGTGGGGACAGCTGAGCATTGTGTGCAGGCAGAGCACAGCCAGCTCCTCTCCTGCAGCCCTTGGCAGCTGGGGAGTTTTGTTCTTGCTGCCTGCACAGACTTGTGAGAGACTGGCCAAGAGCTGGGACTGAGTCATGTCTGCATGCTGGGCTGCTCTGGCATCCAAAACAAACCTGGCAGATCCCAGGCAGCCCCAAGGTCAGGAGAGTCCTGGCTTTAAAAGGGATGAGTTTTGAAATATCTACTGAGGCTTAATTCAGAATTTTGGGGTTTGTCCACTCCAGGTATCACGGAATGCGCTGTCATGAGAGTATTCATGCCAAAAATTCACATTTATGGAAATCTAACAGGCTCTGTATGGTCAAAATTCACAACCTGTTTATCTGCATGCAGCTTCAGTCATCAGGCTGACTGCAGCACCTGACAGTGTGAATACAATGGCTAATAAGCTGAAATTCAGTTACATTCCAGAAAAAAAGTCACAAGCCAAGGGTTTAAATTGGCCTCCAATGACAGAGAAAAGACAAAACAGGTTCACCAACTGTTGAATACATTTTTTGTAAAAAATCACAAGGGAATGAGCAATAACCTGCATGATTGACTCAAGAATTTCCAACAGCCTTTCTGGCTTTTCCACCAAAATAAATCAAATGCTCTAATTCACTCAACTTTATTATGTGACAAGAGTTGTAGCACATTTAAAATATAACAGAATTCTAGTAACCAAATTTTTTTTTTATGGATACTTGTATTCAGCTGAAAGCATTATATAAAAGTCAAATATTCCCTATGATTTGGGATATATGGCAACAAATACACAATTCTCTATATTACCCTATTTATTTTCATGTCAACACCATGCACACAGCAGAATTACAATTCCAAAATCACATGGAATGAAGGAAATATTTGCTATTAATATGATTGCCCTCAAAGGATATGGAATTTCTTTTTATCATTCTTATATAACCAATTCAGTCTGCTATGGTGAAAGTGTAAAAATGCCAAATCCAATGTATAAACAATATTGTGCCCTCGAGTTAGTCAGTAGCTGCAACACATGGTTATGTTTTGGAACACAACTGAGCTGAACCCACACATTTCTCTTTTTAGCATGTGTGATTCCATCAAATATGTTCAAAGCTCAATTCCTGCTTGTGTTCTGCACTGACAGCTATAAAAACTAATGACTGTACTGCAGGGTGGAACATTTGGGTCACTTTCACCACCAGAAATCAAGAATAATTGTGCCTAAGTACCTTCACACTGAAATCTCAGCTGGCAATTTCTCTGAGTAAAAAACAAATCCAAAGCAGGACTTGATGGCTGGGAGGCACATGGAATTTATACTGTAGCTTCTTTTAATAATGACATTCATTAACTATTCTAACAAATGACCAAAAAATATGACACAGGGACCTTTCTGAAATCTCCTGTTAGGTCCGTATGGCTTTTCTGCTTTCACAGATCCCTCTGGTCTGGCCAAAACAGCACCACCACATTTTTGTTGCCAAATTTGCCAGGCACAACATACAATCAGTATATTGTTATATTTCTCATTTTTATAGGGAGAATCAACCACCTTGTTCCAACTTTCTTTCCTGAAAAATATGGTATGAAAAGGCTTTCCATCTTTTACATTCTGTCACTGAATTTTAAGGAAAATTTATTACCTCATTCAAATTCCCTGTACTGTGCTGTGTTTAACAACACAGTTGTGACAATGAAAATCAGTAAAAGAGCAAAATCACAGCTCACAATTTCTAGGGATGACTTAGAAACGCTGTGAATATCAGAGAGGTTATTCTGTTCCTGTCTCTCAATAAAAGCCACAAGCATGCAGATCTGGGAGGATTTAACACCGATGTTTTCAAATGCCAAAGCAATTTAAATCAGTCTCTTTGTGTATCAGCAGCTCCTCCAAGCCCCATGGAGGAGTCAGCTCCCAGTGCCAGCTCCAGCCTCACAGGCTGACAGAATTTCATAACACTGCTCTGCCAAATTACCAGGGCTTGACCAGCTCCCAGATCTGCAGGCATGGAACCATCACTGGGATCAGAGGCTTGGAAACAAAATACCTGCTCCCTTCAGGTCTCATTTTTATATCTCTGCACAAAAGATCTTCCAACAAAGTGCTCCTGATGCAAAGCTACAAGCACTCAACATTTTGTCACATCCAGAGACACACAGGGAAAGGGCTGTAGGCACTCCCTGTTCTCCCAATCCCATTAACTTCTTGCCCTCCAGGCATTTTATTTCTGATAAATTTCATTTATCCAGACTTCATTTAAAGTGAGGTGATGTTTTTCCACAATACAGTGGACACTGGATCAGGTTCTGTGAAAGGGTCTCTCTAGGTGGGTAACATTTTACAAAACCTTCTCACTCCCTTGGGTTTTGTACTAAGGCCCAAATAAGGCATTAGCCAATAATTTATTAAAGGTGCACTGTTAATAGATATATTTTCAGATATGCATCAATTATATATATATGTCCATAAAACATATTTCTATACATTCCTATATATATTTAGAACTATGCCAGTCTTTATTGAATTCAAATGCACAATATAACTTTATTGAAGCATGTGGGGTTTCTGGCTGGGATTTATTAACTGTTAATGCAGCAAGAAGTAAATTTAATTTAGGAGCAGAGCATTGAAAAATGTGCTCATTTTTACAGGTAACATTGAACTCATAGAATCATTTTGGTTGGAAAATGCCCTTAAGATCAGAGCCCAAGACATTTAAATATAACCTATTAATAATGGAGCTGTAGTTTTTCCAAGCTGCCAGAATTCAAAACTTTCTGACCAGATTCTTGTAGATATTCTACAAGTGCAGGGTGTGATGTGATGTATCAAATTTATTTATTTGGTTTTATTCTGTGATCCGTGGGCTTTCTTATTTGGCAGAGTGGCACTGCAATATCCTAAAATCACCATACAAGTGTAAGGTAGGAAAATACAGGAACTAATCTGCAGTTCAATCACAATCCCAATAAGAACCCCAGTGTACAGCACACCTGTAAGGAACAAAACAATTACATAAAATGGGTGTTACTCAAGCATGATTGCAAACATCAACTTTTATTTGTCTTTGGAAGACCACTATCAACAATGGCTATATTTTACAGACCTATACTCCTTCCTAAATCTGCTTTTTAGCATCTCTTTCTTTTCTGATGGGTGTCAGGAGAGCTTTCACAGATCTGCAATGCCTCTCTGCAAATGTGGCACTTTCTTGTCAGATGTGCAGGTGGCCACTTACTGAAATAAAATTATAATGTGCATTTTCATTCGTTTTGGTGATGCTTTTAGGGAAGAATTGCAGCATTTTCTAATGGACTGGATAATCACCTCTTGGCCTTTCTGCAGTAATGAGAAGCAGTGGAATTTCCAAATGTGCCCAGAGTGATTTCTCAAAGAAAGAAAAAAAATCAAACCGTATTTAACATCTGTCAAATCTCCCATTTTTATGCAACTTACAATAACCTGACAGAAATCAATATTCTCCATATGTTGTCTTCATTATTATCCTTTGACATGCAGCTGATTAATAAGGAGTAGTAGGGAAGGTGAACTGAAATCACTGCCTCCTTCCCTAATAGAAAATAACTTGCCAGTGCTTTTTGCAGAGGAAATGAGCCCAGTTCTGTGTTACAATAATATTTTGCTTGATCATCTTAGAAGGTCAAATTTCCCTGATTCACAGCCACAAGGAAAACTTCCTGGACAACTTCCTGCTTCTAAAGGCACAGCATAAGACAACATTGATTTTTCTTAATCAACTAGGCATGCTGTAGACGATACACAGAAAAGAAAGAATTTTAAGAAAGAAAGAAATTTAAGAAAGTTTACATCAATTAATTTTAAAGCATTTCAGTGTATATATTCTATATTTCCCACTCTGCCTTTTCTGCTGTCAAGATCTAGAACTTAAAAAAAACACCTGCAGCAGTGCAATATTTTAATTGAGGTCGTTTGGAAATAAAGGGTGAAGTGGAAAAGAGAACCCAGCTCATCCCCAACCCAGCTGTGCTTCATCCTTCTTAGCTGAGCTGTTTATCCCTGTTTTAACTGCAGTGAGTCAGAGAGGCTTCCTTGGTTGTCCAAATACTCTGCCAGGGTAACAGATCCTTTAATTACTCCTACATCTTCATCCCTCCTACTCTGTGCTACCCAGAAGGGATCTCCACCACCACACAACTGCCATGACTCAAAACTGCCTTTCTGCTCCATGAGGACTGCAAGAGAATACAAAGAAAATGCAACACCTCATAAAAAAAATAAAAATCAATCATAGAAGGTTTGTTGGAACTCTTTGTAAAACAAACTCACTTGGCAATTGTCACCTTCATTCATTTGTCAGCATCTTAAAAAATTAAAGTCAAATTATTTGGCAATTTGTGCCATATTGAGAAGCCTGATTAAAACTTAAAAGGCAATTATTAGTTTTCTAGCTCTTAAAGAAATAATGCTAATGCAATTTTGTCCAAAATAGGAGTTCAGTGAGTAGGGCTATGGTACTGAAAACAAAATTGAGGCTCTGCAGCAGTTCTGCTGAAGTAATAAAGATCACTAAGAAGAAAGAGAAAACCCTGAAGGCCAAATGATCTCTAAAAATACCATTTCACACCCTTTATTAGGAAAGAACAAAAACACTAATCCAGAAACCAATTTATATAGTTAATGCCAATTCTCTTGCCCTAGCAAACAAATATGAATTTAAGTGATAAAGCCAGTAAGGTTTAATGTAGGAATTCAAAAGAGATTAAGCACATTTATCACATGCAGGTGGACAACAAATAGAATATGAACCATCAAGTCAGAAAATAATGCCATGAAACCCAAAGAAAAGCAAGGGAATTCATCTCATTATAGCAGTGCTGCTCCTCCAGACTGCAGATTTCTGCTGAGACTCATTCTGTCATTGCCCACAGGGCCCAAAGTGTAACAAAACCTACTCACTTTTAAACCAGGTTTAAATTTATTGGTCTTGGCAAGGACTGCATTCTCTGCTGAAAACGAGTGGCACGACTCAAGCACTAAAGGTCCCCAAATCTCATTATTTCAGTGGTTTTTCACCCACACATTCACACTGTGCCTTCCTGTGTCCCTGTTGATCACATTCCTTGAAGTGAATAATGTGCTATTAATCTCTGGGGGCATTCTGACCCCTCCTGAAGAGTGCATGTTCCAAGTGAAAGAAGGAAGACTTAAATGAATGTCAAAATCTTGGGGTTAGGAGGTGCCTTTACAAAATACACGATTCTATTACGATATAATAGCAAGAAAAGGGATTTTTCTGTCTCCCAGCAGCGTGCCAAGGGCAGCACTGCAGGGACAGCCAGAAGCTGCTGATAAGGACCAGCTGACAAGGTTTCTTTCAAATCTTGAAGGAAGCCTACCTGTACCTTCCATCACAGGAGAAATCATGAGCTAACCCAGAAAATATATATAACATCACAACCAAGCCTCCAAGCAGCTTCAAACCACTCCTAAAAATAAATAATGTGCATTAAACATAACAAAACAGTAGGAAGTTCAAGAATTAGAAGGTGGTATGAGGAATTAGGAAAAAAGCAAAAATACTCAGAGTCATGCTCAACGCTCTGTTAGCTGAAGAAAAAACTACAATCTCTTTCTAAAATTCTTTAAGGAAATTGCACTTGTACTTATTACAATTCACAGATTTTGACAAATCGTAATACTCAAAATTTCCAGGGCCAAAGCCAGGTTTGGTCAACCCCAAGTTAAAAAAGAAGCACACTTTTGCTTGAAATTGCCAGATATCAGTAACTGCACAATGTTATAAAACCTCTTTCACCCCTTTTCCATGCTGTCCTGCCAGGTTTTAGTCCAGCCACCCCATTCACCTGGAGCCATGTCCTATCCCCCCTTTTTCTCTGTATCCAGGTCCCACCTGCCTCAGTCTCTGCTCTGGTTTAGCACTGAGCTCACTCAACATCTCACACAAAATAAATGTAAAAACAAAAAGAAACACTGAGAGCAAAAAAGGAAAATTAAGAATTTCCACTTTTTTCCTACAGGACAATTTATTAGTGTCACTCCCATGGATTGCTCAGTTGAATAAATTGTTCTGCCCAATGGAGAAGGAGATGATTGCTACAAAAACCCAAGCAAACCATGAAATTTTGGTAGCAACAATCATTAATTTTGAAAGAAGTGATTAAAATATGCCAGAAACATATTTATATTCTCAGCAATATTTCACTGACAAGGGACTTAATTCAGGAATGGGCACAACTTCAGCAAAATACTTCTAAATATTGTTTTTTGACATGCTTAAATGGAGGATTTATTGAATTAAATTTCAGTCAATTTCTATTTGAAGTTACACTGTGAAATTCACTCATGGAGTGAAGTTCAGTGCCACACTTTCTGTATTTTTTATTTTGTTTCTGGATGCGCTCCTTGTAGAACATTAAATAATCAGAAAGTTAAATCTTCTTTGCCTCATCTTCTCCCACATTCAAGACGGAACTCAATCTAATTACATTTTTTAAAGAAATTACATTTTTAAAAGAAAATCCCATTTTGTAAAGAAGCTTCAAAGTCGAAGGTAGCTCTTAAATTACTTAGAATTTTTTAAGTTGCAAAGTGGTGTCTTTTCACTTTTTACCTGACTGTAATAAAGTGAACACTGATTTTGCAGGGAAAATAAAGAGCAATGTCACTTGGTGCAGAGCTTCTCTCAGGTAAGCACACACTGGTTCAGTGCCAGCCTAATTAAAAACAAGGTGAAACCAGGGCTTTCCTGGTGTAGCCTGGCTTATGCCCAGCTGAGGATCACCTTCCCTCACCTGCTGGACTGGGACACTTTTTGTAGTTCAAGAGGAAAAGGAAAACACAGTTTTAACATTTAAAATGAACTCTAATTAACTCAGGCTGCCTTTATGTTAATGAGTACCCTGCAGCTCAAACAGCACTCAATCGTGCCATTCATTAATTCATCTCACAATTAATTGCATGCAGTAGTTTCCATATCTGCTCTTTTAGAGTCCCACTTTGCAAAAATGAGTTGGTTCATCTGTGGGTGCTGGGCAAGTGGTTGGAAACACAAAAACCAGTATTTGGAGCACCAAATACTGTGCATTAACCTCATACTGCAACTGCTCTTAGGCTCTTGCCATACCAACCCTACAAACTTTTATACTGAATATTCCCTCCAATGAAATAAGTGAGATGAGAAAAAAAATTAATCAATTCTTTTTTTTTCTGCTAAATAGAGGGACAGGCAGCAATTTTCTCCAAAGAGTAACAACACATGGAGGTCAGTTGTTGTAACTCAGCCTAACACCAGTAACACCATGGTAATTAAACCTGTTGGAAGACTGAACGATCTGCTTCATGAATTCTAGAATCCTCTGCTTGATGAATAAACTAAACCAATAGCAATCCTGTGATGGATTAGCAATTCCCACTTGCCTTTTCCCAGCCCTTCTCAGGCAGTAATTGGCTCTGACATGGTTCATCACCCTCATTGTTACAGCAGCAGCCACCCCGCGTTCCTAAAGGGAACCGGGAGCACCAACGAGCTCTGCAATTAATCACGGCAATTAATCACAAAACTCATCGCCTCCACAAGAGCTTTCACCTCCACAGTGCCTTGTAAACATGCACCAAACACAAGTCCAGGGCATTGAGCTAAAGGAGCAGTGATGATTATCCTGTTTACATCTCTGCCAGGACAATTCCTCCTCTCCATCCTCAGCCCATCCTGCACGTCCTCCTTCAACCCTCCTCTTGCTGGGCTGTGTTCATTCCCACATAAAGCATTCAGGGAAAAGGGATCTGCTATCATTTTTCAATATTTGGATGTTTTCTCACCCAATTTTAATGACACTTAATGAAATGAGTGATTAGCTGCCCACAGAATCAGAGAATATTTTGGATTTGAAGAGACCTTTGAAGTCATTGGTCTTCAACCAAACCAAGTTGCTTCAAGCCCCATCCAGCCTTGGACACTCTCAGGAATCTCACAAGGTAGGTTATTTCCTACATTTTTAGGCTTTTCCCTACACAGCCAGGTCTGCTGTACTGTCCCCATACTGCTCCCAAGAAAATGGAAATAGAAAATAATTAGCTGGTGAGTTCCCACTAAATGTTTCATGTGTTTTGAAAAACCCTTCTATCTCTTTATTCCAAAACAGGAAAGACCAAAAAAAAAAAAAAAAAAACAAAGCCACAAGCAAAGAACCAAACAAAGAAAATTAAATAAAAATACAAAAGCAAAAATGTTAATCCTTAAACAAAATGAAATAACTGCACTGAAAGTGTCCTGCTGACTTCAGCTTGTGCCCTGCCCACGCTCTGCAGGTGCACAAACTGACATATGGCACAGGTAGAAATCTTGGCTTATTAATTACCCTGCAGTAATTAATTAAAATTTTCATCTCAAGCTGCTGACTTGCATTTCTCTGCTTAGGAGAGGTCAAAAGACTCAGAGACTGGGGAAGTGCTTCTGTCCCAGACCAGCTGCCCTGCTGGACAGACACAGTCCCACAGCCTCTAGGTCACAGCTGTTCCTCTCCAAGCCTTGGAAAGGGAAACCTCTGAAAATCTGCTGCTGGACAGCTCAATGTTTCTTCTGTCTGATGCTAAGTGCAGAAATTCAATGTGAATTTAATGGAATATAAAATCTTCTTGCAAGTCCTCTCTCTGCTTTCTCAAAGAAAATCAAAGCTTGGCTCCTCCAGGCTGCATTGAAACCACCTCAGCTTTCCTTCCAGCTCCAGAACAAAATTCTCATGTGCTACACCACAAAATAATTCAGGCAAAGTAGACAACGAAATCTTTTGGAAAAGGGGATGTTTAGGACAAAATAATAGAGGGGTCCTCCTCAGCACAAATACTAAATCAATTGTAGGAGTTGCCAGAAAACATGGAATAGGGAATACAGAAATTGATAGCAACCTGGAAACTTTAAAGGGCAGAGGAATAAAGGGGGGGGGAAAAAGCAATAATATTTTTGATATTTTTGCCTAGCAGAAAGCAACAAGCAATTGCATTTCATACTGGGGGGTCTGGGGACCAGACAGTGCCAGGTGCTCCTGTGTGAGATGGAAAACAGAGGATGGAGAAAAACACACCAAAAATGGCCTTTGCTGGGGAAAATGTGAAAACTCAGGCATGTTTGGGCTAAGCATTGCCATGGAATTGAACAGAGGAGTTGAAACAGAGCTTTTTGTGGGTAAAACGTATTTCACATTGGGGTCTGTGCTCATTTGTTGCGCCCAATGTCCCCATTGCAGCTGGGAAGGAATTGATGCCTTGTGAAGGCTGACCCAGAACAGAGGCTGGACAGAGCTAAAGAATAAAGCAGGGATTTATTCAAAGGCCTCCATGGATCCACCTTGGGCAGCACCAGAGCCCAGCCAGGGCTGCACCCAAGATGAACCAAAATGGCCCCAAAATGCACGGCCGGGCACGGGCTCTGTCCCTGGGATCAGTTCTGCTCCATTTGCATCTTGCAGTTCATTGTCCCATCCCAGCTTTAGCCCCTGCAGTCCCACCCTGCTTGTTTTTCTCTCTCCAGCCCACGGGGTTTGTGCTCTGGGGCTGAGATTTGGATCATTTGTCCTTGGTGCCCAGCTGGAGCAGGAATTGTTTTGTCTCCCTGCTCTGTGCACAGAGCTCAGCATCCCCTGATGTGAACCCAGACCCACACACTAAAGCAGCACAGCACCTGAAAAATAGAAAAGCCAAACCTGAGGCACCAGAATCACAGCTCAGGCTGGGACACTCTGGCTGGAAAGGAGCTCTGCACAGAAGGGCCTGGGCAGCCCTGATGGAGCCACCAGCTAGCAAACCTATTGAGCAAACATGTAATAGTAATAAAAAGTAGTTCATTCAACACCTGATGCTCTAGGAGCCTAAAACCAAGCTTAGAAAATTGAATTATTTCTTTTGGCTTTGGTAAGGAATAAATAGTGAATAACGCTGTCAGAGCAATGAGCCTGTGCACACCTTGCATGTTAAACTTGGTGTCTGTCACTATCAATGAGCACCCTCATTTCTTCCCAACATGTCATCAAATTACAGCAAATCAAACAAAGCCCTGTAGATAAATGGCTCAATAACTCCTTAATCATAATTAAGAAAGCCTTAAAATCTCTAGAAGAAAGTCTCAGGGGATTGAAGAGAATGGCAGAGGGATAATGAACATCACAAACTGTACCATTGCAGCTTACAGACACATTCATGTCTTCCAAGATTTTAAGTTTAATGGTCTGCATATCTAGATTGAGTGATAAACACTGATATTAAATTACCAAAAACTTTAATTCAACTCCCAAAACTTCAAGAATGCTTCACAGGGAATTAGCTTGAAGGATCTGGTCCCCATTTACAATTCTCATTTAAGAGAATTAATTAGAGATACTAAAACTGGTGGACACAAAGCAGATTCAGGAGGTTTAATTCTGCTCCAGCACTGCACCATGACCCCTTCAGGGGACAAAGTACCTTAGGGCAGAGGGACACAAATAATACAATTTATGCATGTATTTAAATAGGAATCTCAGTGGCTAAGGGATCTAAACCTCTTTTTGGGGCTGTAGAGCTGAAATGGAAAGCAGAGCTGAAAGTCTCCCCTGGTGAATTTGTGCCACAGTCTGTGAGAATTAACCCTGTTCTGTGGATTGCAGCAAATCTCAAGGGCATCCCTCTCCTCTGCCTGTGAGTCCAGCGTGGGCAGCACTCAGCACTGGCAGGGCCCTGAGCTTGGACAGGACCCAGAGGCACATCAGGACCAGGTGGATTTAGAGACATCTTGGGACTGCTCTGGCTGATGTCCAGGTCAGAGCATCTGTGGAGGTGTGAAAAAGTCATCTTTGGAAGAACCACATGAGCAGGGAACTGACCCACTGGAGCATAAAAATGAGCAGTAGCAAGGGGTTTATATTGAAATAAAGGAAAAGCATTTTATTTCTACCCATAACCAACTTCAGAGAGAAATTTTGTATCTAAACTTCTTCACTCACTCATTTGGTTTTTTTTAAGAAGGAATGGTCTTCCTTTCTCTTAAAGTCCTTCAGAATTAAAAACAAACACAAAACTTCAGCTATACCTGCTCTTCCCTGGGCTGCTGCTAGTGGCATTCTGAAGAACCTTCAGAAAAATTCCAAACTTTTTATGCCATTTCTTGCTGGCATTAATAGAAACAGTAATGTTTTCTTCCTTCAGCACTACATATATGTTGTGTATGAAGAACAGGTAAGAGATGTTCATTTACTTCCAGTTAATTATAAGGTATTAAAAGGTCATTTTTACTTTATTGTTATTTACTTCTTTTCAGCATTTTTCAGTTAATAATATATAAGGAAGTAGGCAAAAGTTCCTGGACTGTGAGGAAACTAAAGCTGCTGCAGAAAATAAGATATTCAGCAAGAAATATTTGGGCTTGCTTTATTATTGCTGTTATTAATGTTGTTTTTATTGCCACCATTACAAAACTCAAATATAGTTACAACAAAATACAATTTTCTTCACATGGCTTTTTGTAGTAGAAGTAACATTTAGTAATACTAACCCATCAGGCAATACCACCAGCCATATTCAATGTCAGATCATTAAAGTTTAACTTGTGGCACCTTCTATTTTTTGTTCACAGCAGCAAGTCAGAGCTTGGCAAATCCACATTATGAGTATTTACAGTGCAAAATCAGAGAAAGAACAATAACCTCTTGCACAGCACATCTCAGATGAAGGGAAATAACCACTACAACAAATAAAACAGGAAAAGTTGTGATATGTCTGTACAATATTCACTGATGCTGAGAAAAGCCAGTCCCAGTGGAAGTAAAATTAATGAATTTCAAAATAATCTCTTTGGTCTAGAGTCTGAGCTCAAACAGGCAGCTCAGATCCTCAGAAATCATTCATCTGACAGTCTGTGCTTGAGTTCCCTGCCTTGGTGACCTTCCACAGAATTCACCTGGGCTGACAAAGGAAGGGCCCATTTCACACAGAATGGTTTTCCTGCTGCAATGAGGGCTTTGTAGGGCCAGCTCTTCCCAATTTCCATACAAAGCCTTGGCTCTGACAGGATCCCCCTTCCTCACTCACAGTAATAAATCCTCTTACATTTCTCTCCCACACTTCAAAAAACCAGCTTAGCAATGAAAGTGCAATTATGTAATTCCACATAACTACACCCTGTTCTTCTGAGTGTATTTAGGAGCTTGCCTTTCTACCCTAAGTACCCAATCAGTCTAATTCAAGGCCTCCATTACTCTAATCCCAGCTTTAAGAAGATTTCCATGAACAATTTGCTTGTTCCCAGCCATTATTACAAGCCTGCCAATACTCTAATTATGAATTTCATTTATTTTGGTCATGTTACCCAAGCTGTTCTGTGCTATTTAATAGGTACTTTGACTGATTTAGGTTTTTGGGTTTAGTATGAGGTTTTTTTTCCAAACAGCTTTTCTATAAAAGCCAAAATTCATAACTGCTCCCTGAGCCAGATGTATAATTTGTTTGAATTTTGAGAGAAATGAGAAACTTTATTTCTGTTCCCGAATTCTTATCTTTCCAGATCATAAGAGCCAGAGAATCTGCTTTCCCACCCTAATTGATTCCCCATAAAAATCCTATTAGTTATGCTGAGTAGTAGACACTTACATGCTAATGGAATTGGGCAACTTAATTACAAAAACATTTTAAATAATCATCTACATCTGTCTATTGCAGCATTCCACATTGCTGTGGCTTGCATCACCATAATGCTGAACATAAAATGATCCACGTGCAATATTGCTCTGGGCTCTAAAATTTTTTACTTTTGGAAACAGGAAAATTTAAATCTCTCAAGTTTTCCCAGAGTTTTGAAGGACACAGCCCAACCTCCTTGACTCCACACCCACCCTGCCCAGGCAAGTGCACTCAGAGGGGAAAACCTTGAGTCCTTCTCTTTAAAATGTCATGGATTGTGCCAAGGGTTTGAGGATCCTGCTGGTTTCAGCTGGCAGAAATCTCTCACAAGGGCTGGGGTGGTTTTTTTGGAAGCCATCACAGCTGCACATCAGCAGATAACATTTGGCAAAAGCCAAAAATCAGCACTGCACATCACAGGATCCTCCCAGGTGAGCACCAGGAGAAGGAGCCCATCCCAAACCATGGCATCAAGTAAATGAACGTATCTATTGGGTTTTTCAAAACCTAAATTTGAAAACCTTTATCACAGAAACTCCTTCAGGAAAACAATCTGATGAGCAAACTTGTACCCCAAAGGCTAAGCCTGCACAAACTGGCCAAAATTTCAGGTTATGCCAACCAGTCACAGAGGAACATGGAATAACATCAACAAATACCAGACAAGGATGCACATCTTCCTATGCAAAAAAAAAAATGCCAATGCTGATGAAAAAACTCATTATTAATGACTAACTTGGTGTTGCCTGCACTGATACCAGAGTTATATTTTCTGTATATTGAATTTTCAGATTCAATTGCTCTGTGTGTACCAAATTAATTCACCAAAATAATGTAAGATTTCACCTGCTACCTGTATGGCACCTGATGTTCCTCTTGACAAGTGATAGTCTAATTCTACTTTCTGTACTAACAACTTTGATATGCACACAAACACACTGGAACAATCCTTCCTCACATTACAGATATATTTGCAAAGAAAAGTTGCAGCCTAAATTAGAGAACAAATTGAGGGCAACTTGGGCACTCCTCCTCCTTCTTTTCCTAACAAATAAATACAGATTAATTGTAAGCATGGAATTTCTCACATTTTAACTGTCTCCTTGAAAATCTAATTGTAATCTATTAAATTAAATTAAATCTATTTCTCAAATATTATAATAACCTAATCACATCCTTCTATGTACAGCCTTATACACCAAATGTAACACTTTTGAATAGGAGAGATTTCTCAAATTTAGACTTTTTACTTATGTCTAACTCTATACTTAAAGTGGATTCATACCCCACTCACTTTTTTTTTTTTTTGTGGAAAGAGTTCTAATGGTGCTGCATGAAACAGATACAAATTAATTTGTGTTCAAGTCCACATTCTCAACTCGATTCATGGCTTTTGCTCATTTACAGGTTCAGTCCCCCATGACTGCACTTTTTGCATCAATAAGGTGAAGCTGTTTCTTAATCCAATTCTTTAGCATTCCAAATATTTTTACAATCTTAGCTGACCTTTAAGAAGTCAAGTATTTAATTTTATTTAATCAAAGATGTTCCTTGAGAACACATAAATCCTAAATCCATTGAAACTGGAATTTCAGGAGAAAAAAATTGGGCAATCTGTTGTGTTGTCAGACTCATTTGTCAATGGTTATATTTTAAAATAACCTTTTCCTATAAAAAGCAAATGGGGTGAAAATTACCTTTTAAGAAATATCCAACACAAAATAATTGCTTTGAATGCTATAAAATTTAAAATACCATGTCAGTGCCATAACCAGTAAAGGAATTTGAATCAATGGCACGTTAAGTCATTTTCCATCAATAATTAAAATTCCAATCCTTTCAAATCTTTGCACTGATTTGGCATTAGGAGAGTATTGAACCAATCTTCATATCCACATATCAGGAGTGCAGCTTTTCACGGTGCTTTCCCATCATCTGTCAGGATCAATAGTTCAGTTTCTACTTGGAAACAGTCCTTAATAACAACAGCAATCCCCAATGTCAATTTTTTGAATTATTAACTTGTCTTTTTTTAAATGATGGCCATTATAGTAAAGGGGGTGGTGGAAATGGAAAAAAACCCCACTACAGAGTGGGGGATTCTAAAACTATATTTGCCTCATACCTTTTGGTAATAGAAATGATTAAGATAAATAATACACCAAAATCAGATATCATGGGTGAAAAGAGCTTTGTCCATGAGGTCAGCTGGGATGAGAAAGTGAGAAGTCCATGACCTGAGTACTGGAAAAGCTTGAGCTGAACTGCGCTTGCTCCACCTGCAGCTCCTACTTGATGAGAAAGTAAATATGCAAAGGGCTCTGAATCACCTAAAAATCATCACAAATCACTCACTTTCATCTACAACTATGCATTTTGTTGACTTATTTCTATTTCTCTTCAGGTAACAGACGAAGCTGCTGCGATTTCTACATCACCTTTGGAGCCAGTGCTAGAACCAGGATTATTGGCGAGGAAGTGAGGCAAGAATTTCTCTGAGCCTTCAGGAAGAGTCAGGAGAAAAGCTTCACCCTTAGGAATTCAAACTGCTCACCTCCTAGAGGAGTGCCTCCAACATCTGCCACCAGGTTTGCAGAAAAAGACAGAAAATGTCACTCGTTCAAGAGTTCCATTTTGACCTCCAGAGAGAGGAGAGCAGCTTGGCTCAGGGGCACAGCCAAAGGCTTCTCCCAGGTCTCCAGTGCCTAAAAATTGAGCTGCAAGTTGAACCTTGACATCCCCACCACGCAGGCTCCCAAAGGAGATGAAAATTCAGAACATGCCAAAACCTCACCTGCAGGAAACCAGACACTGTGGGAGAGGGATGGGGGGAAACTGAGGTTAAATCTACACAGAGATAAGTTAACAAGTGCATCTTTGGTACCTTCCAGATCAGAGCCAGATAATCTTCCTAAGCTGCAAAGGCAAAACCAGAGCAGGAAAATCTGCTTCAGCCATATTAACATGCCACCCATACACCACCCATACACTGAATTTAAGGGTGCCCATCAGAGCTGCTCCCTCACGCCCCAGTGCAGTGACAACTGCAAATTGCAAAGCTCCAGCAGCCAGAGCTGCCTGCAACACAACCTGGTTGCCCCTGCCACAAGCTGATTTTGTACATCTGCAATGCACTAAACATAATTATCTGGTAATTTTCCTAAATGAAAAAATGAATTTAAATTACTGAAGCACAAATGCCTTCTGCACACCAGTTTGCAAGGCCAAGCTTGCCACATCTAGAAAACAACTGTGCTTTATTCTAATTATGCCTAAAGTAGGTGATACAATTTCAGATGTAAGCTTTTATACTGGTAAGACTGAAGAAATGGCTTCATAATGTTTGTGGAACTTATTTTCTCCATTTTCAATTCCAGTGAAGTCAGAATTTAAACAAATAAGAAATCCCTGTGAGAATGTGCAGGGTAGACCTCAATTCCACACATGTTATATTCTGATAGAATTATCCATATGAATAAAAAACCAAAGGCCATGAAACTGCTCCCATGAACCCACCATAGATCAAACCCTAATCTGTGGGAATCAGTT
Organism: Agelaius tricolor; assembly: GCF_023055355.1. Lineage (NCBI taxonomy): Eukaryota > Metazoa > Chordata > Aves > Passeriformes > Icteridae > Agelaius > Agelaius tricolor. Next base: position 9,297,460 of record NW_027269282.1, on the reverse strand, counting down.
AAAGGTTGGACTCAGTGTTCTTAGAGGTCTTTTCCAACCAAAATAAATTTTGTGATTTTTACTCATTAATAACATATAAAGATTTATAAATATTACAATTAAATGGAAGCCATATCCTGATTACAAGCAGCAAATGCAGCTTAAAGGAACTAAAATGCCTCACATCTGCTGCAAATGTTGCAGGCCTAAGAGAGGAGTGTCACCACCAGTGTCACCACCCTGTCCTGCTGCCCAGTGAGGACACCTCAAGCAGCAGCAGATCCATGAGAGAAATGCCCAGAGTTAATCAGGATCGATTCACTATTGACCCATTCAACACAGCTCAGCTCCTACACAGCAGAGAACAATGTCACACATGAATCAGGTGTAATAAGGCTGCCATTGACAGATTGAGAACAGCAAATGCAGCGTGAACAGAGAATTGAGTCCACTAATCTATATAAAAAAGCCACTTTCATGTTGTGGAAATATTAATTTAATTTACTTTATGTAAACTCTGCAAAGAAACAAGGATGATGGGTTTAACATATGTATTTTCTTTTATGATTTGTATGATTTAACAGAACATTTATGCATTTGCAAGGTTAGTTTTAAAAACTGGAAATTTAACACACTTGTGCCTTGTAGCTATTTTTCAATCCTTTTGGTTTTTCAGTTGTGTCTTTGAAGCATGCTGACTTTACATGAGTATGTAATTGCTTTACAAATTAATGAACAGAATTAAAATCTACTCTGAAAATGGGCTGAGTTACTCAGCACTCAGACTTTGAGAGTGTGGCAGGGGAATTTACTTCTTGGGGACTCTGCCAACATCACAGCTATAAATGGATGGGTTATCCTTTCCTCTTTTGGAATGGTTTTCCTTTCCTCTTTATTTTGGAATGTGAATCTTTAGGAGAGGTTCTCAGGAACCAGGGGGTCTCTGGGGCAGAATGCCTGGGTCAAACCAAACATCTGAAGGAAGGAAAGCAAAATGATCCTGCTGTGTGGCTGAACTTAGCAATCAACTGATCCAGCCCTGCAATATTGAGCCTCCAGCCCTTGGCCCCTCAAGCCAGCACACAGATGAGCCCAGAGGATAAGGAGAATCAATTTAGAATATCCCATTAAAATTTCAGGTGGAAAATGGAGCTAAATGTCACCTTAGGACTGAATCTTGGGGAGATCATCCACACAGTCCTGCTCTAATAGAGTGTGGAAAGCAAAAGGTTTTCACCTCCTTTAACACAACAGATATAGGAAGTCTTGTGTATATTCTAGAAAACTAAACTAGGAACCTAAATTAGAATGAACTGTTAAAAATAAGCCAAAAAATTAGATAATGTAAAGATTAGGAGAATCTTCCCACCTTCATAACAGTTTAAAACAGTAACCTGCTTTAGGACAGCACAAAGTCACCAGATCTGTCTCTACACCCAATTACATTTGTAAGCTTCTCTTTCCTCCTTAGGAAACAGGAAATGCAATTTTCCTTCCAGAAGCTCAGCCTGGGTGCCCTGTGCTCACTCACACCCACAGGAGTGCATGGGCAGTGCCACCACAGTGTCCCCACCATGTCCTGCACATGGTCCCACCCAGCTCTGGGGAGGGCTGCAAAGCCTGGCTGCCCTCCACATCACATCTGACTTGTTTCCAAGAGATAAACACAAGACAAAACAAGGCTTTAAGACTTCACATGAACAGGTTCAACTTCAAAGCAAAGGAAACCTTGATGGGAACACTCCTGAGGGCAGAGGGGCTGCAGGAAGCTCATGTTTTGAATTTGGTCTGGGTTAAATACCCGCATGTTTAATCACTGACACTGATTTGAGGGGCACGAACACAGCAGAGACAGCTGTGGGGGCTGGTGTGGTTTTAGGTTTCCTCCTTTGCCTCTGCTCAGCATCACACACGAGCAATTCCAGATTTATGGGTCTCAGCATCAGCCCCAAGACAGGGGCTGATGCTGATTTCTTCCCATTTTAAAGCTTTCAGGTTTCTGCTCCAGTTTTAGGTTCATTTTAGTTTTAGTTTGTGGGGTTTTTTGCTAATAATTCACATTCTTCATTCCTCAAACATTCAATGAAACTCCTTCAGCACTTTTCACTGTGATTAATCTCACCCTCTAGGTCTTCCTTTTTAACATAATCCATTAGGCCTGCATAATTTTTTGTTCTGGACCTGGATTTATTCAGAAAGTTGCATTTTTAAGTGAATTCTCAATTACCATTTTGTTTTCTGGTTAACAAAGTGATTGCTGCTGGCAGCCTCAAGAGATCCAGCAAAAAAAAGCAGTTAGACAGAAATGTGAGGTTTCTTGATTAGCTAATGACACTGGCTTTCCCAAAACAGCATCTTTTATGCTGATCTACATCTGTTTGAATCTGAATTATCTGCTACTTCTATTTCCAAAATTTAAGGCCAAAACAGCCTGCCTGCTGCTTTCTCTGATGTGTCCAATGAAAATGTCACATAAAAAATTAAAAATAAAAAGAAACGTCATTTTGCCTTTTTTCTTTTTGTATTTTACTATTGAGGCTGCGTACAAGGGAATCTACTACTTCTTGACTGATAACCAACCCATCCATGGTGCTGGCACAGAAGGGGCAAGGAAGAAAATTAAGAAATCTTAAGAAAATGTGAATTAGGAAATCTTAAATTAACACAGGCTGCCTAAGAGACAATGAGAGCTGTATGAGTGGGTGGACTGTGCCAAAGTCACTTTTCCCTGGACACAGAGAGCCCTGGAGGCATCAAGATGGGCTGAGCACCCACCAGACTGAGCCAACTGGTGGCAGGTTGGTCATCAAAATACTGATTTTTATTACTTTGGCTACAAAAGCTTTATAATGATTGGTTAAATTGGCAATTCCAAGCTCAGTAAAACTAAGAAAAAGTAGTAGAGAACTTCCACAAAAGAATAAAACTGCTCACACAGCTTATAATAGGGAAACATATTACAAGAAACTGTGTTTGTCAAGCAATTATTTTTTAAGATCTGTCTCAAAGCATGAGTATTCTGAATTGGGTCCTAATGAGCAGTGTTCTTATTCTGATTAAGCAACTCTAATGACAGTCCAGCCCTTTTTTTTTATTTGCACAGCTGGACCAGGAGCTTGATGTAGAATTTTTCATAAGCTTGGAGTTTTCCAATGTATCATTTCTCAGAGCCAGCTTTTTACTTTCTTCAGACCAACTCTTTATCTTCTTCAGAACAGTAGAAAATTAGAGTGATCCCAATATTCTAAAGGGCCAGGCCCACTTCTTGAGCAAGAGGCTAACCCTGCTGTGAATGCTAGCAGCAAAAAAAAAACTTGAGAAATTGTCAGCTGTTGTCTCAAACTCCTCAGGGAGCTGCAAATTACCATTATACACAGTTGATAGATGCCTCTGCAGGAGTTACCTATCATGAAGTCCACATTAAAGACTTATTTATGTCCTTAACAGGAGAAGTCTTGCTGATCTGAATGTCTTTAAACAAAGGATTAATTGCCTCTCCCTGGAATATCTGATTTTGTTCCATCAGTCTGATTACATCACATTCCCCTGTCTACAGCACAAAACTTCATTACAGCCCAACCCCTGCAAGCAGCTCCATTACCCTAAGAGCAAGGCCAGCTGTGATTGCAGTGGAACCCCATTATTCAAGGTGATTTTAGCTCTCTCACTTCATCCCTCATGTTTGCTTTCTGCTGGGGTCTACAGTCCTGCAAACAGGGTTTGAATCTTCCAGGACAGGGAGTGTGAGCAGCAGTCAGCCCCCAGAACATTGGGCAGTGTTCAATGAAATCAAGAAAGGGGGATCAGTCCTTTTCCTGTGCCTGGTACCTGGTCACTCATTCATTAAATGGGGGAACTGGGCTCTTAGCCAGATCACAACAGAAAAAGGAGAGTTTTGTGTGAAGGAAGTATTCCAAAAGCCCAGCACCTGCCTACTCACTGCACAATCCACTCAATTGTTCAGCAACAAAGGGGTTAAATGTATGCTGAGCTGGAAACATCGTGGCAGCAAGCCTGCTGCATAAAATTCTGTTTCTTCCTCCAATTTCTGATGAAATATTTTATGGAAATACATTTAAGATATGTGGAAATATGTTTAAATATGTTCTGTCCACTGCACAATCCACTAAATTATTCAGCAAAAAAGGGGTTAAACACCTCCTGTGCTGGAAGCAGCCTGGCAGCAAGCCTGCTACGTAAAATTCTGTTTCTTCCTCTAATTGCTGATGAAACATTTTACAGAAATACGTTTAAAGTACATGGAAATATGTTTCAATCTGTTCTGTCCCATCTCTGGAAGCATTCAAGGTCAGGTTGGACAGGCCTTGGAGGAACCTGGGACAGTGGAAAGCGTCCCTGCCTATGGCAGGGGGTTGGGAGGAGATGATCCAATCCAAGCCATTCCATAGTTCTATGATATTATCAAATGTCTGCTTCTCATAGCCCCAATTCCCTTCAAAATTCACCTATTCAAGTTCAGCAGAAGATACAAGAAATGGAGGAGATCCTCCCTTTTCCTTCCTGGTAAATGAAAATACATTTATTGCCATGGACATAACCCAAAATCTGATCATTCTAGACCAGGGATAGCTTCATCCAAAGTTTAGCCAAAAGTAACACATTTCCATAAGAACTTTGCACAGTGAAGAATCAGTGGCAGTAATTAGGTAATTTTGAACTGAACACCTCAAAATGAGTGGTTTCAGTGCCAGAATCTTGCCTTAACCTGACCACTCTTTTCTAAGCAAGTCCTAAAGGACATAAAGATGAAAAGGAGACAAAGAAGCACATTTATGCATTTCAGAATCACAAATTGTACAATTCAGCCTGCAGTGCCCTGCCTGGCATTTCAAAGTCAGGGACAGTGAAAGGGACAATCTCTGATTGTTGGCAGAGCCAGGGGCTGAAACGCAGGGTCTGCCCCACAGCAGGTCCCCAGGACACCCCACTGCTCCCTGCGAGCCTTATCAGGAATAAAGCAGGAACAATTGCTGAGAGCCACATGGAAAGAGTGCCAGCAATGACACTGCAGCTCCTGGGAGGGCTGGAATTGGACACAGCTCCAGTGTTCCCTCTCAGGCACGTCCTTCAGTCCCCCTGAGCTTCCCACAATCCCAGTGCCTGGGCAGCCTGGACGTCCAAAGGATGACTGCAATAATTTTAAGTTCTGTATTAAAGACAAACAAAAGCTGATTGGAAAACCTCACTGAAAAGCAGGCTGCTTTTAACAAAATCACAATAAATTCTTCATTTAAAAAAAAAAAAAAGTGGTTAAAAAATTATTTGATATCAAATTTCCCCTGCTCCCTTCTTATTTCAGGGAGCTTTTTTTCCCCAGCAGCAAAACTGAAAAGGGAAGAATGTGACAAAAAAAAACCAAAGAAAAAAAAACAACACTTCAAGCAAAATCAACATATGTGTTCCAAAACTTTACAAGTAAACACCTAATTCATAAATTCCAAGAAAAAATACTTTCAATTTTTCTCTTTTGTTAATGAAAAAATACAATTTAAAGGGTTACATTGATCTATAACCAGTAGTTTTCAGGAGCTGAGAAGACTACACCCTATACATGTACCTCCTACCCACACCTGAAATGTGATAAACACTTTGCTCAAGTACTAAAAACACTTTGCATTTTTAAAATGGCATTCTGCTTTTCCAAAGATTTTCACACACACCCTCAAGTCCTACCAACGTTTGAAATGGTTCAGTTTTATTTTTGGAAATACAGCACTACAAAGTGCCCTACAGTGATATCTCTATCCAGATCCTAATGAAGAGTCATCCATAAAACAGAAGTGGCAATAAAGCCATTGAAATCAGACAAGAAGACTGGGGTAGTTAATATGTACATAAATTATTACTCAGTAATTAGCAGGGAGGTGCAAACATAAGCTTGACAAGTATCTGATAGCATAAAATGTAACAGGAGCTTCTGAGAATGAGCAGAAGGAGAAGGATCCTCAAGAAAAAGATGCCTATTAGTAAATCTCAGAGAAAAGTCTGCATCTTTCTGCACCTCCCTATTAATAAGAGAAATGTAAAAGGTCAAAGAGGAGAGAAAAAAGAAAGATCAGCTGAGGTCTAGAATGGTTCAGAAGCAGCCAAGCTAAGCAGGCTTGGAATTGTCACCCTGGCGTAGAGATGCTCAGGGCAGATACAGCAAAAAAAGGATGCAAGAAAAGGAGGCAAAACTGGGAATTCCAAAGAGAATGAGGCTGTTTGTCCACAGGATGAGAGGATCTCATCTCTTCAGGATGAGAGCTAGGGACATCAAATTAAGGTTCACAACAAAAGGCAGTTTGTCATTAAACCCTGTGTTCATATTAAAAATTGCACATCAAGAAATAGATGGACAGAACCAGCTGAGGGCTGCTAAACACACACAGACAAATATCTGCTGGAGGGGTTTGGGGGCTGGCAACTCCTTTTTAAACATTTAGATATATCTGGATATTCAGATTTTATCCTTATTTGCACTGAAGTAGAGCAGAACAAGGAGGCTGACTACTTTTGAAAACTTCATCCCAAGTTCTGACAGGAGCAACAATCCTAATGACTGTTGTCATGTCTTTATCAAAGCATTTGATGTATAGAACTCTTTAGGGTATAAACACCTGCAATTTTTTACTTAGAGTTCCCACTGGAAACTATGATCTAGATAATGGTAAGAAAAGGATATTTTTCTCTTGAAGTAGAGAAAAATGTCTATTTACCTCTCCCCAAAGACATTGCTCTTCTTCCTCTGAGGAACCTAAAGCAACTTGAGATGGTTCTTTATGCTTATAAATACAGAGAGCAAGATGTTATGCAAGAGCAGTCCTATAATTTATCTTGGCTGGCTAACCAGTGTGTTTGTTTATCCTCTTTTCCCACTTACACAAGAGTTCTCTGAAGCCCAGAAAATCGCTGCCCTAAGGCAGGCTAGATCTGCACAGCCATGAAAAGTGATACAAAGAGCCACAGCTCTAACCAAAAAAAAAATATAAAATAATAGCCTGAAGTTTAAAGCAACAAAATAATATACAGGCACCTATGCTGTCATCTCCTTCCCTGCTGCAGGAGCACAGGACCTCTGAGCTCTTTCCCCAGTTTGGGCAGAAAATATTCTTCTCCTAGAGAGCTCTGAAAATGCTCAGTGCTAATTAATACATTGAGCTAAAAATGTTCAATACTAACATCTATACAATGATTCTAAAGAATCTTCAAAGGATTGACTAAAAAGGCCATTTGGTGTAGTCAAAAGCCTGAACTTCTTTTGCAGCTAGCATATTATTAAATAAAAAATAAATAAAGAATACAAAAAAAAATAATATTTGGGAGATTTTACATCTTTCTACAAGGTGATTTTGTTCTTTTGTTTATTCATTGATCTCCCCATCCGCTGCATGGGATTTATTGCATGTGCTGTACACCTTATTCCACAATGAGAAAATTATTGACTGCACTGAAAAATTCTTCATGTAAACAGAAAAATAAGTACTGAACCTCAACAGGAATAATTCTGGGTTAAATTTGTTGTTTAACTTCTGTCTTTAGAGGGAAAATGAATGACATCTCACATGTAAGCTCCTCATGATCCCTTCTACCCTGAGTTACTGCATTTGAGGACCTGCCTCACTGAAAAAGTAGCTCCACTAAGAACCATCAACATTTCGATTATTTCAATTAAAATAAAATAGTTAACCTGAAGATCAATTTGAGAAGAAAAAAAGAAACCTAAAGAGATGTGAAAATAAAAACAAAATCAATAGGTTTATGTTTTTCACATTAAAAATCAATTATAATTGTGTTTTTAACAGATACATTCTGAATCAAGTCACTTCTGTAATCAAAGTTGTCACTGGGAGAGAAACTTTAGAATTTTTACAAGCAAAAGTAGGACAAGTCCTAGGAAAGCAGTCAACAGCTGTGTCATTTGGTCCCATTTCTATTTCACTGCCTATCAGCCTCAAAGCTAAATTCTATGAGTTTCTTTAAAAAAAATATGAGACAATACAACAAAGAAGAGATTTAAAGAGAGGTTTTAAAAAGCACAATAAAGTAAGTGAAGACATTTACAAGGTCACTGAAAAATTATGAAACCATGGGGAAAATGCATAAAGATATTTGTCTGAGCTTGTAAAATGTAGATTGAGACTGAAAGTGCAGCCTGGGCAGAGAACCTAATGTCAAACTGAAGGAAAAACAGTTAAAAAGGTTTTACCTAGACATGGATGGCACAAGCCAGTGGCTGTCTTTAGCCACTTTAACTGGCTAAAAAAGTGATTTTGTTATATTTCCTGCTCTTCTTTCCATAGGGGAAATCCCATCCTGTTTAGTACTACCTTGGGTGTAGCAATGTAATGAAAACTTATTTTGTTGTCTCATCACCTATCTCTTTAGAGACCACCTGGATTTTCTGCAGTGACTTCAAAACATTGATCACTATCATAGCACAAAACTCCTTCTGTTTTTTGGGCTCTCCCTGAGATAGGGAAGTTCTCACACCAGCACTGTCCCCATGGAAAAGCAATGTTAGCAGGAGGAGGAGACACAGCCTGCAGGGCTTTTCCAAACTAAACGAGTCCCTGACTCCATGACACGGTGGAAGAGCCAAGCCAGGAGTGCTGTGACTGCCAGGAGGTGAAAATGGGGCAAACAGGAACCACTTCTCCATGTGGAGGGAGAGCAGAGAGGGGGGAAATTCCTTGAGGCAGAGCAAGAGGCTCAGTGGTGGTACCCAGCTCTGAGCACGGGCTGAGAATCCCTCAGGGGCAATCACCTTCCTCTGACTTAGCACGAGAATATTTCACTTCAATTTTTTATACAGAATATTTGGACACCCAACTAAGATATAGGTGAAGAAGCAGATGCAAATATGTCAAGGTGGCTGAGGAGCACAGGAGTGGCAAATATATTGTATCATCCCTCTTCCACTCCTCCCTCTACTCAAGTATTGGGTTTTCTTTTGATTTGAGCATTGGAGGTTTGATAAAAATCAGTGTCATAAACCAGGGAAAAAAAACCCAAAAACCACATCTCTTTTAAGCCCAGGGACAGCAGGAGATGAGCAGTTGAGATGATCAATGGCTCTTGAACAGGTAGTCTGTGTTTTATTATACAAAATAATTTCAAAGTTGCATTCTCTGTTCCAGAGTGATAATAACTTTAAAACTTATTTTCCCTTAGATGTGTTACGTGGTCCTTGTGGATATATAATTCCTGGAGTCCCAAAATTTTGGGTTCAAGTGAGAGTCCAGCACAGAGCAGGCCAATACCAAAGGAAGGGGTCATGTCTGGTTCTCATCTCCCCTGTTGGTGCTTAACAGTTGAGTTGCTTCTGCTGGAAACTCTCCAGTGCTCTGAAAAGAAACTCCCACCACTCTGCATCTGTTGGGTTATTATGAACTGCACAGATTAATTACTGAAAATATATTTCCATGGTTTGAGGCATCAGTGGCTGCAAGAAAAAAAATGCCTTTTTGAACTCAATTGCTTTTGTTTCCAGAATGAGCCATATGTGGATGGCAGTGTGCAAAGCTTTGTCCCCAAGATATATGATTTTAACTATGGGCAGCCTCTGGAAAACAGCACCAATAAATGTGTCACAATGAAGTACTCTGTAGAAATGGCCATTTATAACATTGTGGCACACTCAGTTCTCCCTGCATCCATCATCTTGTCCTTGCACTTTCACATTTTTTAAGTGCAAAAAGAAGTTGGGAGAGGTTTCTTCCTAGGAGCTGCACTAGCCTGGTCTTGTGTGGAAAACTGTTCCCATGGAGCTGGTGCTGGGAGCAGCTGAGGAACCTCTGCACAATCCATGGCAAGCCTTGGGGCAGCTTTGCTGCTTGATTTAATCCATGGAACACTTTTCCTGCCACTGATCTCAGCAAAGCTCCCCTTTGAGGATGTTCCTTGCTTTGCTGAATTTTGCCGTTCTAGCATGGCCCTGCCACAGTTACAAGAGAAGCCATAAATAAATCAGTTTAGGCTGGATGGTGGATCCTGATCACCATCTCTGCATGTCCTGGGCAGAGGTGGCCTCCCCCAGGTGCTCTGCTGGCTTACATGAACAACCCCAGGGCTGTAAAAAACACTTATCCAACCAGATTAACATGCTTATAAACCAGACATATCTGAGATATTAACAAATATCTGGCATTGCAATAGCAGACATCAATATTTTGGGTATGTGTAACAACAACTGAGAACATGGAACAAGGAACCTTCCCTTAGACTACATGACAGGGAATATTTATTTCCTTAAAATTTTATTATATATCTAATGGGATCAGACTCTTCACTGGCCTTTAAACCCTGGAATGTTAAGCAGAACTGATAATAAATAAAAACAGCAATATTTTTTCATGCACATGTTGGGCTTACAGCTGTGGAACACTGTTCTTATTAATAACTAAATCTTGGTCAGGCAGGGTGAGATTATTAAAATGCTTGACATTCAAGCTCCATGAACACTGCTGCATGGCAATTGCCTGGAACAAGGACCCTGAGTGCTGCAGCTCTCACCTTCTCTTCTCTGTTGTATTGCTTGAGAATGTCAAGTGAAAAGCCCACAAGAGGTACAAAAAAAAAGGGAAATCTGTGAATAGCAGTGGGTCAGGGATGCTCTATCTGAGCACATCAAAGTCAAAAGGAGAGCAAACAGAGCAAAGCAGCTCCTGGCCGTGGCCTCAGAATCAACATTATTGCTGAGATCCCACCAGAACATTGACTCTGCAAAGAGCTGGGTTTTCACCAGGGCCTGTCAAACACCAAGGACAAATTTCACATCTCCCCAAGCCTGCAGAGTGCTCAACCCCTCTGGGATCAGCAGGGATATCTGGAGACCCAAGAGAGGGAAAAGGGAAGGCAGGACTGAATCCTGGGAACAGAAAGAAGGCAGGGGACAGATCACCCTGGGAAATGCATTATTTCTGTGTGAAACAGAGACAGAAATAAATTTAGGCACACTGTTAGTCACTGTCAAACCAACATGCCCTACTAGAAAACCTAGAATTTTATTGAGACCCGAAATAAATAAATAACAAGCATGGCTTTAAAAAACTCCATAAGCTATTCCCCAAATGCTTCAAATATATTTTCCAATACAGAAATGCTCAGCTGTCACTGTAACTTGAATTGAGTGATGTGTGTTGAAGTGTGGTGGTCTGAGAATTTCTCTGATTCTTCAGAATCTGTAAACTACTATATTTGCTGTAAGGTTCCAGTAAATTAAAACACAAACAATTTTGGTGGAGTAGAAAGGAATTTTTGTATCTACTTTACACAATGATGGGATACTTAGTAGGATTGCTAAATAGCAATAACATGATTTAATTGGTTTTGCAACAACTTTTGGAGAAAAAAAAAGCCCAGTTAAATGAACATGAGGAAATATTGTTATGATTTCATTAGCACAGCATCAAGTACTCACTAAAGTTTGTGTGTCCTAGTAAAGTAGATCAAAGAGGGGAGATGCACATAGTTGAAGTATGTTGTCTAAAGTCACAGAGATGTTCAACAAACAAACCAAAAAAACCAACATGGCCAAAAAAACCACCCAAATACCAACTGGTTTCATGCTCTCTACAGCATTTGTAGAAGTCAAAGTGGCCCCTCTGGGGTTTTACAGCTTATTCAAAAGAACAGTTCAAAACCTGTATGGCCTTTGAGGTGAAGTAAACTCTAAAATGAAGCCAGGTGCCTTTTGTGATAACCCCATCCTTTTGTCCCCTAGGAAGGCAGCCAGAGATGCACAAATTGCTCACACATTTGTGTGCTCCAGGTGCTGCCCTCGAGCTCTGCTCCCCTGCCAGCAGCACCCAGGGGCACCAACACCCATGGGCTTGCCTTGTCATCCCTAACTAACAACATTTAATGTTTTCTTCTCACCCTGCTCCTTCCTTTCAATTCATTTTTGCATTGGAGAGAGATTTTTGGCATCCTGCTTTATCTTCCTCGATTTACAGATTTTGGAGAGATGTCAGGAATTCAAACTAGGATGTGTCTAAGGTCCAGCAAAAGAATTAAATGGTAATAGGCAATTTTAAATACATATAGATAGATTTGGCATTGCCCCAGGTAAGCTGTATAAAAAGCTAGAAAGTTGAAGTTCTCTGCCATTAAATTCCCATCTCATTGCATTCAAAAGGATTTGTGTTTCGACAACATCCACGGTGTTTAGACCCAATTTTGTGTAAACTGGTAACACACAGGTTTTGGGAGAAACATTATCCTCAGAGGTCATTACACAGAGTTTATCCAGTGGGAGCTGAGGAAATAATAGTTACTGCTGTGGATATTGTAATTCCAGTTATGAGCTACAGCACAGCAACACCAAAGGGTAAAGCCTGACAGAGCAATAAAGCAAAATGAGTCCATTATCCCAAGAAAAAACATCCCTAATTCCACCCAGGTTCTAAACCAGCATTGTCACCATCAACAGCCTCAGGATTTATGCAGACATTTCCATCTCCAAAGCCCTTGATGCACATTAAAGCAGTCAATGCCTGCAGAGCTCCTGTGAGCAAACTTCATTATGGCCAGCACTCCATCTCAAAGAAATAAAGGTTTTTTTTTCCACAGGCTCACCTGCTGGCTGACCCAGTGCTGGCTCCATTCACACCAGAGGGGAATGCTACACTGCCATCCCACAGTCATAATCCCCTTCTCCATGGCACAGCACACACCACAGGCTGCACCAGAGGAAAGATCCCCTCCCCTGTAGATAATTCCACAGGTTCTTGTGTGCTATTGCCAGGAGAAACGCCCGACACACCGCATGAATCTGCACCAAGAGGAACAACCATGCTGTGTAAGCAAGACAAGGGAAGAGTGACATCCCCACCTCTGAGAGAGCCCTGAGGCAGTGCTGTATTGTCACTGCTCCTGGCTCAGGCTGGCAGTCAGGGAGGAGAGGGAATATTTGTCTCTGAACCAAGTGCACCAAGCAGAGCTGTGAGCCACAGGTACACAGAGCCTGCCCCAAGGTGCAGCTTCCCCCTACCAGGGACATCAGAATCCATGGGCATTGCCCTGCAGGTGGATTACATGTGGTCTGTGTGCACATGGAAAACATAACAAAGTGGATCTGGGTTTTTTTATGGCTTTTTCTTCAGTGCCAGCAGAAACAGTCCCTAGTTTGGGATCAGAGTTCATGCCACATCAACCTCCCCAATTCCACACCCATGGCAGGCTGTAGGGTCTTGCTCTGCTCCTTTCAAAGCAGCACATCCTTGATCCCTGCTCCTGTTTGCAGCAGGATCATTTGTGTGTGTCCTTGGGCAAGCTGTGAACCAAAGGTTTGGAAGCTGCTCAGTTAAATTGTGGCTCCAGAGCTGAGTGCCCATGCCCTGGTAGCTGGGGCAGCACAGCTCTTGCCATCTTATTGTGAAGCTCCCACACCTTCCTGGTGATTTCTCATGGGCATCTCCTCACAGCACAGCCAACGAACTCCAGCTCTCTCCTCACCCAGCTAAGCCACTCTTTTGTAGCACTCAGCATTATTGGACACAGCTGTGGCCTGTTCCTAATCTTTGCTGATCAGTACAGCTGCAGCTCCTCAGGTGTGAGATTGCCTTCTGCACTATCTTTATTTTCTTACATTCCATCCCTCCACACACAGCTTCCCCTGCCCTGTGCTCTCATGGAAACAGGACAGGAACATGTACAAACAGCCCTGAAAGCAAAAAAGGCCACAGCAGCTTCTGTATCAGAAGCACATTGCCCGAACCTTCCTTTCCAGGGCATGGCATTGGTACCTGGAGAACAGAGCACTGATGATGTAGGCTTTAAGGTGACAAGGTCAGCAGGAGGAGCAGGCTTGCCTCTAATTTGAGGTTTCAAGGAGGTTAAAGTCTCATTACAACAAGTTAAAATGGTTATTTTGCCCCCTTCTTTCCAGCTCTTCTGTGTGGTGGGTTGACCTTGCCTGGCTGCTGGTGCCCATCAAGCTGCTCTATCATTTCCCTCCTCAGCAAGACAGAGAAAATAAGATGGGGGAAAAAAAGATAAAACCCTCATGATTCAAGAGAAAGGCAGCTTAATAAAACAAAACCAGTGCAGAGGAGCAAAGGAAAACAAAAGATTTATTCTCCACTCCGCAGCAGCAGGCAATGTCTGGCCAATTCCCAGGAAGGAGGGCTGCAGGACCCATAGCAATCGCTCCAGAAGACAAATGTTGCAATAATGAACACACACACACACACACACACACAGCCCTTCTGCCATTGCTGAGCAGGTATCCTGTGATAAGGCACATCCTTTGGTCACAGCTGTCCTGCCTGCTCCCCTCCCAGGATTTTGTCCACCCCCAAGTGAGGAATGCTGACTCTGTGCTCCCAAACACTGGCGTGTGCTCAGCACCTGCCCAGCTCCCAGCACAGACTGTGAGGGCTGCAGAGGGGAAAATTAGCTCCTCTCAGGCAGATCCAAGGTGTTCTGTTCAGCCAAAACCCCATCCAGATCCCCAGGATGAGATAATGAGATAAGCACCAAGCCTCTCCCAAAGTTTGTCAGGACTTTTGTCTGGGAAGCAGAGTCCTGCCCTGGATTTGAAGCTTTATTTGAAATCACAGTGCCTGAAAACAAAAACATTTCAGATTCAAATAGGCATTTGGGGCTGAAATTTGGTTTTGTCATAATAATTCAGAGCAGGTTCCCTCAGGACACACTCAGTGCTCCCTCATTTCTCTTTTCCTCCTGATTCACTTTCATTCCTCCACAGCCTTTAATTCTTCAATTTTTTTCTGCTCTGGAGACAGCAGGGAAAGAGCATCTCATGCCTGATTCTTTCCCTCCCTTCTTTTACACTGTGCAACCAAACCAACAGCAGCTTGAGGACTTTATAAGACTGAAATAATAATTAAGAAGACTGAAACTATAATTAACAGAAAGAACTAAACACCAAAGTAAGAGGCAGGAAGAATGAATGTTGAACATTACCTTTTTCTAGCCCAAAGACAAACAGATTGATTTTTAGGATTCATCTTCATAGTATTTCAAAGAGAGGCTTCATTAGTATGAGACATTGATCTAGCAGCCCAAGATGTCTCTATTGTTTGAGTTCTGCTGGCTGAGCCACCTGGGTGCAAAAGCTTATTTCAAAGCTCTGCACTCAGAGGGAAGTCAATATATTGCTTTGCTTCTATAACTTCATATGAGCTTGTGCACTGAAGACAGGAGAAAAAAAATATTAAGGCTAAAATATTCACAGTGGGCTGCAAAGGATTAACCCCTTCCAAATTCAGGGCAGGAGGGTTAGAGCTTTAAGGATCTTGAAGGTTCCTTCAAACCCAAACCATTCTCTGGCTCTATGATTGATCTAAGGTGTACCCATGAAGAACACTGACATTTTCTGTCTAACTATAGCAAAAAAAAAAAAATCTATGTATTAATTAGCTGCAAACTCATCTGACTTCCCACACACACACAAATACTTTGGAATTCTAGTAGGCATCCTATAGTTGGTTTTTATAAGGATTATCTGACTAAGAAGTTATATTCCAGAAAGAAAACTGCTAAGTCTGGTTTGAGTTGTAATACCTGCCATGATTGATGTCCTGCTGTGATTATTCAGAAAGTCCTCTGCCATGAAATAGATAAAACAATACATAATTACAATTCCTGTTCTGTCTGAAATAAAGCTGCCCTCCAATCCCTCTCATGTAATCCAATTTGTTTCCCTTGAAGCTTTTGTTTTCTGCCCAAATATCCAAATTAATCATCTCCCTTCAAACTTAAAAAACATTATGAAAATCACCAAAAAGCAGAACCTGAGAAATTTTCCTGCTGGCATTTCATTCTCAAGATAAATTTAGCGAGTCACAAAGTGAAAACCAAATCCACTCTGCTAAACTTTGTGAAATGGGCTGCACAAAATATACAGCAACAAAACTAGAACCACTAAAAATATTTATATGTGTTCTTCAGGAAAATGCAGTGTACCTCTCAATTTCACCCACATTCATTAAACTTTTTCAACTGATGACAACTGAAGAACAAATTAAACTAAATTATGGCTTAAACTGGAATCAGCCAGGACCCTGACCCTGTATAGTCCACACAGAACTCTCTAGTTAAAAATATTGTGGTTTGGAAAGTTTTTACTAACCCAAGAGGAAATTTCAGTCTTAAATTCATACAGACTTTTGTTTTCCCACTGCACCAGACTACAACAGAATAAATTTATGAAATTAATCTCTTTACTTATAAACAGCAATATGAAACAGGAGAAGCTATCAGCAACTCCAAGTTTTATGCATGTTGTTTTCAACCACTCAGGATTGAAAGGAAAATTAATTATGGGACTTTTTCCTTCTGGAAATGTTTTTGTTTGGGGATTTTTTTCCTTTTTTAGCAGTGTAATCATTGCTGTGTCTTTTCTGGATGTTTGTCTCAAAGGATGGTTGAAGATGAGCAGCATCTAAAGCTCCATGCTGAGCAGCAGCACACCAGGAAGAAATGGAGTATTCAGGACATGAATATTCATCCGTTAAATAAGGATGGAAGGGGTATCAAAATCAGCCTCTTACCTGTGGGTCAGGTTTGAGGCACTTGGCAGCACAATTTTGGGAAACAAACAGCGCTGCTGCTTGGTGGAGACACAGAGACCTTCTGTCTCTCCCAGAGCCCATCTGGCATCTCCCACAAGCCCTGAATTCACTCACCCAACACAAACAAGTGAATAAGCCCTGTGTGTTTAATACTCCACAGAATTTCATCTTAAAGGGAGCTGGGGAAAAAAAAATAGGAAGGAAGGAATCAGTCTGGCTATTTGCACAACAGACTACACACTGTTTCCTCTTGGTCAGGGCTAATTCCATGCACTGATATTATTTGCATGCTTTGCTGATTGGCATTGGAAGAGAGACATTATCTCATAGAAATTGAAAGCAAGCAAATGAATATGGGTATTTTATCACCATAAAATAGAATAAATTCAAGGGGTTTATTCAGATGAATACTATTATTCTGTCAGTCCCACCTCAGTGACTAAATACTGTTATTTGGGAAGAAATACATACACAACTTGGTCAACAAGCCAGGATTCCTTTAGGAGAAAAGAAAAAACAAAAAAAAAACAACCTAGATTTTATTTTTTTCCTCCCTTTTCCCTGAGTGGTAAACAAATGAGCTGTGAATTCAGCTGCAGAAATAAACCTTGCTAATGTATGAGGTCACCTAATTTGAGGATGCATTTAGTCAGAGGTGTCTGACAGTCAGATCAATGCATTGATGCCCTTCTCACTCAATATTTAGGAGTGTTGAGACACCGTGTGTCATTAAAGGCCCATTTCCAAATACCATGATAGCTGCACCACAAGACTAAAGAACAAATTTTATTTATTAAAACCCTCAGCTGCTCAAACCAGATTGCTCTGTAAGACTCTTTTAAGGAATTAAAGCTTCAGTCTTGGGACTCTCAAGAACAGCTTGTTTGAGAGGTTGTGCTCCTTTACAAGATGAAATCATCTCCAGGATCACAGATTAACACTCCACTAACCCTCCTGTGAGGCCTCTGGCACCTCTCAGCATCACCCAGAGGCATGGAGTTTACAGACATAAGACTCACTTTATTTGGCTTTAAAGTTTGGGATTTTTTTTTAACTCTATTGGCACAAGACTGGTCCATGCAATTTCGTACAAGATGATTCTTAAAACATAAGTGCAGTAATCCTATCCCAGCTGTTCCTGAAGGTCAACCATCATAAAGAACTGGATAAAGTCAAGTTGTTATGCTCATGAAAGTGTAAAGAGAAATTAAAGTAGAAGATCTGGTTATGCAGGAGAAAATTTGGGGTTTTAACACGACAAAAATGTAATAAATAATAAACAAATACAAAAAATATATCTTGAACTGCATAAACAAGTAGTTTGGCTCAGGTTAGCAAAATTTTTATTACACACCATGCAAAAGGCAGCTTAGCTGAGGTACTTGGCAGGTCTGAGGCAGTTTCATAGGTAAAATAACTCACAACTCATTCCTCCAGTATTAAAACTGATCTGCACTTGTAGCTTTTCTTTGTACCACTATAAAACATAATAGAATTTCCCCTTGACTTATTCCCATATCACCATCATTAAGTGATTACACTTAAAACATCAGAGAAAGAACATTCAACATCATAGCCAAAGCTGCTCTATGATATTTATTTGTTATTTGCTATGCAACATCAACTATAATTTGAGTCATCATCATTCTTCTTCAACAAGGAGGCAATTTACTGACAGCAAATGAGCTGGGACTAACATGTTTGTAGTGCACATATCCAAGTCATCAATACTGTTTCCTATGGTATAGAAAGCAAAAACCAAAAAAGAAACCCCCAAAAAAAGCCAACTCCCCCCAAAACAAAAAAAAAAAACAACCAAAAAACCCCAAAAAAATCCCCAAAAAACCCCCCCAAGCAACAACAACAACAAAAACCATACAAAAAAAAACCAAAAAACCCCCCAAAAAACAAAAAAAAAACCAAAAAAGCAAAAAGAAAAGAAACAAAAAACCACCACAACAACAAGAAACCAAAGCAAACAAATAACCAAAAATAAAACTAAACCATAACAAAAAAAAAACAAAAAAAAACACCCCCCCAAAACCAAAAAATGACAACAACAACAAAAACCACCAAAAATTAATTAAATTCATTATTGGACTGTTATAATTCTCAGTTCAGAAGTGGGTACATGAAAGAAGTCAGAATCCAAAGTGTTGGGCACAGCCTGGCATTGACAGCACTCCTGGCTCTGCTTTGTGCTCCCTGTTTGTCACAGGATCACAGGCCAGTGTGAGTTTAATGAGCCCCAACCTCATTCTGTCCAACCTCAATTTAATGAGCCTCCCACAGTCCCCAGAAGAGGCCAGAGATTCTCTACAGGGTCAGATTTCCCCATTCTGCATTGGGCCACACAACTCTTATCACTTGGTTTCTAAAGTTTTTTGTTCTTTTCTCTTAGTTTACAACTTCCAAAAAACAAACAAAAAAAAAAAAAAACCAAAAAAAAAAAAACCAACAGTTTCAAGGAGCTGAAGCTCTAAATCTCATATTTAATGGAAAGCTGGCCAAATTTATACTTCAAATCTCCTTAGAAATCCTAGGCTACATGTTATTTATTTCCAGAACTCTGCTCTATTTTCTGTTACTTGAGTCCATCCTTCCCTGGAATTTCTGATGCAGCTGCAGGGAACTGGAGGAAGAGGAGTGGAGATCTGGAGGGTGAGTGGGCAAAGCTGCTGAGCAGGGTCTGGGGGCTCCTGCACCAAGAGGGGCAGGTTGGAGAACCAAATACGTGATCATGGTCTGTCAGACTAAGCCCTTTTCTGACCCACAGAGGTGTTTTAAAAACTTCTATTCCATTTTCACAGTCTCATGAGAAGGGGGAGACAATACTGATGTTATAATTCATGCCATACCAATCAGAAGCTAATTATTTCTTAATTACAATACATTATAAGTGTTTCTTGGCCTATCAGCTTTTGCCACACCATGCTGTAAATGCCTTAAAGCCAGTCACCTAAAATTACCCTTTTTGGGTCCTGCTGCAATGTGTCTTTCAAAATTCTATTTCTCCAAAGTATCTAGTCTCATTTGCAAGTGCATCCTTTGAAATTTGTTTGTAGCTCCATTTCTCTCTCAACCACGTCTGTCCCATTCCAGGGCATTTCTAAGCCAGCATTTCTTGTCTCAAGGTTTGCATACAGATGCACACACTGTGTGAGACTTTGTCAGGCTTTGAGAACTTTGTACAATTCCATTTCCCAGGTTGGTCATGTCTGATGGCAGCTCAGCTCATCAGCTCCCTCTGAGCTCAGCTGGGTGAATCCACAGGGATGTCCCAGAGCTGTCCTGGTGCTCCAGGCTCTGCATTTCCCACCACAGAAGCTCCTGAGCTGGGAGAGGCAGAGGCTTTGGGACCCTGCCTGGACCTGGGGCCACCACAAGCCACACACAGGTTCAAGTGCCGCCACTTTCTGGCTCTGTCACTTCCCTGTCACATCCCCTCAGACATTTTCCTAAAGCACAGCTTGCCTGTGTTCTCTATAAATCTGAAGCCCTTTGGGGCAGATATTTTTCTAATTGCCTGTTTGTACTGGCAGAGGCCTCAGCTGGATTCTCCAGAGCCTAAAAATCTCAATTCCAGGGCTGCCTTTTTCTGCCTCAAGCACTGTGTTTTTCTTTTAAGTCAGTGAACATTTTAGGACATGAATCTGGAAATCTAAGTATTGCTTTATTATAAAAGTGTTTATGTTTTTAATTCTTCCTTCTCTCTGTATAATGAAATTACAAAACAGGAATCTTTCATAATAAAATTTGATGTAGATATGCCTGGAAAATGAAATCAGAAGGCAGCAGCGATGGGAAAAGCTGCCATCAATCACTGCAGGCAGACAGAGGTAGAAAATTCAGTAATTTGATAAAAGCTGCAGTAGAAAAATCAGGAAAAACATTATGATGCCAGTAACTGCATATTTAGCATCAGATCTGCCCTGCACATCAGGCTCCTGAGCGATGGCTACAGCAGAACCTGCACTGAAGTCAGGCTGCAGCTGCTTATTTAGGGCTGAGTTGGGCTTGTCCTTAGCCCCACTGCCTGTGGGACCCAGACAGTGACCCAGGGCTTTTCTGTCACCCCCTTCCTTCCACAGCCCCCAGAAATAATCCAGGGGAGAGGCACAATGAGATGAAGCTTCCCCCCACCTCATTCCTGATGAGCTGACTTCCCAAGGGTCAGGTTTGCTCCCTGACTATGGAGATGCTTCACATTGGAAACCAGGTTTTAGAGCTGGTGTTTCAGGCAGAGAAGTTTCCTCCAAACATTAACTTCACTGAAGGCTTAAATGGATAAAATTTATGGAATTTACCCTACAGTACTTAAATAAACACCATCATTCACCTCCTCAGCATTTATGGAGCAGGAGAGTTGAGGTGCCCTCCTCTCCCCTGTTCCACAAGGAGCATCTGAAGCAGCTCCTGCTCCAGCAGAAGTCTTGGGTCAGAACAGAAACTCTGTTTTTTTATAAATTTGCATTCATTAACTCTTGCATAAGAATGCCTGCACATTTTTTTTTAGAGACTGGGAGAGGTGCAATGCAACAAATTGCTCTAAAAGCCCAAATTTCTCTAGCTGTCTTCAAACACAAAACCACAACCTGCCTAAAAGCTTCACAGCCTTCTTGCATTAATGGAAGAGATAGAAATTATCACTAATTTCAGCCCCAAGTTTGGAACTTCTAAAAAACCAAAGAAACAGTCATAAATCACGGTTTAGACAGACAAGAAGATTCTTGTTGGAGTTTCCAGTTCTGTTTGCAGGTTGTGGGTGTTCTTTCAAAAACAAAGGATAAAGACTAATTTACATTTTTATAACAAACAAAGAAAACACTAGCATAAAACACCAAAAAATTAAACACAAATTATTTTAAGGCAAACTCAAACTCTAGTGTTTTTAATTCTAATTTACCCTAGTGAATAATGGCAAAGCCTACCAAAAGACAGCCTCAGAAAAGCCTCCATGAATAATCCTGTCAACCAGAAGTATTCAAAAATCTAAGCATCAAACCAGAAAATATTTTGCTGCCATTTCTTGTGAATTCAGGCAGCTGAAAATCCTTTTATTGAAAGATAAAATACTCATAAAACATATCACACATCTTCAGACAAAAAAAAGTCAGTCATAAGTTATGATTACACTTTTTTTTCCTCTCTCCAAGGATCTCTGCAACTCTTATTTCCAGACTTCTTTCTTTCAGTGAATGAGAGAAAAAATATGTTGGGAAAGGACTGGGTTTTTGGAAGAGAAAAATTGCTTTTATTGTCAGTAAAAAAAAAACCAACTAAGGTTATAGGTAATCCCCTAGGAGAGCACTCCTGAAGATTTAAGTCAGCAAATGTGAAAGACAAAATATTCTTGTGGAAAAAAGTTCTCCTATAAAAAAAGTTATCACTCCATTAAAGGCCATCAGTCACAACTTGCTAATTTGGGCAGCACCAACACATTGGAGCAACTTCTCTTTGCCACAGGCAGAGCTGAACCTCTGATCTAGCAATGAAACAGCCCCTCTTGTCATGCTGCTGCAAGAATTTAACATTTAGCCACCCCTCATGACAAAGGGGATCTTAATACCACCTTTGCTCTTTTTAATTGAAAAGATACTATTTCACATTAAAGGGAAAAACCCACTATGGTTTATCTGATAGAAATCAATATGGAACTGGGAAGTTCAGTGGTGTAAACTGAGCTCTTTAAAATAAACAAAACAATAAAAAAAGCTAACTCAGTCACTCCATAAATAAATCTTTCAGACCTGATTTCAGCAGGAGTCAAGTAAAAGAAACCAACTAGAAAGATATTACAGGAGATTTTGCTTCACAGAGGAAGTAAATTTGCATTTTACAGCTGTTTATGTGTATTTGTGATACATTTAATATGCTGTGACCTTCAGAAGTAATAAAATTTGAGTTTTCATCCCATCAGCTGCTATTTGGCATGCTGCAGGTTGCTGAGGCAGGCCATCACTCCAAAGTGGGAAGCAATAAACTTGTTGGACTCATTTCCCTGAAGCACTCTGACTCCTGGCTGACACTTGGAGCAGTCCTAGCTAATTATAATTGCTCCATAAAAACAAGACTTGGGCAAGAGTGACTTTTTAACAAAGTATTCTCTGAATGGCTTGGCAGAAATGCATAATTTCCCCTTAAATGCTTGGAGATATCTTTAGGTGAAATCAGGTGAGTTACCTCTAGTTTTTCTACTATGAAGTTTGCAATAACAAGGAACAATATTGCTGCTCATGTCTGCAAATAAAAATACAAGGCAAAATTGTCATTGCTTAAATCCATGAACAACAATAAGAATGGGATGACAAGTGAAAGAATATCATTGCAAGTAGTGTTTCATGATAAATAATTTTTTTAATTGCATTTGTACCATCTTGGCCCAGAGTGGTACTATTAAATTTCCTGTGATTTAAATTACAGCCTTGTGGAATTTGTTGGATATTTATAGGTTATAAAGGTTTTCCACAGTGGTGTAAAGGCAATGCCTTTCCAGCACAGAGCAGGCACAGCAGAAAAGTTGATCACATTTACCAGAACAAGGCATAAGTCATGACTGAACACAGCAGACTCTTTGAAGGAACAAATTATTTCTTAAATTTGCTTTATTCATAAGGATTCCCTAGATAAGAAAACTTTCTACTCTTTCTCCATAAGACACCAGCACATAAGAAGAAACAATTGCTGAGTCTGAACAATCTGGCTGGACCAGCAATGTAAAAAGACATTGATAAACTAGTCAGGGATAGAGTAACCAACTGTTTTGCTGGAAATTCCCCAATAAAACATGGAACTAACTCAGTCTGCTCATCCCATCAGGCTCCCCCAGCCCCACAGTGGGAGCTGAAATCTCTCCCTGATAATTCAGCACCGTGTTCCAAAGTGTGGCAATTATGCTTCCCACACAGCTATTTGGTTATTTACATCTATTTGTACAAAATCACAGCAAAAACTGAGCTGTGGTTCCTGTTGCTTCAGCAGAGACTGAGTCTTTAGTTTGTACCACTTTTACCATAGTTAGATTACTTTTAAGTTCAAAATCCTTTCAATATCTTTTCTTTAAAAGAATGGACAGTACTCCTTACAGGAATTGTTTTTCTCCCTTGTCAGCTCTAATTTAATCAAGGGAACTTAACCTCTCCATAAAGGCAGAAATATCTTGGTCTCTTTTACCCTGGTGGAATTTTTCTCCAGTTTCTAACAACTCACTCTCATTTTTTAAGCTGCAACCAGACACACAATAACCTGGCAACTTCACTCAACAAACAAAAATTGGTGCTTCATTAAACAGTGCTGTGTGTTTTGATCAAGACCATTCACCAACAGATAAATTTTACACACCCATTGCAGTAAGGTGGAAAAGTTATAAAAGAAAAGCCTCACAAAACCAGGCCTGCTCTGTGAGATCAGTGGCTGGCCTGTCAAACCAGCACTTTGCAAGCTGCCATGTGAAAGCAATCCCGGTGTGAACAGTTTGTTAGCACAGCAATCTATTCCTGGGTGAAAAACAACTTGCACCTGCATAAACATTAAATCTATCCCATAAAACCAGTGAAGAAAATATGTAAACCATTTAAGAATAGAGAGATTTGATGGACAAGTAAAATACTTTTTTACTAACCAATAAAGTCATTAGTAAGAAAGCTGCTAACCAGTTAGAGTCCCACACCAGGTCTGTAAAATTAGTTATGGGAATAAAAATTATATGCATAAAAAAAAAAATTATGTATAAAAATGAGTTATGTGACTAAAGAATGGTCTTCCTCCTGCATGAAGAAAGTGGAGTCTCACATGGTTTATTCCAATACACACATTATGTTAAAATACTTTCAAGGCCATAGGGCAAGGAATGAATTGCAAGATGCTCAAAAAAGCCCCAGAAGGGCTCAGCAAGCCCAACTGAGGCTGCTGGTGCTGTGCTTGTTCTTCCATAGCTTCACTGAGCAACCCTGAGGAGCACATCTGTCTCCCCACTTCCCAAAGATGACGTTCTTTAAAGTGCTTAAAAAGTGAAGGCAAGAACACTGAGCAATAGTGGCCTCAGGGGTTCCCTCTCAGCAGCATTAAACTCTGTACCAGATCAGGATTTGCTCATTCAGTCCCTCAAAGGAGTCAGTTTTCTCTCTCAGGCCATCACCAGGTGTGGAGGGCAAAGCCCAGGGGCAGCAGTGAGGTTGGAGGGGGGGTAAAAGCAGGAGGGGTGAGAGGAAAAGCAGGAAACTCTGCTGGCACCAAGATAACTGGGAGGTGTTCCCAGGACAAAGAAACTCTGCTGGCACCAAGATAACTGGGAGGTGTTCCCAGGACAAAGCACCCTCAGCTGCTCCTCATAAGTTGTGTTTTCTTCTAGATCCTCTCCCAGCTTCATCACTCTTCTCTGGACAGCTCCAGCTTTCTTCAAAGTCTTTGAAAAAACATCCTCCTAAAAACAAGCATCCTCCTTTTTAAAAATAGCAAATATCTCCATTTAAAAAAAAATTTAAAACACTCCTGAGTCACCAACTGTACATTTCTGGTTAGTCAGAGAGCACAGCCTGAATTTCATGCTCCTTTCTGTCAAATTTATGCCCACTGACAAAGCCCCAGGCAGGGCACAAAACCTTCCCATTCCCAAGTTAATCCATAAACATTCCTTTAAACAAAACTTCAACCCTCCAAGCAAGTTCCCTCTGATCTGAGCTTTGTGTCAGGCAGGCACAGCATTTCTGATCCTCCATCCCTGATTGCAAAGCCAGGTTTATCATATCATCAAGGCACAGCTCAGCTGCTGCTAAGCCTTCCCTGCATGCAGCTGCCTGAAGTCTGGCTGCTGATGAAAACATGGTTTGAGTTCCAATTTTTACCTCTTTGATCCCCATTTTGTCCAGAAATCAATTTTCAGCACTAAAACGCTCCCATCTCAGACGTGAGCTGCCTGAATAAGGCAGCAGATAGATCTGTAACCATTTTCAGATCTTTTGTTTTTTTCCCCCCTCATGACCAGGCACATGAAATTTTAAAATAGGAAAGCAATAGTGATTGTTTTGTTCCAGGAGTTGCTTATACATTTGAATTTCCCAGAGGTCTGATGGATTATAGCAGATGCCAAGAGGAGGTTGAATAGTTTTATTCCTATAATCCACACTCATTCTTTTGTCACATTTGTGTTGGCAGCACTCCCCTGGTACATTATCCAGCCTCTACATTAATATTGCAAAGAAATCATTTCTACAAAGTCTGAACTTCTTGCTATTGCAACTTTTGCTTTATTTTACTTAGAGGAGAAGGTATAAACTGTGACTCTGTCAGGATTACTTCAAGAACCTCTGGCACAGGTTGCCCAGAGAGGGGCTGGATGCCCTGGCAGTGTCTGAGGTCAGGTCCTGGTCTAGTTGAAGATGTCCCTGCTCATTGCAGGGCGTGGGATGAGGTGACTTTAAAGGTCCCTTTAAGTGAAACTACTTTGTGATTCTCACTCCCTGAGCTGGAGACTCTCCTGATACCTCTGGACATCTCACACGTGTGGGCTCCCAGCTCTGAATGCTCTCAGCCTTTCACAACCCTGTTGGGCCAAAATTTATTCTCCTCTGAGCCCAGGGGTGGCTGCAGATCCCAGGAGGCTCCATTTCAATCAATCCATGCACAACCACTTCTATTTCAGATATAAAGTGTGAATTCAGTCTTTTTCCACACTGACAAAGGGATCTCAGTGTCAACCACAATTTCCTTGGGTACCCAAGCCAAGACAATCAAATCAGAGGAGCACATTTCATCAGCAAAACCCAGCAGCAGGCAGAGCTAATTAATCACTGCAAACACATTTTCTCTTAGTCTGGCTGCTGAATTCTCTCACACAACCTCAATGTCCATGCACAACCCTTCCAAGACCGATGACCTTCCAGTTTCTGTGACACATGAGGTGCCCTTCCTTCTGCAGGAGCTCTCCACTGCTCCAAGACCGGCATTGAAAAACTGATAAATGGCTTTTCACTGGGCAGGGGGTGAATAATGAGGGTTCACAGGGGAAAAAATTAAAGCCCAGCCCCAAAAGGACCTCAGAGAAGCTACAGATCCCCTTGCTTCCTGGAGAAGCCACTGAACTGCAGTACAAACTTTTCTACACCTCTAAGTGACTTACCAAGAATACATTGCTAATATTGAGTTATCAGTGAGTAATTAATCTGCATATCTCTGCATGGGAGTGCCTTAATTCTGGAAACTGTTCTATGGCATAAACCCCCCTCTGTTGGAATCCAAAATGCAGGAAACTCTCAGAGCTTTGGGCCTGTAAGGCAAAGCTTAGAATTAAACACAATATTTGATCTGAGACCTTGGAAAAGGCTTCCAAATTCAGGTGCTAGAAGCAAAAATGTGGATTTATAGTTTAAAGCAGAGACATCTTAAGCTAAGTAAAGCTTAGCTTAGAGTTTTAGAGTTCAAGATACAGAAATAAATAAAAGTAGTTTCAGAGGTAAACAAAGAGATTAGAATGAAGCACTGTAGGTTTGTGTCATAATATAATTAAAATCCCACACTGTAGCATGGGTCCATAAGAAGAAATACTTAAGGATTGGGTCAAAAATATAAATGTCCTTGTGGGCAGTGTTTTATTGGTCAATAAATCCTTAAAAGGTCTTGTGACCTTCTAAACCATGTGGTAAAGATGTGAGCCAAACTCACCCTTCCTGTCTATGCAGAAGAAAATAAACCACATCATCAAAAACAACTCAGAGGTCCCATCTCCAACTCATTCAAAATTCTTTCCAAAATTCCCCAGAAGTGAATTATCACACTCCTCATTTCAAATATACAGGTGAGCCCTCTGCAGCCAGTCTAACAACACACTCCCATTTTTAAGTCAGTTTGCAGTGGGAATTTGAAGTCTTGAAGGTCATATTGACACTCACTGCCTGCTGGATTATCCTCAACAAGAGAGGGACAAAAGGAGGAAAAACTGTGAACAAATAAAAAACACTGTGAACAAATGCTACAGTGGCCACTGGAGATGAGAAACAGATGTTTGGGGGATTCCCTTCCCTTCTGCAGGTGTTTCTGGGTCAGAGTCCTGAATTACAGCTCTTTCTTTGCTCCCAGATGAGAGCAGCATCCCAGAGCATCCCCGAGGAGAAACTGGACCACTGTGTTCTCATTCTGCCTCCTGGAAGGGGAGAAGGATGTGCTGAAGAACCTAATTTCAAGCCTCTCTCACTGGTTTGTTATTCAGGACCTGAGCTGTGCCATGCAGGGTCTCTCAGCAGAACTGCATTGAAAGGGAACCTCTGGAAATACCCCACTGCCAGCTCAACACCTGTACACACAAAGGGAGCTTGGAGTCATTGGAGGGAAATTGTACATAAATGCCATGGAGATTGGAGCAATATGTTTCAATTTGCATGTGTGTGCTTTATTTTTTGAAACAAGAATCTACAGGGCAGAACAAATGCATCGTGCACCGAAGCCAGCTCAAAAACTGTCAGCAATTAGTTTTCTTCAATAGAAATGATGGTTTTTTTCTGTGACAATGAAGCCCTGGGACTATTCTGCCTCCCAGCAGATTGCAGTGCAGCCCATCTGTAAATTCCCCAAAGCACCAGGACGTCTGGCTGTGCATGGTACTGCAATCAGGATGGGGAATGCTCTGAATGCCTGAGACTACCTTCAGCCATCTGGAGTCCTTCTTTATTAAATTATTTCTAGTGTTTATGCAGTCTCCTGCTAATTAATTTAAGGGATAAATTAGATTTCTCCCACGTCCAGAAAACTGGCATTCTTCAATTTAGTGGCAACTTGAAAAAGACAGACAAAGTAATAATTATATTGAGTATATTGATATAAAAATGCAAGGCTGTTAACTTAAACACCAAACACACACCACCCACTGAGCAAGAGCTCCCATTTCTGATCACTGGCTTTGCTGGGAGAAAGGAGATGATCCAGTTCTGTCCATTGTTAGGAAGAGGCTCTAATGCAGAGCTGGGCACAAAGCAAGATCCAGAGAAGAGCAAAACTGCCAAGCCAGCATTCCTTATCACACATGGCCTGCAGATACAGAGGCTACAGAACCCTGAAAGGGGCATCAACCAGCTGCTCCCATTTCCAGAAACACAATGAGATCACAGAGAGGCCTGTAAACCCATTTATACCTGTGGGTTTAATGCTGCAGTCACTAGTACCCCCCATAAAACCTGGAGATATTGCATATTTGGGGTTGCTCTTTGCCCCAAAGGTCTGTAGGATCGTGGTTGGAGCAGTAGATAAAGCAGGAACAGGTGAAGGGGTTTTAGGGAGGTTTGTAATTGTCTATGTTTTTTTTCTTTATTTCTTTTTAACAGAAGCTTGAATTGCATTTAATCAGAAAAGGGGTGATCACATAATTACTCCACAGCATGGATGTGCCATTCTGGGCTATTTTTTTTTCCCCTTTTAATTTCAGTCAGTGATTTGAAGCATTAATAACCTTCCTAATTTTTTCTAACTAATGTAAGCACAGATGCTAATCTTACTTACATAAGCAGCTCCTCACATCACTGTTTTCCAGGGACTAAAAGTTCAGCAAATTCATTAGACTCTGCAAGGGAATTGGTGAATCTGCCTGGGAACATTTGATCATTTCCAAGTGCACCCAGTTCCACCACTGAGCCCTGTCTGAGCCAGTGTCCAAACTGGTCTGTTCGGTTCTAATTTGGAGACCTCTCATGGAGGATGATATTCCTCTGAGGAATTCTGTTCCAAACCCCCAGAAATATATTTACCAATAACTATCCAATCCTAAAGTTCAACTAATTATGGACAATTAATTATCAATAAGTTGCTATAAAACCTAGGACTAGACCCAGTCAAGTTGCCTGCACGGGATTGCATCACTACACAGTCTCTAAAGAAATTAGGTCATGTATTCTGCCATAAATTTTAATTTCTTCTTAATGAAACTAAACTTGCTCATTACAGCAAACATCCCAAGACCAATCCCTTATTAAATTATTTTCACATGGATACAGTTTGAGAAAAAACAATTTTATTGGGAATTGCCTCATATTCTCCACTGGTAAGCTACAAGAATTGAGATAACATCACTAAAAGGATTTCAAAAGATTTAATAAAAAGTCATTTAATAGTAGATGGGTGTGAGAATTAAAACAATCTACTAATTGCACAATTTATCTTGCACTGCCTCCCATAGGGAGGAAGAACATCTATAAGTAAAAAGAATTAGATCTGGTTTTCAATAGAAAAGAGCACAGTGAAATGTTGGATACTCTCCTAGCAGAACTCCAGGCTTAATTCTCCCTAAAACCACCAGAACATCACCTTGCAAAGGCAGAAGAACCATTGGGGTAGGAAAAAGGATGCCTGCAGGCCATTGTTTGTTTTTTCCAGATTGAATTAAATGAAGAAAACTCTCCCAACCCTTTATGAGGCTGCATGAAATAAACAAAAAACCCCAAACTTCTAATCTAACATACTTCTGCCCTCAAACCTAATTTATAGTTTGGACTGACTCATGGGGCTTTATGGCCCTTTTTGAAGAAATACACTAAGACCAAAACACTAGCAAGGCTAGTTTTATTTCAAATTAACACTATGAAATATGCCTAAATACACACAGGTGATTGGAAAAGAAAAAAATAAATACATGGCTCACTAGTCAGACTCTTGTACAAAACCAGGACACCTTAAAGAAAACCTTGTGAAAGCCACAATCCTGTGGCAGGCTGAATCAGAGGCAGTACTTCCAAAAAACTCCAGAAGAACAGGATTAAACCCGTGGCAATTCTGATAAGTTACTTTCATCTTTTACTTCCTACAGATATAATCACACAACATTATAGTCACAGACACTTAAACACAGCAATTACAGAGCAATCACTCTTCACCACCCATTTATAAGTAGTTTAGGTTCCAGAAATCCCAAATGTAGCTTTGTTTGGGGTATTTTTTAGGTAAAACTAAAGAAAGGTAAGCAGAATGGAAGTAATTCTTCAGAAACTGAAAAAATATTAGTTCAGAAGTGCCATAAATGTTGTTCCAGGTGCACCAGACCAGGCAGATTTGTGTTGCAGCGCTCCATGGCACAGAACCCTTCCCAGTTCCCTCAGTGCCACCCCGTTTCCACCACAAACATGGAGTAAAATATTGAGCCACATCCCAACAATACTCTTTGCATTATATTAGACTGATTTCACCAGCAATCCTTTCCCTCTTCAATCAATGCCAATTCCTCTCAGAAATAGTGGCCTTTACAGTGGAAATGAAACTCCTAAACTCTGATGCCACAAACTTAAGGGTGACAGCACTGAGGCAGCAGCACCACTTTTGTACTTCATGAAATTCTAATGTTTTGCTCTATTTTGACCAATAAATAGGAGTTATTATTATTTTATTATTTAAAATAATAACTATTCACAGAGTTGTTGCTAACACACATCATTGCCTTCTAAAACAGCTATTTCCTGAAAAAAGAAGAGAAAGGATAGCATCATTGCTGGAAAAGCAAGTTTTGAAAGAGTGACTGTATTTGGCATGGCAGACACACTGTGCCTTTAATTTGGTTTTGACAACCCCACAAACGAGTTTGTTAAAAAATGAAGCAGGCATGAAATGGATGGTGCTCTCTTGAATCAAAACTTGTAACAAAAGTGATATTTAGGTTTCAATTTCTTGAAACCTAAATGAGCCTTTCCAAGGGTCAATCAGTGGGAATTGGAATCACTGGAAACAATTTCAGTGCAAGCCCAGAGCACACTCACCAAGGTGCAAGAGAGGGCGAGTCTGTGCTGGAGCAAACAGCACTGGGGGGGAATTATTCCCAGTTAAAAGGTCCATTAGGGCTTCTGAAGCACTTCTGCAGTAATAGAAAAAACAATTAAAAAGCTGAAGTCTTCCAGTAGGCTCTGCCTTTTCATTCAGTGAATCAAAGTGGATCTTGTTTCCTGTTTCTTGGAACAGAAATTTGCTTTTTTGAGCTGAACTTTTTTGGCATTAAACAGCTTTATAATTTTTGTCTTGTTTGGAAATAACTTTTTAGCAATTTTGTTGAACAGCAGAAGGAAAATAATTAAAATTACCTTGTATGAAAAAATTTATTCTGTACAAAATTCATTAGAATCACACATTAAAAAAAATAAAACCACAAAGCCGTCAGCCTTGGCATCCAGAAATTTTGTATGTTTTTTTTTTTTTTTTTTTACTTATTTGGGTTTGAAATCCAAGCTTCCAAGATCATCACTGTAACCCTGTAACACTGTGACCCTATTCACATGATGTGAGTAAGGGACCTGAGGGCTTTTTCTATTAACAATTATTTAATTTCTTGTCATTACTGAAAAGAAAATCCTGGCAGTTTTGTGTTTGAATTTTTGGTGATACATTTGGCACAGACGTTTCCCTGTGTAAAATTATGACACTTTCAGACAGGGATATGTTGAGTGTTTTCTTGGCTGGGCACAGTGCCTGACAAAATCCAATTAAGTATTAAAGACAAGTCTCCCAACTCATTTTGAATGCTTATATTTGTCATTCAGATCCCTTTGCCTCCAGTACTGGAATAAAATATCAAAGAATGCAAGGTGCAAAGGTGTCCAAGAGTCTCCAACAACAATTGTATCCTCTGCTGTCATAAATAAATAAAAGGAAACCAAATAAACGTTGTGGGAAAAACATTGCTAAAAGTGTTTCATATCTCATATTGCATTTGAACAAATGGATGATGATGGAAAGCACAGCTTGCTTTGCACTTGAATACTGATGGTTATATCTGAAGGAGTTATTTTTCTGAATATGATATTTTTGTCTATTTTAAGGGAGCAGTTCCATTTATGTTAGATATTTTGACATGATTACCTTAAAAGACCATGTAGCTTATTCCAACTTTTGCCTTGATTGCATAAACCAGCAGTTATTTTCATTTAAGTGGAAAATATTCCGACTTGAGACACAAACAGGGCGAAACTTCTGTCTGCTGAGCCATCTATGCAACTTTCAAAGCTCCATGTGTTATTGAGGCTGTCATTTCTGTTTCCCTCCGTGGGGAAAGCTGACTCTAATCCCATTAGCCCAGCTGAAGGAACCAGGCAGGGCCAAGGCAGCAGCTCCACTGTCTGGGGATTTCTGCTGCTCAGAGTGACCCCAAGCCTCTTTTCCCAGCCCAGCAGCCAAAGAAGGAGTCAGAATTCTTCTGTTCCTGCTCTCAAGGTTGTTTATTTTCTCTTATCTTTCTCTGACCTGCTGAGGTCTGTCTGGCAGGTTGGGTTGTGGCACTCTGACCATAAAAAGATAACCAGGGCTGTGTTATCTTTTTATACCAAAAACTACCTGTACTTCATTTACAATAATTTTCCAATGCCCATCACCCATGTTAGACAGTCTGTCTCTACTCTAAACCAATCCAAAAGTGGCACCATCACCCAGAAGATGGAGGCCAAGAAGAAGGACAAGGCACACCCAAATCCCTCCATCTTGGCTTCTGAACCCCCATTCTAAAAACTCAAAATTCTACTTTTCTATCTTGTAACTTTTGTCTATTATCTTAACTTTTTGTCTATTATCGTAACTTTTGTCAATTATCTTGTAATTTAGTGTTAGACAGTCTGTCTCTAACCTAAACCAAATAATTTCTCTCTCTGTTGCCTCTTTTTGTCTCCTAAGCTCCAAATGAAGCTTCCAAGCTGGTGCTGGAAAAGGAGCAGGAGCCTTGAGGAAGAGCAGGTGCCATGTCCAGAGCCTGCATTTGCCTCCTCCTCTGCCCAGTGCATGAGGAACCTTCCAGAGCTGTGATGTGGATGTTCACACATTAAATTCAATGGTGTGACCCAACACCCTCCAGTTTTTCCATTTCAGTGCAGCTGGCTCATCCCATCAAGGTGATTTAGGCTTCAGTTGCTTTACTTGTTTCCCCAACCAGCTGGAATTGGCCACTTAGTCACCAAAGCTGATATGGTACCTAGCAATGTTAATTACTCTGCCTAGTGAGCCTAATAAAGAGCAAAGCTTTGTATTTCTCTGTTCTGTTTCCTAATTAATTCACTGTATGCACTTCACAAAGTGTTTTATAAGGAAACAGATACAGGCTGCCAAGTCTTCTTCCCCTGTAAATTCCAGGCTCTGCTGCTTGTATTGGAAATAATTTTAGCATGCTGAAAAAAACAGAGGAAGGCATTGGACAAAAATAAGCATTCATATTGAGAGATTAAATATATTCCAATTCAGCCACAGGATTTTGAACATTTCCTTTCCACCAGGGTCTCATTTTATGAGCATACAGGTAATTTTGCCATGGCATGTGACTGAACTGATTTCATTGCTGCATTGTCTCAGAATTAAATTCCCAATAAGCAGCAGTGAGCTACGGACAAGGGGATTTCCTTTTTCTTGTCCCATCCACAATCCCTGAGTCCCTGCTTTGCTGTCAGCCACCATCATAAGCTGGAACAAGTTTTAAAAGTGTGGAAAAATATTGAAGTTGTTTGGTTTTGACACCCCCCAGGGAACGGGTGAAACTCCACTGACACTCCTTTGGGCATGGCTGGAAGGATTTATTTCAGTTTTCCACCATTTCATTTCAATTCCCTGAACTTATAGATGAGATTTTTTTCCTCAGCAGATATCAACCCTAATGCTAATAAAAAGTTAATGTAAATGTGATCTAGTTTGGGGGATTTATCCCTTTTTGGGTAGGAGATTAAACATTTTAGGGTGTGTTTTAGTGGTTTTGGGTTTTTTTTTAAAGCTTTTATTTCAAGTAAGATGTTTGATGGGAAGAGCAAAACAGAGGCAAAGGAATTCTCCCTTTGCAAGCAAATGTCATGGAGATAGGCTGTTTTTATTTGGTACAAATAGTTCTTAAAATATATATATTTATTGTTTGACTTCACACCTCCTGTCCAGACTCCAGATTTTGTCCCATAGCTTCAGTCAGTCTGCCTTAAATAAGCTTTCACAGAGTGAGGAAAGAGTTGGGCAAAAAGTCAATTTGAAGCAATTTTGAGCTATGTGATTACACATTGCTGACAGGAAAGACAATGGCACAGAACTAATAAAAGGGGAGGGGGGGGGAGGCTGGAAAATGGGAGGGGAAACAAAGGTAAAAATGGTTTAATGCACAAAGATCTACCATTCAGAGTTGAAAAGCCAGACTGTGAAGAGCCAATTAGTGCACCAAATATGAAAAGCAGCTGAATTAAACAGAGAGAACATCATCAAAGAGATCTCAGATAGGGATGTTCCCAGCATGCAGACATAAAGACATTTCAGATGAGTATATAAGCAAATCTTTTTAAAAAGAAATGAAATGCAGTGGGAATTCAGTAAAAACAAGCCTGTAATGGGCAAATGATAGGCTGTGAAATAAAGTAGAAAAGCCAAATCTTTATAGTGTCTAACCCTGACAAAACATTTTAAGGCTGAGTTTATGAGGTTCTGTGCCATAAACATCAAAACTTAGAAAGCACATTTGTTGCTTGATGCCTGTTTTTATTTACTCTCTTGGAGTGTTAATGAGCAGAAAGATGGATTCTAGTATAATACCCATGTTACCAGAAGAAAACAAAGAGGACCAACATTAGCATTGATGTTTTAAATGATTAAAAAATGTCTAGAAAATGGTATCTCCTATTAAGCAACTTGGATGCTCCTTGTGGTCTGAACACACTCAAAACTGCTTTGATATAAAATTCAAATTTGTAAATAATTTTTCTGCATTTGAAGTGGTCACCTGCTGGGTTTTATTCAAAAGAGATCAAACAGAAATGTTTTTTATGGTCCTCTTCCATTTGGATAAAGAAAAGTGTTTAGGCTGTGCAATAACAAATAAAAAGTTTCTTGAGTTTCTAGCAATTATTGACAAAAATGAGTTTAAAACCCCAAATACAATAAGAAAATATTTTGGCAAAGTATTTACACTGAGATATGAGGACCCTGAATTAAGGAATGTGGGTGCTTCCTGCAGGATAAATGAATCCTGTCTCTGTATCCTTGAGTATTTCATAATCCTGGAGGCAGTCAGTACCTCAAGCTGATATCAAGTCAACACCCAGGATTCTCATTGAGCCCAAGTTAATATTTTAGTTCAGTCACCATGCCAAGATGATTTGCGGTGCGTGTGGAAATTTTGCTGCCTGCTCTTCACATGAGGATTTTTTTCTTTCAAATAATAAATTCCCTACAGTCAGAGGTTAGCTTTGCAATCAGGACAGTAAATACTGAATTGAAACCTGAGCACTGCCTTAATCTTTGGGATGGGGTTTTTGTTGTTGTTGTTTGGGGTTTTTTGTTTTGTTTTTGTTTTGTTTTGTTTTGTTTTGTTTTGTTTTTAATGTTTCACCTTTGAAGATGTGACTGCTACCAGAGGTTTTGCTCAAGCTCCGAAGATAAGACTGACCTGTGTCCCCACGGGGGCTTGGAATGAGATGATCTTCAAGGTCCTTTCCAAGCCAAACCATTCTACAATTCTGAATTAACTGCCTCACTCTGTGAATTATGTCTCACTCTATGAATTAGCTATCCTCACTCTGACACACCAGAGTCTGTTTTTCAGTCCTGGCCCAAAGATTGCATCATGAAATGCGATGAGAGAGCTGGCAGGCCTTGGGTTGCTGCTTTGCACAACAAACCAAAGGATCATAACCTGCTGGAAATTCCCCTTGCCAGTGAGAGCAGCTCCATGAAGAATCCCTGAGGGGGTTAATTCCAGCTTTGAGCTGCAAGGATACAGCTGCAGGTTGGTGGGGACCTCAACCAATAAGTGTTGCTGAAGGAATGAACCTCCTGCAGCTCAGCCTCCAAGAAAACACATCCAAAGCTGCAGATAAACCAGCCTGGACTGTGTTTGAAATGCCAATTCTGTTACTTCACCATCTCTGAAACTTTGGATGTTTGATTTCACAGCTCTTCAAGTGTTATTCCAAAGCTGTTGACTGAAGGCTGTATGTAAGCTCCTGCTGATATCTTTCAATTTATACAGCGTGTAAAATTCAAACTTTTCCTATTTTTCTGAGACTAGTTCTTTAACCCACTAGAGCCCAACATACTCTGGAGATCTCTGATAATTTTCTGAAGAATTTACACAGGTATCTCTGTGTGTCCATGTAAAAAATCTATATATACATATATGTATGTATTTACAGAACCTCCACGCTGACAAGTGTTTTTGGCATGACAGAAATTCTCTCTCCTCCTGTTTTGCTGACTGAATTTTCAGACAGCACTGTTTTTTTCCCTAAACTGAGTATTAAATTCACCCTATTTTACAGAGCAAATGAAGCTCCTAGCAGATGGCCAGCCAAGGCCATTACAGGCTGTCATTACTTCCCACACCCACTTGTCCCTCCAGATTAGGAAATACAACTGAAGAGTTGCTTTTCCTCCTGCACTGTTTCCTATTTCCATTGCCAGTGAACAGATGATGCCTCACCGATATCTCCAGCTCTTCCCCAAGCACTCTGCTGCCATTCCAAGGGGTTGCTTTGCTTTCCTATCTCAGAGAAGGAAAATGGAAGTTTTAAAGATGCACACCTGCTTCCTGCAAAAGGGAGTGCAGCATTTCACCGCACAAATAAAATCTGCTTGGGACAGAACTTGAAGAAAAATCTGATTTATGCCTAAAAAAAAGTGTTTTCCCCAGAGCCATCAGTATAAGGTGTCCACATCCAACAGGAAGACTTCTGCTGCAGAGTAATTATTCACAAACACAAAATTCAGGAATTTCTCCCAAACCAGGTGTTGGTTTCTTCATTTCCAGCTCCTTCCTTCTCCCCCCTTGCCTGGCAGGACGCTGAGGCACAGCAGCACTCCCAGCAGGGCAGGGATGCCCTGGGGCTGGCTGGGAATGGATCTGCTTTAAGCACAACTCATTTCACAGTAATTCATCCATTTTTCACTCCTCAGTGCCTCCCCAGTTTTGTTCTGCATCTGCAGGTCACAGGAAAAGCAGGTGATGGAGGAGCCAGGGAGAGCAGCAGTGGTGCCTGGCACAGCCCAGGCTCTCAGCACCTCCTGGACACCCAAAACCTCCAATTTTCCATGGAACAGTTTTAGTTCCACCCCTTTGGTCACTGTCCCAGACCCAACAGCACAGCAGAGGCTCTGTGTGAACCCCTCACCCTGCACAGCCCCTGGGCCAGGCACTGCTGACTTTGGTTTCATTTCTATTGATTAAAGACCTGCAGAACACAATGAAATGCATTTTGGTGCCATGCCCTTGCTCCTGGTCATGCTTTGTGACCTTTTTGTCAGATTTTAACAGAATCTCTGAGGCTGGAGCTCAGACAGTTACTGAGGTTGCTTGTGCACACAGCAGCTTCAGGACCTGGGCCTGAGACACAGAAAATGTCAGAATAAAAAGAATTTTTTTTTAAATTTTTAATTTTATTTTTTAAATGTTTTTATTTTTATTTTTAAATTTTTATCTGATTTTATTTTATGTTTTTTATTTTTTATTCTTTATTTTATTATCTCATTTTATTATCTTATTTTTAATCTTATTTTATTTTATTTTTTCTTATTTTATTTTTTCTTATTTTTTAATTTTTTTTAATTTTTAATTTTATTTTTTCTATTTTATTTTATTTTTTTATTTTATTTTTTATTTTTAATTTTTTATTTTTATTTTATTTTTCTTATTTTTTCCTTTCTTATTTTATTTTTCTTATTTTTTAATTGTTTATTTTAATTTTTAATTTTATTTTTTCTAATTTATTTTATTTTATTTTATTTATTTTATTTTTTAATTTTTTATTTTAATTTTTAATTTTATTTTTTCTATTTTATTTGATTTGATTTGATTTATTTTTTAATTTTTTAATTTTTATTTTTATTTTATTTTTCTTATTTTTTTCCTTTTTATTTTAGTTTTTCTTTTTAATTTTATTTTATTTTTTCTTTTTTTATTCTATCGTTTCTTATCTTTTCTCCTCCTCTTTTCTCCTCCTCTCCTCTTCTCCTCTCCTCTTCTCTTTTTTTCCCCCCACAGCATCAGTTCTACAGCTTAAGTTTACAGCCAAATTTTCATTTTCCAGATTAGATGGGGCTTCCACTTGCTGACAGGGATTTTTTTTCAGCATCAGGACTAAGTAGATGTATAAACACTTTCAGAATTAGCTTCCAAACACCAGATGGAAAAGTAATTGGAGTCAATGCAGAAATCTGTGTTCCAAATCACTGATACATCTTTAATTCAGGGTTACAACAGGAATCTTTCATTTGCATTTTTTACCTCAGCTCTGATCTCTCTGGGCTTTATCATGCTCAGTGATGATGAATCATGAGCAGTGAAGGACATGGCTCAAATTCCCTTTCAAAATGTCATTTACAGGGCAGGCCACAAGGCAGAAGAAATGCCTTTTTTTGCTTATGAACTGAGCAAGCTCACCTGGGGAGACTGAAGTGACAAATAAATGTGCCATTTCCCCCTGCCGCTCTCAGAGTGACTTTCCAGAACTGAACCAGACTTTAACTTGAAAGCAAAAATTACCTCTGCCAAGTAATCCATGGTAAACAATGTGATTTTAATTACAGCTCATTAGTTTTTGTTTACTGTGTCAGAAAGTGCCTGGGGGCCAGCAGCCTGTCCTGATGTTCATCAAACCCTTGGGGTGGATTGTCTTTCATTTTAATGGGCTAAAAATGGTCCCTTGAAATCCTGTGTTTTAAACATTTTTACTTTTAACTCCTCTAGTATCAGAAAGATTTCTTACTTGCACGTTTTTGCAGACCCAAAAGCCTTGAGAACAATCCTAAGGGGGCACTGCTTGCTGGGTTGAGCGACAGGTACTGCAGAAGCAATTAAAACCTTGAAGTCTTGAGCAGCTGAACGAAAATTCTGGTTTTCTTCAGTGTGCAGAAGGTCACTAAAGTGAATTTGAAGCTGGTGTGATAGCACTGGATGGCTTCTAAAAACCTGACACAGGGTTAGCAGAATTTGACAGGGTGTGTCAAATGGTTTCTGTGGAGCTTGAAATACTCATTTCTGATTATTTTGGAAGAGAAGTGACACAAGAATATGGAAGTGCTTTTTCAGAGTTAGATAGTGAAATAAGCTTTCATAATTTAAGCTCATCTGTGCCATAAATACCAAGCAACTTCACTCTGGAATTTCTAACCCAAAAGAGAGGACCAACACTAGCTCAGCAGAGGATAAAAAAAGTTGAAGAAAATGTTTTTGATCATAGTAGTGGCCTCTAAAGCTCTGAGGATGCTCAAAAAGATAACATCAGCTTTTAGGAACTGTTTGACTTCAAAGAAATTGCTGTCACAGAAAACTGAAAATTGATGATCCCATTTCTCTATCTTACCCAAGCAGGTATTTCAGAGCTGCTGTTGCTGTGAAGGGACCATCACTCCTCAAAATCCTAAACTAATATTCACAGCCTCCCAGTAAGGGTGGGGAAGAGTGAAATATTACCATGGCAACTGAAGAAGCTGGAATCTAGCATACAAACCACTTTTACACAGGCTGCCCCTAATTCTGGGTCATCCTCTACCATGAAAGCCAACCAGTGGCTGCAGAAGGCTGCAATGAGCAGAGCTTTTTCCTCTTTAAAAAGTTTTTTCTTCCTTCCTGCTCCAGCTGACCATTCCTGGGCTCTGCCACAGTGAGCTGATGCTTCACCTGCCTCCAGGGCTTCTCAGAAGTATTTTTCTTTTACCAGCCTGTGAGTTTTTCCTTTCTTGTTCCCCTTAGTCCAGTAGCAGGGCAAAAGTTGGAAGGTAGTGGTAAAACCCATGATAGAAGAATGCAATTAAAACCAGTTACATGCAAATAAAAAAAAGATTGGTTTCCATTCCAGAAAGAATTGTTGGAATTTCACTCTTTGTTATTTATTCATGGCTGCACTGTTTCTATGATTAGTGCTATATTTGGTACAAATTAGTTCTAACTTTTGGCCAGCTAGTGCACTAAAAAGTATTTGAATTGCAATCTGTCAATGCAAAAAGGTACAACATAAATCAGTCAGTGTGCAGATTGGAAGGAACTTGATTCTTTTCTTCCCCCTCGTTTAGCAGTGCTGTTTTCTCCACTCAGAAGTATGAAAGATTATCTTACAGTTTTTGAAATAACTCCCAGGCCACTTTAATGAGTGTCTTAAAGGATGTAAGCAAACAAGAAGGGTTCAAAAAACAGGAATTACAAAAGCCCGGGCTATGAAAAGGCTTTTCTAAAGGAAACAAAGCCTCTGTGAGCATCACTCCCTCTCA
The DNA here is from genome assembly GCF_023055355.1 of Agelaius tricolor. Taxonomy (NCBI): domain Eukaryota; kingdom Metazoa; phylum Chordata; class Aves; order Passeriformes; family Icteridae; genus Agelaius; species Agelaius tricolor. The sequence goes on along the minus strand of NW_027269282.1, from coordinate 9,256,772 downwards.
GAACTTTAATTAGGTCTCTGTTTAAAGTATATCAAAGAACAGATGGTTTTCACAGTTAATAGGCAGCTTGGAACCATTCCATATCAGTCATCCAAGTCCAAGCAGGAACCCCAAGAGGACCCAGTTTAGGGCCAGACCATCTTTCCCAAGGGACAAGTCTGTGTGCTTGATTCCAACCTGGGCAAAGGCAAGATTCAAGAGAAGAGCCAAAACAGTGTTTTTCTGTAATTGGAACTTTCAGCTTTTTCCATACAGAGGCCATACATGTCCTCCTGTCCCAGTGGTCAGACTGGGATTTATAGTGGCCAGTATCCATCAGAAGGACAGAATTCACTCTTGTTTTCAAAGTCAGTGCCAGATGCAGGAATTTGAAACAAACCTACCTAAAGTACAAATCCTTAATTCCAGGATCTTTTATTAGGCTCTGAATCTCATCCATCTGATGCAAGAAATCCCAGAAGAAACAGAAAAAGGAGTTTCAGTTTGATTCTGCTTTTCCTTAATAAGTACAAGTTACATTGCTGAGCTCTAGTAATGATCCTCTGGTTTTAATCCCTGTATTATCTATTAACTGAGCAGGAAAGTTCTGCTTAAGTTTAATCACTGTCTGTGCTCCCTCAGGTGAACTTTTTTACTCCTGAATTCTTTATTGGGCTGTGAATTAAGTGCTACATAATAACAACTTCCCTCTTCCCTTCAAATCCTGCAGACCTTAATGAAGTTCTCGGCACCAAACAACTTTTCACTTTCTGGATGTGGCCAGAAGCTGAAAAGGTTCAAATCAAAGAACCAGAAAGAAGGGCTCCTAAATCCCACCCAGTGCCATGGCAGGGACACCTTCCACTGTCCCAGGCTGCTCCAAGCCCTGTCCAGCCTGGCCTGGGACATTTCCAGGGATTCAGGGATGCCCACAGCTTCTCTGGGCACCCTGTGCCAGGGCCTCCCCACCCTCTCAGGGAAGGATTCCTCCCCAAAATCCCATCTAAACCTGCTCTAAAAGCAGAGTATTTGTTCATCTTGGTTCATTGTCTTGATAGAGAAATGGGAGAAATAGAGAAATTCATCCATTGTCTGGATGAAGATACTGACTTACAAAAAGATGATTGCACTGTGATCAGATCCAGACACTCACCACAATGTGGAGCCTCCCGATGCCCACAGTAACTCCCAGATTCCAAAATGTTCATATTCTGGCCTTAAAAGAGTCTCAAATCATAGCAGTGACAGGCAGCAATAATAAAGCTGCAGTTCTTCATGTGCAATTTGAAAATAACAAAAGAAATTGGATTTTTGACTGATTTCCCTAAAAGAAAAAATCTTGATTGCTTGGAAATATAAAAGTTTACAGCTTTGGAACTATGCATTTATATAACTGTACAAAATAAGGCTTTTTATCCTTTAGAGGGAAACAGAAAGGGAAATACTGTATTTTTCAAGGTGAACTCATTAAAGGCAGTATTTAGGACTTGAACATCTAACCTCTCTTGCTATAGTGATGCCACAGTGATGTATATCAATGCTTCAGTTTGTTCCACTTACTTTTATCTCTTTTTTCCATAAGCTACATATACTGTACCATCTTAGAGACTGAATTTTTAATATAGGGATCTAGGAAAGTAACCTTATACATATTTGTATTTTTTGGCCCTTCATCATCTGTCCTAGAAAAGCAATGAGCAGGAATTCCTGTGAATGAAATGTACCCTCCATTTAAAAATAAACCAAAATTTAGTAGCTGGCTTCAGGTAATAACAAGTCTCCTCCTTTTAACAACTAAATACTCCAGATGGGCATTTTCCACTCTGAGAACAGAAATCATTTTTCCTGGGTAGCATGTAAAGCCAGCTCCAGTAGCCTGGTGCTTTGGTGTGGTGGATTCTCTGCTTTTCTGCAGGGAAATGCTGATGTTTGGAATGAAAAGCTGCCATCAAACAGCTGAGTGCTGTCCCAGGTACCTGCCCTGCTGGGAAATGTTCACCTAAGTTGCTTTTCAAGGTCATTTCTTGCCTGCATAGCTGGGGTCTGTGGTTGTGTGAGGTGCAGAGCTCCCTGGGGCTCCGGGGCTCTGGTTTCACAGAACCTTTGCTTCCCTGTCCTCCTGCCCTCTGGAGCTCTGGGGATCTGGTGGTGGGAGGGTTTGAGAAATGAAACTCAACAGGTGGTGAGATTGCTACTGGCAGCTCATTTGTTATCATTAGCTGGTACAAGGAAAAGAGTGTTCAAGAAAAACATTAGAAATAGATAAATAAAGTGAGTGGCAGGGCTCTAATCCCTGTATTTGGCATTATTTTTAATTTCAACAAAGCCTCACAGGAACTATTCATCAAGTTCTTTCCCTGGAGGAATTTTTTCTCTGCATACATCGAGAAGACAGAATTTACAAAAATTATACTGATATGGTATCTATTTAGAACAAAAAAGGGGAGGGTGATCCCTTTGCTCCATTCCAAAGTACATCAAGAGGAAGGCAATCATTCCCACTGAGCTACATCAGACTGAGACCAAAGGCACACAGCAAATACATCAGTATTTAGCACAGTGGAGTTCCACTGATGCTAACAAAAGACACTGAACCTGGGAAATATTACACAACAGGCTGAGCCTAGATAAGAAAAAAAACCTACTAAACCAATCTTCCAGAACATATTTTTATCTGAATCATGCTAAGACTAATTAGATGGATTTTTGAGTTAATTTTTCCTTTTTTTAAGAAAGAGGAGCTGGTGTGTGGTCACTTTGCTGCTGTGACTTCAGCAGGATAAGCTGCAGATTCCTGGTGGGACACTGGCCCTGCCTGCTTTAATCAAGGGCTGTTCCTCCAATAACCCCTGCAGTTCCAGCAAAGTAGGCAGCAGAAAAACAGCAACACAAAATGGATCTGGAAAGGAGCCACCCCTCCATAATTCTCCTGCTGAACCCCAAGCCCTGGCTGCTGCTGTGCAAAGTGCCAAACTCACCTGTGAGTGCAGGCTGGGGAAGCAGCAGGGCATGGAGTTCCTGTCCCAAACCCTCTGCAGCTGTGAATGTAGGGCTGCAAAGCTCTCCCCAGCTGCAAACATCTGCAAATGCAGGGCTGCAAAGCTCTCCCCAGCTGCAAACCTCTGCAAATGCACTGCTGCAAAGCTCTCCCCAGCTGCAAACATCTGCAAATGCACTGCTGCAAAGCTCTCCCCAGCTGCAAACATCTGCAAATACGGTTCTGCAAAGCTCCCTTTCATTGCCATGCTGCTCTGCTGGGGATGGCAGCAGCAGGACGTGCAGTGTGGGATGAGTTCAGAGAGGATTTCAGAGACTGAGCTAAAATGAGCTCTCACAAGTGGCAATTGCTCTGTCACAAACATTCCTTGCAGCAATCCACCTTTCTGGTGTTTTGGGGCAATACAGTGTTGTCTTAATACTTAAAATTTAACTGAAAGTCACAGCTCAGTGGGATAAGAGAGCTGCCTCAAACTGTTCCTGAATAAGGAATTCTCCTGTTTCATTCACAGTAACCTCATTGTTTATACCTCAGATGAGTTTATATATAATCCCTGAGCCCAGGGCTGGGGGCAGAGGTCTCAGGTGAGGCTGTTTAAGGCTTTTTAGTGCCCTCAGAATGGTGACAGAGCTGTGCCAGGCCCTTGGGTGGTGCAAAGCAGCTCCAGCATTGTTTAGGAATGATGCAGGCTCCAGCATTTTTAATTCCCCTTCACTGCCTCAATCTGCTCTTTGCAGGAGGTGGAAGGCAGAGGGAAGGGAGAAGGGGCTGAGACAGGCTCTGCATGTCCCCAGCAAAGTGTCTGCAGGTGTCAGAGAGCATCAGGAATGCCCTCACATGCTACAGAAAGGGAAAGAGCAACCAAAAGAGAGGAGTGAAGCTGATCTGGGTTGTATTTTTTGATCTTTCTGCTTTCACATCAGCGAGTCACAGCTGCAGCTTATAAAGGTCCCAGAAAAGATGCAGTTCCCCCTGAAGCTCCCATGGTAGCTTTGCTAATGGTTTAAGATGTGGGACAATAATGATAAACAGTGCCAGGAAAAGGAAAATGAAAATCCCTTTTTAACCTCTCAAGATTGGTTAAGGAAAAAAAAAAAAATCTTTGCTAGCTCTAAAAATTTCATAGCATGAAGAAAGACAGGAGAGTGCTGCATGATTCTCCCAGAATCAGAGGATTTTTGGGAGCTCAGTGGCTGACCTGGTCCCACCTCCCTGCTCAAGCAGGGCCATCCCAGAGCACAGAGAACAGGATTGTGTCCAGAGGGGTCTGGAACATCACCAGTGGGGGAAACCCCACACAGCTCTGCTCTCTGTTCCAGTGCTCGTTCCCTGCACGGGGAAGCTCTTCCTCATCTTCAGGTGGAACTTCCTGGGCATCATTTTCTGGCCGTTGCCTCTTCATGGTGTTAATAGGAAATAAAATAAAATAAAATAAAATAAAATAAAATAAAATAAAATAAAATAAAATAAAATAACAGTTAAGATTGTCAGTTCTGACACATGTAGAGATGAGTTTATAGTTTTGTGATTCAGCTGGACTGGAGAGAAAACATCACCTTATGCTGACTGGGAATAGTAGAAGCTGTACTTGTCTCATCAGTGTAAATGTATTTTTTTTTCCTAAACAGTTTAATGATTTTATTCTAATTACTTTGTTATATTTTAATGAGGTATTTTGAATGAAGTTTAATTTTAATGCATGTTGAGTTTGCTCTGTTAATTAGATCACTTCCATCTATTTTATATAAATGTTTTGGTTGTAGTTTTATACTTTCTGCAAGAACACATTGTAACCATTACTTCTTATGAGATAATAGAAATGTCATAATTCCATGTTCTGTATTAGATATAAATGGAGCTGTCATGCAATATTCCATTTCTGACAAGAAACCAATAAACCAAGAGAAAAGAGAAGGTAAAAAAACACTAAAAAAATCCAAATGAAGCTGTGACTGATGGACATACAACTGAGCTAGGATCCCCATGAATAATGTTAGTTACACAACATGCCAAAAGACAGGGCTTCCAAAGGGAGTGATTTTGTGATTAGCTGCAAATTGTAATCAGGACCAGAATAGTTCCAGGAATTAAATGCTGCTAAGCACAGAAATGAAGAAAATGGAAAACCATTCTCATGTTAAACAGGGCTTTGTTTTTCTTGGCATGATATCTTGTGGCAGCTGTCCTGCCTATAAAGTATTGATTTGGGGGATCTTTTAAATTGACAGCTGAAAAATCTTATTAAAACCAAGCCCAACCTGTGCTGCTGATATTATTCGATATTATTAAATCTGAAAGAACTTTTGAAATCTGATTTTTCTCTTCAGTAATTTACCACTCACACATTAGATGTCTTGGGCAATAAAAACATCTGTCATATTTTGCTTTCTGGATTGTCACATTTTTACAGGGGTTTGTAACATGTAAAATGCTACAGAGAGGTTTGTAGGTAAAAACATTCCTTTCATTTCAACAAAATGAAAATACAAGAAAATAATTTAATCAATATTTGATCCTACAGAATGACTTTTGCCTTCTCACAAAGCATAAGTTATCTGACAACAAAAATAGATACAACTGAAGTGCCTGAGAGAGAAAACTTCTGAATTTCATGAAGAATAATTAACACAGGCCACCCAGCTTGGTAGAATTTCAGCCTGTAATTCTTTCCTTACTGCTTAGAGTTACAACTAAAGGGAGAAAAAAATCATCAGTGTTTGGTTCCATGTCTTACACACAAATTCTCTTACACAAGGTCAACATTGCGTGCATTGTTCTCCCATGGACTGTCTGCACTTGCTGATAATTCATTCATTTTCTGGCTCATCAACTCTTCCTTCCAGGAGATTAAATGGCCCTTGAGTCTCCTCAAGAAATATGAGAGAGCTTGATTGCACAGGGGTGACAAGAAGGATGGATGGATTGAATTTCCACGTGGCTCCTGCCTTTGCTTCTCGTATTTCTCTGCTCCTTGGGAAAAAACAATCTGCTGCCAGCTCAGGAAAAGCAGGATGGATCCACTGGGAGGTTTTGCTTCCCAAAAACAACTTGGGCCAGGTGAAATTTCCCTGTGATGGTATCTTTTGGACAGGAGGGTGCTGCTGTCTGTGGGGGACTGGCACAAACAGGAGTCTCTCACACTTATTCAGTTTTCTCTGGAAAAATTCTTGCTACTGGTCTTTCCTTCCCATGTCAAAGAAGAAATTTTAATTCATTTCCATGGTTTTGTTTCCCTGTTCCTGAATAAAAATATGAATGAAGCCCCCCTCTGAAACATGCACAGGAAAAGTCTGTGTGAGCATAATCAATTTATGCTGCAAACCAAATTATTGTCTCAGAGCAAGATAAAGGTATGAACATTTTATTTGACCTCCTTTACTCCTGTATCTGACTAATTAATGCAAATGAACCCATTTTGGATCTTAAATGTAAGAACCCATCATGGGTATTTTTACATTCAAACAGGATTTTTGATTTTGCTGCACATTTTTGTGAACTGCCTTTGCAGAGGTGTGGAATGAACTGGCCATGGAGGGAAGGGCAGGAGGTTCTCAGCAGGGCTTGCCCTCCAAAAACATCCAAGCCAGATCCAAATCCCACTGAAGCACTAACAAACTCCCATTCTCTTTCAACTGGCTTTCCATTTCTGATATGATTAATCCTCATTTTATATAGTACTTCCCACATTCCATACAGGGCATGAAAATAGCTAGTTAGGTTCTGCTCAAGCACCCTCAAAAAGATAAAATTAAAACAAGTTCTGCAGTGTATATATATATAAAATGGTCAATACTAACAGAGCTCCTAAAAGCCATAATTCCCCTGCAGGGGGAAATATCAGGGCCTCCCTGCCAAAGTGCAGGACAGAACCTGCTCTGGTTTTGAGCAGAAGTTTAAACTACACATTTAAACCAGCTGTATTTTTGCAGGACATGAGCACACCATGGACACACTTTCTCAAGGTCTCTGGTTTGCAGTACAGGTTATCTCATGGACACCATCCCTGCCTCAGCAAAGGCATTGTCATTATCTCTGAGAAAGGTACCTAGAGACATTCTCTGGTGTATATTAATAATGATACACTAATTGAATCCTGAAGCTCATTGCTCAGAAGCAGTGGATTCAGGGCTGATAGTAGTATTTTATGGTTTTGGACAGAATGCCAGTGAGAGTGTTGCCAAGATAAACTCAAGGTTTGCTTTTATTGCTGGCAGGCATTGCAGGAGCTCCTTTGTCAGAGCTGGAGTTCTGCAAAATATATCAGCACATAGCTCAGCTCCAAGACCTTAACTCACTGTGCTGAAGGTGGAAGGTGAAACCCTTAACAATCTGTGCTGAAATTCCCTTACTAAAGAGAATTTAAGAAATTCCTTCCCCTCCTGAAGGAATTCTTTCTTGAAACTCAGCATGGAAAGGTAAAGACTGTGGAGTTCATTGTCATTTTAAAGTGCCCTCAAGAGAGCAAGAAATGAGACATTTATTACCTTTTCATTGCAGGTTGCCACTGGCACATGAAGTTTGCCACTGGAAAATGGGCAAGGTTGGACAGGAACAATTTTTATCCATAGCAAGCCCATGTTAAAATGTAGGCAGCATATTTTGGTGCCAGACATGGTCAGACACCACCAAAAAACTGCAGGGGACACAAAAGGAATTGCACTAATCTTGTTTGTCCTCAGACACGCTGTGCATGACTTCTGTGGTTTGCCAGGCATTCTAGAACAGATTCCTTTCCTTCTATATTCCAATGGGACTTTCCAATCACTCTCTTGGGTACCTAAACAGACAGTTCATCCAGAGAGCTGTGCTCTTCACACAGACCTTTCCTGTGCAGCTCTGGAGTCAAGGGATTGTGGAGCTCAGTAACAAACCTTGGCAAGTGGCACATATTCTCTGGGTTTGAAAGTTGGTGCATTCCTAACAGAACTGCTTACAGCGATGACAAGCCATCTGTCCCTACTTCTGGTGTTTTCTCTGCTTCCACATCCATAAGTTAAGCCAGAAATAATGTTTTCAACTCAAAAGCCTAATTTGGGCTGTAAATTGTAGGTTTGTAATGATCAAATCTAGTTTAAGCCAGGCAGTGAATATTTTTTGCATTGCCCTTTGCTGGTAGGAATTTCTTCTTCTAGCACTGACGTCTTGCAGATCACTGCTCTGTTATTTGCATTTATTATGGTATATTATCATATCACCAAGTCCACATTGTGGATTCTTGCTCGTTTCACCCAGATCCAGGATTATTTACAGGTACCATTCTGCTGCACTGGCTGCTCTGTCCCAGTGGATATTCTAGTAAAATAAATGTGGGCAGTGTAAAAAAATCCACATTGCAGAATATTGCTTTGATTAGCAAGGGTGCATTGGAGAGTTCCATACACAGACACCTGGAATGAAGAGCAATAAAAGGAAAATATTAATTCATTTCTCTGCAGATACATTGTGTGGGCAGAGCTGAGCCCTCCTGCAGGCTCTGAGCACTCACAGCTGACTCTGTGGCCAGAAGAAATGAGCTTGGACTCGATGCACCAGGCAAGGAAGGGGTTTTGGAATGAGGTGTTTTCCTTGGGCAGGATAAGGGGATAAGAAGCCCACAAGAAGCCAAATCTTCCTTCCATCAGAGGCATCCCAGGTACTGTGCCAGGAACTGCTCAGCCACAGGAGGGTCCAGCTGCCAGCACAGACAAGTTCTCTGCAAAAGGTTTTTCTGCTTTGCTCTCACATCTATTCTTCACTCTATTCATCTTAACAATTTCCAGCAATTAAGGTTGTATAAGCTTTCCCTTTCCTTCCCCATCCTACCATCAGCTTCAATTTTAAATAAATTTGGTGAACTTCAAAATCCTGACCCCTGCTAGAGAAAGCACAGGATGCCCCAAGCTTTGCTTAGGGCTGTGGCTGATAAAAGATCAGTGTTAAGCTCATTGAATTTATGCCTTTTTTGAAAGAGTTTGTTCTTCCTACAGACTTCCAAAGTTTCACTGCTGCTGGCCAAGCCCAAACCCACAGCGTTTTTAGCCTACAGATTATATTAACTTCTACTGAACTAATCCTTAATTGCTTTACCCTCAGTGCTTCCAGTACAACATCTGATATGATTAGCTAGGCCATTAATTATCTTGTACTTTAACTATGAACCTCCTGCTGAAACCCAAGGAAAGGTCAATGCATATCTGGAGAAAATCATACCTAACAAGGTACATTTACCAGCAAATTAGGCACACTGTGAGTTCAGCACACACAGACTGTCCAAAGGGTTTTTACTCCTGTGCTAATGCTACATTAGATTTTTTTTGCTAAGGATATTTGCTTGTAGTCAACAGGAGACTGCCTGGCTAAAAACCTCCCATGGACATTAGTGAGCAAAAATCCTTTAGATATTATAAAAATGACTCAGATTAAAGAATGCAGAAGATATTTGTGAAGTAGTCCAGTCTGCACAGATACCAATGTTTTCACCTCAAATAATTAAAAAAATAATTGTTGCCACATAAACCTCCCAAGGAACAGCTTGACAAGCATTTTTCCAGCAGTGTTGCTCCACAGCCCAAAGCTGTCACCTCTGCTGTCGCTGAGAAGTTCTTTGGTTCACCTGAACCAGGAGCTGATCCAGAGGAAAAAGCTTTTTTTCCCTTCTGAATTCCTTTTAACCTGAGTCCAGGTCCCCAGGCAGCCTCACAGCTGCACAGACACATCCAAGCAGGCAGCTGAGTGACCAAAATAGGAAAAGAGCCTTGTAGGGTGATGTTACTACTCCAAATATGTCAAAACACCACCTGAGTGATTGCAGAATTAATTACTGAGTTCACATTAGAGTAAAAGGAGCCTGACATGAGCCCTTTGAACACAGAGCACATGTATTTCAACTGCCTTGAATCTGCTGTGTCAGTGGTCTGCTGCAGCTGGCATTTTGAACTTAATGCCATTTAAAAGAAAGGCACCAATGTCAAGGTCATATTAAAAATAAATTGGGGACATAACAAAATCACTCAAGTGTATTTCAGCTCAATACATCTTTGAGGGTTTATAACTTGTATAATTTCTCCTGGAGGAAGGGTTAGGTTTGGGATCTATTATCAAAACTAAGGACAAAAGGCTGAAGAAGCTGCCCATATTCTGCACATGTATTTGGCACTTCTTTATTTCTTCTTCCAGTTTATGAGTAATAAAACATCTGGGTGCACAGAGCAGTTTTGCACAGATGGCTGAGCTCAGGAGGACCTGGGAGCCAAACCCAGTTTATTGCAGTTCCTGCTCAGGCACTGAGACTGCAGTGAGCTCCTGCTTCACAGGGTACAGGGCACAGGTGCTCAGCCCCTTTGCAAATCAAGCATTGATGACACAGAAGATTTCCTTCTGCTGTCCTCAGGACTTCTCAAACAGGTGCCTCATTATAAACACGTAATTTGTATGTCGCCATTATATTTTCTGAAAAATCCCTTTGCCAGGATTTTTCCCCTGAGAAGCTGAGAAGCCTCAGAGGAAAAGAAAAACAATAATTATCTGCTGCTGTGGAATGCAACAGGTGCATCTTTGATTGGTCTCATGTGGTTGTTTTTAATTAATGGCCAATCACAGTCCAGCTGTCCTGGACTCTCTGGTCAGTCACAAGATTTTCTTATCATTCCTTTCTATTCCTTGCCAGCCTTCTGATGAAATCCTTTCTTCTGTTCTTTTTAGTTTTAATATATAATTTTCTTTTAATATAATATATATCATAAAAATAATAAATCAGCCTTCTGAAACATGGAGTCAAGATTCTCATCTCTTCCCTCCCTGGGACCCTGTGAACACACCACAATATGGACATATGCATTTATCCCTAATTGTTAATTCTGTCTCAGCTTGTAGTTTCTGGTAATGGCTCTTTTGATGCTGCTGTCAGGCACCACTGTGTTCTAAGTGTTATCTCCTGAGAGGATTTCACAAATCACTCAATACGAGATGTCACCACATCTCAATCAATAAACTTGCATCATGACCCTATTAACAAAGAGGCTTCCAGTGGCTGTAACCACATATATTTGTACAAAGGATGGCCTGAAAAACAAAACTAATCTTGTTTATTGACAGAGCTCAGCTCTGAGAAAGGACAGTCCCTTAACAAATCATTTAGCCAAGATATTTTGCAGAAATGCTGCCACCTTCATGAAGGACTTTCAGAGGTGATTTATTTCTGCTCTCCAGCTACAACTCCTGGTTTTCACTGTCAATATTTTCTCCACATGGAGCTTCCACTGAGAAGTGGAGGGGGGAAACCAGGGGAAGTATTTGCCATGACAAAGCTGAGTTCCCCTTTTCCTGCCTACTTTATAGGGGCAGAAATCTGCGACCTGATTCTCCCTCAGATCCCTTCTCCAGCTCCCTTCAACACCACTTTAGACCCACCCTGGTGGCTGCTAGAACTAGAGCTGATTATTTAAATTCTCAGAGCTGTATTTTCTCAGTCCTTTGTGGAGACAGAACAATCATGCCTGAACATCCTGCAATGCAGAGAGCACCATGAATCCCCTAAGCTACCAAGAGATGAATAACCAAATGTTCCACAACACTCATATCAAACTCCAGTTTAGGAAAACTTGGCTTCTCTCTAAACTCAAGTGAGCTCCTGGTTTCTGAATAAACCCTGTCCTACTCATGCACTCAGCAGTCTCAAGCATAAACATTGCTTTGGTGGCATTCATGAGGCCATTTTAACAAGGTTACTTTAGAAGTTATTTGAACTGGTTTTTGGCACAAAGTGAGGTCAGCTGCTTCATTTGTTCTCCTCTCATCTCTAACCATCTCTTACATAGACACACTTCACTTTTGATTGTCTGGATTGTTATGGATCTGAAGCTGGTTTACAGACATACATAAGATGTTTCTTTTACAGCCTCCATTTGTAAGGGAAGCCTGAGAGTCCTGCATTTAAGAGCCATCAAGCTGAAAGAAGCACTCCTCCTGCACTTTGGGGAACTGCATTTTACCTTCAAGGGGGTGCATTAGGTGGGGTTCTGTGCTCTCCAAACAGCTCTGCTGAGTGCCAGGAGCCAACCCTGCATTCATGGCCACCTTTGCCTGGTCACTGAAAATTTCCACTGTGGAAAAAAGACAAATACTTTGGTCTTTGGGATCTGCAGCAGAGGGCAGAGCAGGTTCTGGTTTTCTGTCCATAGGTGGCTTTGCAGTTAGGAATAAACCCTACAAGGAAGTGCTGGGTGATGGTTTTGCTGTCACTCAGGTCAGGGGGACCTCAGCTTGTGGTGGTGTTCACAGGGGTCCCAGGACCAGGGAAGAGAGGAGAATCTGACTCCATGTTTCAGAAGGCTGATTTATTATTTTATGATATATATTATATAAAACTATACTAAAAGAACAGAAAAAAGGATTTCATCAGAAGGCTGGCAAGGAATAGAAAGGAATGATAATAAAATCTTGTGACTGACCAGAGTCTGAGACAGCTGGACTGTGATTGGCCATTAATTAGAAACAACCACATGAGCCCAATCCCAGATGCACCTGTTGCATTCCACAGCAGCAGATAACCATTGGTTACATTTTGTTCCTGAGGCCTCTCAGCTTCTCAGGAGAAAAAAATCCTAAGGAAGGGATTTTTCATAGAAGATGTCTGTGACACTCAGCAGGCTGGAGAAATGGGGCTGTCCAGCAGGAAGGCAGCTCTGCAGGGACAGCCCTGGCTCCTGGTCACTGTGGCTAACGTTACATTCCTGCTTTTCTTCCCCCTGTTTTTATGGGAACACAGGGATCCCATATTGCCAGGTTTTCTGGTCACACCCCAAGGATGCCCCCAGCATCCTGTGTGGATGCAGCAGTGCCAGCTCACTGCTGCAGTGGCCATTTTCCCCTCAGCCTCCCTCCTGGCAGAGCCCCAGGAGCTGTGTGGTACCCAGAGCCCATCTCCTGCTGCCCTCCACCCCATTCCTGCCCCAGGGGAAAATGGGAACTCTTTAGAGGACATCCCTGCTCCATCTGCACCTGAAGCAAATAAACCCCTCCTCAGTGGCCCTGTGCAAATGCCCTGCAGGCTGCCTGTGATCATATTTACACTGGAGTGCTTCCATCAGCCTTTGGGAAGTTAATTCTGATTTACAGTTACAAAAATCAGGTCTAGAGCCAAGCTCAGAGTTCAAGAGTTGCTGTTAGAAGAGTATGAAAAAACCCCAGATTGCTCCCATTAAATCCAAGTAGTTGCCAGTGACTCCACCATTTGGATTAAGCACAGGTTTGCCAAGAGCACTGAAATGGGAACAGGCATGTGAAATATTTCCCATTATTAAACAGAAATTAATGGGATTTTTTATTTCAGCTCTGGGGAACACATCCTAATTCAAAGGGATGATTAAAAATAATAGTCCATTAATACAGCTCTGCCCCAGTCCCTGCTCCTATTTGGACATCCAGCAGCACCCTGGCGCTGATCATTTTGTAGGAAATATGAAATGCTAGATTTTATTATTCATCATATGTTTAAAAAAAAAATAATCACATGCAGAGAGGAATCAGGGAGAATATTATTATGGAAATAGCATTTTAGACAGAGTTTGTAAAACATTTGTCATATTGCAGACACAAAGTTATAAATATTAATTTAACATTCCTTGGGAAAGGACCAGGACAACTCCAGCACAGATACTGGAAATTTTCTGTGCCATGCAAGGCATCTCCCAGCACAAGGAGGAATTATTTGTCTGTGCTACTTTTATGAACAGCTGGGAGAGGAGGTGTTCCCAAGGGACAGGAACATTCCTACTGCCACAAGCAGGGAGTCCTGGAACACAGGGAGAGAAGCAGTGGATAAAAAGTCTTCCAAAAGAAAAGGTTTTCAGTAAAAAATTCACTTCTGTCCAAATGAGAATTTTTCAGGAAGGTAATGGATTTCTTACAGAGGCTCTGATTTTTTTGCTTGGAATTAATTAATAAAAATTTCTACCTCCTTTCTATGCCCTGTTCCATAGATATTTAGATTTTTTTTTAATCTTCTAGACTTTTTTTTTAATGCTTGCAATCACTTCAGCACAGATGAAAATATAACAGGGAAAACTGTCAATTTTTGTATGCAGATTGACTAATTAAAGTGTAATTAGCCTTACCTGTTTAATTATGCATTATAATACATACAAAAATAAATCAAAATTTACTGGATATAGTGGAAGCTGTGTATGGTGTGTGTTGCAGCACACAAGGAAGATTTCTGCTGAGGAAGCAAAGTATTCATTTGTAGCAGACTTAAAATCACGCTATAAACTCAATTTATTTTATTTTTCTTTGTTTTATATAACTATAGGTTACACTCATTTTGATTTCCTTTATGTCCAAACTTCCATTTGCTTTTAAGATGTAAGAATGGCCTGTTACTGTAGTTGCAGCCCATTTTTTGTTTCTATAACTAGAACTTTTTGTGCCATATTCCCCTACCAATTTCTGCACTCCAGATGCTCCTGATTCCTGCAGCATCTTCCTGTTCCCCCTTCCATTGCAAGGCAGCTCTTGGCCTGCCAGGGTCCCCCTGCTGCAATTCCTCTCACACACACCCATAAAATCTGACTGCTCCTTGCTGCTGCTGTCCCCTCCCAAGGGGATGTGTCACAGCCCAGCACCTGCTTGAAAATGCTATTTAAGCAAACTCAGCAGATTGCTCATGTGGCACAGAGCTGATAAATATAAATGTATATAACCCTCCACTCTGATATTTAACATGGAAATGAGGGCAGTGAGCATTGTGTTTGTGTTGTGTATATATACATTAAAAAAATTTGTATTCTAACTAACAAAGGACATTGTAAAGCTTAAGAATTTCTGTCTGACAGGGTAATTTATAAAGACATTTGTTTGCTTTGGATAAAACGTTTCCTTTGGCAAACCTTCTCCCCAGAGCAAGAAGGATTTTGGAAACCCCAAGACTCACTAGAGGGCCACAGGCCATGGCAGGCAAGAGATGCCAAGGGAAGTGCTGGGTTTTGAGAAGCCAAACAGGAAAATCTCCTCGTTGTCCTCAGCTATCAAATGTGAGATTACAAAAGACAGAGATGTTATTCCTGAAGATGCAGAGAAAGGACAAAAGGCCACAGATACGAGCCCACCCAGAAAATTTCAACTGTGTAGCAGAAGAAAATCCTGCAATCCAAGCAGTCAAACATTACACCAGGGCCAGAGAGGCAAAGGATCTCCAGCCTTGAACAGGGCCCTAAGCAGGGAAGTTGGACTAAGCAACCCCCCCAAACTATTCTGTGTGTTTAAATACAAAACCTTGTTGAAAAGACTCACTGGAAGTAAGGTAATTTTAATTACAGCCATCAATTTGTATACACAATAATGTGTATTTTACATATATCAAGGAAAAAAAAAAAACCATACTGCATTTCAAAATTTGTTTACTGCAATAACAGAGGCAAATAGTCAGGAATAAGGTTAAGCCACTAATATTAAGGAAAGCCACAATGTGTGTGTAAATTGAAGCTACAGAAGCTCAGTACTCAGAGACATAAATTCCAAGGGTTTCACAATACCTAACTCACCTGAACCTCATTACATGAAAATGGAGTCTGGATTGCAGGGCTGCATCTAGATTATTATCTAGCACCCATAGGCTTCAGGTTCCTATTTACAGTAACAGTTCTGAGATGTTAAACTGCAAGGTCAAGGTAAGTGTTTTAGTTCTCATAACTGCAGCCTAGTTTCACTAAAATTGCCTTAATTAACTTAGAATAGTCTGTGATTCTATAATTACCAGATCAAAATGTCATTTTAAATCGTTCATTTCAGGATATGTGAACAATGAACTAGCTGTAACAAACTTCTAATATTTTCAAAGTCAAAAGTTCATTTTTACTTAAAAAAAAGCCACAATAAAACTCTTAACAGAGGCTTAAAAAGGTCTTTATAAAATAATCTCCATCACACTTACAATAGTAAGAAAATTATTCTGGTTGCTAGTTTTTAGTAAATATGAACTGGTTTGTGTAATCTGTATTAAAGATGGTTATAACCTCAGTTCACATTTCATTTCTTAAAGGGGCATGAACAAATGTGTCAAGAACAGTAGATTATTGCTGTTTCTCATCAAGTCCTTTTTACTGAGGACATGCTGCCTTGCTAGGCAAAGATGTCTGGCAGCCAGCTGAGACAGGAGAGCTGAAGGAGAGAAGTTATGATTTGCATGCCAAAAAAAACCTCCTTCAATCCCCTTGTATTTGGCAATGGTACAACTGAGCTGCTTTAAGATCAAAACTCTGTCATTCCATCCATCTCCTGAATGACAGTCCTGATCATCTCATAACTTAAGTTTGCTTGAAGTGACTCAAGAAGGTAGAATCCAAGTAAGTTCTGGAATGGCAGGAAAAAAAACCTCTGATGTTTATCCTCTCATCTGCAGCTCTGAAAATACCAGATGTTCTTCAGAGGGGTTTTCACCAGGTCTGCAGGAGCAAGAGAAAACAGAACATGGACATATTGGAAATAGGAAATCCATCAGGTTTTCTATTCCTGCAGTAGTACTGAACATATTAAATATGCCACCATTCAATTTCAAGAAGGTTCAAAAAGATCTAAAAATTCATACATGTTTTTAATCAAACTTTTCATAACCAAGACTCTGAAATGTACTTTCTGTGGACATAAATTGGCAATTACAACTGCAAACAGAAAAAGCTCACAACAACTGCTAATAGGGTGTCATTAATTATACATTTTAACCAGCTGTTAGATTCTTTAGCTTTTGGTAATAAATGATCCTAGTGAGGATGGTGACAGTTTATATGTCCAAGGTTTAATCTGCTGGTGCACTTCTTTCTTACACTACTGTTTCACAAAGAGCAGCTTCTAGAAGTGCTAAATCAAGCCACTCTCACAGAATAAAATGGATGTTGCTGTCAGAGGCACCACTGGTAATAATTACCTTCACACTGCCACCTTTCACATTTGAAGGTCTTAAAAGAACAGAAAAAAAGAGAGAAACCCACATGACTGCTAACACTGAGGAAGAATTTTCCACTTCAGTAATTCCTTGTGATGTGATAATATTTAACTCAGCACATGGAAAGACATTTCTTGTCATGTGGAAAAGATTCCTGGTCTTGTGGTGTGCAGCCTTCCCAAGACACCACTTCAGTGCAATCTGCCCTCCCATTTAGGCCTCAGGTATCTGAATCCCAGTCTCACACACTGTCCAGCCAAACCAGTGCTGGGGAACATTGTGAGCAATTCCTGATGGAATTACAGACTTGCCTGACTGTGCTTTGCTGTGTGACATCCTGCTAAACTGTTCCCCAACAGTGGAGTCCTCAAAAAACCACAATTATCCCAGTGTCTGCTGCAGCTGAGAGCAAACTCCTCTGAGCTCTGCACTGATAAATCATCACAGCCCATTCCCCCCTGCAATGAGGCTGAAAGGCTTTCCCTTTGCAATGAGATTCCTATGATTTCAACCAGAGCCATCATCAAGAAATAGCAGAGAAAAAATTCTGCAACTGTGACTGGAAACTGTGCATAAGCCATTGTGATGACTGATCCAGCACTGTCAGAGCTGTGCAGCCAGCTGGTGCCTTTTTCCTTTTACCTCTCCATGCTTTAAAGAAATGTGTTTGATCAGCCTTGACATTTTATTTAAAAAAAAAAAGCTGCTATCAACTGACCATCAGAAGCATTCTGTTACAAGAGTACTAAAACTGTATGATAGCAATGAAAGATACCTAAAATATTCCTCTGAAATGTCAAGCATTTCTCTTCATGCTGGGTATTTATGTACCTTGACATTATCAGCTCTTCTGAAAATGGAGAAATACATCAAAAACTATCTTGTATGATTCCAAAAAGGCAAGGTGCATATTATTTCTTCCATGCCTCTCAAAAGAAAGTATTTTCTTTTCTGTAACAACCAGTGAGGCAAACTGGTACAACACAGATCCTTAGTCTGGAAACCTACAGCTTAAAATAAAAATACCTGCAAGAATATTTCAGATCTAAGATACTCAACTGTACCATGTATTTAATTTCTTTCCAAAGTAGATTTCCATGCTGTGTCATTTCACTTGTTCTACTGAAATTCTTAATCTATACAAAGATAATAAAATACTGACCTATATAAGGGTCTGATTAATTAATCAATAGTAATGTTTAACACCTTCTTAGCAGACAAACAGCTTTTTGCTGACAAATGTGCACCACTGGTGAAACAATCCAGTATTTACATTCACCAGTGAAACACTTTTAGAGGTCTTTAATCTACTGCACTGTAAATAAAGTTTCATCATATCCAATTTCACCACATTTTCCTATTCTTGAACATTCACTGAACAAAAAACTGAGGGAGAAGCAGAAGAAAGAGATCATACTTTGGTTGTATTTGTAGTAGCAATTATTATCCAGTACCAAAAGGACTAAGATCAAATATATTCTGGAAATGAAAGGAAGAAGAAAAAGACTTCCTCTGCATTCAAGTTTAGAAATTGTTTTTGCAATCAAAATGACATTTTATGGCTGTCTGCTTCATAATTTAAACTTCAGAGGAGAAAGGGAAAGTAAAGACATCTAAGCTGTAGCTGAATTTGATATGAGCACACAAGTTACATTAGAGCAAACTTACAAATTCATGTTTTTATACATCAATGCTGTGGCTGCTCAGGATTGATATTCATGGTCCTGTATATCTCTTTGAGAAACAGCAAGGCAGTGTCTTCAGATCCCCTATGAGGAATGGAATAAATAAAACAAAAAGAAAAAAGGGAAGAAAAAAGAAGGAAAAAGTTAGTTCAATATGATCCATCTTCTAATTCTCCTAAGTCACATTCCAGCCTATTTCAGCTCTCCAAAGAGTTTGCACAACCTCTTGGCCCAGTATTTATTTGTCATGAACATGGCCTTATCTCTGCCAGCTTCCTTCAAGCTGTAATTCTACACAAGTTTTCAATTAGTTCTGCTATCAACCCTAGCCTATGCATTTACCTTTTTTCTAGTGCATTTCCTCCTCCTGCCCTCCCTAATGTCCTATGCTGCAATTCCAAATCCCCTCCTTTAACCACTTCTTTGATGTTACTTCCTTGTTTTAATCTCCTCAAATAATGTTTCACTTTTTGTTCTGAATGTATTCCACACTCCATCCTACTCATTTTGTCCCACTCCATTAATTAGCCCAGTTCTAGCAGCAATATTCTAATTCTTCTCTAGTTGGCAGGCCCTTAATTGTAAACAGACCATGTTAAACACCCATAGTCTTCCTCTCTAGCTTACCACTAAAATGTTAGATAGATCTCCAATAATTTAAAGATCATTCAAGTGACATGTTTCCAAGTGGCTGTGTTCCCTCCTCTTTTCAAAAAGCAAAGCTTCAGGCTATCTGAATTTAAAGTTAACATGAAGAGACTTAATCTTCTTCTTCATCTATAAAATGCTATTTAAACGCACATAAACAACACCAACATAAAAAATAACAATGTTAAACAGGCAAATTTTAACAAAGTTCCAGAGCTGCTGGAGTTGTTTGATGAGGGCAGCTTCCTGTGCTTTTTAAAATAAATCATATAGGGAGCAGTGAATGAGATTAGATGGTCAGAAGTGTGATCCTCCAAACGTGAGGAACATGATTTGCAGAAGACCTGTACAGAATTAAACACACAAGCTAAGGGAATACATGTACATTCCACAATTCAGCACAGACATTTCTTGATGGTCTCTGCATTAAATGGGCAGCAAACAAGCAAGCAGAAGGTTCAACACAGAAGCTCCAATCTCTCCAACACTCAGAGCATTTCATTTAAAGCTTTTCCCACCATTCCTCAGGAAAAAAATGCTCTCCTATTCGGGTCATTAATCACCGTGCTTATCTTCCTTACTCGAATGACAAAAACAGGCACAGGTAGCAGGCTTTTAAGATCCTGGCAGTGATCGGCTGCCACCCTGTGGAAGGAATTCCGCTCCCTTCAGCCCTGCCTGTGGAACGGCACTGCCACCACCGGGTCACGCTGACAGCCCAGTGCTCACAGCAGCCCGGAACCCCTCCTCTGGCAGGTGCTGAGCTTCATCATTCAAGTGATGATGGCTCTAATGAGACCCTTCAGGTAATGCCTTCAGAGCTGTGTTTTAACCTCTGGAAAAAATGCCTGCTGCTAAAATGACCTGCTGAAAATCAAAACCTTCAGAAAGAACATAGAGCACTCTTTGTCCAGCACCTGCTGAACTCAAAATGAGAGACCAGTCACTCCTCCTCACCAACATCACTTTGCACAGCTCACAGCTGACACCCAAGGTTGGCTATTACATTCCAAGGTGTGTTGTTAAATAAAGTTCACAAATCCTTTGCTCTGCCAGAAGAAGCAGTAAAGTTTTACCACTTATTGTAGTCTAATAAAAATCCTTCGTGAACAGTTTTATTTGAAAAGCTGCAGTTGTGAAAATGCTTCCAAAGCTCTCCTTGTTTTGAAAATGACAGTAGCTTAAAATGTGTGTTTGGAGTGTCAAAGGTCAAGAGAAGAGTGTGCAATGTCTTTATTGCAAACAGATTTGGTCACAGAATTTTACTTTGAAGTAGGATTATCACATAGTGACATCCAAGCACAACACCCTGAGCCCGACACTCCTGGACAATCACACACACTGTGTCCCTTGAGCAGGGTTTCTGGAATCACAGGTGTCTCCCCTTACCAGTAGCACAGGTGACTCTGCAAAGCAAACAGGTACTCATTGAAGCTTTCTATTGGCTTCTCTTGTAGAACATAATCGATGCGACGCCCCCCGTTCAGCATCCCAACCTTCACTGAAACATCTTCATCTTTTGGAGGGTCTGCACTCTCAGTGATCTTCTCAGCTAAAATCAAAGAGTTTCACATTTAAACTGTTTTCAAGCACAGCCTGCTTGACTATAATTAAGGAATATTAGCCATTTTTCTGTGTAATTTCCAAATGTTTGTGATAAGACAATAATAACCTGAACTGCCCAGCATGGTTCAGAAAGGTTACTGAACTATAGGCTTACTTCTTTCCTAACAGTTTAAACAGTTTTCTAAAGAAGTAACTGCTGAGTGATCTCTCCCTGAACTCACTCCAACTCACAAAGCTTTCACTGTAATTCCTCTCCCACACCCAGCTGAGGACAGTGACAGAGCAGCTTTGGTGGGAACCTGGCATTTAGCAGAGATCTCCTTAACAGGGTCAGGAAAATCAATAGCAAACAGTCACTGGGATACTCAAGTGTCAACTTGTTTGAGACAAGTAAGTTACAGAAAAACCAATAAGGTGTCCATGTACCTTCCACCACTTGCTTTTCTTCCTCCTCTTTAATTTGGTTAGCTACTTTCTCCAGCTCTGCTTGCAGCTGGGTTGAAGATGTATGAGCACGTGCAAACTCATTAAGGGTCTGCCATGCACTCTTCAAAGAGCTAATAAAGCCCTGCTTCAGATCAGATCCCATACGAGACAGAGAGTCTTTCAGCTCTGAGAAAGAAAAAAAAACACACCAAAAATTGAATTCAGAAGGATTTAAAATCACCAACTAAAAGCAGAATGATAAAGTTCTGTTCAATAAACATCTCAATTAGCAGCAGAAACAGGCCTGCTATGTCATAAAAGCATGTTTCTTGCTTCTCCATTCCATTTTAAAAGATGAGGTGAAATGCAATTAATACACATAAAAATTAATGTGTGTTTCTTGCTTCTCCATTCCATTTTAAAAGATGAGGTGAAATGCAATTAATACACATAAAAATTAATGCATGTTTCTTACTTCTCCATTCCATTTGAAAATATTAGGTGAAATGCAATTAACACACAATTGCCTTCTTACTCAATGGGTCAATGAATCCACCCAGATCAAAGTCAAAACAACAAGGAGCAACAAACCACATTTTTTCTCCTTTACTATACACACTTTTGGAGAGCTGTAACCTGAAACAAGTATCTTGTGTAGTCTAGCAAAGCAGACTCACTCTAAAGGACAATTCCAAAGGACAGAATCTTTCCAAGTGCCTGAACAGAGGCTTTCAGCAGGGCTCTGTGAACTTGCACAACAGCAAAACTGACTTTCCTTATTAGATGTGCAAAATTTAAGTGGAGCACCTTGGTCTGATGTGCAGCCATGAGCAACAAAGTCAGTCCCTGCCCTCCCATGGCCACAGAAGCTCCTTTTCCCTCAGGGCTGCCAACACTGAACAGACTGGTTGAACAGATCATGGTGGTCGTTAGGGACACCAATAAATTTAGTTTCTGTTTCACAGCTTCTTAGAAATGAAGGTGATCAAGCAATGTCTTAATAGAACTTTGGTAATGAGAAGGTTAAATCTGGAGGAAATGTGATTGTTACTTTTGAATGGAATTGTGAATGCCCAGCTTATGGGGCTGGGGGGAATCACCTCTGATGTTTAGGAAAAATATGGAGTCAGATATCCAGGGATATTAATCAATCTCTTAAAATCTTACAATATTCTGATCCATCAAATGAGAAATAATGAATAGGATCCATATGAAGTAAGTTTTCTTTTTACCCAGATGAAGTCTTTTTCTGCCTTTATGATGTGGAATGAGGACTGGTTTTAAATCCAGGTCTTCAATGATCATTGGTTCTAACCTGTAAGCTACTGGATCAAGCTGTTAAGAGACAACACATTGACATTTAGTTATCTTTAAAATTACTCTATATTTCAGTGAAAAAAGTCCCTATTTATGGATTATAGACAACCATTGTTCATTTCTGAACTATTTGAATTTACAGAAATTCAGTTCATGACATTAAGCAGGTTCATGAATTACTTTGGTCTTGTTCTCCCTAGAAGGGGATTCTAATGAGAAAACACAACAGCAAGATTTCCTTGCACTCAATCTCTATGAACATTAAACTGTTAAACAAAATGAGACAGAGGAGAACAAACACTGCATGCAAAAACACAAATATTCCATAAAAGCCTACAAGAGTGGCCTCAAATTAATTTTAAAAATCCTAACAATCCCCCCAAAAAACTTCCTTAATTCTGAAAAGAAACAAGGCAAATACTATGAAAACAACCTATACCTGGAAGTGTTTTAGGAAATGTACATAGGGGAACAAGAGGTATAATGCTCAGAAAGTAAAACTTAGTATTCTGCCTTTTTTGTCATCGACATCAACTAAAATCAAATGTCAAAAGCACTGCTACTCACTGGGTGATAGATATTGAAGAAGCCCTTGCAGGTGGGGAGTCTGTAGTTTTCATCAATCTTCTCCACACCCCTCACAGTAAGGAACACACCAATTGGGGAACCAAGAGCAAAGAAAATATCTGGTTCAAAGTCCAGTGCACTGTAAACCACAGAAACCTGCCAGAGGGAAATCAGACACATCATCTCTCAGAACTGTCAGCTTCAAAGGAACTAGCAAAAAGTCATCAACATTAAAAAAACTATAGTAAAAAGAGAGGACTGATCAAATCCTTTAAATTGTTCAGCTCATTTAGATCTACACAGTCTCACCTGGCCAGTTCCAATTTCAAAATACTCATAGTCAATGTTCACAGAAGACACAGATGCACCAACTGGGAGCTTCCTCTTTGAGTGCATCTGACCAGACTCTGAAGGTGACACAGGAGAAACTGCCTCTTTTGATTTCTGGGTGTCTTCTTGAGTCTGGAGTGTGGCAGCCAGCACTGCTTTCTTTTCTGCTACTGCTTTCTTTTGTTCCTTTTGAGAAAAGTTTTAAAGTTAGGGAGAAAAAAGGTTAATTTCACAGCTGTCAAAATTCCTTTAATATATTCAGGATGTTAACAAGAGTATTCAAGAATAGAAGCTTGTTAACATTTGCTTAACAACTTTTAACTTCCATCCTGAAATATGTATTTACCTGCTTGGCTGCTCTGTCTTTTACAAAATTAGCTATTTTCTTTCTTGGTCCAAGAGGTATCCCCATCTCCTTCAGGTCATCAACTGTACACATGAGCTAAAGAAACAAACACCAAACACACACATAAAAATTTATTTTTCTAGTAGAAAAAGTACTTATAACTTTTCTAGTAAAATGAATAATTTCATACCGGCAATGACTTATGAATTTGTTAAGTCAATTTATAAAGCTACAGAAAATACAAAAAATTAAAAAGACAGAGTGCCCTAACAACTGGGGGGATGCACCACATCAAGAAAAAACAAGAGCTGCAGAACACTGAGTCTTCAAGTCATGCATTGATGATCTTATCTTTGCAACTGCTCTCATGGGCACTGAGAGGAAAAACAGAACAAGAAGAAAACCCAAACATAAAGCTCCATTCCCTGGGCAGCCCCTGCAGTGCAGTGAAGATTTCAGTACCAGGGACTCCATGTCGATCCGCTCCTTTTCGAAGGTGCTCACGTACTCTGACAAACTGAGCATTTCCAGAGTCTTCTGCAGAGTGGGAACATCTTCCTCTGCTTCAGCCTCACAAAGGTCATCAGCAGAAGTAGCAATGGAGGAGCCCAAGGAACTGGTATCTTCAGTCATCTCAACAAAACAGCACACAAACAGAATCACACTCTCTAAAAGTGGGAAACCAGTAAGCAGCAAGCAAAACCAAGTTGAACTATTTTCTCTTAAAAACATTATCAAGCAAGCTCTGTAAATGTATATCGATTTTTAGCGAAGCAGGACACAAATTTTGCACTAAAACAGAACTGCAAAATAAATATTTAAAAATTACTGTGAGAGACAAAACACTCAAAAATGCTTCCTTTTATTCCTCAAACAACTGGTCACCACTTCTAGTCTAAACACAAATTCTCTCCCTTTTATACACCAGCCCCATCATTTACTGTTAGACCAAGTAACATGTTCACAAGGGTCAAAGCTGCTGTTCACCACCAAATCTCATTACTGGCCTACTTGAAACATAAGAGAGAGCTAATTAATTTGTCCTGAGAAATTACAATATTTACAAAACAGCATCTTTCCATTAACGTGTTTAAATGTACTATCAAAATCCACAGATTTGGTTCAGCTAATAAAGTATGAAAAGTTAAAAAAAAAAAAAAAAGATTGAAAATATCAGATCTATAGACCTGGAAAGACCAGCATGCAAATTACCTGTTTGTCATGAACAGCCACATCCTTCACATTCCCATTAACACCAGAGAATGGTCCAGAATTTACTGATGAAGCCAAGTCCTTCTGGTTAGACAATATGTCAAATAGAATTAAGGAACCTGCAAACAGGGATTAGAGTTGATTTGGGGAAAATATCAGGTTTTCCTGTCCCTAAATCTTGAGCAAGATTTATAGGCAATAGTAATGTCATGGTATAGCTTGATCAAGAGATGGCTGAATGAAAATACTCATATGTTAACTTGAGCATAAAAAGCTAAAAGCAGCCCCTTTTCTTCCCTGCTCATGCTTTATGGAGTTGCCAGGACTAAACTATTTTTCCTTAAACACCTGAGACTGCTTGGTGAACAGGAGGAAAAGTTCCAGTCCAAACCAGTATGTCAATATTCTGCTCTAACACTTATTCTATAAAAATGATTGTACTTTTACTAAGTGGGGTTCTGAGACACAGACATCACCCACCTAACAAGTCACCAGATAATCTGTTAACTTTTAAACACAGATGAGACACTAAGTTTTCATGAAGGGAAATACTAACTTTCTCTCAAAGCCTGATAAACTCAGCTGTTGAGAGGAGTTTGTCAGCTGTTTTCTGAAAGACAACCATGCCCTAACCGATGATTTGAGTTTTATGGATAACAAAGATGCCATTTTCCTTTTAAGAGGCACTGATTTGAGATAAAAGCAGCATTCCTCAGACAATCACCTAAGCTGTGCCCAGCCACAGAGACTCCCCCTTTGAAGTCGGGGTTGCGGCTCATGAAGAGCGCGTACAGGCGGTTCATTTCCATGCCCACTTTATCCACGATGGTCTGGCAGTAGGTGGGGCTGTTGTAGAACAGGATGTCGAGCAGCGTCTCGTTGGTGAAGTGCCTCAGGCGACTAATGCTCGGCAAAGTGATTTTCTTTATGTTCCTGGTAACACAGAATCGTTCAAAGCATGAAAGGCTTTTAAGAAACGCTCGTGAGAAATTTGTTAGCTTTTGAAATTCATGCAATGTAAATGCTACAGAAAGGGTCTCTAAAGAGATTTTAAAAACCCATACAGCCTTCTGGCCTTGTTGCATATTCACACATTAATGCTACCTGCTGATTGTAATATTTCAGAAAGATACAGCTATTTTCTTTTCTCTCCCGGCTGAAGGAATGCCTGAAATAACCTCTTCTCTATTCCAACACTACTCTCATGAAGCACCAGGGAAGTTTGGTGAGCAGATTGAAGTGGAAGAGAAACAGGAACTTGCATATAAAATCAGACTCAGAGAATGGTAATACTCTCTTTTTGAAGAAGCTTGGCATCACCATCTGCCTGCCTGGAGTCAAGACAGCTGCACTGGAATTGCTATAGACTTGGGACTGCCTGGTTTGATTAACAGAATAAGGCTCCCTCCTCATGCAGTGCTCAAATGCAAATAAAACAGCAAGGCTGGAGCAAAGCAGTGTGATTTCACTGGGCTACAACAGTCTGGAGAACATCAGCATCACTTTAAGTGCCACAGGTTGCCACCCTCACAATTTTTACTTCCCCAGATTTGAGCAAGGGAAACAGCTTGAACTCTGAAGTCATAGCAGAGGGGTAGGCACAGAGAAGGGATTTTAAAACAGATTTTTAAATGCTGTAACATTCTTACCAAAGTATAGATACTTTGCTTCAAAAATAGAACCCCTCAGCTCAAGTGCCTAATCATAATTCAGGCACTCCTCTAGGACTGGACAGAGGGCTCAATGCCTTCCTCAGAAAGGGTGAAACTCAATCAGACTGCAGGAAATTAAAGAAAACTCTCTACTCTAAATTGTGCACACCCCATGGACAGAACATCTCCAGACTCACCACCTCATCCTTCTGATCACAATCTCTACACACTCACTCATCAAGTATCATGCATTGGCCACTCTCATGCAAATCCTGAACTGAAAAGTTGTGTGCATGAAAATAAACAAGAGAAATATTCCTCAAGCCCTTCCAGCTTTCCAAATACTCCTCATCAAAATGTTAATTTAAAAAAATCTGCATGTCTCTAATCCAGTCACACACACATGAACTGCTCTTTTTCTCTACTTTCCATAACCCATTAAAGAGCAGCTTTTAAGATGTTTTCAACATTAAACACCACCCTCACCTCACCTGTCTACACCTGTTGCATCTCCATGCAGAGAACTGTGCCAGTGAACTGGAAGGAATTCCACCCTGCTCACTTTGCCTTCCTCCAAATACTTCTTAAAGTGAGTCTGCAACAACTTCAGAGAAACAGTCCTAAAATCATCAACTGTGAAGAAAAAGAATAATGAAAATCTGATAGCTGCAGAACTCAAGTAACACACAAATAAGTCCCTTCTTCCCCTTAATTTCACAGATAGTCAGAATACAAATGATGCAAATTGAAAACTGGAAAAATCTTTTCAATTATTACCATTCTAACAATAAGAAAGTACTCATTTATGTTAGAGTGGATTTTTTAGCAAGCTTCTATTTATCTCACAATGATTGCCTGTTCACTCCATAACCAGAGAGGGCTTTGTTAATTTACTCAGTTCTACCAGAGTGTATTTAAAAAAAAAAAAAAAGCAAACACACCAAGCCACACAAAGCAAACACATCCACTCACACCACAAAAAGAAAAAACCAAATCAACCAAAAAACCCCCCTCACCACACATCCCAAAACCCAAATCACCCTGCAAGTGTGGTATTGAGAACTACCACACTTGCAGGGTGATTTGAATTGTGGGATGTGTGGTGAGGGGGGTTTTATTATCCTGGTGAGCTGCTGTTATCCTGGTGAGCAGGATAATAACAGCTAAAGCTTCAACATTGACAGAACACAGGTTCTGTCTTTGGAAAATAATAATGAAAAAACTGAATTTCTTAACACTAGAGACTTTTCTTTAAAAAAAACTTGGGAAGATGTGTGTATCTAAATATGAGCTAGAGAGAGCCACATTTAAACAGCAAGAATACAACTGCTCATTATACAAGCCCAAACTTACCACATTCAACAATGCTTCTAAACCTCAAGTCACATACAGGACCTATGCCATGAACCATAAATACCAGATGGTCAATTTGGGACATTTCTCCTGTAGAAAAAAACAAGGAAAACATTCAGAGTACCAATATATACAGCAGGAGTGAAGTTCAGGAGTCTAGCAAGTGTAATTACACACTTGTTTAATAAGCCTATTACATAACATGGTTCAGGACATAACAGAGCCCACAGGACTAAAACACCCCAAAACCAGATAAGCTCAGCAAACAGCTCAGATGAAGGAATAACTTTAATCTTTAGACTCCAGGCATGACCAGCACACAGCCACTCCACCCACCATTGTCCAGCTTCTGCACACATCCAAACTGCTCCCAGTGCAGACCCAAGTGCACCAGGAATCTCATCACCTACCATCAGGAATCTCATCATGGTCATCATCAATTCCACGTTTCACTACCCTTGGCCTTGCCTGCCCATCTTGAGAGGTGCCCCACTCATCTGGTGTGGCAGAAGGCTGGAACTGAACTATGACCTGCAACAAACACAGTGTCCAATTCCAAGCACAGAAAAGCCTCATGACTCATACTGTTAGTCTGACAGCACTGCATAGTTCAACACACTTTTTGATTGCTTTACCTTTCATCTGAAAATCAAATATTTTCTTCCACAAAATCCCCATTAGTGTGAAAAGCAAACTGATGACTCAAAGTAACCACTAGGTGAAGAAGCTGGGCCTGTTCATGGTTCAGAATCACCATTTTAACTCCCCAGTCAAGCATTATTCAAGCTCCTCCTTCCTAGTCTCCAGTGTCCACTCTTCCTTAGCAGATTACTTCTAATGTGAGGAAATTGAGTGCTACCTGATTTACAACACCTCTATCACAAGGGGAAATGGAAAAAAATAAGTGCAGTGCTTTTCAGAGAAAGACAACAGCATCTGAAGTAGTCCAGAAACCCTAAAAAGTAAATAATTCAGTAGTACAGTTGTTTATAGGACTTACAGTTTGAACTCATATTTATGACACCAAGTGATTTAAATGCTCTTTCTCTAGATTTTTACTGAACAGAATTCCCTAACCAGGATTATTAAACATTTCAAGTAGGAGCAACCATGATTCTGTTCCTTGGATAGTTCTGTGTATTAATTACTGCATTTTTGATAAGTGAACAGTTAACAGTATTGATCAATAAGGCTGAAGTCCATGTTTCAATCACATGAGACTGTTCACAGAGTATTTAGAACTTTTAAAGCTTGTCTTGCTATACTTTCTCATGGCCTAAAAATAAGAAGAAACCTTCTCAGGCCTTAAAGAAACTATTTACCTTATAGCTAGATTAGTGCTCTTCTCCACATGAAGGCTCTTTGTTTTAATTTCATTTGGTACAGATTGAGGTTAAACTAATTCAAATTGCTGACCATTTGCTGCCAGTTATGCCTAGCCAAAATATTTACTATGCAAACCCTTCTTCTCTTTAGGTTTCAGAAATGCTGTCTTTTAACCACATGACAGCACATTGAAGCAAGCACAAGTTCAGTGTTCTGTAAACTTGATCATCTTTAAGGCACACACACCTAGAACAACCAACTGCTACGTTTCATGCAAGATTAAGAGCACATTCAATTTATGCTTCCATCCATGTGCTCACTCCCCCTTAATGAATCCTGCAAGACACAATTGCCAAAATCTATTACCTTGGGATTATGCATAACAATTGTCTCCCCATTTGGAAATTCAAGTCGCCGATGCCACTGATTTGTAGTTACAGCCCTTTTATATTCTGCCTGAAACAAAACAAGTTACTTAAAGTCAGCAGGGCAACCTTCTCAGTATTTTGTGGCCTCATGTAATGCTACAGTAAAAATTTACAAAACTTTCTTTATATAAAAATGTCACATGTAGAACTACACAAGTAGATTTTAGATGACAGCAGTGCAAGACTGATGCAGGAGCAATGTGGCCTTCTAGACACTCCTCTTTCCAAGATTTGCTTACGTTCCAGAAAGTGCACTCAGAAAATCATCTTCATGAAACAGAAAGAACTGTTTCTAAGGCGATTAACACAATGAACTAATTAAAACAAGGCCTCTGTGACTTACTAACCTCCAGCTTGTCACTGAAGTCCTCAGTGTAAGGGATGAAGCGGCTGTCCTTGTCTCCCTTGTAGAACCACAGGCAGCGCCGCACTTCCGAGGGCTCCTCGTCCCAGTACACGGCTTTCCTCAGGCGCTCGTACAGGAACACGTCATAGCGCCCGCCGTCCGTGCTCAGCACCACGCTCTCGGGGTCAGGCTGGACTGGGACAGACAGACACCCCTGCTCACCACATGGACACTGCTCTGACACTGCACTCTCTGTGCTCAGCACCACGCTCTGGGGTCAGGCTGGACTGGGACAGACAGACACACCTGCTCACCACACTGACACTGCACTGCTCTGCTCTGTCCGTGCTCAGCACCACGCTCTGGGGTCAGGCTGGACTGGGACAGACAGACACACCTGCTCACCACACGGACACTGCACTGTCTGTGCTCAGCACCACGCTCTGGGGTCAGGCTAGACTGGGACAGACAGACACACCTGCTCACCACACGGACACTGCACTGTCTGTGCTCAGCACCACGCTCTGGGGTCAGGCTGGACTGGGACAGACAGACACCCCTGCTCACCACACTGACACTGCACTGTGCTCAGCACCACGCTCTTGGGGTCAGGCTGGACTGGGACAGACAGACACACCTGCTCACCACACGGACACTGCTCTGTCTGTGCTCAGCACCACGCTCTGGGGTCAGGCTGGACTGGGACAGACAGACACACCTGCTCACCACACGGACACTGCTCTGTCTGTGCTCAGCACCACGCTCTGGAGTCAGGCTGGACTGGGACAGACAGACACACCTGCTCACCACACGGACACTGCACTGTCTGTGCTCAACACCACGCTCTGGGGTCAGGCTGGACTGGGACAGACAGACACACCTGCTCACCACACGGACACTGCACTGTCTGTGCTCAGCACCACGCTCTGGGGTCAGGCTGGACTGGGACAGACAGACACACCTGCTCACCACACGGACACTGCTCTGTCTGTGCTCAGCACCACGCTCTGGGGTCAGGCTGGACTGGGACAGACAGACACACCTGCTCACCACACGGACACTGCTCTGTCTGTGCTCAGCACCACGCTCTGGAGTCAGGCTGGACTGGGACAGACAGACACACCTGCTCACCACACGGACACTGCACTGCTCCGTGCTCAGCACCACGCTCTGGGGTCAGGCTGGACTGGGACACACAGACACACCTGCTCACCACACGGACACTGCTCTGCTCTCTCAGCCCAGCCCCAGCTCCACTCCTGTGATCAATATTAGGCCATTAGCACTGACAGTCACACCATGGCAGAGAAGCTCTGTAACACTGAGATGCTTCTAGAATGCTTCTATATGCTCTGTACACAACAAAACGCTTGGAAAAACTCCCAAATACAAACACTTACTCCAGAACTGACAGTTTAAAAAAAAGGCAAGCCAAGACACAAATAACCAGGAGTTCTATATGAAAATCTGATATCCATTTGGGTATCTATAACATATACATACATACATACACACACACATATATATATATATATATATATATATATATATATATATATATATATGTAACCAAATGATCTTAACACTGACAGCATCAAGCAGTGATGATGTCAGTGAAATAAATTAAGTGGCAAAAAACAGATCTTCAAAACATTACTTATTACTGGCACACACATGAGTGGCATTACCCCAATTTTTTCCTTTAGTCCTTCTGCTCACCTCTGGATAAGACAGGACTTACCAGAATTATAGACCTCCTCTAGTTTTGCAGAATCCAGAATGCTGAATGGCATCCATATTTGCTTGTCCTCCACCTCCTTGCAGTAGAACCAGTGGGGCTGAACTGGCTCATATTGGTTCTGCAGCAGCACAGGAGGGGCTGGGACCAGGGGC
Organism: Agelaius tricolor; assembly: GCF_023055355.1. Classification (NCBI taxonomy): domain Eukaryota; kingdom Metazoa; phylum Chordata; class Aves; order Passeriformes; family Icteridae; genus Agelaius; species Agelaius tricolor. The sequence continues at coordinate 9,224,785 of NW_027269282.1, read as the reverse complement.
CCTGCAGGCCTGGCAGGCTGGAGCTGGGACTGGGACAGTGGGAACTGAAAAGAGATGGGCTCAGCACCTCAGTCTCACAGGGTTTTTACAGAACTCTTCTCTATTTTGCTACAGGAAATACTCTGAACCTTTATTTCAAACATGTTTTCCTCCCCAAGAACATTACCTTCCATTCTAAAAGTATTGTCCACTTCATCAGGTGTTTGAGAACTTACACCTTCTCAAACTGAGAAAGAATGTGGATTTCATTACACAAACACTGCTAAAAACTGCCATGGTTTAGCATCATGATTATCTAAAACCAGTGAGATTTTAAACATTCTCTTAAATTTTCAAAACTTGAGCTGAACTTGTTTCTTACAACCACAAAAACTGACATGAAAATAAACCCATATTTTTCTCATTGTTCATTTACATATAATTATGCTTTTGCATAAAGACTCCCAATTTTAACGAGTGGCCACTTCAGCTACAGCTCTCTTCCTGCCAAGTGACCAGAACAGGCACATTGCAAACTCAAATGTAGCATCAGTGGCACAAGAAAAGGAACTGATTTTATGCATGATTTCATACAAATTTTACAAAAATCCCAGGCAGTACAACTAAAAGCAGCTGATGTCAGCAGCAGCAGCAACTGCCTTGGTTGATGATACATTTAAAGGGGGAAAAAAAAGGGGCGCCAAAATATTGTACAATATATAAAATCCAATGAACAGAAGTTCTGAAATTATATAGTCTAAAACTCCAGACTGTCTAGGCTTTACTGCCTTTGCTATGTTTTGTCATTATATAACCTTCACATTCTTTATTCATGATAACAGAAATATAACAATAGCTCAGGCAAAAATAAAAACAGTTTTTACCATTTTCAAGGCAAATGTGCCAGGTTTTATTAACCTATTGGCATTACTTCAATAGTGATTTTGTGCAGGTAGAAAATAATTAAGATTATTGCTTTATACACAAAAAATCACACAAAATCCTCAACCAATTTGTTTCAAAGAATTTGCTGACAATTTTATGTGACTTAGTGTAAAAAAAAAATCTGGCTTCACCAACAAAACCAGCTTAAAAAGAGATTTTAGCCCATATCTTTGAAGTGGCTGAATGACCTGATTTAAAGCTGAGGCACAAAAAATGCAGCAGCACAGGTGAAACTCAGCAAACTCAGAAACCCACAGAAAAGAGCAACAGAACTTCACAGCCTGATCTTGTTTCTGATGCCCAGAGGCTCACAGAGCTACAGCCTCAGGGTACACTCACTTCAAAGATCAGGAAGACATCCTGCAACATGAGTTCCAAGCTACTTCTAGTGAAAAGCTTTTGCTGTTATAAACAGTTCAAGACTTCTTCTGGGGTTTTTGCAGAGAAAAAAAAAAAAAAAATCTTCAAAAGATAAAGCACACAGCTGAAAGAGCAAAGTGACTTGTTTAGCTGTGGCAGCCAGGGGGAGTCACGTACCTGCGTCAGCGGCCCCGGGGGTGTCTGGTACATCTGCACGGGTGGCACGGGGGACGCTGTGGCAGGGGGGTGGCTCTGCTGCAGCTGGGGAGGGGTGAGGTAGGGGTTGGCCCTGCTGCTCAGGGTGGTGTGCCTGTAGGGGTTGTAGCCCTGCTGCTGTGGGGTGCCCACGGGCAGGGCAGCGCTGGCAGGCGGGGGACAGCTCTGCTGAGGGGGCTGGTACGGGGCCATTCCCACCTGGGAAGTGGGTGGGGCACTGTAAGCCTGGGATTTGGGAATATGTGGTGAAAAGGCATTTTGCCCATCCTGGGAGCCAGACACCAGTGGAAGTGAAGTGGGGGGTCTGGAGAAGGCTGGTGCTCCGACAGGGGTTGAAACAGTTGTTAAGGGTGGTTGTCCAATATTCCCAAAGGGATCACTGCTGCTGGGAACTTGAGAGAAGTAGCTGAAAGTCTGTGGGGGGTTGGGGCTGGCTGATGTCTGACCCAGGAAGCTGTCCTCTTCCCCAACCTCTCCAGAATCATCTGCAAAAACAAAAGGGTCACCAGAGATCTTGTGAGAGCTTCAAATCACTGCATGGGGTCAAGATGTTCTGGAACACCCAGCATCAGCTATGGCCAAAACTGCTGGCCCCCATAAAGCTTACACATCCTTGATTCAGCACATCATAAAATGAAACAGAAGATACCAAGTCTTCAAGAACATTTAAAATGGACCATGGAAGTCACTCAGTGTACACAGAAAAAGCAACAAATATTAAATAAGAAACCAAAATATAACTGGAGTCGGGACCTTCCCAGGGCAATGTGGCAGGCACTAAAACTTCACCTAAAACTTCACTAAAATCCCTTCCAACTTCACTCATCCCTCAAAAGCAAGAGCAACCTTGGTTCATATCCTTTCACCATGGAAAAAAAACAGGACTATAAGCATAGGACTTTATGCTCCTATTTTTAGGATAGAGTTTAAAAACATTCCTAAATAGGCCAAACTTACAGGGTAAACCATCCATCCTTGCCTGCTCCTTCAGCAGAGCCCTCTCAAGGTTCCTCATCTAACCTGCAAGGTGGCTATAACTCATGATCCTAAGCCACTTATGAGCAGGACTTAGTCCAGTTCTCTGTAAAAATTCTACTCTAGACTTGCATAAAAGCTACATCTCTGATGCAGAAAAATCATTCTGCATAATTGCAGGAGAGGATTTAAAAAGATGCAAGGCCACGAATGCCCTTCCACATGGAGAAAATAAATAAAAGAAGTCCTGATCAAGCACAGTTTTCTATTTTGCAGTGATGTAGGAACAAGTGGGGAAAAAGGAGGTTTGTCATGATTTGAGGTCTCACAGCAAGCTCACCCCAGGCTGTGATGGCCTGAGCAGCGCTGCCTCCTGAGGGAACAGGAGTCAGTGCCATCTGCAAAACCAGCAGATGTTTTCAGTGTCTCACCTGCCTGGCAGCCAAATGAGCCCAGGCTGAGGGGAAGACACCACAGAACATCTCTGCTGCTCAGTCCCCAGGCAGACAGACCAAGAGTCTCTGCAGCTGCAAGCAGCCAACAACAAATGCCTTTATCCACAGCCAACACAACTGTGTAACAGGGAGCACCTAGGGAGTACAGGGGAATCCACTGAGAAGCCTCCCTAGGAAGCTGCTGTTCTAATTAATTAATCATAAAAGAGGCAGCTGCCAAGATTAAAAAGAACTATTTTAACCATCTTTTATTTAGTCTGTGCAGACAGTGTCAATTTGAGGCATCACCTGCTTCAAATTCCTCTTGCTCTCCCTTACAGCACTTGATCCGACTTTGAGGAACAAAACCAAAATCTCTCTGTGGAGAATGCTGAAATCCCTCAGACCCAGTGACCACTCTAAAGTCAGGTCTGGGGATCATCTACCAGCTGCAAGCAGTAGCCATTTTTACTAAATAAAAGGTCTCAGTTTCTAAACAACAAAATCCACCTTCCTTTCACATTTCATAAAGAGTGTGGGACAGAGAGAAGCACGCTGCAAACCACACTGTCAACCCTCAGCTTCCCCAAACAACTGGCAGCAGAGCAGGCCCTGCACCTCACCTCACCATAAACATGCAGCAGTGTGCCCAAGAGCTCTCAGGGCCTTCAGCAAATGAATGTTCACAAAACTCCTGCTATTCTCCACTTTCAAATAGGTTTTGGAGATTTAGCCTAAGGGCAGCTTTCCTTGCAAAATGAGGGCGACAAAAGTTCTGCTTAAAATCCCCTATAGGTATATATGTACACACATGCAGTTTTCCAACACAAAATGTTACTGTTTATCCTGACTTTTCCTAATTTTGCACAAACTATGTTGTACAAACAAGCACAATTCACTCCAGCTGCAAAACCATGGATCCTCATCTGATCAAATTTTAAGTCATGTGGAGAGAAAAAGATTCACCACATTAACCAAATCCCATCAGATTTTATCTCCAGCTTCAAAATGTTCAGGAAATTGCCAGGACAGCCATTTGTGTAAAGCCACTAGCCAGATCAGCACTTCAAAATTGTTTTATTTTCTTAATGAAAAATTAATGTATATTTGCATGAAAGAAAAACTATGAGGATTGCACAAAGGAATTAGTAAATGTATCAACTACCTAGATACCTCAAGTAAGTAGAAGTAATATTTTAATGCTTTTATCCCTCCTATCAAAAAAATGTAGTTGATCTAAAAAACTATTCCAAAGCCATACTTGGCAATCATTTTATTAAATCTACAGAGAAGTACTGCACTGATCTGCAGCTATATTAATACTTACTTTAGCTAAGATACAGCAGTGCTGAAATGAAGTCTTGAAGACTCAGCATAAAACAGTTTGGGTTAAAAGGGACCTTCAAAGGTCATTAGTCCAACCCCAACATGCACAACACAGTAAAATTTGAAATATTTGGTTTCTAGATGCATTTCTAATGCTTCCAGCTTTAATCTCTGACTGAACACATTCCCCAAAAAATCTATTCCTTTCTCTGGAACTGCCTGAACACCAGATTTTAAGTTACACACGCATATGTTGGGAACACCATTAAAGCTTTAGGAGAAAAGGATTATTAGAACCAGGATTAAATTAACAAGGATATTTAAGGCGGCTGCTTAACGTGCTATTTTCAAACCGGGGAAAGAGAAGATAACATAAGAGAGGGGTTTAAAAACCACGAAAACATTCAGTAGGCACTGAATGGAAGCACTGATGCGTCGGTGAGCTGGAAGCGGATGATCAGCGCCCGTCCTTAGACACAGCGCTAAAACCCGCACACACACAGGCATTAAGCAGAGGGAAGTAGAAGAAATGAAGTGCCGGAAAGCGGAAAATGTAATTCCGAGCAGTGTCTCTGCTGAGGCACCGCCAGGGACACCCGGCTCGGGAATTCCCAGCGCCGGGTCCAGCCCACACGGACCGGGCCCCCCCGGCCCGCAGCCCCCCCTGGAGCCCCGGTTCGGCTCTGGGGACTCCCCCGGCCCCACCGGCCCTTCCCGGCGGTGGCGGCACCCGGCGGGACCCCGCACATCCCCAGCGCTCCCGGCTGCCCTCCCTCCCACTCTCCCTCTCTCCGTACCGGCGGGCAGCAGCGCGGGGCCGGGCGGCGCGGCCGGCGCTTGGCTGACGGGGATGAAGGGCACGTTGAAGCTGAGCTCGGTGGCGGAGGAGGAGAAGAGCAGGTTGGTGCTGCTGCCGGTGCCTCCCCCGGGCTTCGCCGCCGCCATAGCCGCGCCCCGGCCACGTCCCTGCCCCGGCCCCTTCCGCCCTCACCCAAGATGGCGGCGGCGGCCGCGCGCAGCCGTGAGGGGCTGGAGGCGGGCCCGGCCGCCATTCCCGCAGGAAGAGGAGGAGGAGGGCAAAGAAGAGGAGGAGGAGGAAGCGGCGGTGATCCCCGCGCTGGGCTGGCGAGCGGGACTCGGCGGCCGCAGGGTGCCGGCAGCCCCGCGGTGAGGCGCGACCCCGCCATGCCGTGCGTGGGCGACTGGCTGAACAGCCCCCTGAGCATCGTGCAGGGCATCTTCGGTGAGGCGGGGCCCGCGTCCCCGGGCGGCGGCGGGAGCGCCCCGCGGGCGCCCGGAACCGGACGGCGCTTTCCCTTGTGGGGTGGTGGCGGGGCCGGCTCTGTGTCTTATGTATCTGTTTTATATCTTATATATCTGTTTTATATCTTATATATCTCCTATACAGCGTGTGTTTTGTGTATCTCGTGTATCTCTGGGTTCCGGCAGCAACGCGTGCTGGCTGCCCGCGCTGCCGAACGCTGCTGGTGGTACCAGCGCTATCAGCCGCGGCTTAATATTTTTTTTTAATTATTTACGGTTATTTTAGACACTGAGATTTAAATCTGGGTTTAATCTTCCCTAAAAGAATACTGGCATTAAAATTTGCGGTGCCTCGGCTCCTGTCCGTGCCCGCTGCGGTGTTGCGGAGCTTTCCCTTGCTCCCAGGAATGGCTCCGTGCTTCTCGAGTGGTTTGAAATGGGAAGTCAGTGAATTGCAAGGGGAATAAATTAGTCCGAGATGCACTTACTTCCCTAAGAGAGAAGTGAAAGTTGGGTTTGTTTGATGTGCTGGGAGAATGCTGGGTAAAAGTCTCTTACGTGGTGATAACGGGGACGTTGATATGTTGTTTTTTTGTAGCCCAAAATGCTCCAAACTCTGACTGGGAGAAGAAGGTAACTGAATACTTCAAGGAGAAGTTAAAAGAAAATAATGCTACTAATTGGGTAAGAGTGTTTATTTCTTTTCGAGTTATACTTTTTCTTAAGCTTTGTTGTTTTTTACACTTTATTGCAGTGGCTTGCTTTTGATAAAGCCCTGCAATTTCACGATAAGTGTGCAGCTCAATTTCACGCCCAAGCTTTGGGATGTGGAATTTGCACCTCGGCTGCCTTAACCTGAGTGCAAAGCCGGGATGTGAAATCGCAGCCCATCCATCCCCTGCCTTCAGCACCCTCCTTCCCCCAGGCCATCGCTGGCGGGTGCTGCCACTCTGTAGCACAGTCAGTAGATGGCAGGAGATGACAAATATTGTCATTTTTGGGGAAGTGTGAGTCCTCACTGTGCACCACAGGCTGCTGGTCATAAACCTCTTCTCTCAGGAGCTTTTATCACAATGCAAAACTTGTGTGCGTTGAATAAATAGTTGCCTGGACCTTCAGGTTTTAAGGAAAAAATGCTTTTCGTACTAAAACTGTGCTTTATTGGGCTGAGTCAGGCCTGGTTTGTGCAGTTTAGCAGGGAAGCTGTGCTTTAGGTTTTAAAAATAAAGTGTGCACAGTTGAGTTCAAAAGCTGATACTTTTCTAAAGGGCTGTAGCAGAAATGACATAATGGGAGTGATAGTGGGATTAGAAACTTTCAGATCAAATCTGTTCTACCTGTCACTAAAACCAGGTGAAAATTATTTTTCTATCTCTGTCTGTGAAAGTATTCTGTATTTAGTATTAAATGGTTGCCTAAATCAAAGTATTAATGGCAAAATTGAGTAAACTTTACAACATCAGAAGGAATTGAAATAATATTTTCTTACTCAAAAAAACATGACAGGATACACTTTTGTTAAAATGCCATTTCCTATAGGGCCACTTGCAGTTTTTGTTGCATTTTAATGTTGGACGTGGGCTTTTTCAACAAATATTTTCTCTTCAGATTTAGAAAACCCTATTCATATTGCAAGTTCTTTGAAGTTATACCACATGCTTAGGCATTGATTTTTTTTTTTTCTTTCTATTTTCCCATTGTCATGTAAAACTGTGTGAAAAAGACTTCCCCAATGTGGACTTGGAAATTAACATACAGGTTTTCCAGGACCCTTTGTTATAAGAAATTGTGCATGCAAATTGCTCTAGTATTGCTGGTACATAGCACATGGTGGAAGTGCTGTTAAGTAGAAATAAGATAAGTAGTAAATTCTGTTTAATCCTTTAAAAGTTAGTTTCAAATATTGTACAGTTTTCATACAGTTCCAGTGACCTATAACCACTTCTTTCATAGTCCAGTATTTGGGACTGGAAGAATTTGGGAGCTGTTAAGTGCCTGTGAATTGTAACAATTATCTGTAACAGCCATTGCAGGAAAGTGTTGGGATAGATACACTTTGTTACTGCTTAAATTGGGATGGGAAATGCACTCAGGAAATATTAAGTGTGCTATAAATATAGAGATGTGATGAGCAGGATATACTGGATGGTCAGAGAATTAAGTTTTTGTGCTGGTTTTGGCTCACTTCAGAGCACTGCTCAATATATACCAGTTGTATAGAATAATCTGTTTTTTCACAGGTCCCATCACTGAATGATGTTCCTGTACATTACCTAAAACCCAACAGCTTAGTGAAATTTCGCTGCATGGTTCAAGATATGTTTGATCCTGAGTTTTACATGGGAGTCTATGAAACAGTTGACCCAAACACAAATGCACGTGTAAGTGAAATACTGAGTTACTATTTTAGTAAATGTTTGTCATTTTACTCATTCTGGTCCTTGTATTTCTCTAGTTTGTGAGTTAAACCTGTGGAGTGTGGACACTGATAGTAACTGTGTTCAGCTCAAGTGGCATCAGTAAAACATAACTTGTTACATTTCTGTTGAGGAATAGAAAATGTTAAAATGATGAAAGGCTTGGCAGGATGTCTGTGAGGGGCTTTGGGCTTCAGTGATTTTGGTGTGATTCATGTTCAGGATGCTGTCAGAAACAGAATGATTGCATTGCCTTTTCCCTCTTGACAGGTTTTGCATTTTGGTAAATACAGAGATGTGGCAGAATGTGGGGTAAGTACTATAAATTATATGAACTTAGAGAAGAACTATTGGAATGGAAAGTTGTAGTTTTATGTGTGACAGAGCTTCTTTGGTACTTGGCAATGGATTCCTGAAGATACTGCTCTAAATGCAAAGTTAATCTTTGGTTTGGGAAGCAGAGTATTCATAACTGCTCACTGGCATTCTAATTTCCACAGGCTTCCAGCTGTTTCTGTTGTATTTAAAATTTGTTTTGGTTGAGTGGAGGGGGGAGTGCCCATGACCTTGAATCTGTCTGCTATGGAAAATAGTTGCTTTTGGTAGTGCAGGGCAATTTGAATCAAAACATTATATATTCACTTTTTCCTGAGTTATGTAGTCTTACATGTTAATTGTAACTTCTGGCTGAGTAACTGAATCTGTGGGGTTAGTTTAAAAAAAGAAAACAAGCTGTAATCAGATTTTTAACAGAATTTCTCTTGGGATTCCAGCCTCAGCAGGAAATTGATTTGAACTCCCCACAAACAGTCACCTCAGAGAGACAGACTTTCTACTGTGTTCCAGTGCCTGGTGAATCTGCATGGGTGAAGGAAATATCTTTTTTGACTGAGCCAGCGCTTTGTTATACAATCAGTGATCACAAACTAATTAATTAGATTAAAGGGATAAGTTTATTTAAAAATTCTTTTTTTTAAATGAATCTGGAGAGGCGATAGGTGTAGAAGGAGAAAAAAGTTGATGGCATGTAATATGCACAAAGAGAATGCAAATTAATTTAGGAGCACTTGTTTTGATTTAGTAGACATTTTTGCTTGGGAGAGCCTTGAAAATTTCTGTTAATTTCTAGTTGCAAATGCTTAGGAAAAGAGCAACTTCACTTGAGCCACTGGCATTTTCTACAGCAGGACACTTAGTGAGAGTCTCCTATAAAACACCCGTAGCTGAGCATGTTAAAATTAGGATTTTGTTAAAAAAACCCCACAACTAAACCTTAGTGTGGGTGAGTTTTCCCTGCTCAGTCTGAGGCTTCCTTAACCCTTGGCCCCACGCCTACATCAGTGCCAGCCAGGCCAGGGTGAGCCCCTCCACCTCCTACACCCCCAGCCGCCACAAGAGGAGCTACGAGGAGGATGAGGACATGGACCTGCATCCCTCCAAACAGAAGGAGCAGCACGTGGGTAAGAGCTGCTCAGTGGTTGTTCTCATATCTTTCCAGGATTTGGCCAAAAATCATTGCTAAAACCTGAAATATTGGCAGTTGTTTTCATTGTTGTTGTTATTATTTAATTTTTATTGTTGTTGCGGCCTTTATGATTTGGAGGCTTTGTTGAAGTCAGTGTTTGAATTGAAGGAGTGAAGAAAGCCTATAGTGTTATATGTGTGCTGTATGACTTGCTGATAATTTACAGAAATTTTTAGTATAAACTGGGTTTTATGCATATTCTGAGCTGTTTTTTTAACATGAAGTGCAGAAAAATATTACTTTTGCAGTCCTATGGACTATAGGGGAAAAAAAATCATTCCCCTGGTTTAAACATTGCATTTTGAAAATCAGATTTCTGGCCATGTTTGGATTTCCAAGACACATAGATCTGCCAGAGCTCTCTCTCACACTTAACTTGATTACATATTATATGCACTTGTGAGACTTCTCATATTAAGAGGTTATTCTGTCAAGTATATTGCATTATTAAATATTCTTGTCTCAGATGTCTTAAGTTAGTTTTTTATTCTGTGTTGCTCACTGAAGAGAGTTGTTAAGTTCTGCATTTCTTTTTAAAAAGCCTCCAAATCCTGTTTTTCAGGCAGTGGAGGTGATATCCATGGATGTGTGGAGCCAAAGAGATTAGAAACAGAAGCTTCTGCAGGTCATCATGTCATTTCTCCCAACTGCTCCCCTCCACTTGACCTAAATTTTCCCTTGCCAGGAGAGAAGGGACCAGCATGTCTTGTAAAGGTGAGAGAAGGAGAGCTGAGCCTGTGCTCTCAGAATCAGCCTTGCACTGGTTTCTAGGCACAGAAATGTGTCTCCAATTCAGAATTTTGTTTCCAGAGATAATTACATTCTTTCTCTTCACTAACACAATGTTTCTCTTCTTGAGTGCTGCATTTGAATTGCTGGAATCCTTCAGCAGCATTTATTAGAGCTTGCACCATCTCACCCCACTTAGTTTAAAAGAAAAAGATTCCAGTATTAGATGCTTGAGGGTGCAGCTGGTATTGAGCCCTGGTATTTTTCTTTTAGGATATTTCCTCTAATTGAAAAACAGCTGTGAAAAACCAAGCTGAAAATCCAATAAACTACACATTTGTGTATTGAATTTGAAATAGTCCTTGATTCACTGCTATGCTGTGTTACTGTGAAACTTTACACAAAATTTCTCTGCTGTTGCTGTATTGACTTCTCTCTTATTTAGCAAATCTTGATGAATCAGAGTAGAATACAATTGTTTACACTCATGTGGCAAAGAATGCCAATAGAGAAAGCAAGGAATCATAAAACTGCTGTGAACTCCCTGACAAGTCCCCTTCCCAGTGTAAGCTTAGTGACACTGAGGGCAAGGGGAGACCTCTTCCTTCACTCAGACTCTTCTCAGGCCACAGCTGAGTCTCCTGAGTTTCCTTTATCTGACAGCTTTTCTGCTGTCCTGCATCTGGCCCATCTGCCTCAGCATTTTTTTTTTTATTTTCTCTTTGGGGCAGATCTATGAGAGCTGGGAGAGCTTCAAAGTCAATGATGTGCTGGAGGTGTTTGGTGTTCTGTCTGTGGACCCAGTGCTGAGCATAGTGAACAGTGAAGAGAGGTAAGGCTGCCCTGAAATGCAGGATTTTATTGCAGTGAGTAGACAAGGAAATGTATAAATACATGATAATTATGCTTGAGAAGTGAATTTTGTTGCTTTAAAATAGCTCAATGAGGAAAGTGTTACATCCAGCATCCTGGAAACTGAAGTCCAATGTGCTCTGGCACATCCATATCCTTGGATACCCAGTGCATCTTTTTTTAGGTTGTTTTGCAGTCTGTAAAGCAGAAAATGCTTCTGTAGCTAAATGTTTTGTACTCTTTCATATGTACTAAACTTTCAGTGAATGAGTGAATAGTGAGCAAAGCTTTCAAGGAAGCTTTAAAATTGTAAATGTCCTTTTGAAGGAATTTCTAAGTCCATGGAAGTTGTTACCAGAAATGTAAATATTTCTGAAGAATATAAGAAAGAAGTTTGCATGTCTGCATGTAGAGTGATAGTGACCAAAATGAGTAAAAAATGGGTTGATTTTTCACTAATTAAGGTATCTCATCTTCTTAATCCACTGATAGAAATCTCCCATTTCACCTGCTGTTCTGCAATTCCTTGCCTGACAAAATACGAAATCATTTAGGATGCAAGAAGTCAATTTGCAAAATAAAACTCTTGACCAAAATCTAACATAAAAATTGCTGATGTCTTGAACCATTGCACTCTGAATCATTTCTGTGGGTGAGTTTGTTCATCCCTGGCAAGTAGGACACCCAGAGTGCAATGTGAATCCTTTATAGTGCCAACTTCTTAAAAACTACCTCAGCCTGGTCAGCTGCTTTTTGTTATCATCTGTGTGACAGCTAATCCCAGACTGACAGCTCAGTTGCACTGTCACAGGTGCTTGTGGGTTTTTCCCTGTGTCATTCTGTAACAAGAAGACAAAATGGTGGCATTTAGCAACATTTTGAATACAAACAAAAGCAATCTCTTTTAATGGACAGAGTGTGGATAGTGTGTGGATGAACTGTTGAAGTGGCTTTGAAGTAATAAAGCCTGACAGTTTTTAAAACCAGTACAAGAAGATGAAATTTGTGCTAAACTTTACTGTCATCTGATAGAGTCACTTTAGGGATTTTACTTTCTAAAAATGAAAACCACCTGGAAGAAATTTTGTAAGACATCTTCAGGGAGAGTAAAGCTTGTGTATCTGAACTCTTAAATGAAGAGGTAATACCTCCAGGTTCCAGCAGAGGTACATTAGGGTTTATTTATTCACAGTTCTTTTACTCAGCCAGTGATAGAGATGTAATGTGACTGCCTAGAAGATCTTGTCAGGCTCCAGGACTTGGTGGGAGATGAAAATCCCACATGTGCTTACAGAGACAAATGTAATAAATGACCTTATTTTTTTAAAAGCTTCTCTTTAGACTTCAGTACAGGCTGGACAGAACAGTGTGTGATATTTTACTTGAAGCTACAGCCTATATGCTGCAAATAATAAATGTGATTTTTATTTGTGGGGTTTGGTTTGAGGGTTTTTTGTTGGGTTGATTTTTTTCTTCAGAAAAATATGGCTTGATTATTTTCTGAAAATAATAGAATCCAGATATTTTGGGTCAAGCCTGCTTTGGTGTTAATATGCCATTATGTAATTGTAATTCAGTACTTGTGGTGTTTATAAAGATTCTGAAGAAGGTGGTTAGAGTGTGGGAGGAGTCAGCAGGAGCTGGCAGGGATGTTGTTTGTCCCTCTGTTCTTGGCCTGCTTCCAGCTGCTGTGGCTCAGAGGGACAGAAATTCCCCTGGGATGTTTCTGAGTGCAGCTGTGCTGTGCCCCCTCTGCAGGGACAGCTCCAGCCTGGATCCTATGGAGTGCATGGACACCATGGAGGAGCAGAGGGTGCACAGCCCCCCGGCCTCCCTCGTGCCCAGGATCCACGTCATTCTGGCACAGAAGCTGCAACACATTAACCCCTTGCTGCCTGCCTGCCTTAACGAAGAGGAGAGCAAAACCTGTGAGTGTCTGGCACTTTCCAGGACATCTGAACAAACACTGCTTTGCTCAGAGGCAAAACGCCTCAACAGCAGGGTTGATTTTTGAATTTAGCAGGTCAATTTTTGAATTTAGCAGGTCAATTTTTGAATTTAAATCTTGGTAAATGATTGGTGAATCTTGGTAAATTACCTGCATGCAGTGCTACACACAGGATGCAGATGTTTGTGTGTATGTGATGTTTACCTTTTTATTTGGCTGAAATAAAAGTGATTTATGTGGAATTTGGTTCTGCATTCTACGTGCCCAAGGATTTTGCCATGTTGTTCAGCCATAAGATTTGATTTGTTTTCAAACAGAGTTGTGAATTGCTGGAAAATTAGATTTCCAATTTAGTGTGATACTGGAAATAAGAAACATACTGATAATACAGGGACTCCTAATACTGTGCACAAAATAAGGCAATTCTGCTTTTAAGCAACTGTGCTATTCCTTGTTTGACTGTTATTTTTTCACTGAATTATTGCATGCAGACCTCTGATATTTATGACTTTCTTCCTTGAGTGCCTTGTATTGCTTGTTCTGAGCAATATGTAAGAAGTTTTTTCTGCCTTTAATATAAAATGGAGCAGCTATGAATTTTATAAATTTGGCTCTACACTTCATACCCTACTGCAAATGCATTACACAATATCTAATATTTTTAAAAAATAAATTCCAAGGAAGTGTTGAGTGATTCAGGTTGTCCAAAGCCAATTGAAAAAAAATGATGAGCATTTGGGGTTTTTTCCTTGACTGCTTTGGAATAAACATTTTTCTTCATCAAACTGTGACAGAAAGTCAAATTTATATAGAGGGAAGAGGGTGAGAAACAAGAACATTTTCTGACATTTGTCCTCTGCTTTTTTGCCAGTTGTTTCTAATTTCATGTCTGAGCTGTCACCAGTGAGAGCAGAGTTGCTGGGGTTCCTCACCCATGCCCTCTTGGGAGACAGTTTGGCTGCTGAATACCTGATACTGCATCTCATTTCTACAGTGTAAGTATTTACATGTGTGCTGAGAATTTATGTATTGATCATTTAAAAGAAATCTCCTTCTATGGGGTTCTTCACCAGTCTGCAAATAAATGGCAGAAGTAGCTTAAATAATGCTGATCTCAGTAATACTTTGTCCAGGTAGAGTTGTCCTGTCACAATACTCACAAAGGCAGGTTTCAGTGTCTGAAATAACAGTAAATATAAATAAAAGACCAGCTTTATGGCAGTGTGTACTTTCAGTGCTGCTTTGAGAGCTGACAGAATCTCCAAGACACTTTTAAACAGAGGTATGAAAACATCTTTCTGCCTCTGGCTTCTTTTAAGGAATAGGACATGCCACTGACTTCCCAAAGACAGCCTGTCCTGACTGCAGGAATTATTGCTTAGGTACTACAAGGTACATTGTGGGAATTTGTTTAATTAACTGTAAGCCTGTTTATTGGTAAGTTCAAGTGACCTATTTAGCATGTGATAGAAATTTATTTTTATGTTGGTTTAAACTATCTATGGGTGAAAGAGCAGCATCCTTGGACTGATTAAAATCTCAAGTGTGGAACTTCAGAAATTACCGTTCAGGCCCAAATTTAATGTGAGTCATTTTAGTCTTCAAAATCAAAATTAGTTGTTCTCATTCTTTTTTGTGGGACTGTGAATATTCCAACACTTAGCCTAGAATGTATTTTCTCTCTTAGCTGGTATCACAAAAAGGTTGAGAGTTGTCGAGACTGGGGAGGCGATACACAGTGAGAAGAGGGAGAGGAAAGCTGAGGGCAGGTAAAGGAGATGAACAAGTGTGATAAGGAGGGAAGTTGAGATTGGACAGCAGAAAGGAAAAGAATGGAGTGTGTTCACTGAGTAACAGCAGAGTACAGGGAGAGCAGAATGTCTGGAAGGCCAAGTACTGTAAATTACTGCTTTTGTGTGCTGCTGTGAGGAGCAGCTTCAGCCTGGCTCAGCTCCTTGGGCACTGGGGAAGGAAGGCAGAGGAGCTGGCTGATTTCGGTGTGTGTGCTCTGAAATCCTGCTGGCTGTCAGAGACACCACACAATGCTCCAGCTGCTAACACCTGTACCCAGTGTTAGCCAGGTGTTTGCCTAACCTGTGCTGCTTTTGCTGCAGCTATGGCAGACGGGATGTGCTTCCTCTGGGGAAATTCACCGTCAACCTGAGCGGCTGTCCCCGGAGCAGCGCCTTCACCGAGCACCTGTACCGCCTCATCCAGCAGCTGGTGCCAGCAGTAAGCATTGCCTGGGCAGGGCTGGGGGGCCTGCTCTCACTGATCCAGCCTGGCCAAGGCAGGCTGAAATGCTCTCCTGTTCCCCTGTAGAGAGCAGGTAACAGTAGAGATGGGGCTGTGCCTGGGCAGGGCTGGGGGACCTGTTCTCACTGATCCAGCCTGGCCAAGGCAGGCTGAAATGCTCTCCTGCTCCCCTGTAGAGAGCAGGTAACAACAGAGATGGGGCTGTGCCTGGGCAGGGCTGGGGGGCCTGCTCTCACTGATCCAGCCTGGCCAAGGCAGGCTGAAATGCTCTCCTGCTCCCCTGTAGAGAGCAGGTAACAACAGAGATGGGGCTGTGCCTGGGCAGGGCTGGGGGGCCTGCTCTCACTGATCCAGCCTGGCCAAGGCAGGCTGAAATGCTCTCCTGCTCCCCATTTAGAGAGCAGGTAACAACAGAGATGGGGCTGGCCTGTGTGTTGAAGTCTGTGTGCCTCATCATCTAGGATGAATATGCAATGAAATCCTCTCCTCAGAGGTATTGAACTGACAGGCAGATGCTGCACGCTTTATTTGGTCTTTCTGGATTGATGTGTTTAGACATTTGGGTTATTAAATTATGGTGTGTGGTGGTCTTCACAGGGGTCTTAGGATGAGGGAAGAGACGAGAATGTTGACTCCATGCTTCAGAAGGCTTGATTTATTATTTTATGATATATATTACATTAAAACTCTACTAAAAGAATAGAAGAAAGGATTTCATCAGAAGGCTGGCTAAGAATAGAAAAAGAATGAATAACAAAGGCTTGTGACTGACTGAGACAGTCCAGACAGCTGGACTGTGATTGGCCATTAATTAGAAACAACCACATGAGACCAATCCCAGATGCACCTGTTGCATTCCACAGCAGCAGATAATCATTGTTACATTTTGTTCCTGAGGCCTGTCAGCTTCTCAGGAGAAAAAATCCTAAGGAAAAGATTTTTCAGAAAATATCATGGCTACAATGGTGTCATTAGGGTTTACTCAAGTTTGTGGGTACTGCTCTGCAGGAAAGCCACAATAATTCAATTTGGGGTCATACTAACAGTATTGCTGCAATCAATCATTTTTTATTGAGCTCATCCTAGATGTGCAGAACAGGTGATAGGAATTCCCAACAGCAATATTTTCTTTTGGGAAATTTTGAAATACACAGCATTTGGATGTTTGGGATAAAGCATTGCAGTGCCAAGTTTTGCTTTGCTGTGCAGGCTGCCAGGCCAGCTGTGGCTGCAGGAAGCAGCATTCCCTGGGGTGCTGATGCTTTGTTTCTGGTTGCAGTCCTACCACCTGCGGATGAGCATCGAGAGCATGAACCACTCGCGCTTCATCCCTCACAAGGACTACACGGCCAACCGCCTGGTCAGCGGGCTGCTGCAGCTGGCCAGCAACACCTCCCTGGTCATAGATGAGACCCAGCTGGAGCAGGGACAGCTGGACACTGCAGGTACACAGCTTCTGCTGTCTGCAGGCTCATTTGGGAGGTTAGAAGCTGCTGTGTTGTAAGACACGGTGATAATCGTGTCCCGCTGATAAGGGGTCTAATGCAAAACTCTTTGTGGTTTCTGCATCCTATTGCACTGCTTTGAAGCAGCTTCCTGCAGCTTTCTCAGCCAACTTAAGACAAATTGGGAGAATTTTTCATTACCAAAATAACTCTGATTCATTGGAGTGGCCTTTCAGTTTCCTGTGATAGTGTGTGAAGTGGGCAAAGCATATGCTGATGCCTTATGCTCTATATTTTTACTGTATATCTGGAAACCATCCCCGAGAACTGGAGAAAAAAGATTGCTATTACTGTCTTAAAAATAGTGGGGATTCTATCTTACAAGCTGATGTAGCATGCTTTCAGCAGAGCTTTAGAGATTAATTTAATTATAACTCACTTAAAAGAGCTGAGTTGCATTAAAAGCTCAGTACCTGGAGAATGTACAGTACAGGTGTCTTTGAGTCCTGGGGCTGTCCTGTGCAGGGCCAGCAGTTGGAGCCCAGTAATCCCTATGGGTTCCTTCCAACTCAGGAGATCCTATGAAACAATAGGAAATCACTGCAAGTAATTTAATTTTAAAATAAAAATGCTGTCTGGAGAAAACTGCTTTGGTTTTTTTTTAATTACTGCTCTTAAAAGTTGCTCATTAAAATTATTCAATTGCTTTTGAATTTTCAGTAGTTTTTGCTACTCAGCTTTAGAAAAGCTACAAAATTTTGCTAAAGAAAATAGTAAAACAAGTAACAAGCTCTGCATTGTCTGTTTCCAAAAAATAGTTAAAATATGATAAACTCCCATTGAGAGAGAACTCTCACTGTGCTGGTTTATAGGTTTTCTAAAATGTTTGTCTGTAATGTTTAAAAATACTCAGCATTTAGTGAAAAAATAATATTTTAGATATTAAAAGTTGCAGATAAAAAAGGCTTGGTAATTTTATTTCTTTTTTGCTGATGTGATGTTGTTTTCTACTGAATTTAGTGTAAAGAAGTAAAAATTTTTCATTTCTTACAGCAGTGTTGGGAACAAAATTTAATCCTAGAGTGTCTTCAGATGTAGTAGTTGGTTTGGAACTCTTGGAAGCTACAGCTTAGAAATTTCAAATGGCAAAATGTCCCAGAAGTCAACCCTAGTATTAAATTTGCCTTTATTTGCTAACTTTGCCTTTATTTACAATGTACTGAATTAGTACTAAGTATTTAAAGGCAAAACCATAACAGTAGTTTTGTCATTTGGTGCAGTAACTGCTGAAGAGAAATTCAGTTTGTCAGGTACATGTTGGTTTTTCAAAGAGAGAATCCCAAGGGTCAACCAGTTAATTTGTCAATATTTTAAATAACTTAATTCCAGGTAAGGCAAGTGACTACTGTTAAAAAAATTGGCAAAATTAAATTGCTAATGTTTTTCTGCTTTTGAGGAGAGATTGCTTTTTTTTGTTTTTCTCTCTAAATAGATACCTGGCTTTGTAGGGCCAATGAAGATATGAGCTATAAATTCATGTACTAATGCACTAAGCCAGACAAGGTTTGGGCCTGAAATCAAGAATTCTTAATTTGATTCCCATTCAGAAGTGGTTGTCTCTGAAGACACCTCAGACACAAGAAGGAACAAGATGATTGCAGGAATCCTTCTGCTTGCTGCTCCTCCAAGACAGAGGGGAAACAAAAATCAGGGCTGACATTTGTTTAGGTCCAGTGCTCAGGGAATTTGTTGTTGCTCTTGCAGGTGTCCATAATGTGACAGCCCTGGGTAACCTGATCACCTGGCAGAAGGTGGATTATGACTTCAATTACCACCGGATGGAATTCCCATGCAACATTAATGTGCTGATCACTTCCGAGGGCCGCTCGCTCCTGCCGGTATGGGAGGGAGGGAGGGGCTGCCAGCTTCTGCCAGGGACAAGCGGGGACAGGAAACGTGTCCTGTGACCAGGGAGGGTGTGACACTGGCAGTAGCTGCTGCCTCCTCCCTCGTGGCCAGAAAACAGAGATGGAGCTTCCCTCCTCCTTCCTGAACAGGGGTGGCGAGGCCGTGAAGGACTCGGGAGTGGGTAAAGCTGCAGAGCTGTGCTGCTCTCCAAGCCTCCCTCGGGCATGGTGGGTTCTGAGGTGATGGGCACAGATGTGGCACTGCCCCTGCAGTAGCCTGAGCTTGCAAACATCTGCTCTCTGACATGCCAGCTTTGTCCACTGAGCCTTGGCTCTCCTGCTTGAATCAGGAGCTGTTCAAAGCGTGAGCTGGGGAATGTTTCAAGAATTATCTTACCTTGGTTCTGGGAAATGGTGACTTCTGCTGCTTCTGAGAGTAAATTAGTCTTGGAATAAAAATAGTGGGATGTGGAAAGAGATGAAAGAAATGTGATTTTCTCTTTCAGTCAGATTGCCAAGTCCACTTACAGCCACAGATAATTCCCCCAAACATGGAAGAGTACATGAGCAGCCTCCTCACTGCAGTGCTGCCCTCTGTGCTGAACAAATTCCGAATTTACCTGAGTTTGTTGAGGCTGCTGGACTACAGTATATCTGATGAGGTGACCAAGGTATGGACACTTCCCTCATTTGTTTTCAGCAGTGTATTTGGATAGAAAGCACCTTAATAGACACTTACTGTACTTGCCCTGTCAGTGATTCTCCTTTAAGTTTTACAAAACCCAAATAGAAGTGTTTTCACATCCTGATGTGCCTTCAAGGGTTTGTAAAGTATATACTGAATTTATTAGATAAGGAACAGTGCATGTAACCTGCTTTCTAAAGCTCATTTTGAAACTGGCTTCTTTGCAAAGATGAGAAGTAGCCTGCTTTTTCTCAGGCTCACTTCTGGACAGCAGTGAGTTGAAAGGTTGAAATCTAAAGGTTGTTACAGTGTTCTTATCTCCTCCTGGAGATCTGTTTTGCTCCATAATTCCACGCTGTGTTGTTCCAGGCGGTGGAAGAAGACTTTGTGGAAATGCGCAAGAACAACCCTGAGAGCGTCACGGCCGATGACCTGCACAAAATGCTGCTGGTGGCAAGGTGGGTGTGGTGCCCCTGTCACCACTCAGGGCTTCCCAGCACGCTGCAGCTTGAGCCAGCCCTTGGTCTGCAGCTGAATTGTGTCAGAAAAGCCAGCCAGAGGAATGAGGCAGAGGAGATTCTTAGTTAGGCCAAGTATTCCCTCCCTGCTTTCATCCCATGCCTTCTTACTCCTGAAGGCCAGCTGGGTCAGAGTGAGCTGGGCTGGGTCAGAGTGAGCTGGGCCGGGTCTGAGCTGTGTGGGTTGCAGCAGCAGCTGCAGCAGCTGTTCCTGACTGGCTGTTTGTGCTCCCCCAGGTTCCTGTCGCTCAGCGCGGGGCAGACGACGCTGTCCAGGGAGAGGTGGCTGCGAGCGAAGCAGCTGGAGGCCCTGCGCAAGGCCAGGCTGCAGCAGCAGCAATGTGTCAATGGCAATGAACTTTAACAGCTGCTGGATGTCACCCTGAAAATGTCTCTAATCCTAGGTGGAACCCATACTAAGATTGGAATATTGTTCATACCAGTTTTTGTAGATAATTTATACCAAAAAGTTATGGATATTTACCCTTGCGGTCTGAACGCACTTAACTCTGTTCAGCCACCTAAACATATTTTATGGAATTTTTTTGGACCCTGTTTTGTAATTGAAAATTGGTAACATTGAGCAAATTGTTTGATATTAAACTTTAATACTGAGGTTGTGTAAACTTACTCCCTTTAATAATAATAAGAGAATTTAAGCCAGAGCCCTTCAAACATAGCAGTGGTATGCTCTGTGCTGGAGGACATTTGTGCTCTAATTCCTGCTTGGCTGAAATGTGAGCATCAGAGCTCTCAGCTGGCCAGCAGCTGCAGCTGGAGGAGGTGCTGCCTTCACTCTCTGTGCTGTTCTGTGAGCTGGGGCAGGTCACACTCAGAGCAGCAGCAGCATCATTGTGCTGGTATCACAGTGTGGTACCAAGCAGTGATTTGACCAGCTCAGGTATGAAATGTGTTTGCCTTGTGCTTAGAGCAGACCATGACTTCTCTAATTTCTCCAGTGAGCTTTGTCCTGGTACAGCTTCTTAAAAATCCCCACAATGACTGGACAGTGGGTGATACTCCTTTACTCACACAAAACACATCTTCACTTTCTACCTTGGCAGTACTGCAGGGTGTTTAAATGGTTTACTTAGTGCTTTCTGCTGATTGAAATACAGGGACAGGAACCCTCTTTTTTATGGCATTTTCCTGTTCTAAACATGAGGGCTTTTGCTGTACAGCCAATCTGGATATTTTGTCTCTTCACACTAATAATGAGTACTTATTATGAGAAACATTTTTTGTGTATCCTAAACTTGAGCCAAGCTTGGTGCTGTTTCAAATTACTTAGAGCTTATTTCTTTTCTTTCTTTTTTTTTTTTTTTTGAACACTAAAAATGAATATTCATGGTTTTGCCTGACTTGTGCTGCATTACTGTGAAGTGAAGCAACTGAACAAATGAGGAAGGAAATGAACACTTTTCAAAAGGCAGCTGGGCTGGAATGCAGGCTTGGGTTCTAAGATTGCCTCAGGGGATGTTTTTGTGCCTACTGCCATCTCCAATAGTTCATAGCCAGGGATGGGACAGTTCCCAAGCTGGAAGGACATTGAACAGGACAAGGGGTGATGACTTCAAACTAACAGAGGGTAGATTTAGATGAAATATGAAGTTCTTCCCTGTGAGGGTGGTGAGGTCCTGGCACAAGTTGCCCAGAAAAGCAGCACCATTCAAAGAGGATAAAGAAGTGAAGTCATGGCTGTGTCCCTTGACTACCAGGGCAATTGTGTCTGGAATTCTGAAAGAAACCCCCAAGCCCTGCAGTCCCACATCCCTTAACATCACATACCAAACCCAGCTTTTGCTTCCACTTTTTTTATTAAAATATCTCATGTATATTGCTCACATTAAAATACAGCAGTAGTTTAATTTTAAATATAGCCACAAGTATAGACACTCAAAAAAAGAACAAAAACCCAAACCCACATCACTTTAATAAAATAAATAAACCAAATTTGTTTATCAAAGTTTCAGGTGATAAATGATTTCAGACACAGTACAAGTCCTAAGACACAGAGCTACCCTAGGCCAGGACACGACGTTGTGGGGACACCACGTGCAGCCTATCTACAGTACAGGGACAGGGACAGAGGCACTGGGTCTGTCAGGGTGCTTACAGTCACAAACCACAGCACAGGAAGGTCCTGCTTCACAGCAGCTTCTGGACAAGGTCCTAGACTGGAATGGCATGGCAAGGCATTCCTGGGAAGGAGGATTTAATAGGTGGAATCCTTGGACACACAGAGCAAAGGGGTTTTTTTATCCAGTTCCCAGCAGGAGCAGATGCTCCACCCTGTGAGGTGCAAAGCTGGAGCTGGTCAGGAATTTGGTCTTGAACAGATGCTGACAGCTATGCTCTAATGCAACCCTGATCTTACAAAGCAGTGCACTGGCCTTCTGCTTCAGATGTTAGTTGGGATTTTGCATCGTTTTTCATACTTAGAGAGAATCCTAGCACAGAGGGACACAGTGCCTGATGGGCAGGTATCTGGCTCATCCTGCTTTACAGAGACAAAAAATTAGAGCAAAGGGGCAGAGTTTGGAATTTAAAAAAATTAACTGCTTTAACATGGGCAAGACAATTCAAAGACATTTGCTTCATTTCCCCCACGTCAAAACAAGTGAGGAAAAAAACCAATTACAGAAGAAATTTGCACTGCAGGATTGTGGGTATTTCAGATTGGGTCTCTAAGGTTCATCTATAATGAAAGTGTCCCAGGATGTCTGGAAAGAAAAGGATAGCAAAGAAATCTTACTTTCTGGTTAACATACTTAAATTCAACAAAAACACATCGGTTCCCATTGTAGAGGCACAATTCAGAGAGCTGCATCTAGAACTTCATTGAAAACAAGTAAAAATACTAGTCCAAAAATAAATAAAATGTAATTTACCGGTACTTTATTTTGCTGGTGTAGTGCAAGGTAAGTAAGGTCAGAGAAGTGCAGTATCATCCTTTGAGTATAAATACTTTCTACATAATTCAGAAGAGCTACAAAATTAGTCTCAAAAAAATAACTGTGCAACACATCTAAGATAGACAGCATGCTTATTGAATCCCAGTGTCTAAGCTACCTGTTTAAATATGGTTTATACAGGTTCTGTCTCACCTGCCTGAGGGAATTCTGAAGCTTGGTCAGAACCAAATTCATTTGCATCTCTCACTGCTTGTAAACAAATTACCTATTATCAATCCCAGTATCCAGTAGCAGTTCATGCCACAATAGTCCTGATGTCATTGAGTTATTTTATTAGAAGCCACAGCTAGAAGAACACTTCCCAAATGAGCAACTAGATCTGAATTATTCTCGTCTGGCATTGCGTAAACATTTCTCTCAGTTCTTTCTGTTTGATTTCATTTAAAGCTTCTGGTTCCGCGGGGCTCTTTTGGACCTTTGCCACAGCAAAATTAATCCCTTGAGTCAATCCTGCCTGGGTGATGTTGGCAACCTGGACCATGGAGCTGCGGATTTTAGCGAAGGGAGACACGGCCCTGCTGCCGTCGGCGGGGGAAGGAGTGCCGTGGAGTCCTGCCTCGTGGCCCCCGGACACAGAGCCCGGGCTCCTGTGCCATTTGCTGCAGTCAGGCCCACCCACAGCCAGGAGCTGAGGGTTTGGCTCAGAAGAGCGAACATCCAGCTTCGATGGCCTGGAAGGAACGTCTGCAACAGCTTCAGCTTTGGCTTCTGCCTTCTTGGCAGCGCTCCCTCCGGTTTGGGTCGGCGCGTGGTGGGGCTCCTGAGGACCGGCCTCAGAGAGCTCCAGCACATGGCAGCCCTTGCTCTGGGCGTCCTGCACGAACCTCTGGCAGTACACATCCACGGGCTTGGCCAGCCCCAGCTCCGCGCTGTCAGCGGCAGGCAGGGCGGCGGCCTGGCCCTCGGCCGGCACGGCAAGGCCGAGGCTGGCGTCGGCGCTGCTCAGGGACTGCGAGCGGCTGCCCAGGCGCGGAGCCGAGGCGATGATGCCGCAGCTGGGCAGCACGTAGTCCGTGGGGCCCATGTTCTCCAGGGACCCCCCCAGCTGCGCCTCCTCGTCCGACTTGGAGTTGCTGAGGAAGTCATCCGAGTGGAAGGAGTCGTTGTCTGAGGCTTCTGTGTCGGATTCGCTGGGGGCTTTCGGATCCACCCCTGGGTTCTCCAGGGTTTCGAGGCTGCTGTCCGACTTCCAAAGATTCACTTTCAAATTTGGCTTTAAGAAATTGACTTTCACTTCAGGTTTGGCAAAGCTGCCCAGCTTCCGAAGGTTGCTGATGTTTACGTTGGATTTGGTTTGTTTCACCTTTTGATTGAGGGAGGAGAACTTGCTCAGTAAATAATTCTTGCCTTGGGCCAGGGACCCTCTGTTCTGAGACCGAATGCCAATGATATCCTCATGAGGTTTGCTGCTCCTCCTAGAAGAGGAAGAAGACCTTTAATGTACAATCAAAGCACCAAGTGTACACTGTCTTCCAGTCTATTTCTGTAACAGAAATGGACATTTCAGTTCCTAAGTTACCCTTTTCTTACATAAATAATAAATTTAATCCTTTTTTTTACAGAATAATATAAGCTAATCAAGCTGAAACCAACAAAGGAGGGTTGATACAGAACAGTAGCCAAACAAGGGGAACAGGCAGTTTCTGCAGGCACTTTAGTTTTTGATACAAAAGGATTTGAATTCTCCATTTTTTTAACCCTAACTTTGTCTGTACCCAGTAGCCAGATTTAGCAAATATTCAGTCAATATTCAGGGCAATACCTGTAAAAAGAACAAGGTTTTTTGCTACACTTTCTACTCAGCTGGGAGAAGCAGCTGAGATGAGAGCACAGGTGGGATACAGAAGGATCACATCATTGAGGAACTCACCTCTCCAGCTTCTTCTCAATAATGGGCACATCCATTCCCATTGCTTGCTTTGTGATTCTCAGCATTTCTGCAATGCACTGAAGAGTGTCTGAAATCCAAGCAGCAGCCTGTCAGACCCTTACAAACACCCTTAAAAACCCATATTCCACAATCTACAAAGAATCAGGTCTAATTTTAACATAATTTTGTTTGGTTTTATTGCTTTTTTTTCCTTTCACCCTGCAGAGCAGTTGTGCCCTTCAAGTTGCAATTCTGATTTAAAGCTTACAAGACAAACCTCAAAAATAAACTCTCCTTCAGCCCTAAATACTCAGCATTAAGCAAATCACTGCCACAGTGCCTTGTTTGGGGAAGGAAGAGAAGCAATTTTATTTATTCTAATCCTTGCTGACAAAACTCAGTGCTCCAGGTATGAAGTGATATTTTTTCCCTTGTTAGTGTTTGTTTAATCTAGTTAAACAACAAGCAAGAACATTTCCAGACACTGATTTCACTAAAGAAATCGATTTCTTTACCTCTTTAGGAGTTAATTTTAACTTCATTTTCTAAGTTTTTGAAGCAGTAAAGACCTGGACAGGGAAATAACTCAAGTTCTAGAGAGAAACTTATTCTTCTTTCTATTAAAACAGTAACATCTGAGTGATTTTTTTAAATTGTTTTCCAATGTCACAACAGGATTTTATTGGAGTGATTTCTGAAGAAGGATAAATTTTGAGAGCAATAGAACAAGCATTTTTTAGAGAAACACCAACACATTGGATACACTTCTGTGTCTAAAACTTCTACACAGGACACAAACCTTTTCCATCTTCTTCTGGGCTGCGAGCCACAGCCCTGAGAGTGTGAAAATATCCACTCATTTCTTTGTATTTGTAATGCAGCCTCATGCAAGAGAACTTGGGTTTGCCAAAGAGAGTAGGCTCAGGCCCTGAGAGAGAAACCAGGAGAAATCTTTAACCAAACACTGAAAGAGATACTGCAGAGCCTGCACCTAAGGCTATGTAAGTGCTGACAGTCTTTTTCTGCCTAAAATGCTTCATGTTTTCATAAGAGCAGGACTGACACTTTAAATGAAAGATTTTCACATTAACTAAACAATCAATAATTTAAAAAAAGCAATTAGACTTTCTGTATGTCTGTTACAATCCAGCCTGATTGTTTATTGCAGATCACCATTTCAAATAGAAGGGAAAAAAAGTTTTACACTTTTTACATCCTGTGGGTGTTTTAGGGAATGCTCCTGCAAGGATCAAAGGGAAAGCTAGTATTTTTATCAGGGGGATGTAATTGAAATTTCAAGACTTAGACCAGTACTTCAGTGCACTGCATAATCTACATTAAATGAGGTGTGGATGTAGATGTTGGACTCTGCTCTGTGCCTCAGGATACAAATCTCCCCAGTACACAAGTGAGGGAGACCTTTCCCCTGAATGCTCAGAAATTGCACAGACACAGTGAAAGTTAGGCAGGAGATGATGAAATCACTGTGTGTTGTGTAATGGAGGATTAAACTCCATCAGGAGGCCACACACTCCCTTCTCCCCACCTGGATCACCTTTTTCATGATTTAAAGACATCACACATCTTTAATGCTTCCAGCAGAAAATGCTGTATTTAACCTGCAGATGTTACATTCTATAGCAAATAAATTAAACCAGCATCATAAGGTGCTTTTGTAACAGCATGTTTGTTATCAGCCCTTGAGAAAGAAGATTTACAAGGCTGTGAAACAGATCTGAAGTACAATTCTGAGCCAGTAGCTGTGTTTGGATCAAAGGAAGAGAGCCCTGAATGCACAAACCCATGACTCATTACAGAAGTTGGCAAAATCGTTACTGCCATTTGATAAACAATGAAATCTGTTTGGATGGCTCCGTGGCTCTTTTAGGAGTTTGAAAGAGGGAAAATTTTAGAACCTTCCAGTGATCAAAGCTTCCATTTCCAGCAGCAGGAGGAGCCTGGCATCTGTTACCAGCCAGAGGGGCCATTTCTGGGTGGGGTGCCCAGGGCATGTGCCCCACTTCAAGGCCTGCTGCTTCAATACATTTGTAGGATGCTTTGGTAAGTGCTCAAGCCATTGTTAAGAGCTTTCAAAAAACGACAGAGTGACTGTTTTCTTACCTATTTCTATTTTTTCCAGAGCTTCAAGACTTAACCTTTGGTACTGATTCACTTTGTCGATTTCATCATCGTAACTAGAAAAAAAAACAGAATTTAGTGCTTCCTACTAATCTAAAGCAGAGCTGCTAAAAGAAACTACACAGAGTAAGGGAAAGTGGTAACTTACTAGGCCACATAATAGGCAGAGTTTGAAAGTAAAAGCAGCACATCCACATCCTTATGAGTGGCATCGATGAGACTGAAGGGAAGGAAAATAAATACAGGGTAGAAGGTTTTATTTGCAGAGCTGTAACCTGTGCCCAGTGTGTTTTGGGGACACTCTTTGAGAGCTGAACCCAAGTTACAAGAAGTTTCAATCACAGTGTGTTATCAAATCCATGTAAGCAACAGTTTCTCTCAAACCTCAAGTTACCTAACAGCTCAAATATGTCAGCAGAAGGTCCAAAAATAAATAGAAAGCCCACAAGCTATTAAAAATGCTACCAGAGAAATGGAAAAATACCTCAGACTCAGTGAGGGTGATGAGCCTGTGCCCTGAATTGAATAGCTGTCATAACAACCTGCTCTGCTATTTTTAGATGCTGAAGTATAACCTGCAGGAGATCTAGCCACTATTTTTCTCTTGCAAGCTCCTGAACTCTGAACTTGATAAGGAGTGAAGTTCAGAGTTTATGCTCATTACTTTCCATGAACAGAAATCCAGACTGTCCAGCTGCTGACTCATTCCCCAAGGATCCAATCTGATCAGTTCAATTACACTTTCCCTATAAAGCATTAAGGAACAACAGCTCCTCAAGCACTCCCTTTTAACCACCCTCAGTTCCACAAGTTCTCTTCATGGCCACATTTTGGCAATATTGACCACATCCATCCATTTCCAGATGATCTCTCAAAGGTCATTCCAGCATGCACCATTTTTATGGCACTTTGGGGAAAGCACATGTCTAGATGACTTTTCCCTTTACAAGTGTTCAAACCCTTCAAGCACTCTTGTCCTTGTCTACAGAACTGCTCACATATCAGCTATCAAAACCTTTTAACATCAGTAGTAATTAACAGAGCTGTCAGAGTAGCAGCTGATCAATTTTAACTCTGTCCAACAAACCTTGGGTCACAGTCAATGAGTGCCCAACCTCCATGGAATTTTTCATCATCTGGCAAGAGCAGTTTCATGTAGCTCTGCAGCAGCTGGCTGATCAATTCCTGGTGGCTCCTCAAGTTCTCCTTGTGCAGGGCTTCGTGCTCCTTCTCTTTTGTAAATATGGAGTACAGGTCCTCTGTCACAGGGATGCCCTGCATCAAATCTAAATAAACCCCAGGAAATATCAAGCAAGAAACAGTTAAAAGTGATACATGGTAAGAGTTTGTAAATTCCTTCCAAATGCTGCATTTTAATGATGCTCTTGGTAGTCTTTCTGAAGAGAATGCTTCCTTAATTGAAAACTCAGAAGGTGTCACACTACTTTCAGTGGAAAACAAGAGTTCCTCATGATTTTAAGAGATACTTGCTACATAAATTTAACTTTGTCTTAAAAAAAAGAGATGCTAGAAGACATTTAATGCTAAAATGAAGCTGGGGCAAAGTCTCCAATGAGTCACAGTGCATGCAATTCCTCTGAATTGAGTGTTGCTTAAATTCCAAAGTGAGACTGTTCCTTGTAGAGTCCAGTACAGACATGTACCCAGTCACAATGCTTTTAAGCAACAGGGAAAAAAAATCAGTCAGAAAGACAAAACCAGTATGATTTAATAATCTTTTCTAAATACCACAGCTCAGCTGGGTTGAAATTGTGCTCTTACCTATGACTGCTTGCCTGTAAGCATCCCTGAAACGATTCAGGTAGTATCTGTTTGCAGAGTTCACTCCATCCTTCATCACCCCTGCCAGCTTCCTTTCACCAGTCCTTGTGAAGTCACCCTGTCACACACAACATGCAAATCTTTACATCAAACTTTGGAGCAGCAGGCTCAGCTCAAAGGATTTGGCACTCTGAAACTCAGAACTGAATAGATGGAAACTCAGGAATTATCTTCAAGTAATTATTTCATACAGAAGTTGAAAATATTGATTTCTTTCAAAGAGCTTCTTCTGGCATTGCCTCTGCAGAGAATCCTGTGTTCTATATAGACTTACAATTTCAGTAGGAAATTCCAACAGAAGACAAATCTGGACATATAAGCCAGCTAACATTGAAGCAGGACTTTAAATACATCAATCACTGTGATGCTTCAATACCTCCAAGAGAAAAAATCCCTTTATTTTTTTGGCCTTTAATGTAAAAGGAACACTACTGGAAGAGTAGAGAAGACTGAAGCTTACTGAAAAATGGTTTTCATCTCACTGCTTTTGCTACCAAAATAAGACAAACATAACATACTGGGGGAAAGCAGCACATATCCTCACAACCTCAGAAACAAAAGAAAGTTTCTAGGCCACAGAAGGCTTAGAATTTGAATAAAAAGTTGTTTTTGTAGTTACACTTCATTAGAGGATTCTATTTTCAGAGACACACTGGCACAGTGCAGTTCTAAAAGCAACATCAACTCCTATGAAGAATATTTCAAATGTGTTTCACTTTCAAATTAAAAGAAGTACCACAATTAAAAATAATTAATTTAATCCATGAACCTCAACAGTGTGTGGAGAAGTCTTCCAGCAGAAGGGCTGAAAATTTAGATCGATAAATTGAGGTCTGCACTTCAGATTTAAAGTTTAATATACACAATGAAAACAAGCATGTTAGGCTTTTATTAGTGCAATCTAATATTAGTGCAAACTAATCAAAGCTCAGTAGAGATATTTACAGAGAGATTTAAGTGTTAAGCATTTCCACCATAATGATTTTTCTTATGCCAAATGCAAACACTACTAAAATTTGTTCCACCAGTTACACACAGCAAACACCTCAAATTCTATGACTTTTCAAAGCAGTGGAAGTACAGAGCAAGGAGTTTCATGCTTGATCTTGGTACACAGAGTGCATTACAGCTACTTAAGAAGAGTCCTTAGAAAATACAGCTAATTAATATCACCCATTTACCTACATAGCTTGATCTCCAGAACTTTAGAGTATTCTTTAAGTATTGTTATTGCTTAGAAGTACTATAACCATGATAAAATATAAATGGATGTAATAATATCTCTCAATCTCTTATCCCTGCTGTGGTTTTTGTTGAAGAGAACAGAATGAAGGTGAAGTGCAGGGAGCACTCAACTCTTCTCTGACTCACACCATGCACAACACAAAACCTTCCATTGCAAAGCCTCATCTCTCCAGAACAAAACCACACAGAGAACTTGGTGAACTTTTAAATATCTGTCTTAGGTTGGAGATGCAAGATGTGGCTGGGGGTGTGTATTCTATTGCCATCTGTTAGAGATGGGACAGTTATCACTTCTGTTCATGGGGCAGTTTTCTTTATCTCTCCCACAAGCCATCCTTCCTCCAGGAGATCTCCGCTGTTCATGGCCACTGAGTGTCCCTGCATGGCTGATCCAATTCCATCATCCCAGGGGGAGATGCTCCGCCCAGGGGAGGAGCCAAGCATTCCTACCTGGGTACAATCTGAGGTTTGGGACAGCCCAGCAGCCTTTGCCCAGTGCATTCCCAGAGGAGCAGCTTCTGCTGCCCTGCATGGCCAGAGGGAGCCCAGGCCCATCTCCAGCAGCCCTGGAGCTGCAGAGGAAAACTCCCCCCTTGTGCAGGATCCCTGCTCCAGCAGAGCCACAGCTGGCACTGCAGGAGGGCTGAGCCCCCATGGGATGGGGCTGTGCCACCCCCTGACACACAGGGGAACAGGGCCTGTTCTGACTCTGTGAGTGCTTTTTTTGTACTATTGCATTTGTATTTTTGATTTTCCTAGTAAAGAACTGTTATTCTGTTATTCCTATTCCTGTATCTTTGCCTGAGAGCCCCTTAATTTCCAAACAATAACAGTTTGGAGGGAGTGGGTTTACATTTTCCCTATCAAGGGAGGCTCCTGCCTTCCTTAGCAGGAAACCCTTTCAACCCCAGACAATATCCCAGGGTTTTGCAGTGCCCATGAGCCCTGTATCCCCAGGCACTGCTGGGGGCAGGGAGGCTCCCCCTTACCTTCAGGGCTGCCGTGCCCGCGTACTGCCGGCTGATGGCATCGCCGTTGTTGGCCCACATGATCTGGTAGATCCTGTTGCACTTCACTGGCAGAGGCTGCTCTGGTGGCATCACACCCAGTTTTTTGAGCTGGAATTTGACATATGGATTAATTCAGTGCCCAAAGTAAAAGTCATTCTCAGTGTCAGAGCTCAGTGAAGTGAATGGAAGCGTTTGCCAAGTGTTTAAGTGTTAGATTTTGTGTGATGGGGGGAGGAAGCCATTGTGCTGATTTGTCAGATTAAATTAATGAATTGGTGGTTTATTGCTAAACATCACACCACTGGAGGCAGCAGGAACATTAATTATGGATGTTAAGTCAATCATCAAAAAAATTAGCTGAAGGAAAACAAGCTACTGGAGATTCTCAAGATATAGGAAATTTTTCAATAGAGAACCATCCAAGAAACAGATACCACAATTTTAAAATAAACAAGTTAATATGTCTTCTATTGCAAAGGCATTCATGACCTCAAGGGTCGGAAAACAAATAAAACTAACTTCTTATGTTGGTTTATTATGAGTGCTTGCACATTTTGGACAGTTACTGCTTGTCACTGATACTAGAGGAAGATCTCTCCCTCTTAGAACACCCAGTCCTTCAGTTTTCCCCAGATAAGCCTTGGGTACAACACCAACATCAGGCTTTGTACACACACTGAGTGGGCAGAGCAGCACATATAACTGCAGTGCAGTCAATAAATGATAGGGATAACTTGGAATAAGAAAACTTCCATTTACAGCTGCTCAAGCACTCTTTGCAAGCTAGATGAAAATTAACACAGAGCTGCTCATTAACTCTGAAAGCCCTTCAAGTTCCCAGATGAGAGAAAGCAGTGGTTGCAAGGAAGAGAAGTGTGAGGTACATGAACCCAGAGTCCTTCACTCCATGCCACTGCCCCTGCAATGCTCGGGGCATTTCTCAGTCATTAATGATTCCCAAGTACTTCAGCTCCAGGATGACAATGATGCAGCACATCACAAGCTCACACCTCAGTAATGATTTAGCCTCTTCACAACAATCTGTAACGCTCTTGTTTTTCAAAGAATTGCCTTGGAACTCGAGAGTTACCCTGAATAGAAATCCCATTTTAAAGTAATGACAGTGAGATTGCTGATCCTATGTCAGGAGCTCACAACAGCAGATCACAAAGAGGAATTGCCAGGTACAATGGCCAGATCCAGTCCCTTTTCACCCTAATGAAGGGCCCACTTCATCCTTTCTCCTTCGCTTTAATCGTAATCAGGTTTGCTCATTTTGGGCTGTGACTGGGGCTTTGATGTTCCAGTTACAGAATATTAAGTCTGCATTATGTCTGTAGCAGTACTGTGTCAGGGAATAGAGTCACCACTGAGCTTCTAGAAAACAAGTGAGGGCCTGAGCAAAGAGGAAAACTAAAGGAAAGTACTCTCAGTCTGCTTGGAAATCCCTCCTCTGTACAGGGAGAACTATTCCACAGCACAACAGTCACAGCCATCAGGGCTATTTACATCATGAATTCATTATTCCTCTACACACAGAAGGGACAACTCATCTCCCTACTTGCTGCATCACAGTATTTCACTTCAAAGCTCCTAAAATACCACCCAACTTGTTAGATTTTAGTCCTTCAATATCATTTCAGTGAGGCAATTGGGGGAGAAGGTGTCCTGTTTCTAAACTCTGTATTCCTACATAACTTAAATTACTAAATCCAAACAAGACCATCCTCTCCAAGTTGTGGACAGTCAGTCCTTTCTGAAGGAGGACAGAGGAGGCATCACTGTTCTATAATTATTTCAAGTTTTGCATTTGTATATATTATTCCTCTTGACTTCATGGCTTGTAGCCATGATATTTTCTGAAAAATCTTTCCTTAAGATTTTTTCTCCTGAGAAGCTGAGAGGCCTCAGGGACAAAATGTAAACAATGATTATCTGCTGCTTTGGAATGCAACAGGTGCATCTGGGATTGGTCTCAGGGTTGTTTTTAATTAAGAGCCAAACACAGTCCAGCTGTCTCAGACTGTGTGAGAGTCACGAGTCTTTGTTATCATTCCATTCCTTTCCCTTCTTTGCTAGCCTTCTGTTGAAATCCTTTCTTCTATTATTTTAGTATAGTTTAAATATAATATATATATCATAAAATAATAAATCAGCCTTCTAAAACATGGAGTCAGATTCTCTTCTCTTCCCATGTCGGGGCTGCCTACAAACTTCCACAATGGCTCTTCAAGTATTTTGCACAGATTTTTTCGTAGAGGTCAGTTTGGCATTTTTCAAACCACAGATTTCTCTGAACAGAAATGAAGGTGTGAGGCACTCAGCCCTTGGCAGAGCCCTCAGTTGTACGTGCCTGCTGCTCCATGACCACTCTGGCAATAGCAGCCTGCACCACGTTGGTGCGATCCAGGCAGTCCATGCAGTTCACCCGGAAAATCCCCTCCTGCTTACAGATCACCCCAGCTTGGTCAACCCTGCCAACAGGGAGAGAACAAAAGCACACTGAGACACTGAAAACCCAGTGTAATTCATCAGCTGCTACAAACAGTAGAACATTTTACACATGGAGCACTGTTTATGGCTGCACTCACACCCCAGCCACACCCCACACTGAATTCACTCCTCTCGTTCCAACTTCTCCTCCTCTTTAATCTAGGCTGGATATCGGATATAAATCCTGAGGCCACAAACTTGAAGTGCAATCAGATGCTGAATTCAAGTCATACATACATAATACAAGTTTTCAAGAGCAAAGGCATTTAATTTCAAGAACAGAGAAGCCAATGATAATGACAGCAACGCAGAACAATACAGAGCAACTGACTGAGGCTGCAGCCACACTTGTTACCCAAATGTATGAACTTTAATCAGTTCAAACTAATCTCTGCTTGCTGTCAACAGTCAGGCTGCCATCCTAGGGCTTCTGGGTCAAATACTGAGTGTTTCACACTAAATGTGAGCAACCCTAAAAGTGTGAAATGCAGAAATGCAATAAACCTCAGGCAGGAAACAGCACCTGAGAATTTCTGCCTTCACATGGGTAGAACACCAACACTTCAGAAGACAAAAACTCTGACAAACAAGCTGGACACCAAAAGAGAAATATATAAAACATATTGGTTTGGAGAAAATTAAGGCCTCTGAATATCTACTCTTTGTTGGAGTTTTCCTCTACAGATGTTTCCTACTAGTCTCAAAACAGTTAAGTACCTACCAGCACCACTTCATGTCAAGAATAATATCATGAATGGCATCAGTCAGTGTTTGAACATTTTCAAATTTCATTCCTCGGCTGAAACACAGAATTTCACAAAAGTTAGTCTGAACTAGAGCAGTGACTTTACTGAAAAACTTTATCTTATTTGTACTGTTAACAAATATGGGGTTTTGGCTAAATGAGAGAGACAAGCATTCCCTCCTGCAATGAGCTTTAATCAGGAGCCAAGATTCAGAGCTATTTTGCAGTACAGTTCAATGTCCAAATCCAAGGCAAGAGGTTAAAAGATCATTCAATTCTCAGGACTTTGCATTTTTTAATGCTGCTTCCATTAGGAAGAGCAAGTGTGCAGCTATTCAGGCATGTGCAACACTCTGTTCTCATTTTAGTCTCAAGAAAAATAACTACAGTAGATTTGGAACTGGGATGGTGAGTCCTGCTTTGCCAGTGATTTTACAGAGAAAACCACCTAGAGATACATCCCTCCTCCTTCCCCTACCCCATCTGGTTATTTTTCAGGATTGTTCTCAATTCACTCCTGCTCACAGTGCAGAAACAGTCCTGGTCACTGCAGCTGTTTGTAGGAAAAAAGTAAATAAAGGAAAATGAAAGTTCCTCTAAACAAAAGATTATCAAATCAATCCAGGGTGC
This sequence comes from Agelaius tricolor, assembly GCF_023055355.1. Lineage (NCBI taxonomy): Eukaryota > Metazoa > Chordata > Aves > Passeriformes > Icteridae > Agelaius > Agelaius tricolor. The sequence goes on along the minus strand of NW_027269282.1, from coordinate 9,190,056 downwards.
CAACAGTCCCACAGAACTCTCAAAGGCCAATACTGCTCTGAGAGGGGTTTCCCTTGCCACCACCCCCTCTGACAGTATCTACTAATGCCACACTCAGTCAGCCAGTAATGCTCTCCCAGGCCAGCTGCAATCCCTAGATTAGGTATGGAAGTGAAGATTAAACCACTTTAGATCCCCCACAAATGCAGCCTGCTTGAGGGGAGCAGGAGAAATACATGCCTGTGACAGATGACATGCTAGGGCATGTGAGCAGGGCAGCATCAGAGGGCAGTCATGAAAACAACAACTACTCACACTGGATCAAGATAAAATCCCTGTCTTTTATATTGAAATAACAGCATCAGGGTCCTGAAAGAACCCATGGTGTTTTTATAGAAACAAGCAAGAGAAACAGAAATAGAGAATTAAAAGCAAAATGCTACATGGCTTGAAAAAGCAGGTCAGCCACAGCTTTACATTCATGGCATGTTTAAGGAAACTCTTAAAATGTGGGACTATTAAGCTTTGCCCAATAAGTAACTGCATATTTAACAGGTCAGGGACACAATATCACAAACAGCAGAGCTTGGTTACCCAAGTTTTAAATTTTATAGCGCTTTAGTTTAAAAACTGTATTCCTGTCTAAAAATCAGTGTCTCATGCAGAAGTAGAAATAATGAGTCTTCTCCTCATTTATACTTGCGTTTCATGGCAATAAAAAAGATGCAAAGTGACATTTCCAAAAGGTTTCTTACCAGTGCTCATGGAAGTCAAATGAAACATAAGTCAGATTTGCATTGTTGTAGAGAAGAACTTGTTTAAGGTAAGCATCTCCAATAATCTTCTCTCTGCCTGTCTGGTCCACCAAGTTAATAATAACCTGTTCAAAAGTTTAATTATTTAACACTCATCATCTGCTACACAACTTGCTTAGATTTACACCATGCAATAACAAATAGCTCCAGAGTTAAAGATTGCTATGAATCTTGCTGAAGTTACAACCTTTGACAGATGGTACCTAAGACAAATAAGCTCCAACAGTTCCCTGCCTACACAAATTTAAATACAGAGAAGCTCTGAATGCATAGGACAGGTATACAGAAATAAGTTTTAAACACTGCCATAAGTTATTCCTGGGTTTTACTGGTTATTTACAAGGATATTTGAAAAACCTGAAGTAAAATTCTATTTATGTACCAACCTTCCGATTGTCAACAGGCTTCTAAAAAAACCCACAACACATCACCAAGAAAAACAACCTAAAAACATTAACTTTCAGCCCCTGCATTTTCATGAGATTACTCTTCTGCCATGTAGCACTCACCTGCTTTTTGTAATTTTTCAGCTGCTCTTCAAAGTGTGCACGAAAACAGGACACGGTTTCATTTTCACCTACAAGGCAGAGCAGTGTTAGACAGAAGCAGCCTGTTCAGCAACAAATCCTGTTTGATGTATTAAATCATGCCCAAATTTGTACTTTAAAAAACCAAGATACCTTAGCTTAAAGATAATAACACACAGTACAAAATTACTTTAAAAGGTCTTTCATTAATTTGCTCAGCTTCAACATTGCTGTTATAAGCAAACACGTTCTTGAATTTTGCTGCATTTTGCTTTTTGTGCAGAGGAGATGGGATAAAAAATTAACTTTTAATAAACCTGCTTCATCCTTCTACATATGCACCACACCCACATAAACATCTCTTCCAAAAGAAGAGTTCCAGGGGGCCCTGATTTTTAGGTTTTTCTCCCAAACACTTACTCTTGTCCAGCCGGGGCCGTGGGTTGTATCTGTATCCAACCTGGCTCCAGAAAACAGGCACAGAGCCTCGTGTTTGGATGTAGGAAAGGGTGTGATTGTGGACATGGATCAGTTGCTCTGTCTCAACATAATTTGCCACATTTCCATTTTTATCAACACCTCTCCGCTTATACCGCATTCCTGGGGGAATAATGAGAACGGTCAAGTCACATCAAAGTATTTGCCTTAAACATTAATAGTTTATGTTGCTGGTTTTGATAATGCTAACCCAAAACAAGAGTTCTAGCCCAAATCCATTCCCAATGGTAGAAGCCACTCCTATCCTAGTTTATTCCTCAAAAGTTATTTTGACTGTATGGATAAAGTTTATTTACTGATACACCGTGAGCAGCAGAATGTAAGCTGACAGGACAGGGCAGATTAATGTCACAAATACCTCTGGTCCATCTTAAAAGACACATTTCTTCCTGTTTTGTCACATTTAGCACAAAGTTTTATTCTAGTGCTCAGTATTTTCCATGAACCTAAAGGCCACTTTTACTGGCAGAGGCTCCACTTCTCACAGAGGTCCCACAAGCAGCCCAAGAGACCAGAGCTAACAAACACCTGAGTCTGAACAAGAAATACCATCTCACACATTTAATCCTGAGCAAAGATTGAACAGCTCAGCACTGTCCAATTTCACCAGCTGCATCCCCTGCAGTGCTCAGGATCACCCCAGCAGCCAAGAGTGTGTTTGCCCACCAGCTCTGTGCCGACTCCGGCGGGAGATGAGTGCCACCAGAAACGTGGGGTGGATGTCATCCACACAAGAGGATTCCTGAGGAGGAGTTTCAGGGCTGCTCTTATCATCATCAGAAGATTCACTGTAGTTTACTACGAGTTCTTCAATTTGCACAAATCCTTGAATGATGGGGATAATCCAGAAGTCCACTTCAGCATTCTGAGGGGTACAAAACACATTTACTTTCCTGTCGGTCCAACATTAGCTACAATTATTTCTGCCATTTCGCATGTTAATAAAGCAGTTGCTTCACATACTTTTCATGCTTTAATTTTTGCCATATCCTTATTTCTGTAAGAGATAGCAGCATTTTTCCTCCATCAGTCACAGGGTTTTTAAATCAGAAGAAAGAAAGCAATTTTTTGACCTAGTTTCTGCTTTAAGGCAGTTTTAAAACCTCTGTGTGGACACATACTGCATCACATTTATACAGGAAGGTAGATGTTAGCCTGTTTTCTGCAACACATAAGAGTACAAAGCTTCATATGGGCTAATTTAGTGCTCAAGACACCTGGTTCATGGCTCTGCACCTTAAAACATTGATTTCTTAAACAGAAATGAGATCCAAATTCCCCAATAACTCAGGTTATCCATTTCTATCTGATAACATGGAAAATACAACTCATTAAACTCCTGCATTACATGTAACTTTTCACAGAGGACATAGGTTTACCCTGCTGTGACTCCATAACCATTTGTTTATGTATAATTATCCATGAAAGAGAAGCAGGGCATAAGGCAAGATGCCTGCTGTTACCCCTAAGGAAAATTAGACTTGGCCTAAACTGGCACACAGAAGTTAGCAACTTAGTCCTTGGCCTAAGAGGTTAATTTAAAATTATGGAAGGTCATATATTGAAGAAAAAGTGCTGGCTTGCTGCTTCTTTATGTGCTCATTTGCCAGGAAAATGTTTTATTTACTCTGGACAGATGTTCAGAACAACTTGTTCTACACTGCTTTTACACTGATCAGCTACTGTGCTCCAAGAGACAAAACACTATCCTCCACTGTGGAGGACCAAAATCTTATCTCAGGGAAACTCCAGAATTCAGAGGTTATTTCTTTCCTGGCTCCTCCTCATTATCAAGTTCAGCTCTGTTCAGAGATAATCCATTTCACAGAAAAACACAACTCAACTTTACCTTCAGAAATCAGCACAAACACATCACACAAAGTTATTCTACATTGCTTTATTGTATTTCAGCTGAAGTTTCCTTCTTAGCAATGACCACAGGCTGGCTGGGGGCAGAAGGCAGTGCCAGCTGCTCAGCTACAGAAGGCACAGCCCTGATCCTGACCTGTCTGCCAAGCAGGTTTGTAACCAAACCCCCACGAGGCCTTAAGCAAACATCTCAACTAAAACGAGCTAAAGAATTGTTCTCATAATTCATCTTAGAAATACAACTCACATCAATGCTGATGAGATCTTCAATCATGTGCTTGTTCCAAAAGAATCTGTCATCCACCTGTTCAAAAGACAAAAGGGCAGTTTTTGCAGCACTACGAGTTAGGTTTGGCAATGTCTATGGGAAGGACACCAGTGTCCATCAGTTTATTCACCACACCTGTACAGACAAGCCAGAGCTTTAAATAAAACACTTCAGTTCAGGTCATGCTGCTGCAGACTTTTGTTTGCTTGCACCTGGGCTGGTTACAGGACGAGGTGTTCTGTAAAATGTGACCAGCCTGGCTTGGACCATGACCATTATTGGAAGCTCATCCCCCAGGTGGAAGAAACAATACAAACAAACACAAACAAACACAAATTGCACAAACACAAATTGCACAAACACAAAGAAACCCAAGCACTCACTTTGCGCCACAGGGGTAGGTTGGTTTTCTCACAGGCGCTCTGCCTCTGCACAGAATTTGTCAGGTCATAGCTCAGGCTGTAGTAAAAGGAGTCTGAATCCATGAACATCTTGAACAACTCTTCCAATAATCTCTTCTCCAGTCTCTCTTTCTCTTTGCTTTCTCTAATCTGAAAGAAAATAATGGCTCTCATGTCTTTCTCTGTGAGTGAAAGAGACTCCACTCATATTTTCCATTTCTAACCTTGGAGGACAAACACTTTCCCAGTGGTGAGCAGGACCTTAAAACTCGCAGCAAAGAAAAACACAAGAGACAGCAGCCTGAGAAACACAATTCTAATTTTACTAACTATTGTTTTGACTTCCTAATCCAAGCCATTATTGGTTTAAAGCAGTTAGATGAGATTGTTTGGTGTTCTGAGGAACCAGGCACCAAATTCTGTGTCCAATTCCCTATTATAAGAGATACTTATGCAAAGAAATTTCTAGAAGTTTAGAACCTCACTAGAAGCTAATCCTGGTAAAAAAGAACTCTATTAGCAATTCTGCCAAAATGATGTAATTACAAAATGAAAAAAATTGCAGAAGAGCCATAGCTAAGTAATCAAAAAAATTAAACTGGGCATCAAGACAGTAGCTCCACATTCTGCAATTTTTAAAGGTCTTTGTATTCCGTTTGATCATCCATCGAAACTTCTGAATTATAAACTCAATATTTTGGAACAAAGAATGAAACAATAGAAAACTTTACCTTCTTTTTATTTGGAGCAGACACATTAGATTTAATTTGAGTAAGAGTCTTCAGCAGGAATTTTGTATCATCTGGGGACTGTGTTATCTTCTCTGGCTTGTTTATCCCAAAATGGTGCTTTTTACAAAGCTAAAATAATGACATTGAATTAAAGCCAACATTTAAATACTCTTTAGAAAGGTGAAAGAAAACTGAAAGTCTACAAAAGCAAGATTTTTATGTCCACAGACCTAGGGGAGACACTGAAATAGAGGGGGAATATGCAGGTTTCCATCTATAACCTAATTCTCCCTCTTCTATGAAAGGCATTTTCTCCTGTGATTGTGAGACTCTGCCTGAACTTGACATGACTTGAGTACCCAGACCCACCCCAACTTCCCACCCAAATTAAATTAGCACTACCCAGTTTTATTTTTATTATTGTTCCTTTATCCATTCTCTTTTGGGGAAAAAAGTGCAACATTTTAAGTAAGAGTTTCCCTTCAACCTAAGTTATAGAATTAAGATTCCAAAATGGGATGAAAGCAAGAGAATCCATTAAAAAATATACTTGCTCCTGGTTCAGTAAATCTTTTTTCTTGTGTGGTACTTCCAATGATTTTTAGGAAATTTAGGTATTATTTTGTTGCAATTCCCCCCCCCCAACAGAACTTGTGATTTCTGTTTAAAAAATACTTTTTATCAAAAAACAGTATTTAAAAAAGCACAAAATATTCAAAGTGTTTGCTTATATCAGGCAAAAGAGACAAGAGGCATTTGACTTTTATTTCACTGAAGCAGGAGGGGGACAGTCAGAGTTCCTTGAGGATGGCCATACCTCCAGTTCCAGATCCTGAGGTTCTGTCTCAGAAAGTGGAATCACTGCAATCTTGGTTATTTTGCACACCTCGTGGTCTCCTGGAAGTTTGCCAATCAAGGCTTTCTGACGAATTAAAAGCAGCCACCATGGTAAATCTGGGAAAAAAAGAGATCAGTAGATGCTTTTATTTGTTTTGTCAGGAATTTATTTTGATTAGTGTGCCAGAAACCATTTGACTAGAAGAACCCAGTGAATGATGATTTGTTATTGTTGTGTTTTGTTATTATGCATTGCAATAAAATTGAAAAAATACTTTAAAATATTTATTCTGTCTTTAATATAATAAGGAGATTAACTATTTCACAGACTTACATTAAAGTTACCCCTGCTTCACTTATAGCAATTAACAATCTCTAGGATGATGCACATTCCCACTGATGGCAGCTGGAAGTCAAAGAGCAAGTTAAGAATTTCCCTTTGTACCTCCTGTCATGTAGCAAACAAGACAGATGCAGGTAACACCTGACTGCAAGATTCATGAGTGCAGAAATCTGCTGAGCAAACATGGACTGCACCACATAAAGCAGTTTACACATGTTTAAAGGCTCATGACTGAAGAGCACAGAGTAGTGGAGAAATTAGTGAGATAAAAATTAATGAAGATATTGGTGACAAGCACATTCCATGAACACATCCAGCCTCCAGCACTTGCAGCTATAGCACCCACACTTTAGTGAGACTGGGAAACACAGCAAACATTCCCACTGAGTGCTGAGGAGTGCCTGGACACTCCCAGATTTCAATCCCTTGGCTAGAGCAGGAGTTGAGTGCTGGGCTTTCAGCAGCCAAAAGCAAAAGTTCTGTTAAGGGAGATGGAAAAGGCAGAGACAGTCCTAGTGACAAACATAGACACTCACTACTTCTCCCAGCTGAGAAGCAGCCAACGGAGTTCAGCTGAAAAGGTGACATAAAGACATAAAAAGCCTGCTGTGATAGACTCAAATATGCTCCCACACTTGTGATGGCAGAATGTGTCATGTATTGTGCCTCTGAATACCATACACAGCCTTTGAAAAATCTATTTAGCAGCTCTATAGCAAATACAAACCCTGTTCTCCTTGCTCAGTAAATTCTAAACAGTATTTTATCCTCTGAATGCTTAAGAAAAACACAGAAAACCCCAGCAGTTCCTTTTATCTAAAGAGCAGGAATAGTCACTGCCAAAAGCCAACTGTGTGCTGTGACACTGCACTCCCCCCTTGGATTCTGCATTACTGCTTTAGAAAAGAGATATGTTTTTTCTTGGGTATTAAGAAGCCTTTTAAAATTTCCTAACTACAGACAGGTTGTGAGAGCCAGAGGGTGCCTCCCAAAAAGGCAGGAGGGGAAGGGGAATGAAGACAGGCACCACTTCTTAATTATGCATGGTCCTGTAAAGGGAGCCCAGTGCTGCTCCTGAACCCTGCAGCAGAATCCAGATCTCTGCAGGATCAGACACCTCCGGTCAGGAGGGAGCTCAGGGGGTCACCCTGATGGAGGAGCAGGGACAGGAACAATCCAAGCTGTCACAGAAGCACAATCCCCTAAAACTGGCCAAAGGACACCAGACCAGGAGAGGAGAGGGACAGAAAATGCCACTCAGTGATCCCCAGGGCCCAGCACTGCTGGAGCAGCTCCTCTGTGCACTTGTAGGAAGATGCCTTGGAGAACTCCTGCCTTTGCCCCAGCAGCTATGGGGAAAGGGAAGCTGAGGAAAATGACAGATTTTATGTAACAGCAAGAAGACCAATGAACAGGTTCAAAAAATCCTTTTGCAAAGAAAAAATTGAAATGCTGCCAAACCCACCAGCAGCACATGAAGATGCCTATCAGTTCATCTGAAAAATCTACCCTTTCTATGCTGATTTCCAGTAGGAAAAACCAGCAGTGTCTGAAAGCCAGGGCAATGCAAGGCATCCAGGCAGGTACTCCTGCTGGGCAGCCCTGTAATCTCATCTATTCCCACCTGCAGAGGTGGGAAAACAAAATATTGGCCATACAATTTACTCCTAGGAGCTCACCAGTGCATGTCAACAAACAAAACAGATATTCTTCTAACAAAGGCAACCATCAGAGCTCCAGTGAATTAATCAGCAGGGTTCAACTGGAGATTAGTGTAAGGTAAAGACATTTCTGAGCAGATAAACCACAGTAAAAAACTGGAAAAGGAAAAATCTCTGCCCAGTCTTCCCCTACCTATATTAACAAATCCTGTTAACTGTAAACAAGAACTTAAGAGCTTTATACAGACAAATGAGTTGAGTATCCTTCTGTCATTTTTAAAAAGGCACTGAAATGTCATCTTGGTGTACACTGCAAAACTCTTTGTATTATAGCCAGAGCCACAGAACATTGAAAGAAAACAGGAATTCCCCAGCAGATCAAAAGTAAACAGTCAGGAAGTAATTATGCAGATAAAGTATGCCCTGAAGTAAAAGCTTCAACAATAGCCATAAAAGCAGCACATTATAATAGCCAGCAGTACCTAAATAACCGAATCCCTAAATGCAGGGAATGTGCTTCTGCAGTCAGGAGGAAAGAAGCAGTTCCACAGATTAGAGACTGCCTGCTCAATGTGTGAGGTATGGTGTGCACTGCAGAACAGGACAGCTGCATGCCACCCCTGAAAAGTGCACTTTTCAAGTCATCTCTCAGGATATAATGTTCATTCTCAGTGTTTTATGAACTAAGGCAGAGCAGATGGTGACAACTAGTTTGAAGTATTGCATCCAAAGGAAGCTATTACCTCTCATTCCTCACTAAAATGGAAATTTACTCCTCTGTTGTTTCAACACTGTCAGCACAACAGTGCTGTTTTCCTCTAACACTTCTCTAACAATCTAGCATTTACTTTCCCCCAAATGCTTCTGCAGTAACTTTTCATAAACTGCACATGAGTTTATTACAAATGCTGCTTTCTGCAAGGATTTTGATTTTAGCCAAGAAATTCTACACCACCAATTTCATACTTTTTGTTACTTGAACAACTTCAAAATTGGCTGTATGCAAAAAGAATGCTTTGGGTTGTTGACTGTATGCAATTCAGTGAGGAGATTTCAGAACAGCCTGTAGTTTCTATCAAGATTCAGAGGCATGCAAACAAAAAAAAAAAGCTGGGGATAAGGAAGGAAGAACTCCCTGTTTACAGAGTCTGTGGACTCTTGCCAGCAGCATTTAACCTGGGTCTTAATTAACCAGCACTGGAACATTCCAAATGAATCCAAGCACAGACAGTGCACTGCACAGGGGTATGCTTTGACCAAGAAACACAAGAACCTGTGGGAGAAATGATTGTGTTATTTGGTAATTGCTGGAACTGGTCAGGAAATCCAGCTTTGGTTATAGTCAGATATACTGGACAACAAAATTAAATTCTATAAAGGAGATCCTTAATGCAAGAGATGTGTTTGCCTTTATATGGAAAGATTATGCAAAGACAATTTTAACTGTGCATCTTACCAAGAAAATGTGCAATAATCTGTTGCAGTAACATCTTCACAATACATCCTAAAACCCTTTTCCTTTTATTCCCATTGATACTCTGCATTTTCTTACAAGTTCTTTTGGGATGGGCCATATTATGGTAAGCAATGATATTCTTATATTCAACCAACGTTTTATTGTTTGGGGTTGAGTTCCCCACACACACAAAAAAAATAAAGTATCTGAATGTTTAAGAAAATTCACTTTGGAGAAGAACAAAATATTGCTTTAAATAGATTTGAATCTCAAATCTAAGTGTACCATTATGTTCAGAGGTACAACTGGCCCCCTCACGTCAAAAATTCTTTGGAGAATTAAAAAATAAACTATGTAATATTGGTTTCTATGAGACAGTTTCCCTGTCACAGCAGCTTTCCTACAAATTCTCCTGTATGAGGCAAGCAACAAAACCAGCAAGATTAAGAATAAATTAAAACCCATCCCTAGTTACAGCTCATTGGCAAGGGTATTCCAATGCTAAATTACAGACAGCCCATGACTGATTACAGGGACATTTCAAGGTCATCTTAGACAATTCCAGCATTCCTGCAATAAACAAATCCTTCAAGAACACATGAGGATCTATGTCCAAGACATTCAAGTGCATACAGGCTTTGCCACAGCTCTAGAGTGCACTGGTAGCAACTCCAATACTTAAAAAGGCATTTGAAGTTCTTAGTCTTTTTTTGTGTTCCAAGGATTTTTAAAACCTCTTTTCAACAACAGCTGGTAACAAGGCTCTGAGCAGGACAAGGCCAAATTCACCAAATGAGCTTCAAACTAATTTTTCTGATCCTGATAACCTGGGGGCAGGGGAGCAGAAATCAGAGCAGCAAGTCCTCCTGTTGCAGGTCAGGCATTTCACCCAGCTCCTGCAGCACAGTTCTCCTGCTGAGCCTGGACAGAACCATCCAGCAATGTTAAATATTTATACAACTTCTGCTGATAAAGTTTCCAGTTGACAAAGATTGATACAAGAATAAGTAATGAAGACAGGTTACTGTTACAGACTGCTGGATGATTCAGCCTGAGGATAACATCAAGCTACATTGGAATATGACCAAGTTCATTGAAAATAGCAGGTTTGAGGAGAGCTGTGTGAGACACCTCAGTCAGTCCCTCTCCTTGTCACTGCAGCCTGATGGATGACACTCATCAGGAAATGGCAGCAAATTCCAAGGCATCTCAAAAGAAAAGTAAGGATAAATAGCTGGAGGCTTTCTTTCTTCAGCTATTTAATAGTAGAAAACAAGACACCATTTATAGGAGAGTTGCATCACTAAATACCAGAATATCTGCAACAAAAAGGATGAACAGTTTGTGATGGTGGCAGCTGACCAAGGCAGAGACAAAAGGAAACACTTCCACTGACCTAAGCAGCAGCTGAGTGGAATACCTGGATGAACTTAATTGATTCAGGAGCTCTATAGGACACATGGAAAGAAGAGATATCAGGCTTATTACCTGATAATCTTAATTTACCTGACAACAGCAAGATGACACCTGTTGAAGTATCACACTCTGGGGAAAGTTTCAACTCAGATTTCATAAGCAGAGGAAGCAGCTCACAATAAAAACACATGCAAAGATCATCAGTTGCCACAACACACTAAAAAAACCTTCAAGAAAGCATTTGAAGTGTCCCTTTTCAAAGGCTTTTATAAGTAGATTCCCTAGAGAGAAGGGGGGAAGGCTTTTGTGTACCCAAGGGCCTGGTTTTAAAACACCACACTCCACACAAACACAAAGACAAAAACATGTGTCAAAACCAATCACTGAGCACTTTCCCACAGCAGAAAAAGGGCATTACTGGAGTTTAGCCATCATTCATCATGGACAGCACATGCTGACCAGCACAGACAACCTGGATGAAGAGAACAGAAAGTGAGATGGCAGAGTCTGAACCACTTCACAGCACCAGATCTGAAAAAGGGTGGCTGAACAAATCTGGAGAATGAGCACAGACAGAAATATCAGGTGAACTCAAAGAAGATGAAGTGATGTGACTAGAAGGAGGACATGACCATAAACTTCATGGAGAGGTGGGCTCTGAACTATTAATCCCAGAAACAGGACCAGGGGTCACAGTACCTGTGGAGCCACAATAATTCCTAGGATTTGTCTGCCCTACACTCATGCCAGGGTGTCCCAGTCCCTGCTCTCCATCCCATTATTGCCACCCTGAGCAATCTGTTTCTATTCAAGGCCCCACAAACATCTGATCCATTTCAGCACTTAATCCATCCTGCCCTCCTGGAACACACTTGAAACTTTACCTGTATTGATCATATTGCCAGGCACTACTTTAAATGCAGGGTGTAGGCACTCACAAAAACAATGGCACACAGCAAGGGATGCTGACCACCTTTCCTACCTGCCAGAGCTCTACTGGCAGAGCTATCTTGCTGGACAAAGCTGGTACATATCAAAATAAATACTTATTATGGCTACAGGAATTTGCAGCCGATAAAGCAAAAGGAGTAGTGAGTTTATTTTACAGGAAAACATTACTACTATCAGTTAGAGACAAGCTTATCATTAAAATAACAATGAATTCTACACCTGCTTGAGTTTTATAGCTCTGTCATTTAACTGCAAACAAGTTTAAGTGTTCCTCTTGCTTTCAAAAATTCCTCTACCAAGGCAACAATTATTCTTCAGGTTTTCATACAGCATTGAGAATTCAGGCCTTATACTTTTGTGAAAGCTTCCTTTATTAGTTTTTGCACTGTACCACAGGAGAACAACAGGAATCTCCTTGAAAGGATTATTACAAAAGATTTAAGAATTTTATAAATCTCACATGGAAATTTAGATAGAATTTCAAACACAAGTTTCTAGTAATTGTGAATGCAGGTCTCTGTTTTTACGAGACAATGCCAAACCACAATTCATTCACTGGAGAGCAGAGTGAATTTACATGTGCAGCTATAACAGAACCACCCTGACAAGTCCATTTGGGGAGTGCTCCCCACAGCAAAGAACACTACACTGCTCCATTGGAGCTATGCAGTACAATTTGTAATATCACAGAGTTTAGCAGTAAACAAATAAAAACCCCATCAGGTGAGAACATACCTGTATGAAGCTGGACTTTCCCAATGACTCCCTCTACCAGGCCCAGACAAATGGGATTCCAAGCCAGAAGAAGATCAGTGGCTGCAAAAAAAGAACAAAGCTCCTGTTTTTTAAACAGTAAACCAAAGAGGACAATTAAACTGAACAGTCACCCTCTCCACTTTCCCCACTTTAGAGGGTGGAAAATGTAAAATAATTCCAGCAATAATAAGATGATGTACATGTCCATTTTTGCTTGCTATGAACAAGTGACTAAGTTTTCAACATAAAGCCCTACCACAGATATTTTCCACATTTTTGAGGGGGGAAAGTAGCTTTAGGCAGCAGTGATTAAATTTAATGGAGGCTTAATTCTTCTCATATCCACTAGAATTTTTAACGTAAGCAAAATTTTACTGGCTGTAGTGAAACTGAATAGAGGTCACTGAGTTACCAAGCACAGCCTCAAAACCCAGCAGATGCTGATTTTCACCCCCAGCTCCCTCCCATTTGTATCCAATTACTATGACTTTCACATCCTCTTTCTATAAACACACACACACAGACACTTCCCCTTCTGTTCAAGCACTCTCCACAAGCACATGGAATATCAGAGCACACAAAGTTAAGGTTTAGGTTTCTAGTTCTCCAACTCTTAACAAATTCCAAAGAACCACATAGGAAGTAGAAGAGAAAGCAGGAAGAAAATGAGTTTCTAACTGTGCTGCAGTACCTGTTCAAGGATTTGAGAGTGGGGAGAAAAGGAAATTCCTAATTCAAATCTTTAAAGTGAAAACAAGTACTTCAAAGCAAGTATCTGTGTAGGAGAGAAAAATCTCAAAGGAGAAGAAGTTTTTCTATACCGTGAAGGACAAGCTTCTTATTATTTACTAAAACACACTTGTTCCAAGGTAAAAGAGCTTCTCCAGTTGTAACATCCAGACTGAATGTCTTAGCTATTGGTGTAAGTAGATGAATATTTGAAAGAACAAACTCACAAAAGAGTATAAATTATCTACATAAACACTTTATCTAAAATACCTCCGTTTCTTCTTGTAAATCTGAGATCTGCAGGTGACAACTGACAGTATGATTTTTTTACACAGTTGTTTTAGAACACTGAATCATCCTTGAAAGATTTGTAATTGAGGCCTTGATATTCCAAGAACACACGTTGTTTTCCTAGCTTCCAGCATAACATTTAATAGTACAAGATTCAGCTAATTTCCTCATTAAATACAAGCATTTCCATGAGCTACAGTAGAAATGGTTGCAGTCAGGGTAGATCTGGAATGAACTCATTAAATGGGATGGACACAGACAAGCAAGAACTAAAAGCCCACAGCAGCAGAATTTAAAGCAATGTTTGCAGCAGCATGCAGGGCTGCAATTAATGTGTGTAACCACACTGGACCAAATTCCTGTTTCTTCCTTTCTCTGGAGACTTTAGCTGCACAGAACCTCGTGTGAATCATGGCAGAATAAAATCAACTCCCTGGGGAGACTCACACAGCTGAGCATCAGGAAATCAGTGACAGTGAGTGTGACAGGTTTGATGTGCCCCCAGTCCCTGCTGAAGCACCTGAACACATCTTGTATCCTCCTGGCAGATTTGTGCTCATACAAAACGAGCCCTCGAACAGCCTGAGCTCAGTTTCACTCCAAATAACACTCAGGAGAATCTCTGTGCTGAGTGGGAAATCTGCACTGGCAGCAAAGAGGAATGCAGGCAGCTTTCCTCACTCCCAAAGCTTCCCCCTTCCTTCCCAGTTCCGTCTAAACCCTTGGACTCTTCTACAGCTGCACTGCCTCACACTTCATCCACTCATTGTTCTCTTTGTAATTAGCCTTAAATTCAGATTTCCACCTGCCAGTGGTATCAAGCAGCAAACAAAGCCAGACACAGGAGGAATTTAAAGAACCAAATCAGGGAAGGTTTGCCATGACCACCATAAGCTTGGTAATCTACAATACATTCTATGTCTTTCTAAAACTCTGATTTCCTGCTGTGATAAAGTATTATTAGCAAGAAAACCTCACTTGCTATCCAGAGCCTTCCTCTAGGAGTTTACAAGAGATAAAAAAAAATGAGGAAACAAGATTTTGTTTTAATTAGAGGAATAAAGAAACAAAATTTTAGACCTGCCTGTAAAAGGACATAAGAAAACAGAACATCTTACACAGATATTTTATTCCTCTTGTGGGTTCCTCTGACAGGGGCAGCACCAAGAAATCCAAGCCTTCTACAGGAATCCTCCTACCCCAGCAGCAGAGACACAATGAGAAATGGCTCTAAACTTTAAGTACAGACAAATTTTGGAAAAGATGAGAATGCATTTGGAATCAAACATTCCACTGTGGAATGCAAATATTCCACTTTCAGAGTTTAAAGGCAGCAAATAGAGACCCACCAGCTGGGCAGCACTGGCTCTCAGGTCAGGGTGATTATCAAGATGCTCATGGTAAAGGCTGACTGCTTTAAGAAAACTTTCCTTGGGGAAGGCAGGGCATAGAGGAAAAAAAGACACATTTAGCAATATATAAGGAGCTTACCATGTTTTTCTCAGTGTCCAAGAAAATCTAGATGCAAAGAAGCCTTACAGGAGAAATGCTTGTAGGCTATGAAAAAAACACCACTTGTGGAATCACACTGACTTCCTTTTGGTGACAGCACCACAAAATTTGGTTTTCTTACACTATTTCTAGATAATATTTTATAGGAAAGTATGTGTGACAGCACAGAGGCAAGGCAGTTGTTTTGGTTTTTTTTTTTAACTAAATAAAGCAAATCTGATTCCAACCTGATTAGAACTTTGTTATTAGTTAGAATTCAGTTTCCTGTGTGACAATCCTATCTCAGCTCAGAGCCAACACCCAACCATGCTGAATAAATATCACTACAGAAAACACCAATATGAACCTCTAGCTCCTGATGAGTGCACTCTGGAAATAAGAGATGGATGAGCCAAACAAAATAAAGGTTTAAATATAATTTTCCCACTCATGCCCAAAGATGGGCTTTCATGCTGAGTGCACTCCTATCCACACTGTATAGGAAAAAGTTGCCTCCAACTTTTGTCTAACATTAAAATTGATCAAGACTGTTTCCTTGAAGCCATTTGGGAAAACTGGCAGCAGCAATCTCCAGTCACTGTCTTGTATCTTTGAAAATTATAACCACTCTATATTTAAAATCATTACATAAGCAAAGATTCAGAGATCCAAAAACGTTAACTGGAAACCTGCAGGATATGAGTATTGAACTGTATTATATTTTACAGAATTTAAGAGGCAACCTAAGATGGTAGACAGTGATACAGGCTACAGAAGGTACCCACATCCTTTTAAAGTCATAAAAATAACCATACAAAATAAAACTGAAAATGTTCAGTTCAAAGTTTCCAGACAGTATACATGAAACCTGGCCACGTTTGACTGCTGAATGCTGAAAGAACTCATGACAAGTTTGATTCTTGTTTTCTTTTTTAAAGAAATGCCTATCAGTAAGAATTAACCACCACAAGGCTCTGTCAAAGGAAACTGAACTTTCCTTACAGACAAAACAGACAATGTTTTGAGATATAATGTGAAATACAACTTATCAATAGTCACTCTTGTTTCCCCACACAAACTTAACTTCCTATAAATGTCATAGAGTCCTCCTTTAAACCTCACAGAACCAGGAACAAAGACTTATCAACTTTAAACTGCAACACAGGGATGTTGAAACAGACTTCTTACAGTTCTGTGCTGATGATAAAAGAGCAGTGCCAAAACAGTCACTGTCAATGGAAGCAGAAAGTCCAGAAAGGATCACTGTGAGCAGTGAGATGAGTCCCAGGGAAGATCGTCCCTGACTTGAAGAATTCTCTGCTGCCCTCAACGTGTTTAAATTGGAGAGAACTGCCAGTGTTTGACAGCTCTTAACACTGATGGATACACTTGCTCACCAAGCTTCCATCCTGAAGTACAGAATTGCTTTCTTTCTTTCCCTTATCCTACTAAATAAATTCAAGCTACTGAAACAAATGTTGGGGTTTTTGCTGATTCCTGTCAGAGATAAATGACCACTGCAACGCATTTACCATCCACAGTGATTGTATCAGCATTCAGTTGCAGCACAACAGAAGCTGTGTCACAAATTCAGAACAAAACCAGCTTTGATGTGATTGACTTCCACCACCACCCTCAGAGCTCACCAGCAGCACACAGAGCCGTGCACCACCAGATAAAGTCTCTTTCATTCTTTGTGTTTACACATACATAACCCTGATAAAGGTGATACAAAAGCAACTTGGAAGAGCATCAAAACCCAAAACTGCTTTCTGGCTCCTTCTGCAGTCTACCACCAGCTGAGCTGATCCAAGGTCAGGCACAAACTCTGATTAGAAAACAAACCACTGCTTTGGGATAAACCACTTGCTCAACACAGAATGGCTGGAGGCAAGGCTGGCAGCTTCCTCAGGAGAAGGCAAGAAGAAAAGATGATTTAATGTGTTATCCTTTGAATCTAGCCCACAGTGCCTGGTTCAACCCATGGAGCAGCTGTAATTATTTTTTCCGACCCTGCTGTAGTTCAGAGGGCACACACACCTCTCATGGCCCTTGCTGTTGGCATTTGGGAGTGAACCTCAGCTAGGAAGTGTTTCCTGACAGTGTGTTCAATACAGAACATGCACATCATCCCTGGATTTCCTTCAGCTTACACCTAAGTGAATGAGCATGGACATTCATGGGGCAGTTCTCAAGAAGTCTTCCTGGGGTCTGACAGAGCACTGACTCTCCATCATTTTCACCATTCAACACAAGCCATGGATATTTATATAGAAAAAATAAAAGCAGAATGACTCACTATGTACAGCCAAAATAAATCATGCAGCTCTGCTAATGTAAATTTTAACACCAGAAGTGTTAATTTTCAGGAAGAAGCTTCAATATTTTAAAATAGATTTAAGGGTGGGGGGTTTTTTTTCCCTTTAAATTGTGTCTGATTTAGATCAAAAACAACAGCAAGGCTTTATTATTAGCATTATTTGACCTTTATGATCTCCTGTGGCTTCTCAAAAGAAAGTCTGCTTTCAAGTTCCAGTTTATCTTTGAATAGTGTTCTGGAATTTTAGCCAGGATTAAGAGATTACAAATTAACTGGGAAGATTTAAGAATATAAAGTTGAACTCCTTTCTCTTGGAGGAAATAAAGTACTACTTATGCAAATAAAACTTAGGCTAATTGAGTTTTCTTTTCAACACAGACTTCTAAAACTGTCTTTAAGCTACTTGCAGAAAGATGAAGCATTAAGACATTGAGTATTACAAGCTCTTAATTGTCATGAAGTGTTAACTTTATTTACTGGCATGTTCTCCTCCAAACTTTAAACAAGTTATCCCTTTAGTTAATCACCTGCTTTTTTGGGACACTTCCCTTCAATATCTCAGCATTAAAAAAGATGACCACAAACAGGTCAGGTACAATTTAGTGACAGATTTAAAGCAGTGGGGACGGCAGCACGCAATAACAGACATTTATAGTGCTGCTGCCAAAGCAGGAAAAAGCAACTAACAAAAATGAATCCCTACTGCTCATCTTGATAAAGAAATACTTCTTTGTATTCTGGTGCAGCCAGAAAATCCCTTGAGTCACCAGGCATTGCTTGGGAAACTGGAAACCATACGGGAAATGTTGGGTTGTCTGGAGAGCCTCCAGTGCTACACAGAGCCGCACAAGGAGCCCCTGTGCTAGGAGTGCAAACAAACTGCTGCCACCAGTGATTGCTCCAAACACAGTCTGAGCCTGTGCATCCAAACATTCTGATCAAATGCCACACCAAGAAAAACAAAATTAGCACATATCCCAAATATGTATGTTTATTTGTCCAGCAGAACATGTAAATAATTTTTATTGCGTGTATTATAAAACATAAAAAAGATAAGAGGTTTTTAATGGGTGAAATAAGCATTATTTTCAAACAGCGTTTATTTTTATTAATGGTACAAAGTATTTTCTTCCCACACCCCCGGTGGACTGCCTTGAGCACCCCCAAGGTGTGTGCACCCCACTTCAGAGACCACTGATGGCTAAATACATCCAACAAGCTTTGATGTGCACCTCAGCCTTCGAGATAAGAATCAGCTCCTCACATCCCTTCCACAAACCTGTAAATACCACTCAGAAAATCACCCAGCAGGGACTCTTAAAATGCAAATAAGTGCCAAGCCACTGGAGCTCAGAGGGTTGGTTTTTTGCTTGGTTGATTTGGCTTTATTTTGCTTTTCTTTTTAACTTTAGAGCTTCCTTTTATTCTTCACATTGCTGAACTCTGTTAGCAAACACATTTTCTCAGAAGTAAAATAGAAATGGAAAAAATATCTTTTATCCTTCCAAAAGCAACAACTCTGCACTAATTAATATTATTCCACACCAACACACATTCATTCCCATTTTTAGATGGTATTTCAACAGAGCTCAAGTTGTTTGAGGATATACCCTTAAAGCTAAGAAAGCAGTAGGCTGTCTGCATTTTTTAAAATCCTATTTACTCTGCAAGAAGGAAACTATCAATCAGGCAGGAGAAAGATTTTATTCAAACCTACTTACAAACCTGACAGCTTAAACACTATGTTCACTCATTCTGAAGATTGTCTATTAAAAGTTTGCTCAGCTACAGCCACACTGAAAGAAGAACACAGGAAAGCTATCCTATGCTCAAAAATTTAAAATATAAACATTTACTGAGCAGAAGGATTTCACAATTATGGAAATTAGTTTGTTTTACTAATCACTGAGCTGACTTATGCTAATGCCCCTTAAGAGCCATGGGAGAATTAGTGTGAGCCAAGTTGAAGCAAGGTAAACTTTTCCCTCACCGTCACCTGTTCTTCTGATGCCATAATTAAATTTCCTCTCTGACTGTCCAACTCATCAGTCTCAAAGCACAAGATGAGTTATGGATTGGAAACA
The DNA here is from genome assembly GCF_023055355.1 of Agelaius tricolor. NCBI lineage: Eukaryota > Metazoa > Chordata > Aves > Passeriformes > Icteridae > Agelaius > Agelaius tricolor. The sequence continues at coordinate 9,170,633 of NW_027269282.1, read as the reverse complement.
ACCATTTCTAACACTAAATATGGGAGTTTTACTCAAAAATTTGGCATGTGTTTCAGGAACAGACAGGATTTCAAGCCACTACCACCCCCCATATTCCTCCCTTTATTTTCTTTTAATTGTTGGGGAAAATTTGACTACTCAGATAACAAGCAGCAACATATTATTTAAGTGTTACTGGAAGGCATGCAAATATAGGGAAAAACTTAACCATCACCCCATGTGCAAAAGCTGCTGTTTTTCCTTAACTGAGAAACAGACAAGGAAAAAAACTGAAAGATAACAATTAATGACAGACCAGCATATTTGCCATTCAGATCTTGCAACCAGCTCTTGGGCAAGGTTATTTACTTTTAAATTTGGCTCCGAATTCCGAATTCCATTTTCCAGTTCAAAGGATGTTCAAGGGCCCTGTTTTCAGTGTTTCAGAGACTCAGCAAACACCGCTCCAGGGCTCTATTCAAGTAAGGTTTCTGCCTTAAAAGGAAAACCTCAGTGTTCAAGTGCTATTTCATTCATTTGGGTTCAGCTTTTCAGGAAAAAAGTCCTCTCCCAGTTTTTATTGGGGAAGATGTGTGGAGCAAGAAAATAGAACTGATGATTAAGTATTAATATTCCTGCCTACTAAAGCCAAGCTTTAATGAAAAACAGTTTCTGCACTACTTCCAAATTCTTCCTCTAGATACACAACCAATAATTTCTCCTCTTCTTGATACTCCACTCCCATTACTTTATTTTCTATCCCATTCCAATCTGCAACAGTTGTTTTGAAAGAACACAAGCAGCACATCAAACAAGTGGCTGCCTCGTCCTGCAGTTCAGAGTTTAAAACTTAAAATCACAAAGATTTTCACGTTTCCTTACACATAAAGATGAAATATCACCCACACCAATAAACTGTGAAACAACCTAACAAGAGCAGTGTTCTCATGAAAAAACCACAAGCCCTTGGTACAGATGCAGACCTTTCTTAATTGAAATCAGAGTCCTCTGTTCTAAATATTTTAGCTGCAGTTAGTCTGCAATTTCCTACTCAATATTTAGTTAATACTAACTGATGAGATCAAAGATGAGTCACTTCTGCCAGCAAAATACAAGCCAAAGAAATCCACTTGAATTAGATTCATTTTAATACTGGGGGAAGGCAAAAAAAAAGAAAAAAAAAAGAACCAGCAACATCAAGATATGAGGCATTAACATTAGGAGTTTTTCCTGTATTTAAAACCTCAGGTCATTTCAGCATGAACAGGAATTCCAAGAAATCTACACATCTGAGTTGGGACAAGTTTGGCATTTTCAGAACTCTTCATAGAAAGAAAAGGAGGAAAAAAAAAGAGAGGGGAACACCCTTGTCATATTCAACTCATCACCTCCTAAGACTCTACAGGAAAGTAAAGAAACATCTCACCTCAAGGTGTACTTAATTCTCACCAGGCCAGGTTTTAACACACTACCTACCCACTTAAGTCTCAGTTTTAGTTTTACTATGTTCTATAAAAAGAACTGCAGGTGGAATTACAAAGTAGATTTTATTTATAAAAGGTACAAAATAATTTCTCTCTTATAAATATATAGGAAGATCTCATCTCAGAGTCAGCAGCTACCACAGTGACTAATGTATGCAATATTTAATCAGAGGCAGGATCCAGAGCAGCCCAGCCCACTCCCCTGCTCCCCTCTGTTCTCGTTCCCAGGAAGGCAAAAGCAGCACCAGGGACCCAAGTGCTGCAGATTTTTTCAGCCTACATTCTCCAGCTAATGCAGATCAGCTCTGACATCTGGTTTGTCACAGACGCCACAAGGACGTGGTGCTGACAACCAAGAGAGGGGAGGGAACAGAGGAACAGAATGAGCAAGCAAGGGTGAGAAACAGTGCAGTACCCACTGCAGCTAAAAAGGTGTCAAAAAACAGCTTGAGGTTCCTTCTGAAGTGACTTGAAATACTAAAGCTCCAGCCTCCTGTGGAATTCATTGCCCAGAATAGATAGGCAGTTTCCAAGACATACTACTGAAATTCAGGAAGGCACTTTTGTATGAAACAATTCAGCAGCATGACTTCACAGCCAGGCTGTCACCCCTCAGAGCCCTGTCTAGGACTGCTCTGCAGAATAAAACTTACTAATAAATGCTTTGGTGGCAGTGGCATCACTCCTTACACCATTCATTAGCTCAGGGCCTTCACTTGAGCGCTCCCAGGCTTGCACAAGGGAACTGCTCTTGCTCCTCCAGTCTGCAGCCATGAGGAGCAGCTCAGGAATTCTGACAAGGCACTGCTACATGACTCCTGCAATGCCTTGGAGGAGGAAGGCAAGCACACAGCTGGAATATTAGATGGCCTTATGATTTGTGATTCAGAGATGACTTCACACCATCAGACTAAGACACCTAACGTGAAATGTGTCCCCTGCTACTCTGAAAATACTGTTTGGTAACACATCCCTCACTGAAAGTATTTAAAGTGCATTGCTTCAGTTGCTGACTCACAACCATTTTCAACAAATGAAAATGAATTCTGTAACAATAAATTCCTAAAGTGTCTGTTTGAAACAAACAAATGCCCATCTGCCTCTAGTTTACAGTTCCAGAGGTAAAACACAGCTTAACCCATCTAACTCAGGCAGAGGCAATGAAGTCTTTGAGCATGACATCCCCAAAAGCTGAGTTAAATTACAGTCTGTGTATCCCTCAAAATATTTGGTAGGGTTTTGTTCTCCAGAGCAATGGGAATCAGCACAGTTAGAAGAAACAGTTTTAGTAGAGCTTCTCTGACATTACTGCCTCGAGTACTATCAAGGCCAGCACAATGATAATAGAAGCTTTACACCATAACAGTCTCATTCCTTCTACTGCTGCTAAAAAATGCTGAGAAGACTTCAGTGTCTTCAATACTTTTTAGCCTTTACACACACATATATATGTATTCATATGCAAAAATAAACACAATTTATACAAACATCATAAATAAAAAAATATTTCTAATCTGTGTAGAACTATCTAATCAAGAGCCACCCAGAGCATAAACAGAGTAATCCAAGAGTGAAATCCTGACCAAGACCTCATGTAAGGCATTAAAGGCATGGTTGAACAGCACATGTTTTTTTCACTACACTGAAAAATGCACACTCTCAACAGCCAAATTATTTTTAAAAAAAAAGTCTATGATGCCAAAGTGATTCATGGATTTCCTGCAGGTGACTCATTAGTGCTTTCACTTTAGAGAATTGAAAAAACCCAGAAACATCTTGTAAACACAGGCTGACATCTTTCAAACGAGGGCCAACCTCAGACTTTGCTTATGGCAAATATTTACCAAGATTATTTGCCTTTTTTTTTTTTAATTCAAGCTGTTATCTCCATGATTCAAAGAGGTCAGAAATACAGCTTTCAATATTGGCCAATTTCTGAACATGCCTTTATAGCTGAGGGAGGAGAGTACTTTCAAGCTTAGCATCAGCTCTTTAGATTCAGACCTACTCTCTCAAGTAATGATTTGCAAGGTTTACCAGTATTATCTATTTCAACCCATGAATGTGCAAAGATTAATTCAGAGCAGCCTCTGTGAGATAGAATTTTTAAAACCAAGGCCTCCAAAACCAAGTAGAGACACAGAGCCAGATCACAGCCTTTTGACAGATTATTAAACATGTCAATGAACACAAGTTATGACTTTGTTGTTTTTTTTTTTTTAACACAGCAGTGACTCATCACACAGAAATCCATTTACTCATTTCCGGGCATGAAACTGGCCCCAATAATAAATGGTCAAATGTAATAAAATTGCAAACATGAGGAGATGAAGTTTTGTCTTAATACAAGAAAGAGCTATTGATTGATCCAAGAAACACTTCCTTGTGAGAGCACTGTTTCTTTCTTGGGCTTATTTTCTACCTGCTAAGGTATTTCATTTCAGTCCACTGTCAAGAAGATGATCCACAGAGAGGGCTGGAAAAACAAAGCTGCAAACACATGGGAATGGGAAAGCACTGCTAACAATTGAGAGTTTCAAGCGGGCCAGGGGACTTCAATATCACATTACCTTTAGTTAATCTGCAGGTCACACACAATAGGGATCACATGGAAACTGCCTGAAAATGCAGAGGCAGGCACAGGACAAAATGCTGCTGGAACAGCAGGCAGACAAACTGCTGGGCACTGGGGCAAAGCCTCCAGGAGGCTAAAGGACACCAAGAAAAAATAAAACGCAGCAATGGCTGCATGAAACCAAGGCACTGATGCTTTTAAATTTGAAATTATCAAACACTAATCTCCAGAACTATAGATCATTAGTTGTTTTAATTACTGTGGGTCAAGGAAGAGCTTTCAGCCCGTGCAGATGGCTGTAACCATCACCAACCTCAACCTGAGGGGTTTTCTCCCCTGTGAAAGCACACGTTTCACTGAATAGCAGCACTGCCTGCTAGCTTAACACCAATTATTTTGTAAGGTCACTTGCAAATCAAAGTATTGCTGGATTAGTGAAATTGATGGACAGGAATTAGTCATGCTAACTTGACACAGATTGCAATTTTATCTAAGAGACATAAACAAACTACACTGAGAAGACACAACTCAAGGATGAAAACATGACACAACAAAGTGCAGTATGAAAAACAGTTCTTTGAAAAAACACAGATAACAACGGTATTTGATGTTTATGTTTAAAGTTTGTCCAGCCTTTCACAGAAGCTCCTAAAGTCTACTGTACTTGGACAGCCAGCCTGGTCATATACATGTTTAGCCACCTTTTTTGGCATAACACAGATCCCAGTTTTAGAAAGCTGTAAGTAACACCTGTGCAGCCTGCCACATGTTTGGTGAAACACAGCTATTTAGAGTTTCTTTCTCATACAAGCAGGGTCAGCGTGGTCCTCTCCACCAAAGCTACGTATTAGAATCACAGAGAATGACAAAAACTCATAGAATGGTTTGGCTCAGAAAGGACCTTAAAGACCACCTGGTTCCAACCTCCTGCCATGGGCAGGGAGCACACATGGCACAAAGCAAGGGTGGCATTTTATTTTAGAGACACCTTTACTCCTAGGTAGGACAAGATAACCACCATGGTTTCAAAATTGCCTTTTACACAACTCCAGCTCAATTCTTGCTCGCGCTGCCTTCCCTTCAGTCTTGTACTAATACACAGTGGAGCCCTGAGCAATGGTCACACAGCCTACAATCACTGAAAAATTCAGAAGCACTTTAGAAGCCACAGAATCACAGAACGTCGAAGGGCCGGAATGGACCTTACAGATGACCCAGTCCCTCCCGCTGTATCCACCTGTTCAGTTTCTGGAAGAGGCCACCACGGGACCCATCATGCCCGGGAGCATCCCTTATGTAAGGCGGACACCGGCCCCTCGCCCCAGCGATGCTCCCCGGGGATCACCGGCTGCCTACGGCCACCGGCACCGCTCCGGTCACACCGGGCGCGGAGCGGGGGCAGCGCTGCTTTATTACCGGGGAAACAACCGCACGGAGAGGCGCGGCAGCCGGGACACCGGGACCTCCCGCGGCCCGGGGCTGCTCCTGCGACCTGCGGGGCGACGGGCAGCGCTACCGACCCGCCGGGGACCGGCCCCGCCCGCTCCCGGCTGGCTCCCAGCCCGCCCTTGCCCGCGCAGGCGGCGGGCGCGGCCGCGGGGGTCTCCTCACCGGCTCGCAGCTGCAGGCTGCCGTCCCTCCGGCTGCACCAGAGCGCCCGCTCCCCGCTCTGCAGGATGTAGTGGTCCTTGGCTTGGAACAGCTCCATGCTGGCGCGGGGGAGCCGCCGGCGGAGAGGGACGGAGGGCGGCACGGGAGGAAGGGGCGCTCCCGCCGCCGCCGCCGCCGCGCGCGGCCCCGGGGCGGAAGGGGGAATGGCCGGCGCGGGGGCGCGCGCTCCCGAGCAGCCGCGCGCACGCGGGCGCTGCCCCGGAGCCGGGGCGCGAGCGGGCGGAGCGGACTCGAGCTCGGGTTCCGCTCCCGCCGCCGCACGTGACAGCGCCCGGCCCCGCCCCGCGCGCGCTTAAAGGGGCAGAGCAAGGGGCGGGGCCCGAGGGGGCGGGGCCTGTGCTGGAGGCGGGGTCTGCGAAGGGGAGGCGGAGGGGCTGCGGCCCCGACCCTGCCCGTCGGCCCCCGGAGGTCGTTCAGTGGCTTTCCCTCAGCTACTTCCCCTCAGATCAGCTCCCCTCAGCTCGGTTACCCTCAGACCGGCTCCCCTTAGATCGGCTCCCCACAGCCCAGCTCCCCTCAGATCGGCTCCCCTCAGCTCAGCTCTCCTCAGCTCCTTCCCGTCAACCCCGCTCCCCTCAGCCCCGCTCCTCTCAGCCCCTTTCCCTTCATTCCCTCTCTCCTCAGCCCACCTTCCCTCATCCCCGCTCCCCTCAGTCCGGATCTTCTCATCCCCTCTCCCCTGAGTTCCGCTCCCCTCAGCCCTCAGAAGGTGATACACGGTATAACCCGTGGTGAAAGGAAATCTCAGGACCACAGCACGCGGCTCATCGTTATATTAAATTTTTATCCAGAAGGCGGCATCTGATGAAAGGGCAAATTATTCCATTTCTTCAGCAGGCAACACTGGAAAATGTACATGCAAACTTGTCACTGCTGCAGACCCTTCCCAGCCTTACTGAGGGCTTGTCCACAAGCTTCCAGAGCTTTTCATCACAGAAGCTGAAGCCCCACTCGCTGTGAAATTGAGGAAGAGATGGACACAGACAGAAAGCATCCTGTCCTGCATACGGCCAGGGCAGGGATGGAGCAGCTCTGCTGGGCACCTGGCGTCCCAGTGAAGGGCTGCTGGCTGCTTCAATTCGCAAATTAAAACATTTACCAATTATTGTTAAACCACCTACAGTAGGCGAAAAACATTACTTTCAAACCACTCTTTGAAAAGATCTGTTTTTCTCATACTATTTTTCTCCATTGATACGTATTAGTGATGCTACAAAACACTAAGTGACTAAAGGACATTAAGAAATGAGAAATCTCATTATTAAATGTGAACATTCAAGAGCCAGGGAAGAGCTCGATTTTGGGAGGTACAGTCTAAAAAAGCATTTAAGTGCAGGCATGACTTTAAATGTATAATTTAAATAGCTTTAATTGAACATAACATCTTTTAAGATAAGTATGCACTTCAAGAACTTTTCTGCTTTGGGACTAGGAACTGAGATTCTCAGTGGGTCCAAACATCATTTTTGCTCCCATATCTTTCGTCTGCACTATCATTCATTAAATATTTCTCATCTCTATTCTGCTTACATTTCCCAAGCAGTTCAGTGTTGTAGCACAATGCACAGGGTCACCATTAAAATGCTTGCAGGGATTTCAAGGACAGACTTTTGTTTTGCCCTTTTTCACGCTTTGATCAGAGCTTTTTTTTTTTTTTCCTCCCTGTGGGTAGTTTTCTGTTTGCATTCAGCGTGTTTTCCATAGATTCACAGCTGGGTGCTGTTTTTATGAGCCTTTCAGCTTTAGTTAGCATAGGAGAAAAAGCCTGAAAGATTAATTTTGCATTTTTCCAATTCATTGTCACTGGCTGACGGTAGGGAAATGCGTAGGCTGACAATTAGTCATGCACTCTCAGTGTTACCTGAATGCCAGCAGCTTGAGTTCAAGTTTCAATGTTGGTTAACAGGAAGAGATGTGATTTAGTAACACTCCACACTTGGAAGTCCAATTGGCTGGATAGATTGGACAAATACACCACTCCTCCTGAGGTGAAGGGTACCAGATTTGGAAATGGCACTGTAGACGGGGGGAGGAACTTTATTTCTAAATGTTGGCTATTAAGAAGTCATGCAACAATTGTTTTGTTTGTTTGGCCTCAATGCTCCTGGCAGCTTCCAGAGAAACATTAGAAAAATCTTGGGTCATCTTTTTTGATGATGCCAAAGTAACTACAGAAGCCTTTCTTGTTACCCTTCATACTCCTTGCTAGTTTTTAATCCAACAGTGCTTTGTCTCTTCTATGTTCATCCCTTTGTGTCCAAGGCAACCCCTCTGTATTCCTCCCTGGCATTCCCTACCCACTTCCATGTGCTTCTGTTTTCCTTTGGAGCTTAGGGAGGTTCTCTTAGTGAGGTTTCTCTCCTCTCCTGAGATATGTTTTTGAGAAAGCTTTTGTGTGCTTTTTAGAGAGGGTCTGCTGTGCATTAAACAGAGACTGAAGAGTCTGCTTTGAGAAGGAACCTCCTCAGAGCAAGAGCAACACAAGAGGGTCTCCTGGCAGGCAATCTAGTGGATAAAAGAGATTTGTTTGGGACTAGAACATTTCCTGAAGTGCCTGTAAATGTACTACTGAAAAATAGTTGTGTGTTGTGTTTTATAACAGAAAAATATAAAACTACTGGCAGGAACATTCGCTTTTTGGCAAGAAAATGAAAACTCTCAAAACCCAGGGAAAGCAGCTCTGCATAAGAATTTTTGCCTGAATTTATTTTTAGCTTTCTTTTCACTGAAGAAGCTTTTTGTGGCAGCTGTAGTTATATCTAAAGGAAGAGGAACTCTGGTATTTCCTCCTTCGCCATGAAAATCTCTTACTTGCAATGGGAATATTTCTATTTCAGTGAGTACTAGGAAGTGAACAAGCTTCTCCCTTCAAAGCAATGTGTATATGGTTAATATCTGCAATACACTCTAAGGCTTATGGACAGTGCATTGATTTCCCTCTGTTGCACTGGCTCTTAAGAGCAAATCAATGGGACCATTTTCAAAAATAAATGAGAATGTTTAGATTGCCTACGATTCTTTTATTCTGGAATTGCAAATTGCACTTTGCCAAGACTACCAAGCTGGTGCACACAAAAAGATTCCTTACTGTGTTGTTGGGCTGCCTTCCTCAGTTAAAATATGGTTTATACTGTACCAAGGCTGCATTTAATTCATAATTTCTCCAAAGTAAACAGCAGGCTGTTCTTCACGGCCATTGAAATCAAATTTGCATCTCATTTAAAACAGATTCTACTCGCTTTGCCTCAGTCTGAAAAGTTAATGGTTTTATTACCCTTTGGAGGAACTTCTCTCCCTTTCTTTACTTGTAATTTGGGCTGGGGTTTGTCTAAAGAGCAAAATAGATCACATTACAAAAAGAAAAATTCTGCCTTTAGAAAGGATAAAAAGTAAAATTTCAAGATCACTGGAATTTGTCTTTTAGAAAAAAAAAGATTTCTAAAAGGTTTTTTTTCCTGATACCATTTAGCCAATTTGAATTCATTTTACAATTAGCTTTCTTGGAAGTTGCTTTAATTTCCCTAGGGTTTTTTTTTTCCATTTTAATATTATAGAAACAAAAAACATCATCGTCTTTGTAATGTTACTGCTGGTGTTGACTGAATCCAGCTTCTTCCTCAGGATGTATCAGTAGATTAGACAATAAAACATTAAAAGTAACTATATATATATATATATATATATATATATATATATATTCAATTGAATGCATATATATATGTATATTCAATTTTTGCATAACCAACTTTGTATTTTTGCATTACTTTTATTTTTGCTTGACTTTGAATACTGTGGAGGCCAAGCATCAAATGACACCTGAAGAACACAGTAGTTGCCAAGTGCTGAAGTGTTATACATGTCTTTTTGTCACTTTTCCCTGGGTTTGGCTGCCCTAGGAAAAGGATATGTATTAGCTATTCAGTGCAAAAATCTGTCAGTCATATGTGATGGAAATAAATGCAGGAAAAGTGGGAGGGAGGGGTTGAATCACATTCCTCTTGCTCCCTGGTCTCCTGGCACTCATTATTTATACAATATTTATGAATTATTATGCACTGTTTACACTCATGCCATGCCCAGGAGCTCCAGTTGTGATAAGGATCCCCACTGTGTGAGGTGCTGTGCAGAGCCAGCAGTGTCTGCTCAGATTCCAGGGATTTAGAGCCATTACAAAAGGCAAGGTCAATAACAGAATAAGGTGTTTAAGGGATAAGATGATGAGGCATTTTTCATCAGTTTGGAAGCCAGTGGTCTCAGCTTTCCAGGATTTAAGCATTACCGAGTTGAGATGGAAAATTACTTTATTACTCCATTCCATTAATAAAGTTTTAACATAAATTTTTCTATTATATCACTCCATTCTCTATATTGAGAATAACATGCTTTCAAAATAGCACTTGTACAGCTACAGCAAAAGCCTATGCCACAAATTAACTTGGGGTCAAACCCTCCTTTCTTCACCCCAGAAGTTGTTCTGGAGGGAGCTTTGCAGGGTAAGGTCTGACACGCTGTGACATTCAGCAGCAATACTGGATGCTGCTAAAGCCAGCTTAAATAATCCTTGCCTCCTTCCCAGCTGTGTGTTTCTATTCCTGTCCCATGCCTGCGCTGGATAGCCACAAGCATTTGTGCAGCATATTGTCAGCTGGGTTTGCAGATGCACAATAACCTATTAAATGCTATTTTTGAAACTGGATATCACAGTGACTGAGGTTAGAACAAACTCACCTGGCCTTACTGAGCAGAAGGAGCCTGATTTTGTGGGGTCACCTACCTTAGTGTCACTCAGACAGTGCCAGTGTCACAGTGAGCAGAATCAGATCATGTCCATGGTATGGGTCTGTTAATGCCAACCATGCCTAGGTTAGGACACAGTGCCATGGAACTGCCTCCTGAGTAATTTCACTTACAGTATTAAAAGCAAGAGTTTAACTAGACAGCTGCTGCTGCTGAGGATCCAGCTTCTGAACTATGCACACTCCAGGGGCTTCATTTAAAGTTCTAAACCTACAGACCCCTCCTCGGGCTTCATTTAAAATTAGATCTGGTTTTGTCCTACAGACCTCTCATCAGCTGGAGCCTGTCAGAGGCAGTTCTAAAGTACATCTCCTTTTTTCTGTTGCAACTCTTAAGGAAACCAATTCATGTGCCCACATACGGAACAGCAGAGCTCTGGGATGAGCCTCAGAGAGTGTCATCCAAATGAGCTTTTTCAGCTCCATCACCTTTCCCAAATGTCATGAGGTGGAACAGGAAGAGTGCTCTTCTGGAAGCCTTGCTGTATCTCAGACAGATTCACCAACACAGATGAGGTGATTGATTGCTTTTAACACTGTAAGTGAAATTACTCAGGCAGAAATGTGGAGCCATAAAAAACCTCACTCACACACGTATCCACTGGTCTTCAAGAGAACTCTTATTTACAGAAGCTCAGCCTCTACATAATGCTGCATTTACACTGCAGAGACACCTCAGTGTTTAAGAGGGGTAGGGATGTGTGAAGTTCAGAAAGTGACACTCAACCCTCTCCTCCCAAGAGCAGAAACTCTAGCTGCCAGGCAACAATTTAGGTGAAAAAACACTTATCAGCTTTTCCTTCATCTGTGGCATAAAAAAGTCCTGTGTAGATCTGGCAATCCTCAAGCTCTTGATGCTCAGTTAAGTACTGTGCTGGTAATTAGAATTCTTATGACTCTCAAAGGACAAAACCAGAAGATTAAAAGAACTTCATTTTCCTGTGAGATTATATGTTCTATACTTGAGTGACTGGGAGAGATGATCATTCTATATACAGGCTAAAAGTGTTTATTGCTGGCTTTGCTTTCCTTGTGCAATGCTATGTAGGTCATTGTCAAACCTAGGGAAAGAAGATAGACATGAGACAGAAAAAGAGGATTGAAAATCAGAAAGTGTGGGTCCTTGTCCTTGAACACATAGCAGGTTCTTTGCACCACACTTTTACATTGATGACTAAAGGTAACATTTGTTCCCTACTATGCAAAAGTCTTATAGCCAGACTACAGTGATATGTGTAAAATGTTTTAAATTGCCATGACAACAGTTTACATTTGTATTTATATGCAGACAAATGAAAGCAAGGTCTATCTTTTATGGTAATAATAATAAAATAGAATTTATGTATGGTCATACCTCAAACAAATCAGGGCAGTTCTGTATTTTTGTTGGAGTCAGTCAGGTCCTGCAGTTGTGGGGGGGACTGCCAGTGAGAGGCAAGATTGGTGTGGAGCAAGGTGGCATAAGAGCCACGTGAAACACTTGGCAATGTGCTTTTCACTTTGATATTTTAATTATATTACAACATCTATCTATCTGAAGAATTTATGTACTGCATTTCTGTAATAGGTTTTTACTCTGGCTCTATGGCTATGTGTGATAAATCAGAGGGCTGTAACAATTTGACAGGTATGGAGCTACACAAATGACTCAGCTTCGCCTGATGTTTCTGAGATAAGGTCAAAGGCATTCCTAAACAAAATTTTTAAATAGCCTAGAAACTGCATATAAATGGTCAACTGCCTCTTTGGGGGAAGAGACACATGAAGAATTGCAAGGCACTCTTTTATGTATTAAGGTGATATACACCATTGCACCATACAGGATGTAGGAGGAAATAGAGCTGTCCCTGAGTGATTACTGAAGGGAAAATGAGAAGCATGTGTTGTTGTTGCAGGAGTTACACTGGGTCATCAGTCTGGTAGGGCCAGATGCAGACATGATCAGCTTGGAGAAGTAAGTGCTGACCTTTGAAAACTGACAGAGGATGAGGCCCCAGAAGGTAGGAAAAGTATTCAGGTTTCTAATTTCCTATTGTTTCCCAATGTCTGTGAAACCACTGGGTGCTTATAACTTACTATATATTGAGGAATCTGTGCCACCATCCTGGACCTAACAAAGGGAAAGTAGGAAGAGTCACAGAATTTTACATCTTTTCTTAAATGAAAAGAAAGAAGAGAAAAAAACCCAAAGTATGTACTTTCAAATACCTCCAAGACAACAAAGTGTGAACAGTTAAGATAATAAACATGAGATTGAAGTAAGATCCTTTCTTCTTATGAAAGTTTAGCAGACCTGGGCAATAGTTGTGCCTGCAATTTATATGACTTTTGATCCTGTTCCTTGTGATTTCCCTGTAACTACCTAAGGAAATATGGTCCACTTCTGGCACCTCCACAGTCCTAACATTTGGGAATTTTCTCCTGGAGAGTGGTTACTAATGGTTGACACTCCAGTTTGGTGCTATCCTGGACCTTTGCCAATGGCCCCAATAATGGAATAACAAGTGTACTTAGGAAACTCATAGGGCTAGAAGGGTCAGAAAGCCTCCTGTGTATCAGGATTCCATTGTGAGGTCATTGTGGCAAGCTGAATAAATTACCTGAAATGAATGAAATGCCTGGCAAGAGGAAAAATTTTCAAGAGTAATAATCATCTGTATAAATACAAGCTCAGGAACAGTTGGTTAATCAGGAGTTCTGGGCTAATCCTAGATCATAAATTGATGGAGGAGCCAGTAACAAAAAAGTGAAAAAGAAATCCATTTATATTACAATGAATACACAGGAGCATTATGCATAAGACCTATGCAGTAATCCTTTTACTCTGCTCTGACTCAGACCTCAGTGGGAATTCTATATTCAGTTTGATACAACCATTTTAAGAATTATCTATAAAAAACAAGCCAAAGGAAATCAAGGGTAATCTGAACTTTCAAAGCTGTGATTTATTGTTTCAAGAAGAAGGATTTTTTGGGCTGGTTTCTCATTGGAAACAGGAAAACAGTCCTGAAACACACAAGAGTTGCTGGAAAGAGGACAAGAATAACTGGTTTCTTTGCCCAGTGTTGCTGAACCATAGAATGGTGGAGGCTGAAAGGTACCTGTGGTTCAAGCCCTCTGCTCACAGCAGGATCAGCCAGGGAAGGTTGTCCAGGTTCATGTCCAGAGGGATTTTGCTATCTCCAAAGACAGTGACTCCACCCCACCCTGGGCAATCTGTGCCACTGTTTGACCACCCTCACAGAAAAATAAAAATTCTTAACTCTAAGTGAAATTTCCTGTATTTCAGTTTGCAGCCATTTCCTCTTGTCCATTCACAGGAAATCCATGAGAAGAGTCTAGCCCCATCTTCTTTTCTTCCTCCCTTCAGGCATTTACACACATTGAAAAGGTTCCCCCCTTAGTCTTTTCATTTTGAGGCTAAACAATCCCAAGTCTTATTCCAGAAAATACAAGTACTGAGCATAACCACGGGAAGAATGAGTTAGACAAACAAAGAATGAGTAAGAAACAAAGCATTTGGCTAAACAGGCCTGGGAACAGACAGCTCAGTGACATTATCTGGGCACTGTCCCTTGCTGGTGTTGTTTAAGAACAGGTTAGGCAAGACAGGAACGAGATAATGTGATCTCTTCCTATTCACAACCTACGAGGATTTGCTGCACCCTTAATTTTTATGAATCTCAGTCTCTTTGCCCATTTCCACATTTCTTTAACCTTCTTTTCACCCATTCCCTGTCTTTCTTGTCTCATGCATGGATCTGTCAAGCAGCAGTAGAAGTTTCTGTAGCAATCCCACAGAACTGCAAATACTTGCCAGCTGCAAGAAATTGCAACATCCATCCTACTTGACCCTCTTTGCTTTCTGTGCCTCTTCCTGCTGGGTTCTGAGCCTTCTGAACAATGGGCTTCATGTCATGTCCTTTGTGCTGCTCTTCTGAGGGCACTGCCTCGTTAGAAATATGGTGCAAATTGAACTTGGGCATCCAGAGCCACCTGAGAAATGGTAGAATTGTCACATTTCAGTGGATCCCAGCACTTCCCTAAGGCTGCAGATACTTCACCAGAAGGTTTGGGCCACAGCTTCTCAATTAAGAAAAGAAAGCCTCCTTCATAAGAGTTTTGTTTCTTTCTGTGGCATTTATTATTATTTTTTTATTTTTATTTTTTCCTAGGCAGCTGTTGTAAGCTGTGGAAGGAAAAAAAGGAGAAAAAAAGAGCAAAAAGGCTGCCATTCCATTTCTCCCCCCTCAGACATATTTACCTCTTTACAGAAAAAACAGCCTTGAATGGGCAAAAAAAAACCACCCCAAAAAATGAGAAAGCAAGATGAGCAAGTCCCCAAATAACTTTCCTGCTCAACTAAGTCAGTTTGAAATGAGGTTTCTGAGAGCAGCTGGTGCACCACACAAGCAATTGTTCTGTTTGGCTGATTTGATTTGCCTCAAGCTGCAATGTTAATTACAGTGAAAAAAATAAACACAAACTCTAGTTAAATTTGCTAACAATCCTAAAAATAGGAGCTCCTGTCCTACTCTTAATCAAACACAGCATCCAAAAGCAAACACAATTTAATACTAACAAAATCAACCGTGGCAATAGGATAGATTCTCAGTCAGAGTGTGTAATTTTAAATATCAGTTTTGTTTAATATATTTGATTCAGTTTAAGAAAGATAAAATGAAAAATTTTTGTCCTGCCACTGTTCTATAATGCCTGTGGGGAAAGGATTTGAGGAGCACTGGGAATCAACACCACTGGGTTATATAACTGACACTCAAATAATTCCCTGTGCTACTTGTAAACTGGAATAATGGGCACATGACCTCTGCCATGGAGTACTTCATGACTGGAAAGCACTTTGGAATCAGGTAATTAAAAGACTACACAAGTACACACAGGAGCATGCAAAGCTCTCTGAGATGGAAATCGGGTGAAAAATAATCCCCAGCAATTGTGATAATAGGATTAATTTATGTGGACACTACTCCATCACACAAAGACCAATTTTTGCTCTGTACTTTACATGTCCTCTTCTTACAGCCCAGTTTGTTCAAGAGAAGGCTGTCTCAGCTATCAAATCATAAAAACGGGAGCAATCCTTAGAGTCAGAGGTTTGTGGCTCCTTGGCAGCCTTTCTTGGTGACATAAGTCACTCTGAAGGGATATGCAATCACTTCCTCTCAGGGAAATGGTGGCTCATATGAATTCTGACCCAGCCCGCCTTTGACCAAGAGCACCCTCACCAAAAGAAACATTTACTGAATAGATTGATTGCGATTTTAATGTCTTGCCCTTTCAAAATGGGTTTTTCAGAAATCAAAGTGTTCCACTGCTGCTCAGCAGGGACCTCAGGAGATTGTTAGCCTAACGTTTCCCTTCAAGCAGCACTTTATTTAAAAGCAGGGCTGAAATTTTACATCTTGCTGCTCCTCACAGTACATCTCCCAAGTCTGTGTAAGTAAAAATAGCCGATACAAAGCGCTGGGACTACTTAAATCCTGCTCTTATTTAATAGCCGATACAAAGGGCTGGGACTACTTAAATCCTGCTCTTATTTAATAGCCGATACAAAGCGCTGGGACTACTTAAATCCTGCTCTTATTTAATAGCCGATACAAAGCACTGGGACTACTTAAATCCTGCTCTTATTTCGCAGTTTGGAGGCTTTGGAGGGTTCTAAGAGCAGCACCTGAGCCATCTGATGTTTCCGTGCCCTTAGACCGGCACAAGCGCTCCCGTCTCTGTCGCGCCGTGCGGGGCTCGGTGCCGTCACCGCCCCGGGTTCCCGTAAAGCCGCGGGGTCCGGGTCCGCCGCCATCCGCGGGGCGCTGCTGCCCCCTGCCGGCCGCCGCCGCGCTACGTCACGGGGCTGTGTATGACGTCATAGCGAGGCGAGCTGGGAGTGTCCCCGCACAGCGCCGAGCCTCGGGGCACCGGGGAAAGGTGGCTTTGTCACCATTGTCACTTTAGTCACCATTAACCTCCTGGTTAATGCTGATGGGGCCCTCATGGACCATTTTCATGGTGCGCCTGTGCAATGTCACAGAATCACTGAATTGCCAAGGCTGGCGGAGACTGCAGGATCATCCAGCCCACCCCTAAACCCCAAAGCACTGCACCCAGCTCCTCGTGAACACTCCAGGGATGGTGACACCACCAGTGCCGTGGGCAACCAATTCCCAATGCCTGAGAACCCAGAGAATGAAAGAAAATTCTTATAATATCTATCCTTAATGTTTCCATCTCAAAATTGGTATGATGAGTGCTTCATCGCCACTCACTGGCACTGTTGGGTTCTTCCAATGAGTGGAATTTTTAGCAGAGCATCATGTAATAAATAATGATAAAATAATAAAATAATAAAAACACGTAACAAAACACGTTAGTTAGGAACAAGTGGCTCAGATCAAGCCCAAGGAACTTCAGGTTTTAAATTCAACAGACTGTTGGGGTTTTGTTTTGCCAATCTTTTGCCAAGATTTACATTTTGACAGACTCTTTGGGTTTTGTTTTGCCAAGATGTGCCTTTTGCACACGGCCTGCTTGACTCACACTGGAAATGTCCATTTGAGCTAATACGAAAATCGAGTCTTTTCTTGCTCTGTCATTTACATAAATATACTCAGGCTCTGTTCCAACTTTTGAACAGCTTTGGCTGTCCAGTCCTTGAGACAGAAAATCCACCAGGGAGGACAGGGGAAATTGTAAGCACAAAAAGCTCCTTAAATCTCCTGCCCCTGAGAGGAGAGTTACAGGAAAAGAAGCAGCAGGAGGGGATTACTCTGATGGATCAGGCTTCACCAGCAACTACTGGGGACTCATGCAGAGCTCCCAATGGAAAACTGAGGGACAAAAAGTAAAAATATCACCATGTAACACTGAGAGAATTTCACCCTCTTGGTGATGTAGCTTGGATGGTACAAAATGTGAATAAATTATAAAGATAAATGCTTTAAGCCTCTCTGTAAAAATCTGAGAACGCATGTTCAATTTTAATTAAACCAAGAAAGCATCACTTATGCTAAAGAAATAACTTTTATCAGATTTATCAGAGGAAAGTACAATACACACTCACAAATAATAAAGATGTGTCTCAATTCTACATTCCTTGCTTGATAAAAACCAAAAATTCAAGTGAGTGAGTAAAATTTGCCAGCTTTTTCTGTGTGAGCATTGATAGAGGGCCTGGTTTTGCAGCTGGCTGATTCATTCTCTCCTGTAGAAAAGCCAGGCCCATCAGACCAACGCTGACCTGCTCACTAATCTCAAAAGCAGGTGTCACTGAGAGCAAGGTGTTTGAAACCACACCTTCCCCCAGTGCTTTTTCCACTTCAGTTTACCATCCTCTCCCTCAGTTAGGCTGTGCTCAGTTTCAAGGCCGCAGGAAATTAAGATCTGCTGTTTGTGTTCACTCCAGAAGAGCTGCTGGAAAAATTCCGGGTTTGTTCTTTCTGAATCTGCGGGCTTGTATTTCTTTTGAGATTGATGGATTAGGGTTGTGGGTGGTTTTGAGATTTGGAATGAGGATTAGAGTTGTGGTTATGGAATAAAGAGGTGCAGAAATGAGCCAATGGCTTTTTTTGGGGGGTTTATAAACTGAAACTCTAATGTCTGTGTTGGGGTAATTATGTTCATGTAGACCTAGACTGGAAATATTTATTGTTTTTACGTGAAGATCAAGAGTGTCATGTGCAAGCAGTGTTCTACAAAACCCAGCTTGGAAGCCAAATCTGTAAGTGTTTGTTAAAATGATGGATATGTCAATGTTGTTTGTTAAAACTGGAACTGCAGGACCCCAAGGCCTCCAATGCAAACCTGACACCTTTTATATGCTTTGAAAAGAAACCCTAGAAATGCAGGCATCCCCCAGAGCCTGCCCACACTGCTGGGGAGCACCCTGCCAGCACGGTGGGCACAGGCAAGGTGAGAAAATTCTCTTCACTATTACAGGAAACCACTTTGCATAGTGGTCCTTCTGCTTTTCCAGCACAGAAGGAGGAAATTCTGGTGCCTGGGAGGGGCAGTGGTGCTGCAGGGAGGTGGCAGTGCCACTCTGGGACCCTCATGGGGACATCAGCAGTGTCCCAGGAGGAGAGACTGATGCCTTGTGAAAGCTGACCTAGAAAAGAGACTGAACAGAGCTAAAGAATAAAGCAGGGATTTATTAGAAAGCCTCAATGGACACACCTTGGGCAGCACAAGAGCCCAGCCAGGGCTGCACCCAAGATGAACCAAAATGGCCCCAAAATGCACGGCCGGGCACGGGGTCCGTTCCTGGGATCAGTTCTGCTCCATTTGCATCTTGCAGTTCATTGTCCCATTCCAGCTTTAGCCCCTGCAGTCCCACCCTGCTTGTTTTTCTCTCTCCAGCCCACGGGGTTTGTGCTCCTGGGGCTGAGATTTGGATCATTTGTCCTTGGTGTCCAGCTGGAGCAGGAATTGTTTTGTCTCCCTGCTCTGTGCACAGAGCTCAGCATGCCCTGATGTGAAGCTCAGACCCACACACTAAAGCAGCACAGAATCTGAAAAATAGAAAAGCCAAACTTGAGGCATCAAGACCTGCACCCTGCCCTGGTTCTCTCATCAAATGACATCCAGTGAGGTGCCTCAGGTTCCTGTACCACAGCTGGATACATTGGACTCTGACTGCAATCCCAAACCAGGGATGGGCACACAGAGGAGCTGCTGGGCTCACACCATAAATCTGAGGTACAGGAGAGTTCAGCCAGGCAGCTTCTCATGCAGCTCTATCAAATCCCATCCTCTAATTTCACAACCATGCCTCTTCCTTAGCGTAGTCAAGCACAAACTATTCAAGGCAGGGATTCCCTACGCAGGTAATTGTATGTTATATAACAAGAGTTACGTGTCTAATTGTTACTGAGGGGGGAAAAAAGGTATAACAATAATAATTGCTATAATTCCTGCCTTCTCCTGTAGTGCCTATTCTCCTTGAAGTAATCAGGGACTTGTTGCTAGGTAGTTAATATTAAAGGTACCTTAAATATTTTAATGTGTCTATGCCTGCTGTTTCTAGGCAGCAGTATTTGTTTATGATATTGTTATCCAACCCTACCTTACATCCTTTATTCAGTGTAATCTAATACATCCATACAGCTAAACTTCAGTCCTGATACTTTAGTTTGTCACAGAGTAGCATATTGAAGTAACTTCTCTTTAGAATGAAAAGATGCCTCTGATGTACAAGATTTAATATTTGTCAGGGTGCTAGTTAACAAGCTTAGGAACTAAATGAAACAAATAAGGCCATTTAAAATTTGGTAGTGCTTCGGTGCACTTTCAGCACCAGCAGATACTTCCATCTGCCATAGTGCAACTTTCCAAAGTTTTAAAGTAAATTGGATGATTTCACTCTTGGGTGGAGAGAAGCCCAATTTGGATTGATTTATAGTTACCTTGATCCTTGTTTTCATTCTTCCAGGCATGTTCCATCTTAAGAGCTGGCTTTATACTGGGTATGCAGTCATGCAGAAACCTTGACAAATGTTTGAGTTTATTGGCTCAAGGTCAAGATCACTTTTCATTGATGAGAGAGGTTAGAGTTGAACTCCCAGCACTTTTTTTGAACAAACTCTTTAAATTTTTAGGAGAAATCTTCACATGCTCTGTCTTGCTCTTTTTTCTAAGTGGTAATAGGTCAAGGGAAAGAAACATTTCATGGTTGTGGAAAGGCAGCTGGGGAGAGCAGGAATGGGGATGAGACAGGAGCTCATCATCAATTGTGACACGAGGGAAGGTCCTGGGGACCAAGTACTCACCAACACCTGAAATGCCCAGCTGGAGATGTGTGTTATCATTTCATCAGTCCTTTGGAAGCAAAAATTATTGCATGTGTGGCTGCTGGGCAAAACTGCTTTAGGTTTTCCTTGCTTTCATCTCATCCTGATTTAAATAAAAATAGGCAAGCTCACACTGGGTTAAACATTATGGCTCTCACTAACAGATTTTACAATCTGAGCTGTGCACTTGGAGTGGCAAGACAGAGTGCTGACAACTCCTATTCTTTGCCACAGATCAGTATGGGCTGCAGAAAAAACCCACATTATCTGCCTGCCAGCCCTGTGGGAAACGCACAGGGGAATTATTCCAGACACTGCTCATTTCTGCAAATGGAAGGAGCAGAGCTTTCCTGACAAGACAGAAATGGATGAGAACTCAAAGTTCACAAAATGATGAAAAGCAATAAATCAGGGCTTCAAGTAATCCATGTGGATGATTTTGCAAATCTCATCTGTTCACTGTCAGGGGCTGAATAAATGCAGTAAAAAACAGGCTAAGTTCCATAGCCCTGTTGTTGCTAAATTCAGGGTATTTCTTTAACTGTTTTAAAACTCCGCTAATCCCCCATTTTAAAAAATTATTTTATATTTGTGAAGTCAGATGAATCATCTACCCACTGAATAGATATAAGTAGTAATATTTCAAAGTTTGTTCCATTTTCTTGCCTGCTCACCTCATTCCTAACATAGGCACCATATTTCATTAGAAATGAAATAATTAACTGGAAATAGTTAATTATTTTCATCTCTATTTCCCAAGACTTCCAACAACGTTATCTTCAGTGCAAACCCTATCAGTGATTTCTGTGTTTGTTGTGGCACACGTCAGAGAACATTGCACAGATGTCAAATGTACAGAACCAGGGGTGAAGAACTCCAGATTACATTTTTAATTCTGAAACATGAAGTATGTCCTTACAGATCAATGCATTTTGGATTTTTTTTCTGAAATATGTGTGGCAAATGCGCTTTTATTCTAACAGTCAAAATTTAATGTAAGACCCTCCACTTCTGCTTGCACTACAATTTGCTGGTGCAGGGACATATGGAAGATAAAGGCTGGCTGGACCTGTTCCTTCCTTTCATGCAGATTTCCAACTTCTGGAGTGGAAATTCCAGCAGGAACAACTGAACTAGCCTCTTTATTCTTTTTAAGTTGCTTATTTATAGATCCTGGAAAGGTGTTTGACTGAGAATTGGTGTGTTCCCCTGCTTTGTAACCAGCCTCTTGCCCATCTTAAAATAACACTTGCTCTGGATTAGAGGGGCTGGCATTCAGTTACATTGGTCTATAGTGTTACAGACCATCCTCGGTCCCTTCCTGCAACCCCATGGATGTGCTTTGGGCAGAGCTCAGGAACCCAAACTATCCAGTCCTAAAGGCCAATGGATCTCAGTGCCATCCATTTATCTTTAAGCAAAAGATTTATCTCGAGAAAGAATAAACACACTTGTATTTGGCTCTCCTGTACCATTGCACATAAATAGGTGAAAGTGCCAATAAAACCACTTCTTGCTAAATGCTAAAATGATTGAGTTCATATTTCATTAATGGCAGTACTATATCTACCCAGAGAAGTTTAGCTTTGGAGTTTTAATATTTACAGTAAGGCTCCAGGAAATGCTCTTTTGTATGGTTAACTTCTGGCTTCAATCTGTGTTCCACAGCAAGTGCTGGGCACTGATTAGTTTTTCCTGAAGGCCTCCTTTACCCAAGTGGCCCAGAAAGGCTGGATTTGTTTCTGTCAGAAAAACTGTTTTACTGCTGGATTTTGTAACAAACCCAAAATTTTATGGTATTCAACTTTTACAGCACCAAGATTTGTTTCTAGGACATCTGCATTTTATTTCTTGGACACAACAGGACCAAAAGCACAGGAATTATTACTAGGCCTTTAGTCTAAGCCAGTTTTCCCCCACGTTTGTGTACATTTTATTTGAGTTCATTATATGGTGCCTTCTACTTGATTACCTGAGTATTTAAAAAGATCAAGACATGCACATTATTTAAGGAGAGAAGCTGAAAACGTAGCAAATTAAAACCTTCTCATAAGCATACCTTGACTGAGATTTGTCCTCTTCAGCAGCTGTGTGCCAGCCAGCAGAAGCTATTTTTTTATTATAATTATTTTTAAAAGAGATACCCTCCCTGAGGACACTGGACCAGGGCTTTCCTTGACTTACCTTAACCTGAGGAGCAGGGGCAGAATCTGCCTCTACAAACTGCTGTGCTGCTTTCCTGCCTCCTTTGTGTGGTTTGTGCCCCTTTTCCTCCCCACCCTGCCTGCAAACACAGCTGAGCCAGCATCGAGCTGAAAGCAAAACAGACCCCAGGTAAAGGGTTTGTCCCTGCCCCTGGAGAGGAATTAGACACCAATTCCTGTCTCACCCTGCTCCCTGGGGGCAATGTACCTGCTGCCCCTTCCTCGGGGCATGGCATGGTTTGGCAGCCTGTAAATAAATAGTCAAAGTGCTATATTTACAGGAAACACAATGCCTTGCTGCTGTGAGGGTTTAAATATAGAGAACAGGCCACTACTGGCATTTAAAATAGCACTAGCTGGACAAGATAGTGCAATCAGAAAATAGCCTCAGCTTTTACTGTGGTTCCATGTACAGGCTTTTCATATCCCTCCTGCTACTTTCAAATGAGCTGAATCAGTGCCTTTCACTGACAGGGGATCGTTTGCTTTTGAATAAATTGCATTTCTTGAACAAAAAATTTGTTCAATTTTTTGAAATGGCTACTGCAAATGCACCGTGTATTTGAAAGCCTTGCATTCAACAGCACAGCTGCTGTTTGCTGTGCACAGCTGTATTTGAGAATTAATGTAACAATTCTCATGGCTTTAAACTCTTAAGTGCTTTCTACCTGAGTTTCAAAGCAAAGTTTCCAGCTGTCCCCCAGGGTCACAGCACAGAGCAGGTACCACCATCCTGCAGAAAGGCAGAGAAGGAGGAATCCCCTTCCCCTCCCCTGCCAGCTCCTCACATCCTCGGTACCGAGTCAAGGCAGCAAACAGGCTCTGCACAGAGGAGGTCAGGAGCTCACAGGGAATGGGTGGGGATCTCCAGCTGCCTCCTCCTTGGCCCCTCCCTCCTCCCAGCCCATATGCAGGGTTCGTAGCTATGCTGATGTGTCCAGACATATAAGCTGGACTGGGCGCAGTTGAGTCTTGAGCAAGAGAGGAAACAAAGAGAGCCTATGAGTCAGAGCACCAGTCTCCAGCTAGGCAGCTCCAGGGCAGACAAATGTGCTTTCCCTTATTAGGCCACATCGTGAAACCTCACTTTGTTTTGAGTTGTACCTAACTCTGCAGTAGTAGCACCGACTTTAAGAATCAACTTTTAAAGCAGCACTTGGCAGAGTGCAGCTCCACCTCCAGCTTTGCTTCTTAAAAGCACCCCATCAGTTGTAATTCAGTTTGACTCCACCTACTCTGCCCAACACTGAATAATGAAACATGAATCAGGCCCCATTAGCAGCAGATGACATGTATTAGAAATCTAGCACCTGTTTAGTTCCCTGTAAATACTGTAAATAACCCTAATTTCCACTGTGCCACCTCAGTTAATGAGGTGGTTTTGATCTGGATTATTTTAGTGGTCTACTAAGAGAAACCATTAAAAGATAGGGCCTTATACCTCCCACACACTTTGCTTAGAAAGCTCAGTTCTAAAAATCCACAGCTGATTTTCCTCAATTTAAGTATTTTTGTTCCATGATGTCAGGTTTGTGTCCTCAGCTGAAATGTAACCCTGCATGAGCAATGTGCCACTGAAGTGAGTTCATGCAGGAATTATGCAGGCAGCTGAACTCTCACACCTCTTCTTCTAGAATGCCTCAAATGCTGCTCGCAAAGCTGGAGCAGCCAGAAGGTTACAAGACATTGTGTATTCTCACACAGTGCTGTTGATGATGAAAATGAAACAAGAAGCAGCATCAATCAACCTTCCACCCACAACAAAGCAGAGAGTTCACAGCCCAAATGCTACACATATTGCAGTGTAATTCACGTGCTGTATTGTTACTTTAAAATAAAGAGTGACGGTTCTCAATGACCACTCTCAAGCCTCTTAAAAAGAAGAGATTTTCAGATGGGCTTAAACCTTATTTCAAATGCACTCTCATGAGTCTAAGTGTAGGTCAGTAAGTGATCAATTGCCCTGAGCAGATTTGTTTTGGCAGTCATAAATTTGGGGCTCTATGCTGCAAACATGCTATCAGGTGAAAGAAAACTTGCATTTGTAAAGTTAACAAGTCAAGTGTAACTTCTGGATTTCAGTTAGGACCCCTTCCTCCCCTGCACTGACTCTGCTGCTTTCTTTTCACATGGCTGTAGCAGAAAAATGGTTTCTCTCTCTTCCTTAAGTACAAATTGTTAATCTCTTTGAACAAAGCATTGCTTAAAACTGTTCACAAAGTGAGAGGAGTCCTACTGACTCTATGAATACAAAATGTATTTCTAAATACAAAAAAATTTTGTACTTCTGCATACAAAACTTCATAACCGTTAATAAAACAATAGTGACTTTGCAGAAGAAGTTAAGATCTGGAAATTTCTATAAGACAACCACAGATCTCAATGTTATAAACATTTCTGTTAAATGGTGACTTCCAGGGCGAGGGGGCAGAAATGCTCAGCCAAACTCCTTTCTCAATCCATAGATGTGACACAGCAACAACATCAGCAGGGAGGACACAAAGAGAGAAAGGCATGTTTTTGCCTTGATGAGAAAACAGCTGTCAGACTTCAACTTTAATGCTGCACTAACAAGTCTGTGTTCAGAATAATGTATTTAAAACCAATTGCTGCCTTTACAGCTCCAGCTTATAAAATCACAAGACTAAATTAGGCTTCCATATTATTTTATTTCCCTCTTAAAATATAGCATTGAAGTCCTGCACACATATAAATATCCCTACAGTTTCTTGCACACTTTCTATCCATCATTACTTAAAGTGCCCAACTGTGAACATTAAAAGTAAAAACATTACTGTTAAGAGTGGCTATACTTGTAGGAGGACTGGTATTCTGACAATGCAGGCCACTGATTTTACAAAAATCACCTGCAAAAGAATACACCTTAAACAACACGCATCAATATTAACCCTGAAGTCATTTTTTCTTTTCCATTCAGCTTATCTAAAAGCAATTAATGTACAGGGTTTATTTTTGAAACATGTCTTTTACATAGTGTAAGAATAAAGGATAAATGCATCACTTTCTTTCTAGCTCCCTCCTTTCCCCACAAAGTGTTTACTGTGTCCCAAGCTGCTATGTTGATTAAAACCAGTTGAAAAGAGCTCCGGAAATGCATGCAACTTAAAATTCACTTAAACACACTTTAAGTTATAAAGTCTGAGAGATTTTGATTTCAGCACGTGGCTATGGTTCAGTTGGGTTATTGGATGTGTTTGTCGTGGTGGCAAGATTGGTAAACACTTCTTCCTTGGTTTCAGGCTGATGTCTTTCCATTTTGGTTTCCTCTTGAGCATTTTTATTACTGGTATCTCCCTTGCTCTTGACTTCCACAGGTTCTATCTCCATGATTTCCTGTGGTGGCTTAGGCTCTGGAAAATTTGGCTGAAGTCCATCAACTTGAACAGGTTCTGGGACATCTTCTGCTTTCTGTTCAAGTTTTTCCAAAATGGTCTGGACCTTCCTTACACCATCTCTCCTGGCCTGGCGCACATCCGCACGACCCTCAGGGTCCACTGAGTCTAGGGCTAGCAACTCTTTGGTCAAATACTCTTCAATCATCAAGTACTTTTTGTCAGTTTTCTTGCCTTCAAAGGAGTTGACTGCCTGCTCAAGCATTTGTACTTTCTCCAGAATTGCTTCCACTTTCAAAACACCAGGATGCTTTTGAGGTTCTCCTGTTTCCATAGTCTTCGGTGGCGCCGCTTCTTCGGGAGGAGGCCTTTCCTGGGGGGGAGCAGCCTTAGCAGGGGAAGGAGCCTTTTTATCAGCTTTCTCTGCCATGGCTGGAGGCTTCTGGGGCTGTGGTTTAGGATCTGGCTCTTGGTGGGTGACCTGGATTGGGATATATGTGGAGGGTGCCTCTGTTTCGGGCGGTGGGGCTGCCTTGTTGTCAGGCTTGACTTCAGGAGGAGGGGCTGGTCTTGGTGGCTCCTGAGCTGGGACTTGTTGCTGAGAAACCTGGTGAGCAAGGCAAGTTTTGTGTTGAGACACAATGCTCCTTATTTCCCTCTAAAGAACAAGTAATCTACCATCTAATTTTCTGTACTCCTAGCAGTGCAATTTGACACACACGAGATGTTTAATCTTCCCTGAGCGTTGCTGAATTTCAGTTTTAAATTGAAAAAATAGCACTGTGCTGAACAGTTATTATAGCCACCAATCAACTCTCTCAAACATTAAATTTCAACCCACCAAATCCTGCCCATGCTCAATAAAATCAGCCCCATAGGCAGGTTTAAAAGACAGGACCTTTGAGCAAAGCCTTCACCTAGCTAAGTCAGTGAGATTTCTTGCTGAAGAAAGATCTCATTCTGTTTCACTAATTAAGGGCTCATCTTCCTTGAAAAGCCAACTACTTTGCTGAATTTTAATCACACTTGGGCTATTCTCATCCTATTCCTGTTTTCAGGACATTCCTTTTTTGGTTAGCGCTTATTTTTAATCTTTAACCTATTTACATGCAGAGGTTACTGTGTCAATCTTATTACGCTGTAGTGATTAGAGACTATCCTTGGGATTACTCCACTTTTAAATCATCAAATCAGAAATCTCTTGAAATTGAGATTAGTTTTGAAGTCTTAGCAGAAAACTGAAATTTAGGAGATCTGCATTTTCCTCCCTCTGACACTCCCTTTAGTTACTTGGGCACATAAACAGTGATTTTGAAAGATACTAAATCCAGCTTTCATGGATTTAAATAGTAAAATATCTGTATTACCAAGTATGTAAATGGGCTACACTACAAATCTGTTACTGCTTTACCTGTTAAACATAAAATTTGATTAGGGAGAGCAAACTCTCACCCACAAAGATAAATAAATTAGCACTGACCTAGAATATGCCATTAAATCTTGAGTCTTCCTTGTTTTGTCCTAGCCTGGGTTTTCAAAACTATTAACTTAAGTTTGCTTCTGTCATTTTTAATGTGAAAAATCTCCAGAGAGGAAATCAAGGGTTGTTTCTGTACATACCCTCTTCCACACAGTTGTCTAATTCCCAGTAGCCTTTTAATTGTAGTTTTAGTAAGAATTCTAACATGGAAAAAATGTTCAATGAGCAGCAGGTTCTATGACCAAGAACACGCTGCAAGTCAGAAGAATAAAAAGCTCTGGATTTTGTTTGTCCCCTTTCTGCATAGCAAAAACTACTTTGTGCATCTGATGCTATCCCCCAAATGGTTCTGAGACATCAGTGAAGTATATTTACATAGATGTCACAAATCCCACAGACCTGGTTTTCGTCTCATAAACATAATGCAACATCAGTGACCTCAGTGTAATTACACCAAATTATACTCTGACAAGAGAAGATTAAATCCTATTTCAGTGATCTACCACAGTCCTGACAGGTGGAAAGGCAACTTGCAGCTTATCTCAGGATCTCCCAGTCTGTTTAAATCTAGCAGTGGAGACTGCTCTAGGTGCTTTCATGTATGTGTTAGTACAAGCTCATTTTACAGCTCTAGCCACGCTCAGGTCCCTGGCAGGTGAATCACTTCCCCACTCTACATACCTGGGGTCTGTCTACTACTGTCTGCACTCGGATGGGAGCTGGGGGCTGCACCTGGGTGCTCACTCTGGCTGGGGAACTCTCCCGACTGGAGGAGCCTCTCTGAGCCACCCGGAACGGAGACTGCGCTCGCGCCGCCTTGGGCTCCCGCTCCTCGGGCTGGATCTTGTGGAACACGGGCTGGTGGGCCTGGAACTCGCTCTGCTGGGCAGGGTAGTGGGTCTTCTGTGCCTGGTGGTAGGCTTGTGCTGGCTGCCGGGGCATGTTCTCATGGATCACGGGGATCGGGATGTAACCGCGAGGAAGCGCGTGGCTCCCCGCGTTGGGTCTGCCAGAGGGCTGGGGGGAAGCTGCAGGAGGGTCAGATGCTCCAGGAGGTTGAGGCTGCCATGAAAACAAAAATCCATTATTAAATGTTAACCATTGTGTGTTCACAATACTTTTCATTTCTAAAGAGAAAAGGGGGCAATCATCATAGAAACTGAAGTTGTGTTTCCGGCGTGCAAGGACTCCATTTCCCTGGTTTTTTGGCCAAGAGCCTCACTAGACAAACCACATAAGTTGTGAGAGCATCATTATAACAAGCAGGAACCTGAGCTACAGCATTCCCAGCCCTAAAATGAGCAGGGAGTGGATGCTCAGTCAGAATGTTTGCTGCTTTTGCATGGCTGTTCCTGTCTAAACCTGTTCAATTTGAGGTAAACTAAAGCTAAGCAAACAAATTATGCTCTGGAGACAAACCCCTAAGAGCACACAGCACTGACTTCTGATCCTGGCCACACAAACAGATTTTCTATGTTTTGCTGGGGCTTTTTAGAGCATGTCATTAATTTGGTGATGCAGATATGGCTAATTGCCCTTTGCCCCCTCTCCTGTGAAAGGCCAGACTGAGCTGTGAGAGAACATGCATTGCAGGAGAGAAGGGGAACAAAACCCCTCTTCTGGTGCTGATCAACTGCTAAACTGCCCATGGAACAGCAGGAACCTTAGATAAATAAATGATGGTTTGCATTACAGCACCATCAGTGGCACTACTGATGAGCAGTGTAGGGTCCCCAGCACAGGCTCTGGTCACTTGGCACCCACACTGCACTGTCTGAGCATGTAACAAGTTCTGAGGTCCTCCCTCCCTGGTTATCTCCATTAAGTGGCACAGAAGAGACATTCCTAAAGCTACTCTGCATACAAGGCAAAGCTGTACACAGCTGGGAGAAGGAAAAGCTGAGCTTGTTGTCTTAGACAGGCATGGTTAGTCAAAATAGCTGAGAAACCTGCCAACAGGATTTTAATTACATTCTTCAAACTCCAAATGGGTTTCAGAGAAGATGGCACCACTGTTGAATTACAGACCTGATATGTTTTCAGCCTGGTGAAGGCTGAATTTCCTGCTCATCTTACTTTGAATAAAAATGAGGCTTATATTTCCATATATTACAAGAATAACAATTTGCTAATTCTCTACAGAGAGCAGGCCAAAAATCCCACCTTCTAAAACAAAAAACAAGCAGGGTGACATTTTTTCAAAGAAGTCCACAGTCTGAAATTTTTTTCACATGCCACTGAAGGACAAAAATACTTTACAACTCACTTCTAAATGTGTATTTATGCAAATCCATTTCATGCAACTGAAATTTGCAATTAGGAAGCAAAGATCTTCTGAAGTGGCCTGGGTTGTTAGCTGACTGGACACTTGTCTCTCCCACTTTGACTCACGGTGCAGAACACAAGAGGCTTGTCTGCATTCTCCACTTGTAGGAGAACCTGCACAAACCCTAAAAAAAACCCTCCCCTGCCACAGGGCCTGCTCAGCTCTGCATTTATCTCTGCACAATCATTCCAGAACAGAAGTGGGTGACGCCAGAAAAAAAAAAACCCATCCATATTCATGCTGCCATGACTGTGCACTTTCAGTACTCTGAAAGCATTGGGAAAAAACACAATCCTGTGGCGAGCTGGGCTTTCTAAGCTCCCCATGTGTGACATTCAGGCCATAAATGCTGCAAAGACCACTGCAAGCAGAGCCCAGCAGCGCTGACGCTCACCTCGGCTCCGTGCGTGGCCGCAGCTGCCGGTGTCTGTCCACATTGTTTATCGGCCGCCGGCGACTCGGGGCCACCATAGCCCGCCCTGAGGGGTGCCTGAGCCTGCCCCGGCGCTGGCACGGCCTCTGTCTTGTACCTCTGCAGCCCAGGCTGCGGGGAGGAGAAGCAGGGGTGCTGCTGCCGCCCGTCGAGGCCCTCGTGGATGACAGGGATGGGGATGTAGCCCGCGCGCAGCTTGGGGTAGCCCACGTGTCCTTCTCGGGCCGTCGGCTGCTTGGGGCTCTCTCGAGATGGGCCATTGGCTGAGGACTGGCCTTCCTGCAAGGGAAAACAGCACACAGAGTTGTTGGTAGCTCAATAAACATGGTGAGAGAAAGCTGCCCTAAAGGTCTGCCCTAAAAGCAGCATCAGATGTGTGTGAGGCGCTCAGAGCCTCTCAGGCCTGCACAGGGCAGCCAACACTGCAAGCAAGGGGAGGAAGATAAATCTGCTTATGTGTGGGGCTTTCACCCCCACTTCTCATAAGCATTCACTTGTTCTTTGAAATACCTGCCTAATTCCACCTGGATTTCTTATTTATCATGCACTTAGCCACCAGCCCAGCCTCTTCAGTGGGAGCTCATCCAATTCAAACAACTACTGATGAGACCAAAGACATCTCCTCAGCACCTCTCAGTGCTACATCTGAAAAGACACTTGCAAGGAAGACTAATCTCAACAGAAGCACAGATTTTGTTGGTATCGTTCTTCCCACTGGCTATTTGAAAGGTACTGACACTGCACACTGAAAATGTATTCACTTCCACCTAAGGAGGATCTGGTTCAGTAAATAATTGAGAGAGAGGGAAGGGGAAGACAGGATAGCTTATCAAAGAGGAAAACACTGAAAAGCAAGATTTAAAAATCCCTGTGTTGTCTGAGTAAACTCACTGGACAATGTCAAAGCTCTGGCAAGGGTGGAAGTGGTTTGTGCTAAGAGCCCTCACAAGTCCTCTAGTAAGTTCTTCCTGCGTCGGTCATTCTATTTTGAGACCCCGCGAGGGCCAAGTTCCAGATGTATCTCTAAGTCAGATCATGTAACAAGCACCTCT
The DNA here is from genome assembly GCF_023055355.1 of Agelaius tricolor. NCBI lineage: Eukaryota > Metazoa > Chordata > Aves > Passeriformes > Icteridae > Agelaius > Agelaius tricolor. The sequence goes on along the minus strand of NW_027269282.1, from coordinate 9,139,477 downwards.
GTCATTCAGAGGGTAATGTCATTATTCAGTAAGAGGAGAATTTAATAAGGGGACATATGGTGCAAGTGTTGGAAACCCTATTTTTAAAGGGGTGTTTAAGCTGCAAAAATATTTCATGTTGCTCCTGTACACACTGACATACTAATTCATCAGGAATTCACTATTTTACCAACCAGATTATCAGTGCTCTTACTATATGATAGTATCATCTTAAAAAGTGATTTCTGAGAATTCTTCTTAGCAGTAAAACCGCAGAGAATTGAGGCTGTAAACTAATGAAGACAAAAAACACTGAAAGGAACAAGTTCAAAGTCTGAAAGTCTGAGCCCCACTATTCCATTTCCTTTTACTCATTAAAAAAAAATAAAAATCCTCCACAAAGGAAGGATTCTAGAAGAGGCATAGAGGAGAGCCAGGCCGAGAAAGTTCGCAGAGAGAAGCAATCTGAAATTGGCTTTCCCAGCTGCAGAACGAGGATGATCTCATGCCAACGTCTGCACCAGGATCCACAGATGAGTCATTTTAAATTCACCCTACCAGGAAACCACATTCCTGTGCTCCACACAGGCTCTCAGGGGCTTTCAGAACCCCCCACACCAACACACACTCGCTCTTCCACCAGCACAGCCCTGGCCCCACAGCTCTGCCGCGATCCGCAGGGACGCGCCCTTACGTCAGCAAACGGCATTTGTTGGAAAATAAAAAAATAAATCTGAGGTGTGCTCAGCTGACAACAATGCGAGGCCGTGCTGGAGCCAAGCGTGTGTCAGAGCCTGGGCTGGGAGGGGAGGCCGTGGATCCCAGCGGGAAGCAGCACCTTGGTGCTGAGCTGACTGCGGGCATTCTGCGAGCGCCAGCTGCCCCAGCGTCCCCGCCCGGTAACCCGAGCGGCCACCCCACCTACCCCACGGCTCCCACCGCTATAAAAAGGAGATTCCCTCACTTCCAGCGGCTCTGCGGGAAGGGCTTGGGAGCTGGGTGGGCCTGCAGCACCTACAGGTGATCTGGCATGAGAAGGTTTTGTCAGCCAAAGCTGCTCTGCCCCACCTGGGCATACAGAACTGCCCAAAAGGAGCAGCTGCTTTGGGGTCTGCATTGTCTTTGATGGCTCCATTTGGGGATAAGACCTCCAGTTTTCTGGAGTGCCCCACAATGATAAATCATTCAACATGGACAGTGTCCCCACACCCTCCATGAACCCCCCCAAGGAGTCCAGCCATGGGCTTCCCCTCCCTTGTCTTCATGCTCAGACCCGTGGGGCTGCCCTTGTTTTGAACCTTCTTAGCAATCTGAGAAATCTGCCTCTGCAACTTAAGCCCTGCTAGGAAACACAAAAGAGGCAGCCCAAAACCAAAGCAAAAATCAGGTTGGACTGCTTTTTCAAAGCATTCAGTTTATAAAATTAAGTAAAGCTTCTGTCAATACTTAAGGTGTTTTTGTTTTGTTGTTCTCTATTTTTTTAATAGACTATACTCCCACGATTTCTCACGTATTCTTACAGCTTCAGACAACCTGTGCTGCTCCTGTGGAAAGTTAGTATTTCAAATTGGTCCTTTGTTGTAGGCTTTTTTCCCCTGTAGTCAGGTTTAACCACAGAGGCCTCAGCTGTGCAGTCATACTGGAACAGCCCTTGGTAGAGGAGCAAATGCAGCGTCCTTGTTTTTCCCACCATCAGTGGCTCCGAGGCACAGATCAGGTTTAGGAGAGGTGCTCTCATCACAATGCACTTCCTGCTCCACACTGTCCCCTTCAACACTTAATTAATACTTGACTCTGCAAACAGTTGCCTACATTAGCCAGTTTGTATCACCACATCTTGAACATTCTTTCTTCCCTCTTTCTTTTCCTCCCGCCGTGGTAGAATCACAAACAGGGACAATGCAGGTATTCTGAAACTCCCATCTCTGGGGAATGACAGCACTGAGGAGGCCCTAGGCTCTGGTCTGTGTTTAGTGAGACTCTGACACAGCAGGGAGTGCGTGCAGATCCCAATGTCCCCGTCTCCAAACTTCTGGCCAAAGCAGCTCTGCTCTGTGCAGGAGAGCCTGTGTTTCCAGCCCGGGCAAGCAGGTTCTGGAAGACTTCAGGAAAAGCTCAGGTGTGCCTGGGGACACTGTGCCAATGGGGAGGAATGGAATCAAGCTATGGAAAACACTCATCTTCACACTAAAGAAATTCACAGATATCGTCCTAATGCTTTAATTCCACAGAGCAGCCAGCACAATAAAAGGAGCCATTTTTTGGTTTTATTTGCCTTCTATAATATACAGTTCTTGCTTGTTACATTAACAAACCTGCTACCTGGAAAAAGTCCAGAGCTCACATTTAATTCAAATCTACACAAAGAGAATCACCAACAAATGAATGACAAGTCTTAGTCCACCATCCCTCTGGTTTAAGTGTGAAAAAAAAAAACCAGGAACCCAACTCAGGTTTCTGCACTGAAACCAATTGAAGCAAATTTCTCCTGCCCTCATCTAAGGAAACAAGAAGTTCCTTAAAACTGAGTAGCTACAAGCAGCAGAGTATCAACTAATTTTCAGTAAGTACCAGGACTGACTCTCAACAATCCCAGCAGTGATCACTCACTCAATTTACCTTGAAGAGAGAATCCCCCAAAAGGTGGTAGCACAAAAATGCAAAAAACTGCCTTGAGCAGCTCAGAAATGTTCCAACAGTTTTAGATGACATTTCAGGTAGCCTGAAATACCCACAGGAACTCAAACCTGATCTAGCACTTCAGGAGGTGCTGAGGTAAGCCATCACATCCAGGCAAATGAGAGGTTTGGCCCAGGAGGGACAGTGGAGCTGTGCCTGAAGAGCTGCTCAGAGCAGGGACAGGGCTCACAGCTCTCGGGACAAGCGTTTCTGTTGTGAGGCCATCACCAGGATAAATAAAGGTGCAGCCAGCACGAGTTGTGCAACTGGAAAAAACACTTCATACCCCCACATCCTACTGCTGGCTTCCCATGGGAAGGGCACTGTCAGGACTGACACTAAAATCCTCCAACTTGCTCCCATTTGAGAGCTGAAGCCATGAGGCACTGGAATAAAAGAAGTGACAGCAAGAGCAAAAGCACAGCCTGGCACCAGGGCTCCCAGCACAGCTGTGCTGTCTGGAGTGGATAATGGATAACTCCTGGTGTGCCCCAAGTCTGCTCAAGTCTTATTCCAGACCCAAACACAGAAACCTGCAAATTCAGCCACTGCTGATGCCAGCAAATTGCCACTGGAGTTTTCCAAGACAGCTCTACTGTTTGAAATAAATTTGTCAAAATATTCTCTATTCATGTTAAATGACTTGAATAGTTGTGTCAAATTCAGAATCTCCCTTTTGAGACTCCTTACATAATACATTTGTCATTCCTCCAATACTGAAATGGTCTACAGAATAAAGTCTAAAATCCTCCTTTGCTGCCATTGCACTCCTGCCATTTTTCTTAACCTGTACTGATGTTATTTGCAGTACAGAAAATTCAGTCTCTAAAGCAGATGTTATTCACACATGTAGCACCCCTGCAGCTCTTGCAGAGCAGCAGTGCAAGTATTTAAATTGTACCTGTTTTGTAAATATTATCTAGCAAGGGGAAAACAAAATTTACCAACACTGCCAAGAGATTAAACAACTTCTCTGTATGCAAACAGATGGACCATGACTCCAGTATCGTTTTGAACTTGTAAGCTGCTGCTATAGAGTACTACACAAACAATTATTCTGGTTGCTCAAATGAGAAAACACCAGTACTTGACAAAATCTTACCTGAGAACACACCTTTCATAACTTGAAGCCCAAATCCTTTCTCTTTAGGAAGAAGGAAATAGCATGATTATGTTCTTTCACAATCAAATACAGCAATATAACCAAAATGAGTGACATAACAACTTCTATTCACACACTTGCTCAAAATTGTATTTTAAATTGCCATGAACAACAAAAAGCCAGTGGTACCCAGTATTCAAATTAAGAATGAAGTAACTATTCTATCTATTAAAGGAAATAACATTTTTGTCATGGAAAGGCAAAATCTTAACCATTGTAATTAGATTCCACATCCACTTGGTATTTTACTTCTGGCCAGACCTTCTTTCCTTCTCTGTTACATGAACTACAAAAGTACCACACTACCTTTGCTACCAATAGAAATCAACATATCCCAAGTATTTCTCAGAAGTTCCTCGTGTCTGCTGTGTGTTTGAACATATAAATAGCACAACATCAGCATGAGCTGGGTTTTACTAACACTTCCCAGAGAACTACACGAGCTCCAAGGTACCCAGTGATTTACTCTCAGTGCTGACTCCAAACTTCTTACAGCCCTGCCTCAGCTGCTGCAGACATTTGCATTCTCACCCTTTTACTCACAATTTGTGCTTAAATATATAGACTGAGCACATAGGCATTTGAGCAAGATATCATTAGCTAATGACTGAAGGAACCCATGAATAAGCTTAGCTGCATGAGCTGTCTCAGTAGGACTTCGTGTCAGTCGCATCATGTAACCCAATTACAGGCCAAGCTGCTTTTGATGTTCCACTTGCTGAATGCTGAGTTTTATTTCCCAACATACACATGTGTAGGCAAACAGGCCTTTTGTTCTCTCTTGTAATTATCAAGTTGTATTATACATTAACATTCGCTCTAACCGATGCCATTAGAAATAAATAAACACCATTAAAAACTGAAGGAGAAAACTGAAGGGGAAAACTGATCCTCAGCTTTGCAGAGCAGAGAGCCTTACTGGAGCAAATATGTTGGCTATCTTGCAAATCAATCTTGTACTAGGAACAAAACCTGTCCTGTTTTAATCACTAGGAGGATTCTTTCTTCAGCTAAAATGCCTTGGTGAGGACATGACAACACCTGCCCAGTGTGCCCAGGAGTGCAAGCTGGCACTGAAAGCACCCCATGGGCCAAACTGAACATGTCTGAGACAGAAACAATGACTGCTCCCAGGAGCAGAGTGCTCTTAGTGAGCTGGGATCACCACCCACCCCGCCAGCTTTAGGGGATGGACTTTAGAGAAAAGCCCTTCAGAGTGCTAGCAAATACCCTTGCCAAGGGGGATGAGAATGACACTTTATTCAGTTATTTCTGTTCACTGCCTCATTACCTAAGAAGCAGGTGATCAAACTGTTGCTTTCCTATTAGTTATGACCCAGGAATCTCAAATACATTAGAAAGCAGAACCCTCAAAAATTAGCAAAACAATGTCTCATTAAAAAAAAAAAAAAGGAGAATAAGCAGATAATGGTTGAAGAGTGGGCCATGAATTTCAGTTTATAGTCAGGCTTCAAATTTTCATCTAAAATTTCATTTTGTACACAGCAGTTTTCTGACTTCTCTTCCTTAAAGGGCAATTTTCCAACACTATAAAAGCATTTGCTACATTGCACCCCTTTTATTAATTAGAAGGCTTTGCCATCAGCCATAAAAAGCACTTTTGTGCTACCTGGTCTACTAGGCAATGTCAGACAAGTCTCTTCCCCATCCGATGCCTGATTTTCCTGTCTGTAAAACTAAAAAGGAAAAATAAAAATAATCAAACCAACAGCTTCTGCAACATATTTAAGATACAGCATTTTTCTTTTTGCCTGTAATTAAGTAATGTGATCTGTGTGAACAAGCCATTTCTTCTAATTTACCTTCACCTTGGCATTAAGAGAGACCACAGCTCACCTACAGAGTGATACTTCTGCACTCCCCAAAGTATAATGGAATTGTTACCTGCCTTATCATGGTTCAAGTGGGAACAATTCTATTTTTGCCACGTAGTCATGGAAAAGTTCTGCCTGTGCATACAAGTGTTAAAAATACAGTTCCTAGGTAAGAATGCTGCCACCTGGCACAAGTATTCCTCCTTTGTCCTTTAGATAAGGGGCACACGGTGCCAGGAGTTACACAAAACCCTGCAACACCTTCTCTGCTTTTCCTCTTCCATTATCTCCAGTATAATTTCCTGGTGTTCCTGTCTCTTATTTCCGATTAGCCCCACCCCTTGTTTTCAGGTTAATTGATATGTCCATAAGTTAACTCCCTGCTCACCATGTTCTCTCAGGGGGGGTTTTAAATAACGACACCAAGCAGCTGCAGGGAATCTGGGCAAAGCCAGGACACAACCCTCCCAAAAATCCCCTTCTGATAATTTTACCACTCCTACCTACTGAGCCTTTTCTGTACAGTACCTTTTTAATCCAGTAAGTAATTTATTAGCCTGACAGAATGCACATCAGTATTAGGAAAGTAAAAACACTGCAGGTGGAAGAGCCCTTAAGTATTACTAAGCTGACCTCACATTCCCCTCCCCTGAGGAGAACCACTGGGAGAGGTACAGCTTCAGAGAAGCTGTTCTGACCTCTCCATGCCATTTCTAATTTGGTCTACCAGTCAACTTGACCACGAGAAGTCAATGCTCAAAAATAAGCCCACTGCTAAAGAGATGCGAATTGAGTGACTTCAGACTTATTTGGGGAAGCAGAGAGAGAAAAGAGATGCAACAGCCATGAAGGGAGAGGATGGAAACTTAGGTGTAGTCAGTTGTTCCCCAGTGAAGCATCAGCAGCAGGGTGAGATGGCTTCTCCTTCCTTTGTTTAGGCCTGTGCAGTCATTGCTGCAGCCAATACTTATCATAGATCACTTTTATGGCTGCTCCCTGACTCGTGCCTGGCTGCTGCTGCAGCTTTTATCTCAAACCCAAGGCACCACTGAGCTATTGATCACTCCAGTATCCGTTAGTGAAGCTCAGCACAGTCAATTCCTTTGGTTTATTTTTAGCTGCATTATTTCCCAGGGGGTTTACTGCATGTGGAAACAACACACAGAAGAGGTATTGATAAGTACCTATACAAACTTTTGTTTGCTTCTTTGAGTGCAATCTATTTTTATCAACACTTTGGGGAACACCAAGTGAACAATTTAATGTCAAAAGACAATCCTGCAGGAAGTATGCAGACCTATGATACTCTAAGTTAGCACAGAAAGTAACTACAACAAATAAGCATAGGAAATGAGTAATTGTATCAAAAAAAGGAAGAGTGGCATCGCTAGTAAACACATTTTTTACGAGATGTATATACATCTTCACAGTATTAATTGTACCTTATTCCTTAAATGTCTTGCTGTTAACTAATAGGATCCTTGAAAGAAAATCATTAGTCTACCAGGAGGCTTCATTAATAAATATTTTTCTGTCATTTGCAAAGTCATTCCTTATTTCTCACTGAAACAACATGAGATTTTTCCCTCTTTCTAATTAAGGGCTCCCCAATCCATCCTTATGCTGCAGTGATTTCTTACACATAACAGAAACAAACATGTAGAAGAACATCCATCCTTCATGTAAGTAAAAAATAAAAAAGGTCAGACTGAATGAGGAAATAACAGAGAGCCTGAATTCACAAATGCACCTAAAATACAGAGATAAATGCAAAAACAGCATCTGGTTTCATTGCTTTAAAATGCTTTTGTCATGGGTTAAAATTTCAGAAGAGCCACTTCAACTTTTACCCGATTATGTGTCTGGCACAGATTCCTGCAGTCAGCATGGCTACACTGATGTTAAGCCTAGGGTAAGTGAGAAGACCAAGATCAAGCACTTGGGAACAACAGGACTTTGTTATGACAGTGCCTCAGCTATATTCTTACCCAGCTAGAAAAGCTCAGCTAGCCCTAGATCTGTGCTCCAGTCATTGTCCACTTGGAGTGTGACACCTCATTTCATCGCCTAATCACTTCAGAAAGGGAACAAACGTTCACAGACAGAATATTGGCAGATACAGTGCAAGACCACCTCAAAGGTAGTAAAAAACCTGCTAATTTCACTGTCAGATTTCAGTGAAAACAATGCAGTGATGGAGGCAGCACAAGTTTGATCTCTGCATAATCACTCTTGAAAAGGTGAACGAAGTCTGACACATGCAGTCAGCTTTTGTCATTCTCAGATCTCTTCCAACAGCCCCAAGTTCTCATCTGAGCCAGGCTGAGAATGAAGGAAATCAGAAAGCTCTCCCCATTCACATCTGGATTTTTGCTTTCATCAGTGGTTATGTCCTTCCTACCTGTTTAGGTATTAACAGAAGTCTGCCATCCTCAAAAATCCTTGCTGAATTTGAAATTCAGTGTCAGTGGGTAATTTGCCTTCCTTGGCATTGTCCAGCTAAGACAATATTTAGAAAAAGACATTTTCCTTGGGCCTGATTCTAAGATTCTTTTGCTAACTAGTACCTGTCCTTATGAAATACACTGGTATTCAAAAAACTAATGATTTCAGCAGCTGTCCATGAATTCCAGCAAACACATTTAATTCGAGGCTGATAAATGGCTCTGTGAGAGCAGTTACACACAACTTCTACCACCATAAACTGGAGGACTTTTTTAAGCTAGGAACTCCCAAAAACCAACAGCTCATCTCTAGAGGCATTTCTCTGTCTCCCAGAGAACAAACCCAAAGTTCACGCTCCTGCTTACAGCCAGGACTAACAGATTTTCCTGTTTGGAAAAGAATGCGTCCCAAAAAAGCTGTTGAAAAGCAGATACAGCTTTTTGTACCTGTGGCTGCCCTTGCAATTGGGAGAAGAGGCACAGAGGCAATTCTCATCACCACAGATTTCACACGAGATAGGGGTGAAAATTTGTTTTGTTTCAGGCACCCACTCAAGCAGAGGGCTGATCCATCAGACAGCTTCCAACTCTCTTCACACAATTATTGAAAGCAGCTTGAATCTGACTATTCTGTTAAATGGGTGAGGCTCAAGTGGTATTGCTGAAACAAAACCCTTTCAGTAAACAGCACGCTTTTCTTCTCAAGTACATTCTATAGTTATAAAAACCACACTATTTTTATTTTTACTACCATAACAGCAAGTGTTAGCAGGTGCCTCCAAAAAGGAGAGAAAACACTTTTTCCTATACTAGTCTCAATATTCTTATTATCTAATTACATTTTTCTAAGACCTCTGTGTATTACTAAAACTTATTTATAGACCAAATGAACCAGCACTTAGAGAGCTGCAAAGGGGTTTAATTTGCCATAGACAAGTACGTCCCTTCCTTTCCAAGGCCAGCTGCTCTCACACCGAGCTTTCAGTCACGGTCCGCTCTCACAAACCGGGCAATTACTATTTTAAGAAACGGTAAGTTCATAAAATAATTAACACTGCTTGAGCGTGTCGCTCCTCACATTGTAGGGAAGGGGAGAAAAACTTTTAACAGAGCTCCGGTGCAGCCACATCCCGCGGCCCCTTCCCCCGGGGCTCCCGCGGCCCCGACCCCGCCGCGTCCCCGGCCCTGTCCCCGCTGGCGCCGGGGCCCCGCAGCAGCCGCCGTTGCCCGGTGCGGCCCCTCCCCGGCGGCCGCCGGCCCCGGGCTCCGGTCCAGCCCCGCCGATCTCCGTGCCCGAGCCCCCGGCCGGGGGGAGGGACGCCCCGGGAGCCCGGCGCGCCCGGGGTTGGGCGATGCTGCGCGCAGAGACCCCGGGGAATCGCTTTCCCACCAGGCAAATCCTACTCGGCTCAAGTTTCCAGCACTTTCTGCCCACAGCCGCCGCGCTGTTGGGTCAGAGGGCTGCGTTGCCCCAAGGAGCGGGCCAGATTCCCCAAAAGCCGCAGGAGCTGAGCCGAAAGGGTCACTCCGCAGGGCCCCGGCCGCTCTCCCCTCCGCGCCGCTCCTTCCATGGACATATTTGGACTGGGATGCGGCTTTTCCCCGAGCGTGCTTCGCGACAAAACCGGAGCGGCAGCTGCCGGCAGAGTTCGGGACCAGGGAAAAGCAAACGGGGAAAGAAAAAAGAAGTTGGACTCCGAGCCGGATCGCTCCTTTTTTAAAGGCATCCAGCGTTCGGGCGGTTCACGGCTGAAAAATAAATCAGGTTTGCCTCTCCCCTGGCAGGCCGGGCAGACTTAACCAACTTTAAATAAACATTACATGGCCGAGGTATCAAATGATTGAATGCACAAAAAAGGGACTGCAGTGCGTCAGAGACAAAAGGCAGCTCCTGCCCTCACGGCATCGCCACGCGCGGGGGGAGCGCGGCCCCCGACGCCCCTCGCCCCGCCGGGACACCCGGCCCGGCCACCCCCGTCCTCCCGCCCGCCCTACCTGCGGCGCTGCCCGCAGGCGCGGGTCGCTCCAGGTCGTGGTGCGGCTGTTGTGATCCACGAAGAAGGGCCAGCCGGTCTGCGGGTCGATCTTGATCTCCCAGCCGGGGGGCAGCGGCTCGGCGCTGCCCTCCATCTGCGGCGGCGGCGGGCTCTGCGCAGCGGCGCTCATGGCGGGGCAGAGCCCGGGGGCCGCGCCGGCCGCTTTATCCGCCGCGGGCCGGGGGGCGGGGGCGCGGGGCTGGAACTGTCTGGAAACGGCGGCGGCGGGGGTGGGACCAGGGGCGGGACGCGGAGGAGGAGGAGGGCGGAGGAGTCGCTGGCTGGAAACTTCTGGCTGTGTCCAGCCCGACTTGGCAGACCCCCGGGGTACCGGGGAGGGCTGGCGGGGAACGCCCCGGGAGCCGCAGCGGCCCCGGCACGGCACGGCACGGCACGGCCGGCTCTGTGTGCAGCGAGGGCAGGGCTGCTCGGCACCAGCACCAGCACCAGCCTGGGCTGCCCTCCTGCTCCGGCCGGTCCCTGCCGCGCCCCGGGCCCGTCCCGGGGTGGCCCGCAGCCCTCTGGCAAGGCGGCTCCGATCTACTGCCCTGTGCCCTGAGCGAAAGATCAAAGCTCCTCCCCAAAACGCCCTGCCCCGTGACTGATAATTCGAGGTTATGGCAGATAAACAACAAAAATAATGCTTCTCAAGTGAGGGTGTGGGCAGGCGTTGTTCTTCGGATGCAACTGGATTGAACTTTCTCAGCGCTTTGCAAATGCGTGTCTCAATTCTGAGTTTCGCTTAGAAATACACCTGAAGGCAAAGAGTGTGTCTGTGAGGTTTAAAACAGTGGCTTTCTCAGGGACTCGGTGGGTTTGGTTTGAGGTAACTGTGCTTCACAACCACACCGCTTGCAGTCATCTGACAGTCACAGGAGCAGCCGCAGATGCCTGTCGATAGTGACTCTAAGTAGAGGAGTGAATGCACGGTGTCCCTCACACGCAGAGGTTTCCTTCTGCAAAGCTATTTGCCTAGAGGAATTCCAAGTATGAATCCCTCGGAGGTAGATGCTTATTACTGAAATATCTCTTATTTCAAAAGGACCCCTGCCTCTTCACAGCCCTGAGCACAGCCAGGATCTCCTCCTGCTCGAGGCAGGATCAAAGATCTCCTGATGCTGCTTCCCACTGATGGTCATTCATCTTTTGACAGGAGGTTTTGTTTATCACACTGACAAACCAAATAATTGCTGACATTTGCTCCTTTACTCCTGCAGCTCTTCCATCCTTGCTGTGAGAACCACACTGTTCCATCACAGACCCATTTTTCTGTCCCCACTGTTGTGTGCCTTTGACTCCTAAGTATTATAAATGGATCATTTTTTTCCCAGAGCATTTATTTGCAGATGTCTGTATTGCCATCACCTTTTCTGACTCACCTATTTTCTAAGCAACAAATCCCAAACTTTGCTCATCTCACAGTCCTGAACTGTGGTACCTGTCCCTGGCCACGTTTCCTACCTCTGCTGCCTCTCATGCTCTCTGGTATAAAACCTCTGCTCAGCCTCACCAATGCCAGCAGTGGCCTCAAAAGGAGTAATATCAGTGACTTATTCAGCTTCCAATCTGCAGAGGAATTTCACTCTCAGTTTTGCAACAGAAAGGCACACTTAGACCATATGTTCCCTGAGCATATGCCAGAGTCTCTTCCAAATCAACAAAAGCAGCTGATTCAGACACAGGGGACACAGATGCTAAAAAGGTCCTGCAGAAAAATTACTTTTGTAAGTTGAGGAAGTGATACAGATGGGGCTTGTAGCTGAGGGAATGTAAACAAAGGCATGAAGAATGGGGGGTCTTTTATTTTGCTGCAGCTGGCAGCAAATATACTCAGCAGAGCTAATGAATAAGGTCACAAGCAGGTGAAAAATTAATGAAAGGAAATTTCAAAGGCATATCTAACCTAAATTAGACATTTTTGTGGGGGCATACCCTGCTAAGAAGCAGAGGGGGCTGCATTTCACAGAAATTATCATGGGCTAGTGATTCAAGATTCATTTGAGCTGCTGCAGGGTCGACAAGCATCCAGCTGGAAAGAGAACAGTCTGAGCTGACAGGGAAAAGCCTTTTAGTGATTGAATTTAGTTGGCAACACATCATGCTTTTTCTGTTAATGAAATTGTCTTTCCTGACAGGTAGGATTTAGCCTGGTTTCCTGTGCAGGTGAAAGCACTGCCAGTGAGGCAGGTGACACAGGATGTCTGTACAGGGACTCACTGTTTGCTCTCTGGTGCTGGGGTGTCACTGGGCCATAGCTGTGACCCTGAGGCAGTGTGGCTTCTAGTTTATATTGTCATTAGCCATCCTTCAGATCAGAATGATTTATGAAAATGTCCATGGAGGGAATACTGCCAAGCAAAACTCTTGGCTTCAGGAAAATCTGTTATTAAGATAAGTGAGTCTCTATAGTGTCTGGCTAATCTCAGATGAGACTCCAGGCTATGTGCTCTATTTCAGAAGGGAAAACACTCAAGAAGCATTTTCTACTTTTTGTGTTCTTCATGTAAGTGCAAACACAGCACTCCTGACTTGTCCAGGTTCCTATCTGCACAGTGCTTCACACACCCAGGAGTACCAAACTAAACATTTGCTCCAGGGTGTTCCACTACAACTAGAAACCGTGTAATTGTAGTTACCCAGAGCTGATTTACTCTCCAGGGTCTTCCATGTCTGTTTGACTTGAACATGGGCTGCAGAGAGCTCCCTCCCAGCTGCACAGCACCTCTAGCCCAGGCTGTACAGCACAGCACTGCTGTCATAGAATTGTTATTCACAATCCAATTATTATTGTTATTCAATATACAATATTGTTATTGTATTAATCAAGCAGATATCTCTGGTGTGTCAGGAAACAACATGTCTTGCAGTGAGATCTAAATCAACTTTCTACCTCCTGAGTACCTGCAGCCCTTTCCCAGGTGACCTGAGCAGGAAAGGCTCTGCTAACCAGGACTGGGAGCTCAGATGTTTTTTCTGGATGAGCACTACAGAGAGCTGTCACTGCTGAACCTGGGTGAGTGACGTGCCTGGCACGTGTCGAGCGCTGTGTGGTGAAGCAGGCTCCAGTCCAAATCCTCTGCTGGATGCAATTGAGTCATAGAAACACTCCTAATAAATGCAACAAACACAGACTTTCTCAATCCTCAGATTCAAGACACATGATGAATTTGACCTGCATGATTTCCATCACTTTTTGTTTCATGAGAAGCATCACTGAATGGCCCAGGTCTTCACTGATTGTACTTTGAATATCCTGCTCCAGGTGTATGAACCATTTCAGCTGAACACAAAAAGGTCTCACCTATGAATTACTGTGACCAGAGCTGTACAGATGTTTGCCTTCATGGTTTGTTCAGAATCATGGAGCTGTTTGTTGGACCACTGACACAACTGGGGCCTGCCTTTAAGAAAATTAAAGATACAAAGTGATTGCTAATCTTGTACTAATCTGCCACTTCTGCTGCAGACCACTTCAGACTTGATTTCCAGAGTTTGGTACATGATTTAGTGTAACTGATGGTGGAGAGCAGAGGTAGGTGGATGAAGCCATCCACACAAATGGTCTGATCTCACTCTGACTGCTGCATGCTGCAGACACTGCTCGGCTCTTAGAGCTTGATCATGCCATCTGCTTGTTGGAGTCACACTAACTGGCAAGTCATTTGATAGATAAATAAATTTCCTATGAAATTTAATAGGAAATTCGAAATATTAATAAGAAATTAGAGTGCTAATTGTACTGTTTAAATGGAGAAAAGCTTTTTAAATATACATGTTGCAATCACACTGCAACTACACTGAAGCTGGGCATTCACAAAGCACCTACTCCGATTTCAAAATTTCAGATTTTTGGATAAAGATTGAGGGGCTAATTCCAGCACAATTTCTACTTTCTTTTCCCTTTTTATTTCCACTGGAATGAAATATGTCATAAATCAGAGAGCAAATCTGGCTGTGAATGCTGCAAAACCAGCTTTAATTTCTGTGACCTGTATGCAGCAAAAGAAAAATTCAATTTCAAGCATAGGCAGCAGAAGACAACTTGAATTTAGAGCTAAACACTCTCTTAATACATCATTATATGGCACATGTAAGGTGAATTAATATTTCCAGAATAGGCATTATTGGCTGCTCATTCCCTGTTCTTCCAGTGTCAGTCAGACAGAAGCCTAAGGAGGCAGCTCTTTGGTTTAGGAGCGTCTGGGTCTAACCAGGGAGCAGAACTTTGTGTCCCTCAGACATCAGGAGAATGAAGGAGAGCCGGTCTGAGCCGGTGTTCCATTGCCACAGCGGCCAGCACCCATTAGAATTGAGAGGCTCCCACCTAGTGGATAATCTGCCCTGCTGTACTCCGGGCTGCCACGGTCCAAATGTGCTCGGGAACGTCTGAGTCATTTCTCCAAAGTTTACTGGCAAATCTTGGTCCAAAACAGAATCATTTCCAGACCTGGGGGTGCCCAATAGCAGACACAGTACGGAGTTTGGAAAAAACAACTGAAAAGGGAGTTTAAAAAGCCTCTTTCATGAGCAAATCGATCCTTTTATGAGCAGAATGTTGCACATGTAAAGGCAGAAGTATTTCTCCAGTTTCTGTGGGTACTGCAGATGATTTCATTATATTGGTGCTCTGTCCCTAATCATCCCTTCCAAATATTTTTATTCCCTTGAATTGAAGAAGCAGATGCAGAGCTGATAGCATCTCTGGCTCTCTCCCTGGCACAGTGGAGTCTCAAAGGAGGCAACAGACTGGAAAGAAAGAAACAAATGCATGTCCTTTAGTCTCTGCTCCTTCTGGCTCTCCTTGGAGCAGCCTCTGCCTGGGAATTCAGCTTTGGAAGTGCTAGCATTTCCTAGCCATACAAAGAGCTCTTCGGTTTATGCCAGGAATGCAACCCCTCCACTTCTTGGGAGTGTGCTTGGCTGCTCAGGGCTGGCTGGCTGATAAGAGCAGTGACAAGGCTTGGAAGGAGCATTAGTGCCTCCCCTCCTTTCTCCTGGAGCTGTTTCCTGCTGAGCTCTCACCCCAGGCCCCCTCCAAAGATATCCCACAGCTGCAGTGCCATAATTGCTGTTTGCATACCTAGGAAATCCATCACACAGGATAGCTGCACCAGCAGGATGGGCAGAGGTGAGGGGAGGATTTCTGGACAGTGTTACCCCTCAGTGCATCAGCTAGCTGATCCATGGAGGCATTTACCCATCCACTCAATGCTGCAAACCAGTCAGAAAAACTAAAAACTAAAACCAAAACCCGAAAACTTAAACCTTTTGGTGGCACAGAACCCACACATTCCTTCAATGGGGAATATCACTGTGCCTCTGCTGAAATTTGAACCAGCCAAGAAGTCAGCACAAATCTTCACTGGCACAACAACCTCCAGGAGATGGAGTTATAAACAAAACCATCCTTGCAGGTATCCTCATGCAAAAGTGAGTTTTGCCATGGTGAATTTTAATACAGTCTTCAGCAGTAAAGAAAACCAAGTGGAAAATCCTAGTCTGCACACTCCTGATAAAAACAAAACAACAGCCAGAGGAGATATTTATAAAAGACTATTTATTATAATAATTTTCCTCTAATTTACTTGCTAACAGAGTTGAGTAAAAATCCCCTCTCTAGCAGTGGCTCTCTCTGGTGTTCAGGGCATGGTTTATGTTGGATTGCATGGCCCAGGGGTCCTGCAGCAGGGCCACAGAGGGAAAACCTGCAGGTCAGACTGAGCTGCCACTAACTCCCTTCTTAAATTAGAACTGAAAACTGCAATCTGCAGCTCCTGAGCACATTTTATTTTCTGCCATTCTTGCTGCAGGGTCACCTGATAGGGCAGAGGGGCAGGAAACTGGGGACTCCACTTCTGCTCCAGGGGCTGAGTCGTGACTGCATCTCCGCAGATTCGGAGAAAGACAAACCTGGGTAATGCATAAAACCTGGAGTTCAGAGCAGCTGCAGGGAAATACTTCCCAAATTTAATCAATTTTCTGAAACAGAAGATTAGGTGATGCTTATCTGTGTTTACAGAACTGCAATTTTGCTCCGCAGTACCTAAAAGGATTTTTTTCAATCTTTAGCTGATTTTCCCCAGAACAAAGCTGTTTTCCTTTCCCAATGTTTATATTTCTAAATAGTCCAGGGCACTGGAAAACTAGATTTTTGTTTCTAAGGGCATATTGCAAATTTGCTCATATCTTCTAAAGTCTCATATTTTGGTTTTTTTGTTGTTTTTTTTTTTTGGCTGAACATCGTCTATGCTGTGGTTTAAATATCAACTCTATTAGAAAAAAAAATACAGATGGTGCAAAACACAAAAACAGTGGATCTGATTTCTAGAGGTTTATACTGGCATGGAAAGATCCTTGCTAAGCTTTGGGACAGCACAGCCCTCCTTGTGTTCCCTGGTGATGGGAATGTGGCCTGGCAGTTAAATGCAGCAGATCACTTCCACTCTTCAGCACATCCTGAGTTGCCAAAATACTCTGCCTTGGCAAGGTGAGAGAGCCAGAGCAGTTTGAGGAGCAGCAGAGTGCTGCCCTGGTTTCTTCTCCCATCCAAAGAAAATCTTTGGAGATTTCTTAATTCTCAGTGATGCTCACTGAGAAGGAAAAGAATCTTTACTTTTTTTGCCATTGTGTAGAAAAATTTAAATATCATCCCAGAATAATCCCATGCTTATGGTAGGCACTGGGATTGTGGTTCAAGTCTTGTGGCTCTTACCCAGATCAAAGCCTTTAACCTTTATTTCTTGCAGCCCAGTTCAGCTCTATACCACAAGATCACTGCATGTGGGTTTTTTGTCTTTTGTCTGAGAATTTTACTGGCTCCATGTCTGTGTTTCCTGAAGCCCATCCTGCATTAGGTGCAAAGTTTTGCTTCGAGAATTCTGTTTTAAGCCTTTACCCTCTGCTGCTTTAATCAACAGGAGCAGAACCCAGTTGTGGGACTGAAGTTCTCTGTGTTTCACCACGGGTTTTTAGCTCCACATCTTCCCTGGGAGCGATGCCAAGCCTGAACATCCAGGAGGAACTTGCAAGAGAGGGAGCAGTCTGCAGCAATATCAAACAGGCAGCAAGACCCAGCAGAGCAATAAACAGATTAAAAGAAAGAATCTTGCATGACTGAGCCCTTGTACTGAGCACACAGTATGGGATGCTGTGATCTGATAGTGTCGAGACAGCAATATCCTACATTATTTTCTTTCCTCTCTAACATGAATACAGCCAGAAGTTTCCCAAAAGAAATCACATGAAGAGAATTTCAGGTTTCATGTTTACAGCCTCACTAGTCAAAGAATTCCAGGTGACTTTTGCACAGAACCCCCACCATGTTTTTACAATAGACATTTTTCTGTGTGTATGGTTCCCCTTTTTCCTTGTTCCAGGGCTAAAGTCTCAGAAACAAAATCTTTGTAAGAGGTTGTACAAGGTTGTGCATTCAGAATATGGTGCATTTATGTGTCAGTGAATGATGTTTTAAGGCACAATCAATGAGAATGTTCTTGTTCACCATTATTTAGCATAATTAAACAAAGATGCTGAGTGATTATGAAGTATGCATAATGCACAGAAATACATTTTAAAAACAAACAGGTTTGGAATAACATCTCTTTTGGTTCTGAGCAGTCAAATAAAGGCATGTCTTATACAGCTCTGCTTCATGATTTTGGTGTAACAAACTCTTGAGCTGCAAGAATCAAATTTTGGGGTAACTGTGATAAGCAGATGTCTCCTGTTAAGATGTCCAGGGAGTCATGTTCTCTTGGAATATTTTTCTTCAGTTTCACAACAGAAATAAAGATGCTGTGAAGCTTCTGGCTTTTTGAAGCAGCTCCAGTTAAGACAGAGGTGGTTTAGCCTTCAAAGTTTCTTTTTGTGAACCTCAGGATAGCAACACTGCATCAGTTTGTCTGTGTATTTCACTCCCTAATTTTGCCAGGCACATTTTCTGCTGTTGGCTCTCTGGGATCCCATCCAAAACTTTTTCAGAGTTTAGACTATGATCAAATAGGAGCAGTGTGACATAACAGAAAGTTTTCTTGTATTTTAGAATACATGTATTTTTTCTTGCTGCAAACAAGGAAGCTGACAGATGACAAATTCTGGATGGCATTTGAACTAAACTTCCAGTAGACTGGCAGTGTCTTTATGTTTATTTTTGGTGGAATGACCTTTCCATGTGTAAAGGCTTGAGATGCTTCCTGATTAAGTTATACTTCCACATGAGAAACTTTCACCTCAGAGGAATTAGGTGAAATTTTAAGAAAAAGGGTGTTCCCTTGAAACATAAATCTGTAATGAAATTTGCTTTTTCTTGGTGTTTTTTTGTGGGTTTGTTTTTTTTTTTTAGTTGCTGTCAATTTTTACAGCCAGATTTTTGGAACAGTTGATGGGCTTGATGAACCATGAAAAAAGAGAAATTACTCTTCTGGTTTTGACCTACAGGTAAGATTTCCTCCTCTTAGCAAAAGGTAATTGATATCAAAATAAAAAAGTATTTTGATGCAGGAAACTAATCCTTCTTCATGTTCTCTCATTTTTAGAAGTTTTAGTTAATTGACAATCAATTTTCTGTTTGCTTATGAATTATTATTTAATTAGTTTACTTTGTTCAGCTCCCATCCTGTCCTAGGTCTGGTTTCCTACCTGTTTTCTGTGAGGGAAGAGCTTTGGCTGTATCTCTATTGCAAAATTTAAATAGCTCAGACTATTAGCCCTGTCTCCTTGTATATGTCAACCTCCCAGCTAAGTCAGGTAAAACTAAATACATGAAGCATTAGGTTTTGGGGGGAGAATAAATATATAAAAGAAATAAAAGAAATCAAGATCAGGAATGGAAAGCATGTTTTCAGGACATGATTTAAGTTCAGGCTCCTTTCCTGGTTGTATTCCATAATTCTGTGCTACTTCCCAGTTAGCTCACAGGAATCTGACCAGTCTGACCAAGGGCTGGGTAGCAGTTGTGAGATCTCCAAATTTTGTCCCAGGTATTTTTGTTTTACATCTGAAATCGTCCATATTTGAAGAGTTATTTTAAGTCTCACCACACCTCCTGTTCTTCAGAAGGATAATTAGATCTGTAAAGAAAGAAAAAAATCAAAGTAATTAGATTTAAAAGAGGCTGGATACCAAGAGTAACCCTCCTGCTATTGAAGTGAAGATGATGAAGAACAAGAAACTATTGTATTTAAGTCTAGTTTCTTTCTGCCTTTCCCATCAGGGCTCTGAGCTCACTGTCCCACATCCTACAGTGTCTCTGCTGGGTGAGAACAGCTCCTCAAAGATGTTCTAAAATCCCAGATCCCTCCCCTCCTGCCCCATCCCCTCCTTCTCCCTTCTGGGCAAGCAGCAGTGCCAGAACAGCACCGGCTTCTGCCTCCCAGGGCATCCCTATTCCTAATTCCATCTTGCTTGTGTTATCTCCCAGGTGGGCCTACAGTAGGCTGAAGTAATGATTACAAACTCATACCTTTCTTGTGTCTTGATTTTCTTCATAAATCTGTAAAATGTGGGTTCTGTAGGAGAAAAAATAAATTAGAAGCACTTTGATTTTAGAGCTGAGGTGAAGACCAGTCAGCAAACCATCTCTGCAAGATTTCACTGCCACAGCAGAGCTGCCAGACTTGGAATTAAGAATAAGGTATGCAGGCTAACAATTCCCAGTAGATTAGCTGCTCTGACAGAGATAAATCAAGAGGCAAGTCCCAAACAATTCCTGTGCTGGAGTCAATACTCAGTGAAAACTGTGAAAACTGTGATGTTGTTGTAGAATCTGGGCAACTCTCTGGGCTATCCAGCCAGATTTTTACCCACCAGAGTGGTGGTCCAAGCCATGGACAGCCAGTTTCTTTGGGAAGATGCTGTGGGAAATGTTGTAAAATTCTTTTCTAAAGCCCAGACAGACACACCCACAGCCTTTCCTCATCCACCACATGGGTCTCCCTCTCATAGAAGGAGAAGCAGGTTTTGCCTTTTCCTAATCTCATGTTGGCTGGCTCTGATCCCCCCATTAACAAATCTAAAAATAAGCACTTGTTAATGGGAAAACACAGTTTCACAGTGGAGGTTTTTTTCCCCCAGAAAATTTCTCCTGAGATCAGAGCTATCCAACACTCTGAATACTCAAATCCTAAACCCAGCAGAAAAACTTCACCCTCAGTAAACATTTGGGGAACACTCAGTCAGTGTATAATTGCTTTACCTTTATAAAGCAATTTATATATTTATACCCACTTTTTGCAGGGACCTTGAGTATCTCTGAAACTGAAACAAACTTTAGTTTATCATTATTTTTTTTTTATTGTTGCATTAGACAAAAACACATTGCCAAGGACTTGGTAATTGAGGCAGTGCTGCACTTCCTGATGCTGCTCAGAACTGGGTGCCACGACTCCATTGTCTCACACCAGTCCTGCTGCATCATCTCCTGGAGCTGCAGGCACTGGAAATGTCACAACACTCTGAGAATTCCTGGCATTTACTGCCTGTAAGACCAACAAAAAAAGTCTTTGGATATGGAGATTCCTTACCTGCAGATCTCTGGCTATTCAAAATCCATGCTTAGAGTATTCCACTAATTCCTTACATATCCAAACTGCTTTGGTTTTAATACATTTTTAAGAGTTTAATACATTTTTAAGAGTTATTTAAGCCACCTCTCTCTGCACCCATGTGCTACAAAAACTTCTACCAGAAATGTGTGCCTGGTAAGTCTTGAGTGTTTAAATTAAAGAGAGGAAAACACTACTGTGAGAGCAGCAGGCACGAAAATATCGAGTTTGATAACTATATATGCAGTTTTCTCTGTGATATTACTCTTTTGGAAGAGGGAGGGTTATTTAAGGGTACCTGAATATTCAATATGTGTACAAAGGGATTGTTTTTGGAGAGTGCTGTGATTATTCTGCTGTGATTATTCTGTGATTTATTCCAGAGTGAGAGCTGCATGTAAGGATGCTCATCCTCTGCCTGTGCAGAGCTATCCTGATCCAATTCCCACTGACAATTCCTAACCTGGTTCTCTTGGTGGGTCCCCTAAACACCACACATCCCTTAATCCTCCCAGTGAACTGATCGGTGCTCATGTACACCCATACGTATGTGGCACATGAAATCAGAATTACTGGGAATTGTGAAAAATGCATATTTTATGATTTTATGATTGGCTTTTTGCAAATATTAAAATGAATATTATATGTGCTGTGTTAGAAAGTAATGCTGTATTAATTCTCTTAAGCAGTGGGTTAAATATAGTTTTAGGTTATAACAAAATGTTAAAATAGAAACTATGCTATGTAGGATACTTTTTTTTAAAGAAAGGACTTGCAGCAAGATAGCTGCCACAGGACACTTGAATCTTTCAGAGAAAAAGAATTTATTGCCTTCTTATCAGAAGAAACTTCTTCCCACCTCGAAGGCACTGTTAGGATTCAGAGGAAGAAGTTGACGATGACCAGACAGAATCCTGTGTTTGAATGGAATTTATGTATCATGTATGAAGTCTATGAATATGCAACAGGCTGTTGCTTTTAAAGGTTAATCCTTTGTTAACAGGGGTCCTTTTTCGGGCTTATGCTGCCCAGAAAAAGGTACCCGGACGTCCGTAATTCTTGGTTTCTATTGTCTCATATTGTCCTAATCCAAATTGTCCAAATTATTATTACTCTAATTGTATGACAATTTTTTAACCATTTTATTACTATTAAACTTTTAAAATTTTAAAAACAAGTGATTGGCATTTTTCCCAGGAATCACGGGATCAGAGCGCTTTGGGCTGGAAGGGACCTTAAAAAACCCCCCTGCCACACCACAGGGCAGCTCGCTCCAAGGCCTCACAGCCGGGCCATCCTCCTCCCGGGGCTGTCAGTGACCCGTCCCGGTGTGGGCCTGACCGGCGCAGCCATGCGGAATGGCCGGGATGAGCCTGGGGGCACAGCGGGGCGCGGCGTTTGTCCCCCGCACACGGTGACACCGCGCTCCAGCGCAGCCTTGGCACCCTCGTCCCGCTCGGTGGGCCCGGGACTGGAGCTGGGATGAGGGCCGGGACCGGGATCGGGACGAAGCGAATCTTCCCGGGCTGCCGGCGGCCAATCGCGGCGGCCCGGGCGCGCCCCCGCGGCGCCGCTGCTGTTGGGCATGCCGGGAGCTGTAGTTCTCTCTCTGCGTCGCGCCGCTCTATGCGCGGACAGGCGAACTACAACTCCCAGTAGCCTTTGGGGCTCCGCCACGCCGTGCCCGGCCGTGCCTACGATCCCCATCGCGCCCCGCGGGGCCTGGAAGGAGAAGCGGGTCCGGGAGCGCGCGGGGCGGCGCCTGCGCAGAGCGCGGCTTCCTGAGCGTCTGGTGGCGGCCGCCATTTTGTGGTGCCGCTTCCCTCTCCCGCTCGGGATCTGCGGCCGCGGGACCTGGCGCGGGGGCGACGCGGAGCGGGGGGAGCCGGGGCCGCCCGCACCCTCCTCACCTTCCCTTCGCCTCCGTGCGCCGCCGAGCCCCTCCGGCGCTGCCCCCGGGCGCGGCTGCGGAGAGCGGCGCTCGCCCACCATCATGGAAGACGACGGGCAGCCCAGGACCCTGTGAGTGGGGAGGGGGCGGCGGGGTGGGCAGCGGGCCCGGGGCGGAGCGGGGCGGGGGCAGGGGTGCGCTCCCGGGGAGCGGGGCCGGGGCCTCGGGGGGTGCCGGGGGAGCGGAGGGAGCCGAGCGGGACAGAGCGTGTGCGGCAGGGCCGGCAGCGGGGTCCGGGCAAGGGGAGCGGGAGCGGAGCGCGGCCCGCACGGAGACGGCGCCGCGGCGATCCAAGGAAAACGCGGGCGAGCCGCGGCTGGAGCCGGCGTGTAACGGGGGCCGTCCCCGGAGCCTCCGGGGCCCGTCCCCGCGCGTTTGGAGCTGCAGGCGGGGGTCCCAAGCCTTCCCCGGGGGGCACAGGCCGCCCCCGGGCCCCCCTGCACGGCGGTGCCGGCGCTGGGAAAGTTCTTTGTGCTGTGCCGGCGGTGGGTGGGATGGGGAGCGCCGGGAGAGCGGGAGGGATCGCTCTTCCCTCCAGCGTGTCACGCTGTGGTTCAATAACAGGGTATCGGGCCCAGCAAAAAGAAATAACTGTGTGCTGGCCGTGTCTCTCCGCGCTCTTTAGTCCCTCGGTGGCTGTCATCCGTTTTCTGTTTGAAAATATGAATTTGAGCGTTTTGGGGTTGCTGCTGGGTTCTTTTTAGCTTTGCAGGTGTGGGTTTGATGAATTTTCTTTGTCCTGTTGGCTTAAAGGAGGGAGGCTCTCACTTGTGGTTGGGCACTGGAGAGCAGGGATTTTGTGCTGCTGCTGATTTTAAGCAGTTCCCAGATTTGCAGAGCAGCTGCCAGAGGGTGTTTGGGGCTCTGGGAGCGGTGCAGCGTTCGGGCTGTCCCTGGAAGAAAGGCAGGCTCATGCTCGGGCTGCCCAGATGACAAAACACAGCTCAGGACTGTGCAAATGAAATCTTTGTCTATTTAGCTTTCAGGACAGTAGCCTTCAGAAAAACTCTCCGAGATAGTCTGGACTGAAAGCCACCCTAAAGAAACTACTGAAACAGAGTAAAATGTATCATAATTCTGTTCTCGCTACCAAAATGATGACTTGGCATTTAAGGCTTAGCAAGGCAATTTGTTTTTTTCTCCTTTCTAGGTCTGCAAAAGTTCTTTAAACTCGTTTATAGTGTAGTATACGTACTTAGTCCTTGCTCCCTGAGGTGCATAATTAAAGTAAGCAGATCTGAAATGATGTTTGTGTTGATTATCCAAATGATCTGAGTTTGCCTGGCCCTCAGAGCAGACCTAGGTTCAAGTGTTGTTTTAGAATAGGAGGAGGGAAAAGAGCCGAGTCACACAGTGTTTTATTCAGTTTTATTTTCAAGGCTCCTTTCTTCATGATTGCCTCTTTTTCTTTCTTTTTAAGAACTGCTATAGTCCCACTAGGTATTTAAGATGTTCTTTTAGTGCTAACAAGTTTGGGTACCACAGTGGCCATGGGTCCTCATACATCCTCATACATCCATCAAGGAGCTGACTTAACCCTCTTAGTTACTAACAAGAAAAAATTAAATTTGTGCTAAGATGTCTGAACTAGCATCTCCACAGCTGCCCCAAATGGTTCATTGCACACGTGTGACTGTTTCATTGTTAAACTAATAAACAGCATGCACATTAATTTCCTAGTAGTTCTGTAGTAACCACAATCACAAAGGGTTACTTTCCTGTAATTATCTTTTTGCTTGGAAGACAAAAATTTTGCTGTAGCATTTTTTCCATTTTACCTTCTTGTCCCTACTTTTTATCTGAAATTTCTTTAAATTTAGAATAGCAAGGTGTGTTTTAAAGATTATTATCCTGAGCACTGCTTTTCATATAGAGCAGTTGTGATGTCATAACAAAACTCACTGTCCCCCAAGAAGAACAAATAAAAATAGTGTTAGTTGAACTTCTAAGTTTTCATTGTTTGGTGTATTTGGGGAGGAGGAGGGGAGAGAAAGTGAAGAACAAATTGTTTCAATAACTATTTCACCATGTGCAAAAGCACTTGCTTCATAGTGTAAGCTGAACTTTATGAATGTCTTAGTTTTTTACTCCTCAAGGAATAAATGAGATCCAAAATCTGTAAATTAGGAAGGAATTTTCTTATTTAACAGTTGCAAGCCATTTTTTTAACTTCTAAAAAGCAAAACATACCTTACCACTGTTCACTCAACATTTATGTCCATCTTAACCAGCTCAGAATAAGGATTGTTCCAATTTGCAGTACTTACAGGGCTGTTATGTTTATTCCAGTCATGATAGGTCAGTCATAAACCTCTAAGAATTCAGAATATTTTCTGAAGCTTAATATAGAATGCTGACGCTGTTTGCATTTTTATTTCTTAACTTTATAGAAATGTGAAGAATAACCTTAGATATTTTCTGCCAAAAAACTTTCCAGGAATGGGGGCCCTTCTGCATGATTTGTCACATGTAATTTTTTAGCTGGTCCTAAAATGAGCTGTGAGCTTCTGATTTTTTTTTTGTTGTTGTTTTTCGTTTTAATAGAACACTTGCAAGCTCTGTTCTCTGTGAGTACTGTTAGATTGCACAGGCTGTATCAAAGTCCTGCTTTTACTTTAAAGTGAAAACTAAACTATCAGAAACCTGATGTGCTGCTAATGTTATCAGTTCTTGCAGGCAGCCAGTAAAGTTGCAAAGTTGTATATTCTTGTTGAAGTTTTTAGAAATGTTTAGTGTGATTTGGATGTGTTCAGGACTGCTCTGAATCACTGCATGCCTACAGCTGCTATCTCATCAGCCTTGCCATGCTGTACTCCAAGGCTGGAGTATGGATAAGGTGCAGGAGGAAAGCTTCTCCCAGACTCTTCTCCTGAACTTCCTTCAGTTCAGCTCTGTACAGGAATGTTGTCTCCTGGAGGAGGCTGCATAGTGGATTATTCTTGGTATCATTTTATTTCCAGTAGCTCACAAGCACTAGGCAGAGTTGCTAGAATTTCCACATCAATTACCTTATTGCTTATCATAACTTGCCCTTTTAAATATGGAAACTGCCATTTCTTGTGTGTTGCCTGTGTGAGTGAGAAATCAGATTTACTATTTTTCCTCAAAAAAAGAGTGTAAAGGAGTTTTGTATACCTCAAAGGTAGTGGCTGTGAATCTCCCTTTCTTACCTCCCTGTCTAGCATGCAATACAAACCTGTTTACCTTCAAAAAGAGAGTTTTGCTGCTCAAGCCAAAGAGTTGAGTTCCAAAACTCATTATGGACTGATACATGCCCCTTGTTTTCCTTAGATAGTTGTACAACATCTCTGAATTTCAAGTAGTTTGTTATTCTTTGTGTTGCCAGCAGCATTCAGAAGTGTAATAGATAAAAATGTGTGTCAGGACATCTGTCTGTCTATGGCTTGTTGGGGTTTTTTTGTAGCTGCTTATTAATTGGTGTTTAAGTGCTTCAGGCTTGCAGAAGGGAGCAAACACTATGGCCTGTGTGCAAAAAGCCACAACTTTTGCTGCCCTGTCACATCATCCAAAGCCACCTATAAGAGTTTAGTAAGTGCTTCTGCCTTGCTGGGTTTCATCATTTTTAAAAAATTTGCATAATGCATCCTCTAGAATGTATCTGTCCAAAAAGACTGGAATGCAGTACATAGCATGTTAGGAGTCTTCTGGTTTCTTGAGGCGTGTCTGTGATAATTTTGATTTCCTGAAGTAGAAGAGAAGCTGCTGTTGTGTTACATCAGGTGTCAATGGAGCTAGGAGGGGAAAGCTGAGCATGGGCTGGCCATGTGTAGTGGGTGATTAGCATCAGCCCAGCCAAGTTTTGTGTTTCCAGAAGGGTAAGGTGTCTGCTCCTAATCTGGTGAATATCTTGATTTCTTTAGTTCTGGAGCATTCAGACGTTGACACCTAAGACGTTTGCTTGTATGTTTTTATTGAAGTCGTTTCTAACTGTACTGAAGGAGGTGATGTTACTGCAGCCTGCTTAAAGACATGAAGTAACCATCAAGTCTTACTTTTTAGCAGATTGTTTCAAATTTGTAGAGATTTGTATTTCCATATTTTACATTTAGTTTGAGAGATTTGGGGCTGAGTGTTGTCCTTACTGCATGAACCTTTACTGTGCAGTATTCTCAGTGGGTGCATTCCTGAAGTTTGAGTTTTAGCAGCTTGGGAAGGGTGGGAATGCCTCTGACTAATGGTGACACTGTGCACCAAGGCAGCATTTGTCTTGGAACATTTAGGGAATTAATGGACCAGTAGGATTTCACATCCCATCTGAATCTAGCAGTCAAGGTGGTCCTGATTTTTATGAAAAGGCAGCTTGTTTCATAGCTGAGGTTTATGATGCAGCATTCTCACAACTATCTTGCTGAAGGCATGGTGGTATCAAAAAACCACTTAATATATCTGGAATATTCTAGCAATTAGTGTAACTTTTCTTACCTTAGTTGAATAGATTGCTGAGCAATGGCTTTCCCTGGTCTTTTTTTCTTTTTAAATTTTTTGTCAGACCAAGAGGAATTCTCCAGCTTGATTTTCAGACTTCTTGTGTTTTTCAAATACATGTTAATATTATGCAGAAGAAGGATGATACTTGGTTTTTTCTTGTTAGTGTTAATTGTATTCCTTACTGTATCTGGTTTGCAGTAGAAATAATGTGTTAATTTCTATCAGTGTTACTGTATCAGTGTGCTGTGAAGGCTCAGTATTAATAAATACTACAGCATACAGAGGAAACCAGTACTAACAATAAACTGACCCTTTATGTTGGAATTCCTACTGGGATGTACATTTGCCATCTGATTTTAGTAGTATCTTCAAAGGTTAATATTTCCACTAAAAACTATTAGTGGTTTACAATTTATTCTTGGTGAATGATTAACAAAAATTTAGTTAGTATTTCAGAAAGAAAGTATGGATAAATGTTTAACTACTAAATTTTTAGGATAGAACTGAAAAGTCAGTGAGATGGACAGTTTGTCCTGTAAGAGCTCTTAGAGTTCTGCAGTTTTTAACTTCTCTACTGAAAAGCTTCATAACAATCCAGGCTTCTGTCAATGATTTGTGTTAATTCATACATATTTAATAAGAAAATAATGAGTACCTGAAGGAATTTAGTGGATGTTGTCTATTCAGGTGGTGCTTCAGAAAGTCCCTCTGGATGTTGTAGCTTTGAAGTCCTGCTGAGAAAGTGCAGAATTGGCCCATAGTTGCTGAAAGAAGAACATAAACAAACACCTGTTGATAACGGTGTGTGGTGTTCTGATGAAAACAAACAGTGTCCGTTTTGATTTTGCTGATCTGGATGAAAGTCCAGCTGCCAAACACGATTTGCCTTTGAAAAATTTTCAAGGGTTGCCTCTCAGAGCAATTTCAGAGCACATCTTTAGTTAACTCAAAATAAATTTGTCTGTGAGCAGTAAGAAAGGCTTGTTCACATTTATGTTCACTCTGTTAACAGGTCAGGCTGACTTGAGTTTGCAGTTTTATGACATTCTGTAATGACCAGAGTAAAAGGAATAAAATGTAAATTCTTTCAGCTTCTAAATCACAGAAGGTTCTGCTCATCTTATTGGTTGCACTTGAATTCTTTATGCCTTGACAGGCTTGTTTGTAAAGGTGATGAATGTCCCTGTGCTGATGGCTTGTGACATCTGTTACTGTGACAAGCCTTTCTCTTAACTGATCACTTTGTTTACAGTTTGATTACAAATTAGTCACATTGTTGAAAAGAATTTAGTTTTGCATTCAAGACTTTCTCAGCCGTTATTGACCTGGTAAATCTAGGACTCTTATCTAAACTTGATAAGTATTTCAAAACTTGGAATTATTTCTCAAGATTTACAAACTAACAAAAATAAAGAAGTCTGGGAGATATTAAAATAACACTGCCAGAATTTTGGGGGGTATTCCAAAGGTGAGAGCTGTCGAGATAGCTGCTGCACAGTGCATTCCTGTGGCAGAATGCTGCATAAATTGCCTTGTCTGTTGGTGAGTGGGCTGCCTTTCCAAATGCTCAGGGAAACAGCAAAGTTGAGTTGGTTGTTTGCAAGGCAGCACAATTTGTCCGAGAGCTGCTCCTGAGCTCATGGGAGTGAGATGTGTGTTTGTACCAAATTCAGAAGTATTCTTGATGAGATACTCAGTGGGAAGTGAAACTTAAAATATCATTGCCCAGTTGGTTGCTTGTTCTGCACAACATTCTTGAGCAATGTTCCTTGTGCTTTTGACATCTCTGTGCCAGGGAAATGATTGGCACTAGGTCTTGGTGTCCAGTGTTGTCTGCATTGAGCTTCACTTCTCAGTTGTGTAGCCAATGTTATATTTCAGAAACCACATGAGTACTGCATTAAAACTATGAAATAATTAGTAAATATAATCTTTAAAATACTTGAGATGTTTTAAAGGAAGATTCTTTATAGTTGTTTAAGTTTTTAAAACCATAATTACATTTTAAAAGATGACAATTTCTGGTTTAAAATCTTGGTTTTTTGTTTCCTTGTGTAGCTATGTAGGAAACCTCTCCAGAGATGTGACTGAGGTTCTCATACTTCAGTTATTCAGCCAGATTGGACCATGCAAAAGCTGTAAAATGATAACAGAGGTAAGGCCTTCCACATCTGGGGGGTAGCAAATGTAATGGAACTTTACCTTAAGCTATCCAAAACAAATGAAGTTGAGGGCTTCTTTTGACATTACTGGCAGTGGGTTTCTTTGGGTTCATTGTGTTTGGCTCTGGGGATAACTTTGCAGGAGAGACCTGGTGTGTGCAATCCTGTGCTTTTGCCTGTAGTCCTGACTTAGCTTTTGTCAGCTGGTGATGAGATTCCACTTTATTTAAAAGATTGTTACCCCCTCTTTGCAAATCACGTTGTTCTGCTGATCAGAAACCTTGTTATTTCAAGTGTTATTCATGGCTATTTGTACATTTTTCACTTTATTTGAACATGAGCCTCAGTAATTCTTGTCCCTCTTGAATAAACAGTTCTTTGCTATAGATGAAAAGTAAGAAGTCCTTCAAAATAAGTTTGACTCTTCCTCAGCTCTTTCTGCACTACTTCAAATACCTCTTGTCTGTACTAGTACAAATAGTTCTTGTCTGCACCTGTCTGTTCTTAAATTAATTTTTCCTTGAAACAAAGTGACAAAATTTCCATAGTATTCCAGATAAAGTCTTTTGCACAGAGTGTTGGTAAGTATTAATGTTTTCTTATCTCCATTGTAAATACTCTGATACCTTTATGGTTGGCAGCCATTTCTGTGAGCTTTTTGACACATCCTACAAAACTTCTCTCTCCCTGGTATTTTTCCTTCCTTCTACATTTGTAACTGGTAAGCTTTGAGCAGGCAGGAACTAATCTGAGTTCAGCCAGGTTTAAGCTTTGGTCCTTCATGTCTGGTTTCTGTATACTCTTCATACTTTTTACTACAGCTTATGCTTCTTACTAACTTGTAATTACAGCTTTCTTGAGGACAGTTGCATTAGTTTGTTGTCAGGATTGTTAATGAAAGTATTAAAAGGCAGGTCTTGTGACCAGACTTCTTTAGGAATGCTACCAGAAACTCCCCTGTGGGCTTCTTCTCCTTTCAATGTGTCACACAACTTGTTTGTTTCTTTGTTTTTAGCTTATCATCAATTTGCTGCTTGTTTAATCACTCTCATCGTTGTCTGGACTAATAATTTCCCATGTGACACTTTTCTCTGCTGGATTTGCTTTAAGTTTATTGGAGAAAAATAACAGAAGGCTGACAGATCACAGTTGTTAGTTCTTCTCTGAAGAAACAGTTTTGATTATCATGTGCTCTACAGACACAAGGTGCTGCTGCTCCCACCTTTGGCTGGGTGAGAGCTGTTAGCAGCACTTTGGTTTCTTGAGGATCAGGTGGGAAATTCCAACATTTTTACCTTGGTTGAGGCTTTGTGGTTTTAAATCTTTCCATAAGTCAGACATCTTCATGAAACAAGTAGATAAACAAAAACTGCTGGCAGCTGTATTCAGTGCCACAGAGGTGACTGCACTGGGCTGACCTCAGCAGCTGCCAATAAGCTGTCACAGAAGTGCAGACTGGATTCTGGACTGTCACAGGACCTGGCCACAGAGTCCATCCTTCTACAGTGTGTGGTAAACCTGTCCTGGGGACTGTGCCATGGTTAGGTCATTCTTACCATTGTTAGTACCACCATCACCTTTAAAAACCTGTGATTTTTCCATTTTAGCTAGGTGTATCAAGTCATTCTTTTTCTTTTGTAGAGTATATGACATGAACACATCAAGTATTGAAAAATTTCAGGTGTTTCTTTTGGGAGTATATAATACTCAGGCTGCTTGCACAGTATTTGTAGATAGTTTTAACACCTAAGGATCTGAGTGTCTGCAAAAGAGATTCCTCTCATGTTCAGACAAGTTCTCAGGGCTAAAGAAGACCTCCCTACAATCTAAAAGTAAGGCTGTACTTCAGCTGAAGCATAAACCACCAAATTTCCTGAAGAAGCCTTAAATGGGTTTCCCAAAGTAGTGTGGGAGGAGGGGTGAATTAAGGCTTTCTTTTTTGGGCCATCTGAGGTGAGTGTGCTTGTAGAGAACTTTGTGACTGAAACTTTTTTTATGATCTCAGGTGCATTTTCTCTCATCTGTTTATTGTGCATCCTTTAGAGGCCCCAGGTAGTGACAGTGTTCAGGAGGATGACTTCACACTCCAAGACCGTTTTAGGTGTACAAGGGCCTTGTGATCCATTCAACTGTTGCATCTTCACAGCTTCACAAGTAGACAGAACCATGTTTAAGCTGTACAATCCAGCTTTAGGGGGAAGGATTAGAATTGTTCATCAGTGTAAGTGTGTAGGGGTTGTCAGAAGTTAAATAAGAATGCTGGAAAAGGCTTCTCTTAGCTCATGTTACAGCTGTGTTCTACCTGCACTGGGGGAGGTTGATAGTGAGAATACTGATGCCAGAGCAGTTCCTCTCTGCTAGACCCTTCCCTTTCCATGGGAGAAATAACTTGTTTAGGGTAATATTAGTGTTTCTAGAATTATATTTTATCATTTTGGTCCATGCACATGCTGCATAGTTAATGAAAATGTTTTGGTAACCGTTTTTGTACTCATTACATCCTGGAGGTAGATCAAATCCAGTGTTCAAGTTGGCATTCTCAACATCCTTTCCACTTGATCAGCTTTTCAGAAAACTCTTCTGTTCTTTGCACTTTATACTCTGCTACATTTATTACTTCAGTGACCTCTGCCAGTGAGTATTTTTAAAGGTGATTTGTTAGGCCATCCTACAAAAACAGGTTGTACTCAAGGTTTAACAGAGTTAACAGTCAATGGATTAGTATCCTTTTCCCTCAGTCAAACTATTTTGAGTTCTTTTAAAAGGTTATTTCCCAGTCCTTTGCTATGGCATTTTTCACTTGAGACTGACACTGTGCAGGTTCCAGGTTGCTGCCTGCTGGTGGTTTTCAGTCAAATAAAAGGAAAGACTTCTTAAGTAGGGCAAGAGAAAATTGGTGAAAATGTGTCTGGGGAATAAACCTTTCTAGCTTTGAGTATATGCATGAGGCAGTTCTTTCTTCTTTCCATTCTTTCCCTTTTCCCCCCACTTTCCATCCAGTTTGTAGATCACTTTTCTGCTCAGTTATTTTTAGTTCAGTAAACTTCAGTCCTCATTCAAAGCAAGCTATCCTTCAGAAACTGCTAGACCTTTAATAAAAAAATCCATCTCAAGAATTCTTGCATTTAAGTGTAATGTCAAAGGCTATTTCATAAATCTGATGCAAATCATTCTGAAAGTTTCTAGCTGTAAGTAATATATTTTCCTGGATTTTCTTCTCAGCAACCCGATAGCAGAAGGGTCAACTCTTCTGTTGGATTTTCTGTTTTGCAGCATACAAGCAATGACCCTTATTGCTTTGTGGAATTTTATGAACACAGAGATGCAGCTGCTGCATTAGCTGCTATGAATGGGAGAAAAATTTTGGGAAAGGTAAGTTGCTCACATGGTAATCTTAGATTTAACGAATATAGATTTGTGTGAAAATATTAATAAAACGGTTGAAGATGTTTTACCAAGATTAAATATTGATAGAATAATATTTTAAAAGTATTGATATAAAAAAGTAAGTCTTGTTTAGGAAATGTATTATTTGTGATCTTCTATTTATGATGGTGTTTTATATTAAATGATGATTTGTAAACATTGACAGTTGTAACCCACCCTTGAATGAACTTATAAAATGTAAGAATTTTGTGAATTTATACTAAATCTTATACTTGTTTTCAGGAGGTCAAAGTAAACTGGGCAACAACACCAAGTAGCCAGAAAAAAGATACATCCAGTAAGTAATGTAATGCCACAGTATCACTTGTGCACAAATACTTCACAAAGTGGTAATAATTTATCATAAATGCATTTAAACATAACTTCTCTCCTTCCCATCTAGTGTTTGATAGAATTTTGCAAACTAATTCTTCTGTTTCTGCTTTACAACTGGGGAAACCGGAGTGGACAGATTAAATTGCTGCTGCTCTTCACATGGAATCCTGAGCGTTCCTGGTTCCCAGAGCTGTGTGCAGAGCATCACTTTCTCAGGAGTTGAAACATAAGATAGCAGTTAAATATTTGATTAGTAAATTATTTATTTTCAGATCACTTCCACGTGTTCGTTGGGGATTTAAGTCCAGAAATAACAACAGAAGACATCAAGTCAGCATTTGCTCCTTTTGGTAAAATATCGTAAGTATCATCATAAACATTTCCAATATCAGTCAGAAAATGTGATAGTGAAAATGTCTTTCTAAGTTGAAATGTTATTTCTTATCTATTGAGATAATTTTTCTGCTGTTCATTTTCTTGTGGTGGGTGGGTGGGTAGTAAAGAGGGGTTGTATCTCTCAGTGTGTTTCACAATGTAAATGCAGTAATGTAATTGTGCTCTGGTTTGCTGAAAGCAATGTGCTTTTAACCTAATTTATATGCTAATGTCCTTCAACCTTTTATTAAAATTTAATTACTGCTCTAAGTGTGATTTTTTGCTGTTGAGAATGTGTACAGAGTAGTGACTTGACATACTATATATATTGTATCCTGGGTGTGTTTTATGTGCATTTTTGCTGCATTTCATAGGCAGTGTGGAAAACTGGGCAATTGAAATATAATTCTATAAAGCAACTAGTTAATAACTTGGGAATGTTTTGGAAAAGCTAATACTTATGAGAATGAAATCTGGTTTTTTGGATGAGAATGGGATGAATTACAATTATAATATCTGAAATGAAAGAATGGTGGCTTTACAATATGTGCACATTTCTGCCAGTTAAGAGAATGTTTCTTTAAACTTCTCTTGGACAATTCAGGTGATCCTAAATCACCTGGTGTTCTAATTGAACATATTTAATATTACAAAGTCCTTGAGAGTGCTAAAGTATATTTGTCCTAAAGAGTATTGCTAAAAAAAAAAAGTCTGTTAATCTTTTGTCAGTTTATCTTTATAAAAATCAAAGTTGCACATGAACGTTTTTGTACTACTTTACAGGAATATATTTCTAAGAACAAAATTCTTATTTTTCTCTTGTTCTGTACGCATATTTTTAAATGAATCATAAATCTTATTTCTTACCTCTGCTGTTTTGTTTACTTTGCTTTTTGTCTCTTAATGTGGTAAGTAGTACTGTTTTAAAAATCAATTTAAAAAGAATAATTCAGGTTTCTGTTTCTCAATCTATATTTATACCTGAGACCTGCAGTTTTTCTAAAGTCCAAGTCACAATTAAAAGTAATAGCATTCTGGTTATTTTGCAGAATTGCTCATAAGAATGGACAGGATCTTGAAGGCTAACTGCAAGGAACTGTGCACACTGGAACTCAGTTGTAGATTTTTTCTCATTTCTATTTATTCTTATTATACATTATTTATATATACATATTTTAGTATTTACATTTTAACATTCTATTATTCAGTGCAGTTCTATATTTCCAATCATTTTAACTTACTCACTAAAATTTCTGTGTAAATTTGTTGTTTTCGTACTGGTGTGCTTAGCATTGTTGTTAGTTTTATTCTCCTTTCTTAAATTTCTGAAAATGTCAATTTTTCAAAATTTACAGCTACCCAAACTCCAAAATGATGGTAGAGAATTGACCAAGAAAAATAAAGAAATCTGTTAACAGGCCATGTATGCCTTTTAATTCCTATTTTTTCCTCTTTTTCGATTTTTTTAATATTTCATATATTTTGTATCACTAGGCAGAAGACATTTAACTATTTAGAAAATGCATGGTAAATTAGATAGAATTGTTACAGTAATTTATAGAACAGTAAACCTTAGAGGACCCTAGCCAATAGAATATTAGAAAAGGAAACTTTGTTTCTCTTATACTTCAAATTTGAACATTCTAGTTATAGCCAGTATAGGTTATGTGCATAGGTTGCATGTTTATTACATGTTATTTTTTTTGTCCTACTGCTTTTTTCTAACAGGTAAAGAAGCAATAGGGAGAGTTCAGGAATGACTGTAGTTTTAGGGCTAACTGAATTTATAAGAAAAAATTATGCTCACAATACAGTGTGTGTGGTTCCTTTTAGTTTTTATTTTGCAGGTTATCAATACTACCCTCATATAGCTGTGCTTCTTTTCACAGGGACGCACGGGTAGTTAAAGATATGGCAACTGGAAAGTCAAAAGGCTATGGTTTTGTATCTTTTTATAACAAACTGGTGAGTAATCACAGTGCAGGTTTAAAATAGTCCCTATTTTCCATTTTTAGTTTTGCCTGTTTATGTATTTGCTGTTTATTAGACTTCACCCAGGGAAACAAATTTACATGTACGGGAGCTGGATGTATGTTTAGGACACTGTGGGGAAACTGTGAATCATTTTCCTTAAATATATTGCATAGGACAAGCTCACAGTTTCAGGATTTTAGGTATATAAAGCCTGTTTGTGTGGTCAGAAGTCCTAAATGTCAGATCTCTGGAGCTGTCCTAATCAGAGAACAAGTTTTAATTTCTTCAGATTTGCCAATGCCATAAGATACTGCAATTGAATGCCTTGATTTATGTGTGTTTTTCTAGTTGCACTTTCTTTGTTCTGTGTTCCAGCTGAAAAAGAAATAGAAAAAGAAATAGCTGTTATTTCCTTGTACCCCTCTTCCTTTATCATACAGTTGTTTGGTTCCTGTGACCAGGGAGGAACTGTGACAGTCATGGAATTAAAGCTACTGGATTCTTTTTAGACTGAGCCATAAAAACTCCAATTGAAATTAGTATTCATTCTACAAAATGAATGGATGAATTCTAAACACAGTACCAAAAAGTACTCTAAATTTCATGTCTTGATTGTTGTTCATTCCCACAGTAGCTGCACCTGTAGGGTTGTGGTGTGACAGTCCTGAGCTGGTACTTCAAGGCCCATTTTTCAGAATGTATCATTCTGCTGGATTTGGGGAAGTGGGATATGCTCCCAGACTTCCAGCCTGAGCTCTTAATGCATAACACAGTTAAGAGAAAATGGAACTCCTGCATTGGACTGGACCAGTTTTGGCCTGGGCACTGTTCCATTTTTATCTCAGCTGTGGTCCTCAAGCAGGATAGCAGCAAGATTCATCAGAGAGTGTTTCCTTTCCTTGTCAGTTCAGTATGTGTTCACCATGATTTAGGAGCCAAGGCTGCTTGAATCAGTTGGGGGGTTTCATTGTCTAGTGGGTTTGGTTTTATCATTTAGATTGAGTTTTTCTTTTCTTATTGGTCATCTTTTGTAATTTCATTTTTGTATTTCTGTGTTTTCAAAATGAGTACTCAATATATTTAAAACCTAGAAAGATCAAGGTCCTGAGTTTGAGAAGAGAATTCTCGTTGGGAGCAGCTCACCTTTAACTTGTCCACATTTTTTTGTCCCTTGTGCTTGGCATTTTTTTCCTTAAGCTTTGTGCCCTTGGAAAAGCATTTCAAATGTGCACTAACTGTCTGCTCTACCTGTCTTCTTCCAAAGTAATGGGAGACAAATTGCTTCTTGCAGCTGTTAGCAAACTTACCCTTGCTTACCAAGTGCTTCTGCTTGCACTGTGAACTTAAAGATTGTCTTCAGTTGCATGTTCAAGATAAAAAGTGGGCCATGGATTCTCATGTGTGTTCATACAATGACCTTAACATGTAGAGAACTTACAAAACATCTGTTGCATACCTGCAGGAAGCAAAAGAAACATTTAGTGATAGTTATTTTATTTCAGTGATGGCTTCTGCCATCTGTGTGAGCTTCCCACTTTTTTGGGCAGCTTTTGAACATTCTAATGCAGATGCTTGTATGGTATATGTGTATATGGTATAAATGTGTGTGTCACATGTACATGTATGTATACAGGTAGTGTGTATATATGATTGCAGTTGGCCTCCATCCTGTGTAGAAAATGGGTGGGAGAAAGTTTTTACCAAATGACTTCTGAGAGTCTTCTCTGTAACCAGTTGCCTTCATGTTAATTGATGTTTGTTTGCTTGCTATGATTGTTCAGAATTTCATACTCTTCTTAGTGACTGGTTTTGTCAGGGAAATTAACTGATAGCCAAGTCTTGGGAGTAGATTTGTACATGGTTTTTGTTTGGAAGTGCTACAATCTCTGTTTTAATCTCTTCAGGATGCAGAAAATGCTATTGTACACATGGGAGGCCAGTGGTTGGGAGGCCGCCAGATCAGAACTAACTGGGCAACAAGAAAACCACCAGCCCCTAAAAGTACACAAGAAAGTAAGAGCTTCATGTCATGCTGTGTTGTGTTTGCTGTCTTTTCACTGTTCAGTGGGGGAATTAAACAAAAGCCAAAATCATGTCGCTTAAATCACATATTAGCTTGCCTTCCAGATCTTGATTAGATTTTTTTGGTATGTTGTATCAGCATAGTCATAAAATATTGAATGTGTTTGTTAATAATGTATTTGTTAAATGTGAAATTCATGCTTGTGTACAAGGTAAGTGTCTGGGTTACTGTCAACCCACTGCTGAAAACCAACCTTTTCTCTTTATAGATAATACAAAACAGTTGAGATTTGAAGATGTAGTAAATCAGTCAAGTCCAAAAAATTGTACTGTGTACTGTGGAGGAATTGCCTCAGGACTAACAGGTATGAAGCGCTCTCTTATTTTTTATTATTAAAACTTTTTGAACACCAGGATGATTACTAATTCAACAACATCTTATGTTGTAGATCAGCTTATGAGACAGACTTTTTCACCGTTTGGACAGATAATGGAAATAAGGGTGTTTCCAGAAAAAGGTTACTCATTTGTCAGGTATGGACAGAGAAAGCAAAATATCTGGGTCTGTGCATGCAGTAACACTTCATTTTTTCTGTAATTTCACCTGATTTAACTTGTCCTGATACAATAAAAGCTGTCACCATATATTCATAGAATAATTTGGAATTTGTAAAAAGGGCCACCAACATTTTTACCTGAGAAGATGAATGTTTGTGAAAGCAGATGTTTTTCTCTGGATGTATGGAGTCACTGTTTTTTAAGTAATCAGGTGGAAGTACTGTAAAACATAACATTGGGTTTTTTTATATTTTTTAGGTTTTCAACCCATGAAAGTGCAGCACATGCTATTGTTTCAGTTAATGGAACCACAATTGAAGGACATGTTGTTAAATGTTATTGGGGTAAAGAATCCCCTGATATGACTAAAAATTTCCAACAGGTAACTGTACCTAACCTTTTCTTTGTATTCCAAAAGCAATTGTGTTTATACCTGTAATGACTTCCCAGTTATAATGGCTAAATTTTGTGGTGGAGTTCTTATGAAATTCCATGTTCTGTCTCAGTTATGTTCCAGTTCATCAAATTGGGCTAGTGATTTTGATGGAATATCTGTTACTGTCTTCTGGATATGATCCAAGATAGGGAGAAACTTTGAGGTAATTTTAATTCTTGCTGTTTTGCTAACTGCAGATTAGGTGGCTCTCCAACCAAATAGTCTTTGGGGTTTCAAGCACACACAAATAAATTTTTCAGTACAAGGATCTAATTAAGTCATAGTGACATCTTATTTTTCAGATCTCATTATTGCTTGTTTTAGCTCTCTGAATGATATAGCCAAAACTTTGCCTTCAGCAGCTCAAATGCAATATAAACCATCTCTAGAACCTGAAGTACAATGGATTATTCTTTCTGCAGGTGGATTACAGTCAGTGGGGACAATGGAGCCAAGTATATGGAAACCCACAACAGTATGGGCAATATATGGCTAATGGGTGGCAAGTACCATCATATGGAATGTATGGCCAAGCATGGAATCAACAGGGTTTTGGAGTAGAGTGAGTAATTATATTTAATTTTTTTAGAATATTCCAAGGATGCTGTAGCTTAAGTTTCAGGCTCATTTGGGTCAAGGATTGCACAAGGTTTCAAGGTTTAGGGGGACTCCTGTGTGCTTAAAGTTTATGTTCAGTGCTTGCCATGAGCAGATACTGGGGTGAGTTACTCAGACTTGTACCTGGTGGCACATTTCACTTGTGATAGAGGCACAAAGACTAGCCAGTGGGGAAAAGTTTTGGGTGGTGGTCTTGTCTGGTACCTAAATCTATTCTGGGATTGAGGTGTTGAGTCTGAGCCAGGAGCCTGGATATTTGCCTACAGGGAGAGAAGAACACAGACCCTTGAACTTGTGCAGTTTCAGAATTTGTGTGGGCTTTTAATAATGGATCTCTTGAAGATTGAAGTCTTCAAAAGAACTCTTTGTTTTAACATAATTTTGAAATAACTTGTTTGCCTAGTTCTTCGTTATCTGGTGCCAGTTAAACATATTAAGCCCTGATAGACCTATCACTGGTGTTCATGCCCATGAGGTATTGGGTATTTCTTGCATTTCTGCATCACTGATGTTGAGTTCCAGCCACCTGTGTGTGTTCATGCCTTGGGAGGCAGATGTCATATCCAACTGGTACCCAAGGTTTGTGGGGTTTTTTTCTCCTTTGTTCTTAAAAAGCTCATGATATTTTCAGGAATCACATGTTGTAGAGCTTAACCTGAATTACTCATTAAAAAGAAGAAGAAATTGTTCTATTTTGATACAAGTAGTTGTGTAGGAAGTATGTTTTTATATGTATTTTTTTAAGTTGCTTTTCCCCACTGTTTTTAACCATCCTGTTTCTTTTTAAGCCAATCTCCATCTGCTGCCTGGATGGGTGGATTTGGTGCTCAACCTGCCCAGGGACAAGGTGCTCCTGTAATACCTAACCAAGCTGGATATGGTATGGCAAGCTACCAAACACAGTGAGCTGGGACTCTGTTTAAAAGTGTGTATTTCATGATAGGCTGCAGTTTCCAGTGACATTCTGAAGACTGGAATGTAGACAATGAAAAAAAAAAAAAGAAAATATTTATTTTAAAAATGGAAATGTTTGGAACCTTTAGCACAGCTTTGCTTTGGTGAAGGACACAAATGTCTTCTAGTTCTGCCTTTTTAAGTTTTTGTTCATGATGGATATGAACATGTTTTTCTTTGTGTACAAAAATTAAAAATAAAGTCAATAAAGACAATTCTGACTACAAATTTTGATATAGTAGGAGAAATGGCTAATGAATTTGATCTTGAGGTTACCATTCCTTTTTTTTTTTTTTTTTTGTTTTGTCTTCAGTGTTTTATATCATTGTGCTTTTAAGAGAAATGACGTTGAAAAACAGGGAGTTGCTTTTAGTTGAACACACATCCTGAAATAAACTGTGGACCAATCACTACAACCTGCAAGACAGTATTGAGTTTTCAAGAAACCTATGGACATAGTTCAAAGTATATGTAGGTCTTGGAATAATTTTTTAAAAAAATATTTAATTTTTCTACATGCTTACAGAAAACAGCTGATACAATGAACAGTTCAGTCTGAAATGAAAAACAGTACTGTCTGAGAAATTTCACATAACTTTTACTGTCCACATTCAGGCACACGTTGAAACTTTTCAGAGCTGGTTTGCTTGTTAAAACTCTAGTAGTTTACATTTAATTTTGAGAAGTAAAAGTGTTTTTACAAGTATGTTGTTTGTATTCAAATCAGACAGTCATACTTGGGCTTTTACATAAAGTTTGAAGGCTACACATTGTAAATATTTCATAATTACAGTGTTTCAAAAGCATGCTCAAACATAGAAGTAGCAATGTAATTATTCAAAGTAATACTTAATATACCCTACTGCTTTAAATGCAGTAGATTGACAAGAATGTGCAAGACTGACATTTCCAAAGTTGGCTATTATGTAAAGTTACATAAAGAACTATAACAAAGAGCCTTAATTTTAATTTCATAAATCTTTAATGCATCACCTTTTTGTCATTAGAAATACAAATTTTTTGCTTTACATTATTTGGTATGTAAATACCTTGGTTAACAACCTTGTAAACCTATTTCAAGGTTATTATAAGTTGTATAGTATCTTGAGTGTTTTGAAAAATCTTGATGTTTTTTAAGTCTAGAAATATTTTGCCCAAGAATTTTTTAACAAGATTGTTAAAAACATCTTATTTTAGAGAATATTCAATGTGCCATTTGGTAAATGGAGATGCAGTTGAAACAGTACACTGAGTTGTGACTTATTTTTAATTAAAGTTTTTGTCTTTATGGATGGTTTGCATGTGATGAACTTGTACAGAGGCTGGGTTGTTTGTGTACTGAGTGTGTAAATGGATAAATCATGAAGATGTTTAAATGGTATACTTGGGTTATTTCTGAATTATTTTATGGATACATTGATATAAACTGCCTCAATAAATTTGAAGTTGAAAATGAATGTAAGTTAGATATAAGTAATGTGTCCTCCCTGTGACAGCTAGAGGGTGCAAATGCCTCAGCTGTCATCTGGAATGCTGAGGCAGGCACGGTTGGAAGGAAAAGAGTAGGATTTGCAGTGGTAGCTCAGTGCAGCAAACTTGGATTTTACAAGAAACAGAACATTTGGTTTTTAGAGATGGTAGTTCTAAGTGAGTGACTGAGAAGCTGTGTATTTTCTCTTCTCTGTTTCTGGCCGTGCAGGTGTTGCGAGGTAGAGTAGTCTGTTTTGAAATGGAGATTTGCAGTTGTGTTAAACCCAGCCAGGTTGTGCAAATAACTACACTTGTTGCTGTAGCAAATCACATGAGGGTTTTCTTTCCTCCTCTTTTATTGATGTGTGAAGTAGTACCTTGACTTTTAGATCAGGTTGAGAGTGAGATGTACTGGAAGAGCAGTTTCGTCAGTTGGCTCAGCTGCACCAGAGCTGCTTGTGACTCTGGGCATCTAATGCATGCAATAATGACTGAGGTTGGTGTGGAACCACGAGTGCTCGTGCTGGCAGAATTGGCCCTTTATCTCCTTTTCTCCTTTATGCTATCTGTAGTGTCTTTCCACTCAAGATAGGAACCTTTGCCTACAGGACTCTTGTTTTTCTATACATTTTGTACATATGTGTATATCTACGCGAGGATCGGCCTATACATTGTAGTTTGGGAAAACCTCACAAGTAAGTCTGTGCTTTGTTACACTCAGCTGGTTTAAAAAGTCACGAGTCAGTAGAGATACGAATTGTGAGTTCCTTTAGGATTTCTTAGACTTCACTTGAAATCTGGGGTTTCTACATCCTTCTAGGTGTTTGCCATATGGCTGTTCTGGGTGCATGCTGGTGTGGAGGCAGTTTGTTCTTTAGGCGCTACTGAAGATTTAGATGATGCAAGTACATTGCCACATAAATGCCCATATAAATGGGTGTGAGATTAAGGCAGTGATCTTTCAGGTCTCAATGTGTAGATCACTTTAAATCTGATTATTTAATATGCCTGCTGTAGAGCTGGGCCGTACCTGACCTGTATTTCAGGATGAAAGATAGGCTATACCTTCTGATTTAAGTCTTTTGTCGTTGATTTTTATACAGCTTTTCTGTAATGGTGATATTTCTTCGCAGACTGCTCAAGGTGTGGGGGTCTCCAGTGTCCTTTAATGTTTCTCTAGCACTGCGAGGAGGAGTTGTAAATTAAATTGCTTTTTACTCTATAGCATTCATAAATGCATCACTGACAATTTTTTGGCACCAAAGAGCCTCTTGCACCATACTGCTTTTATGAGTGACACTTACACTGTTGTAATTTCTTTTTAACTACAGAAATTGACCACTACCTAACCCTTACCACTAGAATTTGGATTTCAGAAACACTGATTTATTATGGCTTAAGTTGATGCGTGCAACCTAAACCAAGGTTGTAATCTGCATTTGCAGAAAATGTTCAATAAAAATGGAACATGATAAAGGGCTTATCCTGTATTTGTCATCTGTCAAAGCATTGTCCCTCTTTGCTGTAAAACTGACAACAGGCAGACAAGGCTGAACTTGTAAACTATGCACTTGCAACCATGTAAAAGATGTTTTATTTAAAAATTTTTCCTACAAAATCATTTTGTATTTTGCGGAGTTGCAGTAGTAAGGCTGTAAATTTAAGGTTACGTGTAGCTTCTCATCAATCCTGCCTCCTTGTGTATATTTGCTAACAGTTTTTAGACATACTCTTCCTGCAGAACCTTCTTCTTACTAAATAACTTCATGAAAAGTGATTCACTGTACCAGAACCATTGCCTTCATTTCACTCAAAAAAAGTCTCACAGTGAATAAGGCTTAGTTTTGCAGAAAAATAGTGATTTGTTTTTCTTGTGTTTGTACACAAGGAAGCAGACTTAAACTGTATGGACATGATTAGTGTCTGATACTTCTTAATTATCTGACTGTTTTTGAACAAGGGCACAAGTGTTTGTTTTAATCACGAGAAACTGTTTCCTGGTCAGCAATAAAAGATTTTGTTGCACTGTTCTTACATTGCAAGATACAGGCAATCTTTTGTTCAGTATATGTCCAAAAAATGGATGGGGTTTGTGAAGAACTGCCTTGTTCCAGCTTGAATTTTCATATCTAGATATAATCTGGGATCTGGATTGCGGCTGTAAGAGCAAAAGAAGGTTCTCTTGAAAGTTGAGTGAGAATTCATTTGTTCTGATCACATGTGGTGCCTATCCCACATTGATAAATTTAAGGATTTTACTATGTAATGAAGTTTCTGTTCATAAAAAGGCAACTGCAAGGCAGTAGCTTCTGGGAAGGTCTTTGTCGTGTTTCATTTCAGCTGACTTCTATGAATCCAGTTGATTGTTTAAAAAAAACCCTTAAAAGTTGTTGTGTTTTTCAGTATCACATAGATAAAATCCCATCCTGCTGTACCATAATTTCAAATCAAAGAAAATGCTGAAGTGTTTACTGAATGTTTTACTTGAAAAAGAAACAGGACTTCATGTTGACAAGTGAACACTGATTGTGTTGTCCTTCTGAGGCTGTGTGCTGATGTAGATCATGGATGTGTGAATGACATGCTCTGCTCACTGACATTTCAAGGGTAATGACTCAGAACGTTAATTTGACATCAGTAATGATTATTTGAATACAAGTTATTCTTGCTTAAATACACAGCTCCCTATGCTTTGATTAAAGCTGATCTGAATCTTACTGGTTATTAAAGTATTCTTGATATGCTGTGGAAAGAAGCATGGCCTTGCCTTCTGTCTTAGTGTTGAAGCTGTCAATAAGACATAGAGTTGCACAGACTGTTTTTTGTTTAGAAGAAAAACACTTAATGGATTTATCAGGGAATTCAGTGTAAACTGACTTTTCTGTACTGATGGGTGATGGTGTTTGAATGTTTCCCTTCTGAAACA
Organism: Agelaius tricolor; assembly: GCF_023055355.1. NCBI lineage: Eukaryota > Metazoa > Chordata > Aves > Passeriformes > Icteridae > Agelaius > Agelaius tricolor. The sequence continues at coordinate 9,095,144 of NW_027269282.1, read as the reverse complement.
GTGGCTCAGTTACCATTCCTTGCATGAACCTGGCTCTCACAGATCCCAGATTCTCAGCAGCTCTTTCCCAGCTGCTGGTGTGGAAGGGAGGAGGAGGAAGATGGTGACAGTAGGTGGTACAGCCCAGTCAGTGTGCCTGGTGCAGCAGTGCCAAGGCAGACTGTCAAACACATTTATAATCACCTCAGGTTTGCACAGACACTGCAGCTGTACCCTGAGGGTTGTGACCCTTCAGACACAAACTTGCTTTATCTGCTTGCTTAATGTAACGTGGCTTTAAAATTACAAAAGTAGAAACCACATAACCTCTTTGGTTCCTCACAAAATAGGTGCATATTAAACAGCCAACCTAGAACACTGAAGGTGACTAAACAAAGGAGGAAATTGTGTTAAGCATCTGAATTTGTAGACTTGTGCTTAATGTAGACCTCTTAGCTTGGCATTCTGTTGCATGTCTATATTGACCTTTTTGTTTTTATAACTGGAGTAGTTTCGGATATGCACAGCTGCTTGTTGAACATCTTCCCATGCTTGACAACTTCTGGAACAGGGATAAGAACTGGATAAGAATTGTAGGTCTACCACATGAAACACTGGATAATGCTCACATTTCCTGGATGGAAATTGACTTACTAGAGCCAACTCTGTAAAAGTGTAAATATCACAGGGGATGATGAAAAGCTGCTGTCCTCCATTTGAGTAGCTAGTTCTTTGACTTTAATAAATGAGGAATTATTACTGGGCTGCTGTTCCATGCAAAATGCTCTTCATAGGTTTTTTGTTCCTTTCAATAGGGCAGATTTTTTTCACTCCACAAATGATTTGTTTCCTTTTGTGCTGGGTTGTCAAGTGTGATGGGAAAGACTAATTGATAATATTTGTTTATTCTAAATCTTCCAACTCAGGTACTGACTGGGGGGAAAATTACCCTCTTAGTTATTAACAGGACTATTTAATTTTGCAATATACCTTTGTAGAACCATTTCTACTTGAGTTTTACTTGCACCAGAAAGCACAAGGAGTCTGCACAAATAGACCTTGGACTCAACTGCTTCAAACTGCTGTTCCATCCTACAGCTGCTGCACCACATCTCGTTGCACAGTCAAAGGCTGGAAACATTTATGCCTTGCTCCTTTCTTTGGTAAATTGCAGAGCTTGTGTTCTGTACAGAATAAATCTCTTCTGAATATTTGCAAATACTCAGAGAAGGCTGAGGTGCAATGTTTTCTGAACTCTTGCTATTTTGGTGTGAGTTGGAGCTTTTTTCATTTACAGGTACATGCTGTGGTTTTGTAGGAGGAATTTGTGTTTGTGACATTAGCTAGAAACGTGGCTCTTTTCATACTAAGAAAAATAAAATGTGAATGTTTCTAGGATACTATTCCAAAGTGAATCTTGCCTCCTACTTGGATTTTTGTATTCTATGGAACAAGGGTATGAAGGTCCAGTAACATGTCTCCAATCACTTATAATGGATATTTTCAAAAGGGAATAAATCTATATAAACTTGAGGTATGCCTATAACAAGATCTTGTTCCAGAAGTGTAACATGTATTGCTGAATTATTTTGAAATGCTCAATACCTGAGGTCAGAGGACCAGCAGCTATTGCTGAATGTATGCTGCATTTTGAAGACTTCAGGCAGGGTGATGCTGTGTTCACATTGCCTTCTGAAAGAGTTCCTTCCAGCACCTTTTTGTTCTGTGGATTTTTGTGGAAGAACACAGGAACTGTCCTACAAGATATATGCATAGAAATTTGCGGAGGTATGTGACATTTTACTTTGAATTAATGTTCCAAGGTCACAGTGCCAAGTGTCTGACAAGCTGCATGACTTAGAACTTGATGTTTCCTTGAAATGCTTCTACAGCAAAACCTTACTGAAAGGTATTTCTGGGGTCTCTCCTGTCAGTGGCTTCTGAATAAAAGGAAGACAAGATGCAAGGCACTTGTTAGAGGGATCCAGGTAGGTCTCAGTTTCCTGGGGCTGTAGAAACAGAGATTCCTTTGTAGTTATTTTCACTGTAGAAAATGCCTATGGATGCTTGAATTGTGAGTTCTGATTCAGTTATTGTCAGGGCCATGCTTCACTCATTTTCCACACCCCTTTTTGCTGTGTTTCTCACTTTAATTATGTTTCTAGTCAACAGAGCTGTTCTTGCTTTTCATGCACCAGAAGACAAGTCTGTTGCATTTGCATCTGGTTCTTAGCAGAAACACCTCAGGTATCACTTTTAATATTCCCCTGTAATGCAAAAATCTTTGATTTCTGTTGTCTATACCTGTTTTAGTATTTATAGATGGGTGTTGAAAGCATGTGCTAAGTATCTTTTTTTCTCTTATCTTCAGGTTCATGCCAGACTGAACATTTCACAAAAGTTGGGTTTTCTTTACTGCACCCCCCAGTCAGTCCTATCTATGTGTAGTCTAGAAGACCTTAAAATGCTTTTAAGATTTTGATGATGATTTATTTCATTTCTAGTTGAATATATTAATATTTTACCACATCAAGATTTTTCTTGCTGTGAAATTGCTTATTGAAAACCATATTTCTTCATCTCAAGACTTAATTCATAGTGCTGCTTTATTTTCTGAAAGCTGGGTTTAAATCCTGTAGGTAAAAAAAATGGCATTTGCCTTTGATATTTAAAGGCAATATAAAAGGAAAATACAATTCTTTCTTCTTTATAGAACAGAGTTGAAGAAAGCAAGTAAGAGTGGTTTAGTAGTAAGGCTGTTATCAAACTTAAGTACACATTTATTACTAATCTAATGAAACATTTTCTTCCGTGACAGATGCAAAGAGCATAAAACTGTAAAAAATCACAGTCACACCTAAATTTCAAGGTTTGAAACACATGGTCTTGTTTTTTTCTGAGTGCAATTTATGAAGAGATATAGGTGTAAGTAATGTAAGGTGGGAGCACTATTGGAGTTACTCAGCCTGTAATTCAGTTTCTGCATGTTTGAATTCGCTGCCAGAATTTTGCAGTCTGTATTTTGGCACACATAAAGCTGCTGGATTGGAGGCACTGAGGAATGTTCCACAGGATTAGGGATAAAAGTTGACCCTGTGAACCTCCTTCTACTAGAAAGTATTGCAAAGGGGTGAGTCAGAGCTTTCTGTGAGTTCAAAGTGAGGAGTGCTGGATGAATTCCCCTGATTTATTTAGGCAAGCCTGAAATAGAATATAATTTTCTACAAGAATTCTCTTCAAGGCTGTTTTATGCTGTGTACCTTGCAGGAAGGTTATGTTTAGATTTACTCTGTGTGTATCTTACTAAAAGATTAAAATCTTTTATTATCTGCACTTTCACTCTGGTATCTGTGAATCTTCAGGCAGTAACTGCATTTAGCTAAGACTTACAAACATTGGCTTGAAACTAAAAATGGTGTGATGATTTAATGTTAATAAAACTCAAAAGTGATTCTTGGCTTTGAACTGTGAAAAACCACCCCAGATCTTAGCATCCAGTCCTGTTGCTTCCTCTGAAAGGACCAAGGTTAACCAGCTAGAACTGCTGTGTTCTAGCAGGCAGTCCCTCCTTGCTTTGTGGTGAAACTGAAAACATCTGTGCTGAAGCATTTAGGTAAAACCCCATAAATGAGTCCCTGCAGGTTCATGATACTCTCTGCATTTCAGCATTAGCTGATGTGGAAGGAAAAGCTTTCAAGTTTGCCAGCCTATCATGAACGTCAAGATCTTGAGATGAACACTGATGTAGTTTGAACGTGCCTTTATTGAACCTGTGATTCTCTGAACAGTGTATGATTTTTGTGCACTAATTCTTGATGAAAATGCCTCATTTTCTGGCCAGTGTTTAGTTTGCAGTGCAGTATCTAGTCTTATTTTCTACTCTTAACCTTTTGAAGGCTAAAATCCAGCTTTAAAGGGCTGGGATTTTTTTGCAGAGAAAAGAGAGTTTCCTACTTTGAAGGCCTCCTCTCCTTGTTAACATTTCTAATTTTAAGTTCTTATAATCACATAAGTAAGTTCCACCTCTACTGAAATCAGTTGCATTATGTTGATGTAAATGAAATCAGCTTTAAATCATGAGTTGGGGTTCTCATAGTCTATTGATTAATTTTCAGTCTTTCAACTGCAATTTGGTGTTGAAATGAGCTGTGCATTTTATGAATTTTCTGTGGTGTTATTCATAGCTCAGCATGTTCCAGAATAGATTTTTGCAATGGCAACAGCTAAGCACAACTCCTTTCATTTCTTTTCAAATCCAGCTATTTAAATTTAAGTAAAATTACTCTTCAGAATACAAGTCAAATTTTAAAATAGCATCTTTGTCTGAAATCACATTATCAAGCGTGTGTCTGCCTTTTTGGGTGTCTTGCACATTCTCTTTCCCCCTACACACACTCACACCTGTTCCTGATGGTGTCAGTGGGAAATTTGCTGAATTTTATCCAAATTCAAAAAGCTGCCCTGGTTTGGGCTGATGAGCAGCCCAAGGCTTGCTCTCACACCGTGTGCTAAAAAGTCATGCATATGCAGAATGGAGCAGGAGGAGGCTCACAAAAGCTTTCAGGGGCACTTTTAAGGGCACTTGACTATTTGAAGAGATTTCAGTTTTAATGGCACCCAGTTCATTAGGTGTGGTAGGTACTCAGAATACACCATCGTCTCTATATTGCCTGGCCTGCAGCCAGGGGTTATGAAACGTGTGTAGGTTCATTTGTAAGGGGAATTTTGCCTTGTGAAATTAAGGAAAAGCTGGTAAAAAAAGGTCTAAAAATCAATGTAAAAATGTAGAGATGTGGCATATGGACACTGGCACAGTTTGAATTAAGTCATAATTTGCTATATATGGGTATTGCAGCTTATTCCTGGAAAAAGATGCAAAAAACACCAGCAAATGAACCGTGCCTGAAAACCTCCACTGAATTCACCTGGAAGGAAAATTTTCTGAAGATGTTTTGTCTCATGAAGCGCTGGCTCTTGAACAAGAGAGCAGAACACGGCACTGAGAGGGCAGGCACTGCTGTGCCCACCTGGGATTCTGCCTCTGCAGCAGTATTTTCAAGGAAAATGGGCAGAAACAAATCTTGGAAACATTTGTATCAAGGTGGGGAAAGGGACCTTGGATTCCTGAGGTCAATTTGTGACAGATCTTTAGGTCAGGTGTCCTGTTATATGAATGCACAAGGAGCTGGGCTCTCTTGGGTCTGTAGGAGGCACCATGAGCACAATCTGACCTCCAAACTTTCTCACAGTTCTTATGTACTCCCTCAGCCCCAAATCCTTGATGTTAAGTCTTAAAGCTAATCTGGTAACTTCTTGTCAATACACCGGCTCAAAGATGATGTGGTTGTCCTAGGAGTACGAGTTCGTAAGACTTAAAATAGAAACTTTGGGCTTTGTGACCTGATTCTGAAAGAAAAATAAAACCTGGTGATGTCTGTACTGCTTCAGTGTGAATGTCTGCCTGGAATACCTGGCACTAGTGGATATGACTATAAAAAGCTTTGGGAAGTGCATGTCCAAGCTGTCTTCTCCCCCCTTTTCCCCTGCTCCTTTCCCATGTGCTTCTCCACGTGCTTGCCCTCTCCCAGCTGTGGCTCCCGGGCCCTGCTGCTGCCAGGGTGTTACACCCTGTTCTTCTGATGCTTGCACGGAATTTCCACTGGTGTCCCAAATGTTGTGCCTGTCTCACACATCTGCCTGGAAACACCACGTGCAGCTGCTGAGCAGTTCCCTCAGCAGAACAGCAAACTTTCATATTTTTTAATCCACCCCAAAAGCCAAGAAATCTACCAGCTAACACAGCCTTTGGCCCCAGTGCTGAAGGCAGAGGTCCAGAGGGTGCAGGCCAAATCCCTTCAGCTGGAAGGTATTGTGCTGTTGTTTATTTTGGAAGCACAGATGCAATTGATTCTTGTGTTCAGTCTTCTGGTGTCACCAGTTCCCAGGAATGAGATCTTGGCCTTGTGCATATAAGTGGAAAATATCCATAATTTTCAGTGAGATGGGGAGCCCATCCAAGTTCCCTCTGTGAACGGAGCTTCTTAGCAATGTGTTACTGTGTGTTCAGGATGGGATTTGGCTGAGGTGGAAATAAAACAACTGTTGACTTGTCTGCTAGCAGTGGTTTCTGTGATTTTTTTGTGTATTGGTGATATTTCCAGTGGGATTTAAGCGCTCCCATTGCCTCCCACTACTGTTTTGCTGAGGTAATTGTCTGTTTGATGGCTCGCAGCTTTGTCAGAATTGCACAAACTTCTCACATGCTGGATTTTTGAACAAGTATGTTGGTAAAAACATTATTTCTGAAAGTGAAAGTATGTTTGTTAATATTGTAATTGCGCTTTTCTGTTCAGAAATAATTGTCCTTTGAAGTGTTGGACGAGCAAAGGAGTCACTCCAACACAAAAAGCTTGGTGTGTCTGTTCTGGAAAGACAGGACACAATTTCATCGAGGTGCCCATCTTGGGGAAGTGTTTTTGCTTCTTGCACCTGCTCCAAGGTGGCTAAAGCAAGGACAGGAGGGTGGCTGGTGGCTAAAGCCGGGCGGGGGCAGGGGCGCTGCTGTCCCGTGTCCCCGAGCACGATGACAGGAGCAGTTCTGGTCGAGGAGCAGGAGCCTGGAGCCGGGCACAGCTAGAGGCGGGTTGGATGAGCAGGATGCGGGCGTACGGCGATAACATCGGCGCTGTGGGAGCGGGGGCGGCGTGGCTCGGGCAGGGCAGGGGGAGGCTGAGGAGGGGGCGAATTCCCGGCGCTGCCACGTTGCACGGGAGCTCCCCGGGCTCCGCGGGCTCGGCGGGGCCGGGCAGGTGCGGGGCTGGCGCCGCTCCCCGGGCGGGGCGGGGCGGCCCGGGGCGGGGCAGCGCGGCCGCCCTCGGGCTCGGCAGCGGGGCCGAGCGGCGCCCGGGATGTTCAACCGGGCCGTGAGCCGGCTCAGCAGGAAGCGGCCGCCCTCAGGTAACGGGGACGGGGCAGCGACCCCCGGGCGAACCCGCGGCCGCTCCCGCCGGGGCAGCGCCGGGCCGGGCTGCGCTGCGCTCCGGGCCGGGTGAAGCGCGGGGCTCACGGCGGTCCCTGGGCCCCGCCGGAGCTCGGGGCCGCGGCCGGGGCTGCTCGGCGGCCGCTCTGCCCTCAGCGAGGCCGCGGGGCCGCGGGGGATGCGCGGCCGGGGCGCTTCCCGCGGAGCAGCGCGGAAGGGGAACTGGGCTCGGCCGGGCTTGTGCCGCCGCAGCCGAGCCTCAGTCGGAACTGCCGCTGTTACCGGGGCCGAGGCTACAGCCCGGGACATCAGAGCATGCTTGTTCCAACTCCAAATTGACTTTGAGGAGTTTGCCTGTGGAGGGTTCGAGCTGGAATGGGGATTTCCAGGCAGTAATAATAATGTAGGACAGCGCGGATCCCTCTGTAGACAGGCGCTGTGACGCGCTTGGGTGCTTTGTATCCCCGATGCTCCGAGTCTGTCGATTCCGAGGGGTGATGTCTGACATCTGTCACTGCTGGGACATTTGGGGCAACAGTTGCAATCTCCAAATCCTAGAAAATAACGCTGTGTTTTATGGTGTGCAGGAAGAAGTTGCAATCTTTCTAAGAAAAGCCAAATGAGATCTTTGTCTAGAGTTGTTTGGGTTTTCTGGGTTTTTTTGGGTCGGGTTTTTTTTTTTTTTGGGGGGGGGGGGGGAGGTGGGGAGGGGGTATTTTAAAGGCTGTATGTCTGGTGAACACTTCCAGAGATGCTACAAAAGAGGAACGTCCCTTTAGTTTCCTTCCTTATAGTTAAAAGTGGAATCCAGTAGCCATCTGTTGCTAGAGACAGTCAAAAGAGGATGTTGAAGCTCGTGCTCTGAACACCCCACGCGTGAGAGGACAGCTCTGCTGTAGCAAAAAGGTCTAAAATTCAGCTGCTGCTAGGAAAAAACTGTTGTGCGAGGATTCATCCGCTGATGCTTGGATACATGGAAAGTAAGGGAATTTTCCCTTTTCAGCTGCTTGCTAATGAAGTTTCCCACTGCTTCATACCTTGGATTTATTAATTCCAGACTGGTGATTGTTGCTGGGTAGGCATTCTGGTGACTGTAGGACAAGACAAGGTATTCAGGGTGCTTTTAAAGTAATAATAAAGGCTCATGGCTTGCAGATTTATGATCCAGGTGGATGAGGGGAGGACTGGTCAGAAGTTCTTCAAAAAGAGATGGAAGCAGCTTTTCCTGTTGTACATCCATGCTTAAATGTGGAGTGAGGAATGTGCTGCTTGCATGGTGCTTTTGTCATTGTGAGTGTTTGTGTGGCTGCTGTTTGTTAGGGGGCGTGCAGAAGGGGTGTGTGGGCAGGAGATGGGCAGAACAGGCGGCTGGGAAGGGTTGTGATCAGCAGGACTCTGTGAAGGATCTGTGGGTCTGTGCTGCTCGATATGGGGCCACAAAGGCCACGGTATCAACAGCTGGAGAGTGGCAGCAGCCTGGGGAAGGGCTGCAGTGGGCAGTGCAGGGTGATCAGCGTGGCTAACTCAATTAGCCGTGTCTGAACCGCTCCGTTTGATGGGTTCCCGCAGGTCTTTGCTCTTCGTGCTTGTCAGAAACAAGGGCCAGGACTGTGAGTTCTGACCTGCAAAGTTGTATGTATTGTGTTGATACCTCCTGGGATTTTAGTCCAAGTTCCTGTTTGGAGGATGCAAATATTTGGCATTTTTTGATAGCACTCTTCAGCTGATAATTATGGCATTCTTAGCGCTGCACTTACCGTTGTGCCGCACACAAAGAACCTTTATCTGCAGCCCGCTGCTGCAGTGCCATTGTGCGATGGGAAGGCAGCTTCTGCGAGCTTTCCCTCTAAAATAATGCTCCAGATAATGCAACTGCCTGAGCATGGAGTGCTCTGAAGAGTGGTGCTGTTAAAAGAAGCACTCAATCATTTGCTGCGTTGGTAGGAGCATCTGGCTGCTCCCCGCACGCCGTGCGAGCCGTGGTGGCTCTGAAGCACATTTCCAACTCAGTGGAAAGTTTGCTTCAGCAGAAACTCTTACAACTGTGTGTGTGCCTCTCTGCTGTGCGTGCCTTGCCGCCTTTCTCTGCCTCTTGCTTCCTAACCCATGCAAAAGGCAGCAGGCTCTGCTCTGAAATTTAATTAGCGTGTGATAATGTAATAAATGAACTGTAATGTAAGAAATGTAGTTGGTTTATTTATCATCTGATGCGTATTCTGTGTGTTGCTTTGACAGAAATATTGGTGGGAGAACTGCCATTTTGTAGTGCCCTTTGTGATGCACAAAATTATCTCCCAGTTTTTAGTAACAGCAAATGTCTGCCTTCCTCATTTAAATGATCATACAAATGTATGTACATTTGGGTTCTTGTTATTCAATGGGATCAAACTTGCTGTTTCCAAGGCTATATTACTGAACTTTGTCAGCAGATGATTTTAACAGGAGAAAGTTGTCTTTTTATAAATATCAGAGATAAATAGGTGTCAGAAGGATCATTCATGTAACTACACTGCTGTATTTCCTCCTCAAATGAATTTTTTCAGACTCATTAATTTGCACTTCAGTGAAAGTATCATTTTTAAGGTAATTTACTAATAGAGATAGATTTGGGGATCAGCTTCTGGGGTCATTTTTGGGAAAAACCTCTTTCCTGTCTTTAAAAAAAATCTGAAAATCACATATTAAATCTGCTGCATGAAACCAGCATGTGGAGCGGGAAGTTATGATCCTGACTGAAGGGATGTCAGGTCACTTTTGTATTAGAATAAATGCTGGTGATGGCATATTTAATGGGATCTAATAAAAATACCCAGCAGCTTTAATAGCCTCATAAAATTTCAGGGTGTTTCCTACTGTCATGTGCAGCCTATTTATGTTTGTGTTGAAGGGGAATGTTGATGTTTTGTGGCGGCTGCAGAGGAACACTGGACATGGGGATTAATGGGGCTCAGCCTGGTGACCCCAGCTTGGGTGGGCAGTGCTGGGAGCTGTAGGCTGGGCTGAGCTGGGATTGCACCTCTGGTGGCACCCAGAGCTTCCCAGCACCTGAGACACCCCTCAGCCTCTGCTCTGGGGACATCAATGAGGCCAGGGATAAATGGAATAAATGAGGCAAGGGGTAAATGGAAGGGCTGCAATGGACAGACAACCCTTGTCTCTGTACCACGGTATTTTTTGGGTTGTGGGGAGCTGGTTAAGTGAGGAAATAAACTGGGTGACAGTGTTCTGTACAGGGCTCAGCAGAATGGACACCAGGACACTCATGTAGGTTCTCCCTTCGGAACCAAATTCTGATTTTGAAGTTAAGGCTGTAGGAGGAGATTACAGGGAAAAGGGGAGTAGAGGGAGTAGGGTTTGGAGGCTGACAAGGAGGAGAGAACATGAATGGAGGGGTAGAGTTGGGCTGTGCTGGGTGGGCTGGAAGTGAGAGGAAAGTGGGGAAAATGATGATCAGGGAGGCTAGAGAATGGCCAGCAGTAAAATGGGAGATCAGTCAAAGCTGCAGAAGAGAAGCAGAATGAGTTATCCTCAGTTTCTGGAAGGACTTATTCTGGCCTTTGCCCACCAGAATTTTTTTTTTAGGTTTTCAACAGCCTGGGTCTGCATTGGCTCATTGAAACACCTGCTTTTCTAAGTAATCATTAGTGTCCACTTCAGATTTGGCTGGAAAAGAAACTCTGGAAATCAAATGTTGCCCCTTTCTGTTGTGTGGTTTAGCTCAGAGGGGGAATGCTCAGGGTTGCCCAGGGCTGCCATCCCTCTCCCAGGTGAGCGTGAACACAACAGCACATCCCAGCTCCTCACAGGGCTTTGTGCTCTGCTGCAGCACACTCGGACATTCCCACTCAAATGTCACAGATTTTACTGAGATTACATGCCCAAATACTTTGAGTCAGGTTTCTAAAACAAATTTTTCAAGTGCTAATCAAGAACCACATCCTTTTGCACGAAGGGGGGCAAACTGAGGCGGTGTTAGCTCGCTGTGCTCCTGTCACATGGGGAGGCTGCAGCTGTGGTTTGGAGACAATCCTTAGGCTCTGGCTCCTGATCTTTAAGCTAGCAGAGTTTTTAAAACAAAATCCCCTCCCTATCAAGGCAGAAGAGATGTTCATTCATTTAGAGCAGTTGGTGAAACAAGCAGACTCCACAGGTCCCTACCAAGCAAAGCTCAGGAGCCTCTGCTGTCATGCCAATATTCTGTAGGGCTTTAACCTCGGTTTTATTTCCAATTACCAGCTGGAAAGGGCATCTGCTAGTGTGTATTTAAATACAAAAATATATATTTGTGTATTTCTGCATGGAGAGTTTTTTGAGATACTTAGTGAGGATTAGTTTCATGGTGAAAGAAGTGTTTTTAAAAGCAGAGCTTAAGCAGATCCAGATCCAGATTTCCAGTAAGTTGGTAGGGAGAAATGAAGGGGTTATAAATAGAAGCTCTACTGGTTGCAGTAAGAGTTTTGTGCATCTCTCCAGTGCACAGTGACCTGAAGTGCAGCTCTTATCCTTCAGACTTCCCTCCTGTGTTCCCAGGGCATTTTGTGTGTGAGAGGAGAGGAGGCTGAGCACTTTATGCCTGTGTTAGAGTTTTTCAGATGAGCAATAGCATTCCTGGAGTTTTTCCAAGTAATGGGTTTTCTGAAGGGTTTTTTGCCATCACCAGCCTCGAATGAAATGCACTTGTTCCTGGGATAGAGAAAATAGGAATTTTATTCCATATGTCTTGTCTGTGAGAAGGCTGGCAGGCAGATCAGGTGTGGGCACAGTCCAGTACACCTTACAAAAGGAGAATTGCAGGGCTTGGAAACAGTAAAATCACCCTCTTGCCCAAAACCAGGCTGACTCAGCTGGAGTGATGCTCTTCTGCTGGGTGTCTTTCCTCCCATTGGGCTGGATTAATATCTTGGACTGGTTCTCCTGCTAAACAAACCATTATTTTTCTTTGTCTCTGCTTTTACCGAGCATCCAACTCCCAGTGATGCTTCTCTTATTAAAAATAAATTTCACATGTGTGACTGGCCAGAAGTTCCTTTAGAGAAGCCAACATTGTTGACAGTGCCAGAGCAAAATATGGACATTGGTGTGGTCATTGTGCTCCCCAGGCAGGAGGTGCCTGGGCCCCTCTAAAGCAGTGACAGTGCCTCCTTGCATGCTCATGAATTATGTGGCTGTAAGGAATCTTTGTCTCCTTACAGGCAAAGCAGAATTCGAGTGTCTGCATGTGTGTGTGTGTGTTCATTTTCAGTTTTATGTGTTTTTTTAAAATGTGTCTCCTTTAAAGAGGGCAGCTGAAATCAGGAGTGCAGGGGGAAATGGGGGAGACATCCACCTGGCTGATACTTGCCTTTTTCTAAAGAAGACGCTGTTTTGTCCATTTTATTTTTTTTTCCAGAGATAAATGATGGTGAGGGCCACCCAAGCAGCAGCCACCAAGCCTTGAAAGGAACCTCGAAATGGGCCACGTCACTGGAGAACCTCCTCGAGGACCCGGAGGGAGTCAAACGCTTTAGGGTCGATATATTAAATATGGATAAAGCAAAATTCAGGGTTTAAAGCAGAGTGAGCCTCAGCATGAAGGGGGCAGCTGTGCCAGCGCTGTGAGCAGAGGCACACATCCCTCTAGAGCTGGAGCTGTGCCCCTGGCAGAGCTTCTGAGCTGCCTCCTTTTGCCCCCTGCCACTGCAGCCTGGGCTCAAAAGGCACCGACAAGGCTTTTGGCTGCCCCTTCCTAATGGGACCTGTCCTCTCTTGCAAGGATTAACAAGTTGGATAAACTGCAGTCCCTGGGCCACTGATCCCTCCTGCCAGGCATTATTTGTCACTGAGATCCTGGGCTCTCTCTTCTCACCCGTTGTCCTTAAGCCATGGGTTCCCAGGAGCAATCTGATGACTCTGTGGCTCTTGCTCTGTGTTTAGCAGCTCTACTGAAAATATTCCCTTTCAGTTTACTACAAAGTGTGGGCTGGTGCAGCTCAAAATGGCTTGAAGTTTAATTAGGTGAGGGTGGTGAGTTGGTGTTTCAAGGCCTTCTTGCCATGTTAGATGTAAGAATAGGAACTGCCTACTTCAAAGTGCTTTTGCCATACTGTACTGATAAAATGCACTGGGATAAAATGGTTTCCTGCCAGACTGGTTTGAAAAAGTGAGGTAAACAAGAATAACAAAATCCTGATTTTAAATTCTTAAAAAAAAAGTAATCTTGGTGCTGTTTAATTCCGGGTATTACTTAATCTCTATTTTCTAACACTTGAAAGAGAAAACTGATGATCTCAGAGCTATAAAAGTTTCAGTCATTATATTTCATAAATAAATTTAATGTACATTTTCTCCCCTCCCTCACTTTTGGAGGAATGTGCTGTGTTTAAACAGCACAGTGAGCACAGCTACATCCTCTGCTTCAGTTTGTTTAAGTGAATTTATTGCCACTGATGATCCCCTTTAGAAATACTGTTATTTGTAGAGATTTTACTCATTACAGAAGTCAGAAATGTGTTGCATGAGAATCCCAAGTGATTTGTGACTCTCATTAAAATGGTTCATTTTACTCACCTGGGAATGAATTAATCTCTTTTTGGATTTCCCTTTGAGCAGTGGCTGTAAAAGTGCTCGAGTTATTTAAGGGAGGCTGAAGAAGCTGTTCCTGTTAGTTACTGATATGGTCTGAGATTAGATGGAGCCCATCCTCCTCCTGGAATGTGCTTTCAAAGAGCAGAATATCACAGTGTTCCATGGCAGCCCTGCAGATGCACAAATGCTTCTGTCACACTGGGCTGGGCAAACCCATGGTAAAGTTAATTGTAGGCAGCTTCTGGTGCTAACAGGGAAAAACAGCTGAGAAATTGGATCCTGACCTTTGTGGCTTTGTTTTTTCTCTTTCCTAGGAATTTTTAAAGAAAGAATTTAGTGAAGAAAACGTTTTGTTCTGGTTAGCATGTGAAGAATTTAAGAAAACACAGGGAAAAAAGCAGGTATGTTTCCTAAATAAATTCTGCTTGTCAACAAAGTTTACTTAGCAGAGCTGGAGCTAAAACATCTCTGTTGCATAATGTGCTTTGCATGAATGCAAATAAATATATTTGAAGAAATTGCATAAAATCATCCTGGTGGAATTTTTTGGAAACAAAGCCGTTTCTATTTCAAATCAAAACAAATTGCTGAAATTGTCAAGTTTCCCATGTTTTGAAAACTGAACTTTTTGTAGTTTCTAGGGAGTAGCAAAAGTTTTATTAATTCAGTGATGTTGCATCATCTTGTTTGCAAATATAAAGATATTTCATTGAGAACTTTTTTCGAGCACAGCAGCTATTAGCTGGAAATTTACACCAGTGTGCTATCTTAGTGGAACATAAAAATAACAAATGGCCCCAACAAAAATATTTTACAGCACCAAAATGAAACATTTTGCCTTATCAAATTGCAAGTTACAAAACATAAGGGGTCTGTTTAAACTTTTTTACTTAAATATTTATCCAAGTTGGTGTATATCTGCAGAGTCTTTTCATTTTGATGACAGCTCTACCTTTCTCGTAGGAATTATTCTATTGGAAAATTTTTCAACCAGGCACCTTCAGTAAGTTTTTTTCCCACTGCTTGGATCCTGGCTTACATTTAGATCCACCAGGAGCACAGGATCCGCTTTCACATTTAGACTTTGAAGCCCCTAGAGTCAGGCCTAAAATATGTACCATGTTTTGTTTACTTGTTTCTCAAAATGTTTTTCATGCCTGTTTTTTTGTTTGTTTTGTTGTTTTCTTGAGAAATTTCAAATTTTTCTGCTCTTTAAGAGCTCATTCTGTGAGTATGAAATTAAAGAGTATCAAAACTCCGAGTATCTTTGTCCTTGAGAGTCAGACTCCTAAAGCTCTTTTTTTTTGAAATCCCACTTTTATGCTTTTTTACCTGAGTGTAGCTCTTGTTGCCAAAGGGCACATTTGGCACCATGAAGAGGTGAGAGTGGGAAAATGCCCTTAGACCTCTTCCAAGTGAATCACAGAATGACTTGGTTGGGAGAGGCCTTCAACACCATGGAGTCCAACCCAGCCCCAACAGCTCAACTCAACCCTGGCACCCAGTGCCACATCCAGGCTTTGTTAAACACACCCAGGGATGGGGACTCCAGCACCTCCCTGGGCAGCCATTCCAGAACTTTATCACCCTTTCTGTGAAAAACTTTTCCCTGATATCCAGCCTGTATTTCCCTTGAGGCTGAGTGCTCTGGTTGTGTCAGTGCTGCTGGAGAAAGAGCCCAGCCCCAGCTGAGCACAGGCACCTTTCAGGAGCTGTGAGAGTGATGAGGGCAGCCCTGAGTCTCCTTTCCTCCAGGCTGAGCACCCCCAGCTCCCTCAGGGGCTCCTCACAGGGTTTGTGTTCCCAGCCCCTCTGGATGTGCTCAGTGTCCCAAGGCCCTTCCCAGGCTGAGGGGCCAGGGCTGGGCTCAGCACTCCAGGTGTGCCCCCAGCAGTGCCCAGGGCAGGGCGCAGTGACCTCCCTGCTCCTCTGGCCACACCATTCCTGACCCAGGCCAGGAGCCTTTGGCCTCCTTGGTCCCCAGGGCTCTCTGCTGGCTCCTGTCCATCTGTCTGTCCACCAGAGCCCCCAGTCCCTTTGTGCCTGGGCACTGTCCAGCCACACCATCCCAGCCCAGAGCACTGCAGGGGTTATTGTGGCCAAAACTGGCAGGACTGAGCACTTGGATTTATTAAACTTCATCCTGTTAGACTCTGCCCATCCATCCAACCCTTCCAGGGCTCCCTGCAGAGCCCTCCTGCCTTCCAAGAGATGGGCACAGCTCCCAGCTCAGTGTCATCTGCAAAGTTACTAATGAAATCCATTTATTTTATTAATTTTATTCATGAAATTTACTGATGAGAGACTCAATCCCCCCATCCATGTCACCAATAAAGATATTGAACAGAGCTGGCCCCAGCACAGGGCCCTGAGGGACACCCCTGGTGCCTGGCCCCAGCTGGATGCAGCACCATCCCCACCCCTCTCTGTCCCATCCAGGCAGATGGGAGCCCAGCACAGAGTGCTCCTGTCCCAGCCCTGGGCTGCAGCTTTCCCAGGAGTGTGCTGTGTATGTGCTTGGAGGAACATCAGGAATGCCCAGGAACAGGAATCAGATAGGAGAGATGGGCTAGGAGAGGTGCTAAGAAGTGCAGGTGTAAGAGGGCTGTGTCCAAACTGCAGATTCCTCTCTTAAGGTCAGTCAAATACTATCAGCTTAAACAGTTTCCCAGCAGATTTTCAACAACAAAAAATTTCCCTGTCTTTTCAAACAATGTATTTTGGGTAGGGGAGTCTACTTTCTGTAAATATCCTGTGTTTTGCACTGAAAGAAAATTCCCCTCAAAACAATTTTGCTGGGTTTAGCTGTGAGTATTTTTTTGGGTGTTGATAAATCCATAAAAATACAACAAAACTATTTTTTTGCAAGAAGAGGAAAATGTTTAATTTGTCTGTGAACTTTGTGACATTTAGTAATTCCAATTTTGTGTATTCAGCTGCTTCCCTCTCTCATTAAGGTCCAGGAATACAGAAAGTCTTGAGGAAAGAACAACCAGTCAGTCAACTTTTCTGTAAGGTCCCACGCTTTCAGTGGGATAATAATCATATTTTCCCTTGCTAAATAATTTCCATATTTCTAGCTGATTTAGGATTGCTAATTTAGGATGCCAGTAGAGAAAATGTTAAAGTGATGTACAGGGATAGGAACTTGGTGAATCCTTCAATGACTTGCCAAATGAATGGACAGGGATTTAACTAGGTTCTATTTAGGTTAATTATCCAGTACCAGTCATTCCATAGTGTGGTCAGCCTGGAGTCTGGGGTTGCCCAAATTATTATAACTAAAGCCTGAATAAATGTGCTTTAGAATGACACAGACTTACAGTAAATTTTTGTAGCTACTGCTTATGGTTGGCTTTGTTTAGATAATTTACAAAGCTAGGAAAAACACTAAAAATAGAAATCTTTCCAGTGTTTATGGTAGCATGAAGCGTGGATTTTTCTTCTGGAAGTGACTCTTGCAGAAGTCCCTTTTCATCTCTCCATTGTGCACACAGCATTCTAAAACAGTCTTTGAGTTGTTTTGCAGCTCACTTCTCCTTAAAACTGTTTTCCCACAGAGATGAGCTCGCAGGCACTGAGGCTCCTGGTCAGATGAAGCTGATATCAATTGAACCCAGACTGGAGGCAGTCCAGGGGAGGCCAGGAGATGCTCCAAGGGCTGAAGCAGCTCTGCTCCTCTGCTCTGGAGCCAGGCTGGGACACCTGGGGGTGGGCAAGAGGAGGCTCCAGGGAGACTTTCCAGGGCCTAAAGGGGCTTGAGGAGAGCTGGAGAGGGACTTTGGACACAGGAATGGAGTGACAGGACAGGGGAATGGCTTCAAACTGACATAGGGCAAGTTTAGATGAGGTACAAGGAGGAAATTCTTTAATGGGAGGATGGTGACACACTGGAACTGGTTTTCCAGAGGGGTGATCAGTGCCCCATCCTTGGAAATGTTCAGTGCTAGGCTGGATGGGGCTCTGAGCAATCTGATCTAGTTGGGGATGTCCCCTGTCCCTGCAGGAGGCTGGAAGTAACTGAGTAATTTCAAAAAGTAATTTCAAATTTACTTTATATCAAAATTACTTTCAAGTTATTTCAAACCCAAACCATTCCATGATTCTATGAATGGGATTTCCCCCCCCTATTTTTAAAGGATGAGATAAACTTTTCATCACTGGAGGTGAGAGCTCTGGCCTGGGGTTCTACTTGGTCAGTCTAAGCTTTTCCAAAGGTCAGCACATGAGCAGTGGGTTAAGCATCCCTTGTGCCAGGGATATTTCTTGTTATCCTTTCTGTGCCAGCCTGGGCAGTGTCTGGGTTTGTACAGGCTGCTGCTCCATCAGAGGGGATGAGTCAGGGAGCAGGGGAGATCTTTGGCAGCTGGCCGAGTCCATTGCTGCTCAAGGAGGTTTAAGGTGGGTTCAGCTCCCCTTTTCTAACAGGAAGGTACAAAGTTCCCCCTCAGCTCAGGACACATCTCTGTAACTCAAAAAAAAAAAAAAAAAAGGGATATTCCTTTAAAATTGTAGTTAAAATACAGATTTAATGTTTGGTGAAGCTTGAGAAAGCAATGGGGTCAAGTCCACTCATAGCAGTGAGTTCTGCTGCCACCCTTGTGTTAGGGCATGAATTTAATTACTGAAATGGGAGTGGTGAGGATAAGGGAATAAAATTTAACTTTAAATATTTTGTTTGAGTTAGTCATATGTTGTTGCATTTGTGACTGTTAATGAAATAAACAACATGTCAGTCGTGCTGCTTCCCAGGGTTTAAATGTTTCTCCTCTTGCAGCCCAGCTTCAAAAATAAATTACAGATTGTAATAAATGCTTCCAACAACAGGGAATATTTTCAGCTATTGCTAAAACCCACCAAAATGTCCATGTTGAAGTTCTGTGTAGTGAATGATTCCAGAACAAAGTCCTGTACATTCAGGGGTTTCTCCTGTTGCTTCCCATGTGGAATGCAGCAAGGGTTTAGCAGGGCTGGGTGATGCTGCACAGCTGCAGAGTGCTGGAGCCTGGTCTGGTGAGCATCTGGGGCTCCCTTCACCTCATTTGGGAGCCACACATGCTTGGGAGCTGAGCTTGACCTTAGGAAAGGAAGTGGGGAGGAATATTGGATGCACTGGAAATAGCGAGGGGGGTGCTCTAGGCAGAGCTTCATACTCCAAATGGGAATCTGGCAGGGACACTGGGGAGAGCACACAGATGGAACTGGGGACTGCCAGCAATCCTTTAATAACCACCTGTGAACAAGAGCCCAGTTTGAGAGTTGCTCCAGTTCCAGAGTCCCCTGAGCTGAGGCTGCAGTTTCAGGCTGCTGCAGAGCAGAGAATGTCACCGAGTGAACAGGGACAATCTCTGCCTCCTCCACCTGAACCTGGCTCTGCCTGAGTGACATTTGGGGGGTGTATGAGCACACTGCCAGCTTTAACTGTTCTTTCTTTTTAAAGCAAATTATAAGCTGTAGTTAATCAGCTGCTGTGCTGCTGAAGCACAGAGCAGTTCTATTTGCAGCAGAACCTGTAACCTTCAGCTGAGCATTTCCAAATTTCCCCACTGCTGTAAAGCCAGGTCCTCTGTGTCTCTGCAATGGCCTCCTCTCCCTGCCACAGCTCTTTCACTTCCTTTCTTTGTTATTCTTCCTCACAAAATCCAAAGAGCCTCCCTGTTTGAGCAGCCTCCCACACAGTCCTGTTGTTCCTCTCCATGCTCTTTAAACTTCCTCACAGTTACTTCTAGTTTTGTGTTCCCTCTCAAGCCTCCCTCTGCTCTTTCTCTGTAGTGCCCAGCTTGCCCCTGTGGCCTTGGGCAAGGAGCTACATCTGCCTTGATTAGCCAGCAGCAAAGAACATCCTGGCAGTTCAAGCAGAGCAGAGAACTTCTGACTGCAGCTTTTCCCTTGGTGCTTGTGCTGCTTCTCCTCTCCTTTTCTTTTCTCCTGCTGATTTTCCATTGACTCAGCAGGAGGGTAATTTTTTTCTCAGTCCTTTGCCCCTCTCTCAATATGGTTGAGCTTGGACAGCAGGTTCAGAAGTCATTTGTGTGGGACTGGCAATACAATTGCTCATGCAATAATAGCTGGAGGCCCCTTTGCTGTGCCCTCATTAGGACATTAACTTTGCCACTTGTAGCAGCCACACCTTGGATCCCTTGTATTAATTGGTCGTTTAGAACAGAAGTGGCTGACCCAGTCCTCCCTGAGCTGTGAAACAAGTTGGAAATTGTTAAAAACAGTTTATTGTGACCTAATACACTTGACACATAATGTTCTACCCACCAGATGAATAAAGAGTTTTAAAAAGGAATTCTAGAGCATGGGTGTCCCCTTCAGCAGGGAGAGAGCCCCAACTCTTTAGGCCTCCTGAATGCTCAAGCACATGCAGCTTTTCTTCTAATTACCCCTGAGTGTAAATGTGCCTCAGCTGTAAAACATGGAAGTAATTCTGAGACTCCTTCATGGGCAGGATTTAAATGCTTCCTTCTTCAAGCCCCATCCCCATCAAAGGCACATCCCTTTGGCTGCTGTGGAGCTGTGGTTGCTCATTAGGGGCACCCTGGGGACCCTGGTGAGTGCCCAGGGCTCAGATGGCCCAGAGCAGCTGCTGCTGCTGGCTCTCAGCATGCAGAATTCACATTGCAGCAGGGGCTGGGCTCTTGCCTGGCTTGGTTCTCTTCTCCCTCTCTGGCTTCCTCTCATCCAACCATCTGTTAAGGGGCCTTTCCTTGAATTTCAGGGGATTGTGGCCACTCACTGCTTTGAAGATGCTGGTGGGGTCAAGATGTTGTTGCTATTACTGGTTAGACAAGGGAAGAGCTCTGAAATAGGGCAAATGCCAACAAACAGCTTTAGGCAGGTCAGGCCCTTATTTATCAACTCTCAGAGGCTATTGAGAGTCTTATCTTTGCCAATTAGCCAAGCTGTTGGTGTTTTCTTAATTTGTTTTCCTCACTCTATTTTCCCTTGTAGCAAGTTCTTGGTTTTTCTGCCTCTGGGTTTCTTGCCCATACTGATGACCTGTTAGGAAAACCATTTGTCTCAAAAGCAAAGACAAGGTGTAGCTGATGATGCTGAGCAGTTTTACAGTGGCTGCTGAGATTCAAGCATCCCAACCTGCTGAATTCTGGCAGCTTTCACTGATCCCAATGTAGCTTTTGGCCTGCAGGGGTGTTCCAGTACAAATGAGCATAACACAAGTGAGATAAACCTGATGCAGAGAACATTCCCACAGCAAATAACTCTTTAAATAAATGTCCTTTTGCAGATGCAGGAAAAAGCTAAAGAGATTTACATGACTTTCCTGTCCAGCAAAGCTTCCTCCCAGGTCAATGTTGAAGGGCAGTCCCGTCTGAGTGAGACCATCCTGGAGACTCCTCACCCTCTCATGTTCCAGAAGCTCCAGGACCAGGTACAGTTATTTATTTCAGTAACACAGTTTCATTCATTTTTGGCTGGTTTTAGTGAGCTCTGCTTTCTAGCCATGATTGAACAGGTAAGCACAGAGCTGGGTTGTCAGGTTGGGGATATTAATGCAGCTGCTCTGAGATATTCCAGGTTCTTGGCCCCATCTCACTATGACCAATTAATTAAGAGACTCAATAAAATCATTCTAATTCCAGCTCAGGGCTTTCCTGGATAACTGGCTGGAGTTCTCTCCAGGGTTCCTGCGTGGGTAGCTTGAGAATCATCCTGACTAGCTCAGTGCCTTTGTTTTCCTGTGTATTCACTTGCTCTGAGTCATTGCTGATGTTTGTTTCTGTAGTTGCCCCTGGTTTCCTTGAGAGCTCAAATTTCTTCATTTTACTTTGCTTTGGTATTTATCTTGATATGAATGTAGCCCAGTTTTCTGAAAACCCTCCTCTTTGTGCAACATGCAAGACTTGGAGGAATTGGTTTCTGCTTTGCCTTTCTCTAAAGAACCTGGGAGGTCTGGTAGAAATTAGAAATTTTGCAGGCATGTCTTTAGGTGGTAAATTTTCTTGATATTCAGCTGATTTCAAAGCATAAGTTATGAAGTGAGTCATTCTTATCTGCAGCTTTCCAGCACTTGCAGTACTATTTTTAATTCCTGTACCATCCTCAGGACTACCTGTATTTTCCATTTGGCTCTTTCCTTTTGTGGAGAAACAGCTCAGTGATTTAAACAGTGTTTTCAGCCCATTTCAATCAGGTGTTGAATACACTGGCTGGGGCACTTGGAGGGGTCTGAGGAGCAAAGGTTCTGCTGTTCTTCAGGCAGATTCCAAGACATTAGCAGTGGAAATACCTGAAACCTATTTCAATGTGAAGAAAAGAGTTTTTAATGGAAAAAGTTCTGACCTGGGTAAAGGGAAGGACATGTTCTGGTAGATCTAAGCACTACAGTTCAGGGTGAGTGGAGCTGGAGAGAGTTCTGGAGTTAAAATATTTGCTATTTTATAAATGACATGCACATGGAGAGCCAAGGATCAGTAATACCTGAACTGGAAACATACTGGGCTAGTGATAGAGAAATCCCTCCAGTGTGGGAAGAAAATCTGTGAGCTTTTAAAAACACATGCAGAGCATTTATGGGTCATTGCAAGTTTCCAGTGCTTGAAGCTACTGTTTATTGCTGTTAGATAATGGCTCAGAAGAGTTATGGTCTTCTCCAGTTTTCAATCCTTATAAAGTTATGGGAGTGGTGCAATTTGCTCTCTGAAGAGCAGGAGCTGAGCACTGCTGGCACTGTGGGTCTGGAGGAGAAAAAGGCAGAGCTGGAAGGCCCCAGCCTGGTGTACAGCAGTGCTGGTAACAGGAGCTTCATTCTGCAGAGAGCTCCTGGTTTAACTGGGGACACCGCTGGGGTTGGCTGCTGCTCCCAGAGAGCTCCTGGTTTAACTGGGGACACTGCTGGGGTGTGCTGCTGCTCCCAGAGAGCTCCTGGTTTAACTGGGGACACTGCTGGGGTTGGCTGCTGCTCCCAGAGAGCTCCTGGTTTAACTGGGGACACTGCTGGGGTGTGCTGGTGCTCCTGGTTTAACTGGGGACACTGCTGGGGTTGGCTGCTGCCCATGGGGTGCCCCCAGGCCATTTGTTTGTGCTGGATGGAGTGGGGTGAGAGTGGCTCACAGGAACCCACGTGCTCCAGAATGCCTGTGGGGTAAATGTTCCTGCTCCACAAAGGCAGGGAGGGAGGGGGAAAAGAGGGTTCTGCTTTGGCACAGGATTGTGAACTCTGCTCTGTGTATTTGGCTGGCCAGACTGCAGAAGATCTTCATCTTCAATGCTCTTTCTCTCTGGGAGATGCTTCAAGTGATACCAGGAACAAGAGGGGTCTAAGTTCTTATTTTTTTTTCCCCTTGAGCTGGTTGGATAAATTTAATTATATTGTAGTTAGCCAGTGCCAGGAGGCATAATTTGACTTTGCTTAACTCAGGAAGAGTTCAGACCCTGAAGATCAGGCTCTACACAGAGTGGGTGTTTTGGGATTTTTTTCACATTCCAATATGTATCTTAAAGAATAATATTTCCACAGTTTTAGAAAATAGCTTAAATATTTAAATATGTAAACAAACACCGGTTAGTAAAATCCAGTAAATTACTGGTTAGTAATTTACTTGTAAGGGAGCTATTTCAGCAAATGCACAGACAAGAACAGTCAGATTTTAGGTGTTTGCCTGCATCTGTCCAGGTTCCTCGAGGATGTGAAATGAAAAAGCAGTTTGAGATTGTTTTTTTACTCCTAGCAAAGAGTTGTGTTAGCTGATTGTACTATCAGTTAGAAGTGAGGCCTGTAAAGGTAAAGCTGAGTTATCCACACATGGAGTAGCCACACCTTCAGGTGAGAACCCAGGAATTTGTCTTGGAAATTCAGTTATTCTGAGTATCAAAAAAAAAAAAAAAAATCTGTCCTGAACCATGACTCAGAGAGGCTCCACCAGTGAAATAATAGACTGAGGGTGAGGCTGGCTTTGGTTTTGCCTCAATTACAGTTTTGAAGTTTACTTTTTTCCCTTCCCCTCTGTTTCAACACCAAGCAAAATATAGTCCTGACCTTGACACCTGAACAGATTCCAGGCTCCTCTCCCATCCCTTTTGTTTTCAGAAAACTCCAAAAGAGTTGTAGGTTTGGTTTTTTTTGTCTGCAGGATATTGGGTATAAATAGAAGAGCAGAAGTGATGCTGAGGGATGAGCCTGAACTCAAGCCCTGGGAGTGAAAAGCTGTACTTGAGGCTGACTTTGTGTTTCCATGCTGGCTGTGAGAAGCTCTTGGCCTGGTGAAAAGTGTATTTACACAAATTTAATCCACCAGCAATTTAAACCCACATTTTAACTGGCAAAGCACATCTGTACCAGGTCAGCTCTTTGTGGCAGGTTCCAGATTTCTCATCTGGCCTGAGACCACTCTTGGCATTTTGTCTAACAAGGGTGGGAAGATTGGTGAAGGTTTAAGGAATATTGGCTAAACCAGCTGTTTCAGTGTTTGTGTAAATTACTCAGAGGCTTTCCTTAGTTATCCAGTGCTCTGCATGAGTTACTCTGCAGCACTCAGGAGTCACTGCAGCAGAAAGGTGCACAGAGGGCACCCCTCTCTCCTTCTTGAGAGCTCTGCTTTGTCCCTCTGAGTGCCTTCCAGACACCTGCAGGGGCATCTGAGCATCTCCTCCCTGACCCAGGCATGGCACCTCTCACCTTCAGTATCAGGTGTGCAAAGTTGGCTATTGTGAAAAGCATACTTTGATTTTTAAACTAATGTGGATGTTACAGCCAGGCAGTGACCATGGAACCAGCATTGTTTGCTACATGCTGCCCCTTGGAGAGCTGCAAGTGTATTTTTTTTAAATGTAATGCTCTAGTACAGACAGAACATTGTGCAGACAGTACATTGGAATTAAAGCATCCTTCTCATTGAAAATCTCATTTTACTGAGCTCATTTGCTTTGTATTCTTTCCCCTCTCTTCCCAGATATTCAACCTCATGAAGTATGACAGCTACAGCCGCTTCCTGAAGTCAGACATCTTCCTAAACCAGAAGAAGAGTGAGGAGCAAGAGGAGAACTCCCCAGAGGCTCAGACTGCAGCTAAAAGAGCATCCAGAATTTACAACACATGAGACACAATGGATCTCCTCAGGAGAGGCCATACAATAAGGAAATTACACTCAGGAACAGTCTAGGTTCATAGCAGTTGCATTTAGCTCAGAACCTTTTTAGGAGATACTTACCTTCTTAATTGCTTGAATGACTAATTGTTTTTGCATGATAGCTATTAACCAGGCACCCATGGAAGGACTGTTCCCCAGCTAAAAGGCTGAGGTATTCCTCCCTAGCATGAATTGCCTTTCATACTTCACAAGTTAAAATGCTTTAAAGTCTTTTATTTTCCTTTGTGAGGCATCTTGGTGATGAGAAACGGGAGATAGCGTGGTTGGGTTTTTATTTTTTGCCTTGTAATTTTTATTTGGGACTAGCTTTTACATCCTGAACTGCTGGGAGAAGCAGCTGAGGAGAACATTTCACATTAGTTTGTGGGTGAGTCATTCACAGCAAATTTAATCATAAAGGGACAGCATCTTTCAGGGTTAAGCTCAGTAGAATCCAATCCCTTCCTGTGTGACTTTGTTCTTTCAGGGTGATGTCTGTTTTGCTTTGCCTTTATTGCTGAATCAAAACACTTCCCTAGTCATGATTTTCATTTTTGTTCTCCTAAATTTCCCCTTTTTTTTTGCAGTAGACAATCACCTTCTTCAGAGGATGGGATAACCTCTACTCCCTTGGGCACAAGGGCTCTAAAAGAGGCAGAATCTCTGAAGAGCTCCTAACTGCCATTAGGAAATGTGACAGCAAATGAGTAAATCTCCCTCTCAGGGCACACTGGTCTCAGCAAAGCCTGGCTTTGTCCCTCATACCAGTGTGACATCAGGTGCTGCTATCAGGAAGCATCTGGTCTCTCCCAGGTCTCCTGACCAGTCCTGCTCTGGGCACCAGCAGTGCTTTGGCCAAGGACCAACACACCAAATCTGCTTTTGTTTTACTCTTTTTTTTTTTTTTTTTTTTCCTGCTAAAATCACCCTGCAGAATTTTTTTTTTGCCCCACTCAAATATTTCAGGGTTTCCTAATTGTGATTTTGGAGAGCTGCAGTGGAACAGGGAGTTGGGTTTGGGGTTCACCCACTCAGATCAAGCTCAAGAGCAAGGGGAGTTTATTTCTGCCCTGTGCAATCAAAGGTTGGTAGAAAAAGACCAATTCCCATTCCCAATGAACATTCCATGCTGTCCTGGGAATGTGTCAGCACTGCAAAGCACATTTTGGCATAGAGGTTTTCGTGTGTTCATGTATTTTTTGATTAATTCACTGCAGTTGTTACTAAATTGCAGTTTAAGCTGGGAAAGTGTATTAGCTACTTGCTCTATTTACAAGCTTCACAGCTGTAGTCTGGCTGTTTCCCACTCTCTCATTATTTACTCTTCCATTTTTTGCACTGCTTGTCTTGAACTTTTGTTTATGTGCTGGCTAATCTAAATGCACAGTTGGCTTTTGAACATTTTGTACTTTTTTTTTTTTTGTCAGAAAGGCCAGATATGTTTCATACATTGCTGTCACAATCAATGTTTAAAAATCTAAGTCTAGTTTGTAATTTTTGAGAATGCAGACTCACTTGGTAGACTTGAGTATTTCTTTTAACTCTGAGCCACTCTTGCAGGTATTGTGTAAGGAAAATGGTTTCCATGGGCTTTTCCCTAGTTAAAAGTGGGGATGGAAGTTCTGATTCTTCCCCTAGAGCTTCATGCCCTGTTCATTTTTAGGAAATCAAAAGAAGAGGTCAGTGCCTCCATAACATGCATGTTGCAAGGTGTAATTCTTATGCACTGAGTTAATGTTCTTTTTATGCTCTTGAAAGATTTAATGGTGAAGTCTCATTACTTCAGGCACTTTCAGTGGTATTTGACCTCATGCTTAAGCTGTATTTCAATGTTTTACTGAATAAGAATGAACTAAACATGTGCATGATTTTATTTTTTTCCTTCTGCTGGGGCCTTGGAAATGGGACCATCCAGTTCTGGACTTGCCAACTATTTGTAATCTCAGGATTGCCTCTTTTGAAAATCCACTGTAAAAACAAAGCTCCTAATGCCTGCCACAGCAGAGGACAGAACTTCTGATAGCATTGAAGCCCTTGGGAGTGGGCAGCTCAACCAGTTTAGGACTAGGGATTTGTATTCTCCCAGTGTTTGCTGCATTAATCTTAGTGATACTGAAAAATTCAGCATGGGGACGTTCATGGGAAAGATGCAGAACGAGCTCTTACCACATTCATCACATGGATGCACAGTAGATTCATTTTTAATCATATTGATTTTAAAAATGCATGAGCAAGGCAGGAGAGTCTTTGACTGTCATGTTTTAAAAGGGTAATAATAGAAAACAAAACCAGGAGCCTTCTGAACAAAGGTGGGGTGTTAAAGAGAGACAATAAGTTTGTAGCTGCTTATGAACAATATTTCCTTGGCAATATGTTCCCTTTCAGGTCCTGTCTTTGCTTGCTCAGAGCAAATGCCCCACAGGAGTAGACACAAAGGTGCTTTACACTACCCCAGGATGAAAGTTACTGAAATGGAAATGGATCTTTTAGCAGCATCTCTAAATCCTATCATGTTTATTTCAATACCTATTATGTTTCTAACCTAAGGTACCTTAACCCAAAAAATTCTTCATCTTTGAGTTGCCCTTTTACCTCAGAGGTAAAGAGTTGATTGCACCATTCTTGTTGTGGTGCCTGGGTTTGTTTGATTTCTCTACAACACCCACGAATAGACTTGCAATGTGCAGAAAGCAAAGATGTTTTTCCTATTCATTAGATTATCTGTATTTTTCACTAAAAGGGCAATCAAATTAAACCCATGCAAGCAGATGTCTGTAATTGCAATTTGTGTATATGTGGGGAAAATTGGTATTACTACAACCTTGCTCCACGTGGCACAGAACAAATCACACAGACAGAAAAAGAACTGTTTCCCTGGGAGTAAATCCTTATTCCAGGAACTGTAAATATTGCATCCAACCTCAGGCTGTAAGTGGGTGCTCAGAGTTGCTTCATGTAGAGATTAAAGATAGGATCTACTCCCTCTCATAGAACTTACACTGAAGGTATGAGCGCACAAAACAAGCAAGAGAAGTTTCATGCCTGATTGCATGCCTTAAACTCTACCCTATTTTGTGTTTCTCAGCTAAAAAAAAATAAAAAATATTCTACAAATACACCAAATCTATGTGCTGACAGGTGTTTTATGTTCTGAGCAGAGTTGGGGTTGAGATGGCTTCATGTCCCATGATGTTCCCATGTTCAGCTCTCACAGTTTACACTCTGCCCTCGTGTGTGGGGTTTTTTTTTTTCTTGGAAGAAGGAATGGCACAGTGGGGCTCACTTCTGCCTGGGCTCTGAACAAATTGCAGTGAGTCAGGGGAAGGTGGACAAGGGAAGATGCTTCTTGTGCCTGCTCCATCTCCATTTCTTTTGTTCCTGCTGCATTTCTTTCATTGCACTGATGTGGAGAAAGAGAGTTTGAAAAATCAGAGTGGGGGGGAGAGAAAAAGATTTTAATGTTCCTGTCTGGATAGCGGTTTGGAACGTGCTTGGTTTTTTACTGACAATTCAGACATTTTAAGTGGGCTAAAAACTGTTTATGTCAGTGATGCAGAGAGGTCCTGTATAATTGTGTGACTGATCCAAAGATGAAAAGTGGTATAAACTCCCTTTTATAAATTGTTTATAACTCTTTTCATCCTAAAGCAGGGCAGCAAGCCCTACAAAGGGATGCATTTTTGGCCCAATGTCCCCCCTGACAAACCAGAAGCCCTGTTTACATGACAGCGATGATTTCCCCATGCCAGGGGCAGTTCCTCTTGTTTGCATCCAGCACAGCTCATGTCCCAGGGCTCTTGGCAAAGCCGCGGTGCAAAGCGAGCTGTGGGGCATCCTTTATCCCATCCTTGATCCCATCCTTTATCCCATCCTTGATCCCGAGGATTTCTGGGACTTTGCTGTGCTGCCACGCAGCTGCAGCCGCGGTTCCCATGGCTCCCGTCTGGCTGTAATTAAGGGAAAGATGCTTCTCATCAGGGCTCTTCTGTCCTCACCGATCCTGCCCAAATCCACGGCAGCCAGGAGTTCAAAAGTGCCCCATTCCCATTCCGAGGGGCTCGGGAAGAGGCAGGGAAAGCGGCTCCTGGCAGGAGGAACGGGAGCATTGCCAACATTAGCAGCACCCTCTCCTGGCTCTCGGCTAAACAACTCGCAGGGATTCGGGGCTTGGAAAGAGATTCCCAGCAGGGGAAGGTCTCAAGCTGCTTGTTCCTCAAATGCAGCGCACTTGGTGCCCTTTCTGTCCGCAGGAAATGCAGCTCAGAGACAGCAAAACTCTGCTGAAGTGGCTCTGCCGTCAGCTGATGCTGCTCTGATCAAAACTTGGGGGGATCCCCGTGCACTAAGATTAAAATTGCTCTGAAAGTTGGCATGGTAGAGCAGATAGCACTCTGATAACATGCTTTGTGACACAAACCTTCACCCCTGCTGTGTGCTGTGCCCAGCTGAGCCCCCAAAGTCAGGACATTTCCTGCAGGAAGCAGTGACCAGGATGCTGACAGCTCTTACCCCTGTTCCTGCCACACTCTATGCCTTGAGAAGGCTGCCCTAGAACAGAGGCTGAACTGAGCTAAAGAATAAAGTAGGGATTTGTTAAAAGGTCTCCATGGATCCGCCTTGGACAGCACAAGAGCCCAGACAAGATGAACCAAAATGGTCCCAAAATGCACAACTGGTCACAGGGTCTCTCACTTTTATCCGTTCTGCTCCATTTGCATCTTGGATTTAATTGTCCTATTCCAGCTTTAGCCCCTGCAGTCCCACCCTGCTTGTTTTTCTCTCTCCAGCCCACGGGGTTTGTGCTCTTGGGCTGAGATTTGGATCATTTGTCCTTGGTGCCCAGCTGGAGCAGGAATTGTTTTGTCTCCCTGCTCTGTGCACAGAGCTCAGCATCCCCTGATGTGAAGCCCAGACCCACACACTAAAGCAGCACAGAATGGGAAAAATAGAAAAGCCAAACCTGAGGCATCACTGCAACCTTTCCAGAGGTGATGTGCCCAAAATTGAACCCTGCACCTGCCTGAGCCCTGTGTACTCTCAGGCTCTTGTTTCACCTGGCACAGAGCTCTGCAAACCAGCAGGAAAGGCTGGCTGGGAAGAGCAGAGCTGTGGGCTCAGGGCTGGGGATGGGGATTTTGCACTGCTCTGTGCCTCAGGCAGGCACCACCACTGCTGTCAGGGGGGTGATGCCAGACACGAGGCTCCTGTTTTCTTTGCCATACAAATTTCATGCAGAAACTGCCAGTTTGTCCCCTTGCTGGAGCATGGCAGCCCCTGGGGGCACATTTTCCCCAAGGCATCCATGGGGGATTGTGGTGGTCAGTGTGCCCTGGACAGGGTGACACATCCAAGGGTGACACGTCCAAGGGTGACACGTCCAAGTGCCAGGCTGCACTTCAGCTGGCAGGAGCTGAGCTCAAGCTCTATCAGCATTAGCAAATGTGGTTTTCATCAGGCCTATCTCAGCTGGTGAACCATTTGATTAGAGAGATTTCAAGTGTTTTTCCATGTCATGACTAAGATGAGATAGGAACTTGAAATGTTTGACCAACTTAGGTTAACAATGGCAGCACTGAGGCTCTCCCAGAGTTACCAAAAACCCCACTGACTTGGCAACAAATTGAAACCTTTCAGGTCCTTTCTCAAGCTGCAGTCCAGAGGAACATCTGAACATAAATTTTTCTTACTTCCTGTTCTGTATTTACTGATTTCATCATTTTTCCAAGGTTTGAATATTAGGTTTAGACATTTTTTACACCCCTGCACTACACTCAACCTAAACATATCCTTTAGGCATACCTGAGGTGCCACAGAGCTGGATCTGACAGCCAAGAGCAGAGAGAAGCTCATGCCCCTCTTAGTCTGTAAAGAGACACCAAACAACATGAAACCCCAAAACAAGAAGGACAAAAGGCAACGCTGCTACAGATATCACTGAGACTGAGAACCTGTCAGGGGCAGAGTTTTGGTGCAAGTCATTCCCTGGAGGGGTGGGAAACCCATCTCTGTTGCTTTTCTTGCAGTGTTCAGCCAGCCACTGCTAAAAGCTGTTCTCAACATCCTGACCAGGCTGCTGGGAAAATCCCCAGACCTGTGGGGTTAAAATGACAATCTAACCTCATAATGAAGATAATTGGGCTCACAGAACCCTGCCTCTGACTGCTGCTCACTCCACATCTTGGACACCATTTCTCCTTAAGGGAGTATGAAATTACCAGGGTTTTCTTTAAAGCAAATCTTTTATCCTGGAGCCAGGAGGGTACGAGCTGCGTGTTTCATCCTTTCATTCCTTTCCCCCACCCACTTCCTTTCCTACTGTAGAGCAATAAGTGAACTCTTTGTGATCTCTGCTTTCAGGAGGTTCCATTGCCCAGGCTGCTCCCTGGATTATCAGAGACTTCCCAGCTAACAGATGGCTGGAAGTGACACCAGCGCTGCAAGGAATTAAGGAAATTATTTCCATCTCGGGACTGCTCTCATTCCCTGCCTTCTGCAGCTTTCAAACATTTTCCATCCACTCAGATGAAAATTTGTGTATCATTTACGGAACACGAACAAAATCCCTCTGAAGCAGAATTTCCAGCCTCGGGGCGAGTTGTTGTTTTTGGAGTCATCACTGAGCAAAGGCTTGAGGGAAATCCTATCCTCTGTAGCTGGGCCAACAACACTGCAAACTTAAAGATGATCTGTCTTTTTCTGAGCTCAAGATTAGGCAAGGAACCAGCCTCTCTCTACTGAGCCAGTAGCAGCAGTCACAAAAACTACTGAGTGTGGCAATTTTTTGGGGGTAATTGTTTGCGTTTTTTATTTTGATTCTTTCTTCTGGTTGACTAAAAATTCCCTTTCGTGTGCAGGCGTGGAATATTCTTCTGTGAGAGGAGAGCTGCCAAAACCTGAATCAGTCTTTTTTTTTCTTCTTCTTTCATTTTTGAAAAAGAGAGGCTACAAGTTAGGGAAACAGAACTGGGAAGTGCTGAGCCTTTTTCAGGGCTCAGCATTTTCAAAGAGGGATGCCCAAGGATGCAGCTTGCCCCCAGAGGGGTGGGAGTGAGAGGGAAAGGGAAAGCTGCAGGGCTGGGAACTGCCAAAGGTAGATTCTGTTCAAGGTTTCAGTGCTAAGGGTCAGCTGTCCTTGTGTATGTAACTGATGTCCCAACAGGGCTCTCAAACTGCACAGAAAAAGGAGGGGGAAGATCAGTTTATATTTTTATATTTATCAGTTTTAAAAGGCATTCATGGTGTGCTAAATAAAATTGAGAAAGGCATAGTAGTAACTAAAGTGACACAGACAAAGTAAAAGTCTGCATTCAGCCAAGTTCCAGTTTTGGTCCCAGGGGAGCTGTAGCCATAACCTGAAAACCATTATTTACCTCACTGTTGATTCCTAATTTGCCTCTGGGTGGGTGCAGCTGGGAACTGAGATCTCCAGAATCATGATATGGGGATGTCCTGGCAATTTTAATGTTATTTATGTGGCAGCAATCTTCTATTGAGCAGCATTTTGCTTCAAGGCACGTCTTGCCTCACCAGGGTGGGAGATTTATGAGCATCTGGAGCACAGCAGAACGGAGCACCCACTTCCCAGAGGATGTGCAGACATCCCTCCCACCCTCTCTTTGGTCTTTGTGGCCTCCACCCTGCTCCTTCACCCTTCCCTTTTGCACAGGCATAACTTACACCAGGATTATTACTTTTTTCTCCCTCTTCATATTCTCCTTTAAAGCTTGTAAATACAGTGGGTAGGAGTGGTTGTACCTCTGGACCACAAACCCTCCTAAATACCTTATAAAAACCACCAATTTTCAGCATGGGAAAAAAGACAGTGATAGGAAAGAGAAGCCATTGTTACTGAGCTGAGAAAAGGAAAATCAAGCTCACAGTGTGGTGAGCATCACTGTTTTCCATGTAACCTGTTCCACGATTTTTTTCCCCCTGACCCTGGGCTGTGCTACACAGTTCTGGTGCTTTAAGAACAAAGGGAAGGGTTTTGCCTGGGGGTATTTTTTGGTTATATTCTTTGCCAACAAGACCAGAAGCTGAGGTTTCAGTTTGCTGCAGCTGTGCTGGTGTGGATGGGGCTGTGGCAGGAGCAGCTCTGGCTGTGCCTTGCAGGGAATCCTTCCTGGGAGCCTGCAGGTGCCACAGGTTGGCTCTGCCCCGGCTCCCTTGGCTTGGGAGGATTTGCAAACGTGTTCCACCAAGGCTGCATCTTTTATTTCCACAGATAACTGCCCCATCTTTTATTTCCACAGATAACAGCACTAATTTAAACGTGATTTAATCAGGTGACAGCTTTTGTATCTGCTGCAGGTTCATTGAATTAACACCATTTAATAGATTTGCTTTTTGGGGACCTGTCTCTGATGCCTGTTTGGACTGACAGAAGCCAGAGATTCAACCTCCACCATGACATTAATGCTGGGATTTTCAGAGGCTTAAACAGCACCTAAACCTGCAGCTGGGGCCGGAGGGGACATTTTGCTAAATGTTCTCCTTGCTGCAGGATGGAGCCCTGGTGGCCTCAGCACAGGGAGGACAGGGACCTGTTGGGCCAGAGGAGGCTTGAGGATGGTCAGGGCTGGCAGTGAGGAAAGGATGGGAGGGTTGGGGTGTCAGTCCAGAAGAGGAGACTCCAGAGGGACCACAGAGCCTCTTTCAGCCCCTAAAGGGGCTCCAGGAGAGCTGGAGAGGGACTTTGGACTGGGGCTGGAGGGACAGGACACAGGGAATGGTTCCCACTGCCAGAGGGCAGGGCTGGATGGGAAATTGGGAAGGGATTCTTCCCTGGGAGGGGGGAAAACCTCCATTCCCAGTGAGCTCTGTGCAAGGGGGACACGGCAGAGCAGAGACCCCAAAATCTCCACGGCACCCTCAGGACCCCAAATCCCCATTGTGGCAGCAGGACCCTCAAACACCCATTGTGGCCAACAGACCCCAAACCCCAGGACCCCCAAACCCCCATGGCAACCCCTGGACCCCCAAATCCCCATCATGGCACCAGGACCCCCAAATCCCCATCATGGCTCCAGGATCCCCAAATCCCCATCATGGCTCCAGGACCCCCAAATCCCCATGGCAGCTCCAGGACCCCCAAATCCCCATCATGGCTCCACGACTCCCAAATCTCCATCACTGCCCCGGGACCCCCAAATCCCCATCGCGGCCCCGGGACCCCCAAATCCCCACGGCAGCCCCGGGGCCCCCGGCCCGTGCAGGGCCCCGAAGCACCGGCAGAGGGCGCGCTGGGGCCGCGCGGGGTGCGGCGGATTTTGGGGCGTTTTTGGGCATTTTGGGGTCCCTGAGTGTTATTTAGGGCTTAGGGGATCTCGGTGTTTTATTTAGGATTTAGGGGTCCCTGTGTGTTTTTTGGAGATTAGGAAATCTCAGTGTTTTATTTAGGGTTTTGTGGTCTGTGTATGTTATTTGGGGCTTAGGGGATCTCAGTGTTTTATTTGGGGTTTTGGGGTCTGTGTATGTTATTTGGGGATTAAGGATCTCAGGGTTTTATTTGGGGTTTAGGGACACCTTCCACTGTCCCTGGTTGCTCCAAACCCCGTCCAGCCTTGCCTTGGACACTTGCAGGGATGGGGCAGCCACAGCTTCTCTGAGCAAGCTGTGCCAGAGCCTGATAACTCTCAGAGAAACCAAACCAAACCCATTCCTTCCCTGGGAGGAGAGTTGTGGTAGACCCAGATATGACATTTTTTGTGGCCACCAAGGCAGCAGTCCCAGTGAAAATTACCTGGACTTTCCAATCGTGCTCATGACCCTGATTCTCTGCCTGTGACATTTTTGGTAGCACTGAGAAGAGCTGATATCATGGGGGTGCAAACACTGATCACTGGAGATCCCCTTGTGCTATCTGAGGCTTTTTGCAGCTCAGGAGGACCCCATGTACCCCCTGTACCTGCTGGGGGCAGAGGGACAGAAATGTGGGATCCTGAGCCTGCTGAGTACCAGGTGAGCATGGGGGGCTCCCTTGCTGTCCCTGTGCTCCAGGCTCCCCTGCATGGTCAGCAGCACAGCTCAGGTACTGAACACAGACAAAATGAATGTATCTGTGGAGGGAATCAGAGCATTTCTGTTCCTGACCAGCAGCCACCTTGTGTATGATACTTAATTTGACTTTTGTGGTATTTTTCCTGCACCCTGGATGCTCGGCTGTGCATTTGCTAGTGGCTCCTTGTGCTTTGGAAGCTGCCATGGGATGAAGGTGGGCAGGTGAGGCACTTTGGAATAACCACACTGGTTTAATGTGTCCAAAACACGTGGCAGTGTCAGCACTGTGCTTGTGTGTAGCCATGATATTTTCTGAAAAATCCTTTCCTTAGGATTTTTCCTCCTGAGAAGCTGAGAGGCCTCAGGAACAAAATGTAACCAATGGTTATCTGCTGCTGTGGAATGCAACAGGGGCATCTGGGATTGGGCTCATGTGTCATGTGGTTGTTTCTAATTAATGGCCAATCACAGTCAGCTGGCTCAGA
Organism: Agelaius tricolor; assembly: GCF_023055355.1. Lineage (NCBI taxonomy): Eukaryota > Metazoa > Chordata > Aves > Passeriformes > Icteridae > Agelaius > Agelaius tricolor. The sequence continues at coordinate 9,060,045 of NW_027269282.1, read as the reverse complement.
CTCTCTGAGACACGAGCTTTTGTTATCATTTTCCTTTTCTATTCTTAGCTAGCCTTCTGATGAAATCCTTTCTTCTATTCTTTTAGTATAGTTTTAATGTAATACATATAATAAAATAATAAATCAGCCTTGTGAAACATGGAGTCAGATCCTCATCTCTCCCCTCATCCTCAGACCCCTGTGAACACGGTCACAATTGTGCTGCCCTTTAGTTTCCAGAATGAAGAGTGAGGAGGCTGCTTTAGTACCTTACAGAGCACTTCCCTTGGGGATGGGCAATGTTGGCAAAGTGCCCCAGAGGTGCCCCAGGGCTGAGCAGGTCCAGGTGCATTCACTGCTGACAGGGAGCAGCTGTGAGCAGACACAAGGAGCCACCACTGCCCTCCCAGAGGGAGCAGCACATTCCCTGTGCTTCCAGCCACCTGCCAGGGAGCTCAGAAACCTGGGCCCAAAAACAGGAAAAGAAACAAAAAAACAGAAGCCCCGAGAGCTGAGTTCTGAGGGAACTTCACAGCTTGACAGCTGCTTTGTTCTGTGCCAAGAGGGTCACACCTGCCTGCTCCACTGCTCACCTGGGGAAGTTTGCATGGAAGGAGAGCCAAGTGTGAATCAGAATATTCATCACAAACACCCGTGGCACTGCTCCCAAATCAGCTTCACATGTACTGAGAAATGTGGGTCCTGTCCTGCAGCTCTGCCCTTTCCCTCCCATGAGTGCAGCAGTGACAATTTTTTATTCTTTCTCCATCTCTTCTTTAGCACCCACTTCCAATATTCTTCTTCCTGCACTCCAGGCATTTAATCCCCCTGCTGTACTCCAACTTACAAATGATTTAAAAAAGAATCAGAAGCAGTGAGTGATGTAACTGTGGCCAGACCTGGTCAGGGAGCGTTTGCTTGACGTTTCAAGCTGGTGATTATGACTGAAATCTCAGTATCTGAGCCACGAGCCTCTGGTGGAATCCAACAGTGAACGTGCCACGTGAGGCAAGTGTTTGACATCTGCAAATGGGTGCCATCTGTCTCTCCCTGTAAGAGCATTAACTGTCTAAAAAAGGAAAAGAGATGCATGGAACTTGGTCTGAGGTCAGAAGAGTGTGAGTGAGATCAGGGGTTTCTGATTGTAAAGTAAAATGGGGGATAGATTCACCCATAAGGTGAATATTTATCTAAGGTCTCATAAGCTCTTAAAAGTCTGTAACATACCCAAGATAACTCAGCTACCATTGGAGGCATCAAATCAGTAAGATAGCTTCTGTTGCAGTGTTGGAAACAAAAAGGTTCAATTAAAAGGCAAAATAACAAACAGAGAAAAGCTGAGCCAAGTGTAAGAAGTTCTTGCTCCTATTAAAACACCTCCCAAAAGCAATCAGTTTCTTTGTTCACTTCTTTTTCTAGTGAATTGCCCAAGCAGGATCTTTTGGCTTCTGTCCAATTAGCTGTCCCTAAGTTTAAGGTGAAGTCCCTGAGGCCTCTGAGATGGCTTTTTCACTTTGTCAAGGAGAAAACTTCCAGGCTTCTTTCCTTTTTGAGGGGACAAAGGATAGTTTTGTCACTCCATCAACAAAAAGCACATTCCTATACCCCCCAGCTCTTCTTGGGAACTGGGGGGGAGATAATTGCAGGTAACATGAAGTCACACCTGTAGATTTGGGGGAATTTGGGATGCACAGGCAATCATTGAGCCCAGCCTTCTTTTTAGGGCCAGACCAAGGCCTTTTCTAAATGAGGAACTGAGTAACATCAGAACAGAAAATTTTGACTCAGCTTTTTGCAATTCTACTTCTGCTCCCAATCCCTGGAGCAGGGACCAGAGCCCTGCTCTGTGCCAGGAACAGCTCCTTGCTTCTCTTTTCAGGACACACTTTGCTCCCGTGGTCAGGAGCAGTGGGGCTGGTGTGTCCATGCTCATCTTTCCCTTCTGGACTTCTGGGCCAGAGGAACTTCAGCTCTGCTGGGCTCCCCTGCCTGGCTCTGCCTTGTCAGGGATTTGGGACTGCCTCTGTTCTCAGGTGTTACAAGCCAGCACTTACCCCAGTTGCACAAGAACTCCTTTTTTAAAAGGCTTTACACCACACATAAAGGCTTTACACCACACATAAAGGCTCTACATCACACACAAAGTTTAAAGGCTTTACACCACACTTGGTCCAGGATTTGCTGGCTGGAGGGGACCCTGCTCTGTGGGCCCTGAGGCAGCTCAGAGAGGATTTGCTGAGCTCTGGGTGCTGTAGCAGGACTGCTGCTGTGTCCTGGCACACTCTGGACTGTTTCTAGCACAGGACAATGTGCTGGAGCAGTGGCACCCCTTGAACAGCACAGAGGAAGAGATTTGCAGTGCAATTCACTTTGCTCTTGCTGTGAGTGTTTGTTCCTGTCTGCTCATGCACTCAGTCTTACAGGAGAGCATCCTTCTGGGGTTTGATGCAGGCTGGGCACATCCTGAGCACCTCATCTGACATCAGGGGTGTGACTGTCCCCCAAACTATCCAAAAATTCTTTTTAAAAGAATCTAAAGGTTGGTAGATAAGGTGGGTAACTAGTGAAGCCTACACATTACTGAAAACTATGTTTCCTCTCCCTGGAGGATCCCAGGATAATGCAAAGTTGTGTATTAAACAGGATGGAGAGTTTTGCTGAAGAGAGAACTGCCTTGGCCCCACTGCAGGCAGTGATGACACGGTGCTGGAACCCAGGACATTGCTCTGGTTGCCCTGGAGGACTTGAGGCCCTGGCAAAGGGCTCAGAGACCTTGGCACAGAGTCAAGGATACCTGTACCTTCAATTTTAGCCCCTGGGAACAATTACCAACTTTGTGTGAGGAGTTACAAGCCACAGGAGTTTAAGTAGAATGACAGTTAATTTGCCACAGGGTGGAAAAGTAGAATTTTGGGGATTTAGAATGGGGGTTCAAGAGGCAAGATGGAGGAATTGGGGCTTGCCTTGTCCTTCTTCTTCTTCTTCTTGTCCTGCATCTTCTGCTGTGATGGTGGCACTTTTGGATTGCTTTAGAGTAGAGACAGACTATCAAACATAGGTGATAGGTATTGGAAAATTATTGTAAATAAAGTACACGTAGTTCTTAGTATAAAAGACTAACACCACCCCAAGGGTGGTCAGTGTGCCTCAAACCAACCTGCCAGACAGACCTCAGTGGGTTGGAGAGAGAATGTTATAGATAAGAGAAAACAAACAACTTTTGTGGAAAATGCCAATCACTTGTTTTTAAAATTTTAAAAGTTTAATAGTAATAAAATGGTTATAAAAATAGTAATGCAATTAGAGTAATAATAATTTGGACTATTTGAATTAGGACAATATGAGACAATAGAAACAAAGAGTTACAGATGTCCAGGTACCTCTTTCTGGGCAGCACAAGCCTGAAAAAGGACCCACGGTAACAGAGGATTAACCCTTAAAAACAATAGCCTGTTGCATATTCATACACCTCATCCATGATGCATAAATTCCATTCAAACACAGGATTCTGTCTGGTCATCCTCAGCTTCTTCCTGGCTGACTGAGGCAGGAAGAAGTTCATTTCTCCTGATAATGGGCAATAAATTCTCTTTCTCTGAAAGATTCAGGTGTCCTGTGGCTGCTGTCTCAGGGCGAGTCCTTTCTTTAGGAAAAAAAGTATCCTACATAGCATAGTTTCTATTTTAACATTTTGTTGTAACCTAAAGCTGTATTTAACACACTACTTAAGAGAATTAATACAGCATTACTTTCTAACACAACACATGTAATATTCATTTGAATATTTGCAAAAAGCCAATCATAAAATACACATTTTTCACACCTTGAAAACCAGAGCTGAGGAATCTCAACTTCTTCTTCGGTCGCTGGGAAAAAAGACTCTTTAATACCTCAGGAACCATTCTAGCAACACAAAACCCGAGACCACGGCATAGGAAGGAGCACGGCAAAGAGCAAAGCTCCAGTTTCAGGCTGCGGGAGCAGAACCAGACCCTCCCGTTAAAGCAGGAATGCGGGGCTGTTCCTCCCAGCTCCTGGAATTCACCCATCCCGCGCAGCGCTCGCACATCCATGGAGCGCCATCCGCAATTACAGGCGAAAAGCTGCTGGTGTCTCACTTGAACCGGGAAACGCTTTGGGGGCCAGCAGGGTTTGATAAGGAGAGGTTTGAGGCTGCAGGTTTGAATGGAAAGAGGGAACTCTTTACGAGGGCAGCAGCAGCAGCTGTTTCACACAGCTCCGCTTTGGGCCGGCACAGCGTGGGCAGCACCGCGGGCTCCTGACCTGGGGACAGAAGAACTCAGCGGAGCCAGCTGGGCTCCTCCTGCTGCTGCTTTCTGTCCCCTGGGCAGGGCAAGGCAGCTCTGCAGTGCACATGGCTCTGTCTCTGTCCTTCGGCTTGCTCCTGTCCTCCACCTTCTGCTGGGATGGTGGCACTTTGGGATTGCTTTAGGGTAGAGACAGACTGTCCGACATAGTTATTGGAAAATTATTGTAAATAAAGTACACGTAGTTCTTAGTATAAAAGACTAACACCACCCCAAGTGTGCCACGAACCAACCTGCTGGGCAGATCTCAGCAGGTCAGAGAAAGAATGTGTTAGATAAAAGAAAATAATCTTTGTGAAAAATGCCAATCACTTGTTTTTAAAATTTTAAAAGTTTAATAGCAATAAAATGGTTATAAAAATAGTAATGCAATTAGAGTAATAATAATTTGGACAAATTGAATTAGGACAATGTGAGACAATAGAGACAAAGAGTTACGGACAGTCCGGGTACCTTTTTCTGGGCAGCACATTTGTACCTGGGGGCAGTGACCTGCTCTGAACACTCACAGACAAAACCCAGCCCCTGCTTGTCTGCAGGGACTTACTGATCCAGGTTTGCCTGGAACATATCCCCACAACTGTCACTGTGATATTTTCTGAAAAATCCTCTTTGCCCAGGATTTTCTCCTGGGAAGCTGAGAAGCCTCAGAGAGGAATGAAAACAATAATTATCTGATTGCTGCTCCTGTGTTTGCTGCTTTGGAATGTGGCTTGGACATTGTTTACCAACAGGTGAATGCTTGGTTGGTTCCATGTGAATTATTTTTAATTAATGACCAATCATGGTCCAGCTGTGTCAGACTCTGAGGAGTCAGTCACAAGCTTTCATTATCATTTCTTGCTAAGCCTTCTGATGTATCCTTTCTCTTTCTTTAGTATAGTTTTAGTATAGCATAATATGATTATGATATGATATGATATAATATATCAACCTTCTGAGAACATGGAGTCAAATTCTCATCTCTCACCTCATCCTGGGGACTTCACAAACACCACACAAAACAACTGTGGCCCAGGGTGTATCTGAAAAATTTTGGAAGGATGACTAGTAAAAAAATTAATTTTTTCCTCTGCCAAATGGGACAAGGAAAGGCTTTTTGGGGAAAATTCCTTTCCAGGAAATCTTTTTGATGCTTTAAAATTTTTTCTCAGGTACTCCTAGCAAGGCCACATTATATTTCTATGTGAAGGTACCATTATGTACACAACAGCACTGCAAACCATCAGGGCTGCAGCAGCAGGGATGACTCACAGCTCCATTACTTTGTGAGCACTGTGGCATCTCTGCATGCAAATTGCTACTGCCAGCCTCACATTTGAATTTGTGTGAGGCTCACACAGAGCTGTGGACACAGACCCTGCTCTGTGAGGGCTGCTGGGGGGCGGCTGCAATGGCCACTCACAGGGAGAGATTTGTTCTCTGCCTGAGAATTGTTTTACCCTCAAATGAAAAAATGACAGAGCAGGTAAAAGAAGGAGTGTTACAGTGGACAGAGAAGGGCTGGCTGGGAATGTTTCCTGTCCCACTCCTGACATGCTGCTCCACCAACCAGGGGGGGGTTGAGGGTGCTGCCCTGCTGTCATCTGCCAGAGAGCCTAAAGCACTGACCTGAATCCAGCTGATGGCCTCATGGATCACACCCAAAGCTCTTTAGCTCACAGTCAGGGCTCTGAAAACGTGCATGCAAGTGTTGGTGGATACCCTGGATTGATAAGGATCTCTGGCTCATCCAGGGCACCTGCAAGTATTCGCATGAATGCATTCAGAGTGGGCAAACGTTTATGAACACATTGAATAAATGAGAAGCCTTGGAGGGTGAGGGGATTGCAAATGCCCTCTGTATTCCTTCCACAAGCAGCAGTGTGCACAGCAATTACTCCATGATGTGTGATGGAGAAGGGACAATTCATCCCCCAGTGCCAAAGCTCTGCATGCAGCGGCCCCAGGGGGCAGTGGCTGGAGGTGTCCCCTGTCCCTGGGGACAAAGAGGAGCCCTGTGCTGCCAGAGCTCCTGCTGTGCCACCTGTGGCAGCCACATACATCCCAGCAGATGATTCCACCAAGGTATCTCCCAGTCCAAGCTGTGGAGCTGCTCCCTGGCTGCCCTTCCCCTGCAATGTGTGGGCTCTGGGCTGTTCAGGGCAGCCATGGCTTCTTGCTGGGAGCATTTGCTCAGCTCTGGCTGAAAGGAATCCTGCTGTTTCCATCATCTCTTGCCAAACTTGCCCTGGTGCTGGGCTGTCTGAAGGCAGAGCATCCCTCTGCTGACACACACAGTGAGGCAGTTTGGGTCTCCTTGGTTCTCCAGGGCTGGAGCCCATCTCCAACCACACTGAGGAAGCCAAGAGGCACGGGAATTCTTGGGAGGAATTTTTTATTGCAGCTTCCGACACTGTTTGTTCATTGTGTTAACTTAACTCACCTTTCACCTTGCTGAGCTAAAGCCCTGAAGGTTTTGGTGTCAGGAATCCCTGTCAGTCACAAGGGCAGTGATCTGCCTGCTCCAAATAGGCTGAGTGACGACTCCTGCCCTGGCTGCTGATCCTCCCTAATTGCTGCCACGTCAGCAGCCACAGCAGCCTGGCTGAGATGACATGGGACACTGTCATCCCTGCAAATTCCCTCTCACCTGAGCCCTCTGCGTTCTTGCTTCACATCTGCCCACCTTCTGTGGGGAGCTTTCAGGGCATAAAAGCAGCATTAATGGTTTGAGGGTCCCAGAGCTCAGCACAGGCATCTCCTGCTGGGATCTGTTTGTGCTGGCACTCAGCACCACAGGCTGTACCCTGGCACCAGGGTATGCAGTAGAGGAGAGCTGGGAGAGAGAGTTCCTCTGGAATACACACAGCTTCCAAACTCCTGGGAGAGAGAGTTCCTCTGGAATACACACAGCTTCCAAACTCCTGGGAGAGAGAGTTCCTCTGGAATACACACAGCTTCCAAACTCCTGGGAGAGAGTTCCTCTGGAATACACACAGCTTCCAAACTCCTGGGAGAGAGTTATTCTGAAATACACACAGCTTCCAAACTCCTGGGAGAGAGAGTTCCTCTGGAATACACACAGCTTCCAGACTCCTCTGCATCCTGCTGAAATGGAGGGCCCTGCCTCGACCCTGTGCCTGAGAACCTGCTACATAAAACACTGCAGAGTGTTTGGCATTGCTGAAAATCCACCTGAGCTGGGGCAAAGCCCCCTCTCCAGGAGCTGCAGGTGCTCTCGTAGGACTGTGAAACAACAGTGGTCAGACAGAGTCAGCAAGTGTGCCCTGCCCATCATCCCAGAATATCCAGGCTTCCAGGATGTCAAGGTTTGCATGCCAAAACTCTCTTTGCAATATACAGTGACTGCTACCTATTCTTCTGCTGCATGAATAGTTCCCTTATGTTCTGGGAAGCTGATGTTTGATATGATAATAAAGTCTGAGCTGTGGTTGGGTGTAGAAAAACTTAAAATTGAAAGGCTTTAATTCTGCTACATTTTAAAAGCTGATTATTATTTTTAGGTTGATTTTATTTTTTAAACCATTTTAAAAAGTTTGAGTTAGGAAGACTGCTTTGGTCAGGTTTAAGTGTCCAATTACCTAACTTATTCCAAAAGTACAACCACTCCAGGCAGGGACATCGCATTTGCTGGGTCCCCTCCAGAGTGAAGTGTGATGGGAGATCAAAAACTCAAATGCTTTTCAGTTTACATGGCATGTCCAACCCACTATTTCTCATTTGAGCTCAATGTTGCTCATTCATTAGGAGCAGGCAGCGTGCCAGGGGCTGATGATGGAGTGCCCCACTGAGACATTGCTGGGCTCTCAAACCAGATTTGTGGCTGGACCCTTAGTGAGGATCTAGACTTAATTAGAGATTGTCAGAAACTGCATGAGTGATGGCTTTTTTTTTTTTTTTTAATACCAAAGGCATTGTCAGGAGTAATAAATGATTGCAAAATGTTCCACGACCCCGCTGTGGCTGTCATCCACATACAGTGTAGTCTTTCTTTTTATTGATCAGAAACAGTAATATAATATAAAACAGTTCTTCTCTCAAGCCAAACTGCTGAGGTTTTCAGAGAAAAAGGCCATGGCCTGGCCTAACTTGCTGTACAGAAACCAGCTGTTGCTCCTGGTAGCTTGAGACAGGCCAGGGTGTCTTGGAGTACCTGGGAGAAAGGTGGGAATGGCAGAGCAGGGACTTTGAAAACCCAGAGGACATTAAACTGTGGAAAGGCAATCTTTTACATGGTGAGCTTCTGCCAAAATTTTATCTCCCAGTCAATAAAAGGTCTTATCACATGGATGTTCCCCTGAAATCAACCTTAAAGATGCCCAAGTGTATCAATGGGGGCTGGGCCAGGTTTTTCTTTACTATTTAAATAATTTGAGTACTGATTTGGCTGGTTGTAAAGGAGAGAGGCATCCTGCAATGGGAAAAGAGGAGAAAAAAAAATGCATATTGATGATGATGATGAAAATAATAATAATAATAAACTTCACAGTTTTAAGATGTAGAAATGAATGTATATTGAATGTGAAAAATGCAATTTTGTAAAAGTACACTGAGTTCAGCAGTTACCTGGGATTAAAGAAGGTGGGGGGAAATGAATCTCTTTGAAGTAGGATCAAGTTTTGCCTTGGGAAACAGCAGCTACAAGCTAATGGGATTTGAAAAAGATAAACCTAAAGTTCTGTTAATACAGACAAGCGAGAAATTAAAGAGTTAGATTTTCACAGAGACAACACAAATTGTGTCCCAGTCAGCTGGAGGTAAAAATGCTCAGCATTAACCTCAGCCCCCTGGACCTCTGTTCCAGAGAGGGATTGGTACCAAACTGCTTGGTCTTCAGGCAATTTGGATTAAGAATCTCAAACATCTCAACAGCTGTTTATTGTATGCAACCTTATACCTTCGATCCTATTTCTATTTAAGCCAGCATATCCTAACTCAGATTTCCTTCTTCTTTTTGCCCCCAACCCTGCCTTCCCCCACCCCCCCACCTCTCCCCCTTTAAAACAGTTATCAAAAAGTTATTTGGGAAATCCTGCCTTCAACCAAGTTTTCCAGGACCTGGAAAGAGGGAAGAGGCTCAGTGACTTCCCAAGGAGGGGCTCCTTACCCCATTGCCTGGGGAGCTGCTCTGGAGGCTGCTTGAGAGGCCACCAGCCCACCAGCCCTGGCTTCCAGGACAAGCCCCTGCAGGAGTACTTCAACGAGAGGCTGATGGAGCTGGGGAGCTACGAGAGCAAGAGGTGCAGCAGGAAACCCAGGGGCTCTGCAGAGAGGAGCCAGAGCCCCTTGCTGGAGCCCAGGGTGTGGCGGCGCAGGAGCGGCTGCGGCGCCGTGCGGGTGCTGGGCCAGGAGGGAGAGCAGCCCTGCAGCCCAGCACAGCAGCACAGCCACAGGGGAATGGAGAGCAAGGCTCAGCAGGAGATCCAGAACATCCTAAAGGTCTACTCTGGAGACTTCTTGGAGCTTTTGACAGTGCCCATCACTGCTCCTCTAGAAGCGCTGGTGCAGGAGAAGTGATGCTGGAGATGGTCGCAGATTTTCGTGCAGCCCTGGAAGAGTTGGGTCCTGCTCTGCACCACTCTGATTTTAGCTCTGATGCAGAAAGGGGCTTGTTTTGGGATTGTTCTTGATTAACATTGCATATATTTGTTTTCAGTTATTTCCTGGAAAGAATCGGCATGATTGAGCCGTAGGTGCAGTTATAGCAGTGTTCTAAACACACGCATGTTACAGCAGTGTACTCAACATATGCATGTATTCCTAGAATACTTAAGTTGCCTTCAAAAAAGCTGATTAGTGTCAGAGGAGTAGCTTGTTTCCTGCTGTGCACTTTGTGTTAATTAATCTGAGGAAAGGCTGTTGTATTCTGACTCTATTTCACTTCTTTTAAGCCCCTTGCTTTTATCGTGACACTGTGGCCCAACTGATTTATGTTCTTACTGTGACTTATTTCTGACACAGATGCAAATAGTTGATAAAAAATTACTGATTTTCAGTCATTGCCATGTAATTACGAGGTGGATCACTGCAAGAGTCTGATGCATGAGGAAGCAAACACAGACATAAGATCTACATTTAAATATGATCAGCCATTATGGTTTCATTTGCAGACTCAAAACCCCTTGACTCAAAAACCACCACAGGGGCAAAGAGGAAAAAATGCTGGATTTAAGTTAGAATGATGGAATTAAGTATGAAAGAAGGCTCCTTCCCTCTTTCCTTCTGTAAATACAAGAACCATATAGGGAATTCCTAATGTAATCTGAACTTCAAATTGTTTATTGTATTTTAATGTTTATCGTGGTCATGTAAGTATAAAATGTCAGCTGCAGCTGAATCTTTTTACTATGGGAAATGTCAATGTTTAATTCCACAGTGAATATCAGACCCAAATGAAGCAATGATTTTAAACTTCCAGAAAGATCTATTACTGCCTGTGGTATCGTCAGCAATAAATTCCTCATTATAGTTGTGGTTTGAATAGATGTTTTTCTCTTTGCTTTCAGACTTGTTTTAATGTGATTTAACAAGTAAACCATGGCCCTGGCTATACCCAGCCCCTTCCAGTCTGACTCCTCTCCATCACTTTTCCCTTCTTGTGCCTCTGTTTCTTCAGCCCTGGTGAAACTTGCCCCCCCAAGTTGTCTTGTCCCTTCTGCAGGTCACATTTTCCTTCTTCCCAACACCTGCTTGCATAAATATTTCTTCTGCATTGCCTCCTCAGCTCTTGGCCTCATGTTTGTGTTTTTCAGACTTTGAAGATACGAGGAAAAGGGAGGGCAGATTAAGGAACTTCTCACATCCCTCTGCCACTTCCCTCAGGAAACAACCAAGAGTTTCCCCCCTAAAAAAAGGGGAAGGGAAACATGTAAGACTCATTCCACATCCTTTTCCCCATCCTGGGATCAAGATAATCTAAGGGAAGTGAGATAGGATACTGAGAGCTCTCAGTTCTTTGTGTGTGGGAGAAAACACTAAATATTTAGGCCAAATGAATTTTTCTGAATTCCCAATTGTCTTCCTGCTGCAAAGGGAGGGAGCAGCCAATTAGGTGAGATTTTCCCTGCAGGAAAATATTTTTATTTTCAAAGATTTAAATGGAAGTCTGAAACTCATAATGTATTAGCAGATGCCATTGAGGGGATGCATCTGGTTTTCATTGTGAGTTTGCCAGAGGTTGGTTTCTCCTCTAGGAGTGGATGCACAATAATAACATGGTATTATGTGAGGGCATAATAATAACAGTGCATGAGGAACAGTATTAATGGGACACAGGCAACCTTAATTCTTTCATTTCTTAAACATGTGGCTTTGCACACTTGGATGTGTCCTTTTGAAGTTTGGTTTTGCAAGTCATTTCCCATCTACAAGCTTTTCAGAAAAGGGAAACTGCCTGCCTTTTTGCTCCTGATATGTTAATGGCTGTCACACTGCAATAACCCCAGATGAGCAGGCCTGGAGCATCCTGAGCCTCTCTGCAGATCTCTGTCATTTAAGTGAACAGAGGTATGTGGAGACTTGCACTGTCAGGGTGAGACTGATATTTGCTGACAGCAAAGGAAAACAAAGCTCCCTTAAGAAAAAAAATTAGCAGCAATAAGCTGCAATTAAAAAGAAACCAGAAAACCAGGAATTTTGTTCTCTGAAAGAGTGGTGAGGCTTTGGAATGGGTTGCCCAGGGAGGGTGGTGGAGTCCCTGGAAATGTTCCAGAAATGACTTAATGCTATGGTTTAGTGGACAAGGTGGTGTTTGGTCAAACGTTTGACCTGATGATCTTGGAAGTCTTTTCCAACCTTAATGATTCTATGGTTCTGTGATTTACCCAAGCATCTGTAAATGGGTTATTCAAGCTGCTTAGCCTCTGGGCAGTTCCTTTTCTCTACTCAAGACAATTCAGAGCATCAGTTTTTAACAGGCCATATTTAAATTTTAGTTTTTACTTTTACTGAATACCAATTGTGAAATAGAATTTCAAAACCCTAAAAGATAGACTCTGACTTGGTAGAAACTTGTAATGTTTCCTCCCCTAGAAAGACCCCATAGACCTGAAATTTCAGAGTCAGGCCCATTTATGGTATTTTTCATCTGTAAAGCACCCCGAGGAATTATAAAAAGTTGACGTGCCTTTTAAATTGGATTTCCTTCAAAACAGTGTCATGACTTTCCTCTGAGAAGCTGCACATCCCATGTCAGAGATAGTGGAAAAGTCTAAGAAGACTAAATCTCCCTGGAGGGAACATATCTAGATGTTGCTGCACAGAAAAGACATGAAGTTACAGAGAAAAAAAGCCCCAAAAAACAACAAAACACCAAGAGCTGTTAAGAGAAGAAATAAAATTTCATCTCACAGCCTCTCAGATTGTTAAAACCTTGTGAAAAATGGCTTGGGTTTGTTTAGAGAGTGATAATATGCATGACCTGAATCTATATAGTCTATTACCTTGGGTTTTACTGAGCTTAGCTGTTGGATGTGGCTGCTTCTTTCATGCAGATAATCTGTTTTCTCAATGTTCTTCCGTGCAACTTGATGCAGACACTGCTTGCCATTGGTGGTCTCATAAAAATATTCTTTATGCCTCTTTGAAAAGTTCTTTTTTTCTCCTCTTAAAGGAAAAGCAGTGCACCATCACTGTTGTGCTGGTGATTTTGCAGCCGCCCTTTATCTCTGTTTCAGATGTTCCTCCATGGAACTCTGCACAGCACCTTGGCTGGTTGTTGTTTTATTTATTCTCCAAGCAGGGCCTCATAAATCAGGCAGTGCTCACCTCTCTTAAAGCAGAGCTCAAGCCTTGATTTTGTCACCTTCTCCCTGAACTTACCCCAAAAGCGGGAAGGGAAGGGAAGGGAAGGGAAGGGAAGGGAAGGGAAGGGAAGGGAAGGGAAGGGAAGGGAAGGGAAGGGAAGGGAAGGGAAGGGGGTATCAGGTGAAACACGACCTGATGAGAACAGAACCTGCCCAAAGTGAGGTCCAACCCCAGGCTGGGTCCCTCAACCTCTGTGGGGAGACAGAACACAGAAACCACACAAAGCCATCCAGGAAGAGATGGGCTGCACCCCACCCTCCCTGCAACCCTCTTCAGGATCCAAAGCACCTGAGGAATCTCTGCTTGATTAGGTGCCTCATTAAAGCAAAACATATGGTTTCCATGTATTTAAATTAAGGAATTTATTAAAAAAAAAAAAAAAGCCAAAAAACCCAATCAAAACAGTGGTTTGATCTAAATACAGCAGCACTGTGACATTACTAGGACATTATGTACGAAGAATCCAAGCAGCCATAGAACACAGAAGCCTTTATCTTCAGTAACAATCTCAAAATGAAACTAGCTTCATCAAACAATGTTAAAGATCTCCCTGGAAAGAGAAACAAAACCAAACAGACCCTCCCCACCCCTAACCCTTTGGATATTAGAATGACTTTTTTTGTACAATATCAACAGCCACTAGCTCTTCTAATTGAGAACACTTGCTTTAGTTTATTACAAAAATGATCTGTTGACTCAGTTATGAAAGACAACTTTTAACATTGCTTTAGAAGTGTCTGCTCCTCTTATAGACTACAGTATTAGAAGTGCTTAAAAACATTTACTCCTGGATATGCTCTTGAAATTCAATCAGAAGGATATTCTGTGTGTGTTTATATACCAAATATGATTTTTAATTTTTAAAGCAGGTGAAAAGACTAACCCTAATATGAAACTGCAATTTTACAATTTAATTATTAGTCAGATATGGGCAACCACATGATAGTTCATGAAATCTTTAGGTCTATCTACATTGCTCAGAAACACAAAATAAAGTTTTTACAGCTTTCAGCTTCAAAAGGCTAAAATGCTCAGTCTTTTAGAAGAGTGTCCAGTGTTTGAAAGAAATGCAATTAAGGGAGACCGCATTCAATACACATGAAACAACTCGTTTGACCTTGCTAATTAACACATCCAACAGCTGCATGTGGGGTGATGAGAAAGGAAAACACATTTGCCGTCCAGCCACTACCTGAGATGTTTCTTCTCTGGGAGTGAATCTTCTCTGCAGGACCACTCCAGAAACCCTGGAGTTCCCCTCTGGAGCCCACTGACCTCAGGCACTTTTGCTCTTTTTGCCTCTTTTGCTTCCAGACCCAATCTGCCCCAGATCCACGTTTGGGACTTCACACAGCACCTCAGTCAATGGGTGCCTAGAGAATCCTTTGCAGGCTTGGCCAAAAAAGTTGAACCAATGAATGTTGTTTTGCTCCCTTCCTCATAACTATTTATCTCCATTCAAAAATCAGAGGAAGTGTTTCCATGTGAATGCCACGCTTACTGGCCAGCTCTTCAGCAAGAATTGAATACTTGAAACATTTGCACTGCCACCTCTTTGTCTGCTGGAGATGTCTTACAGAAGTGCAGTTTGTTCTGTTTCAGTATCTCTAAGGAGCTAAGACAAACCAATAATAAAAGAGTTCTAATTTAGGAGAGTGTCTCATTAGTCATGTAAATAAAGAGCAGCTACACTAAGCCTATTTCATTTAAATAATAATACAAAGACTTGATACTGATCTGGTTTATGCACAGACTCCAAAGTGCTTTCCATTGACAGACAGAGAGCATCCCTCCGTGTTTGGGAATGCGAAAACAAAATTGCACTGAGGTTTGCCCAGGGCAGTGAAGAAAAACACAGCCAGAAGAGGAATACAAACCATCACTCCTGGCTCCAGTACATAAAGCAAGGAGAATACATATGTGCCAGCAGTAATATTCATGTTAATGAATAGGCAGCAATCTGTTTAAAATTGCTTCTTTCATAAAGCCCATTTGTCAGTACACCAGCTTAGCTGATCCAACTGCAGCAGATTGTATTTGTATTATCACAGAGAAATTTGGGGGAGGTCAGCCCATAATACTGTAGCATATTGTTGGCTTTCACCTTCTTTGATGAAATTTTTTCTTTTCCCCAAAGGAAATAATTTTAAAATCCTCTGAACCGATTTCTTTATCTTTTCAGTTTTTGCATTTAAGGAAAGACAATTATTACCAGCCAGCACTTTAATATTATTTAGTATAAAAGGAAGTGTGTCCTGCCCAGCACCCAGAAGAGATGTTTTAAATTGATGCAGACTTTCTCTTAACTTTACATGAGGGTGTTAGTAATTATTCTCCTTACTCTAAATCTTTAGTATTATTTTAAGTTGAAGGTCATATGTGTGAAAGGCTTGAGAAAGACAACTCTGGAACTTCCTGATTTCCATGGAGCCGCTGAACATTTGATTCTTCCAAAATTCACTGCCAAATGAACCTCCCTGAAGCCTGAGACAGACTGGGACCATCCTTGGGCAGGAGAGCCTTGAAGTGTGGGCTTCTACAGCTCCTGCAGGCTTCCACGTGATGGAAGAGGGTCCACATGCCAAGAGACAGAAAGGATGCTCCTCCAAAGAAAAGTCCAGTCTTTCCAAGATTGTATGGGAAGTGCCTGACAAATGATCTCCTCTGCAGTGAGCAACTTCAGGGAATATCACAAACATTAACTGAACAAATCAATGATCACAACTAATTGTGGAGCAGGGGTGAAAACACCAGCATCTTGTTCACAATGGAGCCCGTTCCTGTCCCATGGATGTTGGTGAGGAGCAGCAGATGTGTTCTGGGGTTGTGCATTTATTGCTCTTCCAGAACAGCCTGTGCAGGGAGCTCCTGGCTGATTCTGTCCATGCAGGCTGGGGGATTCCTGCTTGCCTCATCCAGCTCTCCCCTCTGACCCTCAGAGGGACAACATTGCCTTTGAAGCATGGGCCAGCCCTTGTTCCAGGTCACTGCAGAAACTCTGACCAACACATGGTGGCCCCAAGGAAGGAGGTGCTGCAATGTGGTGCCCCTGCACCCCTGCTGGAGATTCACACCCTGTGGGACTTCACAGCCTGTCCTCCAGAGCTCACAGCTTCTGTGTCTTCCTCACCCTGCCTGTGGTTTTACCACTAATGCAAGTTCATTTCCTGCTGGTTCTTTCAGTTGAGGCATGGCCACTGAAAAAGGTCAGCTGGATTTGAAATGTGAGCAGCGAATTCAAGCGGGATCCTGAGGTTTGGGTGAATGACCTTAAGAATCACTGTCTTCAAATCTGGTGCTTTACTGGGTCAGCCAAGTTTGATTCCTATTGCTGATGGCACTCTCAGCTGTAGTTTCTGGGGTGACTGCAAATTGAGGTGGTACCAAGCTGTGTTTATGGAGAGCTGTTTTGTCTCTGAGCTGGCAGGAACCAGCAGGGCCAGGTGAACACTGAGATATTGAATTCTGCAGCTCCCTAACTCTCACTTTGATCTGCACTACCTGCTTGGTTTGATTATCTTCACACCTTTCCCAGCTTCACAAGCAGGCTTTTGTTCAGAAACAACATCTGAGTCATGGCCATTCTTGTGAAAAACCTCTTTTTAGATAATCCAGGTCAAGAGTGCACATCTAAGAGTTTATTTTTTTTTCCCTTCATTATTCATTTGTTTAAAAAAAGCCTCACATCCAACAGTGGGGAAAAAAATGTTACAAGACTCAAGTGAACCTTGAGACACTGTAGGAAATGAATAGCAAACACCTGACTCATGAAAGTCTGTCAACTAATTAGTGTTCATCAGACTCCTCAATAAAGATTTAAAAATAAAAGACATGCTTGCATAATTCAGGATCAGATTGGAAACAATTTCTGATTCTTAAAAAGAGCTAAGTTTGCTCATCTGTCTATTTAAAACAAGCAACCAGACCTAAGCATATGCATTTTTTGGAAAGAATTTGGATGCTAACTGAAGAGGAGATAAAGAAAATGAATCAGTCTGGAAAGCTATTACAGAGCTACTCCTTTCTACTCCTTTGTTACCTGCAAACTCACCTCAAAATTCACCTGGAATCAAAATACTAAAAATCTTATTGCAAATGCTCTCCAAGGTTGTGTGACAAAACTGTAAGTTTTTTTCAAAGTTCCCAGGGGTTTTTAAATTCGATTCCATGGAGCCAATGGCCAAATGCCTGTGAAAGCCTGGCTGAGCAGGGCACTGCCTTGACAGGGCTTCAGCCCTGAGTTCTGGGCCCAAACTGCACCTGGTCACACAATGGAAGTGCAAGGACTGTGCTCCTACTCCAGCTTTGAGTGCAAGGTAAGCTGAAAAAATAAACAAAAAACTAACCCCAACAAAAATAAGAAGGAATAAAAAAGAAATCCTGCAGGTTTTGTTGTTGTAGCCAAACCATGACAAGGAGTTCCCTAGGACTGGTCATTAGCACTTCTGATGGATTTTAAGCCTTCCAGGGCTGGGGGCTGAAAAGTTCTGCTGCCCCAGCATGGTAATGCTGTTTGTAGTTTGTAGAAACACTGCAGGGATGAAATCTCTGTCTGCTGGTGGTGTTTTGTGTCTTTCCCCTTCCTCTCTCACTGCTCCAAGGAGGTTGGATTCAGAGGGGCTCCATCCCAGGCTTGGTGCCTTCAGGTGCACAGCAGCATCCTTCTTCCATGCCATGAGAATTCAGGATACCCAGCCCTAGCATCACACCCTGCAGGTATCCAGGGAGAATGAATGCTCTCACCCTTCCAGGACTCTGCATTGCCCCTAAACTCCAACTGCCAGAGTCCTAGAGGTGCTGAGTGAGCTCTGTCCTGGCTCAAAGGACAGCAGGACAAGGCACAAATGCTGTCATTCACTGCTGTCCCTAAAATGTCATCCACCACAGGTTAAGGCTGGGAGAATCTAAAAGATATAATCAACATTTGCAGTTTGTGCACCAGCTTTCAGTAAGGGATTGGCTGCTATTTCTCAATACTAGGAGATGGTGAAGAATGAAGATTTTCATCTTCACTTGCCAAATTAGCAACATCTCCAAAATCCTGCATCTTCTATGAGATCTGCAATGCCACCATCTGGCATGGGAGAATGGCTGAAGCCTCATCTCCCTGTCTTGACTCTTCTCTGTCAGCTGCTCTATGCAAGTCCCTGTTCTGTCTCTCTGTCTCACAACTTCAAGCTGCTTTGCTATGTCATTCCTGTGTGTTTCTCACCCAGGGATTTGCCACCACTAACCTTCATCCTTTTCCCCCTCAGCACTGGCCACACAGAACATGCACGTGGCAGCCTAATGAATTTTGGCTTCCTTGGACCCTGGGGTAGCTCCACTGCTGGCTAACAGGATTTTAGACACACCAGGGTGGCTTTCAGATGCTCCTGATGACCCAAAGGTTTAAAAAATCCGTATAGTCTAGCCAACATTGTAAAGAGTCTGGGGAACCAACACAGCCTACAGACACTTTGGGCTGCAGTTGTGGGCACAAAGGTTTTCCAGTTCCTGTGGAAGGGAAGTTACCATATTTTTGGCCTGATGTTCTTAACAATAAGGAGTGAAATACTTGAGAAGAGCCTGATTCTGATGCCTGAGGTACTGCTACTGATCCTGCCTGATCCTCCTCATCCTAATGGAGACAGAGTATTTGTCAATGGTTAAAGGATCCTGGACAAAGAATGATGGAGCTGGGAGTGGGAGTTATTATTTCATACTGGCATTTCATTCAGTTGAGGATCTAATTGAGGGGATGTGTCAGGGGGTGTTTGCATGACACATGGAAGTACTTTAAGTGCAGGCACAGCCCGTGGGTTCTGCTACTACCCAAAAGCAGCTCAGATCCCACTCTGAACCTCCACAGCTCAGCTCTACAAAGCTGTCACAAATCTCATGGTTGGCACAAACCAGACTGCTGAACTTCCCTCCTGCTGCCTCTTTGATGTGGGCAGCTGTGGAAAGACCTTGGGCTTTTGCTCTTATTTCAGCAGGTGCAGGTTTGAAGTCCTAGAAAAAGAAATGGACATTTGCTTTCCTGGTCACCTCTCCCTCAGCTTTGTTCTGCCTGTTGCTAGAAACAGCACAAACACTAGGGAAGGAAAAGAGCTTAAAACAGGGCTCCCTGTCTAACTGAAACCCTTTGATGGAACAACAACATAAGTGCAAATCTCAGCTGTGCTGGTCCCAAGACATCACAAACCATCAGCATAGCAAGTTGCATTTTTGAATGCATCAATATCTTGTCTTTTAGCATTTAATGCGAGACATTACAAACTAATGAATAGGAGAAATGTATGCAGTGTTGCTGTAAACCAAATATACAGATGTAAAATAATTAAGAATAAACTGTTCCATAAAAATGCATGTCAATAAACCCCCGTCTGATAAAGTGATTTATGAAGAATTTTCTAGAATTGCTAAAAAGAATGATTTCTCGTTTGAGGCTCTGGAAGTCTTGAGTCACATTTTGTTTCTTTTAAAAAAATGTCTTAAAACACATGGCTTTACAGCTGCTGCTTGGAAAATATACACCTCCAAAGTCTGACTTTCATTTAAATACAAATGTACAAAATGTAAACTGAGACAATAGAGAAATTTACAAAACTTTTCTTTAAAAATAATAAAGACAAAATTCAGTTCTAGTATGATGCTATTTAAATACGTGCAAGTAGTCATGTTCATTGAATTTCTATTGCAATGTTCTAAAGAGACAAATTTGATTCACACAGTCTTGAGTGCCACCTCCAAAAACAGACCTGAGTGGAAATTTCTTCTTAAAATGTGAGGCTCCACTGGAAGGAATGGATGGAAAATCTCCAATTTGGGAGATCCAGATTTTCTTTCTTTTCACTCAACGGTGGAGGCTCTCTCATCCACAGAAGCTCCAGAGATTATAGTGGAAGGATGCAACATGTTTTTTCATGGGGCTGAGCTGGAACTAGCTGCTTCCAGTGGAGTTTGAACTTACGTGATTTGAATTTATGTGATGATTTAAACTGGCCTTTGAATTTGGAGAACTCTTTGAATTGTTCTGATGCTGTAGGAAGAGGAAGAAAATGACAATTAAATTTCCATAATATGCCATGCTTTTATTTTTAATCCAGCATTTTTCATTTTATGATACTGGCCGGACTGCAAGATTCTTCCTTGAAGACCTTCAGATGCAAAATCCTCTTCATTTTCCTACCTGTAGTCTCTCTAGGTCAGCAGAACCATGGCAGTTCTTGAGCAATGCAGCAAAGAAGACTCACTCCAGCTCCAGGAGCCAAATCAATTCACTGCAAAATGTCAGTATCTGCTAAATCTGACTAATACAGTGGGTACCTGCCAATGCTCAGGCATGGCTTTAACCCTACAGAAATAGGCCAGTCTAAGAATGTGATTGACATTTGCAGGTGGTGCCTTGGTGTCTCATGAAAGCTGCAGATCGTGTTTCATCCAGGTGGCTCTCTTCTTTATTATCTTGCTTTCCTGCCACAACTACCTCCCTCAAAATGTGCATTTTCCTTTTTATTTTTTAAACACACAAATCAAGGATTTTCACGAGGAGCTTCTTAAAACCATGGAACAGTTTCAAAAGGCATTTCAGCATAGCACTGAAAAACAGGTTGGGTAAGAAGTTTTCAACTGCTGGAAACAAAACTCATGAGCAACACTGGTGGAAAAAAAAATCACACAAGGTAGATGAAAAACTTGAGATGTGGAGGAAAATGTGAGAGCCAGCCCTCTCTAAGATGAACTGCCCTTCTCCTGGCATAAATATCACCAGAACAGGGCTGTGAAAGCAGGCATCTACAGGAGTTTTCCTGGTCTTAGTCATAAAAGATCTCACCTGTCTCTTAAATATTCTCTGCAGCAATCCTTTCTTGGGTGGCTCTGGGGGGTAGCTTTTGTTTAGGTCTGGTGAAATAGTACCATTTGGTCCAAACACATTCAGCTCCTTGAAGCACTCTGTTTCTATCATCTAGTGGAATATAGTGAGAGAGAGAGAGAGAAAAAAAAAAAGGGAATTATTCATCTGCACTAAATAAATTCCAGTAGTGCTAGGTTCTTCAAAGTCAGCAGTGTGTGAGGAGAGTTAACAGTTGATTCCTGCTGGTGTATTTGAGGGCAAACAGAGAGTATGAAAAGCAGAGGCTGAGTCTGCTCTGTGTGTTTGCACATCAGGCTTGTCAGAAGCTGCCCCACAAGACTTTCTGTTCTTTCCTCCAGCATTGCAGAGAATACCAAGCAAAGACAGGCACACTTACAAAATCCCAGTTATTAGCAGCCCTCTGCCCAAGTGGATCTGCTGTTTGATGCAGAGCTGGATTCTGAAATCCACTGTTGGCTGTGCTTTGATACCAAGCAGAAACAAAGACCCAGACATGGAAATGCTGGAGGAGCTCAGGGTGCAGAGTGAGCTGCTGCAGCTGGGGCTGACTGCAGACAGTGGGTGACAGCAGGGTCACCAGAGGAGGGTCCTTAAGGATTTCCAGCTGAGCCACAGAAGGGGCTGAGAGCTCGAAACACCTCTGTAGAAATCCAGGAGGAGGAAGTACAGTAGGATCCTCGCCAATTCACACAAACACACAGAGCCAACAGATACAGTCACCTGAACCTGACATCTGTGGTGCATTACAGACCTTGAAAGAGGCCATTTGTAACTCATGAAAGCATTAGAGTCTGGCAAGTTGTCCAGTAGCTATATATTACTGGAACATAGAGCTCCTCTTAAATTGTCTGTGTTACGGGGTTTATTGCAGTAATTTTGCTATGATACATCCTTACCTCATTTTGCCATGGAATAGACACTGATCCTGTGGAAAACTTGGAATAGAAATCGTCATCTGTTTGGTCCAGGTTAACTCCTTTCACTGTGGAGAACTGCTCAATGTCTAACACATCCTTGCAGTACACTGCTCTGGGCTATGTCAGCAGGAAAAAAAAGGAGAAATGACAAGAGGAAAAATATTTCTGAGTCGGACCATGTGCTTTCATTCACAGATTCAGTCAAGTGAGAATGTCTAACAAGTGTGTGTCTGCATCCTCCTTCTCCAGGCTTGCTCTGCCTGCATGTTTATCATCAAAGGCTGACTTCACTTTAAGCACATTAAGCTTCCTATTCCAAAGTCCTCAAAGCATCAGTCAAAGTGGGTTTTAGTCATCCATGTACCATCTGGTTAAGAGGTGAGGGGAGAAGGACAGAAAGAGCCAGAAAAGAAAAATTGAACCCTTCAGCAGTCTTTTCCTTTAGAGAGGGAACAACAGAAAACCAGAATGTTTACCAGTGGCACACTGGAGAGAGCCCTGGAAAGAGGCCTCAGATAGAAGTGCCCTCCTGCCCAGATAGCTGTGGAGTTTGCAGCTTGGAAGTTTAAAGGAATGTATCCTAATTGCTAAAGAAAACAGAGGAGGTTTGGCATTTTTCCATTGTTTTTATTAATAGCTCAGCTGCTGGAAGCTGCCCAGAATTACCTCTATTAACTCTTTTAACTTGGCTGCATTTCTTCAAAGGAACAGTCAAATGGCTTTGCCTTTTTGAACTATGCAGTTTTCTGGGATGACAGAGACAAAACTCTCTGCAGTGATGGAACTCCCAGCTCGTCCTCCAGCAGCCAGCCCCAGGGAGCAGGAAGAGCCATCAGTGGCTGCCTGTCACAGGCAGTGTGTGTGCCCAGAGATCTGCCACCACCAGCACAGCCACCCTTTGCCGTGCAGGGATAACTGAGGGGTGGCCTGTGGGACCAGCCTGAACCCCAGCCCATGTGGAATCCTGCTGTCTGTCCCTGGTTCCAGGACTGCACAGCCAGGGGTCCAACGTTATTGATCTGGATCTGAGCACTGTGACCAAACAAATTGACCTAATTCCTGACAGAAGTCCTGTTTGCTGAAGGCTGCATCCCTCTGCATTCCTGACAGCTGCAATCCAATTTTTGTAGAAGAGGATGGAGAGACATGGTTTGGAAAACAACTTCTGCCATTGGCTGTTTAGCTTTGGGTGATTCAGCTGACTTCAGTAAAGACTGGGAGATCTACGGATGAAGTGCCAAATAAATTAAATTAGGGGCAGCTCTTGAGCTCCCAATAAAGATCCATAAAAATTTATGTGCCTTTGCTTTTGCAAATATGGCTCTAAGAGGTGCCTTCTAGGCCTTACGTGCCACAGTTTTTATGCACTCTGGCGGATCCCAAATTTGAGCCCAGAATTTTATAATTTTCTACATCAGAAAGAAATAGTAGCTTGTCTCCTATTTCTCCCCACTAAAGCAGGTCGTAACACCACGGGCTAATTGGCAGGAATAACTAGGCTGCATAGTAAAATGTAAAGCAAAACCAGAGCAACTAAAGTAAACTTTTGTAGCGTTCAAACCACTTTGGTTTGGTTGAGCCTGCAGCAAGGGGAATGGGAGCTGCCAAGATGTTACTTTCTTTAATACGTTAAAATGGCAGTGTTTACTTAGAACCATATGGGGACTTTAAGGATAGAAGCTCCAGCCAGAAAGAGAGCCCTGCAGGAGGGAAATAATCAGATAACTCTGCGCACTGGGCTAGAAACCGATACCACAAAAGGGTGGAAAAAGTTTTGTTGTTGCCAGTGCAACAAAGCCTTTCAGTATGTGTGAGCCTGGTGTGTAAATCTGAGCAAGGACTCAGTGTTGGGTTCTGTACCCCAAAAAGCTCCAAATGCTCTCTAAGGTCCAAGTCACCTTCTCTGCTTGAGGTGACACTTGATGCTCAGCCTGGCTCAGACTCTCTGTAGCAAACGACTGTTCTCGTGATAATCCACAGAGCCCTGGACTTTGTGTTTCTGGTTTCACCTCTATAAACCTGCATGCACACATTTGGCTTTCACTGCTGATTGTCCCAAGCACCACCTGGTTCTGAGCACACTTATTTTCACAGTAATGCCATGGATAAAGGTTCCAGTGCCTCCAGTGCCGTACAGGAATGCTGCGGTAAAAGGAGTGGGAATGGATCAAGCCCCAGATTACATCCACATGCCAACAGAACCTTCTCTCCTCTTCCTCCCAGCCTCCCCACTCCAGCCCCACCACTCATCACACCTTCCTGGGGCAGCTCCCCGTGCAGAGAGTGATGACAGCCCTGAGAGAGAGAGGCTATTTTAGAAACAAACCTCTTAAAAGAGGCCACTGGGGATTCTTGCAATGGTACTTACATCGGGCACGAAGGGAGGGTCCAGCATTCCTGCTTCTAACCGCTTGAAATTCATGCTCTTGAAAAAGGGGTGTCTCTTCACCTCTGCTGCCCCTTCCCCCTGACATCCCAGCCGCTGCTTCACGTCTTTGGTGAGGAGCTGAAACAGAGGAGTGCCAACAGGAATGGTGAGGCTGTCAGAAAAAGCAAAGCTCTACCAAGATATTTTTATCTCCACTTGTTTTTGAATGTGCCCATAGGGATGTACGGAGGGGAGTTGCAACTGCTGTTGCTTAAAAGCTGAAGTTAAATGGATTAGGGTTGCACTGTTCTACATGCTGGTGAAATCCTCAGAAAATCACCTGCTGTAAAGTGTTTACAGTCAAAATAGAGACCATTTCTTTTGTCTGCTTTCGGTGAACACTTTCAAGAGGAGATCTGACATACCCTAGTAACATATAAAGATGTTACTTTCTTATATGTTACTTACATATAAAGATGCACATTCATAAGTTCCATGTGCTTTGTCTCAGTTCTTTTTGTTTTGCCTTTTTTTTTTACATTTGTAAGACTATTTTTCCCTCAAAAGAACAGGTGCTTAGGAAAAATCAAAAATACCAAATTTTATTTCCCTCACCCATTGCACTACATTCCAGAGCATCACATGACACATTGAACCAACCCTTTACACTCATGGGCTTATCCCTGCTGAACTCAAGGGGGTTCCCATGCATGGAGCCAGTGCCCAGTAATTATCCTCAGTTCTGCCTTGTTTGTTTTCACAGAAGGGCAGTGCACAGCCTCCACCTGCTACAGCAAGTCCTGCCTGTTTCCTGGGTACCCATGCAGGAGCAATGCCCACCAAGTGAACTCAGCATCTTTGCACTATCATGAGCAAGCCCATGAGCAGAAACACCGTGATATTTACACGGGAGATTCAACAGGGGAGACTCAACAGCACCTTCCAGTGCAAGAGAGCTGGAGAGGAACCTTGGATAGAGGCATGTCACAAATAGACAAGGGGGAATGGCTCTAAATGAAGGACGGCAGGTTTAGATAGGATATTAGGAAGAAATTCTTCCCTGAGGGTAATGAGGTCCTAGCACAGGTTGCCCAGAGAAGCTGTGGCTGCCCTGGATCCCTGGAAGTGCCCAGCTCCAGGTTGGACCCTGGGGCTTGGACAGGGCTTGGAGCAACCTGGGACAGTGGGAGGCGTCCCTGCCCGTGGCAGAGGGTTAGACTGGACAGCGTTGAGGATCCCTCCGAGACAAACCTTCCTGCGGTTCCCTGGGTGATGCTGAGCGCTCGGGAGGTGCCGCCGGGAGGCAGCAGAGGAAAGGGCAGCGGAGGGAGCGCTGCCCGGGGACGGGGCTGCTCCGGGGCATGGGAGCGCTGCCGCCGCTCCTCCGCCGCTGGCCCCGGCTTTATTGGCCCGCAGCCGGGCCAGAAGCAGCGCTCAGCCCTGCCCGGGTGGGCTGTGCTCGGTGATGGCACCGAAAGCATCATCAAAATCCACCGGGGCTCGGCTGCAGGCGGGGCAGGGGCAGGGGCTGGGTTGGGCTCTGAGCCCGGGCAGGCACCGGGAGCACCCCCGGGAGATCCCCGGGCCCGTCCCAGCTGCAATTGATGGGATGCAAACACCTTTGGAAAGGCTGGGGAGGAGTCCCGAGCTCTCGGGTGCATCCCTGCAGGAGCAGGAGCGGGAGCCAGGCGGGTTCCACGCTGGGGTAAGGCTGCCTGGGGATGCTGATCGTGTGCCCAGCTCGGGATTTGTGTGCCCAGCTTGGGATTTGTGTGCCCAGCTCAGGGCTTGTGTTCCCAGCTCGGGATTTGTGTGCCCAGCTCAGGGTCTATGTGCCCAGCTCAGGGTCTGTGTGCCCAGCTCAGGGTTTGTGTGCCCAGATTTGTGTGCCCAGCTCAGGGTTTGTGTGCCCAGCTCAGGGTCTGTGTGCCCAGCTCAGGGTTTGTGTGCCCAGATTTGTGTGCCCAGCTCAGGGTTTGTGTGCCCAGCTCAGGGTCTGTGTGCCCAGCTCAGGGTTTGTGTGCCCAGATTTGTGTGCCCAGCTCAGGGTCTATGTGCCCAGCTCAGGGTCTGTGTGCCCAGATCAGGGTTTGTGTGCCTCAGCACCTTCTGCTTCAGCCACTGAGGCAGCAGCCCAGCTCAGCTGCCTCATCTCACCAACAGGGAACGTGGAAATTAATTGTTGCTAATGTCATGTTGTGCTCTTTCCTCTGGTGCCTGGCTGGAGCTGGGGTTTCTTGTCCTTATCAGGGGTTTACAGTGTCACAGCTCTTCAGGCTTTGCTACCACTGGGCATTTTTACCACCTGGGCATCGGTGGTTTTCTTCCAACAGGCACCTCAGTTCTGTTTCTGTGCTGCTGGGGGCCTCAATTCCAGCCTGAGATGGCAAATGGCTTTGGCAATCCGTGTGCCCCATGGTGCAGAGGCAGCAGCCAAGCCAGAAATGGTGGTGAAGGGGCTTGTAGACTTAAGAGTTTTCTGTTCAGGTCTTTCTGCCCCAGCAGCAGCAATAGCAGGAGGCTGAATGGTCAGAGGAATGGCTTTAAAGCCACTGCTGCTGGCCACAGTAGCAATGTTCAGCTTCCAAATAGCAACAGCCCTTTCTTCCCCACACTTTGCCTCTGATGCTGCCAAGCTGGTGACATCTGGGCTGACAGATCACAACTGGCTGATCCATAAATGTGAAAAGACTTGAGGAAACATCTGTATGCCTTGCCATTCCCTGAGCAGGGAGATTCACAAGATACTGTACCACATCCATCTGACTCACTGCAAAAGATCTGTCACAGAGCACTTCTCTGGACTTTGCTTTCCCTGCTAGAAGGAAAGAGGGATGCTTTGCTTTCAAATAATTGCATTAGAGTTTGAGTTCTCATGGTCCTGAGACTAGGATTTTTGTTGTGAGGAGTTTTTTTTTGGGTTGTTTTTGGGTTGTTTTAGTTCTTGGGTTTTTTAAAATCTCAACAGTTTTATGCTCTTGCCTGTTGAAGATGATTGCTTTGGAATTTCCAGTCGGAATCAGGTTTACTCTATTCCGGTTGGGCAAAGAAATCAAAAATTATTTTAGTCTTTTATTCTCGAGTCAGTAGGGCTTTCCTGACAGTTGTAAAGAAGAATATGAAAGCAGAAAGGCCATTTTTAGTACCCATGGCTCTGGTATACTTTTGGAAAGGATACCTTGGACATTTGAGGAACAGCTGAGGAGCAAGTGGTGGTAGGAAGGGATAGATTTGGACCTTCCTGGAGATGATACAGGAGACCTCTGCAGTCTCTGCCCTCAAGTCAGCTCTGAAGGGATGAAAAGGGGGTTATTTCCCATCTCTGCAGTCTGGATTCTGGGCTTAGTGGGGAGACCAGGCTGATCTGTGAATTTGCCCTTGTCAGGCTGTAGGATGTTTGGAGTGTGCGGTCAGAGAAAAGGGTAGCTGAGGACAGAAAAAGCTGCCTGGGGATTCCTGGGTTCCTCCATGACAAACAAGGGAGTATTCAGTAACTTCACATGCAAGAAGGAAGTTTCTGGAGCATGAATGCAGTTGGTTGTGGGTGGCTGGCCACTGCTGGCTGAAAGACACAAAAGGGAACAGGCCACTGGGAATAGGCTGGGACTGAAAGAACAGGGAGAGGAGAGGATTCTCCTGCAAAACCCTGCTGCAGTCTCCTGAGAGTCCCAGGAGAGTCACAATGGAGAAAAATGCTAGAAATCAATGGAACTTGAAAAGCTGTAGATGCAGCCAGCTCTAGAAATGGCAACAGGTGAAACCAGACATTCTTCCTGGCTTCTGTTGTGGATATCACGACATAGCATGGACTAGAATATTTTCCAGAAGGGAGAATCCTTCCTTTCACCAAGGGATTATTATCTTTCACCATTTCCTGCAGCCCCAGAAGCTTTCTGCAATAGTAAACCTGTGCAAGAGCCTGAAATAAGCATCCCATTTGGGAATCTGACATGGAAAAGAAAATGGAGATAACAACAGTATGTTATAAGTCATCTCTACACTTTTGTTTAATTCAGCTTCAAAGGGTTTGTTTAATATGAATAGGGAGCAGAACAAAAGCAACTCCATCAGGCTGATGACAAGCCCTCCTGGGACAGCAGTGCAAGGGACCCTGTCAAATGTAATTGAAATGTAATTCTACATTAGGGCCTGCAGATAATTCACAGTTTCAAATCTGGAGATGGCCTGGGCCACCCAACCATGGATGAAGTTAATGGCAAACAGCAGAGCTGTGAGTTCTGGTAAAAAAGGCTCCACTGGACATTTAGGGTTTAGTCTCCAGAGTTCATGGGCAGAGCATGACTAGAAGAGGACTTTCAAAGAGAGTTTTGAGTAGCAGCAGTAAAGTTCCGTCAAGATCTTGATACAAAGAGCTCTCTGATACTTTCATGTCACTCATTTGATCCCCACTGGGGATTCAAACTCTGCAATGTCTGAGACTTTTTTTCCATTACTTTGTTTTGATTCCTTTACAAGAAGAAACAACTGTTGTGAAGACTGCTAAAAAAGCCAAAAGTCCCCAAAGCACTGTTTTATCTTCATGTGATCAGTCAGTTCATCTCCAGACCATACCATGTAATAAATAATTCCAAGTTCTAAGATGTCGGTCCTAAAATTATAGGAGCAAGGAAAACAAAAAAATTGCCACTCATGAAAGGAGACAAGGGGAATGCTAAAACCATTCCCATTGACCCAGCAGATCAAGCAGTTTGAGGAATCACCTAGCTAAAGTTCAGTCCTGACACTGAAGTAAACATATTATTTTAAGCAATATTTAGAGAACAGAAAAGCAATACTGTGGTCAATTACTAAATGAGAGCAGAGAGATGAAAGAGCAGTTATTCTTGGGCACTGCTAAACTTTAAGGTGTCATAATGCTGGTTTCCTTGGGATGAAAGCAGAAAGGAGGGATGGCAGCAGCCAGGAGTAGCTGTATGACAGAGCTCCTGATGGTAAGTGAGGAAAAAATTGCTTTTAAGGAAAACAGAACCTGTTATCTTTTAGCTGGTTGAGGTGGCACTTTGAAAAGGGAATGGAGATCAGAAACATGGAACAGCTGAGGCTGGAAGCCACATCTGGACATGGTCTAGTCCAAACCCTCTAGTCCCTGTCCTAATTCAAAGCAGAGGTTCCTGGAGCAGGTTGTTCCAGATGTTGTCTGGTTGGGCTTTGGATATCTCCAGGTGTGGAGACTGCACATCCTCTCTGGGCAACCTGTTCCACTTTTGGCTACCCTCACCATGGAAAAATGTGTCCTAAGGTTCAGAGGGAGCAGAACAGCTCCTGTGCCTCAGTTTGTTTCCCTTGCTTCCTGTCCTGTTACAGACACCAAACCAAGAGTTTGGCTCTGTCTCCTTTACACCATCCCACCAGAGACCCCTTGTGCAGGGTAAAATGGGGGCTGCAGGGATAAAGGGCACCAGGGAGGCCAAGTCTGTGGGAAATGCAGACAAGCAGGGCACTGACAGAGTGACAGGAGCACAGCAATGAGGGCCCATCCAACACTGCTGACTTGAATGCGCTTCAAGTCACATCTCTGGATGCATGACTGCACTTGTCAGGGAAAACAGGCATGAACATCATGGAGTATGAGGCATAACCACAACAAACACGGAGCATTTCCTAGAAAGACTGGATTTTTTTCACAGAAAAAACACACCAGGAGCAGCTATGTTATATGGGAACTATGGGTTGGGGAGCTTCCCAGAAAGCCAGCTGCCCCTGTTCCTAATTATTTGTTATTCATCTTTGTTTCAGTCCAAAATGAGGTCTGATTTATGGGAAATAACTTACAAAATGAAACATGGAAATATGGGATGGATGATGATTAATGGGAGCTATGATATGTGCCTGCAAAAATGCAAAAGGGCACAAACATCCAGGAGGGGAAGGCTGACGTGGGGTGACACCAGAGGGTTTTCCTATGAGTAAAGAACAAGGACAATGTATTTCCTGGTGGTGATGCTATTAGCTCATGAAGTAAGCTCTGAAGAGAAGGCTGGGCAACATGGTGGGAAACATTTCCTCACTCCTGCCCTGAAGAGTCCACCATGGGAAAGCCTTTTGTGATGGATCTTCAAGAAGGCTCAAGTTTCATTTATGTCTTGCAACTTTTTGCTTAATTTTGCAGACATGATGGGTACTTTATGACTCTTTTGTTTCCTTGTTAAGATGCTGATGGAAAGCAACAAAGTTCAACATAAAAAGCAAAAAGAAATGGAGAAAATATGTTTGAATGATGGATTTAAAAATAAAAAACATCACTTGATAAAATAAATTACTTTTGAGTGGGAAACCACAAAGGCCATCACAGTCAGTATCAGGACTCAGACTCTTCCTGCCTCAAGATTCTAATGCTCAGACAAGGAAAGCTTATCTTTTGATCTATCAATAGTTTGCACAAACCACCTCAATAAACATGCCACATGATTGGACAGGCAAGCAGTAGTGATCAAGATTTCAGGAATAATTTATATAAAGTCCAAGCCTCCCTGAGGCAAGAGAAAGAGCTAGATGATCTCCTGAGGTCCCGACTCTCTGAAACCAGAGTCTCCAGGGCTGGAAGATGAAAATGACCACTACAGTGTCATGCCTGTCTGCTGCCCTGGGAGTGTGGTAGGATATCTACAGCACTATCCCATCAATGCTACATTTAATTCTTCTCAGCTTTAAGTTCTCATGGTTATTTTCAAAGTGTATGTTCATTCTGTTATGCAAGGGAAATAGAGTAACAAGAGGGGTTCTACAGGTATGCCAGCCAGAAAAGGGGGGTTGGACAATGTGATCTTTAAAGGTCCCTTTCAACCCAAACTATCCTGATTCTGTGCCTCAAGCAGCAAGGTAAAATGTTTGCCTCACATCTCCATTTCAGAGTAACAGCAGGACACACACACAAATTCCCTGCCACTCCAGCAGACTCTGCTGCTCACCAGGTGAGGGCTGAGATGCTGCCTGAGGAGAGAGGGCAGCCAGCTGGGGAACATGGGATGGTCTGTGAGAGCCCATGGCTGCCCCACTCCTCCCATGCCAGCTTCACTGGGGGCTCTGCATCACCACTTAAGGGCAGTGAAGGGCCCAGAGCACCTCTCAAGAGTGATGTCAGTTAAATACCACCCCGAGGACTCAGGAGTGACTCGGTGAACTGTGAGTTAATGACTTCCAGGCATGACTCTTGGCAGTGCTACCATTATTATTTTGCAAGGAGACTTCAGTGTCTCTTCATGCAGCCAGCCAACCAGGGTGTTGTGGATCTGCTCTTTGCTCGCCTGTTGCACAAGACATTGGTGAAACCCTCCCTACCTATTTGTTGACCTTTCCTCCCCTCCGTTCTCCCTCCACCAGCAAACACAGATAGGTCATTGTCTCCAAAGGAGACTTCACTCCTTAGCAAACAACACCCAGAAAAAGGCCACATCCTTTTCCAAATTACAATTCAGCCTTCTAAAGATGGATGTCAATAAGACATTGATGAATTCAGACGCAGCTTTGAGATTTCTCAGAGGGATTGAGGATTTCCATTGTCACACATGGCTATTGTGCTACGAAAATGACTCCCAGCTGAAGGAGTGAGAAAACATTTTGAAGAACAGCTCCACAGTATTAAGAAAAGCTGGATACCCTGACACCCCAGGGGAAAAGCTGCTAACAAAGTTAGTGAGATGGGCTGGGACAACATTTGAGTGTCACAATAATTTCATTGCATAATCTTTGTCCTGCTTACCCCCAGCTCTCACCAAAGACAATGGAAGCGTGGGGTTTGCAGTTCCTTGCAGGAGACAATCAGATTCCTGCATCATCGAGTCCTTTTTCTTTTTTTCTACAAGTTTATAAAAGACAGAGATGCATTCTTGACTGCAAACTAACATTCAAAGTCTCATGAGAATAGATACCGCTCCCTCGGCCATAAAACTTTGGCGAGGGCTCGGGATGACCGTGATGAATCTCACGGAGAAACAAGCCCAAACAAACAGAGTTTGAATGAATAGAGAGTGCAGTCATCCCATCCACAGATGAGCTTGGTTAGTCCTTGTTTCTGCAGCCCCTCCATGGCCCCCTGTTACTGCTCAGACCATGTCAGACACAGCTGGTTAGTGAAGCTGCCCCACTGAGCCTTCCAGCCCCTTACCATTTTACAGATGGACTTGGCCTCCTCAGAGAACTTATGGGAGTACACCTCCTCTGTCTCCAGCACTCTTCTGTCCACTTCTTCCCTCTTCACCTTCTCTTTCCTTCCACGGAACGGCGATTGCCCAGCAATCATTTCATAAATGAGACAGCCTAACCCCCAGTAGTCAGGGCTGAGTGTGTATCTCTGGTTGTTCAGCACCTCTGGAGCTGTGGAGGAGAGTGACATGCCTTGTGGAAATGCTTGGTATTTACACAGGCAGAGCACTTAAATGCCTCGAAGTTTCATTTTGGTGACTGAATACACATGCACAGAGAATGGTGGGTAAAATACAGAAATACCTCCTGACTGCAGTTGAGGGCATTACAGGAGATGCAGCATGCTACATGCCATGGTGTTCTCTCTACATGCTACATGCCTCATGCATGCTGTCTTCTGACTTCTCTACCAACTCAGTCCAATTAAAATTAAAAAAAAAAATCACGAAAGAAGTTGGGTCTAAATATTAAGCAGAGACCTAATTTCAAGAGTTCCTCCAGATTTCTCCACTTAGGGAAGAAAGGAAATGCAAACACACGTCCTGTAAACAGCCGTGACATTTCTTCAAAAGCAAATTCTGTCTCTTTGGTCAATTCATAGCTTCTCCTCTTTTTCCCCTTTAAAGAAACTCCAATCCATTAATTTTGTGTTGCAACCACAGACAATGCTTTTGGGCAGAGAGTCACTGTCTTGCAGGCACCCTCACCTCCATGCAGGGGTACAAACACACATCCCCACGTGCTCACAAGCACAGAGCCTTGGTGTGCACGCAAACTTACACTGAGATAACAAAATTTAGACATGACAACTGATTTGCTTGCTTTCATTAAAGTCTCCATATGGTGTAACAGTGGCTCACATCAGCTAGTTTCTATTCAGTCAAATAAGCATAAGCAATTTTTACTCCAAGAAAATATGCCCACCCAGAGAATGCATGAAAATAATTACATTGAGTTTAGAAAACAGATCTAATTAAATAAGGGAGTGTAGTTTCTGGTTTTTTTTTACCAATGTACAAATCTCTACTTGTCCTTTGTGTAGATCCTCCCCTGCACATAGAGGAAAGCTCAAGGTGACCCTGGTCAAGATGACCATAGGTGTGACTTACCCATTTTATCATAACCATGCAAATACATTGTAACTCCTATACAAAGCAGCAACTAGAAAGAAACCTTTACTTTGGCACATAACCCTTCTAAGATAAATCTACACTAAAATCACTAGAATCCCACTTGCTGTCTCCCCTTTCCATTTTTTTTTTCTGATTTAAGGTTATAGACCAGCCTCACTGAGAGCTGTACAGGTCCAGCCTTTCACCCTCCTCCGATTTTCACTATCAGGATTTCTGTAGGAGTTGCTGCATGAAACTGGACCCAGCTGAATGTGAATATTTTTTATTCTTTTTCTTAAGCTTTCTTGGCAGAAAAATCTCTAAAACTCAAGTAACCTTGGTAAATTTTTAAAAAGATGAGCTGTGGAAGACTTACCCATATACCCTACTGTTCCTACTCTTCCACGGATTGATTCACCCTCGGGGATTTTAACAGCTAGACCCAAATCAGATATTCTAATATGGCCTGGAAGGAAAAAAAGAAACAAAACAACGCAAAGCAGATATGATAACCTGACCCAAATTAGTCCAAAACCCACAATTGTGGTCATTGTTAAACTACTCCTGCAATTTACTGCTCAGACATTTTAGGAAAAGAGTGTTCTGAATCACTGAATTGGAGCAGTTTCATTGATTTGGAAAAGAGGAATTATTAAGGGCCCTACAACACAGTGAAATAAATGTTAACAGTAAGGCTGTGGACTGCAGTGGATTGCATCAGGTATTTTAAAACCAATGAAAAAAGGCAGTGAGAAGCATGCTGTGGGGAAGTATCTTGAACTGATCACAGAGGATGGATGGGCTGACACAATTCTGTAACTCTGTGATAGCTGAGGAGGCCACATCTGGTCTGCAAGTCAGCACGAGATTCGATTATCGCTGCCTCCAGCAACGAATGGGTGCCTGGGTTTGCATAAAACCAGACTTGGCTCAGCAGAGGGTGAAAGTACTTTCAAAAATGGAGAGGGAAGCACAGATTTAGAAATTAGAAAAATTAGAACTCCCTTTGTGTTGCACCAGCCTTGCAACAAGGATGGAAACCAGCGAGGGAAGGCAGAGAGCCCCAGCAATGCCGAGCTCTGGAGAACAGCCCCTGCTGAGGGCACGGCTGCTTCCCTCCATCTGTGCAGAGAGCTCCAGCAGCTCAGCCACCCCAGGACAGGAATATCAGTGTATGCTGAGCCTCTTAATCACTTCAGAGCATTATTTGTCTTTGTGCAATATATATCCTGAAACTAACTTAATCTACTTTACTGTGAAAGCATCTCTGTAAAGCTCCGAGACTTACCATAATCATCCAGCAGGATATTTTCTGGCTTCAGATCTCTGGAAATGAAAGATAGCAGTTATGGGTATGAAGCTGGTTTTGATAACATAACCATACAACTGTGTGAGGGCATTTATTACTTGTAATAAACCAATTGAGTGTCAACTCAAACAGCAAGGAACTCCTGAAACCTATACAACCTTTTACAACTCA
This sequence comes from Agelaius tricolor, assembly GCF_023055355.1. Lineage (NCBI taxonomy): Eukaryota > Metazoa > Chordata > Aves > Passeriformes > Icteridae > Agelaius > Agelaius tricolor. The sequence continues at coordinate 9,025,029 of NW_027269282.1, read as the reverse complement.
CTTCACAGATAGACTGAAACCATATGTCTTTTTCCAAACTGGAGTTACAATTTTTCACTAAGCCAAGCTTTTAGTTCCTAATCTAGCCTATAATGGACTCATCCATCTAGTCCTGTAAGCCCTGTAAACGAACCCCTATAGTCCTGTGTGTTGTAAAATCTCTCTAACATTTTCTGTTATAAAATTTTATGTTAAAAAATAGGTTTTAAAATCCTTTATTTACATATGAAAAAGGAAATAGCAATCTGCTGGGCTCTAATTTTCTATGTCTGGCATCTGAGTAAGACTAAATATGTGAATGTGTGTCCATGCACTTGCACACATGTGCAATGATTTTGTTGAGTTTGGAAAATGCAGGGCAGAGGGGGGAATGCTGTGCCCAGATTAAGATTATTCTTACAAGCATTTGTGAAACCCTAGTGCCTGTGTGGTTTGGAGCAATGCCATGAAAATGGGCAAGGTGGTCAATCTGATGTCAAAGATGTGCCTTTCACTGCTCCTGAAAAAAAGAAAACAAAAAATCCCCAGATCTGGGCAAGGTATAAACTTCTGAAGTAAATAATCTCAGTTTTCATATATTTAGCAGAGCCTGGGCAGATCATTCTTCTGAAAAGTTTGTCTGCACAAAACCTCCTCCACCAGCTGCTGCTTTGAGATGCTTCCCAGCCCAGCCACGCTGTCCCCTCCTTGCCCAAGGCTGTTTTCCAAACCTTTCCTCTGCAGCTGCTGCTGAGGTGGGAGCCAGGCAGGCTCCTTCCCATCCTGCTCGTGCAGAGGGGAAAGGAGCCAGCCCGAGAGATGGGACCAGAGGTGTCAGAGGAAGGAGCTGGACACGCTGGGCAGGGAGTGTCCCAGCAGTGCCCCAGGACTGGGCTGTGCTGGTCTCAGCCTGAATGAGGCACCAGCAGCTGGGTGAGGCAGGGAGAACAGCATTGCTTCAATTCACCACATCATGCCCTGGCTTTTATCTAAAGACAGTGCTTAGCCTGGTGCAAATCCAAGCCCTGCTCAGCCTCTTCTTTTTTGTAAGGCCTCCTTGCATCTGTGAACCAGCGTGGGTCTGGGAACTGCCCAGCAAGAGGCATTTCTGTGCAAAGAGCAAAGAGAGGGCATGCACAAGAGAAATCCTTGTGCCAGGGCACAGAGCCTGTGCAGGAACCCACCCCACCTCTCCAGCTGCACCACTCCAGTAATCATGAATTTTCCTGTGTATAAAGAGGGGTATTTTATAGTTTTGACAATGCCAGAGTTGGAATTTTGAAACTTGCCTTGTTTTTATTTATGATTTCAAGCAAGAACACAGAGCTCTGTGAGTAATCTCCTCTTCTTGCTTGCTTCAGACCTTCCTGACCTCCCAGATAAATCTCACCCAGTGCCCAGAGGTACAAGCCTGCTTTTCAAACAAACAATGCTGAAATATGTGAAGGGCAGCTGAATACTGAGGAGAAGCTGTGAGTTTGTTTAACATACCACTGTGGGCTTTCCCTGCCAACCAGCAGAAGGTTTCCAATGCTGCAGCAGCATGGTCAAGGGCATCATCTATTTATTTTTGAAAATAGGTTCTGAATCCTGTAAGAATCATTCCCTTGAAGAACTCAGCCTTCATCAGTTACTTCATCTTCTGCTCAGCAGTTATTAGTCCCACATAAAACTGCAACTGGGGGCCAGTGACAAGAATCTTATGTGCAACTTGGGAAATTGTTGTCTTTGAATAAGAAAATGGGAGACTCCACAAGGACTCTGAGAACACCAGTTCAGTTCTTAGGGTCCTCTGTGATTCAGGGCAATTAGAGGAAGCTTTCCTCCCCTCCCAGGCATCAGCTGTCATTCCTGTTTTCAGGCTTCTGGTTCCTCAAGATCAAGGCTGGCTTCCTTTGCATGGCCAGCACTTCCAAGGGTTTATGACTGAAATGTCCAGGAGAAATAAAACTCCCTGTTGGACACACTGACACATAAAGCTACTTCCCAAAGGCTCTGCTTCCCATTTGTAAATTAGCCTTGCCCAAACATACTGAAACATAAACTGCTGGCACTGTGCCCATGCTCAAAAGGCAATTGTTTGGCTGTGCAGGACAGCCTAAACAACTCAATTAATCACTTTGGACAAGGCTTTACCATGTATTTGTGCAATGCCTGGGACAATGTGAGCTTGGTGCTGACTGGAGCTTCCAGGCATGGCTATGGTATAAATTTAAAAAAATTACATACATACAAAATATTTATATAAACAAAAAAGTTTATATATATATATATATATATATATATATATATATATATATATATATATAAAAATTATAAAATAAAAATATAAATACATAATATAAATTATGAAATATAAATGAATAAAAATGAATTATATATATACATAAATAATTTGAGTAGAACCAGCAGCTTTTTACATTTGCTTTCCACAAACAACCAACCCATTGACCTTTACTAACATGCTGCAGTTGAGAGATGTAGCACAAGTGCCATGTTTGACAAGGGAATTCTGAATGAGATAAATCTGACTCTGAGCCTGGTTGTTCTCCCAGGTCACGTCTGCAGCGTGCGTCAGCAGCGGCCCAGGAGATGGGGATGCATTTTCCAAAGCTGTGATTTACTCAGGAGCATTTTGTTTAAAGAAAATGAAATTAAGTCTGAAGAAGAAGTGTTTTGTGATGAATTATTCGCCTTGAGAAGGCAGTGGCATTTAGCTGCTATTTTTTATTGACCTATATAGCACTTCTCACGGGTCCCACAACACGCTGCGCTGTTACAAATGAGGGGTCTCTGCAGACGCTCCTGACATACTGCTAGAAAATGTCACCTACAAGGATGTAGTACCATTCATCACCAAAATGAATGTGCCATCTGAGGTGTAAAGTAGCAGCTCTTTTAAGAGTAGCATGAAAACTCCTGCTCAAGGAAGTAGGTGCCATTTCTCTCAGAGCCACACACTATTTTATGCGGCCAGATCTGATTTGTTCTATTAGAAAATGGAATTAGTATGGCATTTTACCAGCCATGTTATGAATGCACCAGTCATTTTTTTTTCAATAAAATATGATTGTGAAACACTACACTACCTCCTAAAATGTTTGAAAATGTGGTAGGAGGTTTTCTAAGGGAAAAGGAAGCCAGACGCTTCACTTATGATTTGATTTTTCAATTGACGTTAGACATTTAGTACCATTTTGTTCCCTGGGGAAAGAAAAAACTTCCTTCTTGGGTGAGCACCAACTAAATCAGCATGTTATCTGTCTGCCCTCTGTGTGCCAGCTAGCAAGATGCAAGGCAACCAAGTTTCAGTTTCTCAGAGATCCCCAAGGAACAAAAATATTGCAATTTCTATGCATACAAGCACATGCATCACATGTATTACACCCAGGCATATAAAATGATTTAAAGTGTGGCTTGGCTTTTAAAAATAGCATCTTATTGTCTATTAATCATTGTCCTTGGAAGTTCTTTCATCAATTTACAGGCCCTCTTCTGCTGTGAATGCCAGCAATGATGATTTCACAAGCGGGGATGATGAAGACAAACAAGAACCGTTGTTTACAACTACAGTGGCTGTTGATTAAAAAAAATAAATCCTCATGGAGTCACAAGAACTCTGTCTGCAATCTGCTTGCTTATCCAGCCTGCCCTGGAAAAGCACTTGTGTAGAGCTTGAAGCCAAAGTGGAAGCTGAGAACTTGGGATCTGCCCTCCTGGAAGCGGCGGCGCCGGGCAGCGCTGTGCCCGCTGGCTGCACCCAGGGATGGTGGGATGCTGCCAGCAGGATGCCTCTGTGGTGTGCCTGGGAATGGGCCCCCTTCCATGGCTGGCACGCCAGGATCACCATGATCCCATCCAGCTAATCACACTCACACCAGTGGAAATCCATGCCCTCTGTCTCAGACACCCTCTTGGGATTGCAAGCCCTCTGCAACAGAAGTTTTCCCACACCTGACATGCTGCAGCCCCTCGTGCAAAATAATCTAACTAATTAAAATAGAGGCTTGGATGGAATGACCTCCATTTCATCCCAACTAGGAACTCAATTCCTAAATGAAATCCCTTTAAAGGAACTTCCATCATTTTCTTCTGTCGTCCAGTGCACACTGAGGTAGGGTTTGGGGAGCTTTGTGCTAGTTCTGGCTAATTTAGACAGGATGTATTTAGGAAAGCAACTGCTTCCTTCCATGATTATTGTATCATGCTGTATTTATACAGGGCTCTGCAAAATTTCAGCCAAAGCACCCGGGCATCTCAGCTGTGCAGCACCACAATAAGAAGGGAGGAAGCAGACAATTCTTTCCTACCCAGAGAAGACATCCTGAGACTCTAGAGGGTGCTTACCTGTACACAGTATTTTCTCTGTGAAGGTCTTCCAAGCCACAGAGAATCTCTGCTGCATAAAACAAAGCTCTTTCCTCCTCGAAGCCTGGGTTTCCCATGTTGTAGATATGAAACTTCAGGTCACCTCCATTCATTATGGTCAGAACTAAACACAGTGCGTCCTTTGTTTCATAGGCATAGGCTAAATTGACCTAGAAAAACATTTGCAGTCGTGAACAGTTCAGATGGATGCTAAGAAGGAAGAGCTAGCTCTTCACTAAAGATTTTCTCCAGAAAATGAAAAAAAAATACATTGACTGAATTTGGTAGGGGCTTTCTTACAATGACAAATACATATTTTAAAAGTACGGAAAAATCAGATGTTAGGATTCTACAGATTAATTTGTGGAATCCAGCCTATTTACCACCAGAAACCCTCAAGGCTCAGATGGTTTCAGAGGCTGGACAAAAATACTAATTCCAGGCATATTTTCCCATGTATGAGAAATCTCAGTAATCAAGGGAATCTACACCTCCTGATGCATCATTTTGCATCCCAGTGAGTTCCCTGGAAGGCTCAGATATCCCAGTCCTGGGGTGATCAAAGGGATCATCACAGAGATGTGAAGGTCAGCATCATCCCTGGCGGCTCTGGTGGGTGCCCAAGGAAAAATCAGACCAGCCAAAATCTACCCATCACTTTTAAACACGTGCCATCCTCTGGCACAGGCAAGTAAACACGTAAGCAAACACCTTGCATCTGTTGTATACACAGTGTTCCCTGAAATAAGTATACAGAACATGACAGATGCTGAGATAACACCTTTTATCTTTTTCTAAATCTAAGGCAAGTTTTAAAGGAGGCACAAGAGCTGGTGTGACTCAGGAGAGCCCTGCATCAGGCCAACCAGCTCCACCTCACTGCTTAGATGCTTCTGCAAGCCAGTCTCATCTGATCTGTTTGGGCTGAATCTCCTTCAGTCTCCTCCAAGCACCTCTCTCCCAGACCCTGGGAATTCAGGTGATCACACTGGATAGGAATAGCTCATCCTGATGCAAGCCAAGGCTGTGAAACACATCATGCTCCCATGGCAGGCACAGGCCCCTTGACTGCTGCAATTCTCACGGACCAGAGACTGAAATGAGACTCTGCAAAGGTACCCAGAGCAGGGCTAAGGTGCAAAGCAAAGGGATTCAGCTCCTGGCACCTTTCCAGGAGCAGGAGATGGAGGAGGCACTGGATTCAACCAGAGCAGGTGAGCAGGGAACCACAGAGCTCAAACAATACTCACTACAAACTGACTATTGACTTTCTCTAAAATCTGCTTCTCATTGAGTGCCATGGATTCTCCTTTCCTCTTCTTGATCCTCTTCTTCTCTAACCTCTTGCAGGCGTACATCTTCCCCGTGGCTCGCACTTGGCAGGCGCAGACCTGCAAACGGAGCACAACAATTGTGGGTGATTCAAAGCAAACCCAGCTGTGTCTGGGCTGCACTTCACTCCTCACCATCTCCTCTGGATCAGTCCTTTTAAGGCCAGAGACAGAGGCTTAGTGAGCCAGGCCTAGGCGGGGGCAGCTGGGGGATCAACCACTGTTTCCAAACCTGCTGCGGAATATTGGTTTAATTATTTCACTTTCCTCCGCCTGCTTCCTCTCCCACCTCCTTTTGTCTGTGCAGATTTTAATCTCTCAGTCTGCACCTCCCCTGCCTCTGCTGCCACCTCCAGACACCAGGAAAATACAAATAAGGGTGTGACCCCAATTCCACCGTGAATGCAACAGCCGAACACAAAATAATTCTCCAAAGTGTCCTTTTGAGATTACGGTGTCATGAGGGGTTAAGTAGAACTGTCAGCAATTAATGTAAATCAGCCTCTGTCACATCAGGCTCCTGTACCTGCAGTGTCTAAAAAGTAAGAAACACTCTTAACATAAAATTTCAGAATCACTCACCTCCCCAAAGCCGCCTTTCCCCAGTACCCTGTACTGCCTAAACGTGTTTTTTGTTACTGGTTGCCTGGAAGAAAAGGAAATAAATAAATAAACCCCCCACCACACTATGTTTAATGCACTCTCTGTGATTTATTTATTTCAGAGCATACTTTTGAAAAGCAAAATAGATAAATATTATATAATCCCATTATTTCAAGGTAATCACATTATATAATATAATATATAATTACATAATTACATTACTTCAATACTATGTATGGCTTGAACTTTTCAATTCCAACATATTAAGCTGTAATAAAATATAACACATTAGTGAGTCATCAGTATAATTTCTGCTAGCATCTTAGGACCAAGGAGGGTTCTGAATCTCCATTATACAGCTTTGGCCTTTGTTAAGCAAAGAGGTCCCCAGTAAGATTCCCATTAATTCCTGTGACATATAGGGTGGGCTAACACATTGCTTTGCTTGGCCAGCAAGATGAGAAAAAGAGATCCAAAATTCAAACCACCAGAAAATACTTCTGTTGTGTTAAACAAAAGATGAAACTCATATGAATGAAAGGCAGAAACTGTCCTGGGAGCAGGAGGATTTGTGTGACATTTGCAGGCTGGGAGAGCAGGAAGACAAGATCCAAGCCAGTCCATTCCCTCTGGACTACCTGCTTCCTGGGGGAGCATCACGAGCAAGAAGGGATCAAGAGCAAAATTAAGGTTAAATCAGTCTGTCCTTGAGGGCAGAGAGCTCCCTTGGCATCACTTGACAAGATCCCTACACAACCTCCCAGGCTTCCCACAAAATCTACTCCACCAGAACAGCTCCAACCCTACACCAAACTTTTACTTTGCTACTGTAAGAGTTTTATAACACGACAGAAGAAGAATTCCAGGTTCAGCGAGATCCCATTTTGTATCCAGCACCAAGGTTTTACAGGGATCCCAGCAGTGGATATGAACATTCCTGCTCTCCTTGCTCCCCTCTGGCAGGCAGCCAGCCGGCAGAGGGAGCACAGGAACGTGGCTGTTCCCACCACAGGGATGATGAGGTTGATGACAATGAAGAATAAATGCTGAACTGAATCCTTTTATTAATGCCCTTTATTGTTTTCCAAACTAGGGGAAGAATAGAATGCAGACAGTAAAAAAACTAGAAGAGGAAAAGATGTTATTTTCAGTATTCCATGAGGCTGCTGCAAATGCTTTTGGGGTTAAAAGCATCAATTAGTAGTGATAGCTACATGTTCAGCAATGTCCCTGGAATAAATGGACTCTGTGACTGCTCCTTTGGAGCTGTTGATCACTCCATGCTACTAACATCTCTTTGCTAATCCTAAAAACAATTCTCCCAGCTTCTTAAGCCAGGCATATCCAATAGCTTGTCACACTTGTTGGGGGAATGGAAAAAAAAAATCCTCAAAGCATTGCAGAAAATTCCTTATCCCTAATGTGAAAACAGATAGGAAATAGCCTGGCTAGAGATGAATCACTCAATGTTTTTTTAATTGAAATGGAAGAGTAAATGCTGGGCTCAGTAAAGATGGCATGTGGAGCATGTCTTGGCATGAAATGGCTCTTCCCTGTGCCCACCCCTCCCGAGCAGCAGCTTTGTAGCTTTCCAGGGAGAGGAACTGGCACAGCTCCTTTGATCTGGAGGCGTCCTGCTGCCACACAGCGCTCACGGATCCGGCCCTGGCTCACCCGCCGTAATTAATGCCATTTGTGCAAAACAGGGCTTCTCCCTGCCCAAGGTCACTGTCACCCAGCAGTGACCGTCTGCTGCAGCACCCCCTGACAAGGGAAAGGCACTTTCCTTGCAAATTAATGCCCACCAAGGCTGCCTGGTTATTAAATGGGCTCAGGAATGTCCAGCCAATAAATACAGTGAGAGGACCTGTACGCCACATTTTCCCTCTCTTTAGAGTGATTTAATTTAACAGTGGCAACTGGTCCAGACAAAAAGTCACCACATTCAGAGGGCAGCTAAACAGAAAGAGAGCTGAAGTTGCTGAATGTACATTAATCATACCAAATATGTTTAATGTACCTAAGCCCATTAAATGGTCCAACACTTGAGCTGTAGAAGCAAACATTATCTCAACTGTCAGATTTTGAGCAGATATTCGACAGACTTTGCACGGAAAGTAAAAATAAACATTTTTATTTATTTGTATTTAAAAAAAAAAGTGTTGTGACACTTACCTTTCCAACCACTTCCACTGGAGGAACCTGTCGAAGTACATGCTGTTTAGGTACTCTTGGAATGGTTCCCCACTGAGGTGGTCAAGGACAGATCTATCTCAGATGAAAAGGATATATAAGCATTTTATAATCCTGAACTTTGAGCAAAAGAGAAATAAAACAAGAGGAGAAAAGTCCAGAGTTCTTTTACGGTAGGATTACGTTATTTCTACTTTATTTTGCACTTTATTTTGCACTCTATTTTGCTCACTCTTTCAATATAGAAACAAAGTGATGTACTTGATGTATTTCATAACAGGAGGCCTCATACAAGCTGAATACTGGTGATGGTTGCTGAAAATTATCAGGGCAACTCCCACTGGCTTTAATGGACTTTCACAGAGGTTGTTAGCCACCACACAGCGAATGTCTTTGCTTCTGTTAATAAACTGAAACAACATCCTCAGGAACTGAGCTCCTAAACTTTGAGGGATGTTTACATCTGGATAGAAAATTTCTGGCTGAAGCCCATTTTTATCAAAGAGAGACCATCTGAGGCATCATTTTGAGCAAAAAGATCAGTTTCAATTCCTGCTATATAGAAGAATTAGTACATGTGACTAAAGTCAAAGGGATTTCCTAACAGCTATGTGCTTTGTAGAGTAAAACAGAAGAAAGAAAAGTCTGATGGGATGTGGATTTGCTTCTGGACCATGAAAAGAATTTTGGGGCTCACGCAGTGGATGGCGCCTTTTGCATAATGGAAAGAATAAAGGAATAAAAAGGTCAGTCTGCAAATGTGAGAAGAAAGTCTGTTGCTTGTGGCAGGCAGCAAACAGCCAGAGAGCATCAGGCATCCCATCAGAAAGGCCAAAGGCTTGGAACTAAGAAAACATGGGCTGAGCTGGGAGCTGGGAGCTGGGAGTTGTCTAAAATGAAGGTGGTCAGGTTGTTCAACAACTGCTGGTGCTGGTTCTTGCTTTGCTTACTGGGGCTCCTGCATCCACCTCTGCTGGCAGCATTGGCAGGACACAAGTTGGGTTTGGGTGAAAAGTGCCCAAAGAGATGAGCATTTCTGTCTGGGTGTATACAGACACATTTGTGTCTGTGTCTAAGGGCATAGAGACACATTTACAGATCTTGCTGGAAGGAGGGAATCCTCTCTGAATGACTGCTCTAGTCTGGGGATGGATAGTCCATGTCTTACCCTGGGGCAGTTCTCTGAGCAAACAAGTCACCATGAGTAATGTGACTCCTCAGCTCAGTTCCTCCCCGTTCATGAGCTAGTATTTTGGGAATTTCTCAGCTGTTACAATATTATTATTTTTTGTAATTCTCGCACCATCAATTTGGAGAAGGCAGGTAATTGCACATGTTCAGTATGCACAAGTCAAATTGTTGCTGTCTTCATTAGCTTTGACTGGACACAGATCATAAGAGTTTCCCTTAATGGATTAAAGATTACAAAATGAAATAAAAAGCCTTAATTTACTTTAACAAATGTCCAAATTCAGCATCAGAATTCTAGGTTATGTTGGAGGAGGGCAGGAGCAGACAGTCAAAATATTAAAGCTAAAAGCAGAAGTTACATGCATGCACTTTTCTTGCAGACTGATTTTTATCTATGAAGATGTGAATGGAACTCATCCCATCCCTGCTCCTCCAGGACAGCAGGCTTCATATTTGCATGTATGCCTCCCTTTCCTGGTCTGACTGTGAACCCTTCCAAAATTAACATCATTCAGCACCAGTAAATACCAACAGCAATTTTTTAAAACTTCCTTTTGACCTCATTTTAGTCTGTGTGAGATGATCAGCATATTTATTAACAAGGTCCCAAACCTCGCTCGTTCCTGGGTTTCAGCTGGGATGAAGGAAGGAGCCTGCATTAAGTGGTGCCCAATGCTCGCCCTTTCCATTCAGTTAATTAAAAGCTGCACGTATTTTAAAAGAACAATAGCTGCCTTTCAGCAGTTGTTTGCTTTTTAGTTCTCCTCTTTGGCAACAACAAAGTGCATTTTAGAGGGAACTGTCAGCTTTCAAACCCATTTGAGAGCTGGAAACAGGCACCAGGGGGGTTTGTGTGGAGCACAGCTCTGCCTTTGTCACTGGGACTGGCACCCACAACTGGTGCGAGTCACAGAGCATCTCTACAGGACACCATGCAGGGAAACTGCCTGTGCTACAAGGGAAGGCCAGAAATAACCCACAGCTCCTACCAACTCAAAGAATAACTGGAACCAGAAAAGGTCAATGAAATGAGTCAAAACAATGAATGACAGTGGAGCAGATTTTACAAATCCCCATTACATCACCCAGGGAAAACAAACCGCGCTCAGCCAGAAACCGCACGGGCCTGCGTGCCACGAGCCCTCCTTTTCATATTTTTATTGGTTTATGATCTACTGGTGTGGATGCACTCAGGGCAGGGTTTGCAAAGGCAGATTGCATACCTGGAGCTTTAGCACATAATGGCACAAATGGCTGCAGAAACTGATAAGCCTTTTCCCAGACAAAGGGGGAAATAATGCACGTTGGTTTGAACGCCACGGGCAGACAGAAAGCATTAAAAAAGCCCCGTTCTCCTGGTGAAGATTTTCTGGAAAAGCCATGCAGAGCAAGTTTGCACATTCCTCTGTCTAAATGGACTGTATAGCCACTTAATTTTTATTCACTTTGAAACAGAGATGTTTTCTTTGGATACATTATCATTGTAGCTCTTTTCACACAGCATGAAATCCACGGCTGGCTTACTTGGCTGGAACACTCTGTCAAATACCTGAAACAGTGAGTGCCTGTGTGCACGGTATATAATGGCATGGAAATATTTATTACATTTTTGTTCAGATGAAATGACTTCACCGCTTGTCAGCTCTGCCTCGAGGAGTGTGAGCAAAGATGGGAGCCTCAGGTTCAGGCTGGAGCGTCCCTACCTGCCGCATTCCTCACGGGCTGCTGGCTGCAGCCCTGGCATCTCGGGGTGTCGTGTGATACTTACTTTGTACAGGGAGAGAACAGCTCCTTGCAGGGGCTGTTTTCCAGTTTCTCCTCTGTCTGCTGGATAAGTTCTTGACTGACTTCGGGAACATAGGCTGGAGACTGGGGAGAGAAGAGAGGGGCACATTAAATCCCCGGCGAGGTGCAGGTTCTGCTCTCCCAACGTGTGAGAGGCACATTCATTATTTATGCCCCCGAGCTGCTTCCATTCAATTCCAGCGGTTGTGTAAAAGCAAAGGAGCTTTACGTCAAAGAGCAGTAAAATAGGATACCGTGGCAACTCGCTCCACATTCCACTCTATCCTCACATTGCTTTTCTGCCTTCTCCGGTGCTTTCACCTCCTTGCCCAGCCTCATGAATATGCAGGACCCACTCCTTGCCAATTCTTTGAACTGCTCCCTTGCATCCCATGAAAAATGTGCTGGCCTGAGCTGTGTACAGCCCATTCTATTAAACAAAAGAGAATTTGCCCAGTATTTTCACTTCATGGGTGATTCATTGTGCTGTCTGAAAAATCCATCTTTTTTGTTTTGTTTTTTTTTTTTTTTTTTTAAACCAGCAAAGCAAAACAAGAGCAGAGCATTGGTACTTATTGATACAGATCTACATCTATCTATATAAAAAAGATGTTCACAAAAATATCTGGACACCTGAATTCATCCTTAGACAAAAATATTGCAGTAGCTTTAAAATAATAATTTCAAAAAGGAACTTTGCCAACCAACCACATATACTCTTTTCATCCTCTCCTCCCTTTGGAGAGAATGTATATTCAACCCTGCAGACCTTACCAAAGAGAGGTCTCTTGCAATATGCCTTGATGGTTAACCAGTTTAGGACTCTGGGGACTAATTATCTAAAAAGACAGTGTTTTAGGCAGTTCACATCCTTACACATTTACTGTATACTGTAATCATATTACAAAGTGTATATTTGTGTGTGTGTGCACCTATTTATAGGCATTTCTCCCATGTACATGAAAGTCCCTTTATATAACCAATTGGATTTGGGCATTTTCAATAAACTCAGCCATAGATGGTAAAATCCTCTCTCCTTGCAGAAGCCCTAATGCTCAGCAAGGTCCCTCAGTAAGTCCATGCCCACAACCACCAGATGTGCTGAGTGGGTGGGGCACAGAGCATCATCCCTCATTCCTGGCCAGATGTTCCCATTAACTCACCCCTAGTCAGAGATATCTTGGCAAGCCCTGAAATGCATTGCAGGCAGAGTTCAAAAACACTGGGAACGAGGACAGAGGAAGGGGCAGAGGTGGAGCCACAGAAAATCTCCAGCATGTTGAAAGCTGAATTAAGTCTTTTATCTTTTCCTTCCCACTGCTGAAATGTGAATATGATCCTGGTTGTGACATGAAAAAGTAAGTTTGTTCCACTTGAACGTTTTTAAATGGGAACATGGTTTACAGAACTGTCTGTGCACACTGTGCAATGCACTCTCACTGCTCAGCCCTGACAGACAATCTGCAGAACGTGCTGGAGACACCTCTGACCTCACTGAAATGTTTCCTCATTCCCTCAATATATTCCTCCATTTCCTCAGCAAAAGATATCTAGGGAACACTCACTTTTAATCACAGACAGAGTAGATTACTGATAATTAGGAAGTCTCGTGGTTTTTTGAGAGGTAGATCAGCCCCTCATGTTAACATCTAAAAGGTAAAATGAGACAAAGCCAGATTTTGTCAGCTTGATTGACCACTGAGGTAACTATACCTGCCCACAACAAAATCTTAGTCCCAGTTTTGGTTCAAGAGAGTAAGTAGAGGCAAGAGGGAGGTAATGAAAGAACTACAAAAAAACCCTCCTGCTTTCCAGTCCTACAGCACTGAAACTCCTGGGGAAAAAGACAGGAAAGCAGATTAAACCAAAAGCTTTTAAAGCAATATTCAGATATGGACAAAAGCCTAATGATTAGCAGTATTTCAGTTGATTTTGGCCAGAAACCAGATGAATGAATACCTTTAATTTACAATTTATGCACTCAGTGGATACACATTTGCACATACATGCTCGCTGGTAGCCCAAAGTTGGTGGCAGTATGAATCCAGTGGTCCAAACCCTGGTTCCAGATGATCATCTCTCTGATTTACAGGGAACAGAAACACCCCTGAACTCCACAGTTTTGGGGCTGCTGTGGACCAGGAGTGTTTTTGATGTGAATGGAGCAGCACTTCAGTAAAATCTGTACCGAGGCCTCTAACTGAAGTTACTGCTGAGCACATCTGGAACTTGTTCTGCCTTTAGAGGTCAAAACAGGAATCCAAAAGCTAAGTACTAAACTGCATAATTAGTCATTTAGACCAAGTGACCTGATTCTTACTCATGCCAGGCAACTTCATCTCCCATTGGGAATTCATTTCCCAGTGGAAGGTAAACTGCCTTGAGGTTAGTGTTGAAGATCATGCCCATGACACATTACTAGAGTAATAATCCCATCAAACTTTGTCTGAGATCAAAGTACACTTCAAAATAAATTATAAGCATCAGCTAACTCTTATTCATAAAGAGGAAATTAAATTCTTGTAGTGAAAGGGGGGAAGAATGAGCAAAAGAAATAGTAAGTAAGACAATGTGGGAAGTATTTACAAATGACACAAACTGTGATTCCTCTCTCCAAGTTTGAGGGAGATACAGTCACCACTTGGTTTTTCAAAACCACTCATTGCTGACCTCTGAGTCTTTACTCCTTCTGCACAACCTTGAGCAAGGTAACAATATCAAGGTAGGTAAAGACATGAACTCACTGAAATCCTGTGCATGGACTAAAGCCTTAGAGTGCAGTGCAAACACTTCCCTAGACCACTCTATTTTATATAACAAGGAACAGAGGTTGTATTGTTGTTTGGGTTTTTTTGTTTTTTGTTTTTTTTTTTTTTTTTTCCAAAGGCTGATCATTTCCAAAGCTTCTGTAGACCCAACAAAACGTTTTGTGCTGTTCTACAGCCCTTCACAGAGTTCAGGGCACCACATGCCTGGGAAGAACATACCCAACCCTTCCCAACTCTGCCTGCAGCTCCAGGGAGCCTTTGGAGGATCCTTCCTGAGAATCTCCTTGAGACTTCCCAGTTTCCCACTGCTCCCATTAAACAGCCATGGCTGCCACGTTCCCTGTGTGAATGCTGTGCATACCCACAGCCGTCAGAAGTTCAAACAAAGCCAGAAACAATTACAACCCAAAACTCAACCCACCAACCTACTTTTGCTCCCCTGGAGAACCATTAGGCAGCACAGGTTATGTGTGCAAGAAAGCCTTTGGATCCCAAGAGTGAAAGCTTCCAAAGGTAACACTTTGGCCATTTACAGATGAAAAAGTTGCTTCTTCCCTGGAGAGGTGCAGAAGATTTCTGCAGCCACAATGAAGTGGTTATTAACACCATTCTCCTGCTGCATTATGGGCAATGGCTGTAAAAGCAAATTTGGCTTTTACAAGGGAACAGAGACACCTTTTCCAACATATTAAATGTCCTGTAGCAGCTAGGAGAGTCATACACCCTGATTAAGACCATTACATCTGAGCTTGTGACAAAGAATATTCTGCTAACTCTTCAGAAACACCTGCAGAAACCAGTTACACCTTCTTGCATTCAAAACAAAACACTGGGGAGTTACAAGTATAGTTCCATATTTCCCCTAATGGCTATTCTGTTTCCTGAAGGCAAAGAAGGAGATTCTTGATCTCACTTACAATAATGAAATCAGAAATTATGCCAGTCAAACCAAGTGATTAACACTAGGGTAAAGCTGATGGAACTGAAACCAGATTCCTGGCAGTACAAGATGTGCTGAAGTTGATCCTACAACAAAAATGTCTCCCATCGCATTATTCTTATTGATCAGACATTTTAACAGTAGTCCAAAAGTCCACAATACTTTTACCAGGTTTTAACCAAAATCTCCTACCTCCTGTACCTTCTCTTTTATGGCCAGAAACTGAAAACCTCTCTACAAATATTTTTCTGGCATAGCAATAGCTCTGTTTTATGATACTCTCCCATTTAATTTTTAAGAAAAGAATGCAACTAGGAATTGTGTTAGTGGTTATTTGAGAAACAAGAAATGGATATTCAGTTACTTCTGAGTGCCATTAGCCCACCCTGAGAAAAGTCTCCACTTTTAAAGGTCTTTTTTTCTGTCTTTATAAAAGAGCTCCTCTCAGATGCTCTTCCCTTTCCACTAATGGCATGAGAACAGCTGATACATCTCACATTTGTCAGGGTTAGTTGTGTTCATGCCCACAAAAACTCTGGATGCCAGCAGAGCCCTGTCCAGCAGCAGTGTCTGGTGCTGCCCATGGCCTGGCACCCCGCTGGAGTACTGAAGAGTAGCAAAGACTGATTCAGACCAGATGAAAGCTTCCAGGCTCTGTGGCTCCCCATCATCTGTTATTGTGAATGTCATGTTGCATCGCTACACTTTAAAACGTGGCCTCTCCTTTTCTGACAGCTCTGTAAGTTTTGCTACAGGCTATTTCACCCAGACCTCTAAGACCCAGTCTTTGCTGAGTTCACCGAACAGCACAGCCATCAAAAAACCTTCTCCTAAAGTCATCTCTATGTGTTTGCCATGCCACTCACAGCAGCTCTCAGTGCTTCCCCTGTGACTGTGTGGGGGAGATCCGACCTTTTGTTGATCTATCAGCAAATCAAACTCTTTATCAAACAAGCTCAAGTGCTGGCAGTACCAAGGGAGGCATTCAGAAAACCTTCTCTTTTACTTTTTCATGAAGATGTGTCATTTGTTCTAGCTTTTCTTATGAGATAAGATACATTTCCAAACATTTACTCTGCATGACCTCGGTCAAGACGTGGTGCGCTACAGGCGTCGCCTCCACGCCTGTGGGAGTGAAAGCAGGTGGGCAGCAAGCAGAGATTGGCACTTTCAAGGAACAGAAGCATTTTCCTGGCAGCCCAGCAGCTGGGGTTCACACCTGTGGAGCTGGGGTGAGGTGGGAAGGTGTCCCCAGTTATTCCCAGAGCCCAGAGCAGATGCACCCACAACACAAACCTGTGTGGGCAGAGCTGGCTCATTGTGTGTAACACTGGTGCCCCTGTGGGACAAGTGCCCAAATGACAAAGTGGACTGAGAGTGGACTGATGTGTTGAGGATCCAGCTAAAGACATATCCAGCTGGGGCCACCACCATTTGAGAAACCTATAGAGAGCTGACAAGAGCACCAAGTGCCTGGAGTGTTGGGAAATACGCTTAGGAAAAAAGCCCAGAGGAAAGCACTGAGGGATCTTAGAATCTGTTTAGGCTGGAAAAACAAGGGTGAAACTTGATAAAGGACTTTTAATACAGAAGTGTTTTTAATAAAAAGGGCAGGGATCAATTATTCTGCATATTCTGCTCTGCTCTGGGGGAATGATGTGAAGAAATCCACTTAATTGGATATGAAGGCTTTTTATTCTAATTTTTCACACAGGGAAGCAGAAGAACAGGCCTATGAATATTGTGGAATCTGTTCTCAGAGGTCTGAAAGACCTCCGAGGGCACTCAGACATCTGTTGATCATCTAAGTGTATTTGATCTCTGTTCAATGCAAGAGGCTCTTGAGCCCTTTCCCAGTCCTTTGTACCAATAATTTTGCAAAACACTGGGCTTCACAAAGCACAGGCACATGGCATGGCCATGAGAACAGATGAGGAAGGGAATTTGTTTGCTGAGTGCTCACCAAAGGAAACCTGTAGCTCTGAGTAAAGGAATAAGAATCTTCTCTGCAAATTAGCAATCCTGCTTCAAAGACTTGTCTCAATCATCACTGTCTCCTAAAAAATAAATGACATGGCTTGCAGATCCCTGAAGTTCAGAGCAGAAAAAGAGAAAGCATTGAGTTTGGCCAGACTGACTTGGTAAGAAACAGAGCAGGTCCATAGTTCGGAGGTAATTCTTCGTCCTTACATAATGACTTTCACCTAAGAACCTCAGAATACTAAATCTCCAGTGCAGGATTAAGTCTTCATGAGCTAGGTGGCAATCTCACAATATTTTACAGAAGAGTGCACAGAGGTTGAGAGA
Source organism: Agelaius tricolor (assembly GCF_023055355.1). Lineage (NCBI taxonomy): Eukaryota > Metazoa > Chordata > Aves > Passeriformes > Icteridae > Agelaius > Agelaius tricolor. Next base: position 9,007,564 of record NW_027269282.1, on the reverse strand, counting down.
TGTGTTTATGTATTTTGCAGAAGATTTGATCATCACCTGTGGCTGAAATCAAAGAAGTCGCACTGAGATAAATGAAAGCTAGAGATGCTCAGATTCCTCAAATCAGTCCAATTGTCCCTTGCAATTAGTGAATAAAGAATAGAAACCTAGAAGTGCAGGCTTTCATTTCATACCAGCTCCTGCCAGTGGATGTGAGTCATCAGGGTGTCTTACAGCACAACTGCTCATCACTATAGAGGCTGTATGAACCAGAAAGATTCCACACTCTTTAGATTGAATAGACCTGATGCAAACTTCTGTCACAAACACAACTGCTTTCCTGGCAAGTTTCAGGCATGCAGCTGATACTGAAACATGATGAGTTATTTTAAAAGTCACTTGCGTAAAATAAATAACGTGCACCATATGTTATGTTTCAGGTTATGAAAACATTCCACAACAAACTGGCTTAAAACAATTAAAAACCTTTCAGTCAATGGACAAAAGTTCAAGCTGTAACTTTTCTTGAGCTGCCTCTCGAATTGCCTTCCAAGCATTTGTCTTCATGATATGTGTGCTTTCAGATGTTGACAGCAATGTTCCACATATAATCTGTTTGAAAATCTCCACACAGATTTGCTACTAGTAGAGACCTCAAAACGATGACAGAAACAGGCTAAAATGAACTTTTTTGTGTGAGATGATGCATGATCAGACAAGAATATTTCATACACAAAAACCTGGAAATTCTGGCTTTATCCAGCAGTCTAAGCTCCAGCCAGGGAAGTTCCAACCATGCAGCCAGGGACTGACTGAGGGAAAGTGTGAAGGGACTGACAGGGGGAATCCAAAGTTCTTTTAGGTTGGGAAAGACCTTTAAGATCACTGAGTCCCATCAAGAAATTCAGAGGAGAGCAGCAGATGAGGAAATGGAATGTCTTGGTTGTATTTAGATTTTGGGAAATCAAGGCTGGGCACTCCTGGTGAGGGAAAGGATCCCAGCACTGCCACAGCACACGCAGTCTCCTGATGCCTTTTGGCGTTACACAAAGAAATCTTGGAACATTCTTTTGCCTTTCCCTGTGTCTGATCTTATCTATTCAGTCTGAGCTGTATGTGTGGTAAACAGCCAATTCTACATCAGGAGCAGCTGCAACACTTTAACTAATCAATTTCTGCATTTTCTTTTTACTTCTTTTTTTTTCCCTTGCCACAGTCATTTGGGTCTGTATGAGGCAAACCAGTAAAGCAAAAGGCTTCATAATTCCAGAATATTTGCTTTGAGAGGACAGATGTAGGAATTGGCAGTGGGGTGGACAGGGAGCATGGAAGGCAGCTGTGTTATTAGCAGCAATTTATCTATTACAAGTGTGTAGACATGACACCTAAGAATGGGGGCCTGTAGTGCCAGGCATTATGGACATGTTATGGGAGCCAAAGCAAACCAATCCCACCAGCCCTGGGAATGGGAACAGGGGCCAAAGACATGAAATATCTCATCAGGATTACAGAGAGGGTCAGTGGCAGAGAAAATATTGAGCCCAATCCCAATACCAAGGGCAGGATCACTTGCTGTACCTGAATGAAGCAAATCATCAGTGCCTGTCAGCTGTGGGGTTTGTTTTGTAGCTGCAAGCTGATCTGGAGTCATGACAAATCTGTTTTCTCTCATATGCTAGTAAACTATCAAAACACATGTTGACACACAGAGAAATACAATGAGTGGAGAGAGCAGAGCCCTCAGGCAGCAGCTGAGCATGTTCTGGCCTGGAGGTGCTGTGCTAATACTGCACAAAGGGCCAGCTACCACCTCAGCTCTGGGGCTGGATCTGGAGTAGCTTCAGGCTCCCTCACTTACCCTGGACTCCTCAGGTTACCTCTTGTGCCTCAGCAAGCCCAGCAGCAGAAAAAGGAGAAGTTTCCTCCCTGGCTTCCCAGCATCCTTCCGCTTTGGAGCTGGGATACAAGCTGCAGTCTAGAACCGTGCCCTTCCTTGGGAAAGCAGCAGCCTCTGAGGTTTCCTTTCTGACAAGTGCATAGGAAGTATATGAATTATTTTTTGGCTCTCCTGTTAGTCAGTAACAGGGCCTGCTATCTGGCTATACCTTCTTTTTCCTCTTCTCAGCAGACATTTTTGCAGCTGCTCCTTTCTAGAAACCACATTTCTGCTCCCGATAGTGGCAAACAAGCAACTGCCATGCAAATGGTGTGAGTCAACATGTTTCCTACATACAGCTCTTCTGTCCAAAGTGTGGTTTCCTTGGAATGTTGACTTATTTGATTCAGAGAAATCTGGGGGCATAACCACAACAGGAGTTTCGGAGCAACAAAGGAAAAGACTGCCTAGGCTTAAGAAGGAGAAAATTCTTCCTGGCTCCTATTGGTGACCAGAGCTTAAACAACCAAAGCCCCATAGAAAGTAATTTTGAAATAACAAATTGTCCCATGAGACAAAATTTAGTTGCTTCATCATCTCCTTTTGCAAGTCCAGTGAATCAGCTGCAGACTTTATACTCTTCAATTAAACAGAAACACTCACCACAATCCCAACCAGCTACAGGGTTTTGGTACAGCTTATTTTAAGACTCTAAACTGGTCAGCACACAAGATATGCTTTTGACTTCAATTAGTGAGAAATCTGGCCTCACAAGAAGTGCTTGGCAGGATATTTTCCTGGATCTTCAAACCCTAGTCCTTCTCTACCCATACTTCTTAAATGATTCTTTAGAAACATGCTCATAGAGATTTCTTCACCAAAGAAACACATTTTTTCCTCCTTTTTGTAGACATGCTCATAGAGGTTTCTTCACCAAAGAAACACATTTTTCCTCCTTTCTGTAGACAATAGGTTTATTGGTGGAGGGGTGCTCATAAAACTGCCAGCTGAAATAGTTTTCAATAAATTTGCTTTTAAAGCAGGGGAAGGGAAAGTTTTGGTTTGCTTGTTGTTGCCCTTTTTCTGCCTTAAAAGCATTTTGCACCCAGGTTAAGGGATGGAAACAGATGAAATAACCTGTCAGCAGGATGAGGAGGGCAGATGAAGGAACAGAGAAGAGAAGGTTGATATCAAGCAGGATTTTCTGTCCACCCCCCAGTGAGGCTGCTCACAATCCTTTGGAGTGTCACAGAACCATTTTTGTTAACAACCCAACAGAGCCATGGCTACAAGCAGCCAGATATTTGATAAAGCTTTTTGGGAGAACAATGTATTCCCACTATTACTAGCAGCAAACATGACAGGACAATTCTGAAAGCTTCTCTTCTCAGGGAGTTTTTTTCTCTTGTCACATGTGCTTAATAGGTTTGGACAACATCCAGTGTCCAGCCTCTTATCAGGACCTTCCTACCTTTTAACATCCTCCTGCACTGATGGATGGCCTAAACATTAGCAAGCAACCTTATGTTGCAATAGTCATAGCTTGGCTTCCTCTGGTAAACCAAATGTCATTTGTTCCATACAAAAAAAAAAAAACAAACAAAAAACCCCCAAAAAACAGCAACCCCTAAACAGATAAACACTCACTTACAACCTCAACGTTACTGAATGGCTCTCTTGCAGGAAAACAAACAGATCCCTGCTTGAATTCACTCCTGAGACACAAGGTTGTAAACAGGAGTAACCCTTCCCTTGCAGGCTGAAGCCTGATCCACACTGAGCTGATTTTGCCATCACTTGCAGGGGGGATTCTATAGAATTTACCTTCATCTCAACTTTTTCAATTAGCAGGTCAAAAATCCTGAGGAAACATTTGATTGAAAATAATGAAAACCCAAAAGAGAGTCTGGGAAGGTCTTGCAAAGAATTAGGAAACAAATTAAACAAACATCAGGCAGGAGCCAGTGGCCCACTCACAGACAGACTGGAAACACCCAGGAAGGCAAACAAAATCACTGCTGGAAACAGGGCATTCCCACATCACCCTGATCACACAATCCATTAGCAATCAGGTGGTAACAGCCATCTGCAAGGAACTGGGAGGGAAGACATTTATTGTAGGGAATGACATGCTGTTTGCAGTGGCATATTCCACTCTTCCTCACTTTTGCTTGTTGGACAAACAACATCAGTGCAAGGATAATAAACTTGCTATATGTTTGATTTTTGACTCAGGTCAGAGTCTGCCTTGGTTAAAAAAATAAATTAGCATACAAGCTAAAGCTTGGCAAGCAGGTTAAATGCCTTTTTTCAGTGTTGTTGGATTACTGGGGAAAAAAAATAAACATTAATAGCTTGAAGTGTCACATATCCACCATTTAAATATGCTGGTTATTTCTAAATCAATTTGTAAAAAGACTTTTTAAAAAATCGCACTTTTTACACTTATCAAGAAATATTTTAAGGAAATGAAATATTTTTTGGTGAAATTTAAAACCCTGCGATTCCTGGTTCCATGTTAAATTAGCACAGTCTACCAGCTTACTGATTCTTCTGTTGCATCATCCCAGCCAAAGGTGGCAGCCTCAGGCACCTCACTGGAATTTGCCTGACCTGTTCTTGTGAGGCTACTCAGATGCTGAAGGCTCCAGATGCTTTTCCAGAATCCTAATTTCCTATCACAAGGGAGCCAGCTGAGAAATAAGGTATGATTAATTTCCATTCTCACCATGTGTCTCTTCATTCTCTGCTTTGTTGGGGTTCCCTGTTACTGCTTCTGAGTTTAGCAAGAGGAATCCTGAGCTCAGGGAGACATGAATTGATCCATTACACTTTAAGTTCCAGAAATCTGAAACTGAACCAACCAGCAAAGTTGCAGCAAGTGGGGGAATGGATGGGCTGGGTAGGTCAGGTCTTCAAAGGACTCCTGAACTACTGAGAAATTGTGCACAGAAACCTGGGTGGATATGCCATGGAAGGTAATTTAATGTATTCTAGCAAGGAATTCACCTCACCACACTTTAATCACCTGAAAGCTGAGACACTCAGAGTCTCCCCAGGCTCCCTGCAGCCAGTGGGCAGAAAGAGTCATCTCATGTCTCCCATCCAGATGCCTCCAAGGCTAAGTGCTGGGAATGCAAGAGGCTGGACTCACCAGAGCTCTGTTTTAATGTCATCCTGTGCAAACACACAAAAGCCATCTCCTGCAGATTCCTGGATGTTTTGCAAGTCAGTGTTCCAGACAGCTGGAAAAGGCTGATTCCTTTTTTCCCATGTGAGCAAAGTTTTCAGGCAGAACAGGCTGTTTCTGGGAAAGCTGAATGGACCTGAAAGTCTTTCAGAATTAACTTCCCTGGCCACTGGATAATCCATACAAACCAAATATAAGTCATGAGGGGCATGCAGAGGGGATAGGGAAAATATTACCCCAGAAACAGGGAGGAGGAAACTATAATTAGCATATTCATTAGCCAAGGGGAGGAAAATAGAGCCTTCCTGTTGCCAGCTAATCCTGAGCAGATCTGCTCTTTGTTTGCAGAGTCCTTTTGGATGGGTTGGCTGCTCTCTGAGAGGAGCTGGAGCAGGCTGGGGGCCTGCCCTGCCTCACAGGCAGATGTAAGCCAGGTTTACATGTGTGCTTGACATCCACCAGTGGAATCCAATTTCCATTGTCCAAAGGGTCAAGTCACAGCAATTCCAGCAAACACAGGGATGCCAGAAGGCTTCTTCTCAATGAGCAAAGCATCCCAATGCTTTTCCTGACCAAAAATGACAAACAGTTAGGAGGCATGAGCACTGGGGGGTGTAACCTCTCCAGAAAAGCAGGGAAAGAGAAGCAGAGCTTCAATAGCTCTGATAAGCACAAAACCAGAGGAGTTAATGACTCCAGGCCAGACCTTCTACCAGTCTGAGCAAAGGCATTGCAAGGACAGGACACAGGGACCACCCAAGGACCCATTCTGGAGCAGCATCATCAGGGCAGGGCTGGCTCCAAGTTGTTTCCACAGGCTCTCCTGCAAGTTTGGCACCACTGCAGGAGACAGAAGCCCTCAGTAAGTGTTTAGTTAACTAACATTTGTATTATAAACAGTGGGTAAAGGATGAGGAAATAGGACTCAAGCAAACCGTGAGAAAAAAGCCTTTTTGCCTGAGACCACAGCAAAGGGACTCCTAATCAAGGCAACACTGTGATTTTTCAGATTCCCTACCACACTACATTACAGCCTGGCCTCGGTGACAGACAAATGTTTATTAAAATAAATCCTGACTAGAAAGCATTAATTTGAGGAACACAGTTGCCATTCTGCCACCCAGATATTTTCCCAGAACTGAACTTGGAGAAGATGAGCTTTTTCAGAGAGCCCACTGAGAAGGTACTTTCCTGGGCTCAGACACAGTGATCATCAGAGATATTGATCGTGCTGTCTCTGCAGCAACAACAGGAATTATCCATTGATTTCTCTGGAGACTGGATTATGTATTGATTATGTGAGCTGCAAAGCAGAGGCCTAAGTAATGCTATCATGTCTGGCTAAAATGGTGCTCGTAGAGTAGTGAAGTCAATAGAAAGGGGAGATGAGAAATCCATCGAGGCAAAGGGCAAAGTCCCAGGGTAATTAATTAAATGGCAAAATTCTCCTGGCTCAAGTGATGCCAGGATTTCTACTTAAGCATTTTGCATCCTGAAAAGTCCCCTAATAGGAGCCCAAAGGACGCAGTGAATAACGCTTTGAGCAAGTAAATAATTCTGGCCCATCCCGAGCCCATGTAACACTCTGTGGACAGACAGGCACCTCATTCATTGCTTTCTTCAATTGGGTCATTAATGAAATGCATAGGGTTTAGAAAAATTTGAAAACTAGCTGTGGAGATAACTGCTGGACCAAGCCTGAAGGGGCCATCCACTGCAGCCAGTGAAAAGAGATACTGTGTTGGCCTTTTATCAGCAAGATAATGAGCTTACAGGGGGACAGAGATGACTTGCTGGATATAAGTGACATAAGCTGAATTTGCAGGAGAAAGATAACAATGTAGAAAACAGCCCCTGAAGGCTCACCTTTCAAAACACAGAGCTTCTGTCTTGCATTAAACTCTTCAGATTGCTTTACAGAAGCTTAATGTTTCTGTCTTCCACTGCTTCCCTTAGAGTGGCATTCAGCTTTTGTTCTGGCCATCCCAAAAACTAATTATAACATGTTCCCTGGGAGGCATTTAGTAAAACTAAACAGGTAGAGGAAGAGGTCTCAGGACTTGAATCCAATTCTTGGTACGGTGTGACCTGCAGGATTCAGCCAGAATCATTAAGAAGTGATAGATGAAACTTCACTGATCAGCAAAGATGACTCACCCAGAAGAACAAGTGCTGAAGTTTGCATTTATTTTCGAGGTGGAAATAGGAAGGAGGGGAAGAAATCCCAAGGAGAGAGGCAAAGGTCCTTGTTGTAAAGATCAAAGCAATGGCCAAAAGGAAACTCTGGTGGTGCACAGGGGATGGTGCACAGAGATGGGAGAGGTGTCTGTGAGCAGGAGCCTGGCTCAGCCACGTGGCCCAGCAAAAAGCCTCATGTGTAATTTTAATTTCATCTACCCATCTTATGGAGATGCTTTCTTCTCCATAAACAACTGGTTTGAGAGAAGGGCACATTTTTGCCAGTAGACAAGTGGAAGGCTGATCACTGCTGATCAGCCAGAGGCCCTTTCAAGGGACTTTTCCCTCCCTTCCTTATCCTATAATTGTTCATAAAAACAAAGACATAGTTTTGTTTACCAAAATCCCCACTGATTGCCTCAGACTGGTGTAAGGAGGTTATTGCTGTGCCCAGCTAACCTCTTGCAGCAAAGAAAGTGCAAACATGGCCTTTATTCTGTGCATTTCCTGGAGGAAAGGGTACTGGACAGGAATTCAGATAAGAAAATTCATGTTGTTGCTGTTCTTCATATTCTGTGAAGTATTTTAATGGGGATAACAATACACATTAGACATCCTGTTCAGTAACATTTTTAGTACCCAGCTGAGTCCAAATATAAACTATAATGGCATATGGAGACTGTCTTAAGAGCCATTTCAAATCAATTTAGTTTTATATAGCGTCTCTTCAAGTCTCTCAAGGTGATTTACAGTGAAAAAGCAAATAGTGGGATAGTGATTTAGTGGAGTAAGGCATGGCAGCTGTCAGGCAGGAAGGAGAAAATGCTGCATGGAGACGTAAAACTCTAATTTAAAAGCAGTACAAAGGTAAATATATCGCTTTGCTCTTCCAGTACAAGAAGCAGTCAGGTAATGAAGCCAGGTTGGGTTCAGTTTAATTCAACACTTCAATGGAGCCATTTACAGATGGAACTGGACCTAAAACTGAACCTTTTCCACTCAACTGCTGAGATTAGGAAAAAAAACAGGGAAGAAATATTTGTGACCAATTCATTTTACCATCATATTTCACAACCTCAGAAATTTCAGACTTCCTGTGGCTTGGACTTCTGCCCTAGGGGCTTATGAAGTCAAGAAGGCAGCTTTAAGTGTCTTTTTCATGGAAATTGTTAAAGCCTTTTTTAAAGAAGCAAGACTCTAGTCAGGAAACCATGACCTGGCTGGTGTGACAACCATTGTGCTGCTCCTGTGTATGGAGGAGGAATAATTCTTCAGAGAATGTTTCCCTCAGCTACAGGACACCCTTCCTGTGGGTTTTTTGCCCTCCTGCTCACCCCTCAAGCGAAGCTGCAGCAGAAGCCATGAAAACACTCATATTTTGGTGTTCCTAGTGTGGAGATCTCACATTTCCCTCCCACCAAAGAGCTCGGAACAGGCTGTTGGATGTGGCTGTTTCAGTGAACTTCAGGCAAGAGAGAGGGAATGCTATTGACTTCCTAGGGCCTGAGTACACAGGACCCTGGGACAGCTCAGCATGGAAGGGACCTTTGAAGATTTCATAGGAAAGGGAGCCTAGATGAGATGATCCAGTGCCCAAGAGCATCCTGAAAACCTCCAGTGATGAGGACTCCACCACACCCTTAGGGAGGTTGTTCACATGTACTTCTTCTTTGAGAGGCCTAAACCACCCACGTTTCCTTCCACCCAAACCACCCACATTTCCTTCCACCTAAACCACCCACTTTCCTTCCATCTAAACCACCCACGTTTCCTTCCACCTAAACCACCCACATTTCCTTCCACCTAAACCACCCACATTTCCTTCCATCTAAACCACCCACGTTTCCTTCCACCTAAACCACCCACGTTTCCTTCCACCTAAACCACCCACGTTTCCTTCCAGGTGCCAGCGTTTGTCAGGATTTGTCACTGCTGTTGCCTCTAGGTCAGGGACATGGTAGAAGCTTGACCTGCTTGTCCACCAGGACTAAGATTTCAGTTTTCCAACAAGCAGGTAGGGGCTGTTCAGGATGCCAAAGCTGTGGAGAGCCTGAATTGTGATCACTTGAGAAAGTGCCTCCTTGCTCCACCATCCTGGCAAGTGCAGGGTTTGTTGAGTGGCCTCAGGGCAGACGTCTCACAGGCTGTGACTTTGTGAGTCACAAGGGGCTGGGAGTCCTGCTGGGATGTCTGCTCATCTGGGAAAGTGCCTTCTCTTCCTTTCTGCTGTGCAAGAAGTGTATGTTTTATTAAATGAAGTGCATGTTCCCTATGCAAATGAGCACCCTTTGGAATGGTGATACACTGACACGTTTTATGTTAAATATGTATGCCCTTTAAAAACTGAAGCAAGAGCTAAAAATCATTTATAAATATTAAAGAGCAAGAAGTCTACTTTTTGTTTTCACTGTGTTTCTGATCCTGCACTCTGGGAAAAACACTCCTCACATTATAAGACTGAATTATCTGTCCAAGAACTAAACCTGTAATTTTATTCTATCAGTCAAGCTGTATGTCACGCTTTTTTGTATCAAGACAATCAGGTTCTTTGAAGCACAGACACACACCTACTTAAAAGAAGCTTTCGGCTGAAAGCAGAAGACTCCAGAAACAGCAGCAATTTGTACCTTTCAAGGGACTGATAATTAAATAGAGAAATGCTGATTCCAATGAAAAGAAGGTTTCTTTGCTGGCCAGGATGATGTTCCATTAGGACGTTTGGGTCCAGATTCATCTGCTTGGACTGCAGACATCAGTCTCCTTTCAATCATTGACTTCTAATGCTTCAAATGTGTCCTTTGGAGATACTTATTTCTCTTTCTTGACAAGAAAGGACAGTAGACCATCTGCACTCCTAACCTGACTACCTTAGTTAGGTATCTAAAATGAAATTAAATCAATCCAGGCCCTTCTCTGGTTTTTTAAGTATTTGTTGCATGGGACACCTATTAGAAAGTCTAGTATTTAACCCATTGTCACAGCACAGTCACCCTTGACTCCAGGAAGTATTTTCTGCTATACAGGGTTTCCACATCCCTCTGGGAAGAAGCAGAAGTTTCTCATTAAGGAACAAAAGTGCAGCAAGACCAATGCAGACATTAAAGCACCTCCAGCAGGGAGGCAGTTTTAGATTGCAAGTGAAGGAGAGTAGCTCTGTGTTTCACAGGATCACAAAACGGGTGATGTTGGAAGGGACCACTGGAGGTCATCCAGTTTCCTTCTGCTCAGAGTTGTTAAGGTAACTTGCAAATACCAGAAAAGTCTCAGGACAGACTGTAAATATGCTGTGCCAATTTTACATACTGAGAAACCAGGTACACAGGTCAAGTAAGAAGTCCGGGGTACGTCAGAGAATGGAAACTCCAGCTCTGGAGTCCCAGTATTTTTCCTTCCTGTAACACCACCGTTCTTTGTTGATGAAGAAGCAGCAGTTTTCAGTTTGGTCTTCACTGCACATTCACTAAATTATTCCATGTGCTTCTGGCTGCACCATGGATGGCAGGAGAGCCACTGCACAGCAGTGAAGGGCTTTTGGAAACCTGCAGCAAGACTGGCTGAAGTGAAGCAATGCTATCCTCCCCTCACTTCACTAGCTCTGCTATCAGCAAAATGCCTTTCTCCCTTTCCAGATGGGAGCTGGAGCAGTGGGAAATATTTTCCCTCAGAGTTTGTTGCTCTGTTGACAGGAATTTTAAGACAAAAGGTCATTTTGGTGGATTTAAAAAGCAGTGGAACTTCATGCCCCTAATGAATGGGCAGCAGGAACTCATACTGGCAGTGCTCAATGGCTGCACATGAAACTAGCCAGGCCCAGTAAATGAAACCAGATCCCAAAATGCAGCCTGAGATAACTGAAAGTATGCATCAAAGTTTATTGTAGGAAAATAACTGAGTGGAAAAAGAGTGGTCTGCTCTGCCCCTGCACCTCCAAAACATATTGTACCATTTAAACCCTCTAGAAAGACATCTGCCAAAAATGTGATTAATTCTCCTGAAGGTCAAATGTATTACTTTCGTAAAATAGTTGAAGCAGCAATTGTACGTCTTTGATTACTCTTACGAAAGCAACTTAGGAAAAATCCCAGGATGGCTCTTGTGTTTGAAGCTGCTCTTGTGTTTGAAGCTGGATGTTTACTGCTTACTGGCAGTGACTTGTGTAGCAAAGGTGAAATGTGGCCAGGAAATGATTGTAACCCCCCAGAAGGGCTGGTCCCAGAGCAGCCTGTCCCAAATTCCAGCAGCACATCCTGTGTGTCTGTTTGGAGTGCCACCCTGTGGACTGCTGCTCCCATGAGCTCCTCTCCTTCCCACGGCCACTCAGGACCCACCCTGGACACGAGGGTGGGTGGCAGCACCTCTGAGCTCCCAAGCCCTCTGTCCCCTGGCAGTCCTGAGTGTCCCTGCCCAGCCTGGGGAAAATGGGGCTGGGGGAGGAGGGGGAATTTTTGTACCAAAATACAGTATCTGCTATGAAAAACCATTTTTGCCTGTGCTTTCTACACAACAGAATATGAAATGCCACCACCACTTCTGAGCTGGATAGGAAATGATTGGGGCATCTGTTGGTAACAGGTCTCTTGTATTACACCCCCAATACAGAGCTTTGTACACTGAGAAGAGACCAGAGAAGCCCCTCTGCTCACCCACAGATGCATTAAGCCCTTGGTAAGTCAAGTTCATCCTTAGAAGTAAATTTCTGGATTGCATTATAATTTTTTTTCTCTCTGACTGTTTGTGTAAGACTTGCAGGTTTATTCACTGGAGATTGCCACCATAAATTTTAGGAGTCTGGCTTACAAAGCCTGTAACAACCTTGTTTAGTAAAGGTGTGCCTTGCAGAATTCCTTCAGTAATGCCACTTTGGCTGCCCCTTACCTCTGGGGTGAGGTATTTCATCATGATTTCCTTTCCTTTCTCTCCCAGCTTTTCATCTGGAGCAATTTCATATTCTGCCTGGAACAGACATATAAAAAATAAAAGTCAATATTTGCACTCATATTTCACCATTATAACTTCATTTTGGATGTGGCCTTAACAAAACACTCTGTATGAAAAATCTGAAGGACAAATATCATTTTCTGGTGGAAGTAAAACCTGTACACACAGTCTTATTAAAAACCTTCCACTATATTTTGACCAGACCCTAGCAGCACATCTTCTGTGGCTTTGTCTCTTAATTAACACCAATACCATTTAATAATTTATATTTTATAACCTTGCAAAGCCAGCTTTCAGAAAGCATTCAGTGACAAGAGACATTGGCTTCATTTGGTTTTGCTCAAAAAGAAAGTGCACACAGAAGGTAAAATTATTTCTCTGAGTGGTAGAGAAAGTGAATATTTGTTAACACCTGCCACAGTGGTGTTTCAAGTGCCAACTGATATATATATATATTCTTCCATATATTGTCTTTTTTGTTTAATGTGTCTTTTCTATGTATTTATGCCTTGACCTTGGTCTAACAATACCTGTGCAAAGCAGAGAGACTTGCCCATCACTGTTAGTGACCCTTGGCTCTGTCCCTCCTGGTTTCTTAGGCAGATTTCTTAGGACCAAGAGGAAACAAGAGAGACCATTTAAAGGAAGAGGCACCATAAGCAAAACTCTCTTTGGCTTCCCTAGTGCACTAAAAAAGGGAGCATCCCATCCTCACACACAAAGTCTACCTACATTTTAAAATTCTGACTGCTCTAGGTATTGAAGCATTACTGACTTCTGATGAGTTTTGTTTACAGTAGAAGCAAGAGAAGCACAATGTGTGTACCATGAAGATATTAATCACTTCAGCTAAAGTTTTGGATCCATGGCAGACATTTGAAGGAAACACGTGCTTCAGGGGACCCCAGTGGCTAAATGACAACAAGTTCTTTGGGACATTCCTGCTTGGCAATGCTTGGGATATGAAGCTTTAGCCTTCAGGTCAAAATATTTTCCAGAATTAAATAAAAAATAAAAAAAAAAAAAAGAAGACAGCCTAACAGCTTTCATGACTGTATTAAAAAAAGGATCCCAGAAAATCCTTCCAAGCCAATTAAATAACCTGGTCCAATACAAGCTGTCTGTGATGATAAATGAGGAGGAAGCTTAAAAAAAAAAAAAAAAAAGGTAAATCAGACTGAACTGGCAAACACTTGGAAGAAGAAATTTCAGAACTATTGCCCACTGGAAGATGTATGTGCTGCTCCAGGCTGGATGCAATAAATCTGCAGGCTGGCTGTAATGGATACCCCAGCTAAGCAAACCCAGGAATGACATGGAAACCACAATGTAGTAATAATGCTATTCCCCTCCTATCTGGCCAGTGCTCATTTAGCTATTGCAGCTCAAGTCTGGAGCTGCATATTTACACACAGGCATGGCAGGTTGCTTGAACAATCTGGAATTATGATCTGATTTGGTCTGGGAAATGATAATGGCCACAAATAAAAATGATGAAAAAACAACCAAAAACTAAAACCCACAAGTAGAGTACTTCTTTTTAAGTGACAGTTTTGGGGATGAAACTGATTAGGTTCTCATAAAACTTAATTCAAGGGTTTAAAAAAAATCTTTTATCTAATTTCCTGTACTTTTAGATGGTATCTGAGTATGGGTCATTTCAGCTTTTAAAGTACAGAAACTCTGAAATGCTTAGAGCATCTTAGCAGCATTTTCCTCCATGATTTCTCTCTCCTTCATTTGCTTTCAAACTCTGAAAATATATTGTCTCCCAAGCAAATAAAACCTGATTATAAGTCATCATCTCCTATTTGAAGCGAACCAGGGAGATGTTGAAAAATTTGTTGTCTTTTTTGCCACACATAACCTCTAACAGTTACATCCCATCAGGACTGTACAACAGGAAACAAATCAGGACAGACCAGAAGGCAGAAACTCAGCAAGAACTGGATGTCTTAAATTCCATTCCTGATGGGATCCAACATATGCAGAGCTAAATGCACACCTATACATGTACAGAGGATCTTGTTCTGCCTCAAGATAGACAGCAAAGAATAAAAGGAAAGTTTAATTACACTTGCATTTGACATTCCCAGGAAATGTGACACGGTGGCGGCGAAGGTGGGAAGTGACAGACAAGTGAGGATGTGAGAAGGAACCATAAGCTCACACTGTGCACAGTGTTGATTTCACTGCAGGTCTGCACTAGAAGCCTGTTCCATTTTGTCCCTAAGCTCATTATTATTTCTCCCTTCAGTGCCATTTTTGAGCTATTCAGCAACAGACCCTGGTGCATTTCCAGCCATGACCTGTGATTACAGCAGATAGACAGGGATGTCCCCATGCTCTCTCTGCCACCTGCCTGGGAAGCCACCAAGGTCCTCAACTCCTGGTCTTGTGCTTAAATCACAAGATACCTCCCCTTCTTTCCCAATGCTCAAAAGCACAGTTTGCAAGTCCCTAATTGCTAGAAATAACATCATTTCTTATAATCCGCGGAACAAACTATTTTCCATTATTGCTTTGATGAATCCAGGCATGTGTTTCAAGGCCCCTGCTCTGAAGTCTAATAGCTTCTCCATGCCCTGGTTAGGTCAGACAGGGCCCTATTCATGGGCCATAAATGAGGGGAGGATTTACGATCACCCTGCCTCCGTGGGACAAGCTGCAGGGAAGGCTCCTTCTGTGGGCAGGCACAGATCCTCCAGCCCAAATGGTGAGAGGATGTGGGCTGGCCACTGTCTGCTGCTAGCTTTTCTTCTGGCTGCTCTTTTGGAGGTAGTAGTTATGCTGGTGGCTCCTTCTTCCACGGAGAAGCCGCCATGGCTGGATGGAGGAGTGGGAGTGCAAAGCATCCTTCCCTTTGGAGCAGCTGCCCTCAGGATGGGCTGAGAGATCAGATGGAAACATGCTCTTCAGCTGGGAAAGGGAGCAACATCCAGCCTGGCTGTGGGATGGGACAGCCACAGGCTCAGGGACAGCTCAGGTCTGGGGGCTGGAGGCTGCCTGTGATGGATGGAGAGCTACCAGGGCAGTGGCACAGGGACCCCACAGGGGCTCACATTGATTATGACACATCAATTTTGTACTATCTGATTTTCACCTAAATATTATTTGAGCTCCTGAAACTACACGGCTAAAAATATGTGAAAATGGAAAAACACATCCAAAGAGATCTCTCTGCACATCTCAGAGGATGCTCTCCCACAGCAGCATGGCATGGCTGAGAGAATCATCACCCCTTGTACCCACCAGAAGATGGAGATGGGAACAGACACTCCCTCAGAGCAGTTTTGGCTTCCTGGTAAAAGTCAGGAACAGTGGAATCACCTTTTGAGTATCTGCAGGAGGTTACTGGCATTTCAGTCCCAATTTTTCACCTCTATTTTCTCAGCTCCCTCCTCTGTTATCTGAGAATATCTCTCTGCTCAGTCTTTTCTCAGACTCCAGGCTCTGCCCTGTTATTGCTCTGCCTGTCCTTGCACTTGCCTCTGCTGGAGATTTAAAATCTGTGACTGAAAACTGGAAGGCAAACCCCAAACAGCTATTCATAATAACTCACATTCCTAAATGAAAAGTGAACTTGAAACCATATTTTTCATATTAAAGGCAGGGCAAAGAGAGCCCTTTCAACTGTTTGAAAACACATTTTGAGTTAATGAGTTTGTTGATACCAACAAACTGGCATTTCTGATGGGGAAAGCCTTGAACAGCTTTAAGACACACATACACAGATGGTTTATATCCCACAAAAGGGACTTAACCAAATGAAATCTCCCTAACAGCAAGACAGGGTTTATACAAATGGCATTAAATGGATGCTCACTCATCCTTTCACTCCAGGTAAGTGCCATGTCTAGTGAAGCATTCAGCTGAAAAGTCCACCCGAGGAGATTGTGCCTCTCACCCTGGCCCCTGAGCCCAAATATCACAAGCAGAAACAACCTGGAGAGGCAGCAGGGCTATTTTTGTGTGAATCCAGTGCAAATAAAGTAACCTTGTTCACATTAGAGAGAAAATAATGACAAAAATTGTCCACGTTCTCCTCCAGTCAACCTAAATCTGGTCGACATTAAATTGTTAAAAGCCCTCCCTTGGAAAAAAAACACATTATGAATGTGAGTAGATGAAGCAGGAAAGGGAGTTTAGAAGCTAAATCTTTCATTTTAATGACAAATAAAAATCACAGGAGAGGAGAAGGAAGCGTCAGGGAATGTGCTGATGAGAAGGGGACAGGAGCAAGAGGTCCCTGCTGAACTGAACTGCCACCTTCTTGTGCTGGAGGCACTGGCTGTGGAGAAGCAAGCACATCTTGCTAGCCCCTTGCCTGCTCACTGATCTGCCTTGTGGCACAGCAAACATTTCCCCTCACACTTTATTTTGATGGCTCTCTTTCAACAGCTCCAGTGTTGCTAAAATATTCGTAAGCAGAGCACAGCGCGCTTCAGGGCTGTGCGTGACTCCTTGGCTAAGGGCTTCTAGAGGAGCCCATTTACTCCCAAACCATCTCCATCTAATGATAACAGCTTGTGCTCACACAGCTCCACCATGTGAATGGCTCCATCAGGCTTTGCTGAGCCATTCAGGGAGAGCTCTGTGGTTCCAGACCAGCACGTGATGCCCCCAGAGCCCCGTGGGAGCTCAGTGCATATCTCATCTCAGCAATCAGGACCTCTGTCATGAGCTTGCTTGCACAATATCTGCAGCAAGAGATGGCTGTCTGTCCTTACAGCCCTCCTGCCAGCTGGGAGAAGGGGCTGCTGTTGCTCCATTTCCCAGACAGACAGACAGACAGACAGACACACACTGACAGGCACTCACTGGTCCCACAGCAGCAGTGGCAACCAAACACCCACAGCTCCACCAGTGCTGTACTGCAGAGCTCTGCATCTCTTTGTTCTTATCACTGTTATCATCTAAAGCTGGGGCCTGCTGCTTACAAACCACATGTCGTGTTAGTCTGGGCTGCAATCGATTGTGACTAATTACCCAAACACTGCTCTCACAAAACATGGGGAGACTTTATGCCTCTGAGCATTTTCCTCTCAATTACTGGTTGAAATTGGTCAAGGTATTCACAGGTCTCAGAGGGAACTGACAGCTACATGCCTACATGCATGCAGAATTCAGTGATACAAATCCTTTTTCTTCAGAAGGCAGCTTAACAACTGTTTAACAGAAAAAAAAATCCCCAAATCCTGCCATAATTACATTTGCAGGAGGCTACATCAGACCAGGTTAGTTATTTCACATAACAGCTGACATAAATGTCCAGTCAGGAGAGGATTTTTTTTGTCTCTACATATTCTGGTCTGCAAGGTCTGGATGACTCCACCAGCCTTTGGAAGCAAAGGTGTGAGAGAGCTTAGTCTCTCACAAGGATGTTGAGAGGTTGTTAAATGTCTGACTCAGCTTCTGGTTGTCTCCCAGAAGCCTCAGTCACTTCTTTCCTTGCAGACAGTTGAGTTCATGAGTTGAAAAACTGAATAAAATACTGAGAGGCATCAAGTGCTGGCTTCTGCCAGTGTCTTACTGTGTCACCTGGTAAAGTCACTTAGATGGGCACTGGAAAAGAGAGGTGGTCCTCCCTTTCAATGTGCAAAAAGCTCTGTGAGTCCCTCAAGAACGGCTAAATATTATCCCCTTTTATCTTTTCCCTTTATTTGACATTATACAAAAGGTAATTTTTGCATCTCATGTTAGAAAAACAACTAAGACAAAAGAAAATGAAGGATCTTGGCTTTTCCTGCTTGTTACAGCAGGTGGTCTAGAAAAGGTTTTCCATTCCTGGTGGTCTCAGATTGGGGCTGTAAATTCAGACTCCTGGTCTCATTATAGGGCTTTTTTTTGCCTATCATAGGGCTTGGCTTGAATCCCACTACTCACTAAACACAGTGTGACCCCGCTGGGCAAATTTCAGTAGCAATCATCCAATTTAATGGCAAAGGGCTGTGTTGCTTGACCTTAATATTGCCTAATGCAGGGATTTTCATGGGCTGGGAGCAAGCTTACACAGAACAATAATATTTGAAATCAATAAT
This sequence comes from Agelaius tricolor, assembly GCF_023055355.1. Classification (NCBI taxonomy): domain Eukaryota; kingdom Metazoa; phylum Chordata; class Aves; order Passeriformes; family Icteridae; genus Agelaius; species Agelaius tricolor. The sequence continues at coordinate 8,989,362 of NW_027269282.1, read as the reverse complement.
ATTTGAAAATTTGAAAATTTAAAAATTAACAGCAGTCTCCTTTGTTTGTTGATTCCAAATATTTAAAAACTGATTCAGACTTTATCCAACACTTTTTGTGATGCTATAGATGTCCTGTTGTAATGCAGGAGTAACATAAACCTTAAGAGATCACATGTCCTCTCCAGACTGTTACATTTACAGCTTCAGTGCAATCCTCACATTTCCCTGTACTTCAGAGTAGCTTCACCCTGGTGCAAACAAAACAATTTTATTCCTGTTGGTGTGCATTGTTTTGCTTCTATCAGCGTTACCCAGGGAGCGAGACCCTGTGGGCACTCACAAGTGACAAGTTCATCTTGTTCTTTGGTACCTTTTCACCTTTTGGCTGATCAACACCCTCCCCTTCCACGTGTTCCCAGCAAAAGAAGTCACAGAGAGGCTTTTCCACTGTGAGCAGCTGGCAGGACACATGGCCAAGTGCTGCCAGCCTGGGAAAGAGCGTCAGGTCCCCCAGGGCTCGGGGGTGATGCTCAGTGGCTGGGTTAACTGATGGCTCACTGGGGTGGAAAATGGAGCAGATTTGTTTCTCAGTGACCTCAGTCAAGTTATTTCTGTATACTTTGTGCCTCTGTTCTCCTATTTGAAAAAACCAGGGTGGTTATCAGGGTGTCCTTTGTGAAGCATCCTGAACTCTATGGATGAAAAGCCTTGGTAAAGGATATTAGGATTATTACATTCCCCATCCACTCTTGTCAGTCCGTTCTCAACTTCCCTTTCCTCCCAGTGCCTCCCCATCAGCAGACATTGCTCACAGCAGCTCAGCTGCTTGAGTGTTGACATGAAGGGAGGCCACAGCAGCACTGTGGGGGTGACTGTCCTTACCCTCTGTGGTGGCTCATGTCCCTGAGTGTCCCTGTGCTGCCAGTGGTGCCAGGCTGATGCTGGGGCCAGCCCTGCCCACTGCCTACTCCAGCAATTCAGACACAAAATCCCACAAAACAGCGATTTCTCGGGGTCAGATGAGTCTGCTCTGCCACGGGAACATTGCAAAGCACCCCAAAATACCACAAGAACTGACTTACCACCGAGTCAAGGAACCTAATGCAGCACTCGAGCTCGGGCCGAGTCTCACAGAACTGCCGAAAGAGGAGCCTTCCAATGGGCTGCTTTTCACATATGCTCCAGTAATCTCTCTCTGGAGGCAGGAAAGAGAAGAACAGAAGCATGAAAATGAGAACAGCTCTGCCTTTTGGGTTGCTCATGACTTTAAAGCATTGCAAGTGAGTGCAGGATTACAACCCCAAATCACAACAACCTCTTTCTCCCTGCCACCATGTTTCAGGTATCCAAATACAAATGTAATTAATGGCTTTAGGACTCAATTAAGAGAGGCTGAATTTTGTTGGGCTGGTGTTGGTAAAGGTCAAGCAAAAGCCATTCAGCTACTATGAAGAAATAATTTCATATTTTTCTGTGGTGGAAATGTATGCAAATGTACAGCTCAGACTGGTGGTATTGGTGGGAACGTGGGGAGCAAATTACAAGTCCTTGAAATATGAGTCATACATTAAAGGGCAGAAAAAGCTGGAATTTGTGGAGTCCTTCCTGGATGCTTCCTAGATATGCACTAAAGTGCTCCAGATCTCTGGAAACGCTTAGCCTACTTTCTATTAAACAATTATAGTAAACTGTGCATTTTCAAAGGTTTCAAAATTTCTGCTATTTAATTGCTGAGCATTAAAGAATGGATAGAGCATATGGCATCTGGCTCAGTTCAGTTTAACACAGCACTCCTCACAGAACTGTATTTCCCCTTAAAAGCCATGTTTAAATGCCATTCCTCTGTGCTGGTGCATCCACAACCATCACTCACAGTACAGCAAAAGGTCCTTTGCCCATCACAAGGACTATCAGCAGGAGAATATGGATGAAGGGCAGGCATCATTAACTGGCATGGCACCAGCACAAATGCCAAGGGCTCTGGATATTTTTCTGGTGAGAGCAGAAAATCCCCCAGCCTGCTTGGAGCAGCAATACTTGCTTGAGACACGTTATTCCTCTACAAGTACACACATGTCAAACAACATACTGTGTTTCCTTAGGCATTCTTCTCACCACCCTCCTCGCTGCCATATGGCACTTGCTGTTATTATGGAAACAACCAGCTTCTAAACACATAACACAACACTGCAAACAGACATACCAAACCCACACGAGTTGTCAGTGCCTTGGCTATTTCTCTCTTGGGCCTGTAGTTGCCCCTGAAATGTCTTTGATTCCCCCTCTGCTTTGGCCCCCATGCCCTCTTCCCACTCCATGGATGCAGGCACATGTTTGTGATGGAGCTGCCCTTTGCCATTGAGGCACCCAGCTGAAGGACCTGCTCAACTCAGCTTGTGCCCTGGGGACCATGTTCTGCAAAACCAGAATTGCCATAGAATCATGGAATGGTTTGGGTTGGGAGGGATCCTAAAGATCACCTAATTACAGATCCCCTGCCATGGGCAGAGACACCTTCCACTATCCCAGGTTGCTCCAACCAACCTGGCCTTGGACACTTCCAGTGATGAGGCACCCACATCTTCTCTGGGCAGCCCATGCCAGGGCCTCCCCACGCTCTGGGGACATTTGTCCTGAACAGAAAATGCTGTTTGAGGTGTTGGACCTCTGCCCTGCAGCTGGGTGACAGCAGGCAGGAGCAGCCAAGGCTGCCTCTCCTAAGGAGAAGGAGGGAGCCTGCCCAGTGCTGCACCTGGCTCTACCTCAGGAACTGATTCCTGAAGCACTTGGTCAGGAACTTGGTCTAGTGGTCACTAGAGACATGGGCTGGGGACAGCTGAAATGGGCTTTTAATTCAGTCTGGTCCTGCTCTGGTCTGCTCTTCTGAAGCAGTTGGGAACAACATGCCAGCAGCATTTTTTCACTGGCACTGTCATTCCATTTTGGATCAGGATATCACTCAATCTACTGAGAAAACTGCAATGTTTTGATGCTCTCTTGCAAACAAAACTGGATCAAAATCATTGTGTAAATCCTAACCTGACCTCCAGTCAATCTAATTATCAGCAGCCACCCCCTGGCACTGGTTTGTTTGCCTGAGCCGGAGCCTTCACCATGGAACACCATGGCACTGATGGGTGTGGTAGGAAAAGCAGTGGGATCCCTGGGACATGGAGCAGCCTTGGGGTGTCCTTGTGGGTGCTACCAGCTTGTGCTGCTTGACCAAGTGGCATTTTTAGTGAGAAACTGCTGGAGGGATGTGCAGACAGGTACAGCACTAAGGGAAGTGAAGGAGTCAGGAGAGTGGATCAGAACAGCCCTCAGAACATCCCAGAGGCCAGCACGAAGCCAGAGGCTCAGCAGCCCAGGTGAGCTCTCCTGGGAGGTTTGGAGGTTTAACTACACCTCCCTGATGCTGGTTTCTGCTACCTTGACTAACTAACTCTTGTGAGGGTATGAATAAAACATACACCCTGAATACCAGCAGCACACAGCCTGCCTGGTGGCAGGACTCAATCCCTCCAGAAGCCCCGACCCACAGCAAGATCCCCCATGCCAAAAAAAGAATGAGACTGTATGGATCCATAAGAGAGTAAACCAGAAAGGGACAAACACAACAATCAGCTGGTTTGCCCCATATTTTTTCTTGTACAACATAATTTGATGGACAGTGATGACTGTTGTACAAAATGCAATTAGTTTATCAAAGTTGTTATGACACAGTGACACCCAATGTAGCAGAGGATGATCTTCTACCAAAAGGGCCAGTGAGACCAGGTAAATTAGTGTGCAAATTGCACATCCACAACTTCATAGAACAGCAGGGAAAAACAAGCAGCTAAACACCATGACATATGTGGATAAACACAACATAAATAAGACATGAGCACAGACTTCCTCCTACTCTACAGAACTTGGCCAGCACGTGAGAAGGGTGACCCATTGGTAACGAGGAAAAAGGAAATACCAGAAATAATCTCTGAAAATGCGACAGCCAGAGCAGCTCCCTGGAGCCATCCACGCCTCCGTCATGTGCGTTGCAATGCTGGATGTACCAACACAGACAATAAACACACGACAAAAATGCTTTCATTCCTTGTAGGTGACACAAATTATTTTCTTAGGCCCTGATCTTGCTGTTGGCTTCTCTAAGACAGCTAAAAGAATCTGCACTCAACTAATTCTTGGGATGCATGGGCCTGGAGCGGACTAAGAAAGAAAAACAGGTCTGAGCTAAAGCTGAAAAAGGAGTGGATGGTTTTACTACAGCAAGAAGTGTTTTAGCAGCGTGCTGCACCCCAGAGATGGGGCCGGAGCACCCCGAGCCGTGCTCAGGAGCTGCTGCAGGATGGGGAGGGATGGGGAGGCAGGCGGGCACCGCAGCCAGGGGCTCTCCTGGGCTGGGGCTGAGCCTTGTGTCGCTCCCGTTCCGCCTGCCAGTAAAAACATCCATCCAGTTTCAAAAGTTTAAAAAATAGAAGGAATGATTTCCTGAGGAAATGGAAATGTTAAACACTTGGAAGTGAAACCATATGCTTATGATGATGAAGTGTAACTAAAACAGCTCTGAGAGTGATATCTTTGGTAGTCAGACCCTCCTGCCTCAGCACCATCCTGTTTAACACCTGCAAAGTCACCCAAAATGAGGGTGAAAGGCTGGGTGGGTCAAAGTCTTGGGAAAGCAGACACTTCTCACTGACGCCAAACTCTTTATTTAGAAAATATCGCTGGCAAACAACGCACACATGCAAGTGAATTCTCCATCTTCCTAACAGAGCAACAACACAGATTAATATAGAAAAGGTATTATATAAAATGCCATAATTAACATTCATAAGATAAATAAAGATAAATAATGTTTATTCATAATTCTACTGACTCATTTTCCCCTTTACTTCATAGCTTATGTATTGAAATACTAATTTCAGGAGCAGCCAGCACAAAGAACACACTGAAATAGCTGCACCTGCACACGTCATGCTGTCACCATTCAAAGCCTATGGCCAAATTTGTTCCCAAACAGATATTTTGGTAAGGTTCTGAAAAATATCTGAGCCCACGCCTAAGAAAAATAGTCCTATTAACAAAATTTCATACCTGTCAAAACCTACCATTGATGAAGTGAAAAGCTCAACACAAGGTAATAGAGTTGCTGATGTCAAAATCCCCAACTTTCAATTAAAAGGGAAGAAAATCTAATATTTTAATTATATAAAAAAACTTCCTGTGCACTGTGAAGATTTTTTTGTCCTAATTTCTCATTTAAATACCTTTCATTTTTTTGGCTGGCTCAAAATATCACCTTTTGGAGAGAACCAGTGGTCTGCAAAGAGACCAAGTCCCCCCTTCTCTTTCACATTTGCAATCTACCTGTGGGTTTTGATGGGCTAGTGATGAACTAAAACACTGTGTGATAACTCTTGGCTGAAAATCAGTCTTTTATGATATTCAGTGTAAACTGCAGGTGTCTAAGTAAAACTGCTATAAAAGTTGCACTTCTGCAACTCGTTCTGAAGAGCTGCAAAGCCAAGCCCTGCAATCATCTGGTGAGGCTTCCTCCTGTAGATGTCTGTGGGGAGGGATGAGCTCAGTTTAAGCCTCACTTTTAAAGTCTACAAAAGCCAGGAACATCTTTTCAGCTCTTTGGTCATTTATTGGTGTGGCCAAGGATTGTATTTATGCACTATCTGTTAAGTAACATTTTATTTTCCAACATACTGGAATCCCAAGAGCAGATTTTCCAAAGGAATGCGTGGAGAATTGCCAAGAAGACATGCACCATGCTGCTGCATGGGAACATTTGGACTTGACCTCTGGATTCCTGCTATCCTTGGCATTAAATCAGATGAAAAATGAGTAAGACCCAAATGAAAAGCAATTATGCTGCCTAAAAAAGCCCCCACGAAACAAAACAACCAACAAACAAACACCTGGAACCCCCAAAGAGAATGTAGGAAGACCTAATTGTTGATTTCCTGCTCATGCTCAGTGATCCAAGATCAGAATTCATCTTCCCTTCCTGATTTTTCCTCTTCACCTCTTAGGTGAACCAAAACCACTCAGATGTTGTTGCAAGTCTATGATTTGTCTGCTGCTCTCTTCCTCTCACCTGCTTTGTCCCAGAAAAACAAAAGCACCCCAAAATTAATGGCAGAAAGCATTTGAATGGCTCAGTCCCTACACTCAAGCTGGGCAATAGGAGCAGCATCAGAGCCCAAGGGAGCAGCAGTCAGCTCCCAAGATGCTGGCACACCAAAAATAAAACTTTCTTCTTCCAAGGGGCTGGGGCCTGTTAAAGTGACCCCAAAATCTGTGAGATGGATGGAAATTTCTGCTAAAAATGTCCCAAAATCGCACGCCTCCCTCCTCAATCAAACTCAGAGAGATGCTGCTAAAAGAAATCCCACCCTGCCCAGCCCAAATATAAAAACACTTCTGTTTTTTTTTTGCCCATCTTTGCTTTCTTTATGTAAGTTTTCTTACAGCAACACACAATGAAAAGGAGGACAAAGGCAGGAACTAAGAGCAAGATTAAAGAATATGCAGCACAACTGAACCAAACAGACTTTCACAGCCCATCATACACTGTGCACTTGTAGCAATTTCCTTCTTTCTGTCAAAAAAAGGACTAAATCCTTTAAGGTTCACAGAATTATTTTGTGTCCATTCAGAGCACTAATGGAAAACAAATTGCATCTTTAAGTACTGAATAACCCCATTTAGAGCTATATTAATATAAATACATTTTTCATTTTAAACCAGCAAGTCTAACACTGGTGCTTATAAAGATGTCTTATAATTTACTGCTGCTCTTCTCCAGCCAAAAGTGGAATTACCACTGTCTATGTATAAACTTAATAAACAGCACACACTAAACTGCCTAGTCTTTCAGGCTAATGAAAGTTGCTTCTTATCAAAGGTTCCTTTGTGGATGTTTTAAAAGGATTTAAATTGCTTTGATTGCATTATTAACAGTGTCTGTGTTGCTCTTGTATTTCAGAATGATCTGGAAAGCTGGAACATTAGCTCTTGCATTCTACAAAAGATGGTTTTCCATCTCTAATAAAAATGCTTCAATACAAAAGATAATCCTTGTGTTCAAGAGCAAAACCCCAAGATGGGCCATGTTAGCACATCTGAAGACCCTCTTACTACCTTTTTACTCTTACTTTTAATTTTCTATAGTCTTCAGTCCTGGAAATGTCATGGCCAGTCAGGACTTCATGAACTTTTCTGGAAACTCAAGTACTTGCTGTGGAAAACATATAATATTTTTCTCTTTGAGAAACTGAAAACAGGGGCCCATTTCTGATGAAGAAACAGGGATATTGCTGTTTAAATTGTAGAGCCTGATCAAAAACCTGTACAGTAACGTAGAGAGAGATCTCTTTTTCATGGTGCCTATTTGGGAGTATTGCAGGAATGGGAGGAAGCAACAGGAGGGAAGTTCCTTGTTATTTGTTCCCAAACAGATATTTTGGTAAGGTTCTTAAAAATATCTGAGCCCATGCCTAAGAAAAATAGTCCTATTAACAAAATTTCATACCAGTCAAAACCTACCATTGATGAAGTGAAAAGCTCAACACAAGGCAAGAGATTTGCTGATGTCAAAATCCCCAACTTTCAATTAAAAGGGGAGAAAATCTAATATTTTGATTTGTTGTCTTGGTTGTCTGTTATTTTCTGGGGTTTGTTTGGTTTAGGTTTTTTGTTGTTGTTGTTTGGGGAGTGAGTGGGGCTGTTTTACAATGCAAACCTGTGGTTAAGATGCTGAGGACTCTCCATTCACCCTGTCTCCAGCAATGCCTTTAAAAAGTGAGGCAAGCCAGATGGTTAGAGAGCACAACACAGGAATAAAAATGCCACATTTCAGTTCATTCAAAAATTCCTATAAACTGTGGCAGCAAGTCACGTTATAAAAGCCTAGCACAAGCATCCAGGCTCCTGTGGGAATTCAGTTACCAGCACAGCTAACATTCTGTGCCCTGCAGACCTCAGTGGCATGCTGTATTTATAAAATGGGGCTAATGGCAGTGCCTGCCTCAGGGGCATGCTGTATTTATAAAATGGGGCTAATGGCAGTGCCTGCCCCTGAGCAGTGTAGCCAGGAAAGGTCCATGGAGGGGTGGGAGCCCCGAGTGCTGCTGCATGGCCCCGTGGCTCCTGGCTATTCACCTGCAGCACAAACTCCGGCAGAGGAAATTCAGTCCAGGAGAGCACAGCAGAGCCTTTTTATACATTAACCACTCTACTGCTCCAGAGCTTCACCTGGCACTTCAGAGAGATTAAAAAGGACGAGGCAGCCTCTGTCTCAGGGAGTGTTTGTCTTGGCTGCTCCAGAGCCCTGCAGGTGCCGGACAGCAACTCTGAAGCCAAGGGCTGGGATGAAGTTCTCCTGCTGGTGGCAAAAGCACACTCTCTCTAACCATAAATATTTCATCTGCTTTCTTTATTTATTTTTTTTTTTAGTAAAACTTGGAAATTGTTACAACCTATGACAAGATAATGGCTTGATAGATTCCTTATTCTAAACAGCAGCTTGTCCTGCTCTGCAGTTCAAACCAGCCCTTCGTTGCTGAGGAAAGCTCTAGACCTAACGTATGAAGTACTGGGGAAGAACATTTTTTTGGCCTTCCTTTATTTTTTTCCATTTGAATTTAGGATTTTCTACAAGAGACTTGGAGACCCTCATCTATGCTGTTACAGCAAGAGTTGTTCTGGCACTGACTATCTAAGTTTAATTAATTAAAAATAAGAATGCAATCAAGCTTACTCGAGACAATGGAATTACCCCAAACTGGTTTTAAGTCCTGCCAACTTAATTTTCTCTATTTGTCAGCTGTCTTTTTTAAAACAAACAAAATTTAATCTCCTGATCATCGAACATCTAATGCAATTATTCAGATGCAGACAGTGTTTGCTTTGTATAACTTCCCTTATTTCCACTCTTTTCATGGCATTAGGCTACAAGGATAAACTCCACACATCACAGCAGCATTACACTGGAGATGGAAACAGTCCAGCTGGACTGATATGGAAAATATGCTCGGAGAATATTGGAACAAACTCACAGTTAAATACACTTCAGTGATATATATGGATCTTCTCATTTGTTTTTTGAAAGCAGCTGCATTGAAGCTCTGCTCATGGAATTCTATTTGAAAGTCAAATCCTACAAGCAGTTGCATAAATATGTTTGCACGAGTACTTGAACCAGAACTCGTTTGTGGTTTTGTTGATTTTGGACAAAGATTTTGACAGGAGGGATAACAACCCACCCACCCTTTTTGTAGCAGCAGCAGGAGGAGGATCAAACAAGATCCTGTGAGCTCAATATAATCACTGCACAGGAAAACAGGAGTGGGGTCCAGAGCCTGGGGAGGGACCCTCAGCTCTCATTTGATCATCCAGCCTTTTGCCAGGAGCAGAGTCAGATGGCAAAGTGAAAATGCCCTGCCCTGAGACCAGGCTGTTTGCCAGTGGAAGACAAATTCTCATCCTAACAAAATCTGAGCTACTCTGCTGAGTTATTCCAGGTCTCCCCCAACACTTCTAGTATCTTGTAAAAGTTACTTGCTCAGGCAACTGCATCCCTTCCATATGGGTCACTGAGCAAGCCCTGTGCTCAAAAGCAGAAACTGCAGGGTCAAGGCTCAGCTGAGGAAGATGAAGATGGAGTTTGCCATTAATGCTTGAGCCTCTCAATCAGAGAAGCAAACATATCACTGTGTGAATTATGGGGTGCAGGGAAAGACAACAAAGAATTGCTGCCAATAATGAAGACATTCGTTAAACCTGCTGAAAGCACAGAATATTCTGAGCTGGAAGGGACCCAACCATCGAGTCCAGCTTTCAACTGAACGGCTCATATGGGGATTGAACCCTCAGCCTTGGTGTTATCAGCACCATGCTCTGACCAACTGGGATGGAAAGAATGACTCCCACCAATTCCAGTAGCTCCTTGATCAGCCCACCTTAGTTTTCCCACCTCTCTTCTGTCAAGCACAATTTACATGAATAAACCACTCACTACGTCTCTCAGTTCCACACTCAACACCAGCAGGACAGTGGAAATGCATGCACCAGGATTAATCACCAGGAAATCTGGACTGTGAATGTGCAATGGGAATATTTTAAAGTCTTTTTTTTTTTTTTAAACTTAAATTATTAGGTACCACGTTCTTAAACATATCCTTTCTTTTACATTTGGCTGCCAGTTAAAATAACAGTGCACAGAAAGGGAACAAAAAGCAAAAAAGAGCAGGGAGACAGAATGACTGGCTGACAGACAGATGGGCAGGTGTGTTACACTTCTAGTCAAAAAATTCCCATTACTAGTAGTAAGCTGCTTTCCATTCCCATAAATTACACTTGAAAAGCACATGGCCCTGGATCATTGCCTCTGGTGAGGTTTCCCAAGCACAGTGTTTGAACAGTTGCCTCTGTGGCCAGTCACAAAGGTATTCAGGGCAGGGTGGGCTTCCAAACTGCTTCACACTGATCACAAAAGATGCCCCACCAACATTTCCCAGCACTTTCATGTGGTACTGGTGCAGCCCCAGGGGAAGGGCTGCCCACACCAAAACCCTGACCACCACCCTGGCTAGAAAAAGAGTTTGCCTTTATCTTCTTAAATGGCTTTCAACAATGTCTCTGCCACAAGGCCAGAGGACTGGAAAAAAAAAATCCCTCAAAGAAATATGAAAGCTCACCTCAGAAACGCCCTGTGAAATTCAGGGAACAAACACTGAGTTGTTCTCATTTTGTTCTGCCTTGGATGGGAATGACAGAACTGGATGATTTGTTCTCAAAGACCGTAGCTACTGAGAGTTTTTTTCTTTTTATTTGGGACTTTTATGCCCAGTCTGAAAGTTTTTAACTGAAATACCAAACTTATTTTCTGTCTAGTTCTGTTATTTAGACTCCTGCCTGGTGACATTCTGGGTAACGCATGCTGAAAGAAAATTTCAGTAGAAGTTGCAATTTGAATGTTTAATGTTATGAAATCTACAGAACTGTTGCTGTTGTACATAGCACAAAATAAACATCTCAGTTCCAGGAAACCAATGCAGACATCTTGTGAATCACTTTCTTAAGACGAAAAGACTTTTGCAGAACTACTCTTTGACTTCTAAAGCAGCCTAGGTAGAAAGCAAAGCAGCTTTCTTTCTCAAGATGAAACTTTTACCAGGTCAGTAAGAGGCAGAGTGCACAGAGCCACCAGCACAGTCACTCTGTGAGTGCATATTTAAGCAGCACATGTTACTGACAGGCACATAATAAAACTATTCACAGGCATTACTTACTCTGCATGCTGTTCAATAGTCACTGCAAGTCCTAAGCATCCCAGCCCTTTTATTTGTGAATCCTTTAACAGAATAGTAGATGCTAATAGTTGTTACTTCCACTGTTAAATTTTCTTGGGTATTTTTCTTTCCATTTTTTTCTCCTGATGTTTTGAAACCCCAAGCTTCGAGTACAAGAAAATCCCACACTGGTAAAACTCTACTTATTTTATAAATGTTTGTCAATCCCAACCTTTAAAAAAAATTGCACAATAAGCTCAACCACCAACCTAAGTAATCAGAGACAATAATATACTGAAAAACATAATCAATCCTCAGAGATTTTTAGGGGGTACCACTGACCTGTGACAACACTGCTAAATTACCACTTAACTGGATCTTTTCCTCAACTACAAGTGGCTCATTTGTATTAATACAGACACTGACTTTGCCTTGGTTTATATTGACAGGCTGATTTGACTGCCTGCTGAGAGACAGCCCCCTCTGAGTGGGTGTGAAGGAGCTGAGCTGCTGAGTAAAATTGATAGGAGGAGTGGAAAGGAGGTTTTAAAGTCATTTAGAAACTCCAAATGTACTGAAAGTAACTTGTGCAAGAGGGGGATTGCCAGCAGTAAGCATTTTTTTCTCCTTTTTGACAGAATTCTGCAGTACCAGGGATCCCTTCATACCAAATTACTGGGATGGATGCAGAGGGTGTGGCAGCTTTTGTCCAGACACAAAACCCATGAACAGTCTTACTTAGGTCTACAAAAAAAGAAAAACCAATTTTAGAGAGAACTTCGACTTCAATGTTATGAAGACTGGATTGTCATGGGGAAAATATGTGAAAACTTTTGCAGTTTTAAAAGTTATTCTAGTATTTGATTTTTTTTTCAGTTTATCTCTTTTTTTTTTCTTTTTGGTCATTTCTCAGTCTATTTTTCCATTGCCATATGAAAAACATCTTATCCTTATGAAGTGTTTTTTCCCTATTTTGTTTCCTAAATTTCAACATACAAATATCCAGCAACACAAAATAATGGTGTTGTTTCAGATAATATTTCAGATCTGCAAAACAAGAAGCCCAGACTATCACCTCCAAAGTTACTGAAAAGATTTCAGTGAACAGAAGGCAAAATTAATAGGAACTTCAAGTAGGATTGCCTACCTCATAAGCAGTGATAGGATATTTAGATGCTGAAAATGTATCTAGACATTTTACTTCTCACTTGGAAGAGGATACTTCAACATGTTGGATCTGAAGAAATAAATGCATAGCTGAGATCCTAATGCTTGCTTTCTTCAGCATCCTTCCAGCCAGGTGCTGACCCACCAAGAAATTGCTTTGCTCAAATATATCAACTGGTTCCACTGAAATCTAATCTGGTTATCTCATGAAGGTTTATACCAGGGTGACACACGGCAAGGAGTAACTCTGGTGTGGCAGAGCAGCCTCACAACTACATGAGAAATCCATTCCCGAGTTATTCTGGTCAAGAACATAGGAGGAAGTGAGGTGGATGAAGTCAGACATAAGAACTGTGCAAGTGCTCACACTGCCTTTTCTCAGCTGGGTGATACCTGCCCTCTGTGTGAAGCATCACCTCTGAGTCTGTAAATGTGAAGGAACGCTCAGATATGGGGAAAAGGATCATTTTTATGGTGCAGCCACTTAGATTTGGGTTTCCCCTTCAATTTTACCTAGCAGGGTAGCCTCTTGTGCTTGTACTTTCCTGCTGACCTCCAGGATGGGTAGGGCAGATGCTGTCTATGGCTTTTGGGTGCACAGATGTTTGGAGCAAGCTGTGGCTTCACCAACAATATTCCGTGTCCCATGTGCACAGACAGACTGCTGCTGTCACCTCATCAGTCAGTGCAACAGCTGATGGGAGCTCTCTAAAAATGGAATTCAGTGTGTAATTATCACTCTGGAGATGGGTAGGTTCTCCTGTGAGAGTGGAGTATGGGAACACTCAGCACAGTGCATGAGGCTGGGAGAGAACCATCAGCTAAGGCTTAACAGCTCCATTCCCAGGACTGAGGTGCACTGTCTTCTGGGTCCTCAGCCCAGGAACTCCACAGAAGACAGGGATTTCCTCTTCAGCAGACACATAAAATGTACTTCTCTGAAAGGAAAAGGGGGAAAGGGATGGAAAAGAAGAGCCACATGGCTGATCTGAAAGGAAAGCATGCTTGCATTGACACTGAAACATTAGAGACATTGTTGGAGTGCAGTTCATCCTTGCAAAAATATTATCCTCGTCTCGATGCCAAGGTTGGTGAAAGTATGGGCTACTTGCCATGGAAGTGCTGGATAGTTAGGCTAGACCTGTCATGGGGCTTATTTACTCTCTGCGCCCAACGTTTCAGACACACTCAAGTGTAGTGTTCATGTCTTGGCAGGAACTTCTGATTCATGCACTTTCTCCTGGTCCCCTTTGAGGAGTCTTCCTCCTCCGACATTGCAGTGGTTAAAATTTCATTGCTTGCTGAGAAAACCAACACTGATTAATTTCATCCTACTTGCATGGAAGAGGTAAAGTATGCAGGTCTCCAGCCAGGGACAAGGAAATCCCTGCTGCTTACACGCCACATTGAATAAGCAGCCCATGGTTGAGGCCATTTGACTTCAACAGTCTTCATTCCACCCGCAGGAAAGAGGCAATTATCCGTAGCAGCATGGGGAGCAAACAGGAAGTAATGCAAGACATTCACTTTTGATTACAGAATATCTTTTTTTATAGGACATAATATCCCACAAGGAAGAATTCAGCTGCAGCGTTACGTCGACGCACCCCGAATTATTAAAGGAACGTGATTGAGGTTGCAAAGCTCAGCCTCAAGACCCAGGAAAAACCTAAATTAAAGTTGCTGGTACAGCCTGAATGCCACTGATCACTGTGTGTGCGTTCTGGTACAGTCTTTAATTACATCACTGCAAACTGCTTTTCCCACAGGGCCTTCACCTCATTCAGTGCACAGGACAGACAGTGCCTAATAATGAGCAGCTATTCAGTGTTTGGTGCTCTCCTCTGGTTCAGTGTGTGGCCCTGGACTGTATTTACTGCACACCAGTCAGGCCTGCCCTGGAGACACAGTGATTCATTTCTCCATGGATATTTCTGTGACATTCTCCAAGCCTTTAAATATCTTAGGTGTATTCATGGATATATTTGCACCCCACCTTTGGGAGACAAATTTTGCAGATGGGGAACTGAAACATGTGAAGATTAAGGTAAAAAGCATCCAATGATCAGTGCTACTTGATTTTCTGTGTATTCAACTTTAAATGCTGTTCTCTCTGTCCAAAGCCAACCTTCCATTTGCTTCAGTTGGACAAATTCGTAACCAAGACCCAAAAATCTCAAGGCAGCTACTCAGAAAATGGAAAAAGCACAATTAGAGGCCAACTGTGAAAAACTAATTTTAAGTGACTTGCCTGTCATCACATAAGATCTATCCCTGTCCAGTTCCTTAGTATGCTATTCAATTGCTTTGGCTATGAAACCATTTCCTTTGATGCCGCAAATCCCCTTTTAAATTTATCACACACCTTTTACCTCATGCAGTAAATGAGTCAGCCATTCTATGCTCCTTTATTAGACAGCCCAGTTCCAGCCCCAGACTAACTCAGGCTTTTGAACTGACTGCATTAGGGTTCCTGGGGAAGAAAACTAATTACTTGATATATATACTGAAAGATGAATTTAAGCTGCATAGGCAGCCTTAATTCAAAATTTATTTTAGGTGCTCATTGTTTTAACACATATTTTTGCATGCTTAATTTCCTAAGCTTTTAAGGAACTGAAGAAAAATTGAAGAACAAAACCTGCTGTGGACCAGTGAAGAAAATCTTGCTCATTTGGAAGAGTTTACACAAAAGGCTGGGAACTTTCAACTTGACAACTTGAAGAATGTTCTTTTAACATGGCTTTTCTTGAGCTCTTTCCTAAGTTTTCTTTGAAACAGAAACTCCATCATGTTGACACTCATAGTGATACCCATACCAGCAAAGCTGACACAGGGGTGTCAGTGTATCTGCTTGTGCTGCTGGGAGCTGGGAAAGAAGCTGTAAATTGTGTTGGCTGATCATCCTGGGCTCTCTGGACTCTCTGGACCATGACTGCTCTGTTTTTTCTTTCACCTTCCTTTCCTAATTTTGCAGCAGTACTGCTCCTCCATTCTGCTTCCTCTGAGATTATTTCCTCCATTTCTACACTCAATCTCAATCTCTTTAGACAGTGGGTCACAATTTCTCCCTCCCTATCTGATCCCAGCACTTGTCCTACACTGGCAGTGTGCAGCAGCACAGGTGGGATATGGATTCACTGCACACCAGCAACTCTGCAGCAGCTCTCCAAGTGCCACCCTTTGGGAGACATCTGCAAGACCTTGAGGCCCAGTCTGAAGTGGCTGCTTTCTTTCACTGGAGGGAAAAGCATGGAGAGATCCTCAAGATGGGATCCTTCCCTCAAATGCACCCTAAATGGCCTCTTCCATTTTTGACTGAGAGGATGAACAGCATCACTGAGTTGCAGCAAAACATGTTAAACTTTGTCAGCTCCCTCAGCAGTGTGCAATGCAAATAACATCCTCTGAAACTGCAATAGATCTCATACTTAGCCTGGATATTTAAGGAATAGCTATAATGGTGTTAATTCGCCAGGGCTCATTCCCTCACCAGACTGATGACACTTTGTCATTCTGATCAATCTTGGCTTCCACCTTCAGACTGTTAGTTTTAATAAAACAAAATTTAAAAGAAGGGGAAAAAAAAGAAAAAAATGTAGCACAGAAAAAAACCAAGCATGGAAAATTTTCAGTCTACATAACTCTGGCAAGATCTTAATATTATAATGTCCAATATTAGACAAATTCAATAATGGATGGTGCTACCCAGCCCACCAGTAACAGCAATCCTTATTCAGAAGGTTTGGCTTTGGGAGAAGAGTTGTTATTATTTATCATGTGTTACAGGGCCACTTCTGTCCTGACTGCTGGTGTTTGGGAACCTTGGCTTGGGAGCCTCACTGGATGCTGGCTGCAAAACTCTCAGAGGATGCTATCTTTGAGGGTCATATGGGAACCAAAACACAAGCAGCTTCTTTTCCCAGAGTTTTAGCCTAAATAGATAAACATAAAACAGCAGAAGATGAGGAATAAGAGTGACTGCATAAAACTCATGCAACGTTTTGTATAATTTTATGATTTGTAATAATTAAGCATCTCTGTCAGTTTATTGGGGATTAATATCACCTTTCTTTCCTTGAATTCCATTCAGTTCTTACATTATACATATTCCACATGAGCACTCTCTTCTCCCAATACTTCTGGCACAAATCTGAGCCTCTCTGGTAAGGACTCATAAGGTTATGAATGTCTGGACAGCCTGAGTAATGAAAGGCCATTTGGGGCCGAACCATTGACCACAGCTTTAACTTGCCAGGAAGCATAAAACATAAAATGCAAATTAGGTACTAATAACCCATTTTTCTTCTAAATCCTTGGTACAGATGCGCAGCATGAAGTACAGATTGTGTTTTGAGAGAGATTTTGGAATAATTTGCAGTTAAAAATATTGCATGGGACCTTGTGTTGTGGCCTCAGAAGAGACTGAATTGTGAGTTGTTACTGCTGCCCTTGAACCCACTTCAGTCGATGGAAAGTTTCATTGGCACCTGGATTTGTTGCTTTGGGTAGCTGCCTAGCTACCAGCAAAACCCAGCACATAATACTGTCATCAGGGAAAGTGGAATGTGCAGTCCAGCAAGCAAGACATGCATGGAAAAGTACATTTCTCCCAGCATGTTTTGCAATCTCCATGCTATTCCCTCCCCATCTTCCTTTCCACTGATCTCATCTGTGGAGATGAAGTCAAGAAGAAAATTTAGGAAGTAGCACTTGCAGGGCAAGATCATTTTACTGCCTGTGCATGACCAGCATCATCCTTAACACAGCTTTGACCCTCTGGATGGGGCCAACCCCATGTGAAACAACAGAAAATCAGAAAAAACAGCTCCTCAGTGTGTTCCTTAGTCAAGGGATCTGAAGGCAGCTTGAGGTTGGCTGGGCACGTTTAGTTCCCATGTGAATTTGCCATTGTTGTGGTCTTGGATTCTGCCAGCACCAGTGTGCTGGGAAATGGAGCTACACGTTATGCAAGTCACAGCACCACGTTTCTGTCGTGCTGCTTTCAGAACACATTCAAAGACATGTCCTTCATGTGTGAATTCCAACCTCCAGCTGCTTTATGGAAGAGGGCTGGAGCTATCAGTCCCTCCTCAGAAACCATTTCTCTTTTTCTGTCCACTGCAGCCCAGCTATGAGGAAATGACCAGCTTTTATCTTTTTCACCTCAGCCCAGGAGTATCTAAAAATATAACCTGTGGAACTTGCTTCTTGAATTAATTATGCTTCAGGTAAAAATAAAATAAATGTACTTGGCCTTAATGAGGTCTGCAACTGCTTCTCCATCTCATAGCACACATCCTTTATAAGCAAAACCTGGATTCTTGTTATGTTTTAATAGGTCAGTGCACCTGATATGGCTGAGTCAAACCATTGCTCTACAGCTCAACAATTTCCACCATTCTTTGCGCCTAGAAAATGAGATCATTCAATCAATACTTTTAAAAATTAAATAAATACCTGGGTTTTGGCATGCAAAGAGGGGAAACCTGTGGCTATATCTCTGATGCAAGACTTAAAGAGAAGACAGGAGTAGATCCCTACTGTATCTCTGCAGAATTGCCTTGCTGGAATATCTACCTTCTCCCAAAGAAGCAATGCAGGGAAAAGCAAACTCGTATCTCCTCACTCACTCTTCCTGGTAATAATTTGTAGCATTATTACTAATAAAGATTATTTTACTGTGCTAATGGCTAATCATGGCACAAGAGCAAGAACATATGGAGGGGAGCATGGTGCTAGGCACTGAATAAACACAGGAAAACAGGGCAGTCCTACCCTTATGAGTGGAAAGGTTTAGATAATACAAATAAATATTCATTGCTTTTGGATGCCTGTCAGAGACACCTTCCAAGCCTTCTCAGGTTCAACCACTACTGTTGATGTAGAGAAAGAGAATCATGACTTAGACAGGGAAAGGAGGAGACTCCTAAAAACACAAAACAGAAACAGACTAAACAAGCCTCTTGAAGAAATATGCATTTGAGAAACTACCCTGATTGAAAAGATCTGGCTTTTTATCCTTCCCCCGCTGCCTGGACCTGTGGTACAGCAGCTCGCTGGAGATACATCATGTGATAACTCAGGGACACCAACACGGCAGGAAAAGCAACAATGCTGCAAGAGCAAGAAAATAAACCTTGAGATTACAAAGAAAAAAAACAAGAAAAAGAATCCAGAAGGTCTGGTCCAGTGCACACTATCATTATTGATGTGAATCATGACTTTGTGATCCTCAGAGGAGGGTTGATGTGCCTCTTCATAAATCAGGTCTTAAGGGTATATACATTACTAGCAAAGGACAAGCACCACAGTTTGCTTTCAAATAATGATCCAGCAATGGCATTTAATTGAGCAGAATATAAACACCCAGGCTGGAATTTAGCCAGGACACTACATTTAACATTCTACTCTAAATAAGAAATTCCATATAGGCTGCAGTGTCCAAGCAGAGCAGAGACGAGCTAAAGTAAAAGATCTCCTCTGATAATCCTTCTCACAACAAACTACACAGACCAGAATTTATAGCCCTGGGCAACATCAAGAGTTGAGTCGACCCTGGCTGCAGCTGCCAAATGTGGTGGGGCTCTTGGAGAACATTTGCTGTGGATGACAGCAAGCTTCTTTTGTCTTGGAGTGCCCTAGCTAAGTCCCCTGGGGGAAAAAAACCAAACAACCATCTGCAAGAGGCCTCTCTTCCTCCCTGTCCTGTTGGCCTGCTTCCCTTGACTGATCACTGTGCTCTCAAATGAACTCACTCATACATGTGACGACAGCCTCCCCGTTTTTTGGATGCTGGACTCTAAGCGAAAGGAAATCAGGGTGTTTGGAAAGTTGTCACCTTATCCTCTGCCAAGGACCAGGAGAATTTTCTTTCTTCATTTTTTAGGAGTGGCCAAACCACTTTTGAATCACACAGTCAACATGGTGAGCATGGCTGACTTGCCTTACTTTCCCCAGAACCAATCTGCACTGTTCAACGACAAATGTGCAAATACTGGCAGGAAGTCACAAAAAATACGACAGAAGGAAGATGTAAAATTTCCAGCACAATTAAGAAAACTGGTTTTGGTTACTCTCATCAGTTGAGAGTAATTAGATCAGCAAGAGTGGCCAGACCTGGCTCTAGTGTGGAATAATCTGCTTGCATCTCTCACAAACGATATTTCCACTGAACAGGCCCGAGACAACGCTCCCTTTGCCTTGGGTGTCTGTGTTGACCAGCCTGATTTCATCCATCCTGTCACCATCCTGGTGCTGCTCTTGGCACAGCCTCACTGAAAGTACTGAAGCACATTATTCAGATAATTCCCCTCTTCATCCATCATTGTGAAAAGTCTTACAAATGTTGCAAGATAGTCCAGGAATTCATACAAAGTCCCTTGATTTCAATGGGAACTGTTTTACTGTGGAGATCTCCAAATCAGATAATTCATATAATTGAAATGGTCTGCTTCTCTTTTTTTTTCCAAATTCAGCATTCTTGTGAGACAACATTTAAATTTGTTATCTTTCTAATTTTTTTTTTATCAGGTCTTCCTGTATTCTCCACTCCAGCCTTGACATAATTTTCTGATTAAATAACTGAAAACACCTGGTACAGACCAGGTCTTTCAGCATCTACTCAGAGGAGTCCAATGACTGTGAAAAGCTCAGCAAGCAAGGCCAGAGCTTTAAAATTTCCATGTGGGTATTCACATTTCAGTTGGAATATATTTGGGTTCGACAAAAAAAATAAATAGGGAAGGTAAGAAATCACTGATTAACAAACTCTATTACTGCCCACAGTTAAGGCAGAGAGCACCTTTTACTTGTGTCTGGGATCACATCTCACAGCTCTACATCAGTCCAGCTATATGGCATTGACTTCATTTCTGGATTCCACAAGCCTCACCTCCATGAGCAGTTGGTTGTTGAGACCTGGGTGAGAGCAGAAATTTCAAAGAACTACAGTAGGTCATTAATAATAAGAATAAATGCCTGAGAGAATGCCTTAAAACAACCTTTCTCTAAAATTAATAGGAGCATAAATTTCACTTGCTGCAAATTAGAGACCAGGAGGTCCAAGCACGATCCATTTTCTAAGCATTCTATTTTAAAGTAGCATAGATCAACACCATGAAATGACAGTGCATGTATACTTTGAAATAACAAATGCCTGCTAGTCTGTGCCAGCTGCAAAGGGCAACAGCATGAAACACCCTGGCATGTTCCTCTTCAGGCTGGGGGAAGCCTCTCACAAGCATTAGTTGCTCCTGGTACCTCTTCACAAGGCTGTGCTGCCACTCTTTTCCCATGCCCACTGCGTTAATCACGCGCATTGCGCCTGTAATTCATGGGCTGCTTGGCAAGGGCCCTGGGCAAACAGCTTCTGTGAACTCAGCCAAAAGATCACAAGGACTTCCACCAGCCCAAAACCAGGATGCCTCTTGTGGTGCTGGTTTTGCTCTTCTCCATTTGATCTTGCCTTTTCATGATGCCTTTTTTATGGTGTCGTTACATATCATTTAGAACCTCATTTCTTTTCAGATCTACCACCACATCTTCTAAGGAGAAATCATAACATTTCATAGCGACATAGGGATTCTAAGTCACACCCACCAAATTAAAATGGGCCAATCCAACAGAACTCTATATGGATATGAAGTTGGTTTTCCTCCCTGGAAGCTATCAGCAAGCAAGGTTGTCTCTGTAAAATGGAGCTTTTAGTTCTTGAAAGCTCTGAAATGGAAAACTAGGAAAGCAACAGCATCACCTTTGCTACTGTTGCTGCAGAGGTAGAAAACTAAAACTTTTTATGGCTTTTTTATGGTGGCAATAATGTTTTCCTACTCATCTCATGCTGCCTGAGACATTAGCTTTTGTATTCACTTTTGTATTTTGTATTCACTTTTGTACTCATTAGCTTTTGTATTCACTTTTCCTTGAATTAAAGCATGATCTTTTACCATGGCCAGAGCTCTGCTGCTCTCAGATGTTTAACCCTGATCTGTTTGATTCCAGGGCTGAATATGACCCAGAGTCCACATTCCTTGTGCTGACTGATAACCTCCTCCAGGCCACAGAGAGCTATTTGCCCACAGCAGTGCTCTCAGATAGGTCAGCTATATTTATTACTGACCACATGGCCTTCCCCTTCTCCAGCAACAGAAGCTGCAGAGCAATGCCAAGCTCTCATTCTCTGACTCCAAGGACTCCATGGGAGATCCACACCATCCCAGTTTTATTTCACATGCAGAGCTCTGACAGGACATCACATCTGGATATCCCTGGATGCCCTCTTGGGCAGCTGAGTGACAGGCCAATCCAATAGGATGCAGAGACATTAAATGGAGCTTTCAAGCCTGAGGTGAGGAATAAAACTGATTTACTAAAACACAATAGAAAAGTCAGCACTTATGAGAAGCCAGATTGAAGGAGGCTGTTCTGTCACTCAGGTTCAGGGCTGGGCTGGATTTGCCATGTGCTTTTCTCCTTATGGCTGATGAGGAAACTGTGGGCTTGACATTTGACTGTGGACCTCTCTGCAGTGCCTCTGCCTCTGCTGGCTCCCCACATGCCATCTCCCCTTTCAGATGGCTGAGAGCAGCAGGATGCTTTGCCATGGATTTTTCCTGCTCAGCCCTGCACTGCACAGGGTTCCCATGGCTGTCATTAGCTGGGAGCTGAGTTCCAGCGAGTGGAAAACCTCACACCATAACAGCCTAAATAGCAGACATCTGCTGTCCCCTGCCCCAGGCCATGTCACTGCAGTGCCTTGGAGAGCTCCAGATTGGCTCAGCAGTGTGGGCTGGGGCTCTGCAAACACTCCTGGTGCAAGGGTTGTCTCCTCTGGAATGTGCTTCCCCATTTCAGCTCCAACAGCCTGGATTTCATGACCCCTCCCCAGGTCATCCTGCAGGGTCCATCTGCTTTCCCAGGCTCTGGAGGGGAGGAGAAATGTGGGGAATTGTAAGGCTGCTGTAGAAAAGGCTTAGCTGTAACACAGCGGGAAGAGTTTGTGCCTAGAGACATTGGCTTGGTGGGTAGAAATTGCAGTGATACTGAGTAAATCTGCCCAGAAAGCAGAACGGGGAACTGTTACTGAGCTGAAGAAACAGACACTTATTGACTTTCTGGGACAGGAAATAAAGGATTTTTACAACCTGATAAGTAAAACTGTCCTGATTAAGGCTTAAAGACTATAAATAAAAAAGAGGACTAGGAGGAAACATAGGACTTATGGTCCTAAGAAGACAGAGGCATGGGGAAGTCCATTACAGGATTGTTCCAAGAGCCTACTTAAAATATTCAATGCTGATCCCTCTGCCTTCTAGCTCCTCAAAAGAAATCACCTCTTACATCATGCCATTCAAAATGAATTATGCTTTCAATTTTCCTTGTTTCCTGCTATATTCATATTAAACTATTACACTGTATGCAGGAAAGAATCCAGCAAAAGCAGCTCAGTGCATGCTAGGAATGGTTTTCTTCAGATGGCTTTAATGCTGAAGACAAAGGTCAGCAACTTACCCCAAACAGAGCACTGGAATTTAATCTTTCCTCTGCTTGGGAGCAGCATGATTCCACTGCCTTCACTGTGTTCTTCAAATACATTCCTACTGGAAAGCAGGCCTTTAAAAAACCTTTTATAAAGCTGGGGTTTTTTTTTCTCCCTGAGAGACTTGAAGCCATGAATACTGTATTAGGAAGCTGCCAAGTTATCTGCAGAGGACCTCCACCACTTTACCTCTTCCAGAGATTCCTGTTTAATTAACGCATTCCACAAGCTGTAGGACTGCTCACAGCTGAGGATTCCTTCTGGAGGATGAGGGCACGGACAGTTCACACCAAACCCTGCAGCCCCCTGATCAGCTTCTGGCATGCCAACTGCATAGCCTGGAAATGCATCCCAGAGCAAGGCATGAAACCAGCAAACTGCACTCTGGAATTGGGAAGGAAGGGGAAGACAGCTGGAAATGTGCATTATTTAAAATGCTGTAGGATGAGAAACAGATGCTGGCATGGCATTTGTGGAGTTGAAAGTCACCCAACTCATGCTGCCAGTTGGCAAGCTAGCCTGGTATCAAACCCACAGCTATGCAAAACCCACCACCACAGCTGGCACCCAGGCTGGCAGAGCTGGCCAAGGGCCACTGGAATGTTCCCTCTCCTGCCACTGCACCTCCACCCTGCACCAGAGCACACACAGGGAAGTCAGACTGCACCTGCCTGGGAGATACACACAATATCTCCCTTTCAAGGGCTGTCTGTGCATTACCAGGACATAAATTTGCTTAAATGAAAGGTAAAAAAGGCAGGAAGCAAAGCAAAGGGGTGCGTTTGCTCTCTGGTTTGTCTTGATGACCCACATCTCACAGGCAGAGCCTCCAGCTGAACTCCCAGTGCCTCCTCTCTCTGAGGCAGTCAAAGGAAAGGCTTTCTGATCCCTTCCCAATGCATGCTGTAAGTGGGTGAGTTGGCAGCAAGATGAGATTCCCTTCCTCATTGCTGCCTACCAAAAAGGGAAACCCTGGAAAACTGCCAGATCTGAGGACTTGTTAGGGAAATACGAGTTTGTTGATGGGAGGCAAAAAACAGATGAGGCAGAATTCCACATAATTCTGCCAGCTAAAGCATTGTTTTGACTTGCATCAGTAGAAGGAAGCTATCAGCTAATTTACACAAAGAATAAAGGCTTTTGGGGAGATGTGATTTAGCATCATCAGCCTCCAGCAACGAGTGAGACAGAAGGCTAAAATCATAGAATCATGGAATAGTTTGGGTTGGAAGGGATCTTTGAAGGTCATCTAGTCCAATCCCCTGCAATGAACATGGGGGTTTAGGAAAAAAATTATAATCTGTCCTTGGGGATGAAGAAGGACAAGTTTTCTCCTGTGATATGAACAAGGAGAAAATAAAGGAATATCCTACCTATGCTAAGAGTTACAGTGAGCAGCACTAATGGAGCACTCTGCAGATTTCAGTCTATAGGTGCTTTACTAGGTACTGGTTGTGGGTGATGGTTACTTTCCACTGAGCTGGTGGGAACAGCTGTTGGGAACAAAAACCCATCCCTTTTTTTGAACAGGGACAGCAGGTCTCCATCAGAGCTCCTTCAGGATTCGAAGCAGAGGCCAGAGAGTGCCAGAAAACTTGCGAAAACCACATGGCTGCAGGGTGGATCCGTGTCTTCCCTGTCTCTGTGCCGGCCCTGTTGTAATCCCAGCCTGTGCTGGTGCACAGAGCCCTTTGCAGAGCACACTGGGAGTAACCACAACCTTGGGTGACCTTTGCCTTGGCAGCTCCTCTGAAGTTTGAAACTTCGCGTTGCCTCCTTTCGCTCCTTGAGATCTCACCTAAAGAAGCTGATTTTTAACTCATAAGAAAGGTCCCTGAGCCCTGAGGAGACTTTGATGTAGATTCTAAAAAGGATATTAGTGCCAGTCATAGGACTTGGGGCTGTACATGGCAAAGAACAGGGAGAAAAGGCTGTAATTCTCCCTTGCAGCTCTGACCACTGATTCATAGTCACACTGGCATAGGCAATACTGACATAGACAATATTTTTAGAAGTTGGTTGGGGTTTTTTTTCCATAGAAGATAATGAGGTTATAGTGCCCCATGGACACCCACAGTCTCCTGGGCAGGGATGAAAGCAGTCTTAGAAGGAAAGAGTTTCTACCTTGGAGGAAGAAAGCCTCCATGGAGCTAAGGACAGTCATGAGGTCCACTCCCAGCACTAGGGCTGCTTAACAGCAGCTCTTTTCATGCTGGCTCTTCTCCCACAGGCAGAACAAGCCTTGGGAATACTCCCACTGATGATACAAAGGGGATGTAGCTTTATTTACCTACAGGGGTTGTAACTTTTATTTCCCACTCTCCATTCTCCATCCTGCTCAGGCACAGACCTGGGCACACAGAGGCCCCCAGGAGCCAACAGTGCTGTTGTTCCCTCCCATGTGGAGCTCACCCTGTCACCAGCACAGAGCTCTTTTCCAAAGATTTCCCACCTAGGTACTCATGGTCAGGCTTATCAGGTTCAGCTGAAGAGATCTGAAATGGAAATCTGAAAAGGATCTTGCTTGAAGAGGCAGGGCTGCCAGTTGGCTTTGGCTTGCTGGAGAGCTGATCAGCATAGACGTGCCCAACTTTGCTACATTAAGTTAAATATTCCCTGTTATGCAGTAAGTTCCCCACCACGTGTTTCTCTCTTTTAGAGTCATTACAGAGTCAGTATTGTACCTTTTTAGACCCCTCTTGAAGCTCAGTGTGCTGAAGCCACTGCTCATGAAACAAACTATACCCACACCAAAAGGTCAAATGCCAGGAACCTGGTGCTCAAGTGCTGAATGTTGTTTGTTTGGACTGATCAGAATAGTTCTGAAGTGACTTACACCAAATTCTTCCTGTGCTCAAAACCATGTTTCTCCATAAGCCATGTTTACAAATGCCAAAAATATTTTGAAGCAGGAGTTATGAAAGCCTGAAAGCACTTACTTATAGAGAGCTGTTTCAACATTGCAAATACTTGTATATAGTTGAGCCAGGTCCTGCTGCTCATGAGAACAGCCTTCACCAATCTGTCAACACTGACCTAACTTGTCCAAGAGAGAGCTCAGAAAATCAATGTGACGTGGTGAGACTTTCAAAGTGTCACTGTACAAACATAAAGCCGGTGCAGGGCTGGAGGATGGTGAAATCTGGCAGGTACAAAGAAGTTTGTCACCATCTCCAAAGATTATATTTTTGTGGGTCATTTAATACTACAGAGACTCCCCATCTTTTGAAATCCATAATAATTCTGGAAAGGTAAAACACTTCACATTTTTCTTAATACACTAAGTTGAAGTGTAACTTAAATGTCTTGGTCCATAACGTATTTTTAAGGATTATAAGAGTTCAGACTATTTTTGAGCCATTTTTCACTGGCTTACCAATGCCAGGACAACAGGGGGTTCTTCAACAAAATCAAGTATCAATCTACCATCCTACCCAAACTTGGGAGTTTTTTTCATAGTTTGCATTATAGTTTCCTGCTCTATAATTTTATTTCCTTTCTCTAAATTGGACTTTCACTCATCCTTTCCATTAGTTCAGCTAAGGGACACAGTTGAGGGCAAGAGAGTATTTTCTTTTACTTGTCTTAGAATTCCCTGGAATCAGTTTAGCATGGTAAAAATGTGATTAATAAGTAAATAACAGTACTGGCACAACCAGAGGCTCTGTTCAGAAATGGCCTCATAGCTCCTGCTTTGATCCTGCCGAGTGGAGGTTCTATTTTAACAGAAATATATAGCAAAATTCATGGCCATGCCCTGATTTCTGACCTACAGAGCACAGAGAAATATTTCAAATTATCACCTCCAAGTGTTTTCAAAGCAGCACGGAGTGATTACCTGAAAAATAAATGGAATCTCTCAACGACTTCGGGGACTCAGCCAAACCATGAAAAATCAGGCTTGGAACATTCCACATGTGAATTCCCTCCTGCTGTCTTGAAATCAGAATGAAAAGATAGGTGTGGGACTATCTTAAAAACACTCGACCTCTCTTTTCCTTGACAGCTGGAAGCTGTGAGTGCATGGACAACAATGGGCCATATTTCCACTGAGGGACTTCCCCTGGTGCATGACTGTTCCCATAAAACCCAGAAACAAAGCCCAGCCACAATCCTAGAGGCCTCTGTAGTAACCAGCAGAAGCCAAGTCAAAGTAACACCTCCTCTACCACTATTCCAAATGAGTTCTTTTCCTCAAGAAGCATTAACTTTGGCTAATCCCATCCCAATCCCTGAAAGCCTGAGTGTGTCCCCAAAGGTGAGCATGTCAGGCTGCTCACTTCACAGCATCCCTATAAAGTAGGTCTGGTAGATCTTTTCTCTCCCTTTCCCCCCCCTGCATTTGCCTCCTTCCATTTTAAGAGGGCTCCTGCACAGTTTAATTTAAGGGAAACTTTGTCCCTGACTCCAGCAGAGCCAGCCAAGCTTTGTCCTGCCACCACCTTCCCATCACTACCAGGAGCAAAGCCACAAGAGAGTCCTGCAGGGATAAGAGCAAGGTTTTACCATAAATGCAGCCCTACCTCTCATTCCCCATACCCAGCAAATGCTGAATTGGTTTTAAAATAAATTTCCTTAACAACCAAGTACTACTATTTAACAGGACCCGTGAGCACTTCTATAGCATTTTACAAATCACTGCATAAGTATTAATTAGACTTAATGACTCATATTGCCTAATGAGATAATGAAAAACCCTGCAGCTCACCATATCTACTTCTATTTTCAGCAAGAGATGAAATAGATCTTGTAAAAGGATATTCTCTTCTAATTCCCTTCCTGCACATCCCTGTAATAACATTGGAAAGTAATTCGAAGTGTGCAAGTCGTGGCATTTTTCTCCTTCTCAGTTTGCAAAGGCTAATACAGCCTTTGCCACAAAACACAAATGCAGAAGTTCAGTGATAATATTTGTTCATTAGGAGGCTTTCTGTTGAAGGATGACTGGTGGGGGGCTCACTTTTTGGTAAGGAGATGTGGATTTGCTGCCCGTTCTTTATGGGGAATAGCAAAGTCTTTCTTGCTTTCTTTCTGGGTTGCCCCTGCCAAGGTAATACTCAATGGATTAAGTCTTGTGAAATAAATTCTGTAAATAGAACGTGGGCTGAGATCATTTCAACTCATTTCCCCTGCGTCCCCTTCCCGTCCTGGAAGCTGTCAAGCACCAGCAGCCTGCAAGCAGCCTGTTCTCCCAGTGTTAGTCTTGAGTCTCACTAGATGCATAAAACAGCTTGTTTTTCACATATTTTCTGTGATGGCATTAAAAAAAAATTACAAGGAGGGGAAAAAAAAAAACCAACCCTTCTCAATTCCACCCATAGCTATAAACTGGATACAGCTAATCTTGCAAGGGCACCAAACATTGCTCTGTTTGTCCACATTTGAGCACTAGAAACCTATGTTTATGATGGAATTACACTTGAATCTGAAGGATTTTAAAGAAAGGAACTGAACCAACTGTGGGTTTGTAAACAAACACTATGGTTTTGACGTCAGCCATATCATTTCATGAGCTGGAACTGTTTCTATCATGTGGCCAGTTCCTGCCCCTGAAGAGTATCTAATTTAATTTAGATGTATTCACGATATGGGACAGCACACCAAGTCCAAGAAACTATAGGGCAACTCTGCAGGAAGGTCTGTGCTGGAAAGATTGCATAAGCTGTACTTTGAAGGAGCAACAGAGACCTTTTGGCTCAAGGGAGAGAGGGGAAAGTGATGTCTACTGCAGAAAAAGAAAAAAGAAAGTGTATGGAGTGGGCACTGGGAAGGGGAAGGACTTTCTTTCTCCTTTAGAAATGAATTAGTTTGATGTATTTTTCTGCATTAACGTAATCCAAAAAACTCTGCATAACTTTTTCCAGAGCAATAAATCCTATCCAGAGCTTTCAGGAGCCCTTCCAACTTTGTTTTCAGTCCTTCTTGGGTTCTTCTCTCTGATCTTTCTGTGCTGGCCCTGCAGACAACCACCATGGAGGATAACTCATCCAGGAGATCTGTCAGGCACCACTCCAGCATCCATGGGATCACCCACAAGAAGCCCTCAGGTCCTGGTGACCCCAGGGGTGAAGCAGAGCCCCACTCCCTCCTCCCCTGAGCACCTGGGCTGAGAACAAACACCCAGGTGAGGGGCTGGCACCTGGGTGATGGGGAACAGCAGCAAGATATCCCTTTGCTGCTGCTGATAGTGACTGAAATATGTCTTATGCTGCAGGTATCTAAGGGCACCAGTGTGGGAAAAGTGCTTTTCACACAGAGCATGATTCTGATTGCTAAAAACCCCCCACCCTGGCATCAGCTGAAGTTAAAGGGATGCCCTGCGAGGTTAAAAAATTCTTTTTGAGCCTACATGTTTACCAGCTTGGGACTTAAATGATATTAATTTCTCTAGAAATATATTTCAATTAAGAGTGTAAGAACAATACAGTATGCTGACTTATTTATTCATTTAAATCTTTTTACTAGACAGCATTTTCTACTCCAGTAGTTCTAATTCCCCAGGTTTCCAGCTCCTCCCAGAAGTGGTGTAGAGCTCTGTGCTGGGTACTCAGCTCTGGCTGTACACACAAACTCCCCACCAGCATCCTCCCAACACAGCTACCCTGATTCCTACACTTTTGGAAAGAAAGGAGGAGATGGCTCCCCCTGCGGTTATTTCATGCCATGGAATCCTGACTACTTGCTGAAAAACTATTTCCAATAAAAATGTAAGGTTTTTTTCCAAGGAAAGCTAATGATTTCGACCAAAAAAATATCTCTCAAAAACTTAAACTCCAGTTTTAGCCAAAAACACGAGACCAGCCTTAGGTGTAGGACTCAGACCAATACTACAGGACAATCACAGAAGTTATAACCAGCTGAGCTTGGTTATTTACAGCGGAAGGCAAGCTGCAATTCCTCCCTTTGATCTGTTTGTTGGCTTCAGGATTACATTTCCCAACCATGCTTTTTAATCACTGTAAACATGAGAGGTGAAGAATTTGGTGGAGAGAAAACTGGCTGCTCCTTTGTGTTTTTGATCAGACTGGGGCTTTGATGCCTTCTCTTTCCCCGTTCCAGTGCCTGAGCTTTGTATGTGACACCACCACGGGGCCTCAGGCTCTGGGATCTGCACATGGAGAGCATTTCCCTGCCTACATCTCCATCCCCTGAGGGATACAGCCCCAGGGGTGATGCCCTTCCCAGTGAAGAGGGACAAGGTGCCACAGTTACCCCACAATGAACTCTGGCAGGCCATGCTGTCACTCGGTCTCTCAGGGACTCCCCAGCAAGGCCTGGAAATTCACACTTTGCTTTTGCAACCCCTCTCGCCCATGAGTTTCTCTCTGCAGTGCTGGAAAACCTGTGGAGTCAAGAAACCTGGTGGGAATTCATGGAAGATGTGCAGCAGAGAGGGAGGTCCAAGCCACCTCTGAATGAGACACCAGGGGTACAGCAGGAGGCTTTCTGCCACAGGATGGAGCTCAGTGCAGGCTGCAAAGCATTTCTAGGGAGCTCCAAAATACTCAAAGCATCCGAATCGCATTGCACTGCCAGCTGTGCCTCCAGGCAGATAAACTGCAAAGTGACTGGGAAAAAAAATTCGTGTAGGTGAAGGTCTTGATCATGTCTGAAAAAGTACAATACCCAAGAGAGTGATGGGGGGAGAATAGAGGCAGCTTTTGTAAAAAGTGAGCATGTGAACTCTGTGGCTTCAATTTTGTCCCACTTACTCTGTACACCAGCTCTACAAAGTGTTTCTCACACAGAAGTGTATTTTTAACAAGACGGAAAAGAATGTGCCAGAATTGGAAGCTCGAGCTACTTTTACCCCAGGTAAAAGGCAAATGCCATGTAAGAGCTTGAATGGCAAAAGAAGGATTTTTTTCTTTTTTTGGCCATTAATACTAATGGCCAAATTAGTATTAATGGGGTTGATCTTTCTGACTGTGAAATCTCACTGAATAAAAATATTTAATAAGAGAAATCCTCAGCGTTCTCTTCTACCTGAGCATCATGCACAACCAGAAACTGCTTTACCAAAGGAGTTAAAAGTTGTCTGCAATAATGCAGCAAATCACTCTGTGCAACAAGCACAGACACATTCTGTGGCAGTTTCCCCACAAGGTTCAATCTATGGGGTAAAAAAGTCTTGATTTATTATATAGCATTTGGACAGTTGTGAATGAAAATTTGCCAAAGATCAGAATAATCAACTCTTTCACCCAGGCAGTTTTTTTATGCAAGAAAAAAGCACAGAATGGGTCTGAGCAAAATAAATAAAAATTCCACACTTTTAACCAACAGAACCTTTTGCGTCATTCAGAAATATTTACAGACATCCAGAATCTTTTATCATCAAAAAGACACTCTGGCCTTTCAAATTGCAACTTTTTCTTATATTTTTTTTATTTTACTGATGGCCTTTAAACCAATGGATATCTCTAACTTTTGGCATCTCTTCATGTCATGTCAAATGCAGGAACTTTTAAAGCTGTTCCTTGGTATGTTTTCCTCTTCCCTTGAAACATCTCTCTTTTGCTAAGCTGTCATCTGCGAGTTTTAAAGATAGCAGAACCCCATCTACAGCAGCATCCATCACATGAGTCATGGTAGCTATGCCTCAAAAATCAGTTTTTATTGACTGACTGGGCCTCTGGTGCCAATATGGAAATCTTCCAACCTGGAAAGGGCTGGCTGTTTTAATACAATTAAATACAGCCAGGAAGAGGGCTGCAAATGGAAACATGCATTAGCCATTCATAGTATACAAGCCTCTCTCAGAGCCCAGTAAAGTGCAGCATCCCTGCTTCCCTTGCTTATTTAATTAGCACACAATGAAGGCCACTGAATTTCCCTGCAAAAGGTGTTGCGTACTTTGGACAAAAAAGAAAGGAGAAAAGAAGTTGCTTTTAAGTCCAGTCCAAAAAAATAGCTCCTTGGCTAAATGGCACTTTTAATAAAGACGTTTCCAGTGTTTGTTTATTTATCAAAAAGCAGTGTTTCTCTCGGGTGTTTTGATTTTTATTTCTGTGCACAAGAAGGAGGGGAAAAAAAGGGCTTTACTAAGCAAGTCTTTCAGTGAGACACCAGATGATGGATAGTCAAACACAGAGTCTCCTGTAAACACAGAGGTAACCAAAAGGTATGAACTGACTCATAATTGTGTCAACACAGGTCGCAGACCCTTGGTTTATTTCAGCCTTCCTGTTTTTCACAGATTTCTTTTCACACTACAGTATTTTTTTTAAGACACAGACTCTTTTCAGTACATCTTAGCGGGGTGCAAAAGCACACACGTTTTTACACCAAAATGTGGGCATCTACACACACATGCAGGCTGTACTGCCACAACTTCAACAGCAGCATTTTCCATCTATTTCTTATGGCTACATTCAACTAAGCTGTGCAGTCCATGACTGCTCTAAATCAAAAAGTCCATCCCATTCCTGCCTCCAGCTTTTCCCTGGAGGCTCTTGGGAAGCATCCAGCAGAGAGGAATACAACAAAACCTCAACAGCCTTGTGCTCCAGCTCATCCAACCCTCCAAGACTTGCTGTAATTATTTTTTTTTAACCTAAGTGGCAAGACTCTGTCTGATGGAAAATGCTGGGAGGAGGACAGGCACCAAAGAGGTCTGTGATGAGCAGAACCTGCCTGTATTTGTCCTGATCTCTAAACAAATTGAATTTGGCTGTAGCTTTTCCTTTGTATAAAATTTAGAACCATGGTTTGGAAGGTTGGAAAGATCTTCTAGCTCCAATCCCCCTAAAAGACCTTCCACTAAAAGCCCCATCCAACCTGGCCTTGGAGGAAAAAGCCTATCTGTGCTCCCTATTTCTGAACTAGAAAGTTAAGAATTTGTTATGGTGGGGGCTGATGTGCAGACACCCCAAGACATTGAATCCCATGCAAGTCCCAGATCAGCTGAAGGGCCAGGAAAGATGTTGCAGGACATTCCCTGTACCTGTGCAGACACTAGTCTGACATCCTGAGATCCTTTTAAAGAACTTACAGAAAATAACAAATGAAGAAGGGTTGAAGCCAGGGAAATGGTTCTTCCTCAGCAGAGGCAGGAAAAGAAGCCATTTAAGGCCAGACTGCAGTGACCAGTGCTCGTTCCTGGGTGTCCAGGGAGCACAGAGCCCAGTGCAAGGGATCTGCAATGGATCCAGCCTGAGCACACACATGAAAAGGACTTAATGCTACAGACCCACCCACCCAGGATGTGTGAGACACCCTGTATGAGGCAGGAGAGGTTCAGACAACTGTTCATCTGGGGTGTTTCAACTTCAGAGATTCACTGAAAATGGCAGAGCCAGCAAGGACAGATAACATTATTCAGGCTCAGCAGTGCCTTATTCCTTGTGTAATCACATCCAGCTCAACTCAACAAAAATCAGAGTTACAGAACCAGGATTTGGAGATTATTTCCACTGTGGAAAAGGCAGTTGCTAGAATTCCCAGCTCACAGGTAATCACTGCAGTGACTGAAACCAAATCTGCCCAGAGATCCCACAACGGCTCTTGCCTGGTTACATCACCAAATCATTCACCAAAAAAATGCAAAACAAATTACATTAGGGTGAAGCTGACACACACAAAAACCTCCAGAAATAACATTTCAGAAACAGAAATAATTGGCAGACTTAATTTTTTAAAGACTACTCATTTTAGGAGAGTACACCTTTGTAAAGAGAGAACATTTTATCTGGAGCCATTTTCCCTTTTGGAAACAAAGGATGACAGAACAATGGGGAGAATTCCCTTTGCAAATTACAATATATTGAGTCAGGTTTGCTTCCAGCAGGTTCTGTACCTTCAGAAATTGGTCAGACTTTGTGTGCTTGTCAACTGGGGAAAACCTACATTCTATTCTC
Organism: Agelaius tricolor; assembly: GCF_023055355.1. Lineage (NCBI taxonomy): Eukaryota > Metazoa > Chordata > Aves > Passeriformes > Icteridae > Agelaius > Agelaius tricolor. The sequence continues at coordinate 8,955,508 of NW_027269282.1, read as the reverse complement.
CTGTCTCCCCTCTTTTCTTTACCACCTTTTACCTACAACAGAAGGCAAAGGAAGAAAATTTTACTGAAGGAGACCATGAAAAGAGTCTTCCAAACATTCCACATATTTCCTCTGCATAAACATGCTGTGGATTTCTAATGTAAATAGTGCCAGGGCACTGTCACTCAGACCCCAGGAGCTCACCCAAGTTAGACAAATTATGCTGCCCATTATCTCACTTGTTACAGATTCTTGCCTTTCATTCATTTCTTGCCAGTGGCTGGATTTTATGTGTAGAGGAGAAAAGAAGCCTCAAAAGCTGAAGTTAACCTCTTGTGGTGAGACCAGTAATCCTGGGCTTTCCAGGAGAGAATGCAGAAGGAGATAGCTGCTGGCCCTGTCTGCCAAGGCAGCAGTCAAAGGAATGCTGAAATTTGGCATGTATGAGCAGGAGAAATGCAGTGCTATGAAAATGGACACTGCAAGCTCCCTGCCAAATCTGCAGCATTTGGCCCACATGAATAAAACAAATTAAGTTAAAACAAGTTTTTTACATGTCCTGTAAAAAAGCTCCATTAAGTTGAATAGGGGATGGTGCTGCTGAGCAAACCTGCCTGGCAGAAGCCTGGCTGCTGCTTCAAACATCATATCCACACTATAATTAACACTAACTTACAGTCAGCAAGGCTCATTTCCTCCCAGATAAGGAGATACTTACCAGAAGGGAATGCAGGATGTGATGAGGGGATTCCTTTCTGGATGGGTTTTTACAGCCACACTGGCAGGGACAGAGTGAAAGCCCCTGTCCACATGCCAGGTGTTGTCCAGCTCTGAAACCCCTTTGGGTCCTGGAACCTGTGTATGGAACACAAAGGGCCTGGATGCTGCCAGCCCCATGCCCTGCCCTGCCAGTGCAGCATTCCAGCCTCTCCTGCCTGGTTCACAACCCCTTTCAGGAACAGAAAATCAGCATTTTTTGCATGGCAGCACCACAGGAGGAACGTGCATGGCATGCCCACCTGTAAACTGACTCCCTGTAATGATGAGTACCTTTAATGTCATTCTAATGAGCCAGTTCTGAGAGAATGTTTTATTTATGCTGTGCTTCCAAAGAAGGGAAAAGCTCTTACCTATTGTTCTTCGGAGATCTTCACACTGGCTAATGTGAGGGAATTTCAGGATTTCCTTCCACTTTTTGCTTTTGCCTTTGCGTTTCCCTCCACCCCCTGCAGAGAGAGAAACACCAGGATTAGATTGCTCTGGGGACACAGTTCCACCTGCCCAGTCACAATTCTTATGGATACCATTAATAAGTAAAGCTGAGACACTGTGGGTTGATGTACAAGCAGATCCCTGGAAGTGTTCAAGGAAAGGTTGAATGGGGCTCTGAGCAATCTGGTCTAGCAAAAGAGATCCCTGCTCATGGCAGGGGGTTTGCAGCTAGATGACCTTTAAGGTCCCTTCTAAGCCAAAGCATTTTATGATTCTATGATACAGATCACATCTCTACTTGTTTGAACTCAAAACAGACCAAGGAGGTGGCATCTGCCAGAAGATCAGCTCACTGAAGTTAGTGGACTTGTGCCCACCAGGCCCAGCTGAGATGACAGTGCTACCTCCAGCATCACCACTTCCCCAACCAAGGGAAACAATCTGTAAAATTACAGCTCACAGCTTTTCAACACAGATATCCCCCTTCTGGTTTTGGGACAAGCCCTGATTCTATCCCTAAAAATGTGCTGAAAGGAAGATCCAAATTCAATTCCTGCCATCCCCTCCCACCCTCACATTGCATATCCTGCCAACATGGAACTACTGCTGCTCTTACACACTCTGGTCACTGCTGCTTCCACAGGACAACTGAAGGATAAAATTAATGGTTTCATGAGGAAAAAATCACTCATTGGTTCTTCTTTCTCTTCTGCTTGGAGAGGCTGTGCAGCCAATGGAGGAGGAGAATCCCTCTGGACACGAGAGCCCAGATGCAGACTGGGATTCTCTGAGTCCCTGTATTTACTGCAATTCAGTCCCAGCACACAAAATCTGATCCACTTGAGTCTATTTTGCATGCACTGGCATGCTGAATGACTAATTCAGAGCTAATTCTGTAGAGGGGTTGGTAGAGTCACAATTGCAGACTGAGTGTCTTGGGTCCTGCATGACATTACAGGCTAAATTAGGAGAGCACTGACTCAAGAAGTAGCAGACCACCAGAGAGAAAACAGGAGCCTCAGAATAAAATCACAAGTATTGCTCTCTGTGGGGCATTTCTGATCACACAGTGTCACCTTTGGCACAGGAGAGCTTATTTTGAATCTCACCTTTTATTCCTTTGCTTCTGATGGCCAAAGGTTTTGCCATCATAGAGTCTGCCTTGAATTATTTTAAACTTCTTGACAGGAGCTGATTGTTATTTCTGCAGTAGGTAATGTAGAGCTGAGATATCTGCACTGGCCCTGCAGGAACCAGCTTGTTTGGAATTTCAGGAGCACAGCCCTGCTATCCTTTCCAGGAATCAGACTGCAGGAAAGCACAGAGAGCTGTGACTGCCTCCCCACCACACAGTATTCTGCAACACAGACATACCCCTTGGGTCTGTAATGAATTCTGCTTCAACCCCCCCACCAGTGCATCCCAACCACTGCTGCTGGGGTAATTTCCTCCCCCATCCCTGTGCTCACAGCATCAGAGAGCTTGTCCTGCTCTCTTGGTCTTGCATGCTGAGGGCCTTAGGTGAACTACAAAGTGCTGTTGAGCATTTTGTGGGCTGGGGTGAGCACTGTGTTCATCTGTTCACCAACTTCTGGAGCACATCTGCTCCCAGATGGCTCTGCTCTGGCTGCCAGTGGCCACAAGGGGTTGGATTCAGCAACCCTAAGGGTCTTCATTGGTGTTCATGTCCCCAAAAGCCCACTCCTGCCATCCTGCACAGTGGCTCCTGCATGCCAGGCTGCCACCTCCACTTGCTCCTCTTTTCCTTCTCTTCCAGGGGCATTTCCCTTTGTGCTCCTGCCCTCTTGCCTCATCACACTGTACCTACACTTCTCTCCCTGCACCCTCCCTTCACATACTCCTCTGGCAAAATGATCCTTCCACCAGGAATTCCTGCTTCCTTCTCTCATCCAGTCATTCTCTATGGCTGCATTTTCTTCCCTGAACCATTTTCCCCTGAACTTTTCTTCTCTTTGTGTTTTTCCTCACGCTCATTTATCTTAGAATCATAGAATCCGACAATACACTGAGTTGGAAAGGACCCATGAAGATCGCTGAGTTGAGCTCCTGGCCCTGCACAGGACACCTCAAGAAACACCTGTGCCTGAAAGTGCTGTCCAAATGTTTTTGAACTCAGACAGGTTTGGTGCTGTGAGCCCTTCCCTGGGGAGCCTGTTCCAGTGCTCAGCCACCCTCTGGGTGAAAAACCTTTTCCTGATACCAAACCTAAACCTCATTTCTGCCACCCTCATTTCTGGCTGCTGCCACTGCAGCACCTCTGCCCTTGCCAAGGGTCAGACAGAGATGCTGCTTGGGGCAAGCAGGAGCTCTCAGCTCAATGGATGTATTCCCAAACACTTTTGGACATAGGAGGCAACGGAGGTCAGCCAGATGAAACCATCCTTCAGGCTAATCTGCTCAACACTGGTACATCTTCACCCACTGAAGGTCTGCCCTGAAGGCACTAGAGATTCCAGAGCACACCTGCTTCTCCAGCCACCTTTACAGAAGTCCTCCCAAAAAGGCTCCATCTTTAGCGGCATCAAGCAACAGAGAATACTGCAGAATAGCCCTTTGCTCTAAATGACAGCTCTGAGATTTGTGCAGAGGTGATGTGATCCTGCTAAGCTGGGCCAGAACATCTTTAAAATCCATTCAATGTAAAATATGTATTGATGTATTTACATGGGATGATGCATTCCTGACATTAAATTCCCATCAAAACGAGGGAAGGGCTCTGCGGCCCCCCGTTACCACCGTGATCGATACATCCAGCATGTTCCCCTCTCTTTTGTGGCTATCCTCCAAAAATAAGCAGCCTTGCCTGATGAATCATTTGCTCTTAGCTGAGCGTGAAGCAGCGTTCCTGCTTTGCTTGTGACGTCTTTATGTTAAAGATTCTGATCAAGTGCTTTAATCGACCTGACCTTTCCGCTCCCAGCTCTTCTTGTGGAGCCAGCAGTGTTTGCTGCCTCCAAACGTTAACTCTGGGGGGGCTTGAAGGACATAATGCAGTGAGACAGCTGAGACACACAGTAAATTGTCTGGCAGAGCTAAAAGCTAAAAGGGGAGGTCTCTCTGAGCAGGTCATGGTGCAGGTTGCAGAGGGAAGCTTTTCACACGTTGCCTCGACTGCTGCCTTTGCACCCTCTATTCCATACAGGAGGATTTGCACTCTTCAAGGCAGCTCTCAGGGCAGGACTTGACAGACATGCCATGTTTAAAATCCAAGTTCCATCATGTGGTGTTGGAGGGTCTGACTGCTTTAAAGTTTTGCTTTGCTGCTGACAACCAAAGGTGAGCTGCCAGCAGCCCTGCTGCCTTGCCTGCACTCAACAACTCAGCATTTGCAAACTGAGGGTTGAAGCTAATTCTCTAACATGTCAACCAGTCCTGTAGGAAACAAAAGCATTTGCTCTACATCCTATCTACTGAAAAATACATGGCATTTTTCACATCATCTTGTGATGCTGCATGGCAAATCTAGCTCTGATCTTCGCTTGTGAGGAGAGAGACATAACCAGAGGCACACATGTAAAACATCTGCCAGCAGGAGTTACCCTTAGTCTAAAGTGCCTACCTTTTTTCCCTCTCCATTATTCAGTATATACTTACTCTCCTAACACCAAGAGGAGACAGGAAAACACCTGCATATTATTAAGCCAGTGAGATATTAAGTCAAAATTAAATGAGAAATCAGAGACAGAGGACAGAAGAAGATGATGCTGAAGAAGCCAAGGCTTTGAGCCTGTTAATTCTGCTAAAGACAGCACCAATCCATGCTCTTGCTCAGATGATTGAAGACTATTTACAACTATTTATTTTACTATTTAAAACATATTGTTGGATGAATTTATTCCAGCACCACACCCATAGCATATTCCATTTGTGCCTCACGCCACCATGCAAGGTGGATTTTAAGGATGGATAATCTGGCTTCCTACTGCTGCTCTGCTCTTGGCCAAATTGATAAGACAGCAACACATCCCATGCTGCCAGGCCTGGCTAATCCAAGACTGCCAAGTATTTATTGCAGTTATATTAACTGCAATCTAGCTGATCCAGATCATTGGAGGATGACTACAGCTTCCATCCTCCACTTCACAACAGTAGCTGGGTTGTCACCCAGGGTCTCCCCAACAACAGCAGAGAGCTCTGTAGCCTCAGAATGCAAGGCCTTGATTACACAGGGAAAGCAGTGAAACAAACTCCAAAAATATTAATCAGAAAAATCATGGTTAGTGTCCTATTTCCACTCACAAGATGTTTGCATTTCTTCTCTTCTTCCACTTGCCACCCTTTCTGCTCTGTCCCAGGGAGGAGTTTGAAACTGTGTGTTCTATATGGAATTGCCATATTAGAGTAAGGTCTGGCCAGTACAGGATGGACTGCAGGCAGCTTCAGAGGAAGATCTTGAAAAGCTGTTTCTGAAGTATTTGAAAAACATTAAATTTGTTCCATATTCTGTTAGATATGGCTAACAAAACATGAAGGTGTATGGCTTCCAATCAATTTCTTCTCCTTTTTTAGCATCTGTGCTACTTAGAATCAGGCTGTTCTTATGATCCTGGTGAACGCCCTGCTCTGTTGAATGCCCTCATGTCTCATGTGGGTGTGAATACCAAAGATTAACTGTGTATTTGTGAAGGAAAAGAATACTAATTTTAATCTTGCTTTCCTAGAGCACCTTGTCCTAATGAGACAGCATGAATAAAACTTACCAGCCCATCATTTTCCCCTAGGATTTTTTCATGTCTAATACATTCAGCCTCTGAGGCAAACAGTTTCACCCTTATTAGACCTGTTTCATGTGGAAGTTCTCCCAGGTTCACTATTCTTCTTTCCTATTAGTTCCACCTACGCTCAGCTGTACTAGCAAATAAAACCGGCTTGTTTTTAAAGAATAAAAGACTGCTTGCTCTCTGCCCTTCATCCTGCCTCTCTCCTCTGGGAAAAAAACCCCAGGAATCCTGGTTTATTCCGAAAAGACCTTAGATGATACTCCTGATTTAACCTGTGCTTAAAACGAGCACTTACAAGACTGCCAGGAGCCTCTTCATGAATCCCCTCCCGTCAGCCCAAGGAAAATGCCATGAGTATGAGGGCTGGATTTCCAAGAGCAGGTGGGTGTCCACCATGGGGTGCAGTGCCTCTGCAAACCAGTCCTTTTATCAGATACAATAAAAAGTCCACTGCAGGCCCTCAGAAGAGAATCCTGTTACACAGCCCCTCTTATCGACGCTAATCTGGTTTTATCTCCCGCAGCCTTTTTTGATGAGCGTGACTCTGGAGAGTCACAGACCATGATAAGGGTTTTGTGCCCATCTCCCCTGCTGCCACAGCACATTTGCTCAAAATGCTGCTACAAATACCTAAGCCTGACAACCACTGTGTCAAACACCTCACTGCTTTTTGGGAATGAAGAGCAGATGTGTTTCTGTGTAAGCCTCCAGAACCACATTGATGGGAATTTCACAAGCAAAAGCACAAGCAAAAATATGATGCCAGTTCCAGAGGGAGAACACGCAAGAGTCAGGCTGGCTTTGCAATCTGAGGGCAGAATATTTTGTACACAACTGGCATCTAAAGTACCATTAACCTTGGCTTACAGAAGTCAGTGTTGATAAACACTTACTGCAGGAATATCTGCCTATGATTTAAAGAAGGGGTCAGGTAATACTGCAAATACTGATAAGAGGATGAAACATGACTTTAACAACACATTTTTAATGTTAATTATAATAATAATTATATGCTTTAGTAACATCTACTGCCCTGAAGGGACAGAGAAAGCTAAGGGATTAGTCTTTGAAGACTGATTCTCAGGGTTTTACTATCATATGTCAAGGCCATTTTGTTACTACCCTAGGAATATAAAGGAGTCTTTGCACAAGCTACCTGCATGCCTGGTCAGAGCACACTGAAAGGACTTAATTAAACTTAAAAATCAAGCCTTTAATTTCTTCTCTAAGTCTTAAGTAGGCATCCCAGTTTGTGGCATTCTCCACACAACTCTGCCTACATCCTCCACTGGATATTTTTAATGCATCTTTTGAGATTATTTGAACAAGTTTTCTTTGGGTTTTGTGGGTCAGTTCACATATACTGGGTTTACATTTCACTGCTATGCTAACAGAGAGTTGCCTGGTCACAAATTTCCCTGGATGCAGTTTAATTTCCCCCAACATAAACACCTATAGTTTGTCTATTACGGTATCTCTCTCTCTTTTGTACCTTGTATTTAACTGCATCATGTTTATCTGCAGCTGAATAATGAGCAGAAAGAGAATGTTGGCTTTTATGCCACGAACAAAAATCATCCAAAAGATATAAAGCCTATGGAAGATTTACAATCTATTAAAAAACAAACAAACAAACATTAAATCTTACAAAAATAAAGCCAGCTATAATCTAAAACAGTGAAATTGAGAAGAGCCCAAAATTTCAATTTCCTATTCTTGACCTCAAAGTAAACAAGGCTACTGGCACAAACCCAGGCGTTTTTGTTGGGTTTAGAATGCACCACCATGTCCTGGCTGATTCAACATATCTGGGGGACTGTCTGGGGACTGTTGAGAGGTTTTCTTCATCAATAGTGTGGATACCATAAAAAAAAATTGTAACACCTCCATATCAATGATTACTATGGGAGACCAAGCTTTTGAACAGAGTCGTTGAGATTCAAGGTTATCACCCTGCTGAAAATATTAAATCTTTCAGTGGACCTTTCCTCCAAACTGCAGCTGAGACTGTATTTCAAAGTTCTACAAAATTCTGATGTAAAGACATGAAACCATTTCACTGTGATAACATTTGAGTCATCTCAGTTCTCTAACGTCAAAACATTATCATAGAACATATCAAAGAGTGCTAAGATATCACTGGAACAAAATGGGTATGGTAAATTGACATTCTTTACTTTGTTAAGATGATGTTTCTATATTGTCAATAAGAAGGTAGAGAAAGCAAATCATCTTTTCTTTTAAGCAGACACTTTCCTGCAAACCCTTTAATTTTTGACAAAACTTCATTCTCTGAAAGGAAGATTCTTTTGTCAGAAATGTTCTCAACTGTCACATGCTCTGAAGTACACAAGAATTAAACAAGGAACGTGGTCTCCCCATAGCTGAATGTTTGAGTGACTCTAAATTCCCACATTTCTTACCAACTCCCTCGAGTTAATTTGCACAGCTGTGAGTTGCACTGACTGTAAGAGACCTCCTTCCCATTCTTCCAAAGGAGGAATGCAAACCCCTGCTCCAGAAATCCTGCTTGAATAGGGCTTGATAACATCTTTCCAGGAAGGAACTCCTCTTTAAGCAATGGCTTTTAAACTTATGACCTGTTCTATATGTTTATTACCCTGTTTAGCTAAACATGCATGCAAGCTACCAACCAATGCCTCCAAACCCAAACCTGCAAATGCAGCTTGGGGTGGTCCTGTGCATGGTCAGGATGATGATCTTTGTGGGTGCCTTGTAATTCAGGATATTCTGTGAGTCTGTGATCTCATCACCCACATACAGCCCATGCATTGCCCATGGATACTGCCCAAGAGGATGTGTAGTGATCCCCAAACAGCCCAAAGGCTCTCAGGGCTGGCCCCTAAACCCAAAATACCTCACAGGGACTCCTGGATCCTAGTTAGACACTGAAATAAGTGAGGAGAAACCTAAAAAGCTCTGCTGATTTGCTGATCCATAATGTGCAGTTCTGATGTTTAGCAACACAACAGCACAATGTGCAACATGAGACAGGCAGGAGGATTGCAAGGAAACCTGACCCTGGTACAGGTAAATACATGGGGTTCGGCTCTCCTGAAAAATAGGATGCCAGTTCCACAGGGGAGAACTTGCAAAAACCCAGCCCTGAGCAGGAAACTATGTGGGTTCTGTGTGTCCCTGTCAAAGAGCTGTGTGGGCTTTTTCTCCTGCAAATAGTTCTGCAGCATCTAAAAAAATAACTTAGCCTCTGTGTTCCTGACATTTGAGTCTTATAAGGAGTATTTCTGAACTGTGGGGAGGAGATCCAGCTGGAGGGGAGGTGAGAATTCAAGTGTTCCTATCAGCAGTCTATAGCCAGGCTCTGAGAATTATGTTCTATTCTGGTTTTTTACCCTCACCTAAATAAATTTACCAACAAGACTAAAGAAAAGAATTTTTGCAGACATCATGAAAAATTAATTGCTTGAGACTAAAACAATAGCTTGTTTTATTAGGCCTGGCTGATTAATCAGTTCCACCAAATTGGTAGAATTGGCAAAGCTTTGAGATGTTCTGACAAGAACCCAGAAATCCACACGTTAAAAAATTGTGAAAATTAGGCTGGGAACCTCCTTAGTACATGTGTATGGGCTGTACTGCCAGGACTTTTTTAGGGGAATTTCCCTTCTGTGACACCTTTTGCTTCCAGAGTCAGCCAGGAAGGAAAGTGCAGCATCACAACATGTCTCACACTAGGTCATGTTCTATTTGGGATCAGGATCAGACACATTTTTCTTCATCACAAAAGCAGATAACTACCATTTTCCTTGCTCCCCATGGTCAAGCAACACACTAATTTCTCAGACATATTCATAAAACATAAATTAAACCCTAGATATATGAGGAGCCTTCAAACACACCACGGGGGCAATGTGGAGAGGGGGTGAAACCCCCTGAAATGCCTGGTTACAACAAGCATTTGCCAGCACCAGTGACTGACTGGGAGAGGGGAAAAGGTGTGGGCACAAACATTGATCTGGAGGAAGAGGATTCTGTGTGGATACCAGGGAAAGCTGTAAGAGGGTGCACAGCACTGATGCAAAAGGACACAGCCAGCTTTAGGGAAGACTTCCCCCTCCCTTAGCTACAAATCCTGGCCTTGGCCCCATCATCTTGTCCAGCAACAAGGTACCAACAGCTGCTTTCTGTGGATGGTGCTGCTAGATCCCCCCTGAAACCACAGCAAACATCCTCTTTAAAAAGCACTGACAGCCCAAGATGTGATGGTAACAGTATTGTCTGCGTCAGCTTTGGGGATCATTATGGTAAAAGGTTACAGAAGGGATTTGGGTTAATGGAGGTAATCTGTGATTATCTGATGCAACAGATTGCTCTGCCAGTGACTCATTCCTTCTGCCACAATATACTGTGGGCTGCAGCTGCAAATAGAGAGCAGGATGGAGCTGGCTTCCAAGCTAAGACTGTCCCTGTTGTCTGGAGAAAACCCTACAGGAGGGGGTGCCAAGGCATTGCAGGTGTGTGACAGCCTGGCACAGCTTTGCTGAGGGGAGTGGGCTGCAGAAGTGTACTACAGTCACTCACTCAGGGGTGTTACTATAGCTACCAGTTGAAGGACTCAACACAAAAAGCAGAACTAAAAAAAAAAAAAAGAAAAAAATTAGGAGGTAGAAGACAAAAAACAAGGGAACTTGCAGAGCAAAGGCAGAGGGTTCCTCTGATTAGCTAATGAAGTGCTTCAAAAGCAGTGAGTGAAAAATGAGGCTTGAAGGTTGCATGGTGTAAGCGTCAGATGATGCAAGCAGCTGGCCCAGCTTGGCTGCCTCTCCCACCCACCCACCCACCCGGCTGTCTTCATAAACACAAACCAGAGCTCTGTGCCAGGCAGGGATTAACTATTTCCTCATGGCTCAGACAGTCCTGCACTTCCACTGGCTCTCACCACAGCCCTGGGGCCAGAACTAAAACAAGGTATTGATCTGGGCTATCAGCCCCCCTGAGAGCAGCAAAGATCCTACCACCAGGGACTCCAGGAGACAGCAGAAGCCAAGTACTGTCATAGCCTGGAAGATGCAGAAAGAAGAATAAACAGCACCATGCAGCAATCCCACACCTCCCAGTGGAAAGCCCCTGCCTCTGGTCTGGGTGCCCAAGGTAGCCCAAAGCACCAAAAGCAGCTGCAGCCAGGGATGGGCACTTCTAATATGTACATAAATCTAAATAAATGTATGATTCCCACTCACATGCTTTCCTGACAGCCAGCTGCTCCCTTTGCTTGCTGTTATCGTCACTCAGAGATTAATGTCACTGCCTGGGACAGCTTATTAGCAATTTTTATTACAAAGCATACACATTTGCTGGTGGTGGGCAAGAGCTGAGCCTCAGAGTAAATAAAATACCAGGATAGCTCTCAGGGAATGACAGAGAACAGATATCTGTGGGGTCTTTACCCTGGCTTTGAAAGGCAATAATGGCAGGAGGTCAGAGGTCAGCGGCTTAATTGTCCAGTGAATTAATGGTGACGAACGTCTGGTTCCCCTCTTGTTAAAACTGACACCAGATATTTCAGAGAAAGCAGAAGCACACTTGGCTACAAAGGAATGTTTTGAAGGCTGAGGCTGAGATTGTTGCCAGCCCCAGCCTGTCAGAGCAGCGCAGGTCAAACGAAGTCACTGTAGGGAACTGCTGCTGACTCCAGCACAAACCAGAACCTTCTGGGCCCAGACACAGATTACCCTGCTCACTCTGGAGAGAAACATGGTTTGCTTGTGTTTAATAAAAAAGTCAGATCTAGAGCTTTGAATATGCAAGCATTAAAAAAAAAAAAAATTTACAATTAGAGGAGTGTGAATTGCACCATTAAAATCAGCCTGTGCTTGTTTCCTCTCATTTTGAAGAAAAATAGAGAGCAACAGGAAAAAAAATTACCAGAATATATTAAAAAATGCAAAAGAACATCTTCCCTCTCCAGAAAATGTCCCTCTTTCATTGTCCTGCACAACCCTAGTTCAACAATGCATCTCTTGGTGGAAATTGTCATCATGGGAGGAGTAAGGAAACTGGGAAATACATGGGGACCACTTTCACCCAGTTAGTGACATTTTCTGAAGCTGCCTAATACTTTTCTATTGAAACAACTTCCACAGGGAAGGATGAGGTCTACTTTTTTATTTTCTTCCAGGTGCTCAATCTCATTGCAATTCAGATTTTCATGTGTAGCTGTAAGAAGAAGGATGAAAGCTTCCCTTTGTTTTAAGGTGGTTATGTTAGCTTTGAGCTGTTGTGAAAGAGACTGTAGGGCACATCTTTCCCCTTCATCTGAATACACGTGAACTCCTCTCTGCTGTTTAATTTAAGCTTCACAAACAAGGAACAAGCACTTTCTGAATATTAAAAAACACAGTGTCAACCTACCAGTCAGTTTTTGAGAAGCATAATGTGACTTCTTACGTGGCAAGCAATGCCCCTCATTAGGGGACATGTTGATACCTTTAATTAACAGTGGTAATATGTCTAACCCTGAATTAGGTGACTAAAGTCTAAGTATTCTTTCAGCAGTGTTTTCTACAGAGGTCATGATGACTGCAGACAGCCACACTGTTTTCTAAGTCAATCTATGTGCTCAGTCTCTGGCTGAGCTAATTATAATGGTGCCTTTAGCATCACTGTCTTTAAGTGTCTGCCAGCATGTCCCTAACAAACCACCAGGTCCATGTTTTTCTAGCCCAGACAGAAGAGTCTGATTATCAGGTCAGAGTTCATTCATCTCCAAGGCCAGGCTTCCATCCCACATGAACCCAGCTTGCTGAACTTCAATTACCAATGCAGAAGTTCATAGCAAGACATCACTGAACAGTGTATTTGTTTGCTTCCTGCTGCTGCCCCTAATCAGTACCTGGGGGAGGAAGGCTGCTGGGTCCTCAAAGGCTAAAAAGACTTAACATGCTCCTCAAGGGCTGAGGGAGGCATCTGGCTCAGCATTTCCAGTGTGAGGATGGTCTGACCTTCACATGGGCACCAGACAGACAGCTGCCCCTGCATGCCCCATGGCCCCTGTCCTTCCAGATGAGCAAAACTAAGAGAGGGGCCTTTGAAAGGCCAGTGAGCTGCAGTTTTGGGAGGGGCAGTGGTCAGGGTGCAGCCACACAAGCTGTAACAGTGCTGGTGGTACAGAGCACAGCACTGCAATGCCAGGGGCATGACTGGGTATAAACTCAATTGCATGGAGTGTGATTCTGATAAATGAGGTCTGTGTACTGCCTGTGTGGCATTTGGAGTCACCCTAGAGCAGATCTACAAGGAAGTCACAATCTCTGCAGCAAGAAGCACTTTCTGTCCAGGTGTTTTATGAAACTCATTTTTTTAGGGCTTACTATCATCATTCCTTGTCGGGTGTCAGGGCAGAGAGAAGAAATATAGCTATTGCTTTAGATAATATTCTGATTTTCAAACTCATGAGAGAAAAACCCCAAGCAGCTGGGCAGAAAATCCCAGCCTCCTTATCTCACCCAACTGCCCCAGTGACGCCACACGCTCTGCACTGTGCTGAGCAGCACAGCAGCAAACTCTGATCTTTGTGTCTAAGCATCTAAGCCCAAGTGGCCCATGTGCTATTTTAGCACCTCCTGGGACCATTCTGGGAGATAATGTAATTAATATTATCTTGGTGACGGCTATTTACCACATCCCACTGGGAAACTGCAATCTGTGCTTGTGGAACTTGAACCCAATTAATACCCACTTCCTACCAGTTTCAGGTGTCTCCTAATTTGAAGATACATTTACAGACAAAACAGGTCAGTAACTCTTCCCAGTGAGCCAAACAGCATCTTAATCACTCGTGTTTAATAGGAAACAAAGGACTGAGCACTGATAAAGTTCACCATTATGCTTTTGAGGAAAAGAAAAGTGACTACAGAACAATCTGATAACAGGAGAATTTGCTTCCTGTGTAACTTGATATTTATAAACCCTCTCAGCAAGGGGGCAAAAAGGAAATAATTTCAGCTGGCTGAAGTTAACATTCCAAAACACATTTTAAAATGACAACACACACAGGACCCCAGCTGAAAACAGTGCTTCTGGGAAAACCATGCAGAAACAAGAGGAGGCAGGCAGGCCAGGGCTGCTGGCACACGTTCTCCAGGTGCTGGGGACAATCCTGCACCTTGCACAGCACAGAGCCACCCTCAGCCTCCCCAACAGCAGCAGGGGACAGGTGTCAGGGCAGCAGGTGGAAGCAGGATTGTCCTGGCTGTGCTTTCCACCTCTGATGGAGTGACTGGATTTAACAACCTCCCTCCGTCTCCAGCAAACATACAAGTGCCTCCACAGGATATGGGATTTTTTTTTCAAGGTAAAGGCTGGACTTTCAGTCTTACTAGGATCTTCAGTAATTTTCTATGCTTTTCTATAGTTAGTCCTCTTGAAATGCAGGCTGTGATTGCCCTAAAACCTGTCACAAGAGCAGAACTAGTTCTCAACCCCAACAGCCTCAAGACCAGCACCCACAACTCCAGCTGATTTTATGGGGAACCACAAATTCCAGCAAGCCTTTCAACAAGCCCCTTGTGAGAGGGAGAGATAAGGACCTGAACTGAGGAGTGCCTTCTGCACAAAATTGTAAGTGTAGAATATTTCTGGAGTAAGTGCTGTTTTCCAAGGCTTCCTGGTATGGAAGTTTTTCATGGGAGTATACCATGGGAGATGTGGAAGAGTGCTTACAGTGAGAGTAAAAATAAAAATAAATTATTTGTATTTTATGCCTAAAAAGGCAATGTTCTAAATTATTAAAAAATAAATGTTTATCTCCCAGGGGCAGAAAAATAAATATGGAGGGAGGGGAAAAAACCCAGTAGAAAGTACACCTATTTTGTTTCACATTTTCCACATTAGTAGATGACAAAGTCATTTGCACTTTGCTGCCTTGGCTTCAGATTATCAAGTAAAAGATTTCTGAGTTGCTTTTAAAGTATATAAATAAAAATAATAAAACCAACACAAACCTTGGCTTTTCAGCAGTGCCCTCTACTTAAAAGACATAAAAGCATTTTGCAAACAAAAATAGGGAAAGCTTTTCCAGCTTAAAGATTCACTTTGCCCTCACATAAATTAGCATGACTTTTACAGTCCTGTTGAGACACTCCACATGTGCAACTGGGAAAAGGAATTATCACAGGCAGTTTAAATGCTCAGCTTTAATTAGGAAAAAGAAAACCAAAATAAAACCAGACCCATTCTTCTTGAAAAGTTTTCCAGTTGATATTGTCAGAAGACATAAGAAAACTAGGGCTGCTGGATGCTAGCAGGAAAAGCATTCTTAAATTTGTTTTAAGCTGCCCAGCTCTGGAAAGGGAACACACACAAGTGTGGATCCCCTCCATCAAATGGTGGTCACTTGTCCAGGGGCTGCACATCACCTCCTCTTGCTGAGAGAACAAGCAGCAAAAAGATCTGCTGAGAACAGCCTTTACCAGACACCGAGCATCCAATGGCACGGGTGTTTGATCACTTCCACTGCTCACAGGACAACTTAGCATTTGCTTTTCTGCAGTTCCTGGGGGCCAACAAATTCAGGACCTCTTTGTACGAGGCAACACGTGAACACAGATCCCATCTCCACGAGCTTGCAGCTGGGTAGAGCAGCCAAAAGCACTCCCTGTGACGTGCTGAACCCGCTGCTGTCACTGGGGATGCTCCTCTGCCTTCAGCAAGGGTTAGGATTTCATCCCCTGTGGCTTCAGAGGGTCACAGTTTTCCCACTCATCAACACAATTGCTTTCTGAGGAAGGCCCATTTTTCAAAATGGGGTGGTATTACTGAAAAAACATTAAAAGTTGCCAGGAACAATCAAGGGCTGTAAATGCACTGTTGTCCAGAGCTGACTGCATTTCAAACAGATTCAATAAAAACATGATGATGGAAAGAACATTGAAAAATTAAGAGCAAGTCAGACCAGGTGTTTCCCCTCACTTTCACCCTGACATTTCTTGTCTTTCTGTCTTCTGCCCACCTCTAACATTTCTAGCATTAACTACTTATTTTATTTTCCAGTTTTGTCCTCTTTTCACCTCTTGTTGACTATCAGCCTCTGAGGACACCTTCTATCTCTGACCTGTTCCAAACTGGACTGCTACCCCTCCACATCCTTCCTGCTCTTGAAAGCAACCCTAGGAACAGGGGCTGGGAGCCTCTTGCTCTTCTCTCCCCTCGTTTCAGGGAAATGCCTCTAGGAATGGGCTGCAACAGGCATGCATCAGTCTCTGAGGAATCAAACACAAGGGATTTTCCATCTGAAATCACTTGCCACAGGCCTGTTCATCCTCTTCAGGAGCTGACACAACTGAATAGAAGGAATTTATGGGAATTTGCTCACAAACACAAAAGAAGAAAAAAAAAAAAAGCCAAGAGTAGCACTTTGGTCTTGTCCTGAAATCCAAGAGAGATACAACAGCAGATGTCTTTCATCTATATGACCTTTTCCACTAAGACAAAGAGAGAGACAGGATATTAAATCACAGTTTAATATTTTTATGACTCTTGGCAAGCATTTATTTATTATGGGTTTGTTTGTTTTGGGACTTTGTTTTTAGGCAAAGTGTTATTTTTTGTACTTTTCATGGAACTCCAACTGAAATACTATAAAAACATCTGAGACAAATTTCTTTTGGGTGATTTGCACATTTTCAAAGTCACAGGCTGACTCCCCTTCCAACTCACATTGCTTAGACCAGTGCGTTTAAACCAGAACAACCCTATGACACGAGAACAGCAATTATTTTTTCACAAAGTCATGGGAAACCTTGCTGGTATGTGCCATCATCATGTGAGGGGGACAAAAGCAAATCCTTTAACCAGCAGATGTAGATCAGGAAACATGCTCAAAAGCTGTACCATGAAAATCCCTCAATGGCTACAGTGGGGAACCCACGGTGACAGCAGGACACAGCATGAGGAATGTGAGAGAAAACACAGATTAATTGCATTTGTCCTTTTAATTTGCTTACACCCTTGGCTGGAGAGGAGCTCTCCCTACCATGCTCAGCTTACCTTACAGGTGACTAAGCAGACAGGAGGACAGGGATGGCACCAGGAAAGACAATCCAGGGGAAAGGACATTGACCTCAGACCCTGGGAGGATTAGTTTTAAGTCCTTCTTCTAGCACAGATTTCTAACATGATTTTAGGCAAAGAGCTGGGCTGTGTAAACACCTTGTGAAAGTGTGATCACAGGAGGTGGCTGAAGCAGACACAGGTCTGTTCACCCAGCCAGGGGCTGTTACCCCTGGAGAACAGCAGGTTTAATGGGCTGTGCTCCTGATTCACAGCTGCTGAAACTCCCTTACCCAAAGGGCTCTGATCCCTGCCTGCAGGCTCATCCCACCTAAAGCTCCACAGCATCTCCACTCTGAGCCCTTCATCTTGCCCCTAGCCAGCTCCCAGCACATAAAACAAACCCAGAGCATTTCCTAAGCCTGCCTTTGATATTGATGGGTGTAAATACATTAAAGACTGAGAAACCCTAAAGCCTGATAGAAATTTTCAGTGAAACATTTTTCCCTCAGAAAATACCCATCAGCCAAAAGTAAATGTTTCACAGATGTGTCACTTCTGATAACATTTTATTTTTAAATGCAGGAAATTTAAAAGGTCCTCAGTAAGATTAAAACAGTGTTTCAACTTCTGATTCCTAGCTATTTTACCCCCTTTAAAATACTCCATTATATTTTATTCCTTTATTCACGAGGAATAAAATAAAATAATAGAATAAAATAAAATAGAATAGAATAAAATAAAGTTGTTGTTACCATTTATTCCCAAATAAAACATATAAGCTGAGCTCAAACATTTTTCTCCCTCGGATTTATTTCACAGCACATCAGAAATGTTTGTATTCCCTTTGTCTTAGAATAGAAATGTTTTCTTGAAATTTGGGAAGGAAAACAAACAAACAAGCAAAACCCCAACACAGGACAACAGCAGAACCTTTGGCCCTCAAAACCTCCCCAAGGCCCTGAGCTCTTGCAGTCGTGAGGGCAGGTGAGGACAGGCTGGAGCTCTGCGTGTTCTTTCTGAGTGACTAAAACACGACATGGGCCAAATGCAACCACATGATACTTCCAAAATGAGAACACATATGGCTGAGCATTTCTGAAAAGTCAAAAATCTGCTCGCTCCGAAATCAATGGGCGTTTTACTCCTGACTTCTTGGAAGCAGGGTTAAGTCAACACCGGGTAAGACGGGAAAATCCCAATCAGAGATCAAGCACAGCGTTCCCCCTCAAGATTATTCATAAAGTGTGTGCAGACGTCATGAGAAAACAGAAGGTGCTACAGTGCTGTTATTTTTAAGCTGAGGGTGAGAAAATAGGCAGTGAAGCGTAGAGCAGAACTTCGTACGTTGCTTTGTCACCAGTCTTGTTAAGGAGCTCGGGGAATTTATTTTAGGGAGAAAAAATTCGTAGTTATTTCTGCTTCTTCCATTCAGAACAGACTTACTTTTACATGAACTTTTACAGGTTTTTTTGAATACTTCTGTATTTTCTGAAGGTATTTATTTTTGAATGCTGTTTTTCCATGACCCACCCCATTTTCAGAACCACTGAAAATGTTACCTAGAAAAGGTTACCTAGAAGACATCACAAGTTATATTCAGAATTTAAATCAGGTCCTAGCTGCCTGCAAAGCTTTTGCAGAATTGTGTCTTCCTTCTCTTGCAAAAAGCAATCAATTTGGAGAAGCTGAGGCAGTCACTGAAGTGGATCACAGGGAGCATCTGTGCACAAAAAAGGGAGACCAATTCTAATCATCAGCATTGCAGGACTGTAATCCTTGAACTCAGGCATGAGCAATTATCAGTGTGAGAGTATAATTTATTCCTTGTAGTCAGCCACAAGATGGATATCCCATTGGGCACCAGTTAGATTGTTATACTCATTTTAGAAAGCTTAGCAATACCACTTATCATGTATGAAACAGTACTAATGGCAGGCAGCCTGAACCATCAGATGAGTTTAATAAAGGGATTCACTAAGTTAGCCCTGCTCTCATCGTGCAGGGGGGGCAGAAATCCTGGCATGTAAAAGGAAGTACAGCAGCTTCTTGGACTTCCATACTGAAATCTTTCTTTGCTTGAAATCTCTCAACTGACATACACACCCTCATTCATGCAAACTTTTAGAGTATGCTACTCAATTCACCACAAGAAAGGAAATATAAGAAAAGTATAGGATTTCAACACCTTAGATCCATAGCTAATCTAACTGACAGCACACAGGAGTAATCCTGTCTGCATTATGATTAATAACCCTCACACCCCACCTGTCTGACAATTAACAAGGGAAAAAACCCAGAGACTTCTCTCTGTGTCTCCCACCCAGGATTACAGCCCCCATCCCGATAAATGCACTGGCAGCTCAGTTTGTGAGCAGCAGAGCCTGATCCAGCAGCTGGGACCTTCCCTCGCCGTCCGCCCAGGATGACGTTCCCCGGGAGCCATCCCTCCCTTCCCTCTCGCTGCTTTTCCCATCCCAGAGCTGACCAGCCTGTTCATGAAGCTGGACAAAAGCAGCCACTCAGTGTGGCTTGGCCAAGGTGTAAAATATCTCAGACAGGAATTTGGGTTTGCTCAGCCCAGCGGTCCCAGGCGCAACTGCGACACCCGCAATTAGGGCTTGCGGAGAACACACATCGTTACAGCTTCACCCTTGGGCATTCACCAAAAGAGAGATTTGCTTTTCTAATTGGCTCAATATTTTGAGAAGGTAAATGGTGAATAATAACAGCCTCGGCAGGAACATGAGACGGGATGAAAGCAACACAAACTCCCCGTTTACGCTGCCGGCTTCGTGGCGTGAGCCACATGTTGATTGACTCGCAGCCCTGGGAGGAAAGTGTCCTGCAGAAGACATCCCTCCTCCCTCTCAGGACACCTCTGCTGGCTTTGGTCACCTCAGCTGCCTTTTGGCCTTGGTGAACCATGCTGTATTTCTGTGCAGCTACAAACCTCATCTGCAGAGCGATAAGCTCCCCGCAGAGTTAGGAACTCGCTTCCCTTATTGCAGAGAAGAAATAAACAGTTCTTTGAGGGGAATGGCAGTGTTTAATTTGCATGGGCTGGATACTATTCCAAAGTTTAAGCTAGGTAAAATGTTAATTTCTGCAGAGCACTTCCTCAACAAAAGCAGCTTTATAAATGGAATTTGATAAAAACAATAAATCTAATTTTTTTCCAGAGATTCTTAAACCCCTATGCTCAGTCCTCACAAATACAAGGAAAAAAATCCAAATAGCAACATCCATCATGAGGTTAACTACAACTGGTCACACTTAACCTCTGATAGTTTAGCCATGAGGAGTACCTTTTGCTCATAAAAGCTGCAGCAAATGTAATGCAATCTATAAATATCACTGAGGCCACTGGTGGCTGAGCTGTGGAGTTTAACCTCTGGGTTGCTGATTCAAATGTGCTGGGCTCTGAGCACAGCGTGCTGCAGAGTTCAGGGCTGACAGATGTCCCTTCCCAGAGCTGGAGAAGGGGATGAATGAATGAAAATCCTGCACACCGTTCATGGCTGCCAAACAGCTCATTTTTAAATGCAACCGAGAGTGGCATCCTTCCACCGCCTGCTGATACAGCTCCAAATGCTTCTTCTCCTGCACTCGCTCTACCTTTTTATTTTTCTATGCATGCCATTGTTTCAAGTCTTTTTTTGCTTTTGTGCAAAAGCCTAGAGCCTTCTCGCCTCAATGCCAGGGACATAATTCTGCTGTTTGCAGGGAGGAGTGTGACCTCAGTCTTCTGCTCTCCCCGAAAGAGCGAATCTTCCATTGACGTCAAGGGCTCTGCACACAGAGGGAGGGAGATAAGCACACTGGAGGCAGGATCTGCTTCGTGAATGAGAATTCTGCTGTAGGAATTTACAAGCCTCTCGCAGTCTCCTCTCTTGATTAAAGCCGGCGGGATTATTTCACAAATTCAGCTGCTGAGCCCTGGCTATTGGGAATCTGTCTCACACAGGGCTCTCTGCTGTTAGCCCAGCCTGGCTGCTCAGGCAAGCCAAAAACCACCATTATCTGAAAAAAAGCATGTCAGACATAGAGAGGGTCGTGTCAGAGGGGAGCTGCTGACGCCTCTCTGTACGGCATCTCACACCTGTGAGCTCTGAGGGGCTCTTACAAAACCTGCATCCTGCTTGTGGTGCAGATTTTAAGCAATATGGACCTGTGGGTTAAATTAGCAGGGGTTATACCTGCTTTATTCATTCCCTGAATGAGGGAGAAGATGGGGCTGTCCATGGGGCTCAGCACAAGGCTGCAGATGAGCTCTCTGTGAGTCAGTGGCCAGGGCAGGCACATTGGGAAGGATGCCTGGGAGCAGGGCTATACCAGCTGAGAGCCCCTGCCCACCAGCCTGGGCACAAGGCCACCCCAGAGTGACACTGCTGTTCACATGTCTGCGGCAAACCTGGGCTGTGGGGTCAGGGACCTTTGGATCATGCTCTGCTCCATGTGCAGTCCAGCCTGGGGTCAGCAAAGGGCTGACAGCCTCCCCTGCCACCAGCTCCTCCTCTGCAGTGGAGCTCCCCAGCCTCACCTGGCTCCTGGCTCCTCTGGGACACCAGCACTGGGAAGCAACCTTGAGCTGCCCTGTTTACACACAGCACAGCACCCTGAGAAACACCCCCAGAGAGGACAGCACTCGGCACAAATACCAGGCTTTTGAGCAAAGCTGCTTACTGCAAATACCATTACAACAACACAAACCAACAGCACAATCTGATTACACCGTGGTGTACATTTAACCAGGATTATCTGATCCTACATTTGTGTGCAAGCTTTCCCCTGCTCTCACGCACAGGGCTGTTTCACATTTATTTTTGTGCTGTTTTGCAGTGCATTGCTTGGTTATGCTTTACCTTCCTTTACCATGTGCCACCTTTGCAGGTGTTGCAGCTGTAAAGTGATAATGGCTGCACACCAACAGCAAGTTTTGGTCACAAGCAAGAGAAAACAGAGGTTTGAACGGATGCATGCATAATAACGAGATGCCAACTTTCTGCAGCAAAATCTGAAGGGAAAGGAATGCTGCCAGTATGTCAGCAATGCAGCCAGTGATCTTCATGGCTGGACTGTTATACCTGGTGGAACACTGTGGTAGGAACTTCTGTACATGAGGTCTAGCTAGGACACCTGAAGAAAGGGATGCCCCTCTGTGCAGATGGTGCATCACTTACACCATTTTTTTACACCACAATTTTTACAGAATTTAAGAAATATTATTGACTGTACATTTAAAGCCTGAGTGAATCCTCTGTGTGACCTCTGCTGTTACATCCCAGCACAGCTCACCCTGCCCAAAGGCTGGAAGGACTGGGAAGAGGGGCTGGTGTCTGGGCTTATGGGCCAATCATGTTCCACAAAGCAAAAAACAAAACAAAAACCAACAAAACCTCCTTGTTTAAACAAAAGGTAAACAATGTGAATGAAACGTGAATGGACAGAAAATGATGAATTTCCTTACCAGCTCAGCCTATTGCAGGGTCAAAGCTCATTCACAAATGTTTTGGTATCACAAAGGAAGAACAAGATACCCACTTACAGCCAACACCCTCCTCCTTTCCTGTTTTCCTGCAGCCCCAACTGAGCAGGGCAGGTATGTTAGAACAATATAGGAAACGATCAGCTTTGATATACATAAGACAATGCTGATGTGGTTTGCAGATAACTCACACAGGCAGCTGCAAGTTACTGGTTAAGGTTCCCCAGCCTTGATCACAACACTGGGTCATTGTTTCTGCTTGATACTTCACACAGCAACCTTTGAAAATGCCTACTGAAGTGTTTAATACGGAGCTGGGGAAGAGACAAAGGATAGATCATATCCTGACGTTCAAGATCTCATTTTCTTTTTCTTACTCTTCCTACACAAAACCAGAAACTTTACAATCGTGATAGTACCAGGGTTTTTCAAAGTCTTTCCACAAGAAATATGACTCTCTGCCAAAAGGCTGCAGCAGTGAGTTCCCCAGGCTGACTGCTCCTATGTCCATTTTTTATTTTTTTCAGCCATTAGGTATTGCTTTATACCTTCCCAGCATATTAGGATTATAATTAGAAGTCAAAAAAAAAAAAAAAAAAAAAAGGAAAAAATATGCTAAAGTCTCAGTCTCAGTATGATTTTCCACAATATTTTTTCTATTCTCTGGTTATCTCTTTAAAAAAAAAAATAGAGCACATGTGAACTTCCAAAATATTCCGATCAATTAAATTAAGGCATTTCCTCCAGTTCTCCTTCTTTTTCCTCTCCCCTTAGGATTTCAAATAAATTGCTGGTTGTCTAAATGCCAGGGGAAATCAAGAATTAAAATACAGAGCCATTCAAAACATCCTCAAGACCGTAGTCTGACACTGTGGTTTCTGTCAGCGACCACACTTTCATCTTATTGGGATGCCCTTGAAAAAATCTCCTGCTGTCGGAAGCAAAACCTGCGCCCAATTCATGGAATACATGAATGCAGCATCAACCCTCACAGGCCAAGAAATTCCAGAGACACCACATGGATTAGCTGTGATAACATCTTTTCCCATAATATTGAGCGGTGACAGAAATAAAAGACCAATGTTTTTACCATCTCAAAACCTGGGGCCAGCCCCTGAAGCAGGGCAGTGTGTGCACCACTGCAGGGGAAGAAGCTGCCCAAAAAGCTGGCTTGTCTCAGGCTGGAAAAGTCTGCCTCATGTATGGAGATCTCAGGAGGGCACAGAGCCTTCACAGCAGCACAGCATTATTGCTTTGACACTTGCTCTACTTGCACCCCAGCCATCAGACCTCTGCTTCAGGCACACCTGGGCACAGCAGCCTTTGGCATGCTTATTTGCTCAGGAAGGGATCAACACAACGCACATCCAGGGAGGGGAAGCTTTGAATCCACATTGTAACCACCTCCACATTTTCTTTCTGCTTTAAAAACCCCTCAGTCAGAGGTGAGATCCTGTTTATGCAGTTGGTGACAGCTGGAGGGACAGGGCGTCAAATGGGATCCTTGTTGATTTAAAGAAATTCCATAAGTAGCTTGATTGGTTACACTTTTTGTATTCCAACCACAGCTCTTGGCAGGGTTTCCCCCAGCTTCTCTCCTCACAGGTTGGCCAGTGCCATGAGATGTGCCCACCGAGGAGTGAAGGCCACATTAAAACAGCCACCACAGAGAATAAAAAGCTTCAGAGGGCCCTGAAGGTATTGATCATGAAAATCCTCTCTGTGAATCACAGGAGTTTCTCAGGCCTCCAAAAGCCAGATGTTGAAAGTCAGACTCATTCTCTCATGTTGCCATAAATCAAAGCTCTGTGCAACCAAGAAGGAAAAAAGTGCCTCAGGAAAAAGGAGTTACAGCACTTCAGGATGGACTTGTGTACAGAATCATGCTTACATTGGGTACTTCCATGGATTCTCTTAACTTCACTGGGACACCCTGAGAAGGATGACCCTTCAAACACTACCAAGAACTGGGACACAGCCATTGGGATGGTCTGCAAAGCAGCAGCATGCCTGGGAGTGTGGTGGTCAAAAGGACAAAATAATATATTTGGGGTGGTGACTGTTCTGGCAAGCACAACTCAAAACAGCAGATGGTCAATCCCTTGCCCCTTGCCCAAGGGCTCGTGCTCCAGGTGACAGTGCCCTTTCCACATCCCTCCTGGCTTGGTCAAAGGCCATGCCTGAGGGACCAGTGCTGAGATGTACATCCAAAAACCCTCAGCTGAGATACCTGACACACAAGCACCCTTCTTTATGTGAAACCCAGCAGGCCAACATAACTGTACTCCTGGTACTTTCCTGTCCATCCTTGATTAGCCATCATCTGGTGTCCTGTAGAGAGCTCTTGGTGTCCTGCAGGCAGGATGTTGAAGTGAGGAAGCTTCCAGGCTGCCATAATCTGTCCCTGGCTGCCATTCTCCTGGACACCCTGACACAAACCCAAGGAGAGCTATTTCGAGAACTTTTGTGGTCTTATTTGTTACTGAGTGTGGAGATGACACTGTGCATCATCATATCCACCTCTGGTGCTGCTCCTCCCTCAGCCAACCATGGTCAGAGAGGATCCATCCCCAGCCTGTCCTCTGAGCCGTGGGCACCACACACAGACAAGAGAGGGGCTGAGAGCTCTGTGGGGCTCTACTCACACATTATGTGAAGCAGTGGTGCACCATCCCCGCCCAGAAGCTCTCAGTAGTTTTCCATACTCTGTTGATCTCCACACCACACTCACTGCAGCCAGATACAAGGGAGACTTCCCACAGCAAGCTCAAAGAGCCCAGTGAAGAATTTAAGACAGTTTTGCCCTGCAGCCCAGATAAAACAGGAGGGAGGCGAAGCGACTGGCACAGGCCCCGCTGGACAGCAGCGAGTCCAGACAGACATGTGATGGGCCCTGGCCACAAAAGACTGGGAAGGAGAGCTGTGTTTCTAGCCCCAGGTGTGAGCTCCTTCCCCAGAAAACAGATTTCACACTCCTCAGTGGTTTTTTGGCAGCTGTGCTGTCAGGAGCAGCGAGGTGCCTGGTCAGGAGCTGGCTCCAGGCCTCTCCCTGGCCAGGCATGCCAAGACTGCTCCTCTCAGGCAGATCCTCACCCACAGCACAGCACACCCATGGCTCTTCCTCCACACATGTGCAACAAACACGTGTCACCCCATGGAGAGATGTGTCTCCAGACCTCCCAGGTGGTTTTCAAATATGGAACCTAAAAACACAGCTCTCAGCAGCCATCTTGGGCAAGAAACATCTCTTCTGCCAGTTTGGTGGGCCTAAGGAACAAAGCAGTGCTCTCACAGGAAATGTTCAAGTGTGAGAAGCTGCTCCTGGTGCCCCAGCTCTGTTTCCATCCCTGGGACTGAGGGGTAAATGGAAGTTTTGTGCTGTGTTGAGACAGCTCAGCCTCTGCTGATGGATCCAGCACTCCAAGGAGATCATTTGGCTCCTCATTTTACTGTATGGCAGCAGGAACAGGACCCAGACAAAGGCTGGGTGCCTCCAACAGCTGCTGAGCTTTCAGCATGGTGTTCCTGCACAAAAGGCACAGAAAAGGTTTTAGGAGAGCCCTCACACCACAACAAACCTGAAGGGAAAGGGCCACGAGCACTCCACACACCTCACGTGTGGAATGGTCACTGTTTGTGGTGACTCTGGCACTCTGAAGCTCAAACCTTGATGACAAGGAGGGGATGTGGGATCCCTGTCTATTGAGGTGCTTTAAAAATGCTGCCCAAAGCCTCAAAGTTTATTCTCTGTGGATGAGTCAGGGCCATCCATGCTGACACACAACATCTTCATCAGTATAAAGCCAGCTGAGACTGATAAACCTCTGTTTTATCTCTGAGCTGCCTCAGTCTAATTTAGAAAACCCCGGTGCCAGCTTCAGCCTTCATAGCAGTCTCTTTCAATGGCCAAAGATGTTATTTTGAAATAAATAGGAGACATCCAGAAGATTCTCCATAAAAAGCAGCACAGACAGGTTTTAAGAATAGGATCACCAACTGAAAGGGGTTAGATGGTACTTGTAGTGCTCCTGCTCTGTCACTCTGCCCTGGTCCCACCATGAAGCAGAATGGTGCAGGTGAGGTTCTACCATTAAGCACCTGGTGAAGACTTACAAAGAATGCCTGAAACAAAGAGAAAATTCCCACTCACCAACTGATGGAGCACTAAAAAGCAATGAACTGTGATGTGGCAGTGGTGGGAACTAAAGGTGGCTGAAGATAAAACATCTAAAAGGCAGGGAACAGGGGAAGGGGACAGATCCTCTACAAAGCCAGTGGCAGGCAAATTAGAGAAAGAACACAGAGGCGGATGTTAGAAAAATATAATGTTCCTGTGGGTGTATCACTTATCAGCCATTCTTGCACATAAACCACATTTTTTCAACATTTAGAAAAGAAAAAGAATGACTGATCTGTAATTAGCAGAAATAAAGGCCTGGCCCAGATCCTAGGATAGAATAACATTCCTGCAAAAGTGAATTTTGCTGAAATATTGGTATTAGACACGGCAGGGCTGTTGCAGGAAAAGGGCAAATCCTGAATAATTGGAACAGTCTGCCCACTAAGAGCCACCCAGATGGGGACCCCATTTAATAAGCTATTTAAATCCTATTTAACAATCCATTTAACAACAATGTGACCCCACTGAAGGGAAATCCTGGGGGAACAATTTTCCATACTTGATATGGGCACCTTTTGCACATCCTGCTGCCCAAGTTTCCCTCTACCTCCTCCTTGCTGGGACTCGCTATGGAAAGAAATCCCCTGGCACAGCTGCATGGTTTGGAGTTTAAATGCAAACTGCCTTGACATCCTCTCCTGTCCCCCTCTCTCACTGGCACAAACCCACACTCTTTAGGGTGAAGATGTCTGATTTTAGTTCCTCTGCCTCTCTCAGCAGCCTGCAGCCTCACAGGCCTACTTGTTTTGATGGTCATCAGCTCATGTCAAGCCCTGAAAGCATCTTTCCTACCACCAATCCTGCCCAAATCCACCCTAACACTCACAGCTCTGGCCAACACCATCGCTGGGGCAGCACCCTATCCACAGCATCTCTTTAATCACTGTTCCAGCTTCACCTCTACAACCTCCTCCTCCTCCTCCTGTCTCAGTCTCCTGTTTTCCTCCCCAACCTGTGCCAGCTGATGGAAAGCCAGGAATGAGGGCAAAGCCACCACCGCCTTGAGTGGGTTGATTCTTCAAAGCAGCTAGAACAACAAAGGGCAGCAATTTATCAGGAAAATATCAGCTGTCAAGAAAAGCAAATGCAAATAATTTCTCTGCTGACTGTTCTTTTCACAACTGCCACACAATTGTCTTGTTGATTCCCACAGCTGGATGCTGTAGCTTTCTCCTTGGCATATGTAATTGAAAGTGATGCTAGAACAACTTGAGTAAATTGAAATTGATTTTATCAACTGTGTATGTGTGTGTCAGTGACATGTGTCTTTTTTTCCTCCCCTCCCATTGTCCACTAGCATGTTCTCCAGCCCAGCAGCTGTTGACATTTTGTTTAATGGCACATTTTCCCACTGGGAAATGATGCTTCCATTAAACTCAAGTGTTCCATGAGAAGATACACAATTTGTCAACATTTTCACTAAAAATGGTAATTCAGACTTGACTGGTCTGGAATACTACCATGTGGTAGTCAAAAGGTCAAAATGCATTATCTTAGCTTCATGATTTAGATTTCTACATTATTATAGAATCACATAACTTGACACCAGCTGATAGAAGTGGAAAGCTAAATATTTCAGTCTCAGTGAAATATTTCACTGGAATACTAATATGTGAGAGAGGAGAAGCCCTTTCTAAAAGGAAATTGCACATGGGAGATTTCCCAGCTTTCTATACTTGTCCTAACTGGGATCTCATTTGCTTCAATGCTGCCCATGGAATAAAATTTCCAAATTCCAGCCAGATGACAGCAGCCTGGAGTCCTGAGTGTGGGATTACCAGCAAGGGACGTTTGCAGAATGGATTGATGAAGAAACTTCTCTCTTGTTGCCCTCACAAACAAACATAAATCTTCATTGCCTCAAGGCTAAAGAAGAATTGAGAGACTTACCAGTGGCTCTGGGCTTTGCTGCAGCCAACTTCCCTGCTGCATGCTCTCATCCTTCTTTAGCCTCCTAATGTGTCTTCTCCTCCATCCTTCCCTTGCCTGTCCTAGAAGCATCTCTGTAGCTGTGGCATTCTCAAATGGCAGTGTCCAGAGTCTAATTACCTGGGAGGTCCTCCCAGAAATTTGTCAGGTATGGAAATTTTCCTTGCAACTGATGTTTTACAGGTAATAGCTATTTTTAAAACATCAAGTAAACAAAACACCAATTGCTCTGGTGCATCTGAGAAAACAATTGAAGTGTAACCTAGATCAAAATTTTTTAATTACAGTATTAAAAAAAGGCATTATCAACTAAATACAGCAACTGGAGAAATTACTCATGAATATGCAAATTACCTGACAAAACCTTTCTGTAAATGCTTCAGTAATTTTTAGAGATAAACCTTGAACCAGCTGCCTCTTTTATTTGCCATTTTATTTGTTGATAAATATCAATGCTCTCTACTTTATTTTGAGCAAATATTTTTAATGCAGTCATCCTCTAAAAGCACTTCTTGTAGATGAAATGCATTAAATATACCTGAGGTTCTCTTCCTGCATTAAAGGACATTTTAAAGCCTGGAGTACAAGAATTTTTATTTCCTTTTATCATTCAACATAGTAAGTGAACAAGAGTGACTGTGAACCTCAACATCTGGCAGTAGCAAAAGTCCAAAAACCAAACACAAAATCAAACATCAAAATTTTATGGCCATCTAGGACAAGACTTGAGCCAAATGAAGGCCTCGGGGAATTTTAAGAAGCTGAACTGATGTTGCTCCATGGACTACAGCAGGAGTTTCACTCTTCTGCTCAGCTGGAAGCGTGAGAGAAGGGGAAGAGAGGGAATTTCCACTGTTAAAAGTCTGCTTGAGTGTTTTGCTAAGGCACTTCAGGCTGCCCTCAGTGAGGAGGCCTGCTCAGAAGTGTGGCTATTGAAGCCAAGGAGAACTCTCCACTTGCTTTGGGAGGAGCCTGGTTCCAAGCTGACCTGTGCTCCTGGGGAAGCCCAGCTGTCCTATCCTGCTTCTTAAGAGGATGCAGACTGTCTCCCCAAGCTCAGATGTGTGAGATGCCACCTCCACCTCTCACCCATGACTGTCATCACCTCCACAACCAACACAAGATTCCTTAGAGAAGGAATTATGAAGAGTAACCAGCTCATTTGTGTTCCAAAGCGAGCTGCTCTGCAGTCACACCATGCTTGAAGGAGGCCCTGAGCAGGTCCTCACTGCCAGCAGCATGGAAACCCAGCCCTGCTGGAGGAGAAGCACTTCTGGTCCCTCAGCCTGTGCCACTTTCTGGGAGATGGGGTGGGAGAGTGAGAACAGCCAGAGCCTGACACATGGCAGCAGCCACAGCCACAAGTGTGGATGGATCCCCATTCCCAACAGGATTTCCATGGCTCTGCCCATTCCCACAGCACTGGCCAAGCTCCCTCTCCTCCTGTGCTCTGCCTTTGTGCAAAGCAGCCCTTAGGGTGGGGAATATTTAACCCATCTGGTATGAAAGCACAAGCAGATTGCCCAGCTCACAGCCACAGCAGAACACACTGGGGTTTGCTCTGATCACTCGAAACACAAACACATCACCTGGATCCCACCTGGGGAAAAGCACCCTTAGGAGAGCTGCTCTGCCTTAGCACAGAGACAAGCCTAGTGTGGTCCCAGGGCCTCCTTGGAAGGCACTCAAGGCTGTTTTGTTTTCACACATCCCCCCTGCCCCCGAGCAGCCGTCACACACATCATTATCCCAGCCTGAGACCCAACATGTGCAGCCCCGGCCAGGGGTCCTGAGGGCAGCCAAGGCCACAGCCTGAAGGGCGTGTGAATAATTTAGGTGGGATGTGTGTGGCACTAAGCTGTGGACCTTTATCATCTCTAGGCTGTAATCCTACAGCCCAAACCTTCATTTGAAAGGTGGTGTCACCATGATTAATTATTCTTTTATCAGTAAAGAGGAAGCACACCAGATATACATATACATGTATGTGTATATACTCATATGTAAACAAAAGACCAAGTATTAATTGCTAGAATAACTGAATAAATAATTAGAATATTTCTAGATAATTAGATATTATATTTCTATATAAATAAACATTTCTAAATAATTAGAATATATTCTAGAATAACGAGAATAAATAATTAACGCTAGAATAACTTAATGCCTTAATCAGTATTAGTCAAGATTTATTTTTTCAATTTTTTTTAATTACAGAAAAAACATATTAGCATAGTAAGAACTGATATACACACAGATTTAGTTTCTACCCTGTTTCCTGGTGCTATCTTCTCCCTTTCCCAGTGTCTCAAGGTCCCAAGGCCACAGGTTTTATTCAGGCATTTGGGGCTGTTTCAGTGAACCCATATCCCTCTCTCTCATCCCTCTCCAGCAGGAACATACCGCTCTTGTTGATGTTTTTTTCTTCCTCACACTCAGATCCCCTTGGGGTCATTTTTATAAGTTTGCTGACATGCTTTTACACCTTTGCTCTTTCTACACTGGCCTGCAGCTCCATCTGCATTTGCTATATATTATGGCTTTTATGTGTGCTAGATACCATTTCATTGTTTCCCATAAAACAGTTCTGAACATCCCCAGCTCTGCCTTTCTCTAACTTCCCACAGGGGACTTGTTTTCATGGGGACTTGAGCTACATAGGAAAGGATCCCAGGTAAATCACCCTGAATTTTGGAAATCTGTGTCTTCCTTAGGTGTGCTTCTATAGACAACTATTGTGCACCTCAAAAACTTCAAACATGTTTGTTCAAGCTGTTGTTTTACAGCTTGACCACAGCCTCAGTCTTTACAAGAGGAAGTGAAGCTTTAGGAGGTGGCAATTAGCTCTGCAGCCCCCAGACACACGTGGGTTTGTTAATTCTGTGGGAGCAATCCAGGATCTGGAAGTGCCTGTAGCCTGAATTGGGGGGATGCAAGTCAATTCCCTGTTTGGGGGGTAGGGAGTAAGGAACTGGTCTAAAACAAGAATGGTAATAAAATGCTTTGGGATTTGAAGAGAGAACAGTGTCACACCTTGCTCTGCCATGGTTTCAAGCCATTGGATGATGAGAACATTACAAAATAAATATCAATCAGCAAAAATCTCTACTTCCAATGCCTCTGTGCAAACAAAGCATGTCCATATGCACATAAAGCATACACATAGGGATGATTGAGCAGAACCTGTCCCTCTCCTCTATCTGTTTTTTTTTTTTTAATTGTCTCAGATTTCAAACTATTTGGTCATGAACAGTTTATTCCTGTGTTGCCACAGCAGCAGCATGGCAAGGCTCCAGTTTTGTTTAGGTCTTGGAGTGACAGCTATGATGAACACAGCACACACCCAAAAAAAAAACCAGCTCTATAATTTACTACCACATCACTTATGTAAACATACACAAGAGATCTGGAGGAGACTCGGGCAGAGCCTGTGATGCTTCTGTCACTGGAAGCCAGGCATACCCTGACTATGGGCTGTTTTTCCAGAAAAGAATGTGTGTGACTGTCATGCTGCCCTGTAGAGTTATTTGATCCTTTTCTATCTCTGCAGTAGGATGTGCATTTCCCACCTCACAGAGATGGAAAAAAAGCTCAGTGACTTTCTTTTCCTGCTCTGACTGCCAGGCGACTGTCAAATCAAGGGATTAAGATACATTTTCCTCAAAATCCAGCCAATCTCATCTGGCTTCACAGACAGTTATTTGTAATTAGTTTTCTTTTCCCTTAAAGCCAATATAATTGTCCTCTGGACTTAAGAGCCAGTTGTAGTTTTTAATGTAGAAAGTAAATGCTTTTTAACATACAGAGTTCATTCTGCTCTTAAAAGTAATTAATTTTTAGCACTGAAGAGAGAAGATTACTTCATATCAGAGCAGTATCATAACAAAAAGGACTACCCTGAGGAAAAGGTCCTGAGCAACAAATACAATAGGAGTCGATTTTTTTCATTCAATTTTCATATTTAGCTTCTCGAGGCAGCACTTTATACACATTTTAAGAGGTGTGGGACTGAATGGGACTTATATACCTGTCTGTAAGCAGAATATCCTGAGCACTCTCTGTCT
Source organism: Agelaius tricolor (assembly GCF_023055355.1). Lineage (NCBI taxonomy): Eukaryota > Metazoa > Chordata > Aves > Passeriformes > Icteridae > Agelaius > Agelaius tricolor. The sequence continues at coordinate 8,922,883 of NW_027269282.1, read as the reverse complement.
CCCAGGAAGAGAAATTACTTTTTAGCCATCTTTCCCGTAAAGCCATCCCAGCCTGGCCCACACACGTGACTTTCTATCAGGGCAGTGAGTATGTGACAGCTGAAATGCAGAGATATTGATGGGTAATTTCGTGAGTGCTTCTGCCAACAGATGCCTCTGTGATGTACTTGAGGGAGTGCTGAGCAATGCTGACCGTCTGTGACACCCCCTCCATTTACTGGGATGAAAAAGCACTCAGGACCTCTCAGGATGTCTGCTCGCTGACAGAGAGTGAAATGTCCTTTTCAGTGTGCTGGGAAGAAGAACAATAAAAGGCCAAAGCCACACCTGAAACAGGCTGAGGTTCAGAGAAGGCTGCAAGACTGTGCAGTTTAAAGTCATCTTTAGCAGACAAGTCCTTGGCATCCACAAGCTCTGACTCCCTCTGATTGGAGACAGTGTTGTCACTTACTCGTGACTCATTTCCTAATAGGGAAAAGTAAATAACATTGGAATCCCCAAACACCTATTTTCAGCCGTCTGATTAAACTGAGCATGTGGAAGAAGAAATGTCTCTTCTCTTGAAATAAAGCAACAAAGGAATGAAATGCTAAAATATCTCATAAAGATAAGTTCTTCAAAAAAAAGAAAAAGGGGAAAGCTGAACATTAAAGAGGTCCAGTTGGCCCTGTCCCAAGCATGGGGAATATATCTAGACTAGCATGAAGATCTGTATCTGCAAGCAGAGGATTATTCTTTTTACAGCTTTCCCATAAAAACCAAAAGCACTCCTGGATGGAAAGGAGACTGTAAGTGCTACTAATGTTATTGTGCTTGTGGGGATGGAGGGGGAAAATATCAACAGAGAGCCCTGGGGTAGCTGGGGGTCTGAGCACACCAGTTTGTAGAAGGGGTGACTGCACTGTGGTTCCTCCACAAAGGAAGAGAGAACACAGCATTTCCCACACCAGTTAATGCTGATGTGGGAAATGGCAGATCTCTCCCTATACAAACACCCCAGTTTTGGGGGACACAAGAGGAGAGGTGCTGGGAAGAGTTGGGGTAAGTTTCTTTATAGACATGGCTAGCTGAGATTATCCTAGCACCATTTGGATTCAGATTCTGAGCACTGCATTTCAGCACTAACCTCAATGGAAGTCACCCAAGCCCTTAAATTCAACTACTGCTGGATACAGCATTGCCTCCAGGTCTTTTAAGAAAGGTACTGCCACAAAGCAAGGAAATGGAAAACACTAAAAGAAAAAAAAGTAATAATAAAAAGTCTGCAGATGTTCTAAATTACTAGTTACCAACACCCACAACCCTCCCCACTCAATCTGTGGGCAGCACAATTTTCATCTTCCTTCTCCCCTCGGGTTATGTAACGTTTTGCGTATTTACTTTCGCCAAAGTCTGGTGGCAATAGAATTAACCCTGGCCCAGATGACCTTTACATAACGTGGGGCTGCTGGTGGCCAAGCCACTCACACCCAGCAGCTAAACCACAGCAGAGCCACCACAGCAGGGCCACCACAGCAGGGCCACCACAGCAGGGCCACGCCGTGCCCGTCCCTCGAGCCGCCGCTGCACAGAGGCGGTGCCACTGAACAACGCTGTGCTCTCCTCCACCCTCACATTCTCATTTTCCAGTGCTAACGCACAAGAAAGCACAAATAAGCATTTAAAACTGTCACTGCGGCCTCGCTGCAGAACTTGAGTGTTTCACTCCCACTCCTTTTTTTTTTTCTTTTTTTTTTTTTCCAAGTAATACTGAAATGTCCCTACCAGCCACAGCTGGAAGGGCAAGTCCATGAAGCACTACCAAACCCAGTGCAGCAACAGAAACCAGGCAAGCGGCTCAAAAAACAGGAGTTGAGAATTTTGCTTCCAGTCTGGAGAAAGAATATGAGCCTGGATTGCCAGGCAGCTTTGTGTGAGGGAGCTCTGGCTACTGAGACCTGGGCAGAGATGTAGGGACATGGAAAAACAGCGATGAACCTCGGTTCTTAAAATGTACAAATGCATAAAGCACTTCTTTCTGTAGGTACAGCCTGGATCCCACTGGCAATGCTGGCCACAGAATAAACATGACAACCAGGACGTGACATTGCACACAAGCAGACATTTCTACTGTCATAAAGCAGTATCAGAGAGCAGCGTGCCAGGCTCAACCAGCACATACCACAAAGTACACACACACACCGTGCACCCTCTGGGTACAGCACAGCCTGCACCTCTAACCGGCACCATTCAGCTGAAAGGAGGGTTCCGAGGGGCTGCAGCTAGGGACAGAGGAGTTTGAGGGGACAGAAGCTAATTTGGGTCCCTGAATAGCTGTAAGGGACAAGACACCCCCCTTGGGAGTTTAGTGGGGATCAGCTGGAGAACACAGGGATGGGAACATAGCCCCATGTGAAGGATTAGGAAGGGTGTGTGGAAAAGCACCTCAGGACCAGTGATGGAGAGAGTGGAGCAGCAGAGGAGCTGGTGGCTGGGAAGGTGAGCTGGCTGGGACTCCTGCAAGCAAGGTGAATCAACAGCTTTAAAATGCCAAGCTCTCCATTACAGGAGTGGTGAGGGGGGAGGATTTATTGCAGCTGGCATTTTCTAGAGGAAAATAATTTCCCTTAGCCTTTTAATGTATGATAAATGCATACAGATTTGCTAGGAAAAAAAACAACAAACCCAAAATGGCGTGAAATATCATGGTATTATCTTTAGGAGAAGATTAGTTGAGTAAGCCTTCGCTGTTTTGCTCAGGCTGCAAGGTCTGGATGATGCATTAGGAAGCACACTTTTACAATAATTTTCTCCTCAGGCATGACATATAAATGTATGTTGAATGTATGCCTATGGATGTCTACCACTCTCACATTATCAACACAATGTACCACACTCCGGGTTCAGCTTATTTTTCCTTTTTTTTCTTTTTTATTTCAGTGCTGATAATGTCAAGAAGTTGGGAGCACCTGGATTCAGCATCACAAGAAGCACCAACCACACTCCTTTTGAGCTGAAGTTAATACAAATACAAACCTCACAAACACTGCAATAAAGAATATGGAGAGGCTCCTAAGCCCCAGATTGAGCTGGGGAACCCCTCCAGGCTCAGGAATGGTTTGTGTTCCTTCCAGTTACCCAGGCCAGGTCTTCAGCTGCTGCAAATGAGCAGCAGTGAGGCTGCTGTGCCCATTCCCCATCCTCTCCAAGGAACAGCTCAGAGCCAGGCCATGCTGCAGGTCAGCTCCAGCCCACAGGCCACCAGCTGCAGCCCCAGGGTCTCTGCCAGCCACACAGCACCCACAAGACTCTGCTCAGCACAGGGAAGGGGAACCACGAGCAGAGCCAGCAGGAGAAAGGAGAAGCAGCTCCCCATTCATTTCCTTGTTGTGCCAGCCTCACACGTCCCTGAGGTGTGCAAGCATCACCTCCCCATCAGGCTGATCCAGTCTCTGAGCTCCTTAAGGATTTAAACATCAACTTCCCAGGGAGGTCTCCTTAATCTTTGTTTATAAAGGGAGTAAACAGAAAGGTTAAGAGAAATGCCTGCCATCTGACTTTTCGGGAAGGCAGAAGTGAGTTGCTGAGAGGAGCACTGAAAATGCTCGCGTTCTTCCCGAAAATAAACAGTCAGGAAAATCAGGCTGTCATCTGTCAAGTAAGAAAGCAGTGTCAAAACAAGAAAAGTTCAGCCCAGGGTCCTCGAGTCCTTCTCTAGAGATCTGGTAGCATTCAAAGCCTTCCCTAAGCATTACACGTAATCCAAGGATTTCTCTGTAACATTATGAGTTTGGCACTCAGTGGACTTTGTGTATCAAAGATTCAATAGCACACAAGTCTCCAAAGGGAAGGCATTAGATGGACACAGGGAAAGCATTAGATGGACAATTAAGATATTTGGCTTCAGATGTCAGACCAATTTCAAATTAAAACCATATCACCAGTACATTTTCCAAGTATGGCATATAAAAGTGTATATTTATCTACACAGCATCAAAAAAAAAAAAGGCTTGAAGCCTAAAAACATCAAAAGCTACAACTGTTAATTCTTCCTCTCTCAACAGAGATGAAAACATAGGCAAAAATCAAGGGGAAAATAATATTAGAAGTCTATGAAAATAATCCACAAATATGAAAGGATTTGGGGGTGAAAAAAAAACTGTAGAGAAACCTGACTTGCCTCTGCAAAGTCTTAAGAAACACTTCAAACAACAGAGATCAAACTCTTTCAAAATAAAGTAAGGCTTCTGACTCCAAAGGAGTTTAAATCCTAGGGATGTTTGGTTTCATTTCATTCAGAGTTTGTGCCAAGCCACAAAATTTGGGTCTGACCATTTCCCGAAGTTTAGAGCATTTAGAATCCAAAGAGTTTGGTTTGGACCCACCACTAATGCCGTTATTGTATGGGTCAAATATCTTATTATAATGATAGTAAACAGCAAGGGAGAGCTGTGAGGCCAGCCAGGGCTCCCTCTGCCAGCTAATCACTGAAAATGTTCACACACTGGAATGAGGGATGGCGCTGGGGATACCAGAGCTGGCCACAAGCACTGCAGCTCTTACACAGCAGATCAGGCAAGCAGTCTCTGCACCCTAGCTTATGCAAATTTAAAGGCTGGAGCGAAAATGCCTGTTAATTACTGTTTCTGTGGTGTCACAAAGAACCTTCAAGCTATGGCTATATTCAAACCTGCTCCTGACCCTGTCATTTTTGGCCACCTGCTCTCAGAAGTTTCCATTCATAATCTATGCAGATGAAAACATCTCCCATTCATCTCCCACTGCCTTACCAGTACTGAGTGGAAGGGAGCAGAGATCGTGCACAGTTGAACTGAATTTGTATTAAACTGCATATAAAGGTGAAGGGAATGACTTTCAAATGTGGAATGGCCCTGTTTCCTGCAAGGACATAAACAGGAGAAACAGCTACCAGCAGGGACTACTAGAAAAAGCACAAGAGAGGTAGACAAAGCTGCAGAATGTATCACAGCAACAACCACATGCAGAAATAAGTACATTTTATTCCTCTGTAGAACAAAGCTTGCCTATGAAGATCTTAAAGCACTTCTTAAATGCCTGATGATGCATTCATCCTGGTGAGAAACTGGGTTCATTGTCATTTATCAACAGAAACAGAGGCCCAGGTGACAAGAGGCTTTGCTACAGGCTCAGCAGGAAACTGATGGAGTTTGGGAACAAACCAGAACCAGGTCTCTCCCCAGCCCCTTCCCTACACACCAGTATTACTGCCCTAGATGAGACCTCACCACAACAAACCACAAAACTGCCACTTGCCTGAAAACTTCTCATCAATAAGCACAAACTGCGACTTGTGCAGCCCAATCACTTGGCATTACATTCCATTTTGGTGCATTAGCAGTTTTAAACCTTGCTTTCACTTGGGAAGCTCCCCTTTCAATAAGCTGATTCAGTGGAGGGTCTCTGCCCTCGTGCAAGAAAAGAGCTTGACCTGGCAAGTACAAATGAGTACCAGGCTTTGTGTGCAGGAACAAGTTGTTATGGCCCATTTTAAAACCCTGAAGGAGGCACAGGATGTCTAAGGAAAACATACTGTAGGACTGAATGAATGGGACATCAATTTCCTTGACAGAGATGTCCTGCCTGGCTGCTTTGCTCTTCTTGTATTTTTGATACACAGTTTGGTGCCTTCATTCTGTAATAGTGGGACCTCTGCCAGGTGTTGCTACAGGCATTCATAGTGAATGGCTTCAACTGTGAAATCAACCCAGTTTTCTCCCTTTACAGAGTAGGGAACTCTCTTTGTGATCCAAATAAACCTTGAAGAAGGCTTCAAGCCAACTTCGTCACTGTTTGCTCTTACGTAACTGGACTAGGAACACTCAGTACCCAGAGGTAACAACAATTCTCCTATATACCTAAAAACTACATTTACTTTGAACTTATCAGCAGCAAAAGCCTGTCATCTTTGGACATCATCCACTAGAACTGCCCAAGACAACTTATCTGTTATTTTTGGGTGCCAACAACAATGGACTTGATATTGTCTGCATTTATCAGAACGGATTTGTTACCCAAGATGCAGATAATAAAAAAACAATTCCTTGCCTCATGGGCAATATTTCTTCTGCTGAACTGAAGTGACTTTTTATATTATATTCACACACGAAATTCATGGCTTTAGGAATTCAGAGCAATTTATTCTTCAGGGCACAGATGAGCACAGCTGAAACCTGTCCACAGGGATCAGCTTTCACCTCTGCTTGTGGTTAGAGCAAACAGTGCAGAAGTCACAGTCCCTCTTGTCTCCACACTGATGTTCTCTCAGAGGGCACCACAACCTAAAGAGCTGTGTCACCCTTGGAATCCCAACCAGTTTGCAGCAGGAGCACCTGAAGATTTCCAGCTTGAGCACTGAGGGACTGCAGGAGCAGATCCTGCAGGGTCAGCCCCAGCCCAGACAGTGCTGAGGGACTCCCCAGAGCCAAATCCTCTCCAGTGCCCACCAAAGTCATCCTGACCACCACAGCCTTATCCTAAACCCTGCCTGGCATTCAAAAATATAGGAGAAAAAGGATTGCCAGCCATGGAGCTATCACTGGAGAGCTCTCTGCCCAGAGAGGCAGAGGAGGCTCTGGCACCCAGACAGAGGGAGGTGGGCTCAGGTACCTCAGGGAAGGCTTCTGATTTGAGCTCCTGACTTTGGGGTGGTTGGAAGCACATGAAGCAAACAAGATTTCCCATCAGGGATCTCTGGTGCAGGACCCAGCAGTGTGGGGTGGGTGCCTGTGGCAGACTGAGTGCCCTCATTTCAGACAACAGAGAGCAGCTGTTTGCCAGCTACCGCGATTGCTCTGGCACTGCTGGCTTGGTTTGGATCCTTTGGTGGCTCCCAAGGATCTGATGGGCATCTGTAAGCACAGGCACTGCAGGGACACTCCCAAGGCCAGCCAGGCTGTGCTGCTGGAGCTGTGAACACATCTGTAAGTGCTGCAGAGCAGGCACAGAGGGAGGACTGTAACACGTACTCACTGCTGGGTTACACACACGCAGCCCGAACTGCTGGGTGACACTCAAGCACACGTCCCAGAATGTTTAACCTGCATAAAGGGCTTTAAGTTTAAAATGAAATGAAATAAAAACAGCATTTAGCTGTGCATACAGCTTGCTGCCACCTCTGGTGGCCAAGCCAAAAGTATTAGGCAGAGTTAACTTTGGCTGACACCACAACATTTACTGTTTAATTTCCTGATACTTAAAAAATAATTTTTTAAAAATATCTGTATCTTGAATATATCTGTGTTGGTGGGAACAGCTTCTCATTTTCTTTAACAACAGCTGTGTTTTTGAGTTCACATTTCACAGATTTTTCTCCTCCTAAACTCAACTCCATTCAGCAGCACCCACAGCATCTTGGCACAGGCCTCCGTCCCTTGGACAAATATGTCACCAGACATTTCTGGCAGGCTGTCCTCTTACAGATAACCAGCATGCCGAGCTAAGAATAGGATTAGCTGCTTCTCTAGCTGCTTTGTCCAGGTGCCTGCAGAAGATCACTTGGTGTGGCTGTTCAGCTTCTCAGAGGGGTAATGCAGGACTGGGCTGGGACTCCAGCAAGTTATTAGGAAGCCTGTGGAAGCATGCGTGGGTGCTTGGATCAAAACACATCAAAAATCAGTGCTAAGCATCAGACTTCAGCTGTCCAGTGATCCCTGGCTAGCAACAAAAAAAGCCTTTCCCAAATATTTTATTATGGGACAGTCAAAGCATTACACTTTCCTCAGTCATCTGGCTCTAGTTACTGTCACAGAAAAAAAATCCAGATTACAGAGGCCAGTAGTACAGTCCAAGATGTGACTCTAGTTTAGGCAGAATTGCCTACAATTCTTAAGTGCCTAATATAATATACAAACAGTCCAAATTATGTATGTAATTAAAAATTAAAATAACTCTGGAAAACAAGTTTAACCTTCACTGGAGAGCCAGATGTAGTGCAGGTGTGCTCAAAGGACTGCTGAGCAGTATTTATCATAAAACAGTTACAAGAGGTCCTAAAGCTTTCTGGCCTTTTCTAGCTGTAGCATTCTGCAAGAAATCACTTTTTTTTTTTTTTAATTGTGAATGTATTAAGTGGCAAAAGATTAAAAAATATAACCTGAAGAGACTCCTGTGGGGAAATAAGGAAAGAGGGGTTTTGTATGGGAAGTGACTGCTACAAATGACATAAAACAAGGATGATGGTCATATACATGTCAGACTGTACCATGAGGCAAACGTGGGGTGATGGCAATGGAAGGAGAGCTTGTGGATCTTGAGATAAAAATGTAAGAACCAGAGTTTATCACAGCAAAGCCAGCTGGGAGCCCCAAGAAAGGCTGCAGCAAAGGGAGGGCAATCACAGCCAGGAAGAAAGTGTTGGCATCTCCTGCACAAGTTCTGAGTGGTTTCAGCCATTAGTGCAAAAGGACTAATTCTCTGGAACTGTCACTCACTGACTGCACACTCCTGTGCCTGTATGTAAGAAAAACATGTGTCATACAAAGACAGGATGGAAATGCAGCTATTCAGTGATTGCCCATTTTGATCTTTTTCTGTAACTTCGCTTCCTCTGACTGCTTTGAGAGAGATCTGAAGCCTTTTTGCCAACGAGCAGCGGCGAAACTGGGGAAAATAACTGCAGTTAAAATATCCCCTCTGTCAAGTGGAGGCTTCCTCCCTCTGTGTGCGTGCGAGGACGTAGTTCCCCTCCCATTGTGTTCCTGGGGACACCGATTGTCCCCCTGAACAGTGCCTGGCCAGTCTCTGATTAGGCTCAGCCACCTTATCAGCCTGCCAAGCACGCACAATTCAGATCTCATCACCAGCCTACGTCCTCTTCTTATCCCTGCTGCAGCATTTCCCTGATGTTTTTTCTTACGTGACTGCCCTCTGCACTTGAGGGCCACACTTTTGGTGGGGACAGGACCCTGTGAGGAGAGAAAACAAAGGCAGAGCTCGGTGCAGCCTGGCCCAGGTCCTGGCCAGATAAGGCCGTGCAGGGACCGAGTCACCCACGATCTGCCACAATCTGCTGTGACCAGCGAGGCTGCCCTGGCTGCTGCTCACCAGGGCTGCTCAGGGCTCCTCGATAAAGATGTGGCAACAGCTGTTTCCACACACACACAGCAGCCAAGGGCCGTGATAAGAGGCTGAAACTCTCTGCACCAACAGGGAGGCGCAGGCAGAAAAGCTTGAGGGGGCACCATTTCACATGGCCAAACACACACAGTTAAATAACTCTTTTCAGCAGGTAGGAGGAAGGGATAGAAAAGTGACCTTTCCCATTAAGAATGACATATTTGTTTTGTTTCCCTACAAGCAGATTTTTCTGGCATCGTGACATGTAAAACATTTTGAACTTTCTAAGGAAACTGTTATTAAAGCACTGAACATTACTGCGAGGGTGCGTTCGAAAAACAGAACAATTAGGCATTTCAAAGTTTATCTAACTTAGTCACTGGTACCTTTCAAATTTGTCACCATGAAGCACAAACAGTTGTGGGGGGGAGTTAAATTATTCCTCTGTACAATACCTCTGCCTATAGGAAGAACAAACCCCTTGAAAATTTATCTTTGTCTAGAAGCCACCCTCCACCTTCCTGCTGTCTATACTAGTGCACATACTGGAAAAGGGAGATTTTCTGAGACAAAGGTGAGGGGTTTTTAAGACTCAAGAGCCCTTAGGGAGTCACTGAGAGCAGCTCTGTGGAGGTAAGGGTCCAGCAGCTCCAGGTTTGCACACAGAGCCACAAGGATGGCAAAGTGAGAGCAGAACCTGAGTCTCCTGGGGAATTATGTGATGTTATCATCTTTATTCCCGTTATAATTCACCATTCCAGCTCAGCTTCTACCAAGCTCCCCAAGAAAATTTTGGAGAGCCAGTGCCAGTGTTTAAGGCTCTCCAAAAATTTAGGCAGACAGAAGAGGAAATTCCACACAACGTGCAGAAAGTCTGAATGAGGGGATTCTGCTAGATAACAGGAAAGGTGGGGCTGAGCTGGGGCTAGCACCTCCCTAAGCAATTGCATGAACTTCTCAAAGAGGAGGTTTAAGGTGTTCAGAAGAGGTTTTCTAGTGATGTCAAGGGACTGCCTGAACAGAAAAGTAATTGCAAAAAAAGGACAGAATTTGAAAGGAAATGTGTTTCACTAAGGAGAAAACTCTCTACTTCTGAGCTGCTCTAAGAGAACAGTAATGGAGAATTCATTAGCTTGTTCCTGCTGGGAGGGTTTTGAAGGGTAGGATCCTGCCACATTGCATGAAGTTTATGTAAGTGAATCCAACCTGCCTTATTTGAAGCCAGATTACCTTTCCCCCTTTTGAAATAAAACCTAGAAGGTCTCTTTGAATTTTATTCAAAGTCCTGAAGAGCACAGAGAACCACGGTGCAGACCCTACTATTCCTGGAACGTGAGGCACCTCTGACCAGAAATGTTAGGGAGGCCTAGAAATAAATGCCATGATTTCATTGCATTGCTGCTGAGCTTCTCAAAACAATAATCCTGAGAGGAGCTGTAGGTGAAGAAAGGACAGAGGACGTGATGGAATTTTGCTCAGAGAAGCAGGAGAGGACAGAACAGCCAGTGGCTGAGACCTGGTGCTCAGCCAGGTCTGCAAGCGGGGCTATCTTAGCCTGGGACAGAGAGAGGTGCAGGGGCAACAGCCTGGTGGGAACAGCACTGCTCAGGGCTGCCAAGCCTCCTGCACAGCACTGCTTTTAGGAGCTGAGGCAAGAAGTTAAAATGGGGGCAGAACACAGTAAAAGAAGCTGGGACCTGGCTGTTGTTTTTGGGGTGAAAGTCATTGAACACAGCTGGAGGCTCCGTGGCTGTTGCAAAGAGGAGGAGCTTTGATTCTGGAAGAGGGGGTCATTGCTGGAAGCAGCAAATAATGTGGTTACAGAAACCCAGAAAAAGGATCCCATCTCCCAACAGGTTTAAGCAAATACATAAAGCAAAAAAAAAGAAACCCCAAGAAACCCAGGAAGACTTCATACCATGTATGGAACCACAGAGGGCTTTGGAGCCTAACACCCAAACTGGGAAACCCAAATAACTGGGATTTCCAAAGAATCCCATTGCTTTCATTCCCTTTCAATGCTAAAAGTCTTTTTCCATACAGGAAAAGGATCTATTCATGTTTCATTAGTGCCAGTTTTGTGTATACCAATAAACTGTGTGTATATAGGAGAGAGGGGAGTGTGCTATGCAGCTGTGAGCTTTCTTGGCTAATTACTTGTTTTCTCTTTCCGAGCAAAATAAATACAACAACAAAATTCAACAGGGCATACCAGCACATCTATTAAGGCTCTGCATTTTCCACCAGATTCCACTGGTATTTGTCTTAGGCTGAGGAGCCCAGTCTATGGTATCCTTCATAAACAGGAGTTGCACAAACACATTTCCTAAACCAAATAAAATAATACCCTGACTTGACACAGAGCAATGTAAGGCAGTGATGCCAAAATGCCAGTTACACTGATGTTAAAGTATTTAAGAAAGAATTCCCTCTGCAGCATCAGCAGCATCAAAACATTTTGTCCTAAGCCTGGGATCCTGTTCCTTACATATACACTCCATCCCCCAAGTTGAAAGGTTTTATAGGACACCACAGACTGAGCTGGGTTACTCACCAAAAAAAAAAAGTTTATTTCAGCATCAGTTTTGGTAATGAGAAATGTTCCGTGTTCTGAGAATGCTTTTGGAGTTTGAAACTCTTAAAATGCATTAAAACTGTGATTTTAAACCAGAAATATTACAACACTTAATACCCTCAAGCTTAACAACACCCTGGGCAGCAGCTGAATTATAAAGTTTTACAGGAGGAAACAAAAGAAAGTTTTCATAAATTATTTGCAAACACCAGCCTTCTAAATCACAGTCTGCAGCATGGTGTACTTCCACTAAGTAATAACAGATATTTCAGGTCCCAGGCTGCCAACTGGCAAAACCTACTGGTGTTCATATACTTTGGAAACAGGTCCCAGACTAGACCTTAAAGCAGACTGACTTGGGGATGAATGCCTAATGATACAAAGATTTAAGAAGAATTTTTGAAATTCTTACAGGATTTCTTCAAAGTCACCTTCCAGAGGTGGACTCTGAAGCCAGATGTGTTCTGCTTTGAAGCAAGATGAGCTACTCACACATACACATTTCCCCACACATAAGGGTTTGGGGAATAAAGTCATATTCAAAGGTGAAAATCAAATATCTTTAATAACCTGTCCATACACTAGTGATTTTCCTTTGCAGGAAAGAACATTGTCCCAAAGTGTTTAAAGTAAGTTATAAATCAGAAAACAGAAATGGAAATATTTTCCATATGCTTAATTTTACACTGTAATTATTCATTAACAAAGTCCACAGCTACATGTTGTTACACTTATGGGAGTTCAAACACTATTCTTACTATTTAGAATATGTTATTCAGTTTGCTGCTAGCTGCAGGCATTTATTAGCTCCATATTTCACTGGCAGCAATTATTGCTGGGAGCCATTCACTCACAACCTCTGCAGATCAGAGGGAGGCACCTGTGTGGATGCAAAGCTTAGCCAAGCCCTAAACTGCCTGAAAACCTTCACTCCCTTTAACAGAGCAGGCTGCAATAAAACTTGCTATCAGCACTGTTTTCTGGATGCACGCTGGTATTTGAGGCAGCCTCAGGGAAGGCAGGGTGGCAGTGGCACACACCAAGCTGCAGCTGATTTAGCCAGAGGGAGCCCCACTCACTGCCCTGAGCGCTGGCACCAGCACCCAGCACCCAACACGAGTGAGCCTTCCTGCAGGGAGCACGTGGAGGCCTGGCTTTTATCATCTGGGAGCAAAGGCCCCAGGATTTTCTCTTCCTTCTTTCCACTCCTTCCCCCGAGAAGCTGTGGGTTCCCACACAGCAGTTATTTCTTCACTGCTTTCCAGAGAGGTTCTTTTGTTTTTATTGTAAATGAGTTTGTTGATGCAAACCAAGATTTGAATCCCACTGCTGTTAGATAGGGTGGGCAGCATGTGCTGTCTCCATTCCCTTGTGGCTTCAGCAGGTAGCCACAGTAGAGCAGGAGCTCTTGTTTTCCACTGTATTTTATTGCACTTGTACTTTGGAAAATCTCAGATCTTAATCTGCTTGGGTAAATTGTTTGGAGGAAACCAGCAGCCCTACAACCAACACACACTTTCCCCTCGTGGCAACCATGCTCCCCCAGCTGCAGAATTATTTCCAGTTTCAAATTCTTATTCTTGCAATTCTTCAAATTGAAATTCTTGCAAGAATTTGAGAGGACGACTTTCTCAACTGGTTATAACCAAGAGGTGAGGCGAAAAAAGATGAATTAACCTCATGGGCTGCAAATGGCTGCTGCAGTGGGGAGCTAAGATTTGTGAGTGCAGTGATCAACACTGTCCAGGGGCCTTCTGCTGCTTTGTCCTGCTCAGAAGCTCTGGGGGAGCACAAGCAAGGGGCTGCTCCTCCCTCTGCACACTGCCCACCTGCGCTCATGGATAAAAGCAAAAGTAAAAGTAAAGTAAAGCTTTATGCTGCTCAGGGAACAGGCTGCATCCTCTTCCCTTGTTCTTGCCAGTAGTGAGCAGCACTAAAGGATTCTGCATCTGGAGTGCTACTATCATCAGAGGTAAACACTGAATATTTTTGAGGTTCATAAGGAGGGCAGGAAACACTAATGGTCACTTCTGTAAAATTACTGAGCTGTCGACATAGCCTGTAGCAGCCAGCTCTGTGAGGAAAGGTTAAGTGCCTGCATAAGGCTTTCCATACCTTTATGCTTTTAACTGTTGCTGAATTCAATATATGTGAGCTTACTGTAAGCTTATAAACTTTGCAGGAGTAATGCTATCACCCTTGAGGTATGTGCATATTCCCTTTCAGTTGTCAGCACAGAGCTGCCCAAAACTGAGAAAGCAAACCAGGATTTTCAAAAGCTTTCAGAAAACTTCCAAGAATTTCATTAAGCCATTCCTATAAAGAAAAATTACAAATTTTGGTGGTCAAATACAGATATTTAAGAAAATGTGAGGTATGCTTGGTTTCAGTGTCTCAGGAAGAACATGATATGCACTTATCTCAAAAAAATGTCATGAAGAAGCAGAAAGAATTCACCTGGTTTAACTTGAGAAGAAAGACCAACCTGGACATAGTCCTGAGGTTTTCAATCAGCTGAAGTCTACAGTGACTTCAAAGGGAAAGTTCCCAGGGTGTCAGCTACAGGAATGTTCCTTGATCTGCTCAGACATCAGAGTGGCCTTACTCATGACTCCTCTATAAGATAATTAATGATGACATGCATTTTTTTAAAATTTGCTTACATGGCATAGGTAATGGAAGAACCAGGCTGAAAAATTAGTCCTAACAATTAAACAGGGGATCATTTCTGAATAATTAGTGTAAATTCCTGTAGAATACACTGATCCATGTATTGCAAATTACTACAAAACAAATAAAATATGCTGATTTATACACAGAAAATAAAAACCACATGCTGCTCCACAGCAGAAGGGGACGTCATTGCATACTCTGTTTTCCATGGAACAGAGACACCTGCATTAATATTCCTTTATTAGAGCCTTAAGTTCAGCTGCTTTACAGAACACAGGTCAGTTGCAGAAGTGGTTTTGACCATGAAAGATTAAACAGTTGACTCAGATGCACCAAGTTAACTGGTGGTAGAGACCATTCTCCTGTTCTCCAGCCTCATCCGTCACAACTTGAAAGGCAGGAAAAAAAATCTTCCATGCCAGTGCTGGGATACACAACTGTGAATGGTGCTTGGTGGCCTGCTCCTCTCCAGTTTCAGTCTCCTGAGTCCTTTTCTCTTTCCAGGTGCAGGATTTACTCACACTTAGAAAAATTGCTCACTTTCTAACTGATCCCAGACCCCTCTTAAACAGCTGTGAGTCCCTGATATGTCTCCCAGGACTGGAAGTTTCTTGCTCCCAGGGGCTGGATGAAGGGGCCATAGCCTGAACCCTGTCCCCCTGTGCCTTCCCAGGCAGGCAGGGAAGGGAGCTGAGCCCCAGGGCACTGCACAGCTGGGATGCAGCAGAGGGAAAATAATTCCCACCACTCAAAAGGCCAGCTACAGCATCCTCTAAGGGATCTGCACCCTACCCAAAAAGTACTGTTATTTCTTCATGAAAAGCATGTACAGTGAGAGGACAGGCAGAGGTAGATGGCCACAGACAGGAACATGTACAAATGAGAGTGTTCACCACCGCAATCACATCCCATCACTTCCCACCACGTTGTAGTGGTTGGTATGTGGGTTACCCTGGCCAGAAAAGGAGCTGCTTGTCAAATAGCACTCCTCCACTGCTAAAAACAAGGTGGAGTCAGAGCACAAATTACACTGTGCCAGTAGTTACAGACCTGAGGAAGAGAAAGGGGGAAGAGATTCCCCTTCCCTCAAATCAAACGTGAACTATGGCATCAAACTAAGCATTAAGCACAATCAAAAATGGGAAGGACTTAGTGCCTCACACCAAGGAGTACTTTCTAGACTACTAAATCCTGGAATAAGTAGGTAGAAAAGTAGGGACATGTCAGTTGTGGCTCCTTTTGTATTGTCATTACTGTCTGCAGCAAGTGTATCAAGCAGGATTTGTGGTGTGGGTGATGGCTTAAGAGGGAAGAGATTAATATTTTATACAGCAGAAGTACCATGAAGCTGTTCCAAAGCATGGACAGAGCATGCAAACAAAAATGCAACTGTGGCCATTGTCAGAATCTGTTTTAAAATCTATTTAAGAGCTGAATTTGCACCCACTGAATAGTGTCAGGTAATGCAGTGGCATTATTCTCAGACTAAGACAAAGAGTTTAAGATTCTAGCTGTAAAATTAATAGCTGTGTTTACAAGGTCTTTAAGATGCTGCCTATTTTTACTCAGTGAATCATTGCCCTTCTTTACAAAGTATATTTCATTAATCTTAGCAATGCTCTCAAATCTCAGTGGAGTTGCTCTGCTTACATACCAAATCTGACGTTTTAAGTCTAAACTATTTGTCACAGTATTCAACTTTAATAAAATCTGTATTTATTGGAAGATACCGTTTCCTCACATTATCTAAAATCAAAACAACTGATTCCTGTCAAGCTATTTCTCTCTCTCTTCCCCCTCCCTAGAGGAAAACAGTAAGATTTATAAAAAGCAAAATTCACTCCTGTGCAAAACTTTGCAATCCTAAAACTTAGCTTTATCCTCCAGCTGAACATCATCTACTAAGGTCAAATGAAACTCCACCTGCAATGAGATATTAGAGGAGTTAATACATCACTTGTTTGTGTTTTTTTTAAACACGGTCACTGTGATTTGCAATCAGTCCAGATGAAAAGATAACAGTAATAGTGCATATCTATGTTAGCAAAGCACCTGCAAATCTCATCACCTTTTTAATGAAACAAGCAAAACCTCCTTAAAAACCAGTCTTCCCACAATTATCTGCTGGAATTAGGCATCAGGCCCTCAAACTACTTACACAAAATGTGATTTTTTTTATACAAGAAGGCAAGAGCCAGGAATGTGAAGAATTTCACTGATGAACAACTGCTCCAATTGCCTCTGTCAACAAATTGTTCACCTTATGGGACTATTCACATCTGAAACTTATTACCTGCTTCAGTGTTAATAAAATGGCATCTTCAGCTGGCACCTGCACTGGCAGCTTCTCACAGGCAGCATTTCTACATTCCCCCTTTAAGATGTGATGTTGCATCCCAGGATCTGAGCGATAACAGGGAGCACAGAGATGAACAAAGGGCGGAGGTCAAAGCTTTGCTGCCTGCCCTCCTTGGTATCTGGCCCTAGAAACATGCCTGACCTCTCACATTTACCTCTTCCCTGCACAGAATGCACATTTTAACAGAGTTTAATATCCAGTAGTTAATTCCCTATTTTAATTTCTTCTCAGCTCATTGTATCTAAAAGCTGAAATTTTATTTTTTTTTTTAATCCCTAAGTATTTCTTAAAATTTAGGCCAGGAACTCTGAACAAAAGCATGCTCTGTCCTCACCTTGTAAAATATTTCTGGGCTTCTAAACAAGCTTCATGCCTTCACACAGCTGGTAAACGTTTGCTTTAAGATATATTCCAACCATCCCTTTGAAAAAGATTTCTAACATAAAGACTTGAGCTTCATCTTGGAAGCATCATTTCCACAGCACACCCATAAGTTTTTAAAAGCTGCCTTCTACTTATTTCACTCTTTGCAATTACCAGCTTGCTTCTATCAGCCACCACACAGAGGTCTTGGGGAGGTCACTCAATAAATAATAAATTTCCCTATCTGCTTTCCCAAGTACACTGACGAGCCAGAGTTTACTTCCTTCACTTGCCTCCACCAACGATCCCAGTGCCGTGGTATTATTCAAGCCATAAGCTGCTAATAAGCAAGGATAAATTATTAGCAACCTGAAACGCTGGCAAGGTTAAACATTAACTTGTTGTGCACTCAGATTACAGCATTACTTTTAGGCAAGCTCTGTGCAGTGCAGGCTCCTACCTGCGCCACCTCCACAGCCCTTTGTGGCCTCTGGTATTTATGATACGCAGAAAAGAGAGATGTGTTCCCCAGGAGAGCTGGAGGCAAACAGCATCCCAAAAAAGGAAGAGAAAACAATATGCTGAATCCATCAAAGATTGTTACTTCATAGACTTTTCACAGCCAAATAAACATTCTGCAGCTGGAGGTCTGCATGAGCCAGAATAACAAATGTCCTGAGACCTGCTAGAGATTTTGGATTAGGCTGTCTAATGGAAGAGGTAAATCCTGTGCATGCATGCATGGGCAGAGGCAAGTATTTAGTGTACAGGTCCTAAAGATTAATTACCTGAAAACATCTTTCATTTTCTTTTTTTTATTTTGTTGTTGCCACAATTGGCAGGGTTTGGGGATGGGGGTTCATTTTTCAGTGTGTTGTGGCCAGTGGCCCACTGGCAGGTATCCTCTGGGGCATCAGGGGTGACCACTGACCTTACACCAGCCCCAGAGATTTGATGGGTGCATTTCACAGTGCCCATTTTAAGTGTTCCCCTGGGACCTTGTCCCTCAGCCCTTGGTGCAACCCTCATTTCTTTGCCAATCTTCAGTTGTCTCAGGAATGGCTCCTTCAAACACTGCCATCAGCTGGCAAATTCCTACATTTCTCATTCCCTTCTCCTCCCCACCTCTGGAAGAACTTGGCTGTACACACAGCTGCCTGGGCAGGTGGATTTTGACACTTTTCAACAGTGATTTTCTTGGCAGTGACCTTCCCCACCAATTCTTAAGAAACTAAACTGTTTCTGGAAAGGGGACCCTGCTGTGAGCCAGTAGCAGTTGACAAGATGGAAAATCAGGGATAAGAGTTTGACAGTGGAGCAGGGCTGCTCACAGGGTGCCACAGAGATCTGCAACAGGACTCAGACTATGCAGTGTATTTATAAATGGTCTGGAAAAGAGATAAATAACAAGATGGCACCTGCTGCCAAGATGGATTTCTTCAGGACAGTTGTAACAAAAACAGCCTGCAAAGAGTTGCAGGAGCATTTTGCAGTACTAAATCACTTAAAAATTAGGAGGGAAAAAAAGCTATATTCTGTGTCAGCACAGTGTTGCTCATGAAAGAGAAAAACTCTCACTACATCCACCAAACAATGGGCTCCAAATTAAACATTGCAGCTCAGGAGACAAATTTCTGAGGTCACCATCAATAGGCCTAGTAATGAATACTTGTGGCAGTGGGGAAAAAACACAAACAAACATCAACTAAAAATGGTGACAAGAAGAAAGTGCAAAGTGGTCAGCATCACTGTGCCACTGCCCACAGTGCACACCAGTGCCAGGTAGTTTTGGTCACCCAATTCAAAAAAAGGACACAGAAGTAGAAGATGCAGAGATGATAGACTTGGACCTTTCAGCATGGAGATACACTATTTATAAGAGAACATGATAAAAGGTTATAAAATCATGGATGGTCTAATATAAATCACAGAAGCAATGAAATAATGTTAAATGTTAAAAAAAAAAAAAGAAGTTAAAACCAAACCAACGCAGCAAAAACCCAGAAATATTTGATTGATTTGTGGATAATTCCCTTTCCTCCCCTCCAAGACACTTCCATGTCTTCACAATGACTGCTTTCTGAGGCTGCCAAAACAAAAGTCATGCATTGACCAAGTCCCTCATGAAGGACACATGTGGGGAAGCTTGCATGCTTTTCTTACATGATGGAACTCATCAGCACAGAAAGCTGCTCAGGCCAAAAGCAGAAATGTGATCCAAAAAATGGATTAAATCAATTCACAAAGGACAGTTAAGTCCCACAGGGTCCCTTCTGCTCAGTAAGTCCCTTGAATGGGAGGCTGAAGAAATCAGCCTGAGGAGGGATTGGGATATCCAAGCCTTTCCAGGCACCTGCTGCTGTTCAGTGTCCATCAGTGACATGTGACAAGAAGGAGATTTACTTCAAATGCTTTTCTGCTCTATCACCAGATCTCCAAACCAAAGTGCTTAAGTTTTGTGGGTTTTTTTCATTCCTGAACCATTCCTTGTCTCTCACCCAGCAAAAAATGAAAGGAGATGCACACTAAACACACAAAGCTTCCAGGACAGGTGTATGGTAACCCTGAGAGAACCTTACATCATATGTAAATCATCTGCATAGTTCTTCCCAAAACTCTGCTGCTGCTGAAATAAACAAAGCACAAACTTTCCCAGACTGTGTGCTTCAGGAGGAATTCTCACTCAAATGTATGATTTATAATTTGGCATCCTCAGAAAACACAAAACCATGATGCAAAGATGGAATGTAGATGTGGAATTGCTAAGGAGGGAGATAAAAAGGGTTTCTTCATAGATTAGTCCAAACTTCTGTACTTGTAAGCTTTTTCACAGCTTCCAAATGTTGCACTGGGCAACTATCCTTCCTCTCATAGTGAGATTAAGGATGAGTGTCTAGATTTCCTTAATTTTCCATAACTGAGTAGCCAAGTAAAATCTCCTCTGCAAAACTTGCATGGTGAGCAGTTGCATTTTTGTGCAACAAAAGAGGAAAAGCAGGTTGTTCCACTGATTGCTGCAGGAGAAAGGCTTGCTGTGCAAGTAGCAAGATCACCCCTACAAAAAGCAACCCTGTTGATTTCCAGAGTTCTTTTCACTAAAACCTCTCCTCCTTCATAGAGACCCAGAGCACTGGGAAAATAGAGAAACCACATCTCTAACAACCAAAACTGAAGAAGATGGAAGAGAGAACATTGGCTGAAAGAGATTACCAATATAATCTTCATCCCCAGGAAGAAACAAAATCTAAGCTAAGAGGGAAGAGGAAGATGAACTCAGCAGAAAGCTAAGGACAAGCATTAAACAACACCAGTATGAATGAATATGTATCTACACATATCTATATCTTCCACAGAGATTCTGGCAACCTTGGCTAAATGATGATTTAGCCTGGCATCCATTCTTTCCAACTCATCAGCTTGTTAAAGGTGTCAGTTCCCCTGCACTGCCTGCAGGAATATTTTGACGGAAGTGTCACGGAGGACTCACTGGTGCTGTTTTCACCTGGCATCATTGACATCTTCCCTTTGTTTCTGAATCTCCTCTTCTTCCAGCTGCATTTCTCTCCTTTTTTAACCATTTTTTCTCCACACACAAGAGGAGATCTTCCATCAGTGCCTTCTGCAGGTGCTGCTAAGTGAACACCACTGTAAAGTTACAGAATTTTTCCACTCTCCTTGTTAGCCTTCAGAAACACATAATCACATAAGTGATTATATACAGATGCTTTTATTAAGAGCTCTGGGTGTCAGGAGTATTCAACTCAAATCTGACTCCGACCATACATCTGAGATGATTGTGGTTTTATATTCTATCGTTATATAACTTTCATGTTAATTATTAAACTTATATTGTTCTATTGTATACATAAATATCAGCTAAACATAGCCCCCTTAAATTTCCAGCATAGTTTCTCATGATTCTTCTTATGATTATATAATAATTATATTTAATTACTAAACAATCATCACATCTAACAATTATATCATTTATCACACTGCTTACGCAGGTGCAGTGATCTGAGAAAACACAAAGCCTAACATTTTCAGAGTTCTATCTTTAACACTTTCCAAGGCTCCACTATCATCCTGGCAGGTAGGACCTTTCCTGGGACACACAAATAAAACTGAGGGACAACTCTGAGGCAGGCAGAGTCTAAAGCTTTCATTGTAAATAAAGACTTCCTATAGAGCCAAGAAGGTCTCTCCTAACACATGCATGGAGAGGAAAAAAAGAACAGTTTCAGTAATTTTAGACAGGAGCCTTGTCACGCAGACTAAACACTGACCAAAGAGCAACCAAGGATAATAGAAGTGTGTAAATACATAAAGCCTTACATGTGGCCAGGAAACTGACATTTAATCCAAACTAATTAAATGTGTTTTAAACAGTACATCAAAGACTTCTCAAATTCAAAGGTGGTGTCAGAAACAGAAGACAGGGAAAATAAACTAGACAGAGAAGTGGGACGAACAAAATATGGGAATTTTGGTCTAGAAAAGTTTGGACTATTCCAGCAGGGAGAGGAAATAAAATCCTCCAAATTTATTCAGAGGGAGAATGATGCTAGGAAAAAGGGATGGGTTCAGGAGCACTGGGAACCAGCAAACAGCATCCAAAAGTCATCATTCCCCACACCCACACAAGGTAAAGACTGTCTCTTTGAGTAGTGAAGCAAAAGAGGTATTGTATGAAAAATACGGTAACTTCTAGAACTTGCAACATAACCTCAGCCTACCAGGAAAAGCCAGGCTCATAGTGAAATCATGCATTCAATGGGACCCAAGAGAATACTCAAGCAAGGCAAAAAATAGCTGCTCCAGCCTATTCACCGCCCCTCCAGCATCCTGGGGACAACAGGGAACTCCACCAGCAACCTCAGCAGGAGAAACTGCCCAGAACTACCCTGCTGAAACACCCTGGGGTCCTGCCCCTTCCCCAGGGCCTCTCCCCACCACAGAAGCTGTTCTGGCTGGTTTTGAGGTGGGGCAGGGTGAGGAGCAGGGTCAGCCTCCCTGCATGGCCAAGGAAGCCACCACCAGCAGGGAGCTCCAGTGCTGAATGCACAAAAGCTGAGCTGGGCCATCCAAGCTGACGGGCTGGGAGAAGGAAAGAACAAATCCTGCTCAACTTGGCAAAGACTGTAACTGGTGAGGAACAGAAAGTACCTGGAAAAATGAATACTGTACAAAAGGGATTGCATGAGTAAAGGAGATGGGAGTGAGAAAAAAAATATAACCAAGATTTCTTGGGCTCATTAAAAAAAAAAATCTAGAGAGACAGACCCATAAATGGAGTCATTTTCACACCAAAACGTTTCATACCTTAAAAAGTACATGGCAGACCAGGGACAAGATGACGTAGCAGGCCTTTCCCAGTGGCTTCCAGTAGTTTCCCCTTAGCTCCATCCATGTGGTTTTACTGCCTGGAACAGCTCTGCTGCAGCGAGAGCTGGCTGATCCCTGAGCACAAACAAGCTGCATTTCCAACCAGCAAGCAGAGCCCATGAAGTCCATGGGACTACTCATGCATAGCAAACACATCCCCAGGTGCTGGAAATGATGGATAGAGACATTTTTCAGCCTTGGCTGTACCACCAGAAACTTCTCTGTGAATAACTGTTCTCCTCTGGAACACAGACAACCTTCACTATTGGTATTATTTGCTCCCAGGTCTGAATTGAGGCTCGAGTACCTGTGTGTAATTCTGCTCCTTTCAGCCTGCCCTTCTTCCCTAAATAACTGCTTTGCTTTTGACAGTTTTTTAACTATGTCTGAAAGGACATTATACGAGCTAGAAGCAGCTGAGCCAGTGGAACAGCCTCATCCATCTTCCTCCTCACCTGTGTTTTGTTCCATCCTTTCATTTTTAACAGGCAACTTGGTGCATTTTTTTAATTAAGTAAAATACCCATCATCTTTGCAATATTTTCTTTAGATTGTTTACTTTAATTTTGGTTTCCCTACTTAATCTTTTTCACAAAGCCATATGCATTTTTAAATCTTCCAAGGAAAATAATTACAAAGATAATCCAGCTGAGTGTAATCAAACTGCAGGGTTCTTTATTTTCCTGGCCTTTTAATTTAATTTCACATCCTGTGGTCTTAAAGAAATATTAGGATTATATCATCTTGTTATTGTTTAGATTACATGCCAGTAAAAATAGGGGGTAACCAATTATTTTCTTCCCCACTGCCACACAAAAAACTCATACAGCACACAGAATATTTTCAAAATAAAGATGCAGGGGAAGATCTCAGATGAGCATGAGTTAAATCCCTAACTCCCAATTTTCTGTCCTGTGTTTATTTGGTTGGATTTTTACATAAGCACAGTAACTGCTTTGATAAAACAATCTGCTTTTAAAGTTTTTCTGTGCAACAATATGGATCCTGATGTGACACTGTAGCTTTCCCTGGATCCATACAAACCAGAAGTCACCCACAGAGTAATGCTGGCAGAAAACCAGTGTGGGAGAAGAATCAGTCAGCTGAACAACAAACCCACAACTGGTGTCCCTACCCACGGAGGAGGACCCTGCCCCATCCTGGCAGTCACTTTTGAGGCTTGTGGGGATCAGAACACAACTGCAGTTACACAGCTGGGGCTTCAGACCCTTCCCTGCAAGCATCCAAGTCCTCAGCACCCAGGACTTCATCCTCTGAGCTGGGAAGAGATCACTGGCAGCTCTCAGCTGGCACAGCACTACCTGGAAAGGGAGCTCATGTTCCAAGAAGTCAGCCAGGATGCAATTGTGGAGTCTTTGTTGTGTATTTTTTTTCCAGGAGTAACACATTGTGCTGTCCACAGGTATAAAGGAAAAAGGAAGCACTATCAGCCACCAAGCAGGTGTAACATACCCCCAGGGCCTAAAGCAGCAAAGCCAGAGCTGCTGAATTCCTCTCAAGCATTTTCTCCTTAAAAATGGGGCAGCTCATGCCAACCCAAGTCACTGGGGACAAAGGCATGGACAGGTAGGGCTCACCTTGGGGCATGACTGTGTTTAAAACTTTCATTCTGGAGCTGTTTATCACAAAGACATGTGGGTTGGTTTGGTCCCCGTGCTGCTGCTCTGGCAACACTCAGCAGAGCATCACTAACACCACCTCTTTTGGGTGTTTTTGACTAAGTTCTCAGAGTATTCTTAACTAAGAAAAAAGAGTCATGAAGTTATGTCAATGTCTTGTATAAGTACTGAAAATTCTTTTCTGAGTGGATAATTTCAGCAACACTAAGTTAAAACCTTCTCAGAAAAAGAACATACTGATAACAGAGACAGGCAGTCTCTTCTTAGATTTATTATTTTGCACTTGAGGAAAGCAATCCCATGAGATTAATGGAGCAGATGTAAGTAGTTCTACTTAAACCTCCACAGTTAACATTTGTACTAAAAGTTTTACTACATAATAGGTTCTCTGTGTTAATAACCTGACTCACTACTAAATATTTTTAAATGCCCACAAACCCAACAAGACAGATAGCAATCAGGCCATAACAGTTCCACACAACAACACAGGAAGGAGCAGTGAAAAAGTTTGGATGAGAGAGCCCTTGATTTCTCCAGCATTGCCACATCCCCAGCCCTGCTGCCCATGTCTGCAGACTGGAGAATCCCAGAGTGTCCACCAAGGGCACAGCTACAGCTCTACCTTGCTCTGCATCAGCCCTGCTATGAAAAAATGTTAAAAAAAATATAGGAAATATATTTCAAGCCAGTTCTACATGCACACACATTTGCCCTAAGCCAGGTGTGGCTACAGAACTAATTGCCTTCTCTAAAAAGAACCTTTGACATGATTCAGACTTGTATGTTCTTTCCAGAAAGGCCTGAAAAATCCTCTTTTCTGAATTTCCTTGATTAAAATATAATGAGATAGTCTTGCCTCTTCTGGGTACCTTTTTTCCCAGGAAGAAATGGTTCCAGGACACTCATTTTTTTAAACTACTGCTTGAAAGCACCCTGTTGCATCTGAAGCAATGGCTGACTCCATTCTTGAAATAATTTCTTTTGAAAGTTATTACAGTGGTGAGCTTCTCTTGAACTCTAAAAAGAAAACTAAACTGAGACACCACATGGAAGCTTCCTCTGCTCACAATGTTTTTCCTACAAGGAATGTTGGGTTTACTTCAAGGGATGGAGGACAGGACCTTAGATTCTGCATTCAGTGCACTGGTTAATGAAGTTGCAATAATCATATTCTCCATAGAGTTTTGGCTGCCACTACAGACACCTTCTTTCCTTCAAAATATGCTTTTCATTGTTCTCCTGCCCTTTTTCCAACTGCTCCTCAGCCAAGTTCTTGGAAAGCAACCGCGCTTCATGTTTAGGATTTATTGCTACTCTTCTGCCAGTACGGACACACACAAATCTCTCCTGTGATCATCCTGCAAAAGCAAGCTAAAAATACAGCAATTTATGAACATTTTGCATGTTATATGGCATCAGTGTGCACACATCAAAAGATTCTGAGTGTATAAAAGGTCCCCCCTTTTGTCTAGGCCAATAGAAGGCTCTGCTTGGGTGCCATAAATAAGCTTATTTTAGAATTCCAGCCTACCTAAAAAGGGAAAAAAGCATTTGCATTGTGTTGCAGCGGTTGAAGATTTTTTTTTTCCTTTTACGTGGTAAACTTTGCGCTTCAGAAACTCTAGATTTGACAAAAAAACACAGTTCATCTTCCAAAATGGGTGCTTTAAGACTAATGACTAAATTAGACATCAGAGCTATCATGAGAACTTGGAAGTGGTGAGAATTGTCTGCACAAATTTTTTAAGGATTTTGCAATTTCAGAGTCAAGTTGTATTTCTGTTTTGAAATGTGTTTTGGGTTATCTGAGGAAGCTCGTGCCCACAGAAGCAGCAGGAAACATCAGGGAAGGCTGATCTTACGGCTGGGAAGAACAGTTCATGAGGAAGAGTATGCAGGTAATCACCATGCCTTGGTCATGCTTTTCAGACCCTATTCTTTATTTTTATTACAAACACTGTAGTTTAATTATCAGCCTCTTGGAAAGACTTGTCTTTTGTCAGCTTATTGCTCTGACAGGCAAGGATAGATTCAAGGCTCTGTGGACACAACTGAAATTCTGGAATAGGACTGTTAAAGTTTCTTGTTTCTGATGACGCCCTCTGTCAAACCCCAAATTTGGAAGGTGACCTGGGGCTCCCTGCCCAGCCTGGACTGGCAGCTGGTGGATCTCCAGTGCTCATGGCTGGGTGGTTCTGAGCCTCAGCCACCGCTGCTGAGACTCAGGAACACAAAGGCTGATGAAAAGAAGGGGCAGTGAAATGGCTTAGACTGCCAGAGGGCAGGGTTGGATGGAATATTGGGAAGGAATTCCTCCCTGTGAGGGGGGTGAGGCCTTGGCACAGGGTGCCCAGAGAAGCTGCGGATCCCAGTCCCTGGAAGTGTCCAAGACCAGGTTGGACAGGGCTTGGAGCAGCCTGGTACAGTGGAAGGTGTCCCTGCCATGGCACTGGATGATGTTTAAGGTCCCTTCCCACCCAACCATTCTATGATGCCATGAAGATCCAGGTAAGTATTTTATCACCTCATAATCTGGGGTTCTTACTCAACCCAAAATGACTGCAATTGTTATTGTTTTGATTTTCTTTTTATGACTCTCATCTTTCTTGCCTTCCCTGCTTAGCTTATTCTTCTCCCCAGGCAATGCTAGATAGTTCCCAAATACCTATTTGGTTCCTATAATTAAACCAGATGTATTTTCTGTTCAGTCTGAAAAGGGATTAGTGATTTGTGAAATGGGACTTTGCATTCAAGAAATGAGAAATTACAGTTGAGGAAAAAGCATAAATTTACTCCTAATAAATAATGAATGGACTTTCAAATGCAGTAAATCTCCATTCTTACATGTTCAAACTGACAGACTTTTGAGTATAACAAGTAACTTATGTGTAATTTTGTGTCAAAACCCTCACATTCTGCAAAAATATTAGAATTTCCTGAAATTTATTCTCTGTTCAAAATTATTCACTGAAATGCATTTTTGTATGTGAACCACATTTACTCTTTTTTGTTGCTCTAATAAGATTACTCATGTATCACATGGCATCAGTTAATTCTGGGTGTGCTTCTCATTGTGATCATCAGGATTTAAGTGCAAGTATTTGTGTAGCAGTTATAAAACTTGCCCCCTGGTATTTCAGCTAAAATAGCTCACTTTACATCAGGGGTGAAGGAACTTAGACAAGGGAGTACAGGGGGAAAAAAAAAAAAAGCTACCACCAAGGCCAGAGCAAAAGAGTTGCAAAATTTAAACCAATATTTGCTATAAAACATTTGTGGTGGCCACTCAGCCCTAATTCTGACTCCCTCAAATGTCCTCTCTGCTGGATCTCACACTGCAACCTAAACCCCTCCTTGACACTCCCTTTGCTGCTGAGAGTAGGTTTGTGTTCCCCTTGCAATTCTGACAAAATTTCTGCCTTTACTAACATTTGCAGAGTGGTTCCATCATTTTCCTTCTGCTAACATTAAGGACCACATTGCAGGCACCAACCAGCATGTGATTGAGCTAATACAGCTTTTGATTTTGACTTCACCAGTGGAAACACACAGGCACATACTTGGCTTAGGCTACACATTCACCCAGCTAAATCTGTTGATGGAGTCTGCAGAACCTGGAACAAACTTATTTTTAGATACCATAATCTTCAATATATTAACTTGCTTTTACTCTTGGTCTTACATATGTTGTCTGCCTTCTTCATCTGCAATGAAAGCCACCTACATTACTCACTGCAAATTTTAAAACAACTTTACTCACAGCAGCCTGCAACAATAACTAAAGTGTGGCAACGTATCTCATACAGCAATAATACTTGTGGCTGATGTCAGGTACATAATTTGCCCTTGTTCTTCCTTTAAAAAAAATTCATATCCCCTCCAAAAAAAAAAAAGCTTTAAAATAAATTAGCACCAGGCCTTCAAAAATGTTTTTGGAGATTCATACGTGGCTTAAAGAACACTTGGAATGTAGTTTGGAGGAAATCTTGATAAATTTCTGCCATTTGGATTATAGCTAACAGCTTCTTTAATGCAATTCTAACACAATAAAGCAACATGACTGTAACCATCTTCCTGAGAATGGTAGAAAAGGACCATAAAACTGAGCAGCACGTTTAAAATTACTTGCAAAATATCAGCTCTCTGTAAACAACACACAATAAGCATAATTAATACCAGTCCTTTAAAGTATTCCTAAACTCTACTGAAATCTAAACCAGTATTGTATGACTGGTAGCAACAACTGCATCCTAAACAACATTAAAAATGACAACACAAAATAAAAGATCTCCATCAGAAGTCAAAAAGTTATAATTCACTGATCTGCTGAACACCTTTGCCCTTATTATTTGTAGAGCTTTTTTGGGAGGATCTCAGGACTTTACTCTTTAGCTAAGCCTCAAAAGTTCAACAGCCTGTGAGTTATATAAACACTATTTTACAATTCGAGCTATTTTCCCAGCAAAAGGATCGCTCCAGGGGCGGACTGTTTGAATGATCTCTCTTACAAATTGAACGCTCCTTTACTCGCAGCTCCACAGCTTCAGAGCGGCCGGAGCTGAAGCCCACCCAAGCGGGCAGGCAGCTCCAGCGCTCCGGCGGGCGGTGCGGAACAGGCTGCAGGTTGTAGCGCACCTAAAAACGCCAGCTCCGGCAAGTGCTCTCAGGGAAGAAACTCTGACCAAGGGCTTGGAAAAATGCCTTATTTTAAGCAGCAAGCAAGTAAATAAACACAAACATAAAAACGGGCTGGAGCAGACAGAAGGCGATCGCGTCTTGGCAGCGATGCCGCAGCCGTAGGACGTGTTGCTTGTGCGTGGCGCTCCCGCTCCAGCCGGAGGGATGCTCCCGGGCGGACGGAGCTCCGCGGGGGGACCCCGAACCCGGCCCCGCCGTGCCCAGCGCCCCGCGGCCGCGGGAGGATTTCCGCCCGCGCGGAGAGAGGAAACCGCGTCCGCTCCCCACGGGGGGAAAGAAAGCGCCGGGAGCCCGATCCACCGGTGGCTGTCGGGGTTCGCTTCTGCGAGCCCTCGGGGTCGGGACGGGGATGCTGGGGGAGCCCCCGCGCAGCCGGCAGCCGAGGGCGCCCGGCGCCGAGCAGCGGCGGCTCCGCGCCGGCGGCTCCGGCATCGCCCGGAGCATCCCCGGTGCCGCCCGAGCGCGGCGGCGGCCGCGGGGGACAGCCCTGCTCGGAGACCCCCGCGCCAGCCGTGGGCAGGGGACAGCCCCCAGCCCCTCCGGCCGGCTCCGGCCGGGGACAAACACGCTCTCAACAATGGGCATGTTTGCAGCAACATGATCTCACCTAATAACGCCGAATAAGGCAATGACTGTACGGGGAAGCGATACGATCCTGCCGGTCTCACCACACGGCGCGGAAAGCTATTTGCAGATTTGCTAAGCCCTCTTGAATGAATGCATCTGCAGCTGACCTTTAACAATAGACGCTGAAATAGCACAATCTGTGGGACCAGATTTGAGGGGGGGGAGGCGGGAAGGGGGAAGGAAGAGATGGGTGAATATTGTAATCTCTGCAATCTCATTCACTTCCTTTCCCAAACCCCCGCGCACATGGAAAAACAGCGGTATTTTCCTTTTCGCCGGGGCTCCGTCTCAAACAAGCCGTTTCCAACGCCGGCACAGCCACATGGCACCCCGACAGCCGCCGCCGGCGGGACCGGCGCGCATCCCCACCGGTGCCCGCCCGCATCCCGCGGGCATCGCTCCGCGGAGGGGCGACTGCGACAAGGATGCTCCAGCCCCCTCTCCCCTCCCGCCGCTCTCTCACCTTCCCTGGCTTTCAGCAAAACGGTGTTGGCAACGATGTTTTCCAGCTCCATTGACGAGCTCGGGCAGCGCAGGCAGCGGCACTGCAGCAGGACGTCACTCCGAGGTGCGGAGTCTCCGGGCGACCACCCGCCTCCTGCCCCTAGCGCGCTGTCCCCCCGCGCATCATCCCCGCCCGCCCGCCTGCCCGCCCGCTCCCCCGCGCTCCCCGGGCGGAGGCGGCGCTCCCCGCACTGCCTGCTCCGCCGCGCCCCGCTACTCCATCCTCCGCCCCGCCGGCTCCCCCGGTGGTTTGAGGGCTCGGGCGCTCCTGCCTCCCTCCCCCGGGGGTGTGGCACCGCGGAGCGGCCCCGCAGCCCCGCGCAGGCGCCGGCCCCGCCGGGCCGGGCACGCCGGGACGTGTAGTCCTGGGGCGGCCCCGCCGCACGTGGCGCTGGTTCCACAACCGCGCAGGGTCCGCAGGGAGGGACGGCCGCTGTCCACCTCGGGCAGGGGGAGAGCACGGGCAGGGGCACGGACAGGGGCCGGTCAGAGCGTCCCGGGCGGTGGGGATGGGTGTTCGCCGCCGGGGATGCTCGGGGCTCCCGCGGTCCCGGCCCCGGCGCAGCCCTGGTGCCGCGCTCCATCCCGCGGTACAGGGCTCCGCTTGTCCTGCCCGCGGTCCCCAGGGCTCCCCGGCTCGGCTCTTCGTGCGTGTCACCCCCCGCAGGTGCCCACGCTCGTGGGAAGGGGTCGCCGACAGCCGCAGATGTCTCCCGCCCCCCGCCCTTCTCCTCGGGCCGGGGCTTCTCGCCTTTCTCGGGATCTCAAAAGCCCCTACAGAAGAACCCGAGGGAACCCCATCTCTTCCGCCACACCATTGTTTTCACCCTCGTCAGGAGCTGTGTGAAGCATCAGCCACTTGTGGAAAGTTTGTGAATTTTAAGCGCTAGATTACAACATAAGCTCTCCCCTGTCTACATAGGACAGATGCTCATGTCAGCATGATTGTGATTTTCCTAGCAACGGGGTAGATCGATTCATCAGGTCAAGCAATGAAAGAGAAATAAAAACGACCCATTACTCCCACTGACACTCTTCCTCCATCTATATTTGCATTGATTAAATCCACATGAAGAAAATCAAATTAACGTGCACCTTCTTGTAAGTGGAGCCTAGACACTACTTTTTTCTTCTTTTTTTTTTATATTGTACCAATTTATTTCTTTCCACAGCCACATAGAAATGGCCTGCAATAGCAGAGATTGCAGACTGCCTAGAACACATTTTCTGAACATAGGAAATAGATGAGAAATGCATTTAATGAATAATACCTTGCGGGTAAAATTGCTACAATAAATGCCTTTTGTACCTGATTAAGTGTCAAAGGTTTGACCTTTGAAAGTTATTTTGCATAGCAGGTGGCACTGCTATGTACAATATTCCACAGCCTTTCTCCTGTAGCTTCAGAAAAACATTCAGCTTTCAGAGCCATTCCATGTTGTGGTTCCTTTCTTTGTAATACAAGTTCTATACAGCAGCAGTTGTGTCAGTAAGTACCGGAAGATTTTTCTCTGATTAAATAATTCTTGAGGGAGAAATTGCTTCCTGGAAACCAGAGCCTTAGCACAGAGATGAGGCTCCTAAGGAGCATCTGCCCTGCTTGTTGTTTGAACTCTTCTGTGCAAGCACTGATGTAAACAGACCAGATTATGCTCAGTTCTAAGTGCACTTCACATCCCTGCCCAGCCTCCCACTAATGATCATCAGAAGGACAATGCAAACACCACAACAAGGCTGATGGTTGGTGGAAGACAGAACTTTTATTATACAGAATGCTTTTAATGCTACAAGCAACTCCTCTGTCCAGAGGACAAATGAAGGCATGTGTCTAAATGCCCACTTTGTGAAGCACCACTCACTGCAGCAGCACTGGGATATTGCTGTTTCTGCTGCGCCTCAGGATGAGACTGATCAGTGGGATTTACCTTCATGGGAAACTCCACAGGGAGCACTGACTGTGTTTGGTGAGTTATTTTTTATAGAGGTGCCTGAATGAAGAGGGCAGATCTTGAAGAGCTCAAGTATGAGTTGCACTGGAGATCAGCACGTGCACCCAACAGCTGTACTGCTCCTCTTATCTCATATCTGTATGTACCTCCAGATATGTGGAGTCACCCACAGCGCTGCCCTGGGGGACAAAAGCATGACTCCAGCATGCTGATGTTGCCCTGTATAGTTTCAAATATTTAATTCTTGAAAGGGCAAAGCTATTTAGCAAAAGAGTTACGACAGATCTGTCAGGAGTTTGGAAATCCCACGGAGCTACCTAGTGTTCGTGAGCGGCGCAGCTCCCGCAGGCTCCTCCATCCTGGCGACGGGAGGCACGCTCAGCAAGCTCCTGCAGGAGCAGGGACAGCCAGGCAGCAGGAGTGTGCTGGGACACGGGGGTTATTCCAGCTCCTGCAGGAGCAGGGACAGCCAGGCAGCAGGAGTGTGCTGGGACACGGGGGTTATTCCAGCTCCTGCAGGAGCAGGGACAGCCAGGCAGCAGGAGTGTGCTGGGACACGGGGGTTATTCCAGCTCCTGCAGGAGCAGGGACAGCCAGGCAGCAGGAGTGTGCTGGGACACAGGGGTTATTCCAGCCCCTGCATGGCTCTGTGTTGAAGTGGACCAGAGGCAGCCACATAAATGTGGCTGAGTGCAGGGAGTGGGATAGCTGAGCTCTGCTAGCAGGCTGCTGAGGGTCTCAATAATGTGTGTGTCTGACTTACACACCTACGTGGAGAGCAGCGATTCTGCCTCTGTGCCTCTTGGGAAGACCAATGGAGGGGTTTTTTTTTCAATATTCTTATGTTAATTAACAAAGTCCCCCTTGTTTCTAATAAATCTGACTCACTGTGGTACACTAGGACATGGAAGGAGGTGTGTTCACTAGCACTCACTAGCACTACTTTGAAAAGCAAGATCAAGGTGATTAGTCTGAAGCTCCACATTAGTCCTTACTGCATCTCTCTTTTCTACTGCATTGTTAAAGCCTGATTAAACCCTGTATATGACACAGGCCTGAGATGGATGGCCCCTTTCGTGGATGTGCCCCCCATGTGTTTCCCCTGCACAGAAAGTCCATCAGTTGGCTTTTGCAAAACCCACTGCAGCATTTGGACTCTTACCTCATGACTGCTTTACAGCTGTCAGTAGCTTCATTCCCATGTCACCTGGAACAACTGGTTCACAAAACCAACAAAGAAAATTAGAAAGAGGTAGATTTATTTATATCCATTTTCTCTTGTGGTGACACAGTCCTTTAATTTCAAGCTATGTCTGCACATTATTTAATGGAACAGTCTGTGAGTGAGGGAGAACAGGAGACCTGTAAATCTGTTCCACTGCATATCTGACTCTATTCACTCTTGTAAAATGGTGCTGAAATACGTGGACTCAAAGACAGGGTGGCAGGGAAGGAATGCAGGGAAGGAATACACATCTCTTTTGCTGGCCTGAATATCCTGATTCAACACTTGAAGGAGAAAAAGGAAAATTTAGTCTGAATCATATGCAGAATCAACCAGTATTGGAAGGAAAAAAATAAAAAAGGAGAGGCTACCCCAAAAAAATTCATATTCTGAAAAATGTGCTTTCTAAGGTGCTATAAAAATGTGCTTTAAAATTTCCATCTGAAGTCATTCAGGAGAGGCTCCTAAAAACCTAAAAGTGCTGAACATCAGGGTGAAGCAGGGCTGGCAGCCATCTTTCCTTTATGGGAAAAGCGAGGTTTGTAAATGAAACGCCAACACCGAGCGAGCCCCAAATGCATCAGTGTAATAGGAAGAGGGAAGCAGCGAGGCTCAGTGTGATATTCTGAGCCACTCAGGGATGACTCATCGGCAGGGTGGGCTCGCACAGCTCCAGCCAAACACAGCGGCAACACACCCAGTTTGATCCTGGCTCCAGAGACACCGCTCGGCCTCAGCACGGCCGCCTCCACAGCCAAGGGTAAGACCCCCGGTGCAGCAGATGTCAGAAAGGCTTTTACCTGTACTTATCACCTGGAAACATACCCTAACAGCAGCTGTCTCCTAAATCCATGTTCCAACACTTAATTCGTGCAGTAAAGCCCGTTCATGATTAGCCCTAAGCTGGATTGTGCTTGGGATTGCTTCTGAAACTTATTGCTACGAACGGGCAAATTCTTTCTCCTCCTGCTGAGCTTGGGTATCAGCAGGTGGGAGCACACAGGCCTGTGAGAGCATTTGCAGGCAGCTGGAAGATTTTCCAGCGCCCCTGTGTGCAAGGACAGAGGCTGCCATCTACCAACAGTCACGGGGTGATGCATCGTGCTGCCTAAGCCAAACTTTTTGCTTTGGTTTAGATAAAAATGTTTATGCCTCTGTTGTTTTTTTTTTCCCAATTTCCCAGCTTCTTTTTCAGTTATCTATTTCCTCAAGGTAGAGGACAAATGATTGTTACAGCATGTGAGCACATGGAATAACATAACCTTCTAGAAACTGAGCAGATTTTATTTTTAAACAAGCAGACATATGTATCCCATACTCTGCACAGAATTTGCCATTCAGTGATCCACAGCAGCAGTTCTGATTTGGGATTTGCTTATCCTTTTCATCATGTTTAGAGAGAAACAGCTGCTTTCCCCCTAAAATTTTCTTGTGTGAATGATCTTTCAAGGAGCTCTTTAAAATCTAACACTTACAAAACAATAATGGAAACAACACACAAGCATTATCTGTATTTTTAATCAACTGATCTTGTAGTTTTTCACCAGAAAGACATAGTTAACTATTCCCAGATAGGAAAAGAGAGGCACAAAATGGGAGTAGGCAGATAAGTATCCTAACCAAAAAGAACATTCACTTCTCCCATTATCTATTCAAGTGCCTTATGGACTACTCTGCACCTTGTATAGCAACTTCTCCAAAGCCTGTTGAAAGCCCTGGAGAGTCTTTCAGCAACTTCACATGTCAATTTCAATCACACTTAAAGACAGCAAAAGACACACCCAACAAGATTTGGAAAAAGATGTGCAAATGGTATCACTCGGTAGATTGATTTTGAGCTTTGGATGTCAATAAGAACCAGGTTTAGCAGCTGCTCGAGCCTGTGCCAGAGCCAGAGCTGAGGAAAAAGGAAAAACTTTTATCAGGTGCACTTTGGCAGTGACAAGGTCCATCTTCAGATTGCAGGGATGCTCATTTTGCAAAAGCAAAATGGAAAATACTCCTCATTAAATGGCAGTAGTTCAAGCTTTTGCACAGAAGTCTGAGAAGCTGAATTACGCTGCCTCCATAACAAAGCATGAGCAATATTTCCCCACCTGCAAGCCAAGAGTTTAAACAAAGAGTTTTAAACAAATATAACTTTCCGGGGATGGGGGAAGGGCATTGGTTTAGAATACATCAACTTAGAAGTTTTGTGAATAATCATCTGTGGATGAGACAGCCATCCTCAGGAAATCCGAGCAACAGCCCTTTTCTGGCTGCCACAGTGCAGCTGCCACACCTGAGGGAAAGGAACCCAGCCACCCCTGGGCACACAGTTTGCTGCCCAGCCCCAGGGCACTCATCTGGGCAAACACATCTCTGTGTCTGAGGGCACGTGCCAGGTTTCAGACATGAATGCAGTCATGCCATCCTGCACTGCTCTGAAAGCATCAGCCCAGGTAATGGCTGATGGGTTTGCTGCTCTCCACCTACAACTCCTCAGGTGTCCCAGGCTCAGCTTCACTGCTCACTGCTCTGCTTGCAGCCCTCAGCAGCAGCACAAAGCCCTCCCACACCTCTAACCTGGTCACAACCTCCACAATCACTCCTTCCCTCTCCTGATCCAAGGCTGTAGGATGGGGCACAGTTCACCAACACTCTACCTGACATACTTTCTAATGTACAAATTGGTTACTCACTTCCACTTTCATGTTTTGAGTAGATAACATTATCTGGCTGCTCTGCTGGGAATTACTTTCTTTTTGAGAAGATTTTCAGAGCCACGTTTCCATCTCTCATTGGCTACATCTGGATTAATAAATTCAAGGTGCCAGTGACTGAAATTTGCCTTGATGTTAAATACTCAGAAAGGTCTCAGCATACTTTTGGGCAGCACCAGCTAATATTGCCCCAAACAATTCCCAGGCATAGTAGGGAGTTATTACCAGCTAGTTATCAACCCTAACAGGCAGATTGAACACAATCCTCCCACTTTTGAAGGCTCAGAGGTTCACTGTTACAGAGGTGACTGGACCATGCAGATGGATCAGTACCAGGAACAAGTTCAGAAGTGTAGATTTAGCAATCATTGAGCTCATCCCAGGGGTAGCTGCCATTTCTCTGGCTGCCTTTGGCTTTGCCCCCCAATGCTGATAAGGCTGAGCTTATCCAGAGCCAGACTTTTCTCCAGTCCACAAGGCCCACCCTTTCTAAAATGTTGTGGATATTAATAAATATATGAAACTAGAAGTTACTGAAACCCAGAAGGGAAACTGAGTTCAGCTTGGTTTAAGTGTTTAGATGAATACACACAAAGAATGAAGCTAGGAGCTGCAAAGATGGTAAAGGGCCTTGAGAGGATGCTGAATGAGGAGCAGCTGAGGGCACCTGGTCTGTTCAGCCTGGAGAAGAAGAGACTGAGGGACAACACATTGCAGTCTACAATTTCTTTGTGAGAGGAAGAGGAGGGGCAGACACTGATCTCTGCTCTGTGGTGATCAGTGACACGACCCAAGGGAATGGCCTGAAGTTGAGTCAGGAGAGATTTAGGTTGTATATTGAAAAACCATCAGGTTTTAAAAAAAACTGGATGATTGGGTGCTGGAACAAGCTCCCCAGGGAAGTGGGCACAGCACCAAGCCTGACAGAATTCAAGAAGTGTTTAAACAACACTCTTAGGCACATGGTGTGACTCTGGGGGTATCCTGGGCAGGACCAGGAGATGGACTTTGATGACCCTTGTGTATTCCTTCCTACTGAGAATATTCTGTGATTCTGTAACTGTAATCCAAGTGAGTTCAACAAAGTCAGAGCCAGTTGTGTGTATGTGGAAGGTTTCTGAGCACAAGCCAGAATCAGTGGGCACAGCGCGCAGGACACTGGTGAGGCTGCACCTTGAGTGCTGTGCCCAGTTCTAGAAGGACATTGAGGGGCTGGAGCAGGTCCAGAGAAGGGAATGGAGAAGGGAATGGAGCTGGAGAAGGGTCTGGAGCACAAGTCCTGTGAGGAGCAGGGGTGGGAGCTGGGGGTGTTCAGCCTGGAGGAGGCTCAGGGCCAACCTGACCACTCTCCACAACTCCCTGACAGGGGTCGGGCTCTGCTCCCAAGCAATAAATGGCAAGACAAGAGGACATGGCCTCAAGCTGTGCACGGGGAGGTTTTTGTTGGACATTAGGAAGAACTGCTTCGCAGAAAGGGTGGTAAGACATTGGAATGGGCTGCCCAGGGAGGTGGTGGAGTCACGGTCCCTGAAGGTCTTCCAGGACAGACTGGACGCGACCCTCCGTGCCATGGTCTGGCTGATCCGGTGGTGCGCGACCATAGGTCGGACTCCATAGTCCGAGCAGCCTTTCCCAACCGGATCGATTCCGCGATTCCCGTGCGTCCCTCACCGCCGCTCCGGCGTTCCCGCCCCCGGCGCTCCGCCCCGCTCCGCCCCGCTCCGCCCGCCGCTCGACATGGCCGCCGCGCTGGGGAGGCTGCTCCGCGCCGCGGTGAGTGAGGGCCCGCCCGCCGGCCTGCCCGCCCGGCCCCGCCGCCGCCCTAACCCTCCCTGTCCCCGCAGGTGCCCCTGGCTGCCGCCGCCGGGAGGAGAGCGACGGCACGGCCCCCGGCCTGCGCCCGCCGCCCCTTCAGCCTCGGTAAGTGCGGGAGGGCGGCCGGGGAAGGCGCCCCGGGAGCGCCCCCGGGCCCGGCCCGCAGCTCTGCGTTCTCCCCTCCGCAGGCTCCTCGCGGTTCGCCGTGGCCGTGACCCAGCACGCCCCGGCCTTCAAGGGAACGGCCGTCGTCAACGGAGAGTTCAAGGAGCTGAGCCTAGATGATTTCAAGGGGAAATACCTGGTTCTCTTCTTCTACCCCCTGGACTTGTGAGTGCGGGTTTCTCCCTTTCCCGATGGGCCTTCTGAAGGTCCTGCTGAAGGTCATCACAGGCGCTGCAGGTCGTCCTGGGTTTGTTCGATTTGAGCCAGTCTTGCGGGGCAGATGTGCCTGTTTCAAGGGCGTGAGTGATAAGATTGGGGGCACACGGCCATTGTGTGTTAAAGCAGTGGAGAGGGTGGCTGGAGAGCATCTTCTAGCTGCAGGGCCTGCATCAGGAGCTGGCTGTGGTTCCTGTTACACTCAGATCCCAGGGGTGAGGACATTGCCTTGCATTTTGGGACTGCCTTGGAGACTGTCCTTGAAGAAGCAAGGCCAGCAGAACTGCAGCTAACAGCTTTAGAGCAAAACATGATAGGATGGGGGTCAGTCTGCTTGGAAGACTTGAATTGCTGAGAGTATCTTGGTGCATGTGGGCCCATGGAGAAGGGTTTAACCTGCAGATTGTTCTGCTATAGTTGCCAAAAACTCTCTGTCCAGAGAGTCTCTAGCAGAGGCAGCTTCTCCATCTTTGTAAGGAATCTGTCTAGAACTTGGAGATGGAGCTGGTGTGCCAGCTGTGCGGCTATGACTGTTGGTTTGAGACTGAAACTAATTTTGAGCAGGAAACATTGCTAAAATTATCAGTCTAAAGAAAATCCCTAGAAACAGACATGAGTCTTCTCTAGAGAAGATGGCAGAATTATTACAGCCTGATCTGTCTTCCCACAGCACCTTTGTCTGCCCCACAGAAATTGTGGCCTTCAGCAACAAAGCAAAAGAATTTCGTGATGTGAACTGTGAAGTGGTGGCAGTTTCAGTGGACTCTCATTTTACTCATCTGGCATGGATAAACACACCACGAAGGGTAGGAATTGAGTGTCTTTTTGGGGCTTTCTCTTTTGGTTTGGTTTCTTTTCACAAGAGCTACAGAGAAGAGGAGTTGAATAAATAATTGTGCCAACTCTGATTTTTAATAGATTTCCTAAAGTTGTATCCCATCAACTTCTGCATTTGATGACATAATTCTGACCTCTGTCTTTTGTTTTCTTTTTCGTAATTATCTGGCTTGGGTTTTTAACTTGTTTTGCTGTGATGATAGCTTTGTTGATAGCATATCTCAAAAGACAAATGCTCAGTTTACATGTCACTGTCCCAAAGTGTGTGTGGCAGCTGATAATGCACAGAAACTATCACAGAAAAGGAGCAGCAGCTGTTCATCTGTTACTGTTAACAATTACCCAACGGTGGTCGCTTCAGGTTGGAAGCAGAGGAACCACCAGTTTATTAGAGAACTTGTATCATTAATTCTCACTTGATGAAAGGGTTCCACTCTTGCAGTACAAGTGGAGGTTTTTGACTTTCTTTAGGGAAAGAAAGTGATAAAGACAGCCTTTTAGTGGAGAGGAGCCTCTTTCAGATATAAAAAGCACCTGCTTTTGATGACATAAAGCATCCCCCTGGTTTAGGTAGTTGTAGAGGACCACAGGTGTCCCAGGAAGGTGCAGAAGCACCTGTGCCATCAGTCCCAGCCTGTGTGGACAGCAGTGTGCAGTTGTGCTGCAGGCTGGGTGCCTCCTGGTTGGCACCACTGGGACATGCAGGGGAGGGAGAAGAGGTTGCTGCATTTAATACACCTTGGCTGAGCGTGTCAAGAGTATTTCTTTTCTGCATGCTTTGTTCAAAGCTCAGCAATGTGACTGTGGCCTGAGTTCCCAGCATTATCCCAAAGGTGTTCAGGGTTTGCCAGTCGTGCATAGTGTTTTACAGATGCACAGAGTGTTGGAAGGGACCCACAAGGATCATCAGGCCCAGCTCAAAACACCCTGCACAGGGTGGAAAGAATTCCATGGTGGCACAGGCAGGAAACTGACACCCAGAGAAGCTGAAGCCTTGTTTTCTCTGACATCTGTGCTCAAAGCTCTGTGCAGGGAACTCTGTTGCAGACAAGTGTTTGCAGGATCTGGGTCTGTGGCTGAGATTACGCAGTGAATCACTGATGATGCCAAGAATAGCAAAGCTAACAAACTCCAGCCTTGTTTCAAGGTTAGAGAGCTTATCTCTCTTGCAGTCTCAGTCTGTGGCAAAACAGAAAGAAATCTTGTTTGACTCTTCACATAGTATTTAAAGTGACTTGTGAGAGGCAAAACAAAAGTAACCATGTGCACTGAATAGAGCAGCAGAACTCTGACATACTCAGTGTGTGGGTAAGAGCATTGTGTTTGGAACCAGAATTGTTAAGGTTGCAAAAGACTTCTAGGATCATGAAGTCTCATGATGGTGATGAGATGATGAACTCACTGCCACCACCATCACCATGTTCACCACTAATCATGACCCCAAGTGCCACATCCATGGTTTTTTTCCCATGTCCTGGGAAGTGTGTTCCAATGCCTGACAATCCTTCCTGTGAAGAAATTTTTGGTAATATTCAATATAAAGCTCCCCTGGTGCAATTTGACATCATTTCTTTTTGTCCTGTCCCTTGTTACCTGAAGAAGAGGCTTACCCCCACCTGGCTACACCCACTTTTAAGTAGTTGTAGAGGTCACTCCTGACTCTCCTTTTCTCCAGGCTAAATATCCTCAGCTGTTCCTCATCAGATGAGTGCTCCAAAGTTTGTTTGTTCACAGGTTTGTTTCCCTTCCTTCCCCACCATGTTCATCCTGTTTAAGTCTGAACACTTAAATATGCAGTAGAAATTTTTCTATTCAGAGCTCCTGAATAAGATACAAAGGAAGTTTTTCTGGAAATGTATGGCTGTTGCCATTGGTAGCCTCTTACCACCGAAAACAGCAATTCTAAAATGCTCAGTGCAAAAGAAATTTTCACTTTCTAAAGAAATAAACTGTTCCTGACTACTTTAAAAAAAACAAACAAACAAAAAAACCCAAGCAACACCACATATGCTTGGCTCCTTTCATGGAGCAGATGCAGTGGTTGGGTTTTGTTGTTTCTGTCCCCTCAAGAACATGGAATCCAGCACTCAGGAAGGATGATCCTATGGAGCTTTTTGTAACCAAGTGAAATCTTTCTCTGTTCTCTAGAGCGGTGGTTTGGGCAAAATGAATATTCCAGTTCTGTCAGATCTCACAAAAGAGATCTCCCGTTCTTATGGGGTGCTGCTGGAAGGACCTGGCATAGCACTGAGGTAAGGCTGGACTGCTGTGCTGGGACACAACCCAGTGTAACCAACACAGGGCACGCTGTCCCCTCCTGCAGGGAAATGGCACCAGGTGAAGACTGGGAGATGGCTTCTGCTGCAGGATGAGTGGATCCCACCTTAAGAAAAGGGCACCTGCTCATTTTGGCCATGAAGCTGAGAATGGCCCCAGGCCTCTCTGAAAATGTGAGGGAAAAGCTCTTCTGCTCTGAGAGAGGCTGAGAACTCCATGTCCCTAAGGAAAAGGAGCAGCATAGAAGGGCAGTGGATTGGGTAGCAATCTTCTGGAGACCTTCAGTTCCTGATCTCTTTGGATCAGGAACTTTTGGCATTTATTTTCTGGGAGATTAAGTTAATTAGTATGGTAAGATTGGGACTTTGGTTTTCACAAATGCTTGTATGCAACAGGATTTAATTTAGTAGCATAATTCACAAGCAGCTCTTCACTCGGCACCTACAGATTTGACCAAAAAGACATGGGCAGGATATCAGCTTTCAGTTTTGAAGTACAGGTGGAACTCTCCCTTTGCTCTGAGTGGATTGAATAGTCTCCATAGATACTTATTAATCTCACAGTACCACAGGAGATCACTTTGCTAACAAACAAGATACCAAATGCTGCAGTTCCCCTCCTAACTGATGCGTGTCACTGCTGAAATTGTGCATCCAGTTCCTTGTGTTTGGCCTGGGAAACTGATTTGCTTGCCTGAACTGCTGCATTGCAGAGGTCTGTTCATCATTGACCCAAACGGGGTCGTCAAGCACCTGAGTGTCAATGACCTGCCCGTGGGGCGCAGCGTGGACGAGACCCTGCGCCTGGTCAAGGCCTTCCAGTTTGTGGAGACACACGGCGAGGTGTGCCCGGCCGACTGGACTCCAAACTCCCCCACGGTGAGTGCCTGCTCAGGGACAAACAAATCCTCCTAGACAGCCACTGGTGCTTGTCTGCAGGGCTGGGATCCACTCAGCTGTGAGGTGCTTCACTGCGCCTGTTGTCGAAGCTGTTACAGCTTGGGCTGGTTTAGTCTGTTTGTCTGGTAGTAATTGTGGGATTTCTGTGAAGAAATTTTCCTTGCAGTGAAAGCAAGGAAAGGAGATGCAAATTGTGTTCAAAACTCCAAACTTGACTTGGACTCTCCATTAACTGAGTTCAATTTTTTTTACTTACTTAATGTGTTGTAATTTAACAGGAAAACGTGGTTTATATGTTAGCTGAGTTCAGATTTTTTACTTACTTCATGTATTGTAATTTAACAGGAAAAATGTGGTTTATGTGTTAGCTGAGTTGAGCTTTTTTACTTACCTAATTACTTACTTTCTTTTTACTTTAAGAGGAAAAATGTGGTTTATACTTAAAATTTTCAAGTACGACTTGTACATGATCTAGGCTTTTGTCTTTCAACCAACTGTTAACCAATCAATAAAGAGATCACTGTTTTTATAAAGTATGCATGTATTTTCTTGGATAAAGTATCAAATCTGTGGGTTTTTTATCATACCTGTTCCAAGTAATAACTTAATTTTCTTTTCTTGACAGATCAAACCAAGCCCAGAAGGTTCCAAAGAATATTTTGAAAAAGTGCATTACTAAACACTCAAATATGTGGACAAAATTCTTTAGTTTTATCTACTGAAGACATTAGGAAACAGCTGTGATTGTAAAAATTAATAATAAAAATAAAAGCTGTCATTTTCTCATGTTTAAGAAGAAATTAAATGCTAAAATATTTACTGACTCCCTTGTCTTGCTTTAAAAATGGTAAAACTGAGGCTTTCCCCCCTGCCTTCTGCAACTTCAGTTTCATGGATTTCTGTGACCATTAATCATCTTCCCAAATGTGATGAGTACACAAGTTACAGTTGCCTTCCATTGGCTTTTCCCTTTACCTAGTTTTGGACCAGAAAATTTCCTGCATTTCATTTTCTCACACAACGTAAAAGTCCGTTAAAAAAAAAAAAAGAAAAAATACAAGGAGAGAATTTTGATATGTGGTTTGTATTAAATGATTTTTGCAGAGGAAGAGATGAATGTAACAAGTAAAAATAATTTTAAAATCATTGGGTTTGTGTGTAAATGCACTAAAACGTGGAAAGAATGTAAATGTGTGCCATTTAAAACAGAAGTGCAGCTACTCAGGAGCACTAACAAGCGTGAACTTTAATTTTGTTTGGGAGATGGTAAAAAACCTTGAACCCCCACAGTGCACTTATTGGAGCCTAATGACAAAGTTTCTTTCACTTGAATTTGCTTGACTCTTGTACTGCTTGAAACTGATGTAGCATCTCTCTAGCCATAATAAAATACTCTTAACGTGGCCTAGCAGCAGGTGTGGTGCTTTGCTTTTCTTTCCCTTTCCCCAAAGCCCTGTTTCTCTGTTTGGAAGAAACTGGACAGCAGCTCACAGGTGCCATGGGGAGCAGCCCATGGAGTTAGCCCAAAGTCCTGAGGGGCTGCACGGATCAATACAACACTCTGCGTGTTTCTGTTTTCATCTGTCCCTCTGAGCAAAGAAGCACAAGGTGGCTGAGCCCTGAGTTGGCTTTATAATCGGTATCAATGCTCCATGGTAACAAACATGAAAAAATGCAACTGAAGCGGTGCCGGTGCTGATGCTCCAGGTCCCACTAGCTGCAAATCTTTTCAGTCCCGGTGTTTGGTTTTTTTTGTGAAGTGTAACCGTGGGGTTTTCCCGGTTAACCCGGTATTTGCCGCACCAAAGTGGCCGGGTTGTGCCTGCAGGGTCCCGACCCTCACCGGGCGCGGCCTTGTCCTCCCGCCGCCATCCCGCGGAGGGCGCGAGGGTTCCCCGCTGCTCGGCCCTGCTCGCCCGGGGAAGCCGCTGGAAGGGAAAAGCCTGAGGGGCCTGGCCTTGCCTTGCCTTGCCTGCCCGGTGTGAAAAAGGCGTGTTTTATGATTGGCTTTTCGCAAATATTAAAATGAATATTATATGGGTTGTGCTAAGAAAGTAATGCTGTATTAATTCTCTTAAGTAGTGTGTTAAATATAGTTTTAGGTTATAATGTTAAAAGAGAAATTAGGCTATGTAGGATACTTTTTTTTTTTTAAAGAAAGGACTCGCAGTGAGCAGCCACAGGACACCTAAATCTTTCAGAGAAAGAGAATT
Organism: Agelaius tricolor; assembly: GCF_023055355.1. Taxonomy (NCBI): domain Eukaryota; kingdom Metazoa; phylum Chordata; class Aves; order Passeriformes; family Icteridae; genus Agelaius; species Agelaius tricolor. Next base: position 8,878,686 of record NW_027269282.1, on the reverse strand, counting down.
TATTGCCCATTATCAGCAGAAATGAAATTCTTCCCACCTCGCACAGTCAGGATGACGCCGGTTAGGATTCAGAGGAAGAAGTTGCCACTGACCAGACAGAATCCCGTGTTTGAATGGAATTTATGCATCATGTATGAGGCGTATGAATATGCAACAGGCTATTGTTTTTAAGGGTTAATCCTTCGTTAATGTGTGTCCTTTTTCGGGCTTATGCTGGCCAGAAAAATGTATCTGGACATCTGTAACTCTTTGTTTCTATTGTCTCATATTGTCCTAATTCAAATTGTCCAAATTATTATTACTCTAATTGTATTACTATTTTTATAACCATTTTATTACTATTTACTACTATTACTATTAAACTTTTAAAATTTTAAAAACAAGTGATTGGCGTTTTTCACACCGGGAAGCCGCTGGAAAGGGAAAAGCCCGTGGGGACTTGCCTTGCCTTCCCGGTGTGAAAAACCTGGAAGGCAAGGCAAAAAGTATCCTACATAGCATAGCTTCTATTTTAACATTTTTATAACCTAAAACTCTATTTAACACACTACTTAAGAGAATTAATACAGCATTACTTTCAAACACAACACATATAATATTCATTTTAATATTTGCGAAAAGCCAATACATAAAACACGCATTTTTCACACTGGGGGAAGGCGCTGGGAAGGGAAAGCCCGTGGGGCCGTGGGGCCTCTCCCCAGCGCGCTGCGGGGAGCGGGGCCCCGGCGCGGCGGCTCCGCGGCCGGGCGGAGCGTGCGGCACCGGACCGGGCCCGGCGGCGCTTCCGGTGCCGCGGCTCCATGGACGCCAACCTGCGCTTCTGGAGGGCGGAGGGGCAGGTGGGCACCGCGGCCGGGAGGGGGCACGGGTCCTGTTAGGGAAGGTCCGGAATAACGCCTCCAACGTGTCTCCCTCAGTCTTTCTTCCAGAGGTTTCTCCTCTGGGCGGACGCCTTGGATCCGCTGCTGCTGCTGAAGTCCTCCGTGAGTAGCGCGGGAAGGTCGAGATGAGCGGGCGGCCTGAGGGGCTGTGGCCGGGCCGGGGGTGGAATGGCATTGTGAAATCACTGCAGGGCTGCTGAGGAGAAGGAAATTCGTGAGGAATGTAGCGGTGGATGTAGTGTTCCGCTGCCTAAAGGGGCGGCAAAGAGCTGGGGAGGGGCTTTCGACAAGGGCACGGATGCTGGGACAAGGCTTTAAACTGACAGAAGGGGTTTAGGTTGTGTTGCTGAAAGGAATTCCTCCCTGTGCGGGTCGCAGGTCCTGGCACAGGTGCCCAGAGCAGCTGGGGCTGCCCCTGGATCCCTGGCAGTGCCCAAGGCCAGGCTGGACAGGGCTTGGAGCAGCCTGGGACAGTGGAAGGTGTCCCTGCCCTTGTCAGGGGTGGCACTGGGGCTTTAAGGTCCCTTCCAACCCGGAGCATTCCACAGTCCTACAATAAACAGAAACACACGTGTGTGCACTTCTACTTACATAAACCAAGGGACATTTCTACCCACAGTCATCTCAGCAGCCCTGCTCAGACTGTGCCAGCAGTTGAATTATCCCAATAGTTTAAAAGTTTCTGTGATTATGAATTCATTGTGTCTAGGAGTATTCTTGCTTTCACTGCAAAGAACATATACATCCTTAGCTTCTAGGTTTGTTTTATAGCTGATATATTGCACTTAAAATATTGAAACTGAGGGGTTTTTGTTTGTTTTGTTTTGTTTATTTTTTTTCTCTCAAATACAGAATGAAATAAAAAGTACCAGGTTATCAATACTAATCAATGAGAAGACCCTAAGTGAGCCCATACAGAATAATCAGGTATTTTGGACTGCAGTTGAAGTCTTAACATAAGACTTCATATCCATATTTATCCATATTCAATTTATCCATATTCAATTGCTGTTTTATGGTTTAAAATGCTTGCTAGTTTTAACTTTTTAAAATAAACCTTCTGTTCTGCCCTAGTGTGTGCTTTGGTGCTGTTACACAGCTCATGGGATGTGCATGCTTTATATTCCACAGGGAGTATATGGAGAGAAATTTTAGGAGAAGAATATAATTATAAGGATATATAAACATATACACTTTTTGTAAAAGGAAGTGATTAGAAAAAGACATAGAATAAATTTAGAAAGAAGATTTTACCCAACCTCCTCTGAAATTTAATAATTAACCTAATTTTCCAACTGTTGTAGACTAAAAAGGCCTTCTTGCTAAGCCTGGTAAGTTTACAAAATATTTACATTATTTTTTCCCCCTTATTCAAGTATGGCAAAGATGTTCTAATTTGCTTTTTTTTCCTTTTTAAGTCCAGTGTACATCCTGATACAGAGAAGATAATTCCTGTTTTGTTTAGACCTCCAGGTGGGTTCCATTAAGTGAAATTTTATGTGTTTGACTGAAGCATCAGGGAGGAATAGGTCATGGTGAACAGCTGCTGTGGTACCACAGTCACACTCTTCTCCACATAGAAAAGCAAGTAGACTCTTCTCTTAGTTGCATTGTTAAATGTGTTGAAGATTGATTGATTTATTGCTATGGTCCTGCTGGGGAATTTCTCCCTGGGATAATCTGCTCATCTAGTTGGAAACACTCTGATCAGTCTCTGCTTCTTGTTGTGCAGAATGAGTTCCCAAATCCCTCCACATTTAACTGTCTGCTGTAATTTAAGTTTTCCCCTTGATGGCTGCTGGATGAATTTACATTCTGGTGACAGATCAGGTGTGCTTGGGGTTTGTTTAGGCAGCACAGGTTGTTAATCAGAGATAACCCCACTGAGGCTGTACTCATTATCTCCTGTGAGCACTCACAACTGTGGCAGCTTTTGTTACACCTCTCTTTTTGAACAGAGGGCTGAACTTGTCTTCAGTTATTTCATTTCCAAGCAGCCCTGGGGAGGGGGTTCATGAGGGCTCCTTTTGGCTGTGAAATCTGAGCAGGGGTTGTGGCTTCTTGAGCCAGGAGTGAGAGATAAAGCTTAGAGCTGAAGTTAATGGTGATGCTGGGGTTTGTGGGCAGTGTTTTGCTTGGAGATGGAAATGGACAGGGGAAATGAGGGGAATTTTCTGCTCTAGACCATCCACCTACACTCACAGATGTTATTTTTACTGAAATAAAGTTTTCTTTCTTTTTAGCTTTTATGCCCGTAACTCTTCCCTTGGTGAGTAATCATGACAGATGCCAGTGTGCATCCAGCAAGGCTTCCATTTTCCATAGCCAGGGGCTGGAGGGAGGGAATGGAAGTTTTGGGGCTTTATTGTAGCTTCAGCACAAGCTGTTTGAAAGACATCCTTTTTATGGGAAGTAACCTGGAAATCAAGCCCTTAAAGAATCTCCCTGGAAGTCCAAAGCTGTTGGTTACCCTTCTCCAGCAGCATTCCAAGAGACTGTTCATGTGTGAAGGACAGCTTTCTGATGCAAGGTGAGATCACTCAGCAATGAGAGCAAGGCAAGGTTTGGTCTGTTCAGCCTCAAAAATATGGAACTGCACTGGGAAGGGGTTGGAGCCTTGTGTTCTGTGTCTCAGACCCAGAATATGATTTTTTTTTCTCATCTAGATATGCATTTGCAAGTAGGAAAAGGTGTTGTCAGTAAATTACCAAAGATATAAATGGCACCATTTTGTTTCATAAAATTTGTAGCTGTAATCATGTGCTTATTGATTCATTTAGATTCTTTGGGTTTGGGCTTGGCCTATGAGTGTACATCCTGAGATATGTCATTCCATGCAGACATTACAGCATGAACTTACATGGCACTGCTAGAAAGTACAATGAAAGTCTTGATGGCTGTTAAATTCATTAACAACAGTAATAAAATTAATAGAAGTACCTATTTTTGATATTTACAGCTCTCATAGATGTGCTCTCATAGATGTGGTTAGAGTCAGTGCTGGCATTAATAATAAAGATGGATGATCCACTAATATTAAACAAATTACTGATCCTTCTCTGAGGCTTTGGAGATTCTCAGCCTTCCTCTTATTCAATATTTTGTATTCTTACTTTGATTGACTCTGGTTTTTTTTGAAAATGTTCCACACCTTGAGATTGAAACCTCAAGAAAGGTTGTGTTTTATTAAAGCTGAAGTGCTTATTCACTGTCTAAATTTGATAAGTAGCTGGGAATTAACTCCTAAAACCTTTGATCTTAGATCAGTTAGATGTAAGTTAGTGTTCACATCCCCAGCAAAACCAATCTGATCCTTTCTCAATCATTTTTTTAATTAGACTTTTGTTACCTTAGTTATTTTATTTGCATCTATTTAAGCTTCACAGGCACAAATGCTTTTTATTTTTTGGGTAAGAAAGCACCTTGCTGCAATACTCTTGCACACAATGTTTTACCACTATGTGTCTGTGTTTTATACATGTCTGTGTGCTTTCTATTGAACAGAAAAATGAACATGCCACCTCTGTAACAAGAGAATGTTCCAGGCTGGAACCAGGGTTGATGGCCTTGGGCACTGGCTGGAGCCTTTGACCCTGCTGCCAGTGATACCTCAGCAGTTCTCCTGGTGCTCCTGCACCAAAAACCTCCACACTCTTCAAACCTCATTTTCTTGTGCATTTTCCTCTTAGGTCATTGTTTCATCTGTTCAGCGCCATGCAAGGCATTCTTTTTTTTGGCAGGTAATTGCCTCTTTCTTTCTACTTTTACAGTTCTTCTAGTCTCAATCCTGAATTCATTTTTTCTTACAATCTCTTGTTTCTGCAGTTTGTGTTTCACACATACACCACAGCATTCACTCTGGTAAATGGAAATGGCACCCCAAAGGCTGAAGTGAGTGTTGATTTTTATTTTTGTAATCATCTTCATTGTGCAGATGCCATTTTGAACTTGATTTGCAAGTGTTCTACAATGTATTTATGCAGTGTGGTTTTTTCTGTCCTTAGGAATACTCACTTCAGCAAAAGCAGCTCTTGCTTGGCTTGGGAGCCATTTCCTATTCAGCCTGTGTTGGTGTAAGTATTTGCTCAATGACTGCTTTCCTAAGAAGCTCTCCTGAGAAGGAGTTGGCACTGAGTGCCAGATATCCTTCATGATATCCACAGTGCCAGATATCCTTCATGATATCCACAGTGCCACATATCCTTCAGGACTGTGCTCTGCTGCTCTGCTCTGATGTCCTGCCACAGAACTGTTTAAAATAAGAATATTTTCTGATCATCTGTCAACCATTATTTTGCTTGCCTTCCCCTGATGCTTCCTCTTGTGTCAATTTCTTTGTTTTTTGGAAGCTTAGCAAACAGGTGGTGAGAGGAACTGGCCAGTGTTTACAAACACAGGGTGAGCCATTGGGGTGTTGTAGCTGATTTTTGATGCTGTGGAAGAGATCTAACTCCACACAAGTGGTGAGGTCTGCAAGCATCAGTACTGGACAGTGTTTGCTCAAATCCCAGGAACATAGCCATGAAAATACTGCCCTGGATGCAGGGAAATCAGTCTTCCAGAAGGGAGCTGACCCTGTGCTCTCTGCTGGGATAGGAGGTTTTGGTTTCTGGAGTTTGTTACATCAGAATGAGCTCAGGAATTATCATGACACTCATCACAAATGTAGATGTCTCTGTAGTGTCTCTCCTCACCCCCCACACAAAGCAGTGATTTTCATAGGCTTCTGGCAGAAAAATGTGATTGTTCTTGCTTCTGTTAGAGGGAGTTTCACCTCTGCCCACTGCAGGGCAGAACAGCTGGCCAGGATTGCTCAGGCCTTACAGAAATCTGGGGAGGCAGCCCTGCCTGTGGGTCATCCTGGGACTGCTTCCCTTTGTCCTTCAGAGGAGTCTGAGGGCCAGCTGATGTCCTGGCCCTTTATTCCTACATGAAACTTCCTGCAAGTGTATTATGGGAATATGGAATTGGGCTGAAACTGCAGAGAAGCAGGAAAAATACAGAAGTAAACCAGATTTCCTGTTTGGGGGAGAGAGGAATGTGTGACACAATGCAGTTGGACAAATGTCCAAGGAATATTAGTCAGAGGTAATTGTTTTCTTTTTTCTGTCTCTGTATTCACACTGCTGCTGTCCTCTACATAGTAATGTTGAATGCTTTTTTTATCACAATGTTTTGCATTCTTATCTAAAAGAGTGATTACAAGCACCTTCATTAACTAGAGAAGACCTATATTTTGTTGGAATGTTAAACCAAGGCATTTGTTTATTTTCATAGCTGGTAACCAAGTCACAGATTGATTTTCCTGACCTGTTACACTGAAATGCTGCACATTTTTTCAGTGGCCTGTTTCCTCTCCATGCCTTAGGCTCTCCCTCTTGTCTTCATGACTCGTTACACGTTGAAGAACTCATTAATGCAACTTGTGGTCAGAAAACTGCTGCCTGCTCCTCTGCTTGGTGAGTGGGAACCAACTGTGCACCATGCAGCTGGCCTGAGGGCCATTTGCCTGTCTGACTGTAGAGTTTTCTTACTTTTTGCACAGGTGTGGTCTCTGTTTCTTCTCTGGCTGCCTTTGCTGGTCCCCTCCTTTCTGTGGGAGACAACTCTCACTGGGCAGTGTCCTCGACCTATTTTTTAGTATCAGAGCTGCAGAGCACTCTTGTGAGCTTTGTACACACACCTGAAAGCACCTGGACACATCAGGAGGGCAGTAGCAGTGGCACTGATGTGACCTGGTGTGGCACATGTGTGACACCAGAGTGCGACATCGCTCTGGGAGTGCAGAAAGGGAGACTTGCTCCAGCAGGGTGTTACTAATCCTACAAGGAAAGAGCTGTTCATTACTGCAACAGCTCTACTGCCAGGGTGAAGTTGCACCAGGACAAGTTTAACTATTTAATGTCATTAATTACGTTTCTATTGCCATTTTAGACATTTTTGGCCTTTCTTAGGGAAAAATTGATAAAATTAAAATGCATCATCTCCTCTGTTGCAAGTTATGTGAGATGCCTACTCAGATCTTTCTGAAGTACATTAGAGGTTTCTGGCTTGTTTCCTTGAAGCAGGTGTTAAATGTGCTTCCATTTTCTTAAATGTAGAGAAAAGCCTGAGGGTAATTGATTAGTGTTAGTCCAGCCATTTGCAAAGTGTCCTCTGGTACACTAATGTCTTTATGGAATAGCTCTACCAAAAACTAATAAAAAGAGCAACCTCTTCTTTCAGGCAAGGTCAGTTTGACAGTCTATGCTCTTCCTTTCAATGCAGGATTTGCAACCTTTTCTGAAAGAAATGCAACCTTTTCTGAAACCCTTTTCCTTTCAGGATTTTGTCTTCTGTGCTGGATTTTATGCTGAGCAGGACAAAACCTAACCACAACAGAAATCCCTCCACTTTCTCTTAAGACAAAGCACTCATGGTTTGAGCTGGATGGAAATGATTTTAAAGCTCTGAATCCACAATGACAAAGCACCTTGCAGTCTCTCTCAAGCTTCTGAAACAAAGATTCAAGTCTTGAGTAGATTTTCATAGGGCAGTATTTTTTTAAGCTCTCAGGTTATTCAGGTTATTGTGAACTGTTGAACTGGAAATGTAAAATGCACATCATTATGGATGGCATTATTGAGGCAGCCCTTTGAGATCTATTACAGTAAAATCCCCTTTGACCCTGCAGGTTTGACAAGTGCATTTACCGTGGCGATGGTGAGAAGCCCAGAATTTGATAACGGGATAGAAGTGATGGACAGGAATGGCAAGGTTATAGGAGTGTCCAAGAAGGCTGGTGAGAAGGTAGGTGAGGGGGTGCAGAACTTTTTTGACTTGCCTTTCATTCCCTGCTAAGAGCAGAATGTGATGCTGACAGTAGCTAGGGTTGGATATATTGAATAAGGAATCCCACACCAGGTGCTGAATGTTTGGGCAGGCTTGGATTAGGTCTCTGGAACCAGGTTATTCCACAACTTCAGTGCCATCAAGGGTTGGCTGCCTCCCCACACCAATATACTGAGGACTAGAGACACTGGCACAGACATTTCTGTTTACTCTGGTCACCTCCAGAAGGAGATAAGACCCTTGGATCTTCTGAAGGAACACCTCAGAGAAAAGTTGTATTGTGGAAACAACTGCATGAGCATAAGGATTTGGGGACAACTGGAGAGAGAACTGCAGATTTAACACAGGCTAGTTAGGATGCCCAGAAGGTATAACCAATTGTATGAAGTTCAGCACAACTTTAAAAAGCAAGTCTTAGCAAAATTATTATCATGGCAGGAAATCTCATTAGTAGTTTCACCTTCCTTTTAAGGAATTTCTCATTCATAAGCAGAGTATTTGCCTCTTAGTTTCCATTTAAGAAAGAATTCCTCTAATAGGTGTTGTTATCCCTCATTAACCTGTTGCTTTATACCCCAGAGTGTAAGACAAAAAAGCACTCAGGGCAGCAGGCAGTGCTTGAAGCTGCCCAGAACATTCTTTTGACACCACTTGTTTTGCTCTGTCCCTGAAGGCTGTTATGGAAACAGCATTGTCCAGAGCAGTCTTGTTTGGGACAACGTTCTTCCTGCCAGAAGTGCTGATGTACTGTGTGCAGAGGTGAGAGGCACTGCAGGGGCTGGGGTTGCCTGGGCACTGGGACTCTGCTTTTCAGTCTGGCTGTCAGCATTTGCCAGGTTTTCCCTTGGGTTTGCAGTATTGCTTGCCTTGGTGGAAGTGGTGATGTGGGAAGTTGCTGTTCAGCTGCTGTGATTCTTTGAGGTCATTAAGTGAATCTGGTTATGTCTAACCCATGCTCCAGGGTTTGTAGGAATGAGGTTTTCCTCTCTGCTCCCATGCAGGAAACATGTTTGTGCTCTCCTGACAGGCTCTTTTCCAGCACCTACCTACCTCCAGTTCCCTAATTTAAGATTTGAGTTTCAATATCTGTATCAAGCTTGTTCACAGCACTTAGCTTAGGTTTGTATTTTTGAAGAGGTAATGTGGCACTTGAATTTGCAATTATAGCTGGATCCCAACTTCCTAATAGTTTTCCACCTGTTGTAAAACATGTTCTTTCTTTTCAACATTTTAAATCCCTGTATCCTTAGAAGAATACATTGTATGCTTTATGAGAGGGTTCTTAGCTTGCCCTCAGCTTTTTGTCATGTAAATAATACAAGTGGGGATCATCTCTGTCAGGTAATTTGGTATTGCCAAATTGATAGGTATTGATTCCCTATCAGCTTAAGGGACTCCTGTTACCAGAAGATAAATGCAGATGTAAAATAAAATTTTATATCTATATGTCAAGTCATAAATTTTTGCACAAGGTAAAATAGGGCTGCCCACAGGAACTGAATGTGTAAGGAAAGAGGGTAAGGCAAGAAAAATCTTAATGAAGGAACTGAGACACTTTAAAGTACTAATGTACTTTCTCTCCTTTTGTCACTTTGATCTTGCTGCTTTTTTTTCTTAATGTTGACAATCTGAGCTTAGAAAATGCTGCAGGCAAGCACAAAACCAAGGGGAAGCACAGGAAGTTAAGAGTAAGAACATAGGAAATGAAGTAGGGAAACATCTTTAGATGATAAGCCTAGATTATTACTAATTTCAGTAAAACAGTAGCTAATGCTCTTTGTGTCACTGTCAGGTTATTTTTTAATGTACTGACATACTTGTTTCAATGTCTTGGACAGAGCAAGATTTGTTAAAAATCCTCGTGCTTTGGGTCCTGTGAGGATGTTTGTGATTATGTCAGTCCTAGCAGGGATGCTGCCAGTCTCCTTTAGTATGTTCCCACAGTGTGGGGAGGTAAGTCCTTTCACAGGAATTGATTTAAGATTATTGTGACATTAAATCAGCCTTTCAGAACTATGGCCAGCGCTCTGAAGGCCACGTCTAAAAAATCAACAGGATTCATGTGGTACATCTTAAATGGGGCAGCAGAGAGGCTGCTTGTGAAGGCCCATGTATCAGGCAGAGGCTCACAAGACTTTTGAGGTCTGAGTTGCATTGTTTGTTATTTATATTTACACTTTTCAGTGTAGATTTATCAGACTTTCACAACAGTCCGAAGCAAGCAAGGTCAGGAGAACTAACTCTTGCAATTTTCAGTGGTTTCTTTTATTTGTCTAAACTTTCTGGCATTTTAGTTTTTTGGTTTTTTTTAGATTTCTTCATCTCTTACGAAAACAAAGCAAACTGAACATAAATGAAGGGACTTTTGAGGAATTATGTACTGAGATTAGGGGTGGTTGATGCCCTTTGGGCTTCCCAATTGCTCAGCCCACAGCAGAAGTTCTTCTATGCATCACCCAAATATATTTACAGCTGGATTGGGTGATCCTAAAGGTCTCTTCACACCTAAATGATTCTGTGATTCTATAGTGAACAGGGATAATGTCACTATTTAAAAAGAAATAAGTATTTTTTCCAATATGTGTGCACATGTAGAAAATGTTGGAGGAGAAAAGAAAAGCCCCAAAACAACAAAAAACAACAACAACAAAATCCTTCAAATCCCTAAATAAAGAAAGAGCCTCAAGTCCCAAATACTGGATGCAGTACTTGAATTTGTGCAAAGTGCAATGGAGTAACAAGGACTTAACATGTCCTTGTTACTCCATTGCACTTTGCACAAACAATGGAGTAACAAGGACTTTCCAGGCCATGGTGGTGCTGATTCCCTTTTCTCCTACATTGCAGATAAAGCGAGCAGACCTTGAACCAGAAATTCTGTCATCTACAGAAGAAACAGAGTTCTTCTACAACAGGGGCATTTAGAGCCTGGCTTTTATACAGAAGTGAAATCCTGAATGCACCACTGGCATTTGGGACTGAATTGTCATTCTGTGTGGCAGAGGTGCCAGATCCAGTGTACGATGGTGAGGCTGTAAAGAGGCAGAACTTGGCAACGTGGCTTTTCCAGCCCAGCCTGGAGGCACATAAACACACCTCAGCTGCTGCTGAGAAGTGCTAGAAAAGCACTGTAACACAGCCTTTGTCACCAGCTGTGTTCTGTGCTTCCCCAGATGATTGATTTCTTAATTAAATGACTGTTGAGTACATAAGTTTGTTCTGCTGCTGCAACTTTTGGTGTGCTTCTTTCCAGGAACCCAGCTGGTGAAGGCTTTGACATCAGCACTCCTGTGGGTAAAGTCCAGCTGGTTCTTCTCAGAACACTTTGATGTTCTCAGTGATCTAACAATGCTCCTTTTGAGGATGAGATGTGAGTGAGGCAGCCCTTGAAGTGATATTAGACAAAGCAACCCTGATGGCAATAGAATATTGGTTTAATTTAGTTGTTTAAAAAATGTTCAGGAAATGGGTGACAAATTTGACTACCAGTTAATTCCTGTTTTTCTAAACATCCTTGAAGGAGTTGTGAAGCTTGATGGCCCTTGAGCTTTAGAACTTGGTTTTTATACTGAAGCCATGAGGAGATCCCATATCTTTCTGACCTTGTGGTGGACATTGAGGAATTCCACTTTAGCAGGTTGGCTGTGTTTAACCAAAGAAAGCAGGCTCTTTTGATATGTGCCATCATTTTTGTATGTGGATCAGCAAGGTGATACATTTTGCTGATCCTATGAAATTATCCTCAGCTGTCTGTGAAGAGCTGCAGAAAGAGCTTACAGGAGACTCTGTGATTGTGACATCTTCAGTGATTTTTGAGCCACCTCTGCTACAACCCCTGCCTGTAGTTATGTGATGTGCTGCTAAGGCTGTGTGATGAAATGCACTAAATAATATAAAATTATTTATGTGAAGGTGATTATCACAAGTGCAGCCTTCAAAGTGTGCCATAATTTAACTTAGGCACAATACACAGGTCACTGCTGTGCTGTTGCTGGAGGATTGGATTTCTTTTCACAGTGTAAGGAAAACAATGGTTGCCCAATCCAATCCATCCTACAGGAAGAGAGCAGCATAGAGCAAAGCAAGGAAAAATAGCAGGCCTGGGCTTTTGCAAGAAGAGATTCCTGCTGTGCTTTTGGCACTGAACAAAAGCAGGAAGTTGGGGGTTGAGTTTAATTTCTTGTTTGAGTTCTGCCTTTTCTGAGCCTTCCTCTGACAAGGAAGGGGAAGGTCAGACAAGGGAAGAGGCGAGAGGAGCAGCAGCACATCCTAAGGACCTGGAACTGGAGGGGAACATGCTCTAAAGCTGTTCCAGGAAGACCATATGGATACTGTCTGTAATTGGCAGAGTTTGCACTACTCCACTGGAGAGCTGTAGTGAATTTTTAAAGGTCTTTACCTTTAAAAATTGTTGACACCTATGAACTCTGCAGGCTCACTCAGCCTCTGGGGCTGATGTCCTTCAGTACCTGGTAAAATCTCATCAGGGTCAAGAAGATAATTGTGTTGTGTCAGACCAAAGGGTCTGCTGAGCCAAATGTCACCTGCTCATGGCAGGAGGTTAGAACTTCAGGGTCACTTCCAACCCAAACCATTCCATGATTCTAGCACAGGGTCAGGTGGATCAGGCTTAAGCCTCAGCCTGCCTCTCTGGGTGAAGTGTTTGTCTCCTTCCAAAGCTTTAGTAACATCCTGCAGTTAAATTATCTAAACCATGTTTCTCTATTCCTATTTCCGTCACATACCAAAGGCAAATGCAGGAGGGGTCTGATTCCACTCTCAGTAAACAGTAACTGGCACTACAGTGAAGACCTGCACCTCTCCCCACTCCTTTTTTAAACATAATTTAAGAATGGCTAAAGTAAATGCTAATTACATGAACCAGAGTGGGAACAAGCAAAAAACCCCAAAACCTAAGAGTAGGGTAAAGCCAACAAATAGAAGAGAATATATTGGTGAACTTTGGATTGTCATGGTAACTAGACAAGCTATAAATTCACTGGCAGCACACTTGGATGTTTTAAGCAAATTGATGTCATTACAACGCCATGAGTAAGGCTTCTGGAATAGGTCTGGTAATAGAGTCTGTTATTACAGCTGCCCCTTCTCAAACTCCACCAGCTCCTTACTGAATACTTGAGCTGAAATTTGCCATATTAAACCCAGCTCACTTAGGGTTATTAAATACCCCTTTCCCCCATTCTCATATATGTTCCTATTGCCCTAGCCAGAATTTTCCAGAAGAGGAAGGCAGGTGCCTGCCATTTAAATTGTCAGCCTGGCTGACTCAGCTGCTTCCCAAATCAGGGCAGGGAAATGACATTGCTAAAAGGGCCCTGGCAGCCTCAGCCTTGAACCAGTCCCTGAGATGAGAATTGCCAGGAGCAGACACCTGGTAGTCCAGAGATACGAGTCAGGGCACAAGACTGGGACAAACAGCAAAGCAGCATGTTTGAGGGACCTGGGAAGAGGAAACCTTCCCCTTTGTAATGTGGAATAAATTAACAACATACCAGCCCAAGGCAGGCCTGAATCCTGCCTTAGCTGGCCCTGGTGTTAAGTGACAGTGCATTAGTGGTGGAACCAGTTTAAGTTGTGGCGAATAACAGATGGAAGCTTTCAGCTTCAAGGAAAACAGAAGCCTTAGTACAGTACAAGATGCTGTGCCTCACCCACTCAGCTTGTCATCTTGAAATGTAGGAAAATCCACTGAGGCTTTCAGGCCCCTTTAATGTAGCTTAAAAAAAAATCAGCCACTCCCATGTTAAGAAACAGTGAGATCAAAGCCTTTCTCAGCTGGAGCTGTGTCCCTGCTTTACCCCCAGGCCTGTAACCCAGCCATGCCACTTTTCCCTTTTCCCCACATGCTGGGGTGGAGGGAGGGAGGAAGGAAGGATGAGCACAGGGAGGGAGTCCTGCACTGCAGCTCCTTCCCTGTCAGACAGCAAACACCACGTGCTGCACGGTGGCACTCAGGAAGGAGCTGCTGGCCAGCTTTGGAGTCTCCTCCTATCCCACATCACTCAGCAGCTCCAAGGAATGACTTCACCTGCCCAGACTCCAGCCAGCTGCCTAGGGAAGGGTGTAAGGCACTATGAGGCAGCTGGGAACTCCCTGCACTGAGCTTTATGGCTTGTTTTTTATCAAGTTGTGGAGCTGCTTCAACTGACATCTCACACCACACAATGAACAAACCCTCTGTAGCCACTTCAGGAGCAGTCAGAGGCTGAAGGCAGAAGCAGCCAGGATGCTTAAGATGTCCCATGTCAAGTTTTTCCAGGTTGAACAGCATTAGACTGCTCTCCATGGAACATTCCCCCTTCACACATTTGCCTGCAGGGAAACAGGGCAGGGCAGCTCCTACCAGGAACTAAAAGCCCAGGGATGAAAGCAGTCAAACAAGTAACCCAATTTACTCAGCAAAATCTCAGCTGCAGGGTCTGAGTGTTTATTCTGTTTCCCTTTCCAAGCCTCTGTCCTGCTCACTCTTTACCTTCCAATTTCTGCAAATGTAGTGGAGATGTTATGGTGCAGGAACCATTCACCATTTTGTATTTCTCCAAGAACAGAAAGGTAGTAAGATGAAAAGGTTTGAATAAAAATTCCATTTGAAATGGCCTCTGCCTCTAGGAGGAAGAAAGGATGGCATCTGACTGCAAAAGAGAACTGCACCCACCGCCTGCTTGTGTGCATCCTGGGGAAAGGGAAGCAAGAAATAAGTAGAACTATTTTCCTGTCCTGACCTTGCAAATTTTTCTGTTTTATTTTAAACATTTTTGAAAAGAAACAGTGTCTAAAGTCAATAAGAAAATGCAAGAACATTAAGACAATCCTTTGAACTCACTGAAGCTGAGAGAGGCCAATAAATCTCGTACAGTGCTGATGATAAAATCAGCAATGACAGAAGTGTTTGAACATTTCCAACCTAAAGCCCAAACCATAACTCAATCCCAGTATTGCAAAATTAAGAGCTAAGGCCTGTGGCTCCATGGTCACAACTATTCAAAAATAAATTTACATAAATGAAAGAGCAGACTGCTCAGGAATTTTTTAATAGGCATAAGCATGCTCTGAGTCCAGTTCCTTAAGTGCAAAATCATATTTCATCTGTGTTGCACAAACGGCAGGAGATCTAATACAACACTGAGATTTTCAACTGAAACATTTCCAGAACAGAAATCAAAACAGGCATTCAAGGTTTAGTTTGCAATTGAGCTCCTCTGCTTTGTGTGGTTGTCTCTAGATATGCCTTAAGGCAGTTTGTTAATAAGGAAAAATGGGAATTTCTTCTCGCTTACACTGTGGTGTTAAGACAGCTGGCTGAAGCAGGTTCAGATTTTCCTTGGTGAAAGAATTCCATTTCAGTGGACTTTAAAGTAGGTCCTGAATAGAAATTTCAGCATAGTTTTGCAGTTCTTCTAATCTGACCGTTTTACAGGCCCCAAAACAGCAATATTAAAGAAGCAGCAATATTAAAGAACCATTAACAAAAACCATGAATGGTCAAATGGGGAAAAAAGTTGTAGAGCATTCACAGGTAAACCAAGGCAGTTGCAGTATTTTTCTCAGAAGTTAAAATTACATGCTACTGTGATCAGACTTTAAACTTCAGACTAAGTGTTTAAAGCAGAATTTTAGACCCCTGAAAATAGGGGACTGTTCTGAAGCACTTTCATTTCCTGACTGTAATAACCACTCACTGTATACACAGATGCCACATTCCTTAATCACATTCTAAAATAATTTCCTTAGGGTATCACACACAGCAGAAGGATAATTCTTTCTCACAGAGTTATTGATGAACTCTACCAGTTTCAGAATAGGAAACATCCAATTATTTAACAATATAAATACTGGTTACTAAAGTTTTAATCATAAGTATAAAATCTCTATGTAAAACCACATGCTACAGCCTATCTGTACAAAGGCCAGGAAAAAGGTTATTTTTTTCTTGTAACAAAGTGCTACTGCAGAATTGACTGATTTGTTGTGGACATGTCTGAACAAATACAGATTGTTTGGCTCAGAGCATTTCCTTACATACTCTAAATTCTTCTCAGAAGATTGTAAAGCAGTTAGTTTCAGACTGCTCAGTAAAAGAAAAAAAAACCAAACAAAAAACCAATAACAAACAATCAAAAAACCCATTCTTGAGTTATGGCTGTGCAACCAAACAAGTAGACAAATTTTAATTTTCTCTAATCTCTTTCCCAGTTTCAGTATGACATCTAGATTTAATTTACACAGAGCACCATCAGACAGTACCTGTGTTCCAGCTCCAGTCATTCAAGAAGCTGCTGCTCTTCCTGTGGCACCTGGCCATTTGAGCATTCCTGGTGCATAAGGCTTTGACTCATCTGAATGTCTGTCACGTGGATCAGGAATGAATGGCCAGGTCTCTTCTCAGCTGAGAGCCCCAACAACTTCTCCAATGACTCCAGCTGTAAGGCAGCACTTGTCCATGACCCCCCTAGGAAGCCCCAGTCCAAGCACAGTAATCCTGTATCTTAACCCTCCACCAGAGGCATGGGATGGAGTGAAAGGGGGAAAACCTCTAAGGCAAGAGTCCCAAAGAGGTGCTCAACTCACACCTGAGCTTCAAAATATCCCTTCCTTTTCATACTAAGGCTACCCATCAGATTTTCCCAGACATCCTTTATTCACACCTAGACACTTTCAAGTAGAAAGAGAGAACTTGTCCATTTATTTGGGATTTCCAGGTACCAGGCAGTCCAGAGCAAGAGCAGCATCTGACACCAGGCTGGCATCCCTGGAAGCCCAGGAGGAGCACTCAGAGCAGCTGCATGTTCAGGGTGTCCTGTGCAGAGATCAGCACATCCCAGCTGTGCTGCAGCCGTGTTCCAGACAAGTCAGAGCTGTCCAGCCTCTGGAGTGTGCAGGACAAACAGCCACTACACTGATGGACACACAGCCTGGGCACACTGGCCTGTGCTACTTGTATATCCACTCACTTTGTGGGGTGAAATACAGGAGCCATAGGTACACAGTTAGAGTTGGGGGAGATAATGACACCAGGAATGTTCCCAAATATGTCTCCATATGTTCCCAGTCAAGCTCCAATATTCTGCATTACATCAGTAACTAGGACAGTGACTCATACCTTTACTTTTCATATAAAATACCAGGTATACCTATCTGGATGGCAGAGACAGCTTTTTCAGAATTGGTCCATAACACTGCAGTGCATCAAAATCAGATTTTGAGCATTTGTTCAGCAGCTGCTAAATGAAAAAGGAAGTTTTCTGTGGCTGGTGGAAATCGCTTTTGTTTCAGGGCCTCAGCATTAAGGGTTGGTTTTTCATTGCCATCAGAAACTTCAGTAAGTGAGGCTAAAGTAGCCAAGATTTCTTTTGTCTTCAGAGAAATGTCCTTAAGGAACAGAAAAACAAGCAATATGAATATAGTATTAGGTATTAAAAGGTTTTCACATGCACTTACAATAAGAAAAGGAAGCAATGGTAAATAAAGAGCTCACATAAAATAAAGACCCCACTTGTAACAGTTCTTCAGCCTGCTCTTGTGCCATATTGGATAAAGGAAGCACAACAACTCCTCTCCTGACCTTACTGAGCTCTGTGACCAAGTCACTCAGTTGTGAAATGTCTAATATTAAATGGGAGAGGGAGTGATAAAATGCCATCATCATAAAAGTCAGGTTTTATAGGTAAGGACCCATGTTTAGCAGGACCTTTTCAAGGTATTGCCAATACTATTGCCAAAGCATTGAGCAAAATCCATGCCTTGTGGAATAAAACTGGGAAACCAGTCTTACAATCAATGGAATTTCTGAACTTTCTTCAGCAATGTAGTTACCCAAGAGATAATATAAACTAAGTAAGTTATCCTTAAAAACCTGCATGATAAATAAAAATGCTCATTTGTAAAAAGGTAGAAGGTAGAAGAGACTGACTGATTCAGTGCCACTCTTCCTCCTACTCCCTCCTTCTGCCAAGATTCAGCAATAGAAGTTAATTAGATTGAAAAATAAAATATTAACCTTAATGACTTGGCTGTCTGATTTATCTGGATCTTCTGCAGATTGAACAATTAGTTGTCCAATTTCTTTGTGAAGTTTTCCCATTGTCATTGCCTCTGTGTAAGAAAAAAACAGAGCACCACACATAAAATCACCTTCTTTGTGATACCTAGAAATGAATATGGGTAACACACCAAACTGAGGAATCTTTTCATGACTGCCATTTGAAATCTGTTGATAAAGGCAAAAACCTTGTATCAACAGCCAGTACCTCTGAAGTGGCCCAAAGCAGTGATAAGGAGCAGCAAGATGATAAGCAACATAAAAGGTTTTCTTTCAAATAATCCCCAGTCTTCAAGTATTTAGTGCCATGATTTCCTAAAAACTCATGTAATATCTCTCCATTCAGGTGAAAGTCTTTTCCATGTCTAACATGGATGTGAAGAAATCTCAATTGTGCATTTGTTGGAAAACAAAGAACACCTTTGTACAAATTCCAACTTTAACCAGTCTTCCAGGGTGGCAATAAAATAAAGACAGAAACTTACATATTGACTTTTCAAAACCTGGGTAGAAGAAGGATCAAGACTGACCTACAGCAAGGTTGAGCAATTACTGTCAAGTCTGGAAAAAACTGCCTCTAAATCCAAAATATAAAGAGCAACCAACCTTTTACTCCAGGTGAAACTGTAATCTCACTGTCTGCCAAATTCACATAGACATCATAGAGGTCTGATCTACTGCTCACTTCAGAGTCTGTAAATCCAGCGATGTACCCTAGAGCACAGAATTGAGCAAGATTAGGATCTTCAGAAATAGAATCAAAAATCACAGCCCTAAAGTCTGTTCTAAGAGTAGCTGACACAATACCCACTGGACCCAAGAGGCTCCTCTCTTGATGTTATCAGTCATTCCACAAGTGCTCAGCAGATGCTTCATTTCCAAGGAGCTTAAAAATGAAACTTCTAAAACTGCCTTGAGCATGGATTAACTGCTAACACTACAGCAATATCACCAAGTTACCAATCTGACATTTTAAACTCTCTTCCTCCCTTCCTACTAAAATTACTCATTTGTAACTTTCTCATTACATTCTCAAAATCTCCACTCTGGAGCTTCTTGTCACAAAGTCCAATTAGACTGGAACAGAGGAATAAACCCAGCAGATTTGCTTATTTATAGAATGTCAGATGAGCAAATTGGAGCAGTTTTTTCTCCATGGAAGGTGCTTAGTGAGCTGTAGAAATGCTGAAGATGAGTAGTCTCCTTGCTCATATTCTGTATAAAGAATCCTCTTAATGGCCACATGATGTGTCACAGTAACCTCTGCATAAAGCTTGGGCCTGTTCCTGGATTATGCATTAAGCACTGTGCACACACAGCACTGTGTCACACAGACCAAACTCCTACAGGTAAAGTTTACCTGTGCTTAGGAGCCTCAGACTTCACTGACATCAAAACAGAAGTCTGGGACTTCAGAGTGAGGAATTTAAAAAAAAACCATTCTGTTACTAGTCATGTGTAGAAGCTGGGAAAAAATGTTGCTTATCTAAGTGAGCTGGTTCTGTACAGCAGGAAGACTTTTAATCCCTCCAATCTAAGCATCAAAGAAGTCTCAAGGCTGCTTTGCATCTGTGATTAGAGATAGACTGATGTGGATCCACCCAAAGCCACCAGATTAACTAATTATCTTCCCATATACTTGTTTAGCTGATTTACCTTTTCCAAAGAATATTATGTTTAACTTTGATCAATAGCATTAATAGCAAAATAACCTTTTTTTCCCTCCAAAGTTCCCTGGTGCAAAACTTTGCAGCAACAGAAGCTGAAAATGAATTTTCCTGGTATTTTTGAGTATGAAATCATCTCTACCTGTGCAGGCTTTTAAGGCTTCCAGTTCCTCCTCATTTAGATGCACATATGAATGAAGAATTGACCAGTCTTGTCGATGCCACACTAAAGCAGGCAAAGTCCTAGGGAGATCAGGGTGCAACTTGAGACACAGTACATTTTTACTTACAGTAACTGAAGCTTCACACTAAAAACTGCATGTCATGAAAAAGAACAATTATCACTAGGTCCCATTTAGGGGGTGTGTGTATATATATTTATATATTTATTTATATATGAATTGTAGAAATTTCACCTATCAGTGCAAGCAGAGTTTATCACTCATTCCACCATTAAATTTCTCTGAGTTGAGCTAAACCTTAAGGGGGATTCAAAAGAATTTTTATGAAGAAGAGGTTTAATTTTTTTTTCCTTAAAATACAGGCTTTTTTCTCAATGAAGGTTCAAAATTTGTTGGACTTCTGGGGGTAGGTGGGTGGGAAAGAATGAAATTATAAAGTACCTGGTAAATTCCTGGATAGCTTCTATTCTAGGATGGTACACTACTATTCTCTTCTTTAACATCAGTGCAGTATATAAAATAACTGTTTCCATTCCAAACTGAGACACTATATCTAGAAAAAAGAGGGAATTATTTTATAGAAGATATTTAGGCTGATATTATTTTTTGAAGAAGCTTAATAATAACAGCACAAGTAACAGTGTCAGCAGAGTTTACTTGAAGCATAAATGAAAACAAGGTTGTATTTGAGGCTGAAAGAATCAGAGTAGAGACTCTGGCAGAGATCAACCTTTGATGGAGCCAGCAAGGTAAGCCTTCCGAGCATCAAAGTCCTTGCTGAGGAAAGATCCATTTTCTTCACTTTGGCAGATGCCCTTTGTGAGGACTGCAATGTAACTCTCCAGCATTTTAACTGGACTTCCATGCTTCAGGTAGATCCTGGGTGAAAAGGAGAGAGGCTGCTATTTTAACTGTAATCAGTGCACCAATATATAGATATATATTAAAAATCAGTAGCATAAATAGCAATATTGCTGGCAATAATTCCAATTCCAATTCTGGACACCTAGGTGAGGTTTTAAATACTAAACTAGAAGTCTTCCAACATGCACACAAACACATCTGTCTTTTAGAATTTAAAATAACCCTGTATTTTTATTCCA
Organism: Agelaius tricolor; assembly: GCF_023055355.1. Lineage (NCBI taxonomy): Eukaryota > Metazoa > Chordata > Aves > Passeriformes > Icteridae > Agelaius > Agelaius tricolor. Next base: position 8,857,959 of record NW_027269282.1, on the reverse strand, counting down.
GCTTTCTAGTTTATGAATGAACCAGCATGGACTAAGATAGAAACACACCCCAAAGGTGCAGGTAGGTGTCCAGACAAAGGATTCTTTGTAGACATGGAAGGTGTCTGCTTAATGAAAAGCAACTACCACAGTAACTCCTGTTATTACATGCAGACTATGACTAGGTAGTTTTTAATTTTTCATCCAAGTATCTTTTGCCATTCTTCTGTACTCTTTACTAAATGATGAAGGAAAAATATAAACGTGTCCTTGATACGCAATAAAACCCCAAAATGACACAGAGGAAGCACACCCTGAGAGAACCATGCATTGTCAGCTGTCTTCCAGGAAGCACAGAGACACTGTAACCTCTTTTACAGGTTAGGATATTTCAGGAATAGCACTGAAGCTGTCAACTACATATTTTCCATGGCAGCTATAGCACAAAGCAACATCACATTTGAAACTCAATTATTATCATGCTTAGAAGAATCCATTCTAGATTTGAAAGGAAGTATTAGCTGGTAAGTCAGCAGAAATGTGATCCACAGTGAATCTGAGTTTTTCATGTATCACCAAAAAAGAACACATCTCAGTTTTTCAGTACCCTGCAGAACTGATAAGTCTGAAAGCATTTCCAAGTCTGCAGTATATATAGTAAGCCCCAAGAGCACAATAACTTCACAACTGCATCCAATGAGCTGCAAAATCTCAGAGAATACTCTTGGTATCAAGAACTGGGACCGAACTAATTAGGAAACTGAAGGAAAAGCAAAAGAAGAAGCAGAGAGAGAGAGCAAGAGAATGGGGACATGAAGGGAAGTGAGTAAACAGGACAAGGAAATGAGAAGAGGTTTTTAGGTTGGAACAGGGCTCTCACTTCCCCATAGGAAAAGCAAAACCATCCCTGGGTGCTGTGCTTAGCTCAGAGGAGCTGCAAGCAGCACTGACAAAGATATTGTGGAGGGATACAAGCCATTCACCATCCACAGGGTGATCTTTAAGTCCAGCACTGACATCTTCCCAATCATTTACACTTTTTAAAATATACTCTCAGAGAAATGTGTGAGGGTGGTGGTAGTGTGTGTCTGGAGAAGACACAGATTAAAACCCAATGAACATCTGACATTCACCCAACACTTTCTGTACATGACAGCTCAAATCAAGGATTTTTATAATCTGATTTCCTTTGTAGGACTGAGTTTCCAGCAATTTGTTTGAACAAATGCAACACAATGCATTGAACCTTTTGCTTTGGCAAGATCTAAGCATGCAGAACCTCAGGCCAGCTTTTATACAGACCTGCAGAGGATCCTGGTGAAGGCTGCATATTTCTCTGGATTGAAGTCTTTGGCTGTCAGGACAATGGAGAAGTGGGTCACCTGCACATGACACAGGCACAGAAACACACAGAGCTCAGTCGATGACCCCACAGGAACAGCCTTGGTCACTTCACTGTCAAGCTCCAAGCTCCTAACTGCAGGAATGGCCTGGACAGAGGACTTCTGATGTGACTCAGCTCTAGTACAGTCCATCTTCTGCTTAACCTACACACAAGAGCTGCTTTCCTCTAACCTCATGAGGTTATTAAAAAACAGAAAGGCATTTTCCTTCCCCATAGCAGGGAGGAAACTTCCAGAATTTGTTGCCAAAGCAGGCTATGGAGGCAGACAGCATCAACATATTTAGAAAGAAACTGGAAAAAACTACACAGACAGCAGGCCCACAAACAGAACTGCTCTAACTTCCTCAATCAAATTATTGTGAGCTGGGACAGTACAAGACTGAAAGTCTGCAGACAATGACCAGGCTCACATGTCCTCCTGAAATAGCATCTCCCACTGCACCTATTGAAGACAGCACTGTGACATTTCATTTTATTTTACTTCATGGGAAATATAAACTTGGAGTGAGGAAAGGCAAGCAACATTCTGCTGTGGGCATACAAAATTACCACGTTATCTTTCTACTTAACAACATAGCATGAAACATGAAAATTTAATAGACTTAACCAAAGTTTAATGATTTTTATAACAGGGAAAAGATAGAAGATACAACTATATTTGCTGTCTTCCAGCAATAAATGCAGTGGAAAAGGAAGTACCTACAAAACTCAATCCTTTAGGGAAAAATGGCAGCAGGTTCTATAGGAACAAGACTCTGGACACTATGAAACAAACTCCGCAGAGAGAAAAAAAAATGCTGAACTTGAAATGCAAATTAACTTGAAACAGCAGCACGAAATAGCATTTGTATGTTAACACAAAGAATTGGGTAATGAGTATCTCAATCATTCTGCAATTCCATGTCCTGGTGACCAATGAAATGCAGACTAGCTGGACACCTGGACAGAGCTGCATCTGTGAGCACCCAACGCCTTGAATCCCTGCTCATTTCTCTCCATGAGAAAACACTGCTTAACCCACAGAGAACTCTGCAGAAGCCTTGCCTGCATTCTGCTGAAAAACCCCACCAAGCCATACCTTCTTCAAGGCTGGAGAATCTTGAACTTCTACCGTCGTGATGTAGAACCAAGACCTTTTATACTGGCCGAACACAAACGTATGGAGCAATTTGTTTTCATCCGTAAGGCAGCACTTCCGCAGCAGCAGAGTCCTCAGTTCCGCTGTTACTGACGGATAACACCAAACCCACAAAGCATCTCCGTTGGTGTCTTTTTCTATGGTGGAAAGATGTTCACTGTGAGAATGCCAAACAGCAGCAAGGAAGTAAATTGATGGGTTAATCAGGTTTGCTTCCTGGAATCAGATTAAAATTCCACCTTACCCTGACTCTAGATATCTAGTTCTGCCACTACGGTTCAAGCTTTAAGGCAGGAATTCTGACATGGGTTTTATTTTTTAAAATATTAATAAATCTCTATTCTTGACCTGCTTCACGAGATCAAAGTTTGAATGCACATTCAACATGAGCACGGTATGGAGGGACAAGCACCCGGACGAGCTCATTTATGATTTTCCCTATTTCTGATTTCGCAACACCAACCTCGGAAGCCGCGAATTTCAGACACTTCGGCCGAGTTGTGCACGGCTGAGCTCCGCAACAGGCAGAGCCGGCACCCCCGGCACGGCAGCGCCCGGGCCCGCGGCCTCAGCGCGGCGGGCCCCGGTACCGCGGCGGGCCCCGGTACCGCCCCAGCCCGGTTCCCCCGGCCCGGCTGCCCCGGCCCTCACCGATCAGCCCCACGGCCCGCAGCAGCTGCGCCTCCGGCTCTGCCATCTTCGCTCCGCCGCCTTCCGCCCGCCCGGCTCCGCTCCACCCTCACGGCCCCGCTCCGCCCCCCCGCCATTTACTGAGCGCTCCCTGCGGCTTCCTCCTCAGGGACCCGCCCGCCCGTTCTCCGGCGGGAACCGGAGAAAAATGGGTCTGGGAAAAATGGGCCTTTTTTGTTGTCTGCGTAAGAGAATCCCTGGGTAGTTCAGGTTGGAAGGGACCATGGAGCTCAGCCGGTGCCACCGCCGTGCTGAAGCAGGTCCCCAGAGCACGGCACTCGGGAGCGTGACCAGACGGCTTCTGGACACCTCCAGGGAGGGAGACTCCAAAGCTTCCGTGGGCAGCGTCCCGGTGTGTGATCACTGCACAATACAGGTGGAATTGCGTGTGTTTCTGCCTGCTGCCTCTTGTCCTATTGCTGGACACCCCCTGGTCCATCTGACACGTCCCTTCAGACAGTGACAGACATGGATGAGATCCCTGTCTCTTCTCCAGGCTGAACAGACCCAGCTCCCTCAGCCTTTCCCCAAAAGGGAAGAGCCCCAGTGCCATCATCATCTCCACAGCCCTCTGTAAGCCATGGGGCAGAGTGGATATGAAATGTTACACAAAAGGAGTTAATGTGAAATGTTACACAAAAGGAGGGTGGCCCTGCTGCCAACCACCTCCTGAAGTCACGGCCAGGAGCTGTACCCTGAGTAACCCAAAACACAGATATCCCTGTGTTTCCACACAGCATGGATAAAGGCTGGCTCCTGGCCAAGTGGGGACTGAGCGGTGTGAGGAACAGTCATGGAAGCAGAACAACTATTCCCGAGGAACTCCATGCAGCAGCAAGTTTATTGAGAATGTAAATCTCATTTGCAAGAATGTAATGTCATTTGCAAGTTTGGATGAACAGTGGCACCTGAACGTTGGACTCCATGTTAAAGACTTAAGGGTCTTTTTCAACCTAAATGATTCTAGGACTACCATGATACTGATTAGGAGAAGAAGCTTCTGGAATAACTGAGATAACTAGAGAAGCATCAGAAGCTGATAAAAAACGTGTGAATTTCTGGGAGAGGCCAGGCCTGTCACAGCCTGGCTAGGGAACACACTAAAGGGCAGCTTGCCATATGATTTTCATGAAGTCATCAAGTACACACATTAGGAGGAAGAGACAATACAAAATTGTTGTGATCCCAGTCTGGAGGGCTTTTAGAGATCCAAAAACATGGAGTGGGCTGCCCAATAGCAAACCCAGCAATAAGTACCAGGCAGGACACCTGCAGTCCTCATGAGAGCACAGCTACCCCCGTGACAAGGCTGCAGGGATAGTCACTGGCTCCGGTGACATGGGCACAGCTGCCCCACCTCGACCTCAGTCACCCGACAGACTTTTATGAACACAAGAAAAGCACTTGTTCAGCACTATAAATACCTTAGTGGTGACTCTACTTAATGCAGACCATAGTAAAATACACGTCTGTTATGGTTTAGGAACAGAATTCCCCAATTTAGTGTTTCCACTGAAACACCCCAGACCACGCACCACTCGCTCACGCCCTCACCTCCCCTTGTGATAGGATGGACAATAAAAAGGGAAAGATCGCGGGTTGGGCTAAGAACAATTTACTAGAAGCAGATAAAGAATAGGTAAACGATCAGTAAGAACAATTCTAATAACAGAGTGTGCGAGACAGACGAACGACTCACACGGGGCCCAGCGCCACCCGACCGCCTCCCCGGTAACCCCCCTGTGCCCCCGGTATCGTTTAAGGCTCGTTCGGACAAAGGGCTTTGTGCAGCTCGCCCCGCGCTTCCCTCACGGGCCCGATCTCCCCATGACCCCATCTCACGATCCCTTCAGGGTCGTGGTCCCAATCCCCCTCCCGCTTTTCCCGCGATTTCCCCACGATCCCCTCCCGGTCCCTATCCCAATGCCCCGTGGCTCCGGTGCCGGTCCGGCCGGGCGGCCCGCGCGCGCGCCGGGCGGGGTTTCCGCTTCCGCCGCCGCGGCCGTGGCGGCGCGCGCGGGCCCCTTTCCCTCCCCTTCCCCTGGCGCTCCCTCCCTTTCCGGCCGCGCGTGCCGCCTGGCTGGAGCTCGGAGCCGCCGCCGCCCCGTGAGGAGCCGCCGCCGCCGCCATCATGCCGGTGTACTTCCAGCGGCCCGAGAACGCCCTGAAGCGGGCGAACGGTCAGTGCGGGCCGCGCCCACACACACACAGCGCCAGGTCGCCTCCCGCTCCGCTCCCCGGCTCCCGGCCGCGCCCGCCCCGGGACCCCGCGGCCGGGCCCGCCCGGGAGAGCCCACCCGGAATGCCCCGGCGCTGAGCGGAGGCTGCCAGGGAGCGCTTGCCCGGGAGGGAGCGGGCGGTGCGGCGGCGGCGCGGGGAATGGGCCGGGCAGGCCGGCGCGGCCGCGCCGCATGGCGGAGGGGAGGCAGGCCCGGCGGACGCGGGGAGCGGGCCCGGCCCCGCCTCCCGCTCCCCTGGGCCCCACGGCCGCCTCCGGGCGGAGGGGGAGCCGCGGCGGCCGGGGCTGGCACGGCCTCAGCCCGCCGGCCTCGGCATGAGCGGGCCGGAGCGCGCTGCCCTGCCCGCGGTGATCGCACACCCGGGCTGATCCCGGGCCCTTGTGGGCTCCGTGTGTTGTATCCCGTCCTTCGCGTGACTCCGGTGAGAACGCAAATGGTAAAACTCCCTCGCTGCTGCACGGGCTGGTAACACTGGTTTGTCCCTAGAAGACCGACCGAGAGAGACAATTCAGCCCTGTAGCCGTTGCTTTCTGACTGCCACATAAAAGCTGGACTGGTTATATTTATCAGCTGGCTCATTTCGGGCCAAACATATGGCTTTGACGCTTCTGTTTTTTATAGTATCCTATTTTAAGCCCTTAGCAAGACCATTTAGACTGATCATTGTCACAGGGCTGATCGAAAGATGACACTTAAAGACATCCACAACTTAGAGATGATTTATGGGTCTTTAAATGACAGCAGGAGAGGCTGTGTGGTCTGGGGACTCTGCATTATTCAAGCACTTAGCGTAACAAGAAAATGTGAAAGTACTGCACATTCTCAAGATTTTTAATCAAAAATTCATTGTAAAAATCTTTCCCACAAATATAAAAAGATGAAAGATAAAATCAGCTTCAGGCAGCATTCAGGGATGAAGATGTGTTGTGTCAGTCCTTGCACTGGAAAAGATGCACGTACCATAATATATAAATTCATTTACATTTGGAAATTCTTGAGTAAGGAAGTGATATTTGGTGTGCAAATCACATTTCTGGAATATTGACTTTAAACTGCTCATTATTATTATTATTATTGATGCTTTCCTGGTATTTAAGTTCACATTTCTTATACTGCTGCAAGTCTGCTAAGTTGTGTTGAAGTGAAGGAGTGGAGCTGTAGGGGGTGTTCTCCAGACAGATGCTGGCAATCCTGAATTTCAGTGGACTGAATGGAAAACATGACAAGCAGTGTCAGCACTTACAAACTGCAGGGGCTCAATCTAACCACAGCCAAGCATATTAAAGGGTGGAAAGTCATACCTAAGGCAGATTGTGTGTTGCAGGAAGCAGTTTAATGTTAAACTGGCATTTTTAATGGGGACATTCAGTGCAGTTTCCAGAGTTTCAGTGTGTGTTTTATAAGTAAGGCTCAAGTGAGCATTAGAAGCACTTTATGTTCTCAGTGACTTCAACATACAGAGGTGATGTTTGGAAATACGAAGAGCATGAAGGAGTTTAAGTGTATACAGATATGTAAGAAAAGTGTTTTTATAATTGATAAATGTAGGTCAAGGCCAACCCTCCGCTATTGTTATATTTGGCATTGCTTTGTATTCAGGGATGTAATGCAACTTTAAGGAGTGTTTTATTGTTGCAGATACTAAGCCTGCTCACTGTTAGAGATACTGTAAAGCACTTGACATCTTTGTCACCTTTTGTAGTGACATGTTTTCTCAGATTGAAAATGGAGTTTAATTCAGGATTTTGGGTTAGCAGCAGTAGGTGAGTTGTTGATGTGTATCAGCTGGTTCTTGACCACTCAGCTTCAGTTACAACTCTGGATACCTGTTAGCATTTTAAGTAGTATAAAAGAACAAAACTAGTAGAAGGTAACTCTTACAGCTACTTATGGACTCAGCTTTACAGTTTATATGTTACAGATCTGAATTTCCATAACTTACAGTTCCTACTGCAGAGCTTGGCATTGTGTGCTGTAATTGGTTCTTCAGGTTCATTTTGTGCTTTTACTGAAGTGTCTCTTAAATTAGCCTTAATTATTTGACTTACTTGTAAGAACCTGCTTGGCCAGAGTTAATTAAAAGTTTCAAAACAACATAAATTAATTTTGTGCTTTGTCCAGTTGGTTATTGACCACTGAGCACTGTGCTTGGAGTGCCCTGGCATTGTTGCAGGATCAAACTTGCCTTTCAAGTTTATTTTCATAAATAAAGTGTAAAGCTCAACAGTAGTTGTCTCAAAAGCAGCTCTGAGATAGAAGAGCAGTGTAAATTATGGGATGGAGGGTAGCTTTATTAAAATTCCCCTGGTGAGTAAAGTTCTGCTGGGTACTGCCACACCGTAACTTTGATTATCTTCAGTTGTATCACAGTGCTTTCTCTAGAAAGGAGCTTGCTCATCTTCTGCCAGCTCATTATTTGCATAAACTGATCCATGAATATGAGCTGTTGTGGTCCTTAAATTAAAACCACTCTGCTGCTTTCAGTCTAAACCTTTTGCCATGTTTAATGTCAAATTTGAGATTCCAGAACTTGGAAGCTCTGTGATGTCTGAGCCCCTGGAGCAGGCCCCTACTTTAACAGTTTCTGCCATTATTTCTTTAGGAATGAGTGCTTTCCAAGGCACTTCATGGCAGTACTGACTCCACCCCTCAGCCTTTAAGAACAGGCATGTTTCCTACTGGCTGTACTTGACCTCGCTTATCTTTTAAACCTGTTTGCTTCCCATTCTGTGTGTTCATTTCTCGTGCTGTTCTGCAGTGCAGAGTTCATTCAGAGTAGGGGCTGTGTGTATGTGGGTCGCTGCCTCAGTTTTTCCAGTGGGTGGTTTGCTGTGTTTTGTGCAAGGCAGAATGTGTGGGCTATCAGAGGTGGGAGCTGCTGTGATGCTGAGAGCTCCTGTTAATAACAGCAGCTGCCTAGGAAGGAATAAATGGGGCACTGGTTTCAGCAGCAAGGCTGATTAAAAAGTGTCTGACCCTTCAACTAAACTGCAGCAGCTTTTGATGTAACTTCTGTAAACTGAAGTGCTAAACCACTCAGGAGTTTAAAACAACAAATGAACAACTTTGCTGAGTGAAGTTTTTTTCCTTCCTCTCCTTCCTTTCTCCCTCCCCCACCTGAGAGCAGTACATTCAGTCACATTTGTGGTATGTTTTATACCTTGTTAAATGCCCTTGGTAGGTGCTGTACCCACAAGCCTCCTGGTGGGTATTCCTTGTCCTTGCTGAAACCAGGATGGTTAAAACTGGATGTGTGTATTTATACACATTCATGTGTATGAAGTGCTCAGTCATGCCTGGATGCATGGAGAGACATCTCTGCTGTCCTGAAATTCCCATGTAAATTTCCTGGTCAACATTTGTTTGCCAGTTACGTCATTGAACGACTGGCACTGAGTTGCCAAGGTTTTTGATCTGGCCAACTAAATCCAACCATCAATGCACTCTGGGTAGAGTTAATTAAATACTGAATGTTTCCTGTGTTAAGCATAAAAAAATGCATCTTCTGGTGTGCAAGTTTTTGCTAACTGGGATTTTACTTTCAGAATTTCTTGAGGTTGGCAAAAAGCAGCCTGCTCTCGATGTTCTCTATGATGTTATGAAAAGTAAGAAACACCGAACATGGCAGAAAATCCACGAGCCAATTATGCTGAAGTACCTGGAGCTCTGCGTGGATCTGCGCAAGAGCCACCTGGCAAAAGAAGGATTGTACCAGTACAAGAATATTTGCCAGCAGGTATGGCTTTTGAGTTTTTATTGTGTGTATTTATAGCAAGCGTGGTACCTGTCAGCTGATAGAATCTAAAAGTAACTGATTTGCCCTGAATTAGGATTAATCTGCTTTTTAGATGTTCTTGGGTTTGTAGCAGTTACATTTTAAAAGATATGTTGCCTGTTGTGGGTGGAAACATCTTCCCATTTTTTTGCCTTTGGTGTAGGTTAACATCAAATCCTTGGAGGATGTTGTTCGAGCCTATTTAAAATTAGCTGAAGAAAAAACAGAAGCAGCTAAGGAAGAATCCCAGCAGATGGTACTGGACATAGAAGACTTGGATAACATTCAGACTCCAGAAAGGTGTGCAGCCTGTCTTTAAAATGTAGCAATTCATAGAAAGTATCCCTAATTTCAGTCGCAGAGCTGAGATAGAAATGTGGTAGACTTGAAATGGAATACTAGTGGTGTTCTAGAGATTTTATAGATGGGGATAAAGGCAGGAATTCTACATTGAATAAAAACCTGAGTAAAGAAAGTAAGCAGTAAGAAGTAGAAAATCTAGGTGCAGTGGGAATGGTTCTGGGAGTTGGGTCACCACTTTCCAGTGTCTGCTCAGATCTGCATCTGTAGTGGTTTTGGAGAGTTTATTATGGTAAACTGATCATTACTAGTTGATGTAGAAATGCTGTTAATTATATCAGACCAATGTAATTCTTGTGTGTGATAGCCTTCATTTCTTCTCTCCACATTGTGCACCTACAAACAAAAGGAAGTGTTACTTTATACTTGCTTGGTTAAGTGATGAGATAATAGAAGAAAGAACACGATATGTACAGTCAAGAGAGAATTAATAGGATAGGTAATGGTGATAGAATGGTGATAGAAATTATAAAAAATTGGAAGAAATGACTGAATATTTGTCTTGCATAGGAATAGAGTTGTAGTAGTCAAATAATACTCAAAAACCTGCTCTGTATTACATGTTAACAGCAAAACTCTCTAGTAGAAGTTGGTTGCAAAAAAGAGAAGGTGACAGACGTGTCTTCAATAGGGGGCAGTGTCATTCATGTTATTTCAGTGCCTGAAATTGTTATAGAGGAATCCACTAATAGTTAAACAGTGAAGATTTACTGACCTCTCTTTTCCTTGTTCTCCTTTCTATAACAGAGGACTAGAGAGTGGATCTTTTCAATCACACTTCTCCTCTAAACAAGCACAGTTTCCTTAGTGTTTTTTAGGTCCTGTTTTCTAGACTTCTCATGCTTTTTTGCTGGATTCACCTCTTGATCTGTTAGTGAAAGCACTGGTGATGTGTCGTGTTTAATAGTTTATGTAGTAGCCAAGGATGACAATGAGAGCTGCAAATGGTGTAGTAGAAAAGATACAAGAGTTGAGATTTTATATTAAAAACAGTTCAAAAAGAATTTTCAAAATGAAGGCTTAGGGAAGATGTTTTTTTGTGAGTTAAACATGTTGAATGGATTGTTTAGCAGAAAGGGATCATATGGGACATAGCACTGAATTGGTCTCAGTGTCTTGGGAATGCTTTCCCCTGCCTTATATTCCTGTGGTGAGGGAAGCTCTAAATGCAAGATTATTGTATTACTTCTGATGTATTTAATAATCTTTTTCATGTCAGAATTTGTAAAGGATTTGAAATGCTAGTGTGAGTATTCTGGTTTCTGATGTGTGCAGATCATAACACAGCATTTGTGTCACATGTCAACATGAAGTGAACTCTGGCAGCAGTGCTGGTGACTAAAAGGGAAGTGTCAGCAAGTACTAAAGTGTCTGCATTGGCACTGATACTTGACTCTAACAGAGGTACAGGACACAGCTCCCTGCTAGGAAAGGGAAGGTGAAGGTCCTGGAGTTAGTTTCCTTTGAAGGATACAAGCTTCTGATGTCTTACCTCTGGAGCTTGGACATATCAGTCATATATGCAGTGGCCAAAGTTTGAAACTTAAAACTTTGAAATAATTATCTATGTCCTTTAAAAGAAAAGGGAGCAGTCTGAGAGCAGTCTGAGGGACCAGTTTGAAAATAAGCAATAGACCTTCAGCAGCAATTAGCTGTTCAGATTTTTCCAGACTCATCTTAGAACTTGGTAAGAAAAACTGATGAGAAAGAATTATAGGGAATAAACCATTTCTCTTTTTTCTCTTTCCTTACCCCACTGCCCTGACTGAAGTGTTCTTTTGAGTGCTGTGAGTGGAGAAGACACTCAGGATCGTACTGACCGCCTGCTTTTGACACCCTGGGTTAAATTTCTGTGGGAGTCCTACAGGCAGTGTTTGGATCTTCTCCGAAATAATTCTCGAGTAGAACGCCTGTACCATGACATTGCACAGCAAGGTAGGTGCAAAAGATGGAAACTTGAACTGTAATGATGTGGTGTGTCCCCCTGAAGGGGAGGGGAACATCAAGATTTGTAGATGCATGTGGTCAAAAGGAACAACAAGAATCAGAGGGTCCTTGAAAGCTTACATAGTTTTAGTAGTGAATGGCATGCTTGGCATGAAAATTGGTGTGTTAGTCCCAGTATAACCCACATAAGTGGGTTTTGGGTAAAGGGATAGGGTGGAAGAAGAGAGGGTTGAATTAAAGAGAGGGTTAGAGAGAAAGAATGGGAGGGTAAAAGAGAGAAGTCACCAGTCCTCAGTGTTGATCCAGCTGATGGGGGTGTCCTGGGGTGTACACACACCTGGGCTTGACCTTTTTATAGATGAATTTCTCACTTGTTATGCAAATCCGTTCTCCTGTTCCATCTGTTCTTCTGGACCTTTCTGGAAATGGGTTGGAGGGCTTCCAGGGTTTTGGGTGGCCTTGATCCCCCTCTACAGTCCATCCCCTCTTCTTGACCTCTTTCCTGCACTTGTGTTGTGCTTATCTCTGGAAGCCAGAACAAGGACTGGTGTTTGAGAATTATGGGATTAATGACAGGGTTTTTGTCTGTGTCATGTCCAGTCATTTGAAAGCTTCGTTTGACGTTACCATCTTTAGATGACTTGAGAATTTTTCCCCCACATTTTATAAAATGCCAAAACCTGAATTCATGCCATTCACAGGATTTTGTGTGCTCTTAGTTCAGACTAAAAGCTGGAATCACTACATAAATTAGAACATTTTTAAAGAGACTTAAAGTATTCCCTTTGCTCTTTAATCTTAATTATGTGGAAACATCTTCATCTTTTGAGGTCAAGATGAAAATGCACTGCATTGTCACTTACTCATTATGTGTGACAGATTGTATCATGTTTGAGATGTCTTTTGACTGCAAATGAAGATTTTTTAAGTGTACTGATTTACATACTTGAATCCCATTTAGAAGTACCGTGAAGTCACCATTAGTGAACATTTTCCATTTCCATCATTCCTTTTTTGCAGCTTTCAAGTTCTGCCTGCAGTACACGCGGAAAGCGGAGTTCCGCAAGCTCTGCGATAACCTGCGCATGCACCTGGGGCAGATCCAGCGGCACCACAACCAAAGCACAGCCATCAACCTCAACAACCCTGACAGCCAGTCCATGCACCTGGAGACCAGGCTGGTGCAGCTGGACAGTGCTATCAGCATGGAGCTGTGGCAGGTATGCAGCAGGGCTCCCCATCACGCTTGGTCTGCAGCCTTGCCAGAATTTTCCCCAAGCTGTTCTTGTCTCATGGTACACGCAGCAAGATGAAGAGAGGATAAGAGCTAAAGAATAAAGTCTTAATATCTAGAATACTGAATGCTTAGTCTGGTGTTCCTGCACAGCATTTCAAACCAAACTTTGATGGTAGAACTTTGAGAGATTTTTTGTTTGGCTCCCTACCCACCTTGGTTTCTAGCTTGAAAATTGGAATGAAACAAGTTTTCAAAAATACAAACTTCTAAGCAGATAGTTAAAGTAAGTTTGTCCAAATAATTTATTAAGAAAGAAGTATTTAATTTCATGTAGCTGACAAAACTGAAGATCACAGTTTTCAGTAGTATTAAATATTTTATATTTAATATATATATAGTCTTATATATATATTAATATTAATATATTAATTATAATATATATAGTCTTATATATATTAATATATATATAGTCTTATAACCTATAATAAATTTACATTTTTCCTTTTTTATGATGCTGCAAAAAACTTCCTAACAATGGTGTATTTGGTTGTTTTGGGATTTTTTAGGAAGCTTTCAAAGCAGTGGAAGATATTCATGGACTATTTGCATTGTCTAAGAAGCCACCCAAACCACAGCTGATGGCAAATTACTACCACAAAGTTTCAACTGTCTTCTGGAAATCAGGAAATGCTCTTTTTCACGCATCCACCCTTCACCGCCTTTATCACTTATCAAGAGAAATGCGAAAGAATCTCACACAAGAGGAGATGCAGAGGTGGGGAAAGATACTTGCTGTGATCTTAGAATCTACTTTTAACCCCCTAGGTTCAAAAATAAACTAAATTGTACCCCAAAAGAAGCAGATGACGTGTATGGCTATGAGCAGCTCTGCCTAAATTGGCCAGTACTAATTGCCTCAAAAGAAAGCTAGAGCAAGGAGGATGTTTTACAAAGCTGCAGTGTAAGTATTTCAAACATTAGCATCACCTCAGTTAAGCTTCCTTCTCTTTACTGAGAAGATATGCAAGTCAATAAATATCTGGGGGTTTGTTTTCTTTTTCTCTTTTGAGTGGTGGTGTTTTCCTCACAAGATTTCACTGTTTCCTCTCATGCTATAGTTGGTGTCTCCTCTGTTATTTCTGGTGTTTTTACACAGTTTTGCATCATGGATGCTCCCCATTCCTCTCTTGACCTGGTACATACATGAACAGGAATTCCTAAGTGTTCTCTTGCACTTCTGCTCTTTCACCAGGATGTCCACTCGAGTCCTTCTGGCAACGCTGTCCATTCCAATAACTCCAGAGAGAACTGACATTGCTCGTCTCCTGGACATGGATGGAATCATCGTGGAGAAGCAGCGGCGCCTGGCCACCCTGCTGGGGCTGCAGGCGCCCCCTACCCGGGCCAGCCTCATCAACGACATGGTGGGCACTAGGGCTCAGCTCAGCAGCTCTTTAGTGCTGAGTCCTGCTCCTTCTAGAGCACTCTGCTTAGCTGTGGGACAGCAATTTTATAGCTAAAACAGCTGTGTGGGTAATTGGAACTTAATTGCAGATTCACAAGGAGTGTTTGGAAATGGCAGTGGTAATGAACACTTGTGTGCAATTCAGTGGAGTCTTTAAATAGTGATTAGAAACACTGAGGGGTCTGAAACATGTTGTGATCTAGAACTTTGGGGTTTTTTTCCAACTCTGAAGTGTGTAATTAACTGAACCAAGTGCTTATTTTTCTGTTTTAAATGTATTTTGGATAAGCGCAGGCCAGATGTCAAATGTTGGATCTAAGTGATTATGAAAACTTCATTGTGTTTAATTTGAAGGGGTGTTAGATTTATCTTTCTTCAGACCTCCCCCAATGCTCATAAACAAATTAGACTTTAAGTAATGGCTATTTTCAGAGAATGTTTGGATTTCTTGCAGTCATTTGCACTCATATCTAAAATTTAGGTTCAAAGCTCATTTTACAATTTGAATTTATTCCTCTTGCAGCACCTCTCCAGTCTGCCTCAAACCCACAATTTAAGGCTTCAGAAATTTAATAATGAACAGAGATGTATGGTTTTAGTTTGGATGTGGGCCTGTTTTTGTGTAGTAGGCTTGTGTCTTAGAAATGGCTGAGGATGGCACTCTAGTCTGTTTAGATTGCTTGTTTTTTGTCTACTTTCCCATTTTTAACTACATTTAATTGATGTAGTGTAGAATTACTGTCACTGCAGTTAAGAATGTAATGAAAAATACCTAGTTTCCTGTTTTAAAAACCACATCTGTTTCCTGTTTAACTTGTTAAATATGAAATTCTTAAAGCATTAACTATTGGTTAATACTGTATTTATGTTGGGATCTTTGGATTTTTTTTGTTGACTGTAGGTCAGGTTCAATGTAGTGCAATATGTTGTCCCAGAAGTGAAAGAACTTTACAATTGGCTTGAAGTAGACTTTCACCCCCTCAAGTTGAGTGCCCGTGTCAGCAAGGTAAGGTTTTTGTAGCTCTGTGTGTGTAGTAATTGGTCTTGACTAATAGTCTGTTATTTCAGTATTGATTTGTGGTAAATATCAACCACCTTTTTCTATTGCCTGGTTTTTCAGTAGTAGCCTTGATTTGGTGAAGTTCCATTACCATGACATGTGCACGGCATGTGCACAGGTTACTGAAATAGAATGAAAATTCCCTCAGATCTTTTGGGTGCTATTCACAGGGCTCCATGAAGGTGCAGAGTTTTGGGAATGTGTCAGAAGGTTTTGTTGGTGGAGATGATACTGAGTTAATTTTGTTTAAAGGTTCAAAATAAGAACACTGTGTGCACACGTGGGCATATGCTGGCAAGTGGGTTGTGTGCTAAGTGGAAAGATGAACCAATGACTGGTTTTACTATTAAAAGGTAGAGTGTTGGGAGTTAGAATAATGTGAGAGCTGTTGATTAGATTAGTGTAAATTCTGCAGTTGATGTAGCACATCATGTTCTTTTTCTTTGATAGTGGGAACAAAGATATTTGAGGTGCTAAAAAGAACTTGAAGGTAAATTAGCAGTGTGGTAAATGTTGCCAGTACTGTCAGTCGCCTTCATACAAAAACTGTCAGCTCTCCTTTGTAACTGTAAGTGTTCTGATCAAAGGATGCCCTTCAGTAAAACAGTATCTGGACAGAAGTGCTCTTGTTTTAAGAGTGTAAACCAGAAATGTTACTTTAATGGTGAAGTTTGTACAGGTCAATGCAGATAGAGTAACTTTTCAGACTTTTGATAGGTTCTGAACTGGGTGAAGGACCAAGCTGAGAAGGAACCTGAGCTGCAGCTGTACATTCCTCACCTGCAAAACAACACCATCCTTCGCCTTCTGCAGCAGGTATGAGTAAAGATAGTGTATGTTCCTAATATACATAAGCTAGATAGAATATGCTTTGGAGGAAGATTAAGTTGAAAACTTTAATGCTGAAATAATTTTTCTTTCTATCAAATAGAAGACTGATTTTCAAATACATTTTTCTAATATATAACCCATATCTTCAGTTGGTGCATAATTTAAATACAACAATAGTAGATATACTTGATAGTGGGGTACAGTGGTGTAGTTTCTTCTCTAGACTTTCATCATTACTTCTCTTTGGAGTAAGGTCAGGGAGGGAAGTTTTTCACTTTGATTTTTAGTTTCTTTTTTTTTTTTAAATTGTATTTGTATCTAAGTTTTTTTTTATAAAATGCACATTTCATTGACCTGCTTTCATTGCCAGTGATGAGCAGTGTTATTTCTGGTGTGCTAAAGAAATAGTTGAAGGCTAATTAGCAGCATAGCTGGATGTAGTTACTGCTGCCAGTCTCCTTCATACAAAGCAGCCATTCAGGAATGGGGTTTAATCTGAATACAGTACAGAAATAGAATCCTCAAACAGTATTTGCAACTGCATTCTTATGTATACGTTCATTTATTGACAATTAAGCGAGTTAACTTTAAGGCCTCTACAACAACTTCTACTTCTGATTTCTTTTTATTGAGGAAAAATACTTGATGTTTCTGTTCACATTCAGGTGGCCCAGATTTATCAAAGCATTGAGTTTGCTCGTCTGTGCACCCTGGTTCCCTTTGTGGATGCTTTCCAGCTGGAGCGTTGTATCGTGGATGCAGCCAGGCATTGTGACCTACAGGTGAGGGCTGTACAAAGACTGTGTCAGTCATGTCTGGGGTCATGTGTATTGCATATGATAAAAAGGAACTGCTTGACAGTGTGGAGGAAGAGACAAGAGTGATTTGTCTTTCAGTGCTCATTTCCTTGAGTCATTGAAAGTTCAGTCTCTTCCAGTGGTTCTGGTTTTGTTCTTGTTTGGGGTTTTTTTTTTCTAAACCATAGAAATATACCTTCATTGACAGTGCTATTTTTCTCCTACTAATTTTTTTTAAGTTATTTCTGCTTAGAGCCTCTCTTGACTCACAGTGGTCATAGGCAGAGCAACAGAGAAATTGTTCAATAAAAAATCCAATCCTTTTTCTTCCTTTTTTTTCTGTTTTTACAAAGGTTCGCCTTGATCACACAACCCGGACACTGAGTTTTGGTTCAGATTTGAATTACTGTACTAGAGAGGATGCTCCCCTGGGCCCTCAGCTACAGAGCATGCCTTCTGAGCAGATCAGAAACCAGCTGACTGCCATGTCCTCAGCTCTGGCTAAGGCTCTTGCAGTCATTAAGCCTCCTCACTTAATGGTAAGTCGTTTAAAGTCTTAGGAGAATGTTGACAAAGCTTATATTTTAATGAATGTGTTTTCTCAGATTAGACATTTTACTTTCCTTTTTTTCAGCTTAGTGGTAATCAGTTTTTTGTGCTTTTAAAGAAGTCATTCTTAAAAGCACTCAGCTAGTTAGTTTCTGGTCATAACCAAAATATGACAATATGTACACAAGAGGCCTGAATTTAAAGTTTCCAGTCTTGCAAATAATGGGTCTAGGATATAACAAATAATAACTGTCCCATATGTGAGCCTACAGAACTAGGATTTGTTTAAAGTTTTGTATGCATTTTTGAAAATCCAAGAGCCTGCTTCATTTATTCTTCCTGGAGAAACTGCTGTTTTGAAAAACCTGGAATGCAGCTTTATAGAACAAAAACATCCCACAGCTTAAGACCTGACCTGTCTTTGTCACTTCTTTTCCTCCTCCCTGGGGCTCTTGGCTTCAAGGTCAGACTCATATTTCAGGTTTTCCAGAGCTCTGTAACAACGAGGTGTAAATCAGTCTCAAATTTCCAGCATGCTTTCTTCATGGCAAATTAAACCTTCACTTCTTTCACTAGAACACTGATAATTTTTTCATTGGTTTCAGGTTTATGAAAGATTTCATAGCTGACACTTTAGATATTTGTTGCATAGGCAAAAAAGGCTGATAGCAACATGTCTATGTTAGATTCTCTACAGATTGAAATACTAAATAATATTCTTAAAATCTAAATGTAGAACATAGAACTGCATCACGGCTCCCAATGCTCACTTTGTTTTATGTTAGCTTGACCATACATTAGTGTTTAAGATAAAAATATTTTTATATAGGTGTTCCCTTAAAAATATTTGATTTGTGATGAGTATTAGATTGTTATTTTGAAAGAAAAAACATGTTTTAACTATACATCCATTGATAGAAATGGCAGTCAGTCTTGCACTTGACATCTTAGTACAGTTAGTAGCTGAATAAGACATAAATCCTCCTCATTTAACCCATTAGTGGTCATTACACTTGTATAATTGGAGAACAGTATCAAGGTTGATATCAATCTGTGTGGTTAGAGAAGCTGCAGAACAAGTTGATATCCTTTTTTCCTTCACTAGTCAGGTCAAAACCTTCCATTTTTGTCAGTTGCTTAAAAGCTTTTAATTTGTCGTGTTTCTAATAATTCACAAAACCATTAAATTTGTCTAAAGCTTTTTACTTTGGTGTTTCTGGCCCCTCCATTTAGCTTTCAATGCATTCAGATCTGCAGCAAAGTATGGATGTTTCAGTGTTTTTGCTGAGTGCCCTAGAAGTGACAGGTTACTAAAAATATCCCTGTGGGTGCTCACATTTCAGGAGTAGCACAGCTGGGGGAGTGTGGGAGCTGATTTGGGCTGCAGTGTTTGGCTGGACTCATGGAAATGGGCAGCTCCCTGAGCAGGCACACTGACACCTCCTTGTGTGTACAGCATGAATGTCCACAAAGAACTGTGGGGCTGCTCTGGGCAATGCTGGGGGTGGGAAGGCTGCTTAAAGAGCAGTCTGTGTTCTAGTGTCTAGAATCCTAGTGTTTTTTGTAAGGTAATGAAAATGCTTTTAAATACAATGTTTAAGTTGTCGACTTACTTTTTTATCATCTCACAAATAGTGTTATGTGTTAATTAGGATACATTTTTCTTCTGTTGGTGTGTTTGGAAAATAACAAAATTTAAAAGAACAGCTTTGTGGTGATATGCTTGTAAACACATACAGAGACAAACAAGATTGGCCCACGCATGCATTCCAGTCAGAGATTTCAATATCAATAACATCTGGGTGTACAATATTTTTGGACAGGAAAAGTAAAACTGTCGTACCCAAGCTATGTTGCAGAATATTGTGTTTTACAGACAACTTTCTCCATATGCACTTGATTCTGGGCAGTTGGCACTGCCTTGGATGCCTCTTGGATGAGTGGTTAGATTTACCACTACAGCTGTACTTCCATTCAGTTGGCAAGTTGGGAGGATAGAATTAATTAACTTTGCATTTTTCCTTGAGAAGCACTTGTTTTGCTTACTGCCTTTTTAAAGAGGGATTGTTTACATCCTTGTCTTATTCTCAATTTCAATCCAGCAAGAGAAGGAAGAACAGCATCAGCTGGCAGTCACTGCCTTCCTGAAAAATTCCAGGAAGGAGCACCAGCGTATCCTTGCACGCCGTCAGACCATAGAGGAGAGAAAGGAGCGCCTGGAAAGTTTGAACATCCAGCGAGAAAAGGAGGAGCTGGAGCAAAGGGAAGCAGAACTGCAGAAAGTGAGGAAAGCTGAGGAGGAGAGGCTGCGCCAGGAGGCAAAGGAGAGGGAGAAGGAGAGGATCCTGCAGGAGCATGAGCAGATCAAAAAGAAAACTGTTCGGGAGCGCTTGGAGCAGATCAAGAAGACTGAACTGGGAGCCAAAGCATTTAAAGATATTGATATTGAGGTAGGGGATTTATTGTTGCAGTGGGGAGTTATTTTGTTATTTCAGTGTTACATTGCTGGGCTGCCTGAGTTTCATAGGTTTGTACTGCAACTGGTCTTGTAGTCTCTCTTAAAAATGAGGCAATTAACTTTAGTTCTGGGTTTGGATGGGACCTTTTTTACTTGGGGGAATAAAGACTACCTTTTGTGGGAGTTTTGTCTCCTTTTTGTATTGATAACTTTACTTGGTTGTAGGATCTTGAAGAATTGGATCCTGACTTTATTATGGCTAAACAAGTGGAACAACTGGAAAAAGAAAAGAAGGAACTTCAGGAACGACTGAAAAATCAGGAGAAAAAGGTACAAAGTAGGAAGGGTAAAAATGTCCATAAAATTTTTTAGTGAATGTGATCTGTGTTGATACATATATGTGCATACACACACACACATATATATATATATAATAGTGGTGTTGGAAATGTTTGAAACTAAAGAAAGGTAAATGTATTATATACCAATTGGGTCTCTGATTTCAGTGCAAAATTTAATGTTCTGATTAATGGAGTTAATTTGAACAAGGACCCTTAAGCTGGATGTGAACTGAGTCTTAGCTGGGGAGACTTGTAATTAAAAAATGTTCAGAACAGATTAAATGTTCAGAGGAGAGGCCGTGACGGAGAAGCAAAATGAATTAACGGTGTTAGTCCTCACTGAAAGAAACTCCACTGCTAGAGCCCTCCTAGATGATAGAAAAGGATCTGTCTGAAACGTGGGTAGCTATAAAAGTGTGAGAAATGTGTAGTAATAAATAGAAACAGATGACGTGGGCAAGGTGAAACTCAGCCAGGGCTTCCTGCTCTATTCAGGAATGAAACAGGGGTTCTGTGGTACAGTTGATGACTTGGGTCACTTAAAATTGGTTTGAAGAAAAATGGCTAGTAGGAAGTGGAAGGTTAGTTAAAAAGGTTCTAGTGAGGACCTTTGACACTGCAGGTCTGTAAAGCTGTTCCTTGCACTGGACAGAAGAGCAGAAAATACATTACCAGTGGAATTAGTGGTCACCTGAGTGAATACGATCTACCTGAGAAAGTCAGCACAGCTTCTGTAAAAGGAATGTTAGCAAGGGCTTCCTCTTACAGTTCTCTGAAGCTGTCAAAGCAAATATATGACTAAGGCTGATCTGATGGGTGCAACTAAGTTGGATTTCAAAAAAAAACTTATTCCAAAGCTCTTCACAAAAAAACCCAACTTAGTAGCGTGACAAAAGGAAGTCTTTGAATTATATTCTGGTTAGATAGATTTAAAACTTTATATAGGGAAAACTGGGGAAAGAATTCCTCAGTCTTTGGCTTTCCATTCTTTGCTAGCAGTGAGAACTTGGTTCTTCTGCATTTTGAGCAGCGTCTGCAGTTCTGGTCTCTTTATGTCTAAAAGGATGTGGCTGAACTGAAAGTCTGACAAGAGGCCAACAAGAATTATCAATGATGCAAATTGACTTCTGTGAGGGAATTGTCTTTGTAAAATAGTACCCCTCTGTCTGACAGATTTCTAGAGAGAGGTTGTGGTGCCAGTCTGTAAGAGTGTACCTGTTGTAAGAGCTGCTGGTGGGAGCAATTGTTCCTGCACTGCCTGCAAGGGGTAGTGGAGTGAGAAGCATCAAATGAAGCCAGCAGGAGCAGTGTTCAGAGCTGTTTGTAGGTAGAAGTTTGATCTTCATGCTGTGAGCCACAGACATGCGGGAGTTCTTTCCAAAGTCCATTGTTGTATATGAAAAGCTTTGAGCTCAGGACAAGAGAGGAAATTCACTGTTTAAAATATAAAAATACTTTCAACACAGAAAATGCTGGGAGCTGAAAATGGATGATGCTGAGAGAGAATTATGATGTGCCTGTCTCCATTCCTGCATCCTTGCCTGGGAGTACACTTTGTTAGTTGCCAGTGGTAGAGGGAGGTTCTTGGTTAGGCTGACCTTAGATGGTCCAGTGTGGTTGTTGTTTTTTTGCCATAATATATCAGCTGTATTGGAGAAGTCTCCAGAAATCAGGCGTTTATGTATGCACTGTGTCACACTAAAGATGTGTTACCCTTACTCAGATTGACTACTTTGAAAGAGCGAAGCGCTTGGAAGAAATTCCTTTAATAAAGACTGCCTATGAGGAACAGAGAGTGCATGATATGGAGCTGTGGGAGCAACAGGAAGAAGAAAGGGTAAGAATTTTTTGTTCAGTTGATAAAGTGCATTAGCAATGCATGAAAAATACTGGGGTTTGCACTGTTTTCTTTTTCCAAAAAAGAAAGAAAGATGAAAATCTTTACACAAATTCACAAAATTGTTAGCTTTGTGCTTTCACTGTTTTAGTGGACAGTAATTTCTTCTGTCTTTGCTTTGAAAGGGGAAGAGAAAAATTTCACTTTCTAGTGGCTGGGGTAGTTTGAATCCAAATGTATAGTGAAGTTATACTTTGTATATTTTCTGTTTTCAGATCACCACCCTGCAGCTGGAGCGTGAGAAAGCCCTTGAGCACAAGAGCAGACTTTCCAGGATGTTGGAGGATAGAGATTTATTTGAAGCCAGGCTCAAGGCATCACGACGAACAGTGTATGAGGTACCTGAGATGTGGCATTGCTAACAAAGTGCACCCTTAAAGTGGAGAACTAAAACTGATTCTTCATCAAAGTAGAAACAAATTAGTATTTAAAATGGTTCAGAACTGTGGAATTGCTTATTTTCTGCTTTGACTTTTAAATTAAATTTCTTGCACCTGTTCCTAGGTAGTATCACTTAAAATTTTTGACAGTTTCTGGAATAGCTAATATGGAAAATAAAAGAGGGGCTAAATTGTTTATTTCATTACAGGTGTTAGTAAGGGATCACTGGGTGTCATATAGGCAGGCAGCTGTATCTGCCTGTTTAGGGCTTTGAGTATTTGGGTATGTTGCAGTAAAATCTGGCTTTACCCAAAGAAAAGCAGAAGAGGTGTTATGTTGATATAAATTAGTAACTGCGTATTATTCTTTGCAATAATATTTGGGTAATACGTTTTAGGTATAGATAAATTATTATTTAGGCAATTTCTTTCTGAAAAAGCAGATAAAGGACTAATACTGTACATGATGATTTGATTGTTTCTTTCTTCTACACTGGACTATATTCTTTTATACAAAATACAGAAGAGTTTGGCTTGCCAAACAGGTCATTTTTCAGTGGAACAAAATTAACGTTGCAGTTGTTTTGAGTTTCTATGTAGCTTTATTTAACAATTGTGTAACTGCCTGGCTGTCAGACATTAGAGTGTGGTGTTCTGAGGTGTCTTGTTGGTATTTCAGGATAAACTCAAGCAGTTCCAGGAGCGGTTGGCAGAGGAGCGGCGGAACCGTCTAGAGGAACGCAAGAAGCAGCGCAAAGAGGAGAGACGGATCACTTACTACAGGGAGAAGGAGGAGGAGGAGCAAAGGCTACGGGAGGAGCAGCTGCTTAAAGGTGGGATTGAGAATCCTTCATCCTTTGCATCCTTGAGCCTTCCCATTTTGTAACACAGCTAGTGTCTGGCTTTCCTGTTTCATGAGTTTGGAGGAAGTCTTTTCAAATTCCAGTTGTTGCACCTTCCTTGCTTACCTGTGCAGCACAGAAGGAAGATAAAGCTTTTTAGATCCTAGACATGAGTGAAGGAGGAGATAAAGTAAGGGAGGCTAATGAAAAAATGAGTCTTTGATTTTAGCCTATAGTTGGAGTTCTGGTGACTTGTTTGTGCACATCTTAAAGAACATTGGTATCAGATCAAGAACTCCAAAATTGTAAATGACTCGCACACCTTTCCTTGTGAATTGTTGTGTCAGATAGCCCTAATAGCCTGTTTCAGGGCTTTAAAGGAGAAGAGGTGATTGGCAAACTGCAGGATGAATTTCTGCCCTATTTGTCAATTGGAGGTTGAAGATTTTATGTATCAGAGTTCATCACAATGCAGTATTTAAAAAAAAAAAAAAACAAAAAACCAGAAGCAGCCATGAATATCAAATTTCTGACACTGTTAGCTGATTTTTTTGTTTGATGTTTTCTAAGGAAAGGATCCTCTACCATGTTTGAGGTAGTTGCTGATATTTTAGTTGCTACAGTTGTGGTATGTACATTGAATTACCATACAGGTATTGTAACATCTTCTTTCTGCTAGTTGTTCCAGATGTCTCATTAATGGATGTATCTTTTCCTACTGCTTTTGAGTTAGGCAACTTGCAGAAAACAGGCTCTGTGGTTAGCTAAACACATCATACAAAATGCTTGTATTTTTAAGTGCTTATTTTTTATAGAGTCCAAGGGGAGAGACTGTGTTGTGGAACCCTTCTGTAGATGCAGCAAGGTAATGGAATTTGTGTTGATAACAATTTCTCTGTGTGTTTGCACCTGTGCAGAGCGTGAGGAGAAGGAGCGCATCGAGCGCGAGAAGCGCGAGCAGGAGCAGCGGGAGTACCAGGAGAGGGTCAAGAAACTGGAGGAGCTGGAGAAGAAAAAACGGCAGAGAGAAATGGAGATAGAGGAAAGAGAGCGCCGCCGAGAGGAAGAGAGGAGAGGGCTGGATGACCCATTTTCAAGGAAGGTGGGTAATCCCTGCAGGTTTGTTTCTTTCTGACTGCTCCTTCTTCAGTAGTTTATTTGAAATAAGGTGTTAGCATTGCAAAGTCATAGGTGAGTTTATTTATTTATTTCTTAAGTTATAATGTGAGTGGCTAAATGAATAATTAAATTACTGTCGCTTAGTTTCAGCTCACCATCAGGATCTGGAATCTCTAATTTAGCAATAAAGTAAAGAAATTACTTGGAAGCTAAGATATCCAAGCTGTTTAAAAACTAAATTAATAAAGACTAAAATGAATATTGGACAAAGTTTTCTTTAATACAAAAAGAAGGAAAACTATTGGAAGCAAGTGCAGTGACTCATGCAAAAGTCAGAAATTCAAGTGGATATTGAAGGAAAATTCCCCCCAGATTAAACATAAAAGCACAGTTTTGTATTTTATAAGAAATATGCAATAACATAAAACCAAGATATGTGTGCAACTTTCTCTTTACAAATATAACTTGGGTTGGGAGAACTTGTGACCCCAACCCAACAGGAAATTAAACAACAAAAGTTACTTGGAAATGTTTAATGGTTTAAAAGAATGTAATTAAATACCATAAGCCTTCTACACTCCCACTTTTTCAGAACTTACCTTTCAATAGAACTAGTTTTAAATTTCATCTCCCACAGCCTTTCTCTTTGTTTAATACATATTTCATTGAGGAACACTATGAAGATAAGTTATCAGCTTATATAAATTGTTTTGACAGTCTGTCAAGTAAATAATCATGATGGGTATTTTTCACATAAGAGGTCTCCTATCTGTGGGCACTTGATTATATGGAAAAGCTGGCCCAGGTTGTGGGAGAGATACCTGTACCACTCCAGAAATTCCATTTGCAGTTTTGGGATTCTTTGCTCACCGTTGTTATTTGGGGTCATTTCAAAAGCATTTAAGGAGACAAAGTAGTGGATATACAAGATCATGTTTAAGCCATATTGATGAATAAAAGCACTTTTCAAAGAGGGGTTTAAAACTGGAATACCCTTCTTATAAAGAGGTTGTGTGATTATGTGAAATCAGGTATTTTGGATGGTTTAGCTAAGTAGTTTTGTGTGGTGGAATTAAGGCGTAAAAATCCATTTAAATAGTTTGTCTGGCAATGGAGAGAGACATTTTAACTTTATTTAAAAAAATACAGATTGATTATTGCTCTGCCCTGCAACCTGTGTGAATCACCAATACCTCACCTCTTCTGTGCACTGAGGAATTGGGAGCAAAATTGTTCTTGCCACAGAGAGCTTTCAGTGTATTCAGTTACATTTCCTGATGAGATCAGAAAGCACAAAAGCAAATAATTACTTAAGTTCATTCCTGTTTTATAAAGGCCCAGGAAAAGTGAAACTGTTAGAACATCTCTTTTGTGTCAACAGGTAGTGGCTGTGGATGACTGTAGCTGTTCAATTATTCATACACTTCTCATAAACTTTTTAGTGTATTTTCATATATCCTACCCTGCTGGTAAAGTGTGTGGCACAAGGGGAACAATGTTTTTGTTTGAACTGCAGCAGAAACAATAAAGTCAGTTAAAACCATACTTTAGTTACTCAAACTCTTGACAGTTCTGCGTTCTGCAGTGTGACAAGTGAGTTTTTAATGACATAACATGCTTGAGAGTGAATTATATGTTGAAAATCTTTGTTTTAAACATTCAAAGAGAATGTTCCTAATTTCTCTTGGCATGCAGGAATCTCGTTGGGGTGACAGGGAGTCAGAAAGCTCCTGGAGAAGAGGAGGGGAGCCGGAATCTGAATGGCGTCGAGCACCAGTGGAGAGGTAATCAGGGCTTACCAAGCCCCAGTTACATTGGATCAATATAGGCTCCCATTTTGGTGCTAAAGCTGCACTAACTGAGTAGCATCTCATGCCTCTACATCTCTGAAAGTTACCTTCTGTTAAAAAGTTGCTTTGTAAGGCTCTCAGAATGAGAGAGAGGTTTTATCTTGGAACCACGCTCAGATAACATTCCTGTTTTATTTGGCTTAGATATGTGAAGGCCAGCAGACACCTTCTGTGTGTGATAAACAATATGCTTCCTTGGATTCCTTTTTAAATTAACAACTTCTCTCCCACTCAAACATTGGTGTCAGTTCTGTAAATACAGAATGGAGAAGGATGACAAGCAAGTACAGTGTTCCTGTACAGAGATTTTCCAATTAGAAAACTGATAGTAACTGTGAAGTCCCAGAGTAAGCCACAGAGCAGAAAACACATGCCAGAAATTAAACTAAGTTCTGAAGAACTGTATTGAACTGGGAGGGATAGATTTCTGAAGGAAGAATATTATGAATTGTAGTTTGAACTTTGAAAATATAAAAATATCCACACTTGTTTACATTTATTTTGGATATGTTCACTAATAATGAAAACTGTTTATACAGTTGTAGAAAACAAAATTTTTTAACATTTGTCTGTTTTTCTGCTTCACATCAGGATGAACTGTAGCTAAAAATATTTCTGATGGTGCACATCTAGTTGTTCTTAAAAGCCTGTGCTGATGGAGATAACACTGCTGATTCCAGTTGGCAGTATGTTTTATTGCTTAATTAGCCTTGTAGGTAGATAGATTTTTGTAAATGTCTAACCCTAATTTCCAATACAGCCATTTAAATCCATTACTGCTTGCTCTGACTCCATTGGAAGCAAGTTTATTGACTCTTTCTCTCTCTAGTTATTTCTTACAATGTTTTAGAAGGGCATGATCTCTATAAACAAAATAGAATTCCATCTTTCCTTAAAAGCTGTCTTGCCATTCTTGGTAGTGATCCACTTTGTCATGAACTGCAGAATCTAACAATTGGATGAAACTGTTTTATGAAGCCTTTCAGTACAAATATATTGCATAAGCTGTGGTGCCCCATCCCTGGAAATGTTCCAGGCCAGGTTGGACAGGACTTGGAGCAACCTGGGATAGTGGAAGGTGTCCCTGCACATGGCAGGGTGTGAAATGAGATGATCTTCAAGGTCTCTTCCAACCTAAACCATTCTGTGATTTTGTGAAGTGTTTAATTTTATTTGTATGCTTCAATGGATTTGGTTTTTTCCACACAGAGTGATGCAAGCTTGTCTTAGTCATTTCTCATTCAACTTTCCTAGAGATGGATTAGAGTAGAGGTAGTTTAAAAGTAATAATTTAAAATTAGATTTAAAAATCCTAGACCCTGAGACAGTATCTGAATGAATTAAATACTTGTTCATCTGATAAACATTATAACCATTCTTCTACATGTCTTTTATGGTAAAATAATCAGTTTTTTCAAAGGGGAAGATTATCCAATTTGAATCTAAATGGAAATTAACAATCTCCATGTCTTGGTTTTTACCTCACAGATCAATGATAATTGCATTCTCCATTATTCTTCCAAACCCAGGAAATGCACTGTTTGCAATTCCTCAAAATTCTCAAGACTCTTGAGCTGTCACAAACTGTTGTCTCTCTGTTCTCACCTCTTCAAGTCCTACATCTGCTGTTTTGTAGCAAGTCATTGCTAGTTTTTGTTTACATTTTAGTAGCATAGTGGATTTCTAAACCTTGGGATGTTCTTTCTGTTGTGTTTTGGTTTGGGTTTTATTTTTTTTTAATCCATGAGGTTTAACCCCAGTGCAGCTTCTCTGCCAAGAAGCAGGTACCAGTACATTTTGTGATGTTCTATTTCTTGTTTCTTTTTTTTTTTTTTCTTCTATTGCTGAGGAATGTTAGTTTCCTGAAATAAATTAATGTGGTGACAAAAACAGGGTTTATGGTCTAAATGTATGTTTAAAATCTTGTAGACAGTAGACTTAATGGTATGTAGGGTTGGCATGTGCTTGGAGAGAGGGATACTTAATTGATGGTTGTGGGGTTATTTAGTATTGATTCTTTCAGACTTGGGTCAATTTTGCCAAATTAGGCTTGGTGTAGAAGCCAGCCCTCTTCTCTGTGGTGTTGCAGCAGATAACCAACAGGGGACTGTCCAAACTGTAGCTTGAAAGGAGATGATGAACTGCTGAGTCTTCACTGAAGCTGTAGGGACAGTGACCTACTGCTTTCCCATAGCAATGGAGGGCGTTAAAAGGTGCATTTTGAAACTGCACACTTTGTGTCTGGAGCCACTCACCAAGAGGGTGCAGTCAGAAATGGCCCTGAGGGTTTTGATGCTGTTGATGTAAAGCTTTCCTGGATGTCACCTTCCACTTTTCAGTCGTTCCCTGTGGTTTTGCAGAGACTGGCGTCGAGGAGATCCACGAGACGATGACCGACCGTTCCGCCGCGGGGACGATCTGCCCCGGCGAGGGGACGATCTGCCCAGGCGTGCTCCTGCAGATGACAAGGAGCGTCCTCCAGAATCAGCAGAGGACAGGCCACCTAGACGGGAAGGGGACGAGGACAGGCCCCCGAGGCGAGAAGGGGATGAGGACAGGCCCCCCAGACGTGGCTTGGACGAGGACAGGCCGCCCCGGCGTGGTTTGGATGATGACAGAGGAAGCTGGCGAGCTGCAGATGACGACAGGGGTCCCAGACGTGTCCTGGATGATGACAGGCCCCCCAGACGTGTCCTGGATGATGACAGGCCCCCCAGACGTGTCCTGGATGATGACAGGCCCCCCAGACGTGTCCTGGATGATGACAGACCACCCAGACGCGCCCTGGATGACGACAGGCCTCCCCGGCGCGGCTTGGACGATGACAGAGGCAGCTGGCGCGCGGCAGATGACGACAGAGGGCCCCGGCGCGGGCTGGATGACGAGCGGCCGCCCCGGCGGGCCCTGGATGAGGACAGGCCCCCCAGGCGTGCCCTGGATGATGACAGGGGCAGCTGGCGGGCTGCAGATGATGACAGGGGGCCCCGGCGCGGGCTGGATGATGACAGAGGGCCCCGGCGCGGGCTGGATGACGACAGGATGGCCCGGCGGGATGAGGACAGGGGACCCTGGCGCAACGCGGACGATGACAGGCTCTCCAGGAGAGACGATGACAGGGGCCCGTGGCGCGGCGGTGAGGACTCCAGGCCAGGTCCCTGGAGACCGTTTGGTAAACCAGGTAAAACATAGAAACAAACAATAATCCTCCCTCCATTGTCCTCATAGATAGGGGGTGTAACATACTTGATACCAGAGGTGGGAGAATCGGCTCTGAAAACATCTAGATTAATTTGTCTTATGTGGACAGTCCTGTGATGGTGTTCACAGGGGTCTGAGGATGAGGGAAGAGACGAGGATCTGACTCCATGTTTCAGAAGGCTTGATTTATTATTTTATGATATGTGTTATATTAAAACTATACTAAAAGAATAGAAGAAAGGATTTCATCAGAAGGCTAGCTAAGAATAGAAAAAGAAAGAATGATAACAAAAGCTTGTGTCTCAGAGAGTCTGAGCCAGCTGACTGTGATTGGCCATTAATTAGAAACAAGCACATGAGCCCAATCCCAGATGCCCCTGTTGCAT
Organism: Agelaius tricolor; assembly: GCF_023055355.1. NCBI lineage: Eukaryota > Metazoa > Chordata > Aves > Passeriformes > Icteridae > Agelaius > Agelaius tricolor. Next base: position 8,828,015 of record NW_027269282.1, on the reverse strand, counting down.
TCCACAGCAGCAGATAACCATTGGTTACATTTTGTTCCTGAGGCCTCTCAGCTTCTCAGGAGAAAAAATCCTAAGGAAGGGATTTTTCAGAAAATATCATGGCTACACACTCCTCCACTTAGCATAATTAAACCTTTTCATTTGGTTGAATTAAAAAAAATTTGCTTGTCTGGAAGATACGGATGGTCACACACTTAACACTGGTCACCTCCCTGTGTGCAAAAGCAAAATATGCAATTGAATGCTCTGCTGGTAGCATTCTCACTAGATTAGCACACCTTGGACTCTTTCCCTACCACTTCCATGTGTCTAAAGTTTATCTCCTTCTAAAGGAAGATTTTGATACTTTTTTCAAGTGGGTGTGGTTTTGAAAAGCACTTCCTGTGTGTACAGAGATAAAGTTTTTAACATTCCCTTTTTGTTTTTATCCCTTACTGAGAGTCCTGTTTAGAGCAGAGCTTGGATTAGATGACCTTCTGAGGTCCCTTAAAATCTGAATTACCCTGTTCTTGTATTGTTTATTTCTATTTTAAGTGTCATTGGTGGTGTCTAGAGCTGTTTCTGATTCTTTTCAGAACTGTTGATGACATTTGAATGTTAGATATTATTTTGATTTCCTGGTTCTTTTCACTTAGGTATTGGCAGGCACCATGTCAGCTTTCATAGACACTAATTAAATAATCCAAACATTTAGAAAACTTACTATAAATATCAAAACTTGCATTCCAGTTTTTCCTATTTAAAGCCAAAGCAGGCTACATAATAAAGAATTCCCATTCATAAATAACTGAGCAGTACTGCAGAGTGCACTGTGTTAAGTGGATGGTAACAAAAGTCACATTTTAAAGTAGTGCTTTAAAAAGCAGTAAATTCTTTAAAAATCTGCTTCCTTAAAATCTCCTCACTTGTGGATTTTCAGTAAGGAATCTGCTGTCTGGGCTACACCCTTTGCTTCTGCTTTACTTGTTTTGCACCAGACCCTTGTGGTTTCTGGCTGAAAACTGTAGGGTGCAGCCAGCTCTGCTGAACTGCAGCCCTGTGCATTACTGGCTTTACATTTAGCAGCTTGCACAGGGTTTTCTCTGTGCCTCCTGTGTGCAAACTTCTTACAAACATCCTGAGTTGCATCTTCAGGAGTCAGAACTTGAAGAACCAGTTTCTGTGACGGAAGTGAAGGGTTCTTTGTCTACAACAGAGATCAGAGGTCAGTCACAAACTCCTTTGACTGTGTTTCGTTCTTCCAGGGGGGTGGAGAGAACGAGAGAAGGCTCGTGAGGACAGCTGGGGCCCTCCCCGAGACTCCAGACCTTCGGGAGACCGTGAATGGGATCGAGACAAAGATCGGGATGAAAGTGAGAAGGAGCGGGAATTCGACAGGGAGAGAGATTTTGATCGAGACGATCGTTTCAGGCGTCCCAGGTCTGACTGCTCTGTTTAAGTACTTCTAGAATGTTTCTGCAAAAAGAAAAAAGGGCCCTGCTGATACAGAAATAACGTGGAATTGCTGAGTGAAAGGAACAAGGGTTAGTTTGTGTGAAACTAAGCACTTTAGGGCAGCAAATGGATAGGGGCATTTTGGGGCCTTTTTGGTTTGTTATTTTTAGGATGATATCTGTTTACAGGAGGAATTCCAAAATGCTTAAAATGCTTTTAAATTTTTCTTTTTAACCTATTATCAAGAGAATTCCATGTTAGGCTCCGGAAAAACAAAACCAATTTTGGAAGTACGTTAAATAGACACCCACTAAGTCTGTAAATATCTGTGTTGTGATTTATTACTGCTCCTTTCCATAGCAGAGATAAAAATCCTAACATTTCGTTTTTACATTTTGCGTGGCCAAAGGGATGAAGGCGGTTGGAGGAGAGGGCCAGCTGAGGAAACTTCCAGCTGGAGAGATTCGAGTCGTCGTGAGGAGTGGGACAGAGGTGGCCGTGACATGAGAGACCGGCGTGGTGACGACAGGGAGCCGCCCCTCAGGAGAGGAGTCCCGCTGCGATCCGAGCGGGAAGAGCGTACGTTCCTTTAGTGTCCCTAAAGTCCTGACACTGCTGGGGAGGGCTCACATGGGAGTGGGTTATGTTTTCAGCCTGGCTTGAAAGTGCCTTTCCATAAACAAAATAATAGAAAGCACCTTCGGCGCAATACGGAATTCTTCAGGGAATCTTAACTATTTGTAGTTGTGGTGTTTTCCATCTTAGTAGCATTTCACTTCTGCAGTAGGAGGATAACATTTCAAATATGCACTTCTCATAGGATTGTGTTCTGGGTGTATGTAGTCCTTGTGTTCAGATTATCAAGGCAGACATCCCAGAAAGTAATTTCTTAAGACCCTTTCCTTAAAACCATTAAAATGTGACAGAAATATTTGTGAATGAGGGTTTCACACTATTAGTGATATTAATTTTGATGACAGACCTGTATTAATTTCATATATTTATTAATCCTTTACTGTGTTCTAAAAATACACTAACAGCAAATCCATTTAACCTGGAGGGACCACCACATCTTCCAATTCTGGCATTCTTACCTTCAGAATCTCATTTTATCTCTGCCCCAAATGTCGGTGCTCCTGCACTTGGGAGCAGGCTGAAACAAAACATGGCAGCAAACACAGGAGTGCTGCTGACAGAAAGGCAGAGTGTTCTCAGTGTGGAGATTTTTTTTTTAATGTTTCAAGAAGTTTTGGGATTTGACTTCTTAGCATCTGTCACAGCTTTGTTCACACACAGCTCGGGTGGCACTCTTAGCATCGTTTTGGTGGAAAGGAACAGTAAAGGGTGGGTGGATGCTGTTACCAGTGGAGTAATGTAATTCAGTACCATTTTACCTCTGATTCCAGTAGGCTGAAGAGCAATTTCCTCTCGTTTAATAACAGCAAACATTTTTCCACAAATGTTTTTAAGTCAGGATTTGTGTTTTCAGGGTTCAGTCATTTCTAAGGAGATGCTTTTGTGATTTTAATTCTGCTAATATAAGAATATATTTCTACACCATAAGACCACATACATCAGTAGAACATTCTAATTGCAATTCCTGTGTTTTAAAGATGACATTTAGATTGCTCACCACAATCCCAAACCTGAGAAGAAGTTTGAGTAGTTCTGCTGTACTTTCCTATAAAATTAAAACGTGTATTTGGCCACTGTCATGGTGTTCCTGGTGGCAGGGCTGAGGATCAGTAAATCCCACTGCTGGGGTCGGGGCTGTTTGTTGGAGCTCTTGCAGGCTGCTGCTGGAGCGTGACTGAGTTGTTTTTCTTTCTCCCCGCACCACAGCGAGCTCGTGGCGGCGCGCCGACGACAGGAGGGAAGAGCGCGGCGAGGAGCGGGAGCCGCCGCGGCGCTCGGGCCCTGCTCCTGCTGCTCCTCCAACTTCTGCTGCCCCAGCAGCATCCAAAGAGAGAGAAAGGGATGGGGAGAAGGAGAAGGGATCCTGGAAAGCAGAGAAGGAGCGTGAAACACGCCGCACTAAAAACGAGACAGACGAAGAAGGGTGGACCACTGTACGACGTTAAGTGGGAATCACAGAGTTTAACCGATGTTTTAGCTTTGATTTGATGGAATCCACAGATTATATTTGTGCTTATAAACATTCTGAATTGGAATTCTTTAACCAATGTTTTGAGGTAACATGAAAGCATGAATTACTTAACTCATATAGATTGATCATGCACAAAACTCACAGCAGAAGGTTGGAAATTGAATGCCAGGTTTTGAGATTTCAAATGATGCTTATTTCATGGGTCATTTGTTGCTAAAATAAAAAGAAGCAAGCCCAACAGCTGTCTTCAGTACAGCTTCTCTTTCGCACCAAAAACAGGCTGCCCTTTTTATTTTTAGTCTCTCTTAGTTTGGAATGGGGTATTATTGTCACAGGACACGCATTTGAAAACGCCTCTGTTCACACAGTGGAATTATTGAAAAAGCAGAGCTAAAAGAATTTGCATAATTAGCCAAAAAGTAGAAAAGCCCTCTTTTACATAGGTATTTTTGAGGGCAGGCTCTCTCTGAGATACTTTATCACTATCTAAATTCAGTAAGTTGTTTAAATTTGAATTGAATACAATAAACATTGTGAATTAGCTACACTGGGATATTTTCTGTAGATTTACTTGAATCCATAATGCCTCTGAGGCCACTTTGCAGTCATTGTTCCAGTAATGTACACACTGCTGCAGTGTACAAATCAAACTTGCAGCTTTTACAATTTGTGTTTTGGTAAGCATATGGCTATGTACTTTCTGTTGCCAATATCACAACTGCTTTTTCCATTACTGGATAATTCATGCCTTTCAAGGATTTATAAATATTGTCATATTTAAAATGTGTGGTTTTGGAGAAATTGTTCAATTTTCCCCCCAATTCTTTGTCTTCAGGGTCAATTCTTTCCCTTTCCAAAAAAGTGATTTGTAGTAATGGCTGTGTTGACTTTAAAGCTGGGGTGCAGTAACAACAAGGAACAATCTGGTCACACTGAAGCCAACACAGAACTTGCTGCTGTGTGTTTCTTCAATGATAAATAAACAAGTTAAGGAATTAGCTGCTGCAGTGTCTTGACTTGTTGGTGAGTCCTGCACCATGTGTTCATGCTGAACAGTTGTTGAACAACCATTTTCTGTTCTCAGACCTGTTCTGTACCAGCTGAAGGAGAAGGTGAGAACACCTGAGAAATCTGGTGTGTGAACAGGTTGTCCTTTTCCTGCCCTTTTCTGGGTTATCCGGGGCCAGTAGTTTTCTTGGGAAAAACTTGCTCTCAGAACCATCTTCTCAGTGCTTGATTTTTGTGTCTTTGGATCCTGTCATTGTTGGTTGAGTCATATGACTCCTTCAGACAAGTAGTGTTTTCCAAGGATAAAAAAGAATGCTGTATTTTTTTGTTCTTTATACAGTCCCAAAAAAGATGGAACTAGAGACCAGCAGCCATCCAGTTATGGTGCTTACTGGATCTGGAGTAGGGGTTGCTGCTGTTCTTCAGCCTCCTCCTGCTGTCCTTGCATTCTGTGTCACTGGATGCTGTTAAAGGGGAGCCAGGAGCTCACTCCAGTGCTGGCTGTGGAATTCTTGTGGTACTTAGAACCACGTTTGTCCAGTGTGGTTTTGAAGACCTCCAAGGCTGAGGACTGCACAAGTGTTCTGGGAAGCCTCTTCCAATGCTTGCCTGCTCCAGAGTGAAAAATCAGTGTCACAGAATGGTTTGGGGTGGAAGGGGACCTCAAAGGACATCCAGTCCAGCCCTCAGCTGCAATGAGTAGGAACATATTTGATAGGTCATGTTGCTCAGAGCTTGAATGGGGCATGGGGCATCCACCCTTTCTCTGGGCAATCTGTGCCAGTGTTTTCCACCCTCATTGTTTAAAAAACCTCTTGTATCTAATCTGAATCAACCATCCTTCAGTTTATAACCATTACCCCTTTTCCTATCACAATGAAATCTGCCAAAAAATCTGTGCCCATCCTTCTTACAGTGTGGAGGGATGGAATGTAAGAAAATAGTGCAGAAGGCAGTCTCACACCTGAGGAGTTGCAGCTGTACTGATCACCAAAGATTAGGAACAGGCCTGCCCTTAACAGGCCACAGCTGTGTCCAGTAATGATGAGTGCTATAAAAGAGTGGCTTAGCTGGGTGAGGAGAGAGCTGGAGTTTGTTGGCTGCTGTGAAGAGGAAGGAGCCAGTGCTGTGAGGAGCTGCCCATGAGAAATCACCAAGGTGTGGAACTTCTGCAATACAATGACCACATTACAGGCCCCCTTCAAAGGCCACAGTTAGGGCTCTGTGGAACCTTCTGTTCTCCAGGCTGGAAAACCCCAGCCTTTCTTCACTGGGGAGGTGCTCCAGTGCTCTGGTCGTTTTTGTGGCCCTCAAAAGTTAAAACCTCTCTCTTTTGGCTTCTGCCTTGTCTCTCTGCTCTCTGTGTGCTACTGTGGAAAGCTGGAATTTTCCAGAGAACTTTCTAGTAGGAAATGGGTGACTGCTGTGAGGTGTTCCTTTCTCCAGGCTGAACAGGCCCTGTCCCTTCACCCTTTCCTCCCAGACGTGTGCTCCAGCCCTGGACACTGTGTTGGTCCTCTACTGAACTCAAATTTGGCCGAGTCCTTGTGTGGGGGGAATGGAAGCCCAAAGAGCACACAGGAAAGATGAGGTGAACTGAGGGGGACACTTCCCTTCTCCAGGCTTGGATCCAAGCTCAAACAGCCTGGGCTCTGCTGGCTCATGCTCACCTTTTCCCCTGTTTGAGCCCCCAGCCTGGCAGGGCAAGGGTTCCTTCCTTGGCTGGGCAGGCCCCTGCCCCGCTCCCTCCTGAGTTCAGCAGGCTCCTGGCCATCCCTCTGGCCAGCAGCCCTGTCCAGGTGTGTCCCCAGGGCTGGGATCCCACCTCAGGGTCATCCTGTGGCTGCTCCAGGCCTGGAGGATGGTCCCAGCCCAACCCCTGCCCACAGTGCTGAGCCTGGACATCCAGGCAGGTTTTCTGCCCCCTTTTGTTATGTGGGCTGCAGCATCCTGAGCTGGGTGCAAGGATGGTGTGTGAGACAGTGCTGAAAACCTTGTTAAAGCTGAGATGAAGAACATCCAGTGCTGCTCCCCTCGTCCACAAAGATATTTTATTGTAGAAGGCAGGTGAGCCAGGCATGGCTTACCCTCAGTAATTCCATTCTGGCTGTTCCCAGTTGTCTTCTGCATGTCCCCAAAAAGATGTTCTGAAAGGATTTCCTCTGATTCTCCCAGGAACTGAAGTGATACCATGTGGCCTGTGCTTTCTCAGGTGGTCCTTTCAGCCTGTTATCAACAGCAGGCACAACATTTGCCTTTCTCCAGCCTTGTAATATGTAAATAGTGATTATACCTTCAGTTGCACAGTTTTAATTGTATCCACACAAAGACACTTTCACACAGGGATGAGCGTTAGTCATCCCTGCACCAGCTAAAGCTGCTTCCCAATCTGTGTTATTAATTTGCATTATTTGAGATTGTGGTAATGTTGTGTTACATTCTCAGGGCTGGGCAGCTTGAGGAGAGGCTGGAGAGATGTGAGTTTTGCAGGCATGCAAATGTGTTTATTTTATTGCTTGCTCTGTTTAGACACAATACTGACAGTGATCAAAAATCCCTGCTGACCAAATCCAACAGCTCAAACCTCCATCTCCATCATTAAAATGAACACAAAATTTGGTTACGTGAAAATGTTGCCAAATGAGTTTTGTGTCAATCTTTGCCTTGTTTGAGTCACATTCCCTTTAACAGCTAAATTTTCCAGTGAACCTTAGAAGAACACAAACTGTGACAGGCTGTATTTAGAAGGCAGAACTTAAGGCTGCTGCTGTTTGAATGGGTGCAAATGTTGCTGGATTAAAATAAATCTTCAGCAGGGCAGTGTCAGGTATGAGAAGTGCTGTTTCCTTCCTGCTCCAGGAGCAGTCCAGACACTGACCCAGCCCACGGGCAGGGACATCATGGTCCTCAGCAGAAGGGGGCATAATTGGCATTATATTTAAGCTTTCTCTAGAGTGCTTTACCGATAAAAACTAATATTTCCTTACAAAATCCATATTTATGAGAACTGGCAGGGTGCAGTGGTGTTGCTCCTGACTAGGCACAGCCACAACTGCAGCCCAGGACATGTCATGACTTTGGTGACCTCAGTGAGGCCATGAGGAGGGCCAGGAGGATGCTGGGGTGGGCTGGGGGCCAGCCAGGAGCCATCTCAGACAGGCTTGTCTTGCTGTATATGAAAGATATCTCTGTCATTTCCCTGTCCTTGGGCTGCTGTCACTGGCAGGAGCTGCTGCACGTAAGCAAGTTATCCTCCTGTGGCTAAAGGGTTCTGCTGAGTGGTGCCAGCCTACAAAGGGAAGGCACTGGGTCAGTGAAATGCAAGATCCAAAATGTACCTTTCATTCAGGCACTAGTGCCCATCCTGTGGTTTACTGCAGCATTGCAAGAAGTAGGCACTCAAGTGGAGTAACAAAAACACCCAATTCTTCCTTTTTTTGCCATGGCAGGACCAGCTGGAGCTGAAATGCTCTACACTTTGTCTGGTTCTCCTCTTAAATAAATTTAATGCCTTTAATTACAGTAGAATAGAGATTTTACAAACTATTCTACTGCATTTTACTAATCTGTTAGCCCTTCCTCTCTTGGGCTTTGCTAAACCTTGTTCCATTTTTAGTGAATCACTTGTTTTGTCCAGAAAACAGGCATTTTAGATTGTGTCTTTCTCCTCATGCAACTCTTAGCAACTCATCTCCAGTAAAAATTAATCTATATATCTAGTGGGTCAAACTGGCACTGAAAAAAAAAAATAAAAAAAAAGACATTTTATAGCTGTTGTGGTTTGGTCCTATGGCATCTACCTGAGGCACTGGTCAGCAGAGTGACAGCAACCTGCCCAAACAGAATTTCCACTGAAGATGGGCCCAGACTTACCTGACTTCAGCTGAATCAAGTTTCCTATACACCTGAAAGTAGTTTCTAATTAGAAGTAGCTTACTTTTTGCCAAAACTAGCACCAGCTGAGCATGATTATCCAATATCGTGTTCACTCCTTTTGTCAGACTATCGCTATAGAAAAGATTCCATGACTTACATGCACAAGTTTAAACAGGTGACCATAATATTTTGATTTGCAAATGCCTGTAGAAGAGTGAAAATAGGATCTTACTTTCCATAGATTTCAGATTAAGCTCTGCTGTTCCTAGAATTTAAATTACTAATGCAAACAATTCCCTGTATTTAAGGAGTCAAAGTAGCAATACAAACACTGTCTATTGTAATAACCTTTTCAGAGTGACCAAGAACAAGCATCTTTCTGCTCACTCAGTGCCACAAGGAGTGTGCTGGTACACCACAAATCACAGGAGCTTACTTCAAAAAAACAACCAAAAAATCCTTTAAGGTTTAGTCTTTGTTAGACTCACACTTGTAAATCTTTAAAGGGCAAGCTGTCCTGTTGAATGATTACATAAAGTAACTGAAGAGCCTTGCTGTCAGGCTGGCTTTTGCTGAATCCTGTCATCTTTCTGCAGTAGTCTGAGGTTTGTTTTTGGGGTTTTTTTTTGTACCTCCCCCACCCCCAACTGGTCTTGAAGCTGTTACTCTCCCACTTTACCTGTGAAGCCTTTGATGAGATGCCCAGTGCTGGGTAGCAGCGAGGCCAGGCAGCTCCTGGCCCTTCCAGAGCAAGGCTGCAGCTCCCTGCAGAACAGAACCAGGAGCTACAGGCTGTGGACACAAGTTCTCCTCTCACACAGGCTCTGCAGAAGGCCAGTGCCATCCAGGACACAGGATCTGCTGTTATCCTGAGGGATTTCAGGCCTTGCTACAGGGCTGGTGCTGCACAGCAGCTGAATGGAAAGAGCAGAGAGGAGGGGCAGGGTCATGGCAAACACCTCCAATCCAGCCCGGCCAGTTAACCCTCAGAAAACACCCGAGACAGGTTTTCTCTTTGATCTTTCTTGCTTTTGTGTCCAGTAACAGTCAACTGCATTAAAATGTATATAAGGATCTTCAAGCTTCCCACAAGGAGGTAACAAAAGTACAGAAGAAAACTCTTCCCACAGCATCACACTGGAGCTCGATTCTAATGTGTGATGGACACAGATTAAACCCACGTGGACCAGGAATCACAAAACCAAACACATCTAACTTGAACAGCTTCGAAGAGCCTGTGGTGCACTCCCCATAGAGCAGGAGACAAAATGTAATGTATTTAGCACAAGGATAGCTGCAGCCACTGAGTGTTACTTAATGCAAACCCCACTGCATTTGATAATTAGACCTGACACCATCTTTGGAGCCATCTGATGGAGATTTAAGGGAACACTTCCACACAAAATCAGATTCTCCCTCCTAATTGCTGTGGCTGGGAGTCAACAGCAGTGACTAATGAACCCTGGGTCCTCATCCCCAGCCCATCCCACACGTTTTGACTCCCTCCTTGACTGTCCTGCTCTCCTGACCCCATCTGCCACCCTGCTGAGCAGCTTTTCAAAAGGAAACCACTCAAGTGTGGATTACCCCTCACTTTCCCAGTTCCCTTTTTCTGTCCCATCTCCTTTCTCATCTTCCTGGTGATGTCCCAGAGTTCCTCCACAAGGCTCTCTTCACCTCTCTGCTTCACAGCAGTGTGACCCTCTGCCCTGAAAACTCCAGCACCCATCTCTCTGCTCCAGAGTACTCTTAAACTCCAAACTGCTGCTGCTCCTTGTCCTACCTCTGGGTAACAAAAAGCCCCCAAAAAACTAAAACAAAAAACAAACAACCAAAAAACTCAAAACAAAACAAACAAAAAAATCCCCAACAAAAACCTCAACTAAAAACAAACAAAAAACCCCAAATCAAAATAGCAACAAGGAACAGACAAACGAACCAAAAAAAAAAAAAAAGAAAGCCTTTTTTTCACTTTGGGATTAGAAGTGCTATAACCCTGGCTGATACTCAGTACCAAGGAACTGCCATCACCCAGAGCGGTCCAGGACTTCAGCCTAATTCTTATGCTTTGAACAGTCTGTGTAGAGTTAAGGATATTTGTTATCCACATGGGTAGATCTCTTTTACTTGCAAGGAGTTAAAGCCACATTCTCTGAACTCTTGAAAACAAACAACCTCCCTTTCTTCCATTCTCCTACAGTCACAGCTTTCTGCTTTGTCCAGGTCTCTTTCAAGCAGGCTTCCCCCATTCTCCACCACAAACACAGCTGCATCAAAGCTTGCTCCACTGCCTTTCTCACTGCCTTTCTGCCGGCAGCAAGGGCTCGGTTTGCTCTCTAGCCCAGAGTCAGCACGTTTTCAAACACGCACTTGGATGTTTTCTCCCCTCAGACCTTCCCTAAAGCTGCGTATTCCACACGGGGACCAGCGAGAGCAGCTCCATCGGTGCCCACCGGAGGAAGGCTGACCGCTCGGACGCTGCGATTCCGGGAAGCAGGAGCGAACCACCGAGAGCAGCTTCGATGGCGATTTGCACACCGGTTTTAATACCGGCCAAGGAAACCGCTGGGATGTTTGCTTTAAGAGCCGAAAGGCGGAGTGTTGTACCCTAATTAATACCCTGCTATTAGCTGGCGATGAAGAGCAGCTCTCCCGCCGCACGGAGCGCTCGGGCCGGCCGGGGGCAGAAGGCGGCGCTGCCCCGCCGCGGGCACCGGGAGCCCCCGGCCGCGGGCACCGGGACCCCGCCACCTCCCCGGCCGCGGGCTGAACCCCCGGACCCCCCGCGCACCGCCACCCAGTCAGACCTCGCCGTCTCCATAAAAATCACATATAGATATATTTTTTCTTACAATAAACAAACACAGCGCATCTCCGCCTCGCAGTGCCCGTGCCCGGCGCCGGGCTCCGCGCGTTCCAGCGCGCAGCGGCCGCCCCGGGGCAGGGTCCGGGGCCGGGACCGGGGCAGTGTCAGCGCTGGGGGGCGCGGGGCGAGCCCCGGGGGTCCCGGCCGCTAGCGGCCCTTCCTGCCCAGCGCGGTCCGGGCGTGCCGGAGCTGCCGGGCCGCCGGCACTTTGGACAGGGGGCAGTACTTGATGGTGTGGGCATTGTCGCCGCTGGCGCCGCACAGGGGGCAGGTGTAGCGCCGCAGCACCGGGCACAGGACGCGGCCGTCGGGTCCCTTGAGGATGTGCGTGGTGTAGAGGGCCACCGCCTCCTTGTTGTTCCGGCAGAAGACGCAGACCTGCAGCTCGGGCTTGAGCAGGCGGGAGGCGGCCCGCGGGTGCGCCGGCAGCCGCCCCGCCACCACCACGCCGCCCCAGGCGTGGGCAGAGCCCTCCCGGCCCGGGTGCTCCCCCGAGCAGTCGAACACCACCGCGGCGGGGCCGCCGCGCCCGGGAAAGGGGCTGAACTCGGCGAAGCGCTCCTCCAGCAGCCCCTCGCCGTGATGGTGGTGATGATGGTGGTGATGCCCGCACAGCTCCAGGTCGTGCAAGTCCAGCGCGCCCTCGAAGTACGGCCCCGCCGCCTCTTCTTCCTCTTCCTCCTCTTCCTCGTCCTCCTCGGCCGGCGGCACGGCGGCCGCTACTACCACCGAGGGGGGCTCGGGGCCGAAGCCCTTGCCGGGCCGCACGGCCTTGGTGATGAGCGTGGCCAGCCCCAGGTAGTCGTTCCAGGAGTTGAAGACGTTCCCGCAGGCGCTGTGGCTCCGGCCGCCGTAGCGGGCGCCCGGCAGGCACTCCACGGGCGGGAGGTGCCGGTGCTGCTCCAGCTTGGTACCCGGGAATGCCTCCATGGGAGCGGCCCCGCCTCAGGTGCGGGGCAGCACCGGGCGCTCCGAGCCCGCGGCCGCTCCCGTCCGCCGCCTCTGCGATCGCGCGGCCGCGCGGAGCGCCTCAAGTAGGGGGCGGGGGCGCGGCTGCCGCGCTCCCATTGGCTGTCGGCCAGAGCTCCCTCGCGATCATTGGCTGAGCGGCGAAGGGGGCGTGGCTCAGCTGCGGTCGGGGCGCGCTCCGGTCCCGCAGGTGCGGCCGGACCGGGACACCGACACCGGGGGACTGGGACGGGGATGGGGCTCGGGAACGAGATCGGGAACGGGGATGGAGATCGGGACTGGCAATCAGGAGTGGGATCAGGACAGAGATCGGGACTGGGACTGAGACCAGAATCAGGAGCGGGACCGGAACTAGGATGGGGATGGGGATCGGGATCGGGACTAGGATCAGGATCAGGACCGGGATACCGGGGACCGGGGGACGGGGACCGGAATGGGGACGGGGACCGGAATGGGGACGGGGACTGGGATGGGGATGGGGATGGGGATGGGGATGGAGATGGAGATGGAGATCGGGACCGGGGATGGGTATGGAGATCGGGACTGGCACCGGCACAGGAATCAGGAGTGGGATCGGGACAGAGATCGGGATTGGGACTGGGACCGGAATCAGGAGCGGGATTGGGACTGGGACCGGAATCAGGAGCGGGATCGGGACCGGGAAGGAGATCGGGACGGGGAGCGGTAGCGGAGCCGCAGGATGATCCGGGAGCAGCCCGTGCGAGCCGGACCCGACAAGGCACAGGTCCAGGCGGTGCCGCTCCGAGGGCCCGGCACTGACAGGGGGGAATCGCCCCCCGCCGCAGAGCGCTGCGGGCACAGAACAAGTTTAGCGCTGTACCGATGGGAGGGAGCCTTGTTAGCTCATGTAGATAAATAGGGCAGCAGGTGCCTTCCCACTGTGCAAATAAGTTGTGTGGGGCAGAGGGGATCTCCTGTCTTTACACCCCTTTTAGAAGTGGGTTTTAATTAATTGAATTAGAGAAGGTGTGGCTGGGGTCTCAGGTGAGTTACAGCCCTCACTGGAGTGCAGCTCTGGTGTGGGGAAGCAGTCTGGAATACTGAACTCTAGGAAGGGATGGGCCTGGCTATGCTGTGCCTGTGAGCGCTCTGGGTGCAGTGGGAGGATGGACAGACACCCTGGGCAGCAGGACAGGCAGCAGTGTCCCTCAGCACCCACTGCTGGGCCTGCTGAGCCCAGGTTTTGGTGGCCCAGCCCTCACCCCTCTGCTCAGTCCTTGCAGGGCAGGTGCTGTGCTGCAGGACAAGGGACTGTGGTGGGGAGATGCAAACCCCCTTTGCTGCCCCGATGGTTCCCAGCCAGTCAGGCCACCCAGAAACCAGATCCTCCTTCGGGAAGTATCAGGTGTGCTTTTCCATTTGGGCAAGAGGAGCTGACAATGCAAAGATCCTATTAATTTCCAGGCCCTGGTGAGAGCTGCTGGGCTGAGCAGGGTGGGTGGGTTTTGTCAGGAGTAAATATCCCTCCCCTGTGCACAGCCCTGATTTGTCAGTCTAACAGATGCTCCTCTGGCAGGTAAAGCAGCTTTCCAGTGTGTTTTGTTTGCATCTGGAATGGGCAGGTTTCATAAGCTCAGGTATCAGGAATCCCTCCCTGGGGGCTGGATCTGCCTCCCCAGCCCCATGAAATACCTGGGAAGTGGGTGTGCCAAGGACCAGGGAACAACAGGGATGGCTGCAGGGAACAGAGCTGGCTGGAGTCAGAGTTTCAGAGCATGAATTCTCTGTCTGAAACTCACTGGGACTCCCTTCAGTACTGAAAACATTCACAGAGGAAGTTCTGTTCCAGACCACATTGTGTGGGACACGGTTCTGCACTGGGTGACCACAGGGACATTTCACTGTCATGGGGTGTCAGGCTCAGCCCAGAGCTCATCCCTGAGATGCAGTTATGTGACAAACCTTTGCCCTCTTCACTGGAGTGTTCCAGGGCCTGATTTGCACTGGAGCCAGCAGGGAATGGCAGAGGTGACAGATGGGTGACAGGGCACAGGGTGATCAGTCAGAGTGGCTGAGCATCACTTCCTGGAGCAATTGTTGTATCTCATCTTCTGTAGACATTTTAGGAGGCAGAGAGAATAATTTCACATCACTGCTGTAGAAGTGTGTGTAGCTACAGGCAGAGAGTTACATGACCCTGTGTTGTGATGAAGAACCTGGAGCAGCATAAAATAACACCCTCACTGGGGAAAATATTGTGAAGGACAGACACCTGTCACCAGCACTGCAGTAACAGCATCCCCTGTTTGACCAACAGCTCAGCACAGCTCACATGCCTTGGCAATCCAAGCATTTGGGGTGTGTTGCAGGACTTATTCCATTACTTTCTTTGTCCAGACTTTTGCCCAGGGACCTGCATGTTCCAGGTGTTGAGCAAAGACCCAACAGCTCCACTCAGGTCCCTTCAGAGCTGTCAGGCATTGTCAGGCTTGCACCAAGCTCATGCCAGCTGATTGGGGTCACCCAGGCACAGTGCTGGTCCCAGAGCAGGGAATCCCACTGTTGACACTGGAATGAATCAATGTCTTGGTGAAACTCCTCATCAGTTTCAAGCAGCAAACAAAATATGTGGTCAAGAAGAGCTAATGGACAAACAGCTGCTTCTGGGAAGGATTGGTGTTTTGGTGTGCTTTGAAATGTTCTACATTTGCAGCACTGAGAACTGCATGAAAAACTGCTGCTGTCCTCAGCTGGAATTGGGATTATTTCTGACTGTGCCAGAGTCCCCTTTAGGACCCCTTGTCAGGGCTTGGGCAGTGTAGGAGCACAGGTGCCTTGGGGGTGTCTCATGTGAGTTTTCGTGGCAGGGCTGCACAGCTACCCTGGCAAGCTCTCATCTGGAGCAGCAGTGACAAACAAATAGCACAGTTGGCACTGTGAGTTCAGCACCACAGCCAAGCTCTGCCCAGCCAGGGGAAAGTTCTCTGCTCCCTCAGTGCAGAGAGAAGCTGTGTCAGAATTTCGAGCTGATCTGAGCACAGATCTGCTGGGGTCTGAGAAATCTGCTTGGGGAGACTGCTGGGGGAGCTCCCAGTGGCCACAGGGATTTGTAAGGTCCAAGATTGCTCCTGGGAATGCACACACTCATATAGATGTATGAAATCTGGGGCTGTGCCAGCTGCAGGTGAGTGAGGCCTTTGTTTGGGGCTGGAGGAAAGATTTTTTTTCTTTGTATCAAAGCAAAAATGATCTAACAAGTGACTTAACAAGAACGATAGAAGGATTTAAGCACAGAGGGGTTTGAGTGCATGCAGGACAGCTGTCAAGTTTAGAGAGGAGATTAGCAGTTCATTTGAGAGATAAATTAGGAAAGGGCTTACTCTGGGGGGCTGAGAGCTCCCCTGAGGCTGGGGAGGATTTACTGCCTGGAAGTGTTGATGTATTGTGCACGTTGTGAAGCTTGCCATCCCTGCAGCTTTGATATGTTCCAGCTTCTCTTCAAAACCCCTGTGGATTTTAAAGTGGCTTTCATTTAATGTGGGAGATGTTGACAAGCTCCCCCAGGAGGCTGGCAAGTTCTCGGAAGGGTCTTTTAAAAATATTAGCTTCAGCACCACTTCTAGAAGACTTCCCCCCTCTCTGGAATATCAAGGAGTGGTTTGTTTCTGACAGCACTGAAAATACACGAGGTGTCTGCTGACACAGGGAAGATATGCCCTGTGCTGCTTGGACTCCCAGCCTGGTGCTCAGCAATCCTGTCTAAAGCTTTTGCTTAACTGATGATGCTTGTGTTTGGAAAGCTGAAGTTTATAGCACAGAGCAGTCCTGTGCAGAAGATTGGAAGCAGCTGGTGGGACTGACATGGGTGAGTCAGGTTTCAGAGGAGGATGCAAACACAAGTGATGGAAGCAGAGCTTCAGCCTGGGGCCTGCTCAGAGGCCCCAGCACTGATGTGATGCCTCAGGTTTGGCTTTTCTATTTTTCAGATTCTGAGCTGCTTTAGTGTGTGGGTCTGGGCTTCACATCAGGGGATGGTGAGCACTCCCACAGAATAAGTAGACAAAACAATTCCTTCTCTAGCTGGGGACCCAAAGACAGCTAATCCAGATCTCAGGCCCAAGAGCACAAACAGCGTGGGCTGAAGAGAGAAAAGAAGAAGGATGGAACTTCATAACCAAAAGCTGAAATTAGACAATTAGCTCAAATATGCAAATGGACCAAAACTTATAAAAGTGTGAGACCCCATGGCTGGTCATCCATTTTGTGACCATTTTGAGTTGTCCTGCCCAAGGTGGATCCATTGAGGCCTCCTAATAAATCCCTACTTCATTCTTTATCTCTGTCCCGTCTCTGTTCTGGGTCAGCCTCCTCATGGCATCAGATGTTCCTGTGGGAGATTAACTTCACCAGATTAACTTCCTCTGGTGTTTCCTTCCTCAGAAGGGAGGGCTGCACAGGGAGGGAGCCTCTGCTCCTTGCCAGGGCCGTGAGGAGGGTGGGGGATCCCAGGCTCCAGGGAAAGGAGGGTCTGAGCTGAGTTGGTAAGAGGGGTAAGGAAATCATCCCGGCCTCTGTTTACTGGCAAAAAGCCTCCCTGGGATGGAGGATTAGGGATGCAAAAACCAGCCACAGAACATGGCTTTGGTTTTGGGAGCCTTTCTTTAGAGGTTTTGCTTTTGCTTTTGTTGTGTGGAAGCAGCTGATCCTTCAAGGAGGTGGAAATGTGACTGCAAAGGAGGCAGTGGTGGTTTCACCTTGTGTGATCTGTGCTGAGCCCAGGGGCTATTTCAGCATAACCAAACACATCAGGTGTTTCTTTAACAGGGTGTAGAGCACAACCTTCACTGCACTGGGGGCAGGAGTGACTGTCCAGATCACTCATTTTAGAGTTACATGACAGTCCTCAGGTAACTGCAGCAAATGTTTACCCAGGCCAACAGAGCTGCTGGGGAATGTGATGCATTTTTAGCTGTGTCTCAGTTTGCTTCAACCACTGAAAGTGCAGAACAGCACACAGCATTAGCCAGCTCTGTAAGAACTGCTGCTCCACCTCATGCAGACAACAGGAAAGAGCTGAGAGCAGAAAAGAAAAGGTGCTTCCAAGAATACATCATTGTCATCAAGTAAGTAATGTGCTCATCACAGCAGAAAGTTATATGGGCAACCTAAACATGGCTGTGCTTGAATTTCCAGCAAAATGCTGTCATTTCCCCTGGTTTGTTTTCTCTCCAGCAATGGCACCTTGAACCAAGATCAAGTGAAGCTGAGCATTCAGCAGAGCCCAGAGTGCCCAGCCCAGGGGTGTGCAGGGGGACAGCTGAGCCTCCCCAGGGCTGACAGCAAAGAGGATGAGAGGAGATTTCATGCTCTGGGCGCTGACAGTGCAGGGAGAAGGGAAACTTTCCTCTCCCCCCAGAAGAGTTTGTCAGCTGAAGGAGACAAAGTGCTTCCTGGACTTTTAAAATCAGAGCACTGCTGAAAGTGTTGAATATAGAAGCTGCAAAAAAATAAGGAAAAAAATCCATCACAAGACTATTTTTACAATCAAAAATGTATCTAATCTAATTATGGTGGCTGATAAACAGTAGATACTATCAGCTCTTCCATCATCTCTTGCAAATGCCTGGAATTTAAAGGAGAATGCAAAGGTCATAGACAACCAGCCAGGGTTTTGACTTGCCCATCCAAACTAGAGCAGAACACAAATAAAGCCAAGAGCTTTAAATGATTATCAGCAGCACCATATTTGTCCTGAGGATATGCTGACTTATGGAGAGGGGTGTCAAAGTGGCATAGAAATTAATTTATACTGCTCATGAGAAAATCAAATGGTTTTTTATGAAAAAAAAAAGGTAGGTTTGATTTATTTTTTTTTTTGAGGAACAGTTTGTGTTTATGAATTTTATTAATATGTCAGGGAAATGTAATAATAAATGCTATAAGCACTTCAGTTCCTAAATGTCAAATGTGATTTCCCTTTACAGCAAATCCGTGTTGAGATGGAGAATCAGGTACTTCTGCAAAGAGCCTGAAATGGCACAGGAGGTGTGTTTATTTTACAATTTTGTATGAATTAAATCAGGTCCATATTACTGAACTTTATTATTGCTGAATATCTCTGGATAACCCTGGATATCCAAGGTCGGGCTGCATGAGGCTCTGAGAACCTGCTCTAGTGCAGGGTGTCCCTGCCTGTGACAGGAGGCTGGAGCAAGGTTTAAAATCCTTTCCCACCCAAACCATTCTGTGATGCTGTGGCCTCAAGCTCACGTTTTTGGGGAGCAGGAGCTCTCTGATCTAACCTGAGCTGCCCAGCTGCTGGCACCCCCTGTGACCTGGCTGTGCCTCTGGGAGGGCTGAGGTTCAACCCCAGCCTGCTGCTCTCCTCTGCAGCCAGGAGTTCATTTTTGGAGCTCATTGTCCTGGCAGGTTCTTGTCCTGTGCCTCTGGCAGAGTCTGCCCCAGCAGCTGTGTCGGGTTTTGCCTCTTGGGGGTATTTTGGAGGTTTCACACGCTGAATTTTGGAGGGTCAGTGGGCTTCACCTGCAGGTAATGTTGTTTCACACTTTCCTTTAACTCCAGAGTAATTATAAACCCGGCAAACATTAAGGATGTGCTTATTGTGGCAAGCCTTGCCACAGTACTTGCAGTTTTTCTCAAAGTTGGCAGTTTTATAAGATTTCAGGAGACCACAGAGCTCTTAAGGCACTGAAAGATGTCCTGGTGACTCACAGTGCAGATTAAACTCCTGTTTAATATCAGTGATGAAAATCCTCCTTACTAAAAGGGGGTGGCCAAGAGTTTGTTCATCTCCTGCTGCCCCTGCTTTCTTATCTCTTGGAAGAGGAAAGCCAAGTCAATGCAGTTGGGAAAAATCAGAGGTTTTCTGTTTTGGACAAGTCTCTGCATTCATTGAAAAGAGTATTTCAAATAAAATTTTGGCTAGACACTCTACATTCCTTTATGTATTCCTCCTCTCCAAAAAAAAAAAAAAAAAAAAATATCACTGCTCCAGGATATCCTTGAGAGAGCTCAGTGCTTGCATGAAGATTTATTGCTTTTAGGTTCTGAATCAGTTCTGAACTGAATTAGCAAATGCTAGTGCATATTTCTAATAGCAACAAGAATTCCAGCAGAATTTCTGAGGTCTGGCTGGCTGATTAAATCCAGCAAAGTCTCCTGCTAAGCTCCTTGGCAGAGCCAGCAAAATTCAAAGACTTTTAGGCAATCACAAATTCAGTTCTGAAGATTTTTTTTATTGTGTGAAATTTTACCAAGCAGAAGAGATTTGTATATATTAGTTGCAATGATCCATATAAATGTCATGCACACATGCAAGACAGTAGAGAAGTTCCTGATATATTAATTTCACATGATGAGGATAATAGCATTTCTCCTGACAACTCAATTAAATTAGTAAAAAATTCCTAGTGAAAAACAGTCATTGCATTTTCTGTCAAGCTGATAAACACAATTTAGCTGAAAGAGAAAAGCAATCCAAAAAATCAGACTTGCACTTGGAAATTGCTTGTGCAAATTTACACTCATTTTCTGTTTTGTTATTTGGTAAAGGAGTAAGGAGAGGGTTCTCCATTGTCCTGCCTGCCTGGTGGTGCTGGTTTCTTGATCTGAAATTGAAATTGTCTCTATTGGGACGAACAGTGATGTCCAAGAAAATAAACAACTGAAGAATACAGAAGTCATTAAAACACAGAGAAATAATTTTTTAATCAGTCTAAATGTTTTACATTTCTGATACATTCTGGGCTCTGTTGTCTTCTCAGAAATCACAGCCTGGGTACCCATGGACACCACTGAGTTTGGGTGCTCCCAGTGTGTGCCAGTGGATTGCAGCTCTGGCATTGCAGCTCTGGCATTTCACATCCTCGAGGAGCCTGGGTTAAGTTTCTAAATTCTTGCACTCCTGTTTTCTCACAAATCCCCTTCAGAGTCTGACCTGAGATCATGACTTCATTTGTGTTTTCAGCAAGAACTCTTTGGAACTCTTTGGCTCAAACCTTTGGGTGTTTTTGAATTACTTCTTTTTTTTTTTTTTTTTTTTTTTTTTTTTTTTTTTTTTCCTGAAGGGATAACCCACTAATTATACATGAAAATTGTACCTCAAAAGATCCATCTTAATAATATAATTGTAGTAGCAAAGCAACTGGTGTGATTATGTGCATCATTGCACTTTTCAGCCATTAACCAGCTTTTCTTGGTTAATGAAGTTAGTAAAACCTAGAATGTGCTTTGCTGGAATATATCCAGTGCAATCTCATTATCACCTACAAGCCTCTATAATTGGGGTGATAATGTGCAAAACATTACATGGCTGATAGAGGCAATGGGATTAAAAGAGGGCCAAGTTCTGCTCTCAGGCACACGTGACAGAGCTTGGGGGTTTGGTGTGGGGCTGTGGAAGGCCTGTAGCCCCACGTGGAGTTTTGGGGGGTGATGTTTTGGGCAGGAGGAGGTGCACTTGGAAGGAATCCAGCAGCAAAAACTGAGGAGAGCTGTGGCCTCTCAGGAAAGGGAGGAGGAATTGGTGCTGTCAGGTCAGGAGGAGACTTTAGTGAGGCATGAAAATGGTCTTAAATGCCTTCAAAAGAGGGAATAATCTGTTTGTTCTCTGTGATCCTGCTGGATAGGACACAGAGGAGTGGGTTACAGCACAGTGGATGTTGGATATTAGGGAAATGCAGGATGGATAACTGAGAGGTGGGAAATGCAGGATAGATAACTGAGGGCTGGTTGGATTTTAGGGAAATGCAGGATGGATAAGGGAGGACTGGTTGGATTTAGGGAAATGTAGGATGGATAACTGAGGGCTGGTTGGACATTAGGGAAATGCAGGATGGATAACTGAGGGCTGGTTGGATTTAGGGAAATGCAGGATGGATAACTGAGGGCTGGTTGGGTATCAGGGAAATGCAGGATGGATAACTGAGGGCTGGTTGGATTTAGGGAAATGCAGGATGGATAACTGAGGGCTGGTTGGATTTAGGGAAATGCAGGATGGATAACTGAGGGCTGGTTGGATTTAGGGAAATGCAGGATGGATAACTGAGGGCTGGTTGGATTTAGGGAAATGCAGGATGGATAACTGAGGGCTGGTTGGATATTAAGGAATGCAGAATGGATAAGTGAAGACTGGCTGGATATTAGGGAAATGCAGGATGGATAACTGAGGGCTGGTTGGATTTAGGGAAATGCAGGATGGATAACTGAGGGCTGGTTGGTTGGATTTAGGGAAATGCAGGATGGATAACTGAGGGCTGGTTGGATATTAGGGAAGTACAGGATGGATAACTGAGGGCTGGTTGGATTTAGGGAAATGCAGGATGGATAACTGAGGGCTGGTTGGATATTAGGGAAGTACAGGATGGATAACTGAGGGCTGGTTGGAATTGCTTGCCCCAGGATGTGTCAGAGGATTCTCTGCTGCTGGTGGGCACTAGGAGGGCAGTGAGGAGTGGATTTTTGCTGGCCCCTGGCCTCAGGCAGTGAGGAGGGAGCACCACTGTCCCTACAATGGTATTGATGCCTTTTATATTTTATGTGAGAGGCTCCTGGCAGAAAGCTGAGAGATCTCCTTGGTGCTTGCACAAAGACAGCAGATCTGCCAGGAGGATCTGTGATCAGAATTATGCTCTCAGCTGTTACACACTTGGAATTACTGTCAGGACTGCTGGTGGAAGGGAGAGAAGGCTATGAATGTGAAAAAAGGGAAGCATTACTGTTTGCTCCCTTGGATAATACAGGTCACAAGGCTAGTTCTGTTTGTGCTTGTTTGAATTTCAACATGTCTTTTCAGGAAAAAAAACATTCAAATGTTATTAAAAACCCTGTAATGAAGAGTCATCCTGTCTGCTTCAGCTCTGGCTTTGGTAATAAATTCACTATTTACACTGGTAAACATGTGCCTCATGTTTCCAGTCAGGACTTGCCTGCTTTCAGTGTCAAGGTTTCCTGTGCTAATTGAGGACCCTGATCTCAACATTTAATTCTCCTTGTGAACACTGATATTCTTAAACCAACTCATCCCTTAAACTCCTCTCTTCACAAGCTAAATAGATGAAGCTCCTACAGCTGTAAATGCTGTTTTTCCATCCTTCATATTCCTTTCTGAACTCTCTGCAAGCTGTCAGCTTCCTTTATGAATTGTGGGCTCTAAATTTAACATGGCCCTCCAGTGGGAATTGCACCAGTAATGCCAGGAGCACAGGAAGATTTGCATCCTTTGCTACAACCCTCAGACACTGTGTACAGCTGAAGAGGAGCACAAAAATAGGCTCAGACCAAGGTTCCTCCAGCTCAGCATTCTGTTTGTAATAGTGGGTGGATTCTGAAGCGTGGCATTTCCCTGCACAGCCTCCCTTTATCTTTTAAAAAATAAAGATACGATCTGGAATTCCATGCAAAGCCTTTGGAATTCTGATGCCTTTGGTGCCCAAATGGCCTGGTACTCCTGCGGCTTCCCAGCATTGGTGCCATGGGCTGCCCCAGGAGTTAAACTGCAAACCAGAAGATCTGTGTCTTTGCTAGGAGTCTGGGAAAGGATATTTTTAAATCCCAGCAGGGCCCTGGGGAGGCAGGGCAGACAAAAGGACAGCATGGGGATGGTGCTCAGCAGCAGACAGGCTCACCCTGATGGCTGTGCCAGCCCTGGCACCCCCAAAAAGGAGAGGGAGCAAACCCTGGGCTCTGCCAAAGCTCTGAGATCCAGCAGATCCAGGGCAGGAGCCCTGGGGAGCCCTGCCTTGTCACCATAGGACACGAAATAATACAGCATGGACATGCTGCTCTCTCAAGGTAAAAAGAGAATTTTTAATTTCTCACTCCAGCATTTAGAGATTTCCAAAAGTGGACAGAGGATTGGGGGGTGACAGTGCCACCTCTCCAATGACACTGGACAAACCAACAGTCTATCAAATTTCTCCCCTTCTATAAAAGAATTCAAAGCAATCAGTTATTTACATAAAATGTGTGAGAAAGTTCGTTACAAGAATATAAACATCAGGAGGCTTAGAAAAACTTAAAAAAATGAAAACAACACTGCCTCCCTGTCTGTAAGCTCAGCTGAGGAACCACCAGGATCCCAAACCTGACTGAGCATCTCTGAACAAAGCCCTGCCTCCTCTGTGTTCCCCATGGAGCTGGGGAATTCAATCCTGCCCTGCCTCTCCCCAGCCAGCCCCTTGGCAGGGAGCAGTCCTGTCCCTGAGCTATCCCTCTGCTCTGCCCTGCCAGCTGCTGCTTTTTTAGGAGATGATTCCGTGTTTCTTCCAGGAAAGAAGGCTGCTGTTGGGCAGGATGGCAGGGAGGAGGGGAGCAGTGAAGCCACGTTTGCTGCAGGTGCTGCTCAGAGATCCAAAGGACCACTGTGATCCAGCTACTCCATGCAGGCTTTCAAAGCCAACGCTGCAGGGCTTGCTCCAGTTTCAGTCTTTACATTTTACAAGCATTGCTGTGACATTCATCCCTCTAATTCCTGAACCTGCTGCATCCTCCTGTGAGAAAGGGCATTTTTATCTCGTTATTGTGGTGGGCCACTCCTGAGGTAGAACATGGCTATAGAATTTGTTCATAATCACCTGCTTGGGCTGTGAAAGAGCCAAGAATAGGCTTGTTTCCCCATAGTGGGCCTTAATCACAAAAAAAAAAAATAAAAAATCCTTCCACTCCAGTGAAGCAGGTCACGTCGGGGAGCTGTGTGCATTAGTCCTGCAGCTCATAGACCTCGCTCATTACAGAGTCACATGCTGCAGCCTGAGTGCCAGGCCAGCCTTCCAGCCGTGTGTTTCCAGGCTGAAAAGGCAAATGCTGCCATGGAAAAACTCAGCTTTCATCAGCTAATCTCGTTGGAGAGCACACAGGCACTGCAAACAGGGGCTTGGTGCTGGGGGACATGGACACAGCTGAGACTGTCCTGGCTCTGCTGGATCCAGCTGCAGCCTCCCACTGGCTGGGAAAGGATTTTAGCAAAGCCAAGAGAGAGCTGAAGCTGCTGAGCACAGATCCTGACAGCAAGTAAATAACAATGCCCTTTGGGGACAGCAAATGAATCAAATACCTGTGACCTCTGGTGTCCTCAGGGAGCTCTGTGGTCCCCAGGGAGCTTTTGTCAGGTGTCACTGCCAAAGCTGAGGGGAGCTCTGGTAAGTGATGAGCTGCTCTGGAAGCGTTTCTTCTCACATTACTAAACCCCTTTCATTAGCAAGAGGACAATTTGTGCTTTCCCTCTCTGGTGGCCTTTGCTGGCACATCTTCCCTGTGTGCCTCACTTTCTTCTGACACTGTTTCTTTTGACTTTCTTCTGGCTCCCTTTTCCTGGCCAGCTCTGGGCCCCTGCCTTCCCACTGCTTTGTGGATTGTGCCCACATTTGTGTCTGGTTTTGTGAGTGCATTTGCTCAGGTGTTTCCTCTGGGTTTGCCAGCAGCAGTGGGCACTCACAGCAGGATGCTCTCCCTGCTCTGGAGCGAGCAGTGATGTCCCCTGTGCCTCTGCAGGGAGCTGTGAGCTGTCCCCACCTGCTCAGGAGGTCTTGGCAGCCCTGGGGGTACAGGACACGTTGTGGAAGGCCAGAATCATCTCAGGTTTCATGTCTTCCATCCACTACCTGGCAGCAATAGCTGTGATGGTGCCAGTCCTACAGCCCGAGTGAGGAATGTTTCCTAAACATTTCTAGCGATCATTCATTGTGGAGGGATGGAATGTAAGAAAATAAAGATAGTGCAGAAGGCAGTCTCACACCTGAGGAGTTGCAGCTGTACTGATCACCAAAGATTAGGAACAGGCCTGCCCTTAACAGGCCACAACTGTGTCCAATAATGATGAGTGCTATAAAGGAGTGGGTGAGCTGGGTGAGGAAGAGAGTTGGAGTTTGTTGGCTGTGCTGTGGCAGTGGTTGTTGCTGTGAGGAGATGCCCGTGAGAAATCACTAAGAAGGTGTGGGACTTTTGCAATATGATGACAACAATTCATTGCTTCCCAGCAAGTGTGAGCTGCTGTTGGTCACTTTCTGATTGTTTTTCAGCACAACATCAGGAGATGCAGCTGGAGGGTCCTGCCTGGGGTGTGTACATGGTGTTGTAGCACTGGCATGTCCCTGGGTCTGGTTACGTTAGGGGTGTAGAGGAAAATAACTCAAATGTGAAAGGAGCTTGTCTTAAAATGAGCATTTTCCTAAATGGATTTGTTCCTCTGATTCACTGCTCCAGTGCAGGCTTTCAGCCTCCCCAGAGCAGCTCCTGGTTCACTCATTTTTGCTCTATTAATAAACACAGACGAGCATTTAAATGGAATAATGTACCTTGTAGAAAGGGGAAAAAAAACCCCAAGCAACACAGCTTGCTGTCCCAATGGGAGTAAAAAAATAAAAACCTACACAGGAAAAAACAGTGCCATTCCAGGAGATTTTTTTGTTTACTGAAATGCATTTCATTCACAGGCTTAGCTCTTGAGGCTGTGTTGGGGCCAGGGTAGTTTATACATTCCTCTTGTTCAAGGTACACAACACCATTTCCCCCAGATCTTTCCTTTCTTCTCTCTCTCCATATGTTCTTGTGCTCCATATCTGAACCAAATTGAGTGCTAATTTTTGAGGTTTTTGTTTGAGCTGAGGTTAAATCAGTATTTAACAGGGGAGCTGGCTCAGGGTTGGAGTGTCACAGCACTCACTGTGAGCAGTGGGAGATAAAACAATGTTGGAGAAGGATGCAGTCTGGAGTGAAAGAACAGGCTGTGTGGCATGATGGAAAACTTTATTTCTGAAAACTTCCTTCTTTTAGCTGAGGTTCCCTCTCCTTAAATGGCTCTCATATAGATGGGTCTGGGGGTCAGCTCCCCTTTTTTCTTCTCCCCAGGTTTCTCCTTGTACATTGCAGTTCAGCTGGGATTTTTCTTCCACACTGAGAGAAATCTCTGAAATTCCCTTTCCCTGTGGAGCCCTGTCAGGAGATTTTTCACCTGGGCAGAGGAGGCACCAGCCTCCTCTGAGCTCCTGGGCAGAGGTTGTATTTTATACTAATATGAGTTATGGTAATGATGGCACTTTCTAAAAGTTTTCCTGGCCTTGCCAGAGCCTCTGGAGGGTGGAGAGCACCTGAGGTTTATCTTCCCTCTTCCTTGGACATATACATATATATATATATATCTTTTATATATATATATATCTTTTATATATATATATCTTCCCCCCCTTTGGATATATATTTATTAGTTGCAATGATCCATATAAATGTCATGCACACATGCAAGACAGTAGAGAAGTTCCTGATATATTAATTTCACATGGTGAGGATAGTAGCATTTCTCCTGATAATTAAATTAGTAAAAAATTCCTAGTGAAAAACAGTCATTGCATTTTCTGTCAAGCTGATAAACACAATTTAGCTGAAAGAGAAAAGCAATCCAAAAAATCAGACTTGCACTTGGAAATTGCTTGTGCAAATTTACACTCATTTTCTGTTTTGTTATTTGGTAAAGGAGTAAGGAGAGGGTTCTCCATTGTCCTGCCTGCCTGGTGGTGCTGGTTTCTTGATCTGAAATTGAAATTGTCTCTATTGGGATGAACAGTGATGTCCAAGAAAATAAACAACTGAAGAATGCAGAAGTCATTAAAACACAGAGAATTAATTTTTTAATCAGTCTAAATGTTTTATATTTCTGATACATTCTGGGCTCATGCACAGTCCAAGCTGTGCTTCAGCCTCATTGCTGGGGTTCCCTTGTGCCAGCAAAGGGCACATCCCTCCTCTTCCTCCCCACAGCACCCTGCAGCTCCTCCGCCTTGCCCTGTGCATCGTGCTGCCCTCCCAGGTGGGGTGCAGGAGGTTTGCTCTGTCAGGGTAAGAGGGGCACCCCTGGCCCTGCTGGGGGGAGCAGCAGAAGATCCTGGCAGCCCCCAGGCTCCCTTTGCCAGGGGGAAAGCAAAGGATGTGGAAATGAGTGCAGGGTATTAATAAGCCCGGCTGCCCCACATAGCAGCAGCGAAAGTGGGACAGGCAGCACACTGCTAATTTTACACAGGCCCAAGGGGATTATTTTTTTTTTTTCCAGGGAGTGTGTTATCATTATTTTGTGTCCTAAAGGGCCTAAAATTAGGGCTTGTAAGAAGCAAGCCACGGTTGGAGGCTTTGTCCCAGGTAGCCCAGGCCTGGGGAGAGCTGGGTCTCCTCATGCACAAGCCCATTCCAGGTACTCCTCAGCCTGGGAAGAAAAACAAAAAAACAAAAAAAGAGATGGAAGCAGAGGTGCAGAGGGGTCTGGCTGCAAGGCCTGTGCCCCTGGAAGGTGCCTGTCCCCGTGTGGCAGTGAGGGATGTCCCCAGGGACATCTGGGCTGTGCCCCTGCTGCAGAGTGGGAGCTGTGGCGAGTGTTAAATCAGGGATCAGCTTTTGAGCACGAAGGCTTCCAATCAGTGGATTACAGGGAACATTTGCAGCTTCTGTTTCAATCCCAGCACTGCCTCTGTGCACCCCCTTGCACAGACAGGCCTGGATGCCGCCCAGGATGGGAATGGGGACACATGGGTGGATCCTGAGCCCTGCCAGGGCTCCTGCCTGTCCCACCAGGGGAGCCCTGGGGTGTCCAACACCCTGAGCGCCTGGCCTTGGACAGGTTTAGGGTTTGGGTCATGTTTCCCTCAGTTTTGTCCCCTAACACCTGGGCTGAGGGGCCCATCCTGCCATCCAAGCCAAGCAATGCAGTGTTCAGTCAATGGGTTTGTTCACATACTAAAGTTAAACACTTTAAGTGCTTTTGCTTAATTAGGCCAGACCATGCTGCTCCTCGTGGGACTGAGTGCAAAGTGAGGCACTCTAGATTAGAACCAATATTTTCAGGCATAAAGCTGAAAATGAAGCACTTAGCCCCCAGTTCTGCAAATAATTAAGCACATGGGTAATTACTGATTTCATTCCATTCATCAGTTGTGCTGATTTCAGTGGGGCCACGAGATGCTGGTGGTTACTCAAGTGTGTGCAGGGTTGGGCCCCCAGGTTAGAAGATCTCAGGGACTGGTGAAATGGATGTTTGCAGAGTGCCTGGGCTCTGTGATGCCTGCACACCTCCCTGGGTAATGCCAGAGGAATAATAATGCCACATTTAAGTACTAATGATTTTTAAAGGTGCTGAGCACTGGCCTTACCCATGGAAATGTGCCCTGGGCTTTCTGTGGCAAGCAAGCCTCATCATTAATGGGGCAAATGAAACTGCATTTGATATCTGGACAAGGAAATCTCTACTCTTGTGTCCACCTGGGCTGTTATTTTGCCCAGGGAGGCTGTGGATCCCCCATCCCTGGAGGTATTGAAGATCAGGCTCTTAGTGACCTGATGGGTTCCCTACCCATGGCAGTGGGGTTGAAGCTACATGATCCTTAACATCCCTCCCATTCTGTGATTATTTTCCAAAATATGAGTGTTAAAATAACTGTTTTCATTACTGCGGGCCCTAACCCAAAAGGAAAAAAGTGGAATGCAGGCTGAAGTAGAGTTTGACTCAAGAAGTCAGCAAGAAACTTCAGCTGATGTTCTTTTGTTTGCTTTTCCCCTGGCACAATGTGTTTTAACTCCTTTTAAAACCAGACACGGCTCTTATCTGTGAGGAAACACTGAATTCTTGGTATCATTTTGTTCCCCTGCAGATGATTTGGCAGCGATGTTTACAGAACTCACAATTTAAGGAGAAAAAACCAAAAACCCTGTGAAGGGAGGGAAGAAAGGAGGGAAGTGAACGGAGCTGACCCAGGAGAGGCTCCTGCCACTCCAGGAGCAGCTGCTAATGATGCCTTTGATAAGGAGCCACGCTGAGGGGACCCCTGCATGGCTTCTCCTCTGCATCCAGACCGGCTGCAGCTTTAAGCTGATTGTGTGTGCCCTCGGGGGGGTGACAGTGCTGTGCTCCCAAACAGAGCCACCACCAGCACCTCGTGTCACAAACCAGGCTCATTAGCATAGCTCAGCAATTAAAGCCCCGCTCGGTCTGCTGTCCTGAGATAAAGAACTCCCAGTTTCTGGCCAGGCTGACTTTTGCTGGAGATGAATTGGCTGACAGCTTGCAGTGGTGACGTTCTGTCTCCCGAGTGCAGCTGCTCACAAGGGTGATCTCTCAGAATGTGACTTTTCCAGAGCCCTGCCAAGGGTATTAGCACCAACTAATTACAGGGAGAAGCCAGGGGCGATGGTTTTCCAGGAGTGGGAGCAGCACAGGCCCCAAACAGCTGGGTAGTGCCAGTGCTTGTCTCTCCTGGAAAACAGCAGCCCTGCTGGAGGAGAGCTCCCCATCTGGCAATCCCTTCTAATTCCTATAATACATGCAAATGATATTTATCTTATTTATTTTTTACTAGACTTTAATGAAGTTTGGAGAGGACTGGGCACATGTGGCAAGGCAAGGGGCTTCTCTTAGAGCGAGCCTGTTGTAATATTTGATCAGTGATATTGTGTTACAGGAGCTGTCTTAGGTTAGTTTGTTTTCAATTTTATGAACTTCAGCTTTAGGAAAGAAGTTTTCTTCTGCTTATATCTCAGTGCAGTGATCTTTTGCTGTTTGATTTTGTTTCTTATGGGCTGAGCTTATGCAAAACAACAGCACACAGGAGGTCATCACATACAGAGCTGGTCAGCAACGCACAGGGACAGTCACAGGGATGTGATGTGGGCAGGAGAGGGGACAAGGAGATGCCTCTGACTTCTGCCACCCTGGAGAAGGAACTCTTTGTGCAGTGAGTGTCCATGTAAACCTTCTTTTCCTCTTATTAAAAATACTTTTCAGTGAGTACATGGATCCCCATAGAGCTAATTTAAGGCCATTAACAACAGACTCACTTTTCTTAATTACCCTTTGTAGAATTATCTCAGGATTCCCCGGGGTTCTTGGTCTGCAGGTTGGAAAGTGTCTATACATTGAAGGATGAGGTGTCTGATGGTGGTGGCTGGGAACACAGAGAATGCAATTTCTGAATTAAGGATGACCTGCTGGTGTTTGTTTTGTCATGATCCCTCTTATTTACCCCAGCTTGTAACTGTAGGGAACACAGCTCTGAGTGAGAAATAGTGGAGCACCACAGCCCAGGTGGCCACAAGTTCTGTGTTTGTTGCAGAAAATGTTGGTTTTGGGTCTGGGCCAAGCAGGGAGCCAGTGCAGTTGCTGAGTGGTGAAGGATGAGAAAATAAGGCTCTGATCTCTGTTTGTGGCCACATAAATGGCAGCAGGAGGCCTGATGGGTCTGGGGCTGTAAGATCAGCTTGTGTTGACTCTTTTGGAGCCAACTGCTGGTTAATCTGAATGTGGCTACTTTGAAATGTCACTGCTGTTTTGGCAGTGTGACTGAAGGATTTTTTTGGATGCCTGGTGGTGAGGAGGGAATAAGCTGTGTACACTGATGGGTAACTACATGGTGTATTTCTTCCCAGTTTCTTCCCAGTTTGGCTCTTTTCACAGCTTGTGTCTCCCTGGCACAGAGGCTGGTGAGTGTCTGAGGAGCCCTGAGCTCCATGCACATGTTCAGGTGTATCCATAGGCAGCAGAGATGTGGCCAGTGGGAACTCCAAGGACCAGGTCCACTGCAGCATCTCCCTCTGCTGCTGTGTGGAAACAGCCCTGGGGTTCTGGGATTCCAGGACTGCTGCTTGCTGCTGCAGAGTGGGTATTGCCTGGCAGAAGTGCTTCAGGAATTAAGAAAAAGCAGAATTGAGACTAGCAGAGCAGGCAGTCTCAGCAAACTGTCAAATGTACATTTTTCTTCATTATTTTCTCACTGAACCACGATGATGTCTGATGGAGCATTATGGATGGGGAGAAGGAAGGAAGTGTTAGCAAAGCTTTAAAACTAGCCACTGCTCTGGCTAATGAGGCAAAAAGGAAGTTCTGGCTGTAGCAGCAGCAAAGTCCAACAAGAGAGAATTGGTTTTATGTTGGAGTGAGGGAGTGGAGAGTGCATGAACACCCTGACTGGGTCAAACAAAAAACCTTTCATTTTTTAGCTTCTCCTTGTCTTCTTATCTAGAAAATGAGCAACCACATGGCCACGTAAAACTCACACTCACTGCATGTGTGGCTTGCACATTCAGCTGTGGTGATGGTGGCTGCTGTAATTTGTTGTGGTTTTAGCCAAGGATGTTTCTGGTCTTTGGAAGATGAGGAAGACTAGGAACTGTGCTCTTACTGCACATCTGGAAAGAGCTGGAGACAGGTGAGTGATCCCTGACGCCAGATAGAAATACCCAACTTTTCACTCAAACCAGTTTGGTGAAGGCATGTTTTGACCTTTTTAGTGTGTTTTGACCTTTTTGTGAAACCATGAAAGGCTAAATGAAGGCTATGATGTGCTGCCCCTGTGGCAGTAGTTTCTCAATTATATTTTTGACAGATATGGTCACATTTTCTTATGAATGTCCCAGACCTCACTGTTGGAGAGGATTGCACTCAGTGCTCAGCTGCAGCATAGCAGGGATCCTCTGGTGTGAGCTCCAGAACAGCCCAGGCTGGTGCACTCAGCATCAGCTGCAGAAGTGCCTGGGGGTGTGGACAGCTTCAAAATTCTCCAAGTTCTTCTCCAGTGTCTTAGGAATCACATGGCTTCACAGGGTGTTGGCTCTCTGGCTGGTTTAAAGCAAAGGGTTGGAGATGTACCTGTGCTTGGTGGGCAGTGAGGTGGCAGTGCCTGGCTGGTCACAGGGACAGTAGAATGGAATATATTGTGCTCTGTCATGGTTTCTGTTAGCAGAAAACAGAGAGAGAGACCCCTGTGTGGCTGTTATCACACACTGATGAGCTGAGCATTTAGTGCTGCTGAAAATGGGCTCTCACACCAGCATTGATCATATCAGGTGGAACACAGGGGTGAAAAAAGAGTTTGGATCTTGCACTGCTGAGTTGCCAGGGCTCCACGCAGGGAGAGAGCTGAGCTGCCAGCCTGGAATCCTTCCAGGCAGCCAAATCCACTTGCTAAACAGGACAGAGGGGTTTGCACAGACCTGGGCATAAACTGGACACGGTTCTGCAGGAGCTGACTGTGTGCAGGTGCCCCAAGGCCCCTGATGGCAGCTCCAGGCTCCCTGACTTTGGAATTCCACACCAGAATGTGGCTGCAGAGGCAAACACCAGCTGGCTGTCATGTGAAAGGGAGGCAGATTAGTGGAACTTGACAGCTCCTGGATACAACCAGCAGTCCTGAATCTCATATTCCTTTAGAATGGGGAGATCAAAGAGCTGTGATTTGGAAGCAGCCAGGCAGCCTGTCACGGTGCATTAAGAGGGAACAACACCCCCGAGCCCAGGTGAAAATGGCTTTTGTGTGGTTTGGTTTGTGGCTTTAGGATGGGAATCCCAAAATGCCCCTGGATTAGGCATACAATACACGAGTCCTTTGTGAGTTTGGCTAAGTGCTCTGCTGCCTGCTGGAATTTGCCACCCTGGGCTGCATTCTCCAAAAGGGAGGATGAAGAGAGAGGCCCTCTCTGGGAGGGCTAAGGGGGTGCTGAGCTGGAGTTGGCACCTCTGTCTCAGGGACAGGTGCTCAGCTTGGGGTCACCTGTGCCTCGAAGTGACAGCTGTGAGCTGGGGGGACAGCCTGGCCTGGCACCACGGCTGGGGACAGCAGGAAGGGGCACACAGCCACCAGTGAACACAGCAGCTGTGCCAGTGCTGTCCTCCCCTTTGGCTCACCTTGCCCTGTGCATGGAATGGCCTTAGGGGAGCATGAACACACAGCTCTTGCACACATCTGTGCAAGGAGTTCTTTCCCAAAGTACCTCCATATTGTATTTTTGTCGCCCCTAGACTTTTTTGGTTTTGTTGTGACTTTTTCCTTGCTATTGATTTGCAGTGCTACAGAAAATAACAGCTGAATTACATTTGAATGATGAATCTGACTCCATGTTCTCAGAAGGCTAATTTATTGTTTTATGATACTGTATTATATTAAAGAATACTATACTACAACTATACTAAAGAATACAGAAAAGATACTTACAGAAGGTTAAAAAGATAATAAAAACTTGTGACTCTTTCCAGAGTCCCAACACAGCTTGGCCCTGATTGGCCAAAGAGTGAAAACAACTCACAGCAGAATCCAATGAAACAATCTCCAAACACATTCCACATGAGCACAACACAGGAGAAGCAAATCACATAGTTATTGTTTTCCTTTTTCTCTGAGGCTTCTCTGCTTCCCAGGAGAAAAATCCTGGGCAAAGGGATTTTTCCAGAGAATGTGAATGTGACACCTAAGGCTCCTTTTTCATGTATTTATGCAAGGTCTTTTGAACCCATGTACACCCTTGATGTTCACATCCATAGGTTATAAGTGGTGAACAGTGTGGTTGAAGTCTTTCAGAGGGACCAGCCCTGAATGCCAGACCCAGACTTTCTGGGGGATTTCTGTGCTTAAGTTACCTCTGACAGGATGCTCAAAAGTGCTTAGTATAAAGCCTGAGTTTTTCTTTTTTAGAGCTGCAGG
Source organism: Agelaius tricolor (assembly GCF_023055355.1). Taxonomy (NCBI): domain Eukaryota; kingdom Metazoa; phylum Chordata; class Aves; order Passeriformes; family Icteridae; genus Agelaius; species Agelaius tricolor. Next base: position 8,794,327 of record NW_027269282.1, on the reverse strand, counting down.
TGCTGATATGGCCGTTTAACAGGAGCAAAAATAACTTAACCAAAAGATGCCCTTTTATTAAGCTATCACTGTGTAAAGTGTTCTTATTCTATAAATAGATGTCACTTTGCCCTAGGAACAGCCTGGTATTTTATTAACATTGTCTCTTCACTAGAACCTACCACCTATTCTGTAGTGTTAAAATGGGAAAAGCTCTTAACTTTTATAGCCTGTTTCAGTTCCTTGCTTCCAAGTGCCTGTAAGACCATTGCATTTGGTTTAAGGTCCAGTTATGACTCTTTTTTTTTTTTTTTTAATGGACACTTTTTGGTTTTGTTGTGACTTTTTCCCTGCTATTGATTTGCAGTGCTACAGAAAATAACAGCTGAATTACATTTGGCTTCTCCTGCTTCCTTTCTCTTTGAGATGAGGTTACAACGACCTCATCTACCTAAATCAATAATGTACACCCAAATCTAATAAAGATTTAGCAGGGCCTGTAAAATAGCATGTAGCCCAGATGGAAAGGGAGGCCCTAATGTCCAAGCCACTCATTAGCTATTTATCAACCATTAATGATGGGAATAGGAGTGGTGTGTGGGGAGAAGGACACAGAAGCAGGACAGAACCTTCCTGGGTATGAGGAGAGGACAAAGACTGTGCAACACATGTGCAGGCTGCAGCCTGACACGGGCTGGGCACAGGAAAGTACCTAAAAAGTAGAATTTCAGTGGGAGTTTACTGGAAGAGTCACAGATTTTTATACAAAAAAAAAAACAAAACTGAAGTTACTGTTCAAGAGGATATAACCAAGAGTTGAAATACATCTGGCTTCCCATCAGCTGACCCTGCATCTCTTTGCAGATGTGAAAGTACAAAAAGCTGAATTTCCTGGAACTGAATATTATAACTTTTTTGATTTTTCTTTTCAGTGAAAGAGAAATCATCTATGTGATAGTGGGCCCATCTCTTAATCAGTGGTAGTGTTAGGAAAAATCCACAATTTCCCTGTCTTCTGCTTTAATTGCAAGACGTTTCTTTCAGCTGAAGGAAATCACCATGTTTTGAAATAAAATGAATTCATGAAATGAATAGCCACCAAAGTTTTTTTTTCACCAAATTGTCTGAGTGCAGAATAAGGCAGGCAGTGAGTGTAAATAGAGAAATACCATTTTTCATCACTGGTTTTTTGTTTCAGTGGTTAAACATTTTTTAAAGTTTTTTATGTTTGAAGCTTTCGTGCTCTTCTTGGGGAAGAGCTGTTGATATTTGTTGGAGGTGGGAAATATTTTTTCAAGAGCTGGAGCAGTAGCATGAAAAGGAATTTGGCATCTCTGGAGTTTGTGGTATGCACAAATACCATCATGTTCCATGAAACAATATTTCAGATTCCAGCAATGCAGAACATTGTAGCAATTTCAAAGAAAACAGGAAATAGAAATAATTAGTCAGGCAGGAGGAAGAATCCCAAACATGACTAGGATACCAAATGCTTTACAAAGCAGTAGCCAAAACCCTGTCTTTGAATATTCCTTCAATCTTGCTCTGAAGGTGGAAAGCCAAAATCAGTCACTAAATTTGAATTATTTTTGATGAAGGCTGACTTCACATTTATCTGTTAAAGAGCTGCAAGGCATCTTTTCCTCTTCTGTGGCAGTAACAGTTCCTTGCTGCTCATCTCTCACCTGGCCATGGTGCAGAGCCAGGTGCTCTTTCCCAAGGTGGCCCTGGGCGCTCCAGTCCCTTCCCTTTCCAGCATCTCCCATGGCTCCAGCTCTGCTGAGAGCAGGGGAAGGATCTCAGCAGTGCTCCTTGCAGGCCTGGCCCTTGCTGGGAATGGAGGCAGCTGTGCAGCATTCTTCAGGATGGACTGAGGAATCTGCCCCATCCTTTGCCAGCTTGCTCTCGCTGTTAAAAATCTGTGCTGTGTTTTCTGTTTGAAGTTGTCTGGCTTTAGCTCCCAGCCATGGGTTCTTGCAAAGCCTTTCCCTGCTAGATTAAAGAGCCCTTTATGGCTGCTATTTTCTCTCCATGGAGGTACTTAATACCCTGTAATCAAGTCACCCTTGGTCTTCTCTTTGATAAGCTCAATAAATCCTGCCCATCAAATTTCTCACTGGAAGCAGTTCCTCCTCCCCAGCCTTTAAATGGTTTTGGTGGCAGTTTTCTTCATCCTCTAAGTTTTGCAGTTTCTTAGAAGAGAGTAGAGATCCAAGGGCTGTCTGTGGTCCTTCTGCCTGAATGCACCAGGATCAATGGAGAAGCACAAGTGCAGCCCCAGTAGTGCCAGGGGAACACAAGAGCAGAGCTGTGTGACTGCAGCTGCACAGGTGCTCCCACAGGGCATTCACATTCTCTGGAAAAATCCCTTTGCCCAGGGTTTTTCTCCTGAGAAGCCTCAGAGAAAAAGGAAAACATAATGATCTTATTTGCTTCTCCTGTATTGTGCTCATGTGGAATGTGTTTGGATTGTTTACCCACAGGTGATTGGTTCATTGGTTTCATGTGAGTTGTTTTGACTCTTTGGCCAATCAGGGCCAAGCTGTCTTGAGGCTCTGGAAAGAGTCACAAGTTTTTATTATGAGCCTTCTGTAAGTATTCTTTCTGTATTCTTTAGTTAGTATAGTATTCTTTCATATAATTTAGTGTCATTAAATAATAAATTAGCCCTCTGAGAACATGGAGTCAGATTCATCACTCCTTCCTTTGCCTGGGCACCCTGCTAATTCAGTACTTCCAGAGGCACCTTGTTCCCATGTACACTAGTATGAAGTAAACTAACTAGTAAAAAATTAATTATCCTACAAAAATCCTTATCAGCTGTATTTGTCACTCAAATACATGAAGGGGGAAGTATGGAGGGGCTTTGCAGCTGGTCTGCAAGCAGAACTGAGTTAGCAGAAGAAATAACAATTGGTGATTTTTGAGTGTATCCATAGCAAAGAAGACAAAGCTGTCAACATAAGAACAAATTAAAAGAGATACATGAAAATTTTGGTAAGCTAGACTATGTGCATAAGTAAGTGTGTATATGTGCCTTATTAAATTTCTATGAAACTTTTACCAATTATATTGATGCTAATTACTTTACACAAATAAATATAACTTATTATGATGTAGTTAATAACTTAAAATCATGCTTTGTTAAGAGTATATAACCTAGAGAACACACAAAATAAACCCTTTTTCTTCTTAAAACTTTTTCTTACTGTCCAACCTAACAGTAAGAGACTTGCAGGGCTGTTGGCATCACCTGCATTCCTTGCTCTATAACTGGAATAAATAAATTTTTATGGATAAGCCCGGCTTACCAGATAAGTCATTAAACTGTATCATTTCCTCCAGGGAAAGTCCATGACACTGTGGGAAATGAATTTATAGAGAAGTTTTAAATTTTGATAGAAGGTTTATACAGTCTGTATTTGTATGTAAATTTTGAGATAAGAAATGTTAATTTGACAGACCACTTTTGCAGAGCTGTGGAAATAGCAGCTTTTGAGGAGAAACTTAGGAAAGGAGAGTTCTCCATGGCCATGGCTGGCTCTGGTTTGGCAGAGAAAAAGGTTTTGCACATGGAAGGGGTGGCTTGGCAGGCATCCCATGGCACATCAACCTTCCCTCTGTGCTGGTTAAGCTGTCCTCAGGTTTTACAGGCAGAGGTTCTCCAGGAGATGCTGGATGAGGGAGAGCCCCACGGGGTGCTCTGCAGGTTCTGTTGTTTTATCTTGGTGAAACTTGTCCTGTTTTTTAACTCAGTGCAACTACTGGTTCTGCTGGTGGCTGCTTTGCTGCTCTAAGGGTTTGCATGGCTCACAAACAGGTTTTGGTGGAGTGTATTCATTTCCTGCTGAAATATGCTCATGAATGCATGGTAAGTTTTCTTTGTCTGTCTTTCTCCATCAGGACTGCAAAGGTTTGGGTTTGTTGGTTTGTTTCCCCACCCGGAGCAGTAAATCAACAGGCTGTAATTAAAGATGTTAAGAAGCTCCCTCATTTTCCAGTCCAAAGTTTAATTTACTGAAGCATCTCTAACTGTCTGGCAGCTGAATCACACAGTTTCTATTTCTCTTCTCCTTTGTGGAGCAGGACAGAAGACCAGAGACACCACATGCAGAGACTCTCAGTGCTGCTGAGTGTATCTATCAGCCCAGGACACCTGTGGCTGTTCCCCTTCCCTCTTCCAGAGCAAAACCTTTTTCACAGCACCACTCCAGACCGGGATTTTTCCATTCCCTGGTTGCTACTGTTGTTCTCCTTTTGTTTCCAAAAAGAAAAAAAAAAAAAACAAAACAGATGTTTTTAGTGCTGTTTACCCCAGGAAACATTTTGAGCATTCAGTAATAAAACTGGGAGGAAATCCTTCACTTCCTTTTTGCCTCCTAGCAAGTAACCACATCAATATGAAGTGAGGATGTTTTTGGGTACTAACCCAATGTCACCGATCAAAACACAGCCATAAATACTTTCAAGATGCAGCCTTGAATCAGGATGGTGGATGAGGAAAAGCCACTTCTGTTTTGGAAAGGAATTCTTTCCTTCTGCAACCACTTTCTAAATTGCTCTGACATTTAGCAATTAACATACAAAAGCTTTTGTGTCCGCAGGATCATTTTTCATGTCAATAAACACATTCCTTCTCTTTTCGGTGCAATGTTTAATAATTCTCATTTCCTATAGGGGGAAGAGAGCCCTTGTACTTTATTTGTATTACACAAATTACATGGAAGAAACAAAGCCATATCTGATGATAATTATTAAATTAAGAACATTTGCATAAATCCTTTTTTTCCCCTCCCCTAATCTAGTTTGCTGTTGGTAAACAGTGTGTTATCTAGGTTTAGCAAAGCGTTTGGTTTCTAGCCAGATTTTTGTTTTCCCCTTGTCCTTTTTGAAGTTCTCTTGGCAGGCAGGATCTGCTTCTCCTAAGCTATCTGTCATCACACAAAGTGGATTCCAGCTTCAGACAACAAACGAGTTGCTATTCTGGATTCTTGGGCTGAACTGTCATTAAGTCACTGCCTCTCTGCTCTGGGGTTTCAGGAATTGTCTCTGCTCCAGCCCAAAGCTCTGCTCTGGGAGCTCCCCTGGGAGCTCCTCGTGAATGGTTAAGTGGAAAGATTTGTGGTGCTCCCTGTCTGGTGTGTCCCCCCTGGGCTGGGGGTTTGAGGGGACAGCTTGGTGTGTGGGACTGATAAAATGGGAAAAGGACTGTCTGGTCTCCATGGGAGCCCCTCAGATTTCCATGAGGGCAGTTGGGATCCAAGAGAGAAGAATAAACAAAGAATAAATTGATTTCCTCCCAGGCCCCTGCCTGGAAGCGAGGGTGTGTGTGTTGGCAGAAATGATCTAACACCTCCTACAGAACAGGAGGGATTAGAAACACCTGAAATGCCCATGAAATGTTTGTGCCTGGCAAAGTGGAGCCCTGGGCTTGCTCTTGTGCCGTGGGGCTTGTGCTCTGTCTTGGTAACCAGGAGCAGCCTGTGGTGGCACAGCGCAAGTCGAGGGAATGTTGGTGTCTGCAGGGGCACAGAGAGCATGGATGGGAGCCTCCAGGGACCTCTATTTCCTGTCAGGTGGCTTTCTTGGGGTGCTGGAGGTGTGTGCATTTGGGTGGATGAATATAAAGGCTGGGGCCATGTCAGGCTGCTGTTAGTCAGAAGTTTCTGGGTGGTTGCTTGTAAGAAGAGCTTTGGTGTTTTTTTGGGAGAAGCTATGGAATCCTTTTCCATTCCCAGTGCCAACTACTTTGGGACAACCTGATTTCATTCCCCTGCAAACACTTTCTGCTGCTCCTCTTACTTCTTGGGGAGTCCTTCTTCCCCTCCCCAGCTCTGCTGTTGGTTATTCATTTTCAGTAGTTTTTCTTTCTTTACAAGGGAGAGAATTCAACAGCAATTCCAACCCTCAGCAACAGAGGTTTCTGCAAGGAATGGAAAGGACACTTGGTGTTTTTTAAGGTAGCATTTTCACCATCTCATAAATAAATAGTAGCAGTTTTCTCTACTGCTCCAGGACACCCTGTCAGATGTGAATCTGGAAATCTTTTCCTTTAAAAGCAGATGCAGCAGGCTCTGATAAAGATGGTGGCAGCCACGGGAGCGGCACCACCCTGCTGAGATGTGCACATCCCACATGAGACGTGCCCTGGAGCTGGCTCCCAGGTTTGTGTGCCCACAGAGGCTCTGCAGTGCCTGGTGTTGGGCTGGGCTCTGTCACTCATCCCTTCCTTGCCCCAAGATGTGGAGCTTTGCCTTGGAGCATGGGGCAGAAGAAGGAGGTCAGACTGGACATTCTCACTTCATTAACATTGTCTCTTCACTAGGACCTGCCACCTATTCTGTGGTGCTAAAATGGGAAAAGCTCTTAACTTTTAGAGCTTATCTCAGTTCTTTGCTTCCAAGTGCCTCCAAGACCATTGCATTTGGTTTAAGGTCTAGTTTCATTCACACACACGAGTGAAACTGGAGCTGAATCCCTCTGGAACACACCACCTCCAGCCTTGCAGGTACCACTGTAGGTGTCAGGCTGTGTCTCCATGGTGTCTCTGTTTGGGGCTGGAGCAGCTGGGCACTACCAGCAAAAAGCCAGGATCAATTTTGGCAAGCTTTGGTGCCTGTCCCTGCACTTGATGGCATATGGCCTGTCTTTGATGGCTTTGACTTTGGGGAAGATTTTTTTTTTTTTTTAAGTATCCATGCCATGTCCCTCATATCTTCCCCTCCATGTTGTGTCTTCCTCTGATTTTCCCCCTGATTTTGCACCATCTGTGAGCTTAGTTTTGGTCCTTTGCACTGCACCTGATATAATCCCGGTCCATTTTCTTGTAGTCCCTAAATTTCCCAATTTTCTTTTCTTTCTCCTCCCACTTCCCCAGGGTGCAGCTGGCTCAGAGAGCAGCCCTGGGGCTGCCACAGCACGTCCTGGTTGTCTGGTGACTCTGTGACACACGGCTGGTGCCGTGCAGTGCCTGACAAACCCTGCAAAGGAAGGATTTAGGGAGTGTGAGGGAAAGGAGGGGCCCTACATTTGCAGAGCCTGGTGGTCCCAATACCTTTACAGACAGGAGGCTCACATTGATTTAAATGGAATCTGGATTGACCCCTAGCAAATGAGATCATTTGCAAAATTGAAGCCTTTGTTTACTTGCTGGATTGGAGCCTGACTGTTGGTGGGGTCCCAGAGACAGAGAGGCAGGCACTTAACTTGGAAGTGACTTTACTGCAATAATGTCATTACCTTTTATTGACCAAACATTTCCACAAGTGGTGAAAGGGGATTATTGGGAGATTGGGATGAATGTGCATTATGTCACTTTTGAATCATATCCTGTTTGCAGGGAAGATGTGAGCCCTGGTTGAGTGGGGCACCAGGCAGAGGGGGTTTGTGTGCAGGAGCTGTGCTACTGTGTGCATAGGAGCTGGGGGCTGCCTGCAGGAAAGGCTCTGGTGGAAAACTACAAAGCCATATCAGAGGAAATGCTTTCAACATATCTAAATCAAGATGTATGGGCTTTTATTTTTGCATGTGTTACATATCCCTGAGCTCTTTTTGGTCAACTGATAGTCATTAGACAAAGCTGCATTGCTTTGCAATTTACTCATTGCAGGGCTGTGACTTAACTGCTAATAGAGTAATATTTTTCCTCATATGTAACTTATCATTTGTTGGATGTGCATCCAGCTCCTGCCATGGATTAAAGTTCCAGAGAGGTGTGCCACTGTTCTCCAGGCACTGACAGCCTCCAAACAGCTGCTGAGCACAGCCAGATGTGAAGTGTTAGCACAGTTGCCTGCAAAGACCTTTTCCCTTGCACCCACACTCAGCTGGAAAATGAAATACAAGATCACATAAAACATTCTGTCAGCAGGACATGTAAGTTACCTGGAAGCTGAATTCCATTTACAGGAATGACAGCAGAGTACACTGCCTGCATTTTTTCCCCCCAAGAATCAGTTTCTCTGATTGATTGCATTTGTGTTTCATCGTGTGTTTCCATCACAGTTCTGTGATTCTGTGTTAGGGAATCTTGTTTCCATTTGTGGTATTTTTATAAGGCTTAGGAAAGTAAGTGATACTAAACCAGGAGGTTTAGGAGAATGGTTTTCAAGCAGAAACAATAAGACTGGAAAAGATTTGCTGTGTTTGTTAATATTCAGCTAGGCTTCAGTCTTTAGATCCTGATATTCTGCATTGGAGGCTATTCTAAAATTCATTGCTCTTAAGGGAACCTTTTGGCGTATGTGCCTAAATATACTAAAATATTTCTCCTAAATTACTTTTGCCACATTTTTGTGAGTCTGATTGTGCTGAAGGTGTCTAACTTCAGTGATTATTACACACAGGAATTCTTGGAAGGATCATCATAAGATATATCCCCTGATCCTCCAGGAGTAGTGACATGAGCAGTGTGAGGATCTGAGGGTGAGCTCAGGGCCAGTCCAGAGAGCTGTAGAGGAATAACCTTGCAGTAAGGAATGCTGGGGTTTGCATTTCAACAAAATTTCTCCTTCAGTGCCAGGAGTGAGAGTGATTCTCTTGGATGTTGCATTCTCATCTAAATTTATATTTTGTAAATCAGAGGAACAAAACTCACATTAATTCTTCTCGGGAGAAGAATACTACTGAAAATCAAGTTTCTTTTATTCAGATATTCAGAATATAGATTAAATGCCATGCTTTCAATAATACAAATAGAGCTTAGGGTTAGTAAGATAACTGGGTTTTTTCCCTCCTAGTTTATGATTAGTAAATAGCATTGTGTCCCTGTTCTGCACTGATCTCCTCCTCGAGGCTGTGGTGAGCCTGTCCCCATGGCCAGGGGAGCTGTCCCCAGGCAGAGGGGCAGTGGAGGGCTCTGTGCCTGCTCAGCCCATGGTCCCTGCCTGGCTCTTGCCCGTTTTTTGTCTCTTGTGGCTGCTGGCTGTGGGCAAAGGCGCTGTTTGTGTTTGGGTCACAGGGGCACCCATGGCTAAACAGATTGTGCAGCCTAATCCACGGCTGTGGCATGAAGTCACACATCTCCCCAAGTGATATTTTATCTAATCCATTTCTGGCTTTAAGCAGATTGTAAATTTCTTTCACTGAGCTTCTGTTTTCACAGAAATAAAGGAAGAGTTGTAGATGAGTTTGCTGCTAAGATTTGTGTGTGTGCGTGTGTGTACTGAGGATTTATTTATTAGATTTCTAACCATAAACAGTTTAATGTTTTTGAATTACTGCTCAGTCTCATTTAGTTTGGTTGTGACCTTGAGCCATACATTTCCAGGGCTCTTGCTAATGGACATTTTAAATGATGACAATGACATACACCAGGCTCTTTGATAGGGGAACCACTGCTACACTGCATATTATTTTAATGTTATTCTACAAAATAACCATTATAATATCGTTATTATTTTTTAACTCTGGTTTTATTTTGTCACACCAACATTACAACAATCTACATCTGAAATATTTCCTCATTTGTGCAAAGCACATTTCTCTGCCAGGGGTAATGAAATGACCAAGCAGTGACCCTCATTTTTATGTTTCTCCTACTGTGAAGAGGAATTGAAGATGAAATGTAGAAGCTAATAGCTGTGCAGCCCCAGTGAATCTAGCAAATCTAAAGAGCCCAGCCATGGGATACATTTAAATATTAAAGCAGTTTTTATGTGCTCTAAACAATATTTGATGCAGCTCTCAGTATGCTTTAATCTGGCTAAATGGTTATTGTGTTATGTGTCCTAGCTGTAAAACTGTCGAGCTCTTTTGTGGTCAGGATCCTTCTCCCCACTGCAATTTAGATTTGACATCAATAAACATAAAGGACCATTCTCCAAAATGTACCCTGAACAAGTTAATCCTGCATGAAGCAGGGTGCTTAGAAACCATCCACATTTATTTAATGCTTCCTTCCTGATGTGCACTGTAACACTTGCTTGTAGGGTGGGGAAAAAAAGGAACTGGACACAGTTCAGTCCTACAGGGAGAGGGGCACTGGCAAGGTTCAGGTCTGAGGCAGGAAAACCTTGACCAGTGGCTTTCTCTTGACTGCTGACTTGTATAGAAACAATGACAAACCTCTTAATTTTTTCTGTCTTAATTGCCTCTGTCTGCTCCTGCTGGCCTGTTTCTTTGGAAAGGAAAATGCTTGCTGGAAATTGGCTGCTCTGGCTGATGGAGCATCTCCAGGTAGAGGTGTTGGACTAGAAGAATTTTTTTTGCATGTGTCAAGGCTGTGACTGAATTTCCTGCAGTTCTGTGTCTCTTGTGAGGTTTATTCAAGGCTTACAAAAGGCACCAATGGAATTTTTCCTGGGTTTGCAGTCTTCCTAACTGAGTTCAGGTTGTAGTATTATCTCCAGGGGCAGTAAAAATTTCTTGCCTCCTTTTTACCTGGTTCATGTCCGTGAATGTGTATGAGTCCTTTTCCCATCTTTTTTGTCTCCTAAATGTGACTAAAATAAGGTAGTGACCTCAAAAGTGAAAAGGATTCTTTTATTTATTATTTAAATTTATTTTTTATTTAATATTTATTTACTATTCCATATTTTTTTAGAAAACCAGGCTAAATATGCAGAATATACACATTCTGGTTATTTCCCTTCTAATTATAAGAAAAAACCACTACCATTTCACATCCTCTCCCTTCTACCCCTGAAGAAACAAATTCCAGCTCCCAGTGCAGCGTGGCTGTAGTAGTAATAAGAAGAGCATTTAGTAACCTCTGGGAATAGAGTTTCTGAATTATCCTGAAATCTCAAAATTACTTTAGCAATCTCCTTTAAATCCCAAGTGGGCAGTGATCCATATTGTAAGCCCTTCACATGTAATTCGAAACAATTAGCAAATTCTACTTTTGAGACCATCTTGTGACTTGTGCTGGAGGGGTTTCCTGCAGAGGAGCTCTGGGATGTTTGGGTCTGGGTGGAGGTGAGTGAATCAGTCCTGGCAGAAAGCTGATACTGCCCAGCCTACCCTGGGCCAGCATGATGCTGATTAAAGTCCAGCTTATCCACTGTCAAAGGAGATGTTTCCCTGTTGATGCTCCAGAAATAAAGCAGAGCATTGCACAGAATCCCAGTGCAGGTCTTTTCTGGACTCTGAGTTGCTTCTGGTCAAACCTGTTTTCCTTAAATAAAGTGATTTTCCGATTCCTGTAGCTGACCTTCCTATCTCCAAGTCGAATGATCTTTGTCAGTCTGACTCTTTTATGATCTTGCTAATGAACTTTCCATTTTATGCTTCTTGTCTGATTAGCAATGCCAGAGGTTTAACCAAGCAGAGATAATTCATCAGCCTGAGCCACAGCTCTGAGGGCACAGTGTCAGACCCTCCCTTCCTGCTCCCTGCACTCCATTGGTTTCTCTCTGCTCCGAAATCTTCTCCATTTGCTTCTGAGGGAAAAGGCAGAAGCCTGCTCCTGCTGCTTATTCCTGAAGTATTGGTCATTCTTGACTCATTGATAGAGAAATTCACAGCATTGTTTTGGAAACTCTTAAGCTGCCATTTGTTTTTAATATCCATACTAAGGTTCATGCAGATCAGTGAAAACAGAAAAAAAGCCCCATGCATGGATTCTGACTTGCAGTGCATAAAAATAGGTAATTACTTGCATTTTGTGGGTGCAGCAACATTTATTTATGCTACAATCCCTTTTTCTTCTGATGTTGTTTTAATTTGCTGCCCTTGAAATTCAGAAATGAAATATTTAATCTATTTCTAAGTGGTGAAGTCAGTGCACTGTAAAGGAGGACAGAGATTTCTCTGAGAATGACTGTGTATGACTCAAGTGTGTTGGTTTGATGTTGAGATCCATGTCTGCTGATTTCAGGGGGTTGTTTCCATTCTCAGGCTGCTTTCTGGGACTGGGGAATGGATCCTCAGTGGATGAATCCCTGTGCATGCTGCTGCCACACCTGCTCTGGCTTAGTGGACTGTCCTGACCATCTCTTGGGCATGCTCTTCAGCAGGCTGTGTCAATTCCATGCCAGAAACCTGATCCTGCCAGATGGGGAGTGTGGTGGGTGGGGAGCAGCTGGGGTGGTGGGGATTCACCTGGCAGAAGGATAAATCTCCCTCCCTTCAGTGGCAGAGAGGATTCTCAGGGATGATTCCTTGTGGAGGCTGACCTAGAACAGAGACTAGATGGAGTTAAAGAATAAAGTAGGGATTTATTAGGAGGCCTCAATAGATTCACCTTGGGCAGTACAACTCAAAATGGTCACAAAATGCACTGGTCAGTCATGGGGGTCTCTCACTTTTATAAGTTTTGGTCCATTTGCATTTTGGAGTTAATTGTCCAATTCCAGCTTTAGCCCAGGCAGTCCCATCCTTGTTTTTCTCTCTCCAGCCCACGTTGTTTATGCCCTTGGGCTGAGATTTGGATCATTTGTCCTTGGTGCCCAGCTGGAGCAGGAATTGTTTTGTCTCCCTGCTCTGTGCACAGAGCTCACCATCCCCTGATGTGAAGCCCAGACCCACACACTAAAGCAGCACAGAATCTGAAAAATAGAAAAGCCAAACCTGAGGCATCAGGGAAACTTCAGAAAATCTTGTTTATTCCTGGAACCAGAAGCAGAACTTGGACCAACTCTAGCAGAAAGGCTGGAATCAGATTCAGTGAAACCTTGCAGGGTGATAAAGGTTAGGATAAACATGGGCATGGGAGTCCTCCATGTCAGAACCTGCAACAACAGCCAGGTGAGAATTTTTGGCTGAAAGGTCTCTAAGAGAGTTTGGCTGCTCTGGCACCTTTCTCTGAACCTTTTTTATTAGCTTTTGCCCAATTTCATAATCACTGCAAATTTGGGAAATTCAGCAGATTCACTCAAGCTGCACCAGATTGTGCCAGTGATGTTTTTAGTTATCTCCTTGTAAGCAATGGCTGCAAAGCTGTATTCCTTGTGTACCCACAACCACCAGAAAAACCCCAGCAATCATTAATCTGTCAGTGACACAGTCATTGCAGTGAAAAAAAGAGACTTGGGATGTTCTTCACAAGTGGCCATATATTTATCAGCTCCATGAAAATCAGATGTTTTGCAGTGTGGACACCACAACCCTTGTCTCTGGCTGCTGGGTTTAGTTCCTGTGTACAACTTGCAGGACATGCCAGACAGAGCACGTGGGGATCTCTTTGTGATCATCTCCCCACTGCCTAACATGTGCCCTTCTCACTTCTGCTGCTGCTACAGAGGGCGGGCAGGCTCTAATTAAAGACCAGGAGGGATGGATCTGCACATGTTGTTGGTGTTTGGGGACTGTCTGGCTCGGAGGAGCAATAATTGGCTACAGGGCCTTTCACCTCTATGGCATGGCTTTGAATGTAGATCAGCTTGGTGACTTTTAATGCCATTACCATGTGACAGCTGCTTTACATGTGAAATTAGCTGCTTGTTGGAGTGCTCTTCCTACAGGAAGCCAAGATCAATAATTACCACATCAAATTGTGCTATTAGGACTCCTTAAAAGTATGTATAATTTTAAGTTTTGTGAACTTGCTTTAAGCACACATAATGGTGTGTGTTGTAACAACACTGAAATAATTATAAATCCACTTAACTCCATATTTAATCTATGTATAGGAGAAATTAATGCTGTAGGTAAGATATAGCAGTAGCATCTAATTGGAGGGCTCCAAGATCTCTCTGCATTTGTGATCCCACTGTAATATAGGGCATATAAACCTATGATTAATTTAAAATTAGTCTGTGTGACTATCCCCTAAATGTGTAAAAATCACAGTGAAAAAGCAGCATCAAACAGAAAAGGTCAAGGTAGCTCAGGGAAAATTCCTTCTTGATAAATGACTCCCATTTCCACGGGGGGAGCTGTAAGGAGAGATATGTCATTTCAGGCCAGTTGATACAGCTGAATAAAACAGATAAGCTTTTGGACACATGGCCTCCTGTTCTTAATGTGCCAGCCCCAGGCTGAGGCAGCAGCTCAGCTCTTGTTAAAAACTTTTGCCCTGTTTTGTCAGCTGCAGCTGGTTTGCCTGAAGAGGAATGGTCTGTGTCCTCCTGGCTGGTGGCTGAGCTGAAGATGTTTATAGGAGGAAGTTTTGCCACTTGTGCTGTGAAGAAAAAGTGAGAGAGGCCAGGGAGATGTCCTGAGGTTGCAGGCTGACCTCACATTCTTTGTCCTCTGCTGCTTTTTGGAGCTCTGTTTTCCATGGCAACCCCATCAGCAGCAGTAATACAGCTGTGAACCCTTGCCTCATTCCCCCTCCTTCCCACCTGAGTGGGAAGCTAATGATGCAGCTGGGAATGTTGACTAAATGTATTTGTGCTGGAGAGCAATGGCTCATGAAAGTTAAAACCTTCTGTGGAAAAGGTTTGGGTGTTTTTTTTTTTTTTCATTTTAAAAAGAGCTTTTTATTGCATATTCATCCTGGACCACAGAGGAAAAACAGCTCCAAAGAAGAATCCAAGGTTTTGCAGGTTTCTGATGGGGTGGAAATCCTGAGCCTGGGTTACTGCTGTTCTTTGCTTGATATGATACCAGATTTGTGCAAAGAGCAACAGATCCAACAGCAAAGGCTTGCTGAGAGAGACATGGCCTCACCCTGCTCTGAGGGATGAAAAGGAATATCTGACACCTTGACATTTTTCATAATGTGGAATTCTTTTCTCCCAGCAGGTCCTTTTCAAGGTGATGAAGGGAAATTTCTCAGCATGACTGTTCCTTGCTTGTGATCTCTAGATTTTCTGCTTGGTTGATTCTGTAGGTTTGCATGCAATCCCTTCCTCCCCAGGATCATGTAATATCTATATACCTCTACATTATTATGGTAACTTCTTCCCCTCAGTGTGAAAATTATTAAACTCCCCATAATTCTGCAATCCCCCATAATACATTTAGCTCCTCCTATCAGGTAATGAAGTCATTATTCACTAATAAATTAAACATGCAAGTCTGTGAAGGTCTTTTGTAAACAGATAAGGTGTTATCTGCTAGGGAAGAGAGCCCCCAGGCTATCACAAAACAGGATAATTTACATGATGAGAAGGATGTTCCTGAGATCCTGCAGAGACACAGTAATAGAGGATATCTTGATTTACAGTGGCACAAAGGGTGGCTTCTCAGGCCCAGTTTCTTGGGGATCTCCAGAGAGTGTTTTTAGAATGGGTAGAGACACATCTGTCACGAGTGGCAGGGTCCCTTCCTGGATGAGCTCCTAAAGCCCCCTCCAGGCTGCTCTTCTGTGATGGATTCATGCCCAGGCAAGCACAAGAACAGATTTCTACCAAAGGAAGTGGAAATGTTGCCTAACAGAGGATTACATAGCAATACAACAGGTTGGGACTCCTTGGTGAGCCCTTTGTTCTTCCTGCTGCTGCCATCCCCATCCTTGGGGGCACCTGAGCCTTTTATCCTTTGGAAAGCCAGTTGACAGGGCCCCAAAGGAAAGATGTGCAGGATGAGAAATGCTGAGCTGTATATTGACCTGGGCTTCAAAAAGACCAATTTTACAGGTGAAATACTTGATGTGAGGAGTCATAAATACAGGGGTGTTGGTTATTTAGCAACAAAGAGAGGGAGCAGTGCTTGGTGCAAGGGGAAATTAAGTGACAGGAATGGGAAGAAGAAGCCCAGGGACACTGGACACAGCCACACCGTGTCTCAGTGGGGTGGAGATGTCTTTCATTAGTGCATCACACAAACAGCAGCCTGTCCTGCTCCAGATGTGCTCCATACCTTCATCACAGACCTCTCCAGATGTGCTCCATACCTTCATCACAGACCTCTTCTGCGTGAAAAGCAATTCCCCCAAAAATGGCCCTTCATTAGCTGTGGGGTCATGTCAGGAACAATCAGCAGTGCATTGCTGATGTGGCCAACACATCTTGTGAACTCCCTGACCCAGCAGTCAGCAGGATTTCTTTATGTGAGCACTAATATGAAAAGCATTAGCATTCATAAAAGAGCTCTTGACCTAGCTGGTGTAAGGGGTCAGCAGAAGTTTACAGACACCTTTGCTAACATTCCTATCATGCCTGGCAGTTTGACTCTCATCTTGTTTTTCACAGGCTCTGGATGATGATATAATTCTGAAATCCTTCTACAATCCATCAATGCAGCAGGAATCCAGCACAGCTGGGAGCCACCCTGACTGCACAACACCACCCAACTGGGGACTGCTCTGTCTCTTCATATTCACTCATTTGTGGTGCTGTGCCAACTCATCACCCTGCTGGAAAACGAGAAAAGGGGTAGAGCAGATAAAGATTTGAAGATTTTTTTTGTTTTTGAGAAATCTTACCCTCATGCTTCTCTTCTCTTGACCTGGCTAAGAATCTCCTCCATAGATGGGACAGCAGTTTCCCAACATCCCTTGGTCCAACACACTCATCTCAGAGTTCAAGACCTGAACTTGAACTCCCAACATGATAGATGCTGAAGGTCTTGAACAATCCTTTCCTATTACAAGAGTATTTGAAAAAAAGTGCCAACAAATGGGGTAGCAGAGTTGTTGTGAAGGGTAGAAGCCTTTTTTATGAATACCTTTGCCTTTAAAATTAGAAGTCACTTAAAAAAAATATAACGTGTCCACCATCCTAATTTTTACTTGCAAAAATCTGGTTTGCACTTGGACCAAAGAACATAGAGGTAGACAGTACAGCCTCCTGATTGGTCAGGACGACGAACAGCATACATTAACTACAGAACTTGAATTGCAGGATGTTTTATTTTGGAGCCCCAGAAAACATTTGGGTGCCATCTGAGAGCCATCACAATTCCCTGTGCTCACAGGGATTGCAAAGTGGGGTCTGTCAGGTACCCAAGGCTGGGAGCTGAAGGCTTGGTGGCCCTTTGGTTATCTCAGCTCCCTGTGCTGGGGAGGACTGGAAATGTTTCTAAGTGAATGGCAGACCAGCTTCAGCTGCAGAATGATCTACCTGTGTCTATATAAAAATGGGGGTAAATGTATTTTGGGTTCTTACATCTGTTTGGGACTCCTGATTCTGCTCTTTACAGCAGCAACTGAGCACATTATGCTTCATTTCTGCCACTTGCCTTCTTCCAGCTCCAGCTCAGATTTGCAGCTTGTGAAGCAGCTGAGAGTGGAAGAGTTCTCTGTGACTGTTTTGTCAGCCTTGCAGAAGAGGTGGGATGAGTATGGGTAGGAACAGTGACTCTGGCAGTCCCAAGACAATAGCATCTTTTTGTTTCCAGCCTGGAGTGCTCTCTGAGCTGTCTGGCATCTCGCAGAGCTGGTTGTGTTGCAGAGAGGAAAAAAAAAAAGTGGATGCTTGGCTGTGCTGTAGGGCTAAAAGTTCATTGCAAAACAAACAGAATTTCAGCTGCCTGACTTTTTCTAGGAGGTGTTTTCTTACTGCAGGAAGGTGATTGTAGCAGCCAGCATGAATTTTCTGTGTTCTTAACAGCATGTTTTACTTTGATGGCAAAATTTAATTAGGTTTGTTGGTTATTTATTTTTTCTTGTCCAGTTGAAGTGTTTCATCCACTTTGCCAGGGTAGCCATATCCCAGCTTGGTTGAAAACGTGGGACAACAGAAGGGGATGGTGATTCCTGACCATCAGGATGGTGATTCCTGACCATGTCAGCCCCATGGTGAGGTTGACACTGCCTGTGTCTGCTGTCCAGACTCTTCTGCATGATGAGTATGGGATTGGCAAATTCACCTTCACCATCTCTAATTCTGCACCTGAAGGAGCTGCAGCCATTGCAGGGTAACAGAATAGGCTGGAAAACTCAACAACAAAGAGTCCAAGGTGGGAATGCATAAACTGCCAGGATTTTGGTCCTTCTTGCCCACAGCACCATCAGGTCCCACCTTAGAGAGACAGAAGAGGCTGTCTGGAGGGAGGTGTGGGATGTTTCATGCTCCCTTTTGGGTAAACATTAGCTTCTGTGGGAGTTGCTTTATTTCTGGATTTGTTATGCTTGGTTTGTCTTGCTGGTTTTAAATATTTGTACAAGTGACTAGAGCTATGCAAACTGTGCCTGGAGGAACTGTGAAACAGAGGAGAAGAATTAACTGGAGGTACCAGCATGGGTCAGTATCCTAACTAAAATTATTACAAGGGAGATTGAAGGAATATGCCAAAACAGCAAGGAAGGTTTTCCCTTCTGTTGACCTGTGGAAGCAAAAGTCCAGGGAATGCACTTGTCTGACAGAGAGGCTGGTGGTGAGAGCTTGTCTTTAAATGGGTTTATGATTTACAATGTCTCTTAAAGCAGTAATTTATTTGTGTTTAGACACAGTAGTAGGCAGGGAGGCTGCCTGTAACATCACTGTTCAGACATGTGGGCTTCTGCTGCTGATTTTTTGTCAATATTTACCTTGGTTCTTCTTAAAGATTTATAAAATGTGTGGTAACCTTTGAATGGCTGTGCAGATACGACCAATACAGCCTCTGTCCCATAACCCACAAGCAGCACCAAAATGCTGAGCAGCACCAAAAATGCTCTTTGCCATCACATGAGGCAGTGAAGTTTAAATTTCACTGGACAAGTTTGGGCAGCATTGAAGTGTTTAAAAATACCTCAGCATGGGACACATCACCTTCCCAAACACACAGTTTGCTATCTGATATATCAAATGACAGGATTACATTTCCAAGTATAATAATTCCATGTGGAAGCAAGAGGATGCCTTTTAAATTAATTGATTCCTTCCTGCCAGCTGCTGTAGTGGAAGACAATGCTTGTTAAGAAAAATGTAAAACTGCCAAATGGAAAACACTGACACCCAGAGATATCTTGATATGCAGAGAATAGCAGTGGTGGTGAATAGCTGCACAGAACACAAGTACACTGGGGGTTGCTTGGACTAAAAAAGTCCTTTATTATTGCTGCTGCCCTAACTGCTGGTTAAAAACAACTCAGCTGACAGGATTAATGGTATAAACCCATCAGAGTGAGAGAGAAGTGAGGGAATAGGTTTCCTCTAATGGCATTGCTCTGTAGACAAGCACCTGAATATCATTTTGAGCTTGTTTGCTGAATAGGGAGGATGAAGAGACCACCTTGATGTGATGCTAACAAGATGTAGTTGGTGAAATCACACTCTGGAAGAGAAAGGGGTGGTAACTGAGTTCCTGTGATTCTGCAGTGTTCGTGACCAGGCTCGAATAATCCAACACTTTCTACTACACAGTGGAAAGCTACTTTTATAATTTTCCTCTGTATGTGACACTTTTATTTTTTCTTCTAGAAGTGCAGGAAAGAAAACAATAATAACTTGGCATTACTTTTGGGTAATGCAGAGATGAAAGTTTCTCTGCCTCATTCCCAATTCATTAACCTCTCAGTTCTACCACCTAAAACTGTATTTTGATACTAATTAGGGTTTTGTTTGCTTGGTTGTCTCCAGACTGTTCACTGATTATGCAGAATACTAGTGAGCTGAAATATCATTCAGTAAATAGAAATGTGTCCTATTGTTTCATGAAAAGTTTAAAAGAAATGAAAGTATTCTACAGAGGGAAGAACAGACTTAGCAGCCTGCTGTCCCCTTACAGCAGCATGTGCCTCTTTCAGCTCCAGGGGGACCCTGAATTCATGCAGCAAACTCCCCAAAGAATTCCCATTTTGTAAACTGCTGCAGACATTTCTGTGAGCAACAACAAATCGAAGCTGGCAAAATCAAAGCCTGCCAAAACTTGCTGAATATGAAGGCAAGATGTTTTCCATCTCTGCTCTTGCAGAGCAGAATGCCTCCTGCAGCTCCTGTCTCTGAGGATGAGCTGGGATTTATTCACCAACATCCATGCAAATTTCCCTCCTAGGAGAACATGCAGGTTTTGGAAGACAGCACCCGACAGAAAGGACTGTGTCTTTTGGCTCTCACTTCCAAACCAATTTGTAAGCATGAGGAAAAAAAATGCCTTCAGGAGGTTTAAAAATAGTTCTCATAGCTGGGATTTTTTGTATCATATTTCTACATAAGCTTATCGACTTCTGCTCCCCTGTTAAAAACTGTGATGGGAGAGGAATAGCAGGAGCAGCAAGTGTTATCTGATAACTATTTAATGTGATAGCATTACTATCTAACAGAATTCGAAAATGGTGCCAGGGAAAAATCCCAATTCTTAAAGCTTCACGTTCTGGCAAACAGCTTGCTAGAGATTAGCACTGTAGTTATGATTAAAGTACAATCTGCATTATTCCACAATTTTTCCTTTCACATAGCACATTATGCTAATCACTCTGTATTCCATTTTTCAATAAAAGGTCAGCAGTGCACTGTTTGTGCAGAATGTGCAATTTAAACTTCATGTCTGTCATTAGAGATAATCTAGGTTTGCTGTATCAAGTGAGGTTGTCATAGAAACTAGACCTGAGATCTCTGTTTACAGCCTTTGGAGAATAAACACTTTGCATTTATTTCACTGAAAAATAGGCGAACAATTAAATAAGGTTTGAAAACAAAACCGTAATGGCCCAGAGAGAGATGTCATTCATCAAAAATCAATATATGTTATGCAGCTGGTAAACTCCAAGCATTCAAGCAGTTGACTGACAGCAATAGGGAAATATTTCCTGGGGGGGTGGAGGGTGAGGGAGTAACTGATAGTGTATCCTAATGCCTGGAGCAGGATTAATTTAAATTTGCTAATAAATTTGGTTCCAGGAATTACAACACTGAAGAACGTTTGTTTAAATTTTTGCCCTATGTCAGGTAAGGCTTTTTGTGTTGACTGTTTGGATCTTTTAACAGCACTGTGAAATGCTTTACTTTTTATTTTTCTGTAACATTCTGTGTCTTCTCTTCCTGTTGTAGCTGAACTTTTCGTTGTGGATTATAATGAAGTTTGCAGGCATCCTAAAAATATCTCTGGTGTCTGCAGCTTCATTAGTGAGCAAAAGGGTTACAGCTTCCAGCTGAACACAGAGGTTCTAGCTTGCTCTTTCTGTGATGTGTTATCAACTTGGAGAGCTCTCCTTTGTCAGGCTGGGGTGTTTAGTGATGTTTCAGGAAAGGATTAGAGAGCTGTGTGGACAAAGGCAGCTTCTGTGGTTATTGCACAGTAAAATCAGCAGGACTATCAATCTGGTTTTCCTCAGGGCATAATCATATCACCAGCTGGGTGTTTGTGAGGGGTTCTGTCAATGGCATAGCATTGCTCTGCTGGTGATTGTGTGTCTCCTGCAGCACCTGAATGCTGCCTGATGTCACAGGACAGGGTCTCTTACAAGCAAGAATGCCCTGTTTTTCTACCATACCCTCACCCACAAAGGTGCTCCTGAAAACAGCTGCCAGCTTTTCAGGGGAAAGTGAAACACAAAATTAAACCAGATCTTGAAATGACTCAGAAGTGAGCAGAACCCGTGGCTAAGGCAAGCTGAATGAAAAGCTTCTGATATTTGGCTTCTGTGCCAAAGGAAGGATTTTTCTCCCAGCAGAGAGGACAACTGATTTTTTCCAAATGGGAGGTGTCCATGCTCTGCTTTCCAGGGAGTAAAACAAGACAGCACAGCCTGATGTTTGCTGCTGGTGGAAGCTGTGCACAGCTCTGTTTGCTGCAAAGCATTTCTCTTCATTTCTTCTAGCAGTGTATGTGACCTGTTAGTCCCCAAGGGTTGTCCCTGATCTCTCATTTTCTGGTGAGTTTGGGTCTCTCAGGTCTCTACAGAGCCCCATGTTCAAACCCTAAAAGAGGAACTGCAATACTACAGGCTGATCATCTTGTGTTTGTAAATCTGCAAGTCCTTGGCTTTTCATGAATGCTCAAACCAACACGAGGTAGTTCTGTAAATGGAATTTCTCTGCCTTTCCAGAGCAGAAAATCTTCCCATGCCTGATGTGTTTGCTCAGCACCCCACACTTGCCTTCTAATTACCTGCTCTATTTGTATTTCTTGACCTCACGTGCATCAGCAACATGGTAGGTCTGTGAAAAAAGTCCTGGCTTGTTGAACTCAGACAATTTTTATGATACAATATAAAGACTTTATTATTATTTCTATATAATAATAATGATACAATATGATACAATACTTTTTGTTTTGCCTGTGCTAATGTTGAGACTCACAGCCCTGCCTTTGGGTGACTGGCACTGCATTGGTTGAAATACTGAGAAAATCATTACCCATAGTAAGTTGTTTATCCTGGTCTTAAGCTTCCCTCAGATCTGCTCCTGCCCCTGTGCTGCATTAGCACGGAGCCCCAAGTCTGCAGGCACCTTCAAACAGAGAAGCTGAAGCACTGCTGGGGCTCACAGACACATCCACACTCGGCTGAGCAGCCCCAAAGGCCTGGGAAAGCCCTGGGGACATCTGCCAGTGGAGCTCAGGCCATGGCAGGGATCATTGTGCCTGGATTTGGGAGGGATGGGCTCTGCCTGCCCTTCTCTGTGTGCCGGTTTGAACTGGCTCTGCTTTACACTTTAATTTCAGCACACCACCAAAGCTCAGCTTGGTGGGTACATCCCACATCTGAGCTGGCAAGCATTCTCTGGAAGGAATTGCACTGCAGATCCAAAGGAATTCCACTGCAAAAGGAATCCTTCTTTTCAGCCTGGCTTCATCCCACAGCCGATTTTCTCCCCTCCTCCCCCCAGGAAGAACATCTCATCTCTGGCTTTGCTTTTATTGCTGCATCTCCCTGTGCCAGTGAGTGTAACCAAGCTGGAAGGTGGGGAGGGAAATAAGATTGGGATGTACCCGAGAGGGGCTGGAATGCTGATGGGTAATGACTCAATGGCCCATTTGTGGGTGCTTTGTGGGTCATAAACCATCAAAGACCCTCGAAGCACCCCCAGATTCATTTCTGGGGCTTTTCCTTCCCCCAGGAGAGGTACCTGGGTGTTTCCACCTGAGTCTGTTGCATGATGTGACATCATCCTTCCAACTGACAGTGAGAAGGAGCATTCCCTCTTCCTAGATTCCTCTTTTGGTCTATATGACAAAAATATGTTTAATATAAAAATCCTTGCTTTGGCAGGTAGTTAAAGCTGTTCTGTCCAAAGCCTTACTAGATAGGGTTAACTTTTTGATCTCTGCTGTGCTATGTTTTCTGACTAGACAGGAATCTCTGCCTTTTATAAGAGATTGAGTGAATATTAGAGTGTATCACAAACAATCTTCTATTTCGAGAGGGAATTACTTCCCTTCAAGTGTCTTTTCATTTGGTTTTTTTTGTGCATATCCAGTCAGGTTCTCCAGGTAAATGATCTCCCTTGTAATTCCCTACATTGATGAGAGTTTCTTCACACTCAACATGGATTTTTCCATTTCTAATTTCAAGTTGCTTCTCACTTTTATCCATGAATTTCTTCTCTCTAGGCCCTTCCATTTATTATAGGCTACTGTCACCTCTTGTATTCCCCAGTTGGCAAGCTCCATGCATCTTGTTCTCCATGATCCTTCCATGGGAAGTACCTGCCATGGCTGATAGGAGCAGGGCAGTGGGAAGGGCAGGGATTGCTCAGGTTGCACTGGTTTTGCTAAAGGATGAAGCCAGTGTCTCTTTTTGGGACATTTTCCCTGCACTTGGCTTGTGCTGGGCTGAAGGGTGCACAGTGAATTGTAGACATAGATTTCGTTGATGTGGCAGTCAAGAAGTCTGAGGCAGTGTTGGCAGTTGTCAGTGGGTTTTTGTTTATTTATTTTTTTTTTAATTTGAAGCAAGCTTCTTCTCACAGAATGGATGAAAAATTGCATTCTGCTGTAACTCCCTCCTTTGCACATTTCTCCAGACCTTTTGAGAGAGCTCTGCTCGAGGGACTTTATGGCCTTACCCACTTGGTGGGAACATTTTGGTGAGGAGGGTGCTGATAACAAAATCCCAAACCTTGCTCAGGGACCCTGAAGGGCAGCCTGGGCACTGTGTGAGCAGTGCCAGATGTCAGGATTTGCCCTGCTGCTGCTGCTGCTGCTTCAGATCATGGACAAACAGGGAAAGATTCATGCAGAGATTGAATCAACATTTCTTGAAAGCTCTTGTTGAAAATATGGTGCAACTTTTGTGATGGTCACAGTCTCTATCTACCCAGGCTCCTGGGCTTCAAAGCCAAGGCTGTGGCTGTGGTAATAATAATAATAATAATAATAATAACAAAATTTAATCAGCCTCAGGGCTCAAACCTTTGCAAAAGGCTGTGATGCCCACAAAGATGGGATGATCATACTGGCTCTCCTGTGAGGTTAATCTGCAGAGCTCCTGTGTTTGCAGAGTGAATTGCAGACATAGATCATAGAATCCCTCACGTGTGATGAGGGATTTGTCACCTTCACCCTGCCCATTCCACCCTGTTCTCCCCTCCTCTGCTTGGCCCTGACCCCTACAGGGTGTGATGGGCAGGGACAGCTTCCCCCAAGCCACCTGGTACCTGCTCCTGCCTCTACCCTGGCTGCTACAGGAATAATAAAAAAAAAAACATTCAGTGCTTGCTGAGTACTTCCCTCAGTTATTGGCCTTTTTATTCAATTGCTCCCAAGTATTATTATTAAAAAAAAAAAAAAGCATTGTGTTTTACAACGCTTTTGTGAAGGAACCAACTGCGCATGGCCCGTGCTGAAGATGATTTTGAGAGGATCTGAAAGAGAAAGTAAAGTGGCAGTTGAAGAATGTGACTAGAATTTACTGGGAAAATTTAGTTCTGATTTTTTTAATAAGAAGATGTCTCTACAAATTCTGTTTTGGAAGCACTGGGATATAAAATGTAACAGCTTACTGCTGCCTGCCTCACACTCAAAGGTTTTAGTTTTAATTCATGATTGTCTCTGTATCTTTACTTTCAGTTTTAAATAAATAAAGAAATAATCCATGGGGGTGAGTTTCAGCCTGTCAATAGTGTTATTTTCCAAGATGAAATAATTCAGCAGGGCAGTCAGTGCTTGGCAAAACTGGCATCTATGAACTGGGGAGACAAGAGAGAGCTCCTATGTGACTCCAGAGCTCAGCAGTTAAATGGTTTTGTCTCCAGCTTGGGCCAGCAGATTTTGTGCAGCCACTGCAGGGAGAAAGCAGTGGGGGAGGAGAGGGCAGAGGCTGGTGCTAATGTTTTTAATTTCTCATTTACTATCAGGCAGCACCATATGGAGCAGAAGGGAGCATATAGAGGAAAGAGGGATGGATGCCATTTTTATTCCTTGAGCTTCTTGTCAGAAGAAAAAGAAAGTGAATTCTCTGCAGGTAGCTTGAGTCTTGCCAGAAAAGTGTTTTTTTATGATTGCTAATGCTGCTGAGGACATTATATTTAATCAATTGTGTGGGCTTTTGGGTGGTTTTTTTTTGGTTTTTTTTTTTTTTGGTTCTTTGTAGGATGAGTAGGATTGACTTGTTCCTCTCTAATATTTTCATAATGTCAGTGCATTATTTCCTTGCTGCATTCAGAACATGCTAGGCACTTGTCACAATCAAATATTATTTATTTGGAGACTCGGTGGGATGCCCAGGCATCTGAATGCCTCTAAAAGAAGCACTGCTGCTTTGAGTGATTGTGCAGTGGCACTTCTCCTCCCAGCTGTGCCTCACAATCTCTGGCTGCCAGCAGACCTGTGGTGTGCAGAGACTTTGCCCTGCTCTGCTGCTGCTCCTCTGACATCTCTTCCTCCCACAGGTTTCTTTCATTGTTTATTTTTTCCCACTGACCCCTCAATGCCAAAAGCTTTGAAATTGGGTGAGGGGAGGGAGAAGAACCTGCCAGCAAAGTGCTCTCCATGATTTTGTGCTGTAACTTGTGTGCAGAGGGTTCTTGGGAAATTTTGGGGGCTCTGAGCTCCCCTGCAGCACTAAGAAGATGTGGGCAGGAGTAAAGGCTTGGGAAAAACTTTTTAATAAAGCATCCCTTTGGAGCTGTGCCATCCTGAACATAAAGCTGTGCCTGCTCTGTGAGAACCAGGCTGCTCTGTGTGAGCAGGGGGGCCCCCAGCAGAAATCCCCTGCAGTGCCTGGGTGATGGGACCAAAAGCTGAGTGTGTGTGTGTGTGTGTGCTTGTTCAGACACGCAGTGCTCATCCAGCTCTCCAGGGTCCCTGCTGGCAGGGTGAGCCCCAGGGAGCAGAGAAATCCATTGGCACAGCTGCATCAGCTCTCCTCGTGCACCCTCAGCTCAGTGTGCTGCAGATTTAAATGATTTAAAAAGCATTATTTGCCAGCTTCCCCCTTTAATAGGGATTAGTGTGTCTTCCATCTATTCCTTGTGCTGAGGTCATTGCTTCATAGCTGCAAGGCTACAACCTCACGACTCCATCTCTTAATTGTGTTTTAGGACTGCTTTCCTTGTCCATAATGGATTTGCAGTGCAGTCAGAAATGAAAAGAGATATTTATAAAAATATTAGGTTGAGGGTAGCACAAAATCCCCCTCAACCCTCTCTCATGAATCTCACCTATAGCTCTGCTGACAAAAGATATACAGGCACAAAAATGTCAGTATGGTTTTGTCATGGAAAGGATGTCCAACTATTGATCTTCCCTTAGGAGTTTTACCTTCTCTAATTCATTCTCAAAAGCCTCACTGTGTTTCTCCCAAAGGCAAAGAGACATTTAAAGCAGGTCATTGTGTGCTGGGGTCTTGCCTGTCTTGTGGATTCAGGTTCTTCAAGCAGCAGCAATTTCAAAAATCGTTTAAGGGCAGAGGGTGGTTAAGTGTTGTGATTGGTCTCAAGCTTCTGCTCCACCCATGCAGCCTCTGTAAACCTAAAAAAATGCTGATAATCCTCAATAGAGACAGTGGAGGAGTGTTTGGTGCTTCTCTCAGGTATGGGCTGGGGGAAATTAGTACCAAAAACATCTAAGAAAAACCTTGGTGTGGGTGCAAAGCCCATCCTGGCTGGTCTTGCAAGACTTTGGCCAAGACTCAGTCCCTCTCCTGCTCTGTGTGATTGGGACTTTCTCCAGCAGAGCCTGGCTCCTGCCTTGGTTGTGGCATCTGGGATTTTCCTGACCCCTGCTAACTGCATTATTAACTGCTGGCTCAGGGAGGGCCCACAAGAGGCTTGGTCACTGTCCCAAAGTGGACAAGAGTTTTATGCAATAACATGCAGAAAACTGCTGTCAATGTGATATTTTGTGTATTTCTCACCTCTCCCTGGTGGCTGCCTCCTCCTGTTTATGATTACATCCTGGAGCAGGCATGAAGGAACTTGCTTTCCTTGATGGAGGCAAGCACCTACAGGCAAAAACCATCTCCTGATCAAAGCCAAAGGATCACATTCAGGGTTTCTGACTTGCTTTCCCTTTGAGCTGACTATTCAGTACCTTCTGTTTTTTCAATGCTCCTGCTGCAAAATGGTTGCAGTGCCTGAGTTAGAGCAGTGCAGCAGCTCCTGGTGCTTCACTGGGACATGCTCAGGTAACACCCACCAGGGTACCTGATGTGCCTGCTTGGGAGGGTGAGGAGGCCTGAGCTGAATCACTGAATGTTTGCCAAAGCAGATTTGTTAAATCTTCTGGGAAGTGTGTTGGTGTGCACGCTCCAACTCTCAAACTTCCAAATTTGTGCAGAAAAAAGGCTTGCTTGGGCTCATTGCTAATCTGCAAGAGGTGCTAGCTTGCCTTGTCCAGCTGGCAGCCTTCCCAGGTGATGCGTCCAAGTCCCCAGGCAAGAGTCTCACATCACATCACCCCAGGGAAGGAAGGACCTGTGCTGTGCACGGCGCTCACCACAGCAAGGAAGGAGACTGCAAAGAAACTTTCCAGGAAGAGAAAGGAGGTAGGTGACCTTGAATTGAGAGAGCCTTTATCCTATTTCTTATCTGAACCTCGCTGGATCAGGACTGGCTGAAAATGATTTTCTTCTGCTGGTTGCTCAATGGCCTGTGTGAAATGTCACTGACAGATTCGGCTGCCACGTTGCCAAGTCTTCAGGCTCCCTGTGAGTAACACAGCCCTGGCCCCTGCTGTGTAACGTGAGCACTGCTTACTTTCCATGGCATTTTGGGGGAGGCAGGCAGTTTTCTACCCCACACAATGAGTCACAGCTGAGAGGAACACAAAGCCACGAACCCACGCGCTGAGTTTCGGCTCTTGTTTCGCGCGTCTCGTGAGAGCACTTCGGTGCCAGTGGCTTTCACATCCGTCCCTCGTTAGGATAGCACTGGGGGTTTGCAGCTTGGAAGAGTGTTTCAGATGTCAGGAGTGGGCTGCAGGAGCTGGAATCATCACACCTAGCTGTAGGTGTTCAGAAGAGGTGGGTCTCAGCTGCTTGGCGTCAGAGAAAAGGAGGCATTTGTGCTTTGAATCCTGGAACTGCTCAAGTCTCTGAGCAGCACAGTGTGATGGTAGCAGTCCCTGTCCATGGCAGGGGGTCTGGAATAGGTGATCTTTGAGGTTCCTTCCTGTTGGAACCCTGGTTGCTGAGAATTTCAGACTTTCTCTGTTGAAAGGCACAGACCCTCAAGAGAACACTGCATTTGACCTGAGGCTGTGGAGAAGCTTCCAAAATTGATTGATAGCCCTGGGATTGTGGGTGTGAAGTTTGATTAGAAGTGTGTAATATCACAGGGTTGAAAACTTAGAGTTTAGGCTTTTAGAATATAGTAATAATTATAAAGCAAGATGGAGGTTTTAGGGTGGTGGCTGGACCTTCTTCTTCATGGGTTTGGGTGGTATTTTGTAATTGGACAGAAAAGTCCGCATGGCAGGGCATGAGTGATTAGTTATTGGGTTAAAAGTGAAAATAATTTAGGTGTAATTTCTTAATTGGATATTTTTTCCTTAAAAGACCTTGCAGAGATAGATACAGGGCCATTTTGTAGCTTGTTAGTGAAGTGCTGTAGAACTCATGGCTGGTAAGATTGTAATATAGATAAGAAATAATAAACATCTGAGTCTGAACACAAAATACCATCTTGAGCACTTTCAATCCTGACCCCAACCCAAACAGAAAAAGAAGATAAAGAATTGATACCTCACAACCCAAACAATTCTGTGATTCAGTGATTTGAGAGGGTGACTCTGTTGGTACTTCCAGGCGGGTTTGGGCAAGGTGTTGTCTCTCCTGCTGTTGTTGCCCAGTGTTTGGGGATTGGCTCTTCATGCTCAGCTGGAATCTCTCCCTTTTGGGTTCTTGAGGCCCAAGCTCAGTTCCTGCAGGTGGTTCATATGAGCTTGTTGCTGCATCTCACTAGAGCCTAAAATCCCAGTCTGCTCCAGCTTTTGTGAGGAGGGGGTTTTTTGGGGTGGTTCCTGTAATTGACTCCCTTAGGAAAGATTTCTCCAGAAGTGACTTTAATATAGAAAGTTGGATAATTGTGAGCTTCAGACTTTCAATTTTCTGGTGACTTTTCAATGTCTTCTACAAAGAGAACACAAAGGACTGTGGTGCTGTTGGTGGGATGCATATCCAGCATCCCATCATGGCAGCATGATGGCTCCCATTCCCATGATGGAATGGGAACCCTTATTCAGGCCCTGGATCTCATCAGGATCCAGCTGCAGGGAAGCTGGGATATTGAGGTAGGAAGCTGGGTATTGTGCCAGTGCTGTTTTAGTGCAGAGCTTTCCATATTTAATGTGGCTAAATGAGGCTGACTCTTCAGGAGTGTCTCTGCAGGAAAGATGCTTCCTGTGTGCCTGGAAACTGCCTCTCTCTGCTTGGGTAAGGCCTGAACAGGTAATCCTGAAAAACAAACTATATTTTGAGGCAACAGGTGCTTTCTACCAGGTATGAAGATTTCACTTGGAAATGGGGCACATCTTGGACATTGCCAAGGAGCTCTGTAGTATTCAAGGCTGGCTCTCCAATCTGAGCTTTGCCTGGTTCAGTTATGTCTAGAAATTCCATTCAGTGGGTGTTTAATATAAAGTGAATTTGCATGTCATTTCCAATTCTTTTTCTGGTGCTACTGTCTGTCATATTCCCCTGAGACATCTACCTGACCTCTAAATTGATCCAGAGTCTTTTTTCAGAGGTGGAACCTTGCTGCTTTTCACTAGGCATCGAGCAGGGCAGCACTCTTCCAGCATTTATTGCAGCTGAGACCTGTGATTTGACCAAAGGTTTATACCATGAGATGAAAATCCTCCTTTTGTGCTCCTGCCCCAGGACAACACCTTGGGCTCTGCTTTCTCCCTGCACTTGGAGTTTCAAACTGGCAGAGGAGGTAAAACATGTGCAGGTGGCAAAACCCACCAAAGCAGCAGAGAGAGCAACAGGTAATGAGAGGGGGAAGAGCACTTGCTTTGCCAAGCCTTAGAAAGTCTTTGTGTGCCAGAAAATGTGGGTGAGGTCCTGAAAGGTCCTGAAGAGCAGGCAGTGAAGTCCAGCCCTGCAGTGAAACTCTTCCTTGTCATCTTCCTCCTCTTCCTCTGTCCAAAGCAGCTGACACAAAGAAAGCTGAAGGGGCAGCGTTTTCCACAGATGCTGCTGCTCTGACTGCTTAATTTAGCAGCCACTTCCTCAGTGCCCAAAACTGCTAAAAGAGTCCTCAGTGAGGTGAAAGAAAAAACAAACAAGTCAAAGGCTTCATTAGGGAACGAGGCCATCGGTGGTGGCTGGGTGAGGGATGAAGCCCTTTGCTCTGCTGGGGCTGTGCCACAACTTCTCCTGCCTTGTATCCTCACCTTGGAGCTGCTGCTGGCGACCCTGGTGGAGCTGCCACACAAGCATAAATTGGATGAGAGCTAATTAACTGTCAAAACCCAGGGCAAAAGACAATAACCCCTGCTTCACCTCCTGGTGGGTTTCAGTCTTTTCTCTTTGATGTGACAGCTTGTCCTCCATTCCTTTTGCAAACAACTCACCATTGCAGAGGAAATGCAATGCAGCAAAGCAATCACTTATTGCCAGTGACAGCAAATAAACATGAAAAATGGGCTTTGAAATACTAAAGGACAATGATCAGAAAGGGTTCTTCTTTCTTCCTAAATCATGATGTTTAGCACTCGGCTGTAGTATTATAAGTTATTTATAAATGTCTTGGCTTGTTAGGAAATATATGTTTTTATATAGAGATAAATAATGTTTTTAATCAGATGATAGATGTGCATGCTGTGCATGGGGAGGGGGGAACGTGGAGAAACCAAATCAGACTCGGTGTAATATCCTCATCCTAATGGGGAGGCACCTCACCAAGCAAAATATTGCACAGTGACATTTTCTCCTTGGCATGAGTAACACAGACGTGTTTGTATTGAAGGAAAGCTCATTAAAATTTCTGATGGAACAATTTTCTGTCAGAAAATGAAATTTCATCAAAATCAGAATGTCTTCCTGAGAGGTGTCAATCTCACAGATATTTACAACCGAGGAGCATTTTTGTTGTGCTTTGGAAAGGTAAAATCCTTGTTTCTGTGTTTGTTTGGATTCTTCACACAAAATGTTGATATACTTTAGCAGGATTTAATTTGTTACATTGCTTTGATGTTCTCAAAACAAAATTTTAAATTGTATCAATATGGATGGGTTCAAAACTGGATTTTTTTGGATTGTCACTTCATGAGAAATTTTAATTTTTTTTTTGGTTCTGATTCAATGGAAAAACATGCCAGAATGTCAGTTTCTCATATGACACAAGTTCTGTTTTTCACTCAATTCCAATTATAGCATCTGAATTTTGAAATTCAAAGAAGCAGAGAAAAACAGGAGGCAGGAACAAGATGTGTCAAAACCACCTTTTGTTCCCCCCCTCCCTCAGGCCCATGAATCAGCTTCGGCAAACTCAGCGTTTTCCACTGTTGTTATTGGAATTGGATTATTGGTGTATTATTATTTCCATGCCATTGTAGGCACATTCCTAGCTGGGCCTTGTGGGGATGCACTTTTTTCTGGAAAAGCTCACTCCCTACACCTGAACATGGGATGCAACCTCCTCTTCCCACTGAAGGGGAGGTTTTACATGGTTTTTGCCTGTTTTTTTTTTTTGTTTGTTTGTTTTTTTTTTGTTTGTTTGTTTGGTTTTTTTTTTTTGTTTTTTTTTTTTTTTTTTTGGTGTGGATTCTCATTTCTGCTGCTTGTGAGGGATTTGGGTAATTTTGCTGATTGAGTGTCTGGAATTAATGGAAGCTGCTGCTCTCTGCAGGCCCTGGGGCATCCTGCTGACTTGGGGGACTGAGCTGTGGAGTCTCAGGGTCCTCTGTACAGTGAGAGCTGTTAACAACAGCAGAAGGCAGCTGTACCCAAAATGAGCCATCCCACCCCTCCACAGCTGCTGCTGTGCTAGCAGCTTTTACTTAAAAACATCTCCCAAATCTACCCTGGGCTGTTTCACAGTGTGAGCATGCTCCTGAGTGATTTGTTTTCTTTGTAAAGAAGTGTAACACACTTTGGAGCAGCCTGTGACCAGTTACAGGTGCCTCCATTCAAGGGTTGGTTTATCTTGTTGTGAGTTGTAACATCTTTGGAAGAATCCTTGACTTTTGTGAACACATAGGCAAATCAGGAATGCTGAAAGAGCCAGGTTGGAAACAAAACTGCAGTTCTGCCCCAGCAGCCCTTCACTGCTGCACACACTTTTGGATTATTTCAGTTATTTCAAGGTCAAGGCAGCCTAACTCAGGAAGCCTTCCAAGGGTGAATGTAAGTCATGCTGGAAATGAGACTTTTGGAAAACAAGAACACAGATTTACTTCATACAGGATGTTTTTGGTGTTTGAAAATAAATTCTGTTCAGCAAAGGCAGTCTCTGCTTAATTACATGATTTTGACAGGTTTTATTCCAAGAAGAAAATGTCACCATTTGTCACAAGCCAGCCTGAATAAGACTTTGTTTATACATTCCTTTCCCACACTACTTTGAATTATACCATAGTAAATTTGGAGCAGCTCTACTGAGTTCACTGGAAAGTGACTCTGGTTTTATACAGGTGGAATTAAAAAGGGTTTTGGCCTGTTGCAGTTGGATTTGTGGCTAATCTAAGACTTTAGAAAGTCTTTGGCCATCTTGACATCATTGAACTCATTGCACTGTCCTTCCCTGCTTCATAAAAGTGATTTGCTTTTGGTTCCAGGGTTTGTTTTGCTTTTGAGGGAAGGAAGGAGGGAAGACTTTCACTGTGGTGAAAGAAGAAGGGGGAGATGGCGACCTTCACATGTGATTTTGTTTGGCTTCTGTGTGGTTTTCAGATGGATGGGGGAAATGGACGTGGATTGCAAATGGTTTTTGGTGTGATAAACTGCCTTGCTGTGGACCCCTCCTGAAATAACCCCTCCAACATGGAATAGTTTCTTGTGGAAGGAGGGGGAACAATCCTGCACCAGCAAAAGCCTCTGCCACTGGTGCAGTGTGCTGTATGGAGCAGGCTGGTGGTGCTGTGAGAGCCTGGGGCAGGGATGGAGGGAGGTCTGCTGGGCTGTGCAGCTGCCTGATAAGCCTTGCAGGCTGAAGTCCTGCTTCAGGCAATGAAGTTGTTAGAAATCAGCCTTGCCCAGCTTTTATTGGCTCCGTTGGCTCCTTCAGGGTGACTTTTGGTAGCTATTAAATGCAGAGTGGCTCTGACTCCCAAAGGGAAGCGGGTGAGGAGAAGGCGCAGTAACAGGGAGGGCAAGGATGTGCCTTGGTGAAAGATTCCTCCAGCTGAATTTGAGTTGTGTTAAGTTCTTCCCTGAGGGCAAATACTTGATTTTATTTATGGCTCCTGAGTTAGAAGAAAGCTTTTCATTTTAGAAGGGTTTCAGAATTATTTCCCCTCTCTCTCCCACTTGTTATATTTGACTAGCTGTGGCACTGACTCTTGTTTCACTTGATAAAAACACTCTGCTATAGAAATCAGAAAAGAAACAAACCTAATAAACTAATCTTCCTATTTCTTGGTTTCTAAATCAGGTTGGTGTGTAAATGCTAATACCTTTTAAAATTCCCATCACTCCAGTATTTCCCTCCACTCAGACACTGTGTTAGACTCAAGCCTTTTAAAACACATTTGTTTTCTGAAAATAACCATAGACATTTTTGTGCCCAAAACCTTCATGCTCCAACACCGCTTACAACTTCAATAATGGGATAACCTATGAAAGTGGGGTGACCTATTTAACTGTTTCTAGGCCTGCTGAAATGCAGAGAATTTAAATCTGCTCTTTCCTTCCCCTGGCAGCTCCCTTTTCCCCACTGACCCTGCTGTTGCTCCCCGTTTCGAGCAAATAAGCAGGATAACCATGATGTCCTTGGTTGGTATCTATGCTCACATTGTGCCACGAGAGCCATGTCTGTACTTTGAAATGTGAGGAGAAAACTTAAAAGGGGCATAACCTAGATTAGGGCAGCAGAGAAATCTTGTTTTACATTCTTTCCTCCCCCCTCACCAGCATCAGAAACATGAGAAGCCCAAGGGAGGGAGCAGCCAGGCAGGTTTTGCATCCTCAGGACGCTGATTTGAGCTCAGCTTTGCCAGATTCCTGCAAA
The DNA here is from genome assembly GCF_023055355.1 of Agelaius tricolor. Classification (NCBI taxonomy): domain Eukaryota; kingdom Metazoa; phylum Chordata; class Aves; order Passeriformes; family Icteridae; genus Agelaius; species Agelaius tricolor. The sequence goes on along the minus strand of NW_027269282.1, from coordinate 8,760,101 downwards.
GGGCTGCACCATTCTCAGCCTGCCGTGGGCACAGCCAGAATCCAGGAGAGCTGGCTCCTTGCTTTTGTAATGTTCAGCCTGCTGGGCCTCCCTGGGGTCTGCTCCCATTTCCAGAGCTGATGGAGTCACTGCAGGGCAGGGCTGGAGGGGCTGATGGCCCGGCAGGGTTTGTGCAGAGTTTGAGCAGAGTTTTGGGGTCTGCCCTGCACACTGACACACCTGCAATGGAGCAACAGGCCCCTCTGATGACCCCATGGCTTCCCCAATGATCTCCAAGATTCCTCTCATGCCTTGGGAAATGGTTCTTTTGTCTTTATTCAAGCTCATCTCCGAAGCAGCCTTTGTGGCTCTCCAAGGTGCAGCTTTCTGCACCATTCACTTGTTGTCTGTTCCCACTTTAATTGCCAGTCTAGATGCCATATGGCTCACTTAATAGACAAATAAGCCAGTGTATGTGGTGTAAATATTTTCTTACAAGTTAGATTGCAAACAAGGAAGTTATTTCATGAGAATAAATTGAGTTTTCAAAGTGAGATTAACAACAAAACCAAAAAAGTCTATTTCAATACTGCTCCAGAGGACTTCACCCTGAAGTTTTGAATGCCTGATACATTCCTCCTTTTTTTTCTTTTAATAATCTGACTAGATTTTTAATTACTTTTTAACCTGCCCTTTTGTAAAACTCACTAAAATCTAGTGGCATGTTATAAATAGCAACAAAACACCCATCTCTTTTTTTTTTTTTTTTTTCCAAGCAGTGGATATAGTGTAAGAACAGGAAATGTCAGGTGTAAGATTACATGATATAAATGGTGTAATGGAAAATATCAGGCAACTCACAGTGCATTTACTGCTGTTCAACCCAATGCCCTCAGTTCAAAGCTTAGCAAAGCTGCAAAGGCTAAAACAACAACAACCCCTCTCTCCCATGAATGTGCTCTGGGAGCAGCTTGCAGCTTATTAAATTATTGCAGATGCTATAAAAGGGCTGTATCTCCAAGCTCATCTCTCAGATGTGCTCTCCTGTTGTGTACCTTGAGCTGCATGAGGGAGGGAGAGGAGAGTCCTGATATTTACTGCCCTTAAAACACTTTGAGGACAAGCCAGCCCCATCCACTGCTTGAACTCTGCCTTTTTGCACAGGCTGCTTTAACCTGATCTTGTAAACAGGGGTGAGAACAGAGGTGTTTAGAACAGAGATGTCAAAGGAATGAAAAATCTAAGGAGGGGGTGGATGGATTTCAAACCCACCCTCTCTGCAGAAATCTGGAGTCAGACTCCTTGCTCAGGATGCAAGTCAGATACATGAACATATCTGAATGTTGTTTTAAAATCAAGGGTTTCATGCTATGCCACCTTCCAGAGCTCAGTGTTACACAAGTCTTTTAGGGGTTTTTCTTTTTTTTAAGCAAATTTTTCAGCTCCTCATGGCTAAGCAGGACTCCAACCTGCCCTCAGTACCAGTGGGTGGGCAGAGATACTGAATACCTAATGGAATAAATTGTTCCTAAGTGTTAATGGTCTTGGGACTGAGAGGACTACTGAAGCCCAGAGATATTGGGAGCATCTGTTGAGAGTCTGATACATTTTAGAATTTAGGCTTCCAGCTCAACTATTGTCTTCTGAAGATAAACCATCAGGTTGAAGCAGCCAGAAAATATTTCAAGGGAGAAGTGGCTGAAACAGCAGAATGATTTTATCTAATCTGCCTTTGAGAAGCCAGATTATGGCTGCCTGGGCTGCCACAAAAGCCCACTTGGAGTTTGCTCTTGGAGGAAGCAGAGTCTGTGTAAGGGAGGTGCAGCCATGTGCTGCTGCAGTGAAGCACTGAGCCCTGGGTTTGTTTGGTTTGGATGGGATGTGCAGCTGGTTTGGGCTTCTTGTGATTTATCCAGCAGGATTTTGCCATGGAGAGTGAGCAGAGCCTGCTGTGACATGGGGAGATTGGCAGGTGGCCCGGGCTGTGTTTGTTGAGTTTCTGACCTGGTCCTGCCTTTGCCCTGTCTGGTGTGGGGCAGGCTGAAATCACTGTGGGTTGGATCATCTTTTGTTCCTTCTCCTGGGCACTCAGGCTCTGAGCACTGCTGATTTAAGAGGTTTGAAAGCAAATATCCCAGAGGCTGAGGTGGCTGGGACAGCACTCCTGACACTCCTGACATGGAATTCCTGGCTTTGGATCAGTTGTGGTGGGGAGGAAGAATCTACTTCTCATCCTCATCACACTGTGGGTCACCAGGGAGAGTGGAGTTCCCCTGTCACTGACACATTTTCTGAAAAATCCCTTCCCTTAGGATTTTTTCTCCTGAGAAGCTGAGAGGCCTCAGGAACAAAATGTAACCAATGGTTATCTGCTGCTGTGGAGTGCAACAGGTGCATCTGGGATTGGGCTCATGTGGTTGTTTCTAATTAATGGCCAATCACAGTCAGCTGGCTCAGACTCTCTGCCTGAGACACAAGCCTTTGTTATCATTTTTTCTTTTTCTATTCTTAGCCAGCCTTCTGATGAAATCCTTTCTTCTATTCTTTTAGTATAGTTTTAATATAATATATATCATAAAATAATAAATCAAACCTTCTGAAACATGCAGTCAGATCCTCATCTCTCCCCTCATCCTCAGACCCCTGTGAACACGGTCACGTTCCCCTGTCACCTGGCAGTGAGGAGAGCCAGGATGTGTCCCAACAGAAATTCCAACACTGTGTTCCTCCCATTCTGCCTGCCTCTTCCCAAAGCCTCGGGCTGTTTTGCTAACACCCTGCTATGCCCTGTCAGCTGCAGGATTTTTCCCTGTTCCTGTTGTTGTGGCATGCAAAGGTGGTAGAATACGTTCTCCCTAAACTTCTGCCTCTGAAATTGTCTGTCTCTACCACTCTGATTTACTTTGTCACCTCGCATCATTTTATAATAATTTTTGACACTAAAAGCAGTGTTTTCAAAATATTTGGCCAAGCCCTATAGGTCTCAGGGGCTCTTCCACAGCATTTCCTGTAGCCTGGAGTGTACCTAGAGCTCCCACTGTGGTTTTTGCAACTCAAAGGGTCTCCAGGTTGGATAAAAAGTGTAAAGAAATGAACACTTTTGTGCCCTGTGTCATATGTGCTCAGAATGATCTGCAGGCAGAAATTTAATTTTGTTTCCAGTAATTTGAGGTTATGGATAGGATTACATCTCCCAGTCAGAGAGAGACATTAATCAAGAAATAGGCCTCTTAATCCTCCTTTCAATTTTAATGAAACACTGTAAAAATGCCTTTCACCAGGGGATGTCAAGTATCAGTTGTGCTTTGATTAACATGCTTTTGTGACAGGTTTACTGTTGTACCATGTACCAAGTTATTCAGCAACCTAATTTAAGCTGTCTGTCAAGGGAAAACAAGTACAAAGAGAGCATTATTTTCTCATTGGACTTGCAATAACAGACTTCTCTATCTGCAAACTTTTTTTTTTCTTTTTTTTATAAGGCTGGTTACTCCACACCCGTTGTGACATTTTTAACCTTCAGAATAAATTGGTAAAGGCTGGACGTGACACACATCACACTGTCCCCTGAATGGCAATTAGGAAAGAGATAAGGAATAGGAAATGTTTTTGCAGCTGATGTAAGTTAAGCATTTGCCTTTCTCACAGCAAAGGGGAATTTGGATCAACTCTTCTGGACCATAATGGGTGTAAATCTGGGGCAGTTGAGAGGAGCACTGGGCCCTGAATCTTTAATCTTCTCTTCTTTTTTCCTGTCCCCCTTCTGAAGTCAAAACACATTTTCAATGGAGGCTTTGTGGTTTGAGTTGGGTTTGGCTTCTTATCTGCTCAGTTTTTTCTAATGTGGCTTGATGATATTAGATATGAACTTCCTCGTGGCTGGAAGCCAGCACCAGACAGACTATTCTCTCTCCCAGTCTCTGAAACCTGACAGGGGAATGCCAGGCCTTTTCACAGGACTTGGTTTATTTTTAGAGAGGGATGTTTTTGTTCCTGCCTCTTTCAAAATTGACCTCTTGGAACAGAATGGCTCCAGATGATCTCAAAGTAGAATGCAGCTGGAGCCTGGAGTCTCCATGCAAATGCAGCCTGTTCCAGCTAATATGGCACACAATATTAGGCAGGAGCTGCCCCCACCAACGTGACACCCACCAAGCTCAGTTACCAGAGTGTGATGGTGCTCACAGGGGTCTGAGGATGAGGAAGAGACAAGGGTCTGACTCCATGTTTCAGAAGGCTGATTTGTTATTTATGATATATATTATATTAAAACTATACTAAAAGAATGGAAGAAAGGATTTCTTCAGAAGGCTGGCTAAGAATACAAAAAGAAAGAATGATAACAAAGGCTTGTGTCTTGGACAGAGAGTCCGAGCCAGCTGGGCTGTGATTTGCCATCAATTAGAAACAACCACATGAGCCCAATCCCAGATGCACCTGTTGCATTCCACAGCAGCAGATAACCATTGGTTACATTTTGTTCCTGAGGCCTCTCAGCTTCTCAGGAGAAAAAATCCTAAGGGAAAGGATTTTTCAGAAAATATCATGGCTACACCAGAGGGAAGTTTTCTGTGTGAGTGGGTGAATTGCACTCCTGAGCTGTGGAACACAGACTGAAAGTTTCACAGTCCCCTCCCTGGTGTGTCAGCTCCTCTGTGGACAGAAGAAATTAATTACAAGGTGGCTTTCCATTTGAAAAGATTATAAGTGACCTCTAAGCCTGATTCTGGTGACAAATTGCTGCCAGGAGGCTGTGGCACCACTTGCCTTGCTTGGTTTCCAGGAGGGAAGGGCTGGTGGAGGGGCAGCATGTGGAAACCAGGGAGTCAGGGGCTGGCAGAGGTGCCAGTCCCCTCTGAGCTGGGCTGCTTTTCCCTGCTGACAGCCAGGAAGGAAAGCTGTGCCATGGCCTTGCCTTGTCAGGTTTCTCATGGCACCCAGATCTGCTGAGGTCCCCAAGCTCTGCCTCCCTCCTGTGCTCTGCCAGGGTGCTCTGTACATCCTGCTGACCTGGGAGGGTGTTCAGGAGCCGTTTGTAACATCTTAATGGCCATATTAACACCTCTAATTGTAAATGACAGGGCAATTAGTCTCAGCATAGCAGTTTGAACAATTATGTTTGGCCGGCTAAAGTGACAGAATATTCATTAATGCAATAAGAAAAAAAAAAAAGGTCTCCTCAGGATTTGTTGCTCTGAGGAGAAGTAGCGTGGCTGTTTGTATGCTTTAATCCTCTCAAAAAAATGAAAGTTTGTTTGCAGCGCTTGCCAAAAATTCTCAGCTGTCAAACCTGCTTATTCCATGAAACACACTGAGGGTAAGTGTATCTCTACTCTCTATTCACAGGGAAGAAGTTTGAGAGAGAAAAGTGCCTAAATCTCTATTTTCCACAGGGCCAAAGAGTCCTGGGGGCCTCTTAGCTGAATCCCAAACTGTGATGATGGGATCCACTGATAGAACCAGGGTGCACTTATTTAGGGTCAGAAACTGTGGTGGAGGTTGTGCCAGGTCTGAAAGTTCTCAGTGTTTATACTGCTTTGCACTTGAGGTCTCCTCTAAAAACAGAGCTGTTTCTCTGGAGGAGCCGGTGCTTCAAGCAGAGCCAAGCCCAGCCCTGAAGGCCTTGCTGCCTTCAACAGGACAGCCAAGACCTGGGGCAGCAGGGACTGTGGGGGGACCTGGCCTGATGATGTGCTACATTTCTGACTCTCTCCATCAGATTTCACTGCTATTAGCCAAGTAAAGGCACACGTGGTTTGATTTTGTCCATGAGACTGTTTTCCCCTGCAAAATGGCGGATCGGCCTTTAGTCACTTGCAAGAATTCTGTTTGGAACCCTGAAAATGGTTAATTTAACACATTGGTTTGGTTACCTGCTCACTTTTCATCTCTTTCTTTTCTGACATGCAGCAAGTGGTAATTTTCCAGGGGTGTTTCACCTGATACTGCCATCACAGGTCTGAGGGATCCTGTGGGATCTCCTTGGGCTGGGAGTTTTTTCAAGAGGTTTCTGATGGATTTTGGGCAGCCCTAAAGGCGGACTTATTTTCCCAACAACTTTTGTGTGCTATTGCTCTCAAACAACTTGCATGATGAAGCTGGGAATTCTTTAAACTTTTTTTAATGTCTTAACCAACGAGCATCCAGATACCTTGGATGAGGTGTCACTGGTTTGGGGCTTTATTTTGGTTTCTCTTTTGATAAATCCTTCTGAAATCTGACTAGAGAGGTTGGGATTTTTTAAAACATAGCTTCACTCCTAAGTGAAAGCTGTCATTGCAGATGTGGTTCAGTTCAGTGGAAACATCAGGACTGTGTTTGGGACTGCAGGATCATGACATCTTTTTAAGCACAGTGGGAGACAGATGGGTGAGCAGCCAGCTTGATGCAAGAACAATAAGAACAAATGAGCTTTTTAAAAATAGAACAATTGCATTTGGAAAGAGGATTGGAAGGGGGGTGAAGCTGAGAGGGAAATAATTCTCCCATGATTCTATCCTGGTTTTTATATTAAACAAAACATGTTGCAACATTGTCTTGGTTAGCAATGAAGTGACAAACTGGAGCACTTCCAAATTGGCTGGCTCCAAACTGCTTTCATATTGACCTGAAATGTCAGCTGCTATTATGTTCTGCTGACCACTGATTGCTTCCAGAGTAGCATTTTCTCCTGTGAAATGAAAGAAGTTCCATCTCAGTGATCTCAGTGTCTCCTGGTGCTCGTGGAGAACGATAGTCATGGGAAATGACCGTGCCTTTATTTCAAACCACTTCTCAGTTTGAATGAAATGAATTGTGAATATTGAAGTTACTCATGCTGTGAGTGTGAGTTTCGGGCAAGAATGTTTTGCTCATCTAGAAGATCCTCCACTTCACCTTCTTAGGGTCAGAAAACCAAGGTGATAAATGCCTCTGATTTGTTTCCCTGACTTCACACAAAGGTACACAGAGTTGGGCTTGGACACAGCAATGCTGATATCCTGCTCTGCAGGTAAACTTCTGAATTTTCCTGTGGGACTATGTAAAAACACCCCATAAATATGGAGAAATGGTACTTCTGGCAGCAGTAGTTGAAGTTCTGTGATCAGGTATCAAATGGTACAATTTTTTTTTTTTTTTAAATTTCAAATCTCTTTAGAGCCACAAAATGGGTGCAGATCTTCTTATCGCTTGCCAAGCTAAGATGGCAGAGAGGGCTTGGATATTTTTCACCCCTCTGCTGAGAAGAACTCTGTTTCAGGAAGCTGCTGCTGGTTTTATGATTGCAATAACCCATGGAGAGAGCAAACAGAATGGCTCTGGGGACTGGGTCTGGGGATATTGTGCTCCTGCATGTGAAGGGAGTGCAGAGGAGGAGCTGCAGCACAAGGGTGAGGTGAGAGCTTCCCAAAGTAAAGGGGCTTCTGATGAATGAAGCCATGACTAACTGCTGGCCTTTGGAGAAGGAGATTGGCACTCCAAAGCATCCCAGAATAGCTTTGTTTACAAAACTTGCAAATAATTGAAATATTAGCAGCACGGTTGAGTCACAGGGAGATGAAACGGTTTTCCAGGTGCTGTGATGATTCTTGTGAGTCTGCAGGGGTTTGTCCACTGGGAATTTCATCCCCAACAGCAGAAATAGCTGCTCTTACTATGAGTCAGGGCTCATGCTTAGCAGAAGGCAATTAGGGCATTGGTAAATTCAGTAGAAGTGAGTCAGTGCAGCAGCAGGAGTGGAGCAGTGTAGCAGCTCCTGAGCTGGAGCCCACCCTGTTTTTTCACCAGTCTGGTCCCTTACAAGCTCCTTCCCCTTCCAGCAGGCTGCAGTCCTCCAGAGAACTCCAAAACAAACAGCTCTCCTGAAGCCCCTTTCAGTGGGTGCTTGCCCAGCTGTCTTCACTGATGCTCTCTGAGGTGTCCAACAAACCAGGCATGGGGGGCACCAGGGGGATGATCCTCAGTCCTCTGGGAACATCAGAGCTCTCAGCAGCAAGGCAAGGCTTCAGGGATGGATTTCTGCTCCCCCCTTGTTCAGGATGCTGGCCATTGGGAATACAGCTGAATAGATTTCCAGGGGTGGGTCTGTCCCCTCCTGGGTTTTATCACAGCCTTCAGAGCCAGCAGGAATTCTGTTGGATCCCCTTGTTACAATATTAGCTGCACTTCACTGAGAAGTCTAATGCTTTAAATTCTGCTAAAATGGCCTCCCAACCCCTGCAACGGCAGGGGGAAAAATTCTGGCCAAATAAAGGATCTGTGAAAAGAAACATCTCTTTTTATATGACACCCTGTTAGCCTTAATAACAGTTTTCTCTCTGTAAGTGCAGTAAAGTATGGAAATATTGCTGTGCTACATGGTGCAATTTTCTGACAGTGATTTTCTCTGATAAAAGCCTTCAGAGAGTGCATTTTCCTTCCCACTTATCTGCCATCAAAAGGCAGCAAATACATTCAGCTGTCACTCTAAACAAAATATACAATTACTCTGGGTTGATGTTTTAAGCAGAAATAATTTCCATAGCAAAAACCCCTGCAGCTATTTCCTAAATGCTGTGGTGTTTGCTTCTAGCTTTTAGCATTAGGCATGTATCACCTGTTTTGGACATTTGAATGCAAAGATGAGATATCACAAGTTAAAACTCAGCACTTGCCAAATTAAATATTTGCTGGGCTGAGCCCAGTTCATTACTTGACTGCTGTTTTGCACCAGAGAATGAAAAATCTTTTCTATCATGCCAAAGGTGGTTATTTTAGGAAGCTGACGAAGAGGGCAGATGTTATTCAAGTGGTTGGATAAGAAAAGGAAATAGTACATGTTAAGCCTTCTGTAATAACCAGGTAGATGAAAGTAAGTGGAAATATTCCTGAAGTATGCTGATTTGTTTGGACAAATCCAAGCAGAAAATATGAGATGGAAATTTGATACTTCATCTTTCTTAACTTGAAATGTTAAATTAAGGCTGCTTATAGTTCTTGTTGCTTGGAATAAATTGCTTTTGGGGCATCTCTGAGCTTTGAAAGCACCCAAAACCCAGAACAATGTTCCTGTGCTGTGGTTTCACTTGCTTGGGTTTTTTTTGGCATACAACTTATATTAGAGATCAAGAAGTTTCATGAAACTGTATTTAAAAGCTGAGATGGAAATTTTTTCTTATCTTGTTTCTAGGGCTGAACCTAAAAATAATAGTTAAAAATCAACTTATCTTGGCAAAACAAACAAAACTTTCTCTTTTTGACTCAAATGGAAAGATTATTGGAACAGGCTATCTAGGGAAGTGGTGGAATCACCATCCCTGCAAGTGTTCAAAAAATATATGTATGGTTCAGTGGAGGGGGTGGTTCTGGGTAAACAGCTGGACCCAATGATTTTAGAGGTCATTTCCAGCCTTAATGATCTCCTTTATTTTGGAAATCACTTAGGCTTTATTCCTCTTTCTGTCACCCCAGCTTAAAAAAGTTATACTTCATCTGTGTCATTCTGAAATGCCAACTCAAAACAGCTGAAAACTTCTGAAAGTATTTTAGCACTTGTAAACTAGAACTGTTGAGTTTGGAAGAGAAATCTCCCCTCCTGCTTAAGGCAGAAACCCCCACCCCCTTGGAAAACATGAAGAAAAAACCTATTCTGATACTTTTAGTGTCACAGAATCACAAAATCATTTAGGTTGGAAGGGACCTCTGGAGGTGGTGTGTTCCATCCTCCCTGCTCAAGCAGGGTCAGCTGCAGCAGGCTCCCCATGTCCAGCTGGGTTTGGTGTTTCCACAAATGGAGATATCTTCTTGTTTTGTCCCTGAAACTTGAATGTTAATGCACTGCTAGTTTTTGTATTCTCCCAAATTCCACCTCTGCAAATTTAGCATTATTCAAATAGAATATGAAAACCCCCTGCCATCTCACTTTTTTTTTAAATTTTTTTTCCTGGGATACAATTCCCATAAAATACTGCCATTTGCTCCAGTTTGGGCTTTGTTTCTGTTGGTTACATATATAGCATTCTCTGGAGAGCACTGCAGCATCTTCTGGTTTCATACAAGGAAGTCTGATTCACTCTCCTTGTGGAAATTTTCATATTATAATTAAACTTGCCTTTTGTTCAGAGGGTCTCTGCAGTGGGGATTCAAATGTGCTGGAGAGGTCATGTCACCAGTTAGAGCTCCTGCAAAGAAACAAAATCCAGAATGCAGACACGTGGCCCTCAGTTAAATGATGTTAATTCAGTTTGAGAAAATGAGTATTTAGCATTTCGTGCTGTGTGAGGATATCATTCCATAGTGGCAGAAAAAGTCATTGACCTTCCCATGCAAGCAGCTTTGCTTGGGCATTGTGGGCTGAGCCAGCCCTGCTGTCCAAGTGGCCATGGGCCTGTTGTGCCAGACCCTCACTGCTGGAAGGTGATTTTGGATTTTGGTTCATCTCACACTCAAATCTAGGCTCTAGAACCTCATCAGTGTTTCCTGATCAGGTCACCAATGGGACAGATCATTTACCTGCTCCTCTCCTGAGGATGTTGGAGCTAATTCCAGGCTTAGAGAAGTCCAGTGCACAGCAGGACTCAGCCTACAGAAGCAGGAAAATAGAACAAGCCTTTTGGTGAGACTTAGTCCTAAGTCAGCTGCTCTGCTGTTCATATTTATCCAGCAGTGGTGCTCACCTTCACAATTAAAATAATCTAACACACTTGCATAAAGGTCAGGCAGCAGATGCTGCCATTAGACCTGACAGATTCACTGATAAACTTCACTTCAAGGCAAAGCATTTTAGAAGAAAACTAATATCAACTTTTAGTATTTCCAACCACACATGCACCTTCACAAATATGTCTTAGCAGAGAGCTTATTCTTCAAGTAGAAATATGCACTACTAAGGCTCAGAATTTTGAAAACCATGCCACACACAATAAATAAAATGGATATTTCAAATAAGATATGTGACAGGTCTGATTAACAATTCTTTAACTACAGTCAAGTGTTTGTGTAGTTAACAGCAAATGTGTTCTGAAGAATGAATGGATATCTCACTAATATACAGAATATCTTTGCATAGTAATAACGGAAGAAAAATCAAATTATTCCAGAGTCTGACTAGGCATTGAGTGGAGTTTTATGAGAATGTAAATTGGAAAGAGAAAGGGCCATATCTCTGTATTCTCACCAATATTTTATAGGTAATGAATTGTTTAGAAAATTTAGCTAAGGGAAAGCTTTTGAGTTGGAGCCTGACAGTCCTTCAGGGTATTCTTAGAGGTTATCTCTGCAAGGCAGGTGGATGAGGAAAGAGACAAGCTTAACCCTATAAAAATAATTATGATATATTATTAGCAACTAATGGCAGCCTAATGGAGTCTTTTCAGCAAAGACACCACTGGCTGCAATTTCTCTTTGTCATCTGCATAAAAAAGCAACTCTTAATGAAGCCTATATTCTGGTAATTCCTCAAACTCAGTGAAATTAGCAGCAAACTTTCTGCACTGGAAACTTCTCATGGCTCAGCAAACTTCCCCACTGCTGTTGGGGAACACCCCACCTGGGCAGCAAGGTTCCACACTGAAACCAGCATCAGAAATCTGTTCAGACCACAAGATCTACTAGATCCAGAGTATACTTGGGCTTTTTAATTTCTTACCTAAATTTTTACTTTCTGACTTTCTTTTTTACATTAAACAAACTGACATGACCTTATGATGGTTTACATATCAGAAGCTGTTGGATCATTTTACTTCAAAAGGCATAAAAAGTGCCTGTAATAATTGTCTCTATTGGCTCTGTGTAAAAAACCAGCTGGATTGAGGCTGGAGAACCTACACATAGCCCCATAAATCAACAAAGGGGAGCAAAAAAATTAAAATCACTGTAGGAATGGAATTTGAGAGACTGTAATCGGCAAACAAAACACTGGATACATGAAGTCTCACTCCACAGTCCATTGCTTAAAAAGACTTGGGTAATGTTGGAGAAAGGAAAAGGGAGAAGAAGAGGACAAGGATGACATTAGCAAAAAGCAGGGCGCATTACACAGTCAATAAGTAATTGCTGCAATTGGAGCTCATCATCTGCTTAGCACTTAATGTCTTGGCCTTTTCAGAGTGAATTTTATTAATACTAATGTCTGAAGAAAACAGTAGACTCATTATCTCTGTTGATTCTTGTGATGCTCAAAAGTGAAGCTCTTCTCTTGCTTTTGATTTCTTGACTCTACCAAATCCTTCATGCTGCCAAGGGCTCTCAGACACTTAGAACTTGCCCCCAGGGTCTCTGAGGAGAAGAAGTGCCATCACTGCTCCCCTACAAGCACATACCAACTCCTCCCAGTCACATTCTTTGCCTTCAGATGTTTGGAAATGGAGCAAAAAACACCAGGAGTCATCCCCTTTTCCAGGGCTCAAGGTGGGACCAGCCAGCCTGTGGTTTTCTCCAGCAGATCTCTCAGAAGTGATGCTGAAATCCCTCACTGGACTAGGATGGCTTTTGGTCATGCCCTGTTCTTTAGAAAGCACAGCATGAATTTCTTGTATGAATTCTGCTGATCTTTTGCTTTTATGTCTCTTCTGTTTCCTTCCATCAGTTTCCCCAGTAAGGAGTAACTATTTGAGGTGCTCAAGGCCCTTGCAGCAAGAGCAGAATCATTTGCACTCCTGCAGAAAGAGGTTTCCTGTGGATTTTCTCTGAAATTGCTAGTCAAAAATCATTAGTGTGCTCTAAAAGTGAGGGTAAAGCAGAGGCCTTGGAATGAAAGTGTTACAAAGACCTTATTCTGTGTCTTTTTCAAACATTGATTTCTTGAGGAAAGGAGATCATCAACAAGAGAGCAAAACAAATCCCCACATGCTGGGGTGGGCCCATTAGAGGAATGCAGGCTCATTAGTCCTGCTAAATATGATACTGACTTTACTGTGTAAAGTCAAAAAAGCAGAGTGAGGTCTGGAAAACTTGGCAGGAAATCAGCCAAGATCCATTATATTCTCTTTCACATGGCTGGCACTAATTGAAGGCTGGGCCCTCTCCTTGCTGACTAACACGGGGCAATTTTTATTTCACCTGATTATGTTGCCCTCTTGTAAGAAGTCTGACAAAAACAAGGCTCGTGGAGACTCCTACCAATGAGTCCTTGGCTGCCCAAAAGCTCTCTTGGAAGCTGGAAGGTTTCCTTTAATAAGTGGACTGACCCATTTTTCATTTCTAAACATGCCAGATAAATTTGGTACTGTACTGCTGCATTTCAGTTAAAACTGACCAGGTTTCTGTAGATTATCAATCTGTATTTCCTGCATGTGTGAAACTTTAAATATTAAAATGTTAATTTTGAAAATGCTGCCATTCCTACCCACCCCCATAAGAAAATGACTTGAGCAAGACTGGCCACTTGAGGGTTGCCAAAGAGTGGGAGTAGATGAAATAAATTTTGTTGTAGGAAAAGGCCATACAATAGTGGAATTGTTTTGGGAGAACTTTTTGTCACACACTTGGATAAGAACTGTGGTTCTTTGCTGCTTTTATCAACATTATTTGTAATTTCCTCTTATATTTCCCCTGCTCTTTCTTTGCAGTTCCCTGAGCAGACCTGCTCAGCTGTATAATAAGGAGATGAGTTTTACCTCCTTTTTATCACTGCAAATCTAAAGTGACCCTGCAGAAGTCAAACTGATGTTGGCTAGGGGAGAAATTGTCCCACTAAAAAGCTTTCTGAAGAGAAAAATCCCCTCTCCATTTGTGGAACAAATTAACTACTGGAGGCATCCAGCTTGATGCACCTCTCTGGGGCCAACCACCAGAGAGATTTAAAAGTCCATTACAGTAATGCCTAATTCCTTCTTTGCACAGAGGAAATGTCCCAGCAAGCTGGGCTGTGGCATGGTCCTGAGCTTCCATCAGGGAAGGGATTTAGATTTACAGCAAGGAAACATTTGGTGATTACAAGTACCAACTGCGTTAATCATCGGCTTCAATTAAAACTCACTGACGAGCTGCTCTGGGAGCTGTGTGGCTGTGCGAGGGAAAAAAGCCAGAAGGAGCATTTCTGAGCAAACTCAGCCTGTCAGTGAGGGATCATCCTCTGCCTCTGCTGAGAGCTGACACATTGCACAGAAATGGGGCTCTGTCAGAACAGGATGGGCCCTTTTACAAGGGGCCAAATCTGCCCCTTTTGTTTCTTTTTGGGGCACGACAGTGTGGAGGCTGCTTTGTTTGAGGAGGGTGTCAGTGTGTGGGGCAACAGGGATTTTGCTGCTGGATGGCTGCTGCAAACAGGGCAAAGCTGAGTCCTGCCTTGTGTTGTCCAAATGGCTTCTCCATGGCCAGGTTTGGAGGCCCAATCTTCTGGGGGCCAGCACCCAGCACCCTGATGAGGGATTTCTGGGAAATAGGAGCAGCCCACTAGTCCCTTGAGCCATCTAGTGGTGCCTTCCTTGGCTATTGAGCAGAACATGTCGCTGAAAAACCATAAATAGCATCTCATTAATGTGAGAACAGTGATTAGTGCCAGCAGCAGGCCAACCACAATGGAAGCATCCGTGCTTTTAGGGGGGTTACCAAAGCAACAGAAGCTCTGGCCTGGAAATGGCAGACAAGATGAAGAGGTGGATGCTCAAGGCTAAGATGATTGGCCTGTTGTGATCTGTTTTGTGCTTTTGTCTTGGTGTTTGCAGCCCTTTGTGGATCCTCACTGAACGAGGCTGGGATTTAAAAAGCAAAGCTGAACTTTCCGACCTGAAACCTCAAATCCTTTTCTGATGGTTTTTGTAACTGGAAAGCGGAAATGGAGCCTTCAGTAATTCAAAAGAGATTTAATGATCAAAGCTGCAATTAAGAGCGTGGTGAGTCATCTTACAGTCGTCCATGTGCTGAAACCTACAGGCTGTGCAAGAGATCATGTTGTCATGGCTGGTTTTACTCAAAACCAGGATATAGGAGCTGCTATAGCTTCCAGCTTCATAAACAATCTGAGCTCTGCAGACCTGTGTTTATAGAGCAGAAGGAAAGGCAGCAGCCCTGACTCCCCCATCAGTGTATTTTATTTAGTAGCTCTGTCTGCAACATCTGAATTCATCATGGTGCTTTATTACTTTTTGCCTTCTTTCACAGTGTCTCCTCTCAGTAGGAATCTTGATTTTATTTTTTTCATTTACACTAACAAATTACCCACCAAAACAAATACAGAAGAACTTATCTTTAGAGTATTATGTTGGCTTTTTTGATTTCTGCAGCATGCACTAACAATGAAATATTTAACTGAACTTTTCACAGTATGTGCATTTTCTCAAATTAAAATTGCAAAAGACAAGGAAATGAAGATAAAAGTACCCAACCACACTCAGACGGTTTCTCAGAAACCCTCACAAGTAATCTAATATTTCTTTTTAAATCCTGTTGTTTTATTCTGCTCAAAAAATAGTGCAAAAAATAGTGCTAAATAGAATTTGGTTTTAGTAAAGGAGAAATTCTTACTAAAAATATTTAGCTTGTCACACACAAAAGCAACTAAAAGGAGAATTGGTAACTCTCTACTGGAAAAATGTAATAAAAATTTTGATAATCTGCTACTAGTCTTGCTTTCCCTGTTCCTCAGTTCCCTTCCTAGTGGGAGAGAGATAGTTCATGTTTTATTTTCAACTTCTCACATTGGTTGCAATATTCAAACTCTAACCCACTAGAATGTGATTGCCTACTTTACAAAAATCATTGCTGTAGCTTTGCTCCTACAGGTATATTTGTAAAACAGGCTTTTTTATCTTGCCATTTCTGACATCAAGTGCCTCCAGTCAGTGACAGATAGATAAAAATAAATGCCAGCCTTTACAAGAATCCCAAAAGGAACATCTAATGTAAAATATAATGCAATCAAATAAATTGGTGCTTTCTTTCCCAGCTTTATCTGAAAAGAGACCTGCTCTGTATGCTGAGAGACAAAACAGGTTATCAGATCTAGCAAATCTTGCAAACAAGCAAATTCAAATATCTTATCATGGATCAAATCCATTGTGGTCACTTATTCAGTTGACATAACACAGCTCTAGAAAATGCTCTTAAATCCTTATATTACTTTACAAATTCAATTGTTTAGCAAACAAGAAGTAAAATTGCTATCTCAGTGTATGAGAATGGCCTTTATCTACTGCAGTCACAGAGTTTAATGGGGAAATAGAAGAAAATCCTGTTAAGAAAACATGGATCTTGAACTAAAGGATTTTATGGACTTTTTCTAGAGGTGGCCCAGGATGGGACAAACATTTGATGTCTAAATTTGGAGGGAGAAGCAATCCATCTAATAACTGGGCAATGTTTTTATCATAGCCTTGCCTTACAATGGAGGGAATATTAGCAGATGTGGTGAGAACTTCTCCAGAACTTGGATATGGCTTTCCAGTGAGTTCTGACAAAATCTGTCAAAGTCCTGGTGCAGTCTGAGATGGTTTGTACCTGCCCATGGGTTCAAAGAGCTGCACTTGCTCTACTGTGTTAGGGCAATGTCTTGGTCTTGATATTAAGAGCCAGAGCAAAACCCTCTGGAGGGAAGGGCTAGACTGTGCAATTATGAAATTCCTACAGGAATTCCCACCTGTCAGTCGCTGGTTGGCTGATGGCCTGGGCTAGCACTGCTTTTATACCTTATAGATCATTTGGCCTCACCAGTGACATGGTGAAATTCTTATTATTTAGGCCAACAGGGAATCTTGTACAGTGGAATGACAGGGAACATCCATAACTCGTAGAAATGAGTCCTGCAAGCTCGTAATGTGGTTGGTAAAAAAAAAATTGTTGCATGAATTTGAAACTTTCCTCTTTTGTCCTTTCTAATTTTATTGTATATTCCCTACTTTTCTACAACAGAAGAGGATGTTATAGCAATTAACTGGTGTTAAAGAATTTGATGAGGGAATATGAGAATCCACCCCATGTGCCTTTACCTTTTCATGAATCTCTGTCCTGTTCCACCATTCTGTGGTGGAAACCACCTTCTCTAAACTTAGCCACCTCTGACATCCCAAAATCCTGTCATATATTTACTGTGAAAACTGTCTTGGCCATTCCCACATCCATGCAGTGGGGATGGCTTTGCTACCAGATGTAATCATGAGTGGATAACTTTAATCTTGATGAGAACTAAAATCTTGACATTGAGGAGGAGGATTTTTCAGGGCTCAGGCACTGAAAACGGTGACAAAATTTGGCTCTATTGTACTTACTTTTTATGTGTGTTCAAAAGAGGAAAAATACTTGCATTTTAATATCAGTCCAGCAATCTAAACTGAGAAGGAAGTAATTATACATGAAAGAAACACAGTCTTTTGTAATAACACTTTTTAAAATATCAGTTTCATTCTATCATAATATTTTTATGATTAGATTTACCTTCTAATATTTTAATAACTTTGGTATGAAGTAAGGAAGTCCTTTGTAGCTTATCTCAGAAGCCTGTCTAGGACGTTGCACTTAATGAGGTTTATAATTCAATATGTCCACATCTGCATCTTTAATAATGCCTAACATTTAATCTTCATTGCACCACTTGAATCAAAAGATCTAAAATTAAACCTACTGCAGCTTAATCTAATAATAAACATGCATGACATTTTGTGCAAAATGTGTGCCTGATCAGCACGGTGCACTCTTACAATTGTATCAGATGGGGAAAAACAGAGTTTAATCAGCCAAAGGTGGATGGTGACATTTAACTCCCGTGGATGCAGCCACTTTGGGAAGCTCTAAGATCCTGCTCCTGGAAGGAAGGGCTGGTTGTTGGATCATCCCCAAATTTAGGTCAAAATCCCACTTGTTAGAACAGCTTTTACATGTACCCTTAACTAGTGGTGGGATTTTAAGACCCTCTAACTCCAGACAGGTAATTTTGGTACCTTCAGCAGGAGCTGTGACTCTGCATGGAGTCAGTGGTGAGGTGCTCCTGTTTTCCATCATAATTTACTGGAGGATATGAGATCCAGAGGCACCTGAACATTGTTTGGCCTGTCACCCCTGCAATGCAAGTATCCTTCCCACCTCAGCTCCCCTCAGAGCACCTTGCTAATCCTGCTGGGACCACGTTACTCAGTTCTCAGGTGGGAATGGAAATCTCTCTGGATCCCAGGAATAGCCTTTCAGCCACAGCCATGGCATTTGGTGGGGTCTGGCAGCCACAGCAGCAGGGTTGTGCTCCTCCACTAAAGAATGAGGGACTCCATATGAGATGTTCATGGTTTTTTGTGCTCAGAAGGAACTATGGTTGGGAAGGTCCCCCCAAATTATGGGGATTTGCACAGGGAGCCAGAGCAGAGGCCAATTTCTGCAGAGTTTTGTGTGGGCTCAGGGTTTTGCATGGGACCAGTGGTTTGCTGTTGTTTCTTCTCAAGTAAATATTGCTCTGTAGTCAGGTGCTGTGCTTTGAGGGCTACAACAGTTCTGCCCTGTGACATGGACATTTATCTCTGCTGAAAGTGAAACAAACAAGCTGGAAAGACAACATAACATGTAGAGACAACATTTTGGAGATCAGACAGTGCTAGGATTGTCTAGAACTTGTTCAGGTGAAATGATGAATCTGTGAAAGTCGAGCACAAGTATTTAATGAGAAGCTAAAACTTCTCATTTATCCTCACATTTATTCTTAGGCCAGCTACACTGATAATCACTGTTTAAATTGGTTACAGGTGCAAAAATTAGCAGTGTCTGTAAAAGATTGGAACTTATAATAGACATTGATTTAAGATATGTCCCTGTATTTAGGGGGCTCTGACTGTGGAACTGTAGAGCAGTCAAAGTCTTTTTTCAAAAATGTATTTTGAGAGTGGTGAGCAACAGTGTAGCTCCTTACCTGAGACACCTGTGTGATAATCACAGGAAGTCCCAATGACAAATAAAAAGGCATTTCTTGACCCAGATCTGATCAGGAGAGTTTGAAATCAGCTGGGTCAGGATAAGATGCTTGGGAGGAGAAGAAAGACTGGGGAAAACTCTGCGGGGGTTGAGAGGCCCCTGCTGAAGCTGAACCCTCACAACTCAACTGGGCTCCATCTGTCTTGAATTAAACAAGGGATGATCAAAGTCTACAAATCTCCCTGATCTCTATCAGCATGGAAAACTGAAGGTAAAAATTCTCAGTATCCTCCTGTTCCTTTGAAGTCATTAGTGAGCTCTGTGTGAGGACACAAGTGCCATTTGGGCAGCTGCAGGTTTATGATCATTTTGACGTAATGTTTATGCAAGGGGAGGGAGAGAAGCTGCATCTTGAAATTATAACTTTGCAGCTGTGGGTCCCCTCTCCTCCCCCAGACTGGTTTTATCTCTGGGATTTGCTTTGTCTCATGGTGATGCTTGAGGCACAATTACATCTAGTGAATCAGGGGACGCCATTGTCTTGGTTTTTCTTCAGCTATAAATCACAAACTATTCCATTTTTGTACAACCATTTCCCATTTCCCCTCCTGCCTTCCTTGCATACTAGTGAGGTGAGCTGGAGGTTCACTTGATGAAAACATCCTGAACTAAACCAGCTGGAAATAGAGGGTATAATAAGCCAGCCTGCTGTCAGCCCTGATCTATTTTTGTTTGATCAGTATCTGATGGTGATTGAAAGGCTGACTCTCAGAGTTAACCACCTTGAGGCCAACCTTGAAACCGTGTCACGTTTGCCTCCTCGATAGCATCTGAAGCATAATGTTAGATCTAGAGCACACACAGTGCAAAGAAAAAAAAATAAATAAAGCTGGCATCTTGCTACACTGCACAGCAAAAAGAAAAGCAACGTGGAAAGAATCTGACAGACATGCAAGGCAATGGAAATGCCACAAGGCAGAAGAGGAGCAGGTCCATGTGCATTAGCAGCTCTGGGCAGGACGGAGCAGTGACTTCCCCAGGGTCCAGGTTGGCTTCGTGTCTAACTGCTGCTGCAAAATAATGTCCCTCTTCAGCAGGGAGGAGCTGTGTGAGGGCAGCTTTGCCTGTGTGTGGCTCAGGAGGGCTGGAATCAGAGCAGTTCCTGCAGGTAACAGGCTCTTGTTTGCTGGGGAGTGGATTAGGATTAGGGAGGGGGTGGAGAGTGTGCTGGTTAGTCATGTGTAGGATTCTTGTATAGGACACATGAGCAAGGAAAACAAAATAAATTTTGATTGTGTCAAATAAATTCAGGAAAAAGTGGCAGTGACAGGCCTGCTACAGAGGAGAGAGCATTGGTTGTTTTCATTCCAGTTTCTGTTTTCTGTCTGACAGCCATGAATAATAGCTGTGAGGCCAAAAGATGCCGACCTTCCAATCATACCTCCCTGAAAAGAAGGCAGCAGTGCTCTCAGGGGTTGTGTAACTGAGGCTAACAGCAACAAGCCATGACAATGAGCTCCAGAAGGGAGAGTTAGCAAAGTCAGTGCACCTGCTGAAAAGAGTGATGGTTCAGCACAGACACCAGGAATAGCAAGAGAAGAGCTGTGTGTGAATAGCTCTCACTTTATCTGCACTGGAAATGCAAAAGGAGCTCACTTGTGTTGCCGTAGGTGTAAGAGATGTCATAGGGATTTCTTAAAACATGGCTTGACTCTGGGTCAAGGTACTGTATTTGATGCAGAGTTGCATTTGAGATGCTCTCAATATAGCATGATAAAAAGATAGTGTGCTGCTATCACAAAAAGATACATCAAAGAGGTCTAAGCACAGGCCCTGCTAGGAAATAAAGGACTTTGTAGAACAGAAGTTGTAGTTGATATAGAAATGGTTTGCTTTTTCAAAACATTTTAACATCATTCCTATATTGGCTTCTCTAGTGGGTTTCTCACGAGGTGCTGAGGCCAGTCTCCTCTGGTATGTAATCCATAACATACCACTGGTGCTTTCTAATGCCCTTCTGAAAGGGAAGGCTTTTTCCCTTAAATGGAAAATCCATAGAAAACCATTGTGATCAATGATGAATACTTTCCATACAGGCAGCCTTTCTCTCTTGGTGTCTGTTTGAGATTTTCTTTTATTTTCTCAGGGAGCAAAGCTCCTCTCAGTTTCCTGACTGTGAGAGGGTGGTTGTGTTTTCACCTGCACCGTTCATCCAGCCAAGCTCCCCTTTGGGTGGGGGATGAGGGGCTGCTCACAGCTGGGCAGGGCTCTCTGCCTGACCGTGCACAGGGGGTGAGCTGTGCCCCAGGAGATCACTATTGGCCATTGGACACGCTGGGGTGGCCACAGAGCTGCTGGGGAGCAGCTGGGGCTGCGGGGAGGGGAGTTTAATAAGCCATGGGACAAGGGTAGTTTTATAGGGCAGGGAGGACTTGCCCTTTATCCTGTTTGTCCCTGGAGTTCAGTGCTGGGCTGAGCCTCAAACATGACCTTCAACTCCTTGGTGCCACAGGAGAGCCAGGGGAGGGATGGGAAAGGTGAGGCTGGGAATTCTGCTGGATTTTTACTATTGCAGTGAAATGTTAATGTCAGTCCAAAGCCCTGAGAGCTTCAGGGCTGTCAGAAGCACTCTGTGCCTGTGATGGTGTTCACGGGGGTCTCAGGCTGAGGGAAGAGATGAGGATTTAACTCCATGTTTCAGAAGGCTTGATATATTGTTTTATGATATATATCATATTAAAACTCTACTAAAAGAAAAGAAGAAATTATTTCCTCAGAAGGCTAGCAAGGAAAGGAAAGGAATGATAACAAAGGCTCTGTCTCGGACTCTCTGTCCGAGCCAGCTGGACTGTGATTGGCCATTAATTAGAAACATCTAACATGGACCAGTCACAGATGCACCTGTTGCATTCCACAGCAGCAGATAATCAATGTTCATATTTTGTTCTTGAGGCCTCTCAGCTTCTCAGGAGGAAAAATCCTGGCAAAAGGATTTTTCATAAAAGATGTCTGTGACACGTGCCTGTGTTGCTTTGGTGGCAGGGCTGGGTGGCTCCCCAAACCCCACCTCTCTGCCAGGTGAGTGGGACAACCCAGCAGATTTGCACATAACAAACCTCCCACCCCGCTGGCTGCTCAGCCCCACCAACACTGCTTGGTGTTTTTAGCTAATAGGTGCAGAAAAAGGAAGGAGGAATGAAAGGTTCCCAATGGCTGTCAGTAAATTTATTTTGCAGTTAACAGCCTTTGTAATGCACAGCCTAACTTTATCTCATTTCACTGTGGGTGTGCTGGAATAATTGCTCAAGTACTTTGTTAAAAAGAAAAGCTCTCCACATTTCCATTAACTCCCGGCATGGTGTCTGTCTCACTTGGCTGCACTAGGTACCATTTACAGTTCAATTTCACAGTCATGATGGACTGAAACATATAAACCTGCTTTCTCTCCACTCCACTACTCACATGCCTTAATAAACAGAGAGATTCATAAGGTCTGTTACTTTTATTTTTCCATTGCAAGTCTATTTTTATGAATTAAATCTTGAGCTATTTTTTCCCTGCAAAAACCAAAGTGCCAGAGGAATAAATACAGTGTTATCTTATTCAGTAGGGTGTAATAAGCTACTATTTTAGGGTAGCAAGCCAGGCATACTGAAGTTGTTGCAAACTAAAAAGACAAAAAAAAAAAAAAATCCAGCAACAAAGAATAGCATTGTATGATGTCAGTCTACAGTATGCATGTGTTTATATAATCACATTGGAATTCACTTTGAACTTTAGCCTGGAAAATTTACTTAGTGGGGGGGGCAGGGGGAAGGATTTGAGTATCTAAGCACCAAAATAGCTAAGACAAAGTAGTAAAACTGTGTGGTTGGTTGTGGAGCAGAACCACGTGAAAATGCAAAGAATCCCTTTTGTAACGGGTAGGGACAAGTAAGCCACTTGATCAGTGTGGTATGAGATAAGTATACAGGCCACGGGAAATGCTGTGTTGTTCACATTCCTCCCTTATTGTTTTTCCAAGGGTGGTTAATTTTTGCCTTTTTAAGGAACTTTTTTTGTCCGTGACTTGTTCTTGCTCTGGTTTCATAATCTGAGTTTTCTGTGGAAAAAGAAAGGACAGTCACAACTCCCATTCCATGAGAGAAAACAGGGATGAGAGGTCAGAGCACCACATTGTCCTTTCTCCTGCGGCTTGTTTTAGGGAAGCAAGAAGACAAAAACAAACCCAAACCCATATTTGACCTACCACAGTTTTATTAGCCCTCATTCCCATTGATGACTAGTCCTAGGTTCAGTAAAGCTACCTACCCAGGAAAATCCTTCTCTCTGTAGGGTCTGTCCCTCCTGGCCCTTTGTAAAACTGGATGTAGCAGCCTTTCTCTGTCAAGGGCATATGAGAGAAGCATTCTGATGTCTTGACCATGTTTTTAAAAGTGTTGAATACTCAGCAACTTTTTTGTTTTTGGTTACTTTGGTGAGAATTACAAAAGACCTTAGCATGCTGGTTGCTAAGTCATTTAGAGAAGTCTCTTGCTTTTGCTGATAACATGGAAGCAGAGCCTGCTTCAGAGCCTCCCCAGAAGTGTTTTGCATGTCACCTTTGTTATTTTTCTGTATTATGGCACATCCTGTGACAGTGGTATGGCCACATCTTGGATCATACATGGCCCATTTGTGTTCAAGGAAAATCTTATTGTCAACAACACTAATTTAGCCTGCAGAAGGTATTGGTTATGGGCTGCTGGTATTTTCATCTCTTTCTGCAGAGCAACACAGACTTAAATTCTTAGGATTTAATCACTAGTGTCACAACAGCTTTGCAGCCTGCCTCTCCCCTTTAAAAGCTGCCTTTTCAATCTATTTTTTTGAGAAAATGCAATGTTTGGGATTGCATTTTCTGCTTAGACATAAAAAGCATATTTTTTTTCTCTTAGTAAATGCCACCTGTCCAAAAAGGCAATTGGATGACTTCTGTGATAAACCACCTGTGCTGTGTAAGGGCACCATGATTCATCTGCAGACCTAGCTATTGCAATAATAAAGCTTTTTCTACTCAGTAGTTAAGATAATTTAATTACTTTATTTGAGCTGGAAGACATAAGCATGTAGAAACTTCCTCTAAGTGACTCACAGGCTGTTTGGAAATTCACCATGACAGCCAGCATTTGATTTTAAGTTTGCTCTCCCCCCCTGTTTTATTTGGCTTTAGCAAGAGCTGCTGGGATGTGTGAGCCCAGGGCAGCCCTTTGCTCCTTTCTGGAGATGGGGATCCAGGAGAGAGGCAAAGCAGGGGGACCCTGGGTCCTGAGTCCCAAATCCCAGCCTGCAAATGCGTGATGGGGTGAGAGGATGAGGAAATCCTGCAGCCCTCTCCTGCTGATTGCTTCCCTCTGAGCCTCTGGAGCTCTCTCTGTGTGGAGCAGAGACACATGAGGAAGAGGAGGCTGATCCTAGAAAAGCTGGGCTCACACTTCCAGCAGTGACAGAGGTCTGTACCCCACACCTCAGTCTTCTGCTGCTGGAGGAACCCTCTGAAATCCTCCTGCATCAAACACAAGGTGGGAAATGATGAAAGACTGTGCAAATGCACAGTGGCTGTG
This sequence comes from Agelaius tricolor, assembly GCF_023055355.1. Lineage (NCBI taxonomy): Eukaryota > Metazoa > Chordata > Aves > Passeriformes > Icteridae > Agelaius > Agelaius tricolor. Next base: position 8,735,733 of record NW_027269282.1, on the reverse strand, counting down.
TTTGTGGGCAATGGGAATCCATGGATGGCTCATGTGGTGCTCAGTTGTCCTGGACCAGCAGATTCCCTGTGCTCCTCCTGGGGCTGGACCTGCAGGGGTGGCTGAGCATTTCTGCTGGGCTTTAGCTCAAATCCACATTTCTATGGCACTGCATTTAATTTTATACACTGGAAAGCTCAAGACAGATGTTGCTTGGCTGGTTGCTCTCTCTGTGCTCTACAAATTTGGAAGTGAAGCATTTCTGTTAACTCAGTGCAACAACAGAAATTAAATAAGACATTTCTCTGTGTCATTAGACCTTGTTATTCCATGTATTTCATTACCATGTACCTGAAGCAATTTCTGCAGCCAATGAGTTTTCTTCATCAGCTTCCCTCCAGGCTGCTGGCTTGCTTCAGTTATGAATTTTGTGAAAAAACTCAGCTTTCACCTCATGGATCTTGCAATATTCTTGATTCACCTGCAGTCAATAGCAACTTAATCCTTCTCTTTCCAGTGTCTTTGTGATTCTTTTTCTCCACTTGGAGCCCTCAGAGCCTGCAGGGTTTTGGGGTACCTGAACCTATATTTTATTGTCCTCTAATAATTCCTGGGTTGAGTTTTGTGGTCTTTCATCCACTTTTGTCAGATTTTATGAAATTAATTTATCAGGTTCACTTGGGTCCTGCAGACTTTTCCAAGACTTCTGTTACAATATTCTGTTGTTGTGTTTTTTCTGAGTCCTGCCCTAAACCCATCCTGTTTTTCTCCAGTTATTTTTTTCACCTCCCCCTCAATTCCTCTTCTTTCTCTTCATTGTTTACTCTGTTTTTATTTACATTCCTGAGGAATTGGTTTGTACTGTTCTTTAGCTGTGGATTCCCTTCCTGCTTGTAGCATGTGTTTCCAATGCCATTTTTAATAGTTTTTCTCTTTTGAACTTTTTTCAAAACTCTGAGACTTTTCACTCCTTAGTCTAAAAAACCAACCAAACCCCACAACCAATAAGCACAAGAAAGACAACAACAAACCCTGCACCTTCTCTTTTCTATGTGAGCTAGGAAGTTCTTCTAGGGTTCTTTCATCTGTTCTCTCGGTTCTTCAGGACAATCTTTCTATTCTTATTTTTCCTGCTCAACTTGAGCTGTTTTTTGCCAATCTTCACCTCAACCTCCCCACCCTTCTCCTGCTCATGTGAATGAACTGATGTTCATAGGGAGTCCCCCAAATGCTGACTTAGTGACTGGTCAAAAACCATGTCAGAACAAATAAAAGTGTTGATACAAGTAAGGATTTGCAATGGACACAAAGCCAAGTTTTACTGTGCCCTTCTGCTGAGAGTGCCTCTGAAAGCATCCTTAGGAAAATGATTTTTTTTTTCCTTCTGTGCTTTTTATCAGACTGCCTGGGTTTTGCTGGCTTTGTGCCATCTGACAAGGATGACAGGAAACAATAGGACCTGTGTGTAATAGCCTGTGTTTCTGGTCTAGATTCCCTGCCAAAATAGCTGCACTTAGCACTTGCACAGCTCTTTTCATCTTCAAAGCCTTTCACAGATCCGATGTAAACAGCCAGAGTTCCACTGATTTTGGTGGCAAAGAGCTTAGTAGCCTTCAGAAAAGGATTATGCATTTGCATGGAAAGTAGGAATATCAGCTGCTTCTCTGCTAGCTCAAATTCCATAAAGGTATCAAGCTTCAAGCTAGAAAATGTTATTAGCTGAATGAGGTTTAGTAACTTTCCTTGTGATCAACATGCATATTCCTGGCTATAGCTTCATTGGATGAATCCAGGATTGATTATTGAATCAATCCTTTAATGTGTTTACAAGAAATGCAATTGCTGAGAGCAACAGTATTTTTGAGTGCAATTGATTTTGATGTTTTATCAAGCCATGTTACCTGTATGTCCTCATGCTTATGCCACACATGTGTGCAGGTATTGCCTTGGCAGGGTTTTTTCAGTATTTTAATATCCTTGAGATTTACTTTGTGATGTTTCAGAGTATTTAACAAATAAGACATTTATTTCACTAGCACATCCTATACTATAGATAGCAAATCCTAAGTATATCCTAAATATATATTTTTATATATTATATACATATTTATTATTTTATATAATTATGTCTATAATTATATATATTATATATAATTATATACATAATTATATAAAATATTTTAAATAGAAAACAAAAATTATAAATGTTAATATAAGACTTAATAAAAATACCATTTATAATTATATAAAAATATATCTTGAATATCTTGCTATATTTAACTTGGGGTGCATTTAAGAGGTCAAGCCCTGCTTCATCCTCCTGCTCCTTTGCAGAACCAGGTCTGTCTAGCCTGGGATCACATTCATCTAGTCTTTTTGTCAATTATGTTCTGCTTTTACCTGTTTAGAGACTGATACCCAGTTTGCCTTATAGTCAGGTGACTCTGCTTCTATAGTGAAAATTAAGCCAATTATTTACAAATTTCCCTGTAATTTGTGTTTGCCTATACTTCTTATGATTCTTGTTGATCTTCTCTGAACCTGAATTTTCTACATTTTTCTTAGTGAGAGGCTCAAATCCAGCTGCAATATTCCAGCAGAGATCTCTCAGCTGTGTGCAGAGCAGGATGTCCATCTCCCCTGCCTTGCACATGGCACATCTGCCAGTGCCTCCCAGAGCAGGGCCATCCTTGTGTGTGCAGTGTGATGGTGGTCTGTAAAAAACTCTGTTTCTGCAGTGATTTTGCTGAACCTCTGATCCCTGACTCGTGTTTTTGTGTTTGATTTCTATTTGTGTCTTTACTGAATTTTATTGTGCTGATGTCAGACCATTACTTATGAACTGGTGACCATTTGTAATATGAATTTATTAGCAGCAGGAACTGCTGTGGGAATAAGAGTTTCTCCTCAAAACCTGTTTGGGAAGGGATGGATGAGGTGGAGTGAACCTGTTTCAATTGTTGGAATTGCTTTTCCAACTGCCCTGTTGGAGCTGCTCTTCCAACTTTGTCAGGTACTACAAAAGCAAAAGCTTGGGCAGAATGGGTTTTTATGGCATGGAAATATTGAGATGAAAAATATTAGCACTGACTCTGAAAAGAGGGCTACTGCTACATCTTTACTTTACTTGGCATTCTGTTAACCTGGACATCAGATTCTTGAAGCCAACCCTCCTGTGGGTGTTGAGCCCTGGCTGGTAAATGTAGATATGTGAGTGTTTTATTTTTGCATGTGGGAAAATAAGTGTGGGTTAAGCTGAATTATGTTCTCTGCTCTGGGAACACCAAAGCCAGGATTTTAAACCACTCTTTCAAAGTTATGAGCTGGTGCTTCAGCACAACCTGAAGAGAAATTACCTCTATAAGCTCTGGAATATGAAAGACGGTGAATTGAATTAAACACTCATCTTTTCCAGTGACTCATCTGCTTTTTAGTGTCAGTGCATGGACAGAGTTGTCCTTTCTCTTTGAAGGAGTTTAGAGTAATTCCCTTTTAATTTGTCACCAGTGAATTCTGCAGGTCTCCAACCAAAGTCTTCTTCAGAGGCCAATTTGGCAAACCCAACCTGGCTCTGGTGTCCCCAGAGCAAATCCTGCTCCTGGGAGCACTGTCACTGCCACTGCCATACTTCATCTGCAGCAGACCAGGAGAAAGAGCAGTTAAAATGTCCTTAGCTGTCTGCATAGGCATCATTCCTGCTGCTGGGAGGAGGAGGTAACAAGCCTGCATCAAAGGGAGATGTCCTGAAAAACTTCACTGTAAGCACAAGCCTGTTAGTGCCTTTTTTGTGAACGTATTGTTTGCAGTCAAGTATTTCGCTGCTGCCTTAAAAAGGCAGAGTGCAGAAGGATTCAGAATTAATCCCATCTTCTCCTCTGCAATGAATTTTCCCCTGTTTTCAACTGTACATCTCCCTTCTGAAGTAATATCTGAGGACTTTGTTCCTTTTGCATCCATCAGGATTCTTCAGTCTGTCATTCTCTGCTCTTAAATATCTGACTCTGACTTTCTGCTGCTGGTTCTTGTATCCCTCTTAAAACCCTTCATAAAAGGAGACTCCTGTCTCCCAATCCTTTTTGATTATTTCCTGCTGCCTGTCCAGTGCTTTCTTTTCTCATAATTTCTTTTCTGCTTTCAGCTATCCATTCTCCACACAGGCCAACGGCATTTACCTGAATCCTTGGGTAGCTTTGATTATTACTTTTCCTCCCTGTCATTTTCATTTAAATGTATTGTATTCCCAAAAAGCCCCAAACTGCCACAACAATTATTTCCTAGTGAGACTGAAGGAGATATTTGCAAATACTCTCAAACTGCTGCTGCATTTCTCATTCCCAGCATCCCTCCCTTTGGTTATCATGGGCAGCCAGCAAGACAAACATTGGCTGTTTGTCCTTCCCTACTGCCCTGGACACCTCTCTGCAGTAAAATACTCTGTCTCCACTCAGGTTTAAATTCCATTTGCTGCTACACTTCCCTCCAGGATGCTGCCAAAGGAAGTCCTAACTCTGTTTTAGGAAGCTGGGATGGGTGTGCGGTGTTGTGAGGTCCCCAGGATGAGGTGAGAGATGAGAATTTGACTCCATGTTTCTCAGAAAGCTGATTTATTATGTTATGATACTATATTATATTAAAAGAAAATTATATACTAAAACTATACTAAACTATAGAGAGAGGATACAGACAGAAGGCTAGAAAAGAATGAATAATGAAAACCTGTGACTGACTAGACCGACCAATTAATTATATTATTAAAAATATTTATGATTTGTTATAAATATTTATTATTTATTCTATTTTATATAATAGATATTCTATATATTATATATTTTCTATATAATATTATATAGTATATGTTATTAAATGATACATAATACATAATATACATTTATCTATTATATAAATATAATAATTATATGTAAATATAATTATTATATTAATAATTATTAATATAACAACATATGTAATGATTAAACCTGTAGTACTTCCAGCTAAAACAGTCCAGCTTTGCTGGTTCTGCAAAGCTCTGCTTTTGTATGGTGGGGAACCATTGGTGTGGGCCAATGCTGTAACCTGCACTTAATGCTAATTTGTAAAGTACAAACCTGATAAAAACAGCTGGATGTATAAAGAAATGCACTGTGGTGTGTTTGGGATTAAATCCTTTAATAGCAGTAATTCTTCCATTACAGCACAAAGCATTTTACTTTATATTGGAATATGTCCAGAAAGACTGTTTAGTGGAATAGATTAACAACTTGAATAGTACTTTAAATATTTAGATTTTCATCCAGTATCCCAGATTCAGGTTCATAAGGGAACAAAGAACCTCTTTCCAGATCCAGAGTACTAGGATACTGATTGCAGGACTCCAGCTGCATGGAAATAATGCAATATACCACAAAGATATCAGATGTTGTATCAGCTGGGTAATTTTTTATTGCTTTTGTGAAAATGCATCTGTTTTGATGCAGATGTTGCTGTCCAATGCAAGATCAAAGTGAGAAATATCTTTGTGCCTCCTGGTAGTAATATCTGAGTACTGTAGATTAATTTTTTTTCCTCTTTTCAGCCTATTATCTCTCATTCTGTCTGGAGCAGTATTATTTTGTGCATCTGTCACTGGTAGTGATGTGCTGGGAGGAAGGGTGAGCAGAATCATTTAGTTATGAGACACTGAAAAAAACAAATGATCTTTTAGCAGATTCATAGTATTTAAGTCCGGAAGGGATTGTTGCATTTAGCCTGACCTTCTCTACATCACATCTTTATAAAGCCAGAGCTGTCTAATAATTTTTGAGGCCCATGTTGCATACAATTATCAGTCTCCTGGATAAATACCAGCTGTTGGGATCCTTCCAGCTATGCCTTTTCCTGAAAAGCCTTCTGTATAATAAGAGGGCACTGATGATGCTCTTTTTGAAAGAAAATTGTGCTACAGGGAGCCAGAAGTGTAAGGAAGAGCTTCAATTCCATGTGGAATGAGGGTTTCTGGCACAACTCTGAGAGCAGTAAGAGTGAGTGCTGGAATGGAAGGATTCCCCAGTCTGGCAGCCAGCTTCTTCCATTTCAGAGTGGGAGAGCCATGGGAAGATCAGAGAGCAGTGGCCCAGAACAGGGCACTTCCCCCTCAGTTTGCAGCATTGACAGTGTCAGGAGGAAGGATGCTGTGTTGTTGGGGTCTCTCGCTGCTCAGAGTGATGCCAAGGAAAGTTGGAAAGTCTCTTTTCCCAGCCTGGCGCTTGAAGAAGGAGTCAGAGCTCTTCAGTTCTCAGTCCCAAGGTTGTTTATTGTATCTTATCTATAAAGTTCTTTCTCCTGACCAGCTGAGGTCTGTTCTGCAGGACAGTTCCAGGCACTCTGCCTGCCCCAGGGCAGTGTTATATCTTTATACTAAAAACTACCTGTACAATGTTTACAATTACTTCCCAATACCTATCACCTGTGTTAGACAGTGAACTTCTACTCTAAACCAATCTAAAAGTGCCAACATCACAGCAGAAGATGGAGGCCAAGAAGAAGAAGAAGGAGAAAGGCTAGACACACCCAGATCTCTCCATCTTGCCCCCTGAATCCCCATTCTAAAAACCCCAAAATCTACTTTTTCACCTTGTGATAAATTCACTATCATTCTACGTAATTTGTCATGGCTTGCAGATCTTCATCTAAGGTTGGTAACTTGCTCCATGGGTCATAATCAAACCCACAGGCATTTTGGGCTCTGTGCCCGGGTCTCTGAGCCCCCTGGCAGGGGTCTGGGCTGCTCAGGACAGCCAGAGGGATGTCCTGGGTCCTGACACTGTGTCAAGGAGCAGGAATATTTGTCCCTGTGACAGCAAAAGGGACCTGCTTTTTTTCTTTTTTGCTCTTGTGCATGTTGTTTCAATGCTGAGCAGCTTGCCCACAGCCACAGCAATCAGCAGCCATGTGAGGGGCTCCTAATGGGTTTTCTAATCACCAAGGGTAATAAATGTCCTGCAGTGAGACTGGATTTGTGAGGTTTCTACCTGATTGTGCCAGTGATGGTTGCTCCTGTCAGTGACATGCTGCAGTGAGGAGCTGTATTTTGGTTATGTTGTGTTTTACTCAGAGCCTTGTGAGCTCCTCAGACACTGGAGCTCTCCAGATGCTCCTGTCAGTGCTTTCCTGACACCTGCCTGTGCAGACACAATTGCAGCAGCACAGCCCTGTCAGGCCATTCCACACCTCCAATCAATGCTGGTTATGGCTGCAGTTCCAACAGTGGGATGGCAACAGGATGTCTGCAAAATGAACCTCCCTTTTCACTCTGTGCAGGGCATGAACTGTGCCAGCAACTGCACTGTGGCATCTCTCATTTCTGAGTGCTGTTTCCCTAGAAAAATGAGCACCAAGTAACCTTTATCCTGTGGTTTTTGTATGTGTCTGCAAGGCTGTGACAAGCTTTCTTGAGAAGGTTGCCTCTCTCTCTTTCTTTTGTGGGTCACTCAACACTTCCCCCTCTTTTTTTTGTCCCTCTTTTTTTCCCCCCCTTTTTTTTCCCCTCTCTAATTAATTCTATATTTGGTTGGGCTTCTTGTCACTTCTGAGCGAAATGCTTTCAACCTGATCTTGAATCTCTCGCTGGGAAAAAGGTACTCAGGAGAAAAATAACTTCCTTCTCATTTTGACACAGCCTTCTATACAGCCTGCATATCAGGAAAGCCATTTATAGAGCATGTACAGTAATTGCATGCTTAATATTTCATCAGCTGTGTTAAGAGTAATGTCTCTAAAACCAGGTATAGATTTAAAAGGATCTCTTTTGATTAAAAGTGACTTTAGAGCTTCTTGTGTATAATAATAGCAGCAGGATGTATTATCATAGATGTTGCTATGGGGTTCTGAATTTAATAATTCAATACACATAGACACACACAGAGATTTGCATTGAGATTTTTGGACAAAGCATATGCTCCTGTTTGGCAGTGATCCTCTAATTACACCAAGATTAGGCTGGTGGGAAGCAGATTGCAGCTTGAGCCTCACTCCTCCTTCACAGCCAAGAGATTGCAATATTTTTGGGTGGTTTCATTGCCATGCTCCACTTGACAGCTGTAGGAAACAAAGATTAGAATCCAGAGTGGTTTTCTACCAGACCTCCTTTAGCCTCTTGTGGTAAGGTGTCATGAAATGTTTGGACTTGAGGCAGAAATGTTTCCTTTGAAACAGTGCTTCAATTCACTTGAATTCTACTGCACCCTCTCAGCTGCTGAGAACAAAGATCTACTGCCAATGGGGCAGAAACCCTTCAAACATGGAAAATAAAAGAAGGAATTTATTGGATGTGTCTTAACAATAAATCTCTTGAACTTCACTCTGGTTGTAGAAATACGAATCTCTTCAAGAAGGTCTTGTGTTAAATGGTAAAGAGGAATTCAAGTGCAAGTGTCAGTGGTCTTCTTCAGAGACACCCTTGTTATTTGTAATTTCTTTGTGTTATTAAGCTAATAATTTTGCTAAATATTAGTAATGGAACCACTGAGTCTTTTGGCCAATAATGAGGGAAAAAAAAATTTAATGCCTGTTTCACTGATGATAACAGAAAAAGAGTGAAATTTATCATCAGAGCAGGTTCCAAAGGTGTCCTCTTCCATCCTGACCATGTGTGCACTTTGATCTGTGCAGTCTGAATTTCTACCAGCAACCAGAACTCATTTCTGTAGGCACAATTTGGGGCAGGCCAAAATACTGGAATTTATGTTCCAGGGACTTCTGTACTAGAAGGTGAAGACAGCTTAAGAAATTTGGGAGGTGTTACCAAACTGTGGTGAACATCTGTCAGAGGAGCACTTTGTTTTGCACTGTTGGAACTTAGGTCTATCATTGCCTTAAATTAAATATGTATATGTATATATACAGACAGATATACATACACATACAAAAAATATATGGTTCTTTCAAGGTTAGGAATGGAGAAATTATTGCATGGAGAATATCCTGCCTTCAAAATGTGCAAACCAAGTGTGGCAAACCATCACTCATTTTCTATCTGGATTAACCACATGGAATGGTGATGTCAGGCATGCACAGCCACTGTGCATCTGCTCCAGCTTTTATAGGTGAGGAAGATTTATGCACCTGACTGAAATGAAACTCAGCTTTAGTGTTTACTTATGATTTGAACTGTAATTAGCTGCTTTATAAATGCCATCCTCCACACAGAGGTAGTGGAGTGAGAAATACATCACTCTGATACTTCTGGCCCTACTAATTCTGTTGGGGTGAGAGCAAATACACTGCAGACTGCTTTGAAACTCATGTTTTTCCTCCAGCCTGCTCGTGGGGCAGGGATTTCATGGGCAGCACTCACACAGCAAAGGCAGAGGGGTAGGGCAGAAGTGAATTCCCAGGTGCCAGTGAGGTGACAGGTGGATTTCTGGGTGTAGAATTAACTTAAACCAGCCTTGTGCTTTCCTGCAGGAATGAGCCCTCCTCCCTTTCCCCTACATGTGTCAGTAATTGCTCCTTTTCAGCTGCCTGGAACTGCCCTTTTCCTGTTTTTCATTTGTCCTGGCCTCAACATCTTCAGCTGACTGTGGCAGCTTTTTCTCCTGGGCATTGCACACAAACAATTGGAGATTTGGGGGGTTTGTGTCAGGTAGTCAATAACTCCAGATGTCTTTTTTAAATTAATACCTGCTTTCATAATATTTCAATAGAATGGATAGAAAAGGAGATACACCTTATACAATGAAGTAGAGTTGGGTTTGGAGTGTTTGCTTTCTCATTTGAAGTTGGCAGAAAACTTCCATTGAAAGGCCAATTAAAAAGAGACAAAAAGTCATGGCTAATTCCATCCTTGGAGAATATTTATGTGATGAAGCTCTTACAGGAATTCTAGTTTTTGGTTCAATACAAGGCATACTTACATGGAAGTGAAATCATCATAATGATATTAACTGATGTAATTACCTAACTCAGCCTAATGCTATCTTTACATTGCAAAAAATCAGTGTTATTTCTTGGTTCTACACAAATCAATTGCTGTTATTGCTGATCTGGAGATTGCTTTCTTCAAGAGTAAGAATTTCTGCTCTTTTAGTGACCAGTTGCTTAATTGCAATCTCTATCTTGACATCTGCCTTGTAGCACTGGTTTTAGTACCTGTGTTTAAAAGAGAAATAAATCATCAAAACCCTCAATAGTAAATGGCATTGCCTTTTTTCTGTGCAGCATCAGTATGGTGGCTTCATCCTAGGCTTTCCTGGAATTTCAGCAAATGCTCCATTTAATGAGGGGATGAGTTTCTGTATAAATGCTCCAAAGGATTTGGCTTCCAGCTCTGGGAGTTTTCCAAGCTGTAAACTGTTGATCACTCTTTCAGGCTTTGCTTGAGGTATTGGCTCCTCAAATCTAATTATATCTCTTTGTGGTAGCACTGCCTGATGTGCTAATTTAAATACTTTGCATCTGCTCTGTGGGACTAATGTATCTCTTTATGGCTAATTTGGTCAAGAAATCCTGCAAAGTGGATTTAGTGGATCTAGGATCACTACAGAGTCTTCTTTCCTTTGAATAAACCACTTTCTAGTAATCTTTGTGAACAGTGTGTTCCTGTTTCATAAAGGATTGTTTCAACTTATTTTCTTGGTACTGCTGTTTCTCCTTCAGTAGTATATTCATTCCTCCTCTAATATTCCCTAAATTCTCCCTACTTGAATCAATGAGAGGATCCCATCTTGGTAATATAGAACAGAGATCTGGGTTTTTTTTCTCTTTTTTCCCCTTATTCTCTCTAGCCATACCATGCAACTTTGCAACTTTCCTTACCAGCTGCATCTGCCACTCCCCATGGGTAGACTTGCACCTTGTACCTTGTTTTGCTTCTACCTTCAAACCTCCCTTTGAGTTTTATTTTTTTCCCTGAGAGTATCCAGAAGCCCTGTAAAGTGGCTCAGTAAAAGTCAGCAAACCTGACTTTGGGTACTGTCTAGATGTGTGGAATTCTGTGTGCTCTGCCAGGCAGGATTGGGCTCCTTCACATCTGCAGTGAAGTGTGGAAAAAGGGATTTTTGGGGGATTCTTATGAGAGTACTCAAGGCATGGGGAAAAAAGAATGGTTTAAACCTGTCCATACAATTCTCAGAACTGGCACTGAGCAGTTAGGAGAGAGATATTGCTGAATGCTCTTAGAAATCATGAGATCCATGTGCAGTGGCAGCCACAGGATCCAGGATGTCCTTGCTGAGAGCAGAGCTTTGGGACTTGTTTTACTGCTGAGAAAGATATAATCAGAGTTATTAAAGTCGTGAATTAGGTGGACTTGGAAGTGTTTCTCACCAAATTCTGCACTGCTTCTGTTTGGAGGGACTCTTGGAAACTGGTAGGAAATAAGTGTCAGACAGGTGAAAGAAATTGCTGTTTCTCATAGCAGGCAGTGAACCTCTAGGGTGTGTTGTCCTAGGAGATTCAAAATGGGACTAAACACATTTAATTTCATCCAGCAGGTCTGAAGTGGACCTAAACAGTGCAGGCAGAGCAGAGATTTCTGTGTCCCTATTGCAGTTGTTACAGATCCTGGAGGAGCAGGGGACAGCAGGCTGCAGAGAGGGGCCAGGCCCAGATGCTGTCCCTAAACAGAGAGCCCTGGTCCAGGGCAGAGGGATTTCTGGGCTGGACAGAGCAGAGCTGCAGTCTCTGGGGGTATTTCTTGCCCATCTAAAGGCAGAGGGATTTCTGGGCTGGACACAGCAGAGCTGCAGTCTCTGGGAGTGTTTCTTGCACATCCAAAGGCAGAGGGATTTCTGGGCTGGACAGGGCAGAGCTGCAGTCTCTGGGGGTATTTCTTGCCCATCTAAAGGCAGAGGGATTTCTGGGCTGGACACAGCAGAGCTGCAGTCTCTGGGAGTGTTTCTTGCACATCCAAAGGCAGAGGGATTTCTGGGCTGGACAGGGCAGAGCTGCAGTCTCTGGGGGTATTTCTTGCATACCCAAAGGCAGTGGGATTTCTGGGCTGGACAGAGCAGAGCTGCAGTCTCTGGGGGTATTTCTTGCACACCCAAAGGCAGAGGGATTTCTGGGCTGGACAGAGCAGAGCTGCAGTCTCTGGGGGTATTTCTTGCATACCCAAAGGCAGTGGGATTTCTGGGCTGGACAGGGCAGAGCTGCAGTCTCTGGGGGTATTTCTTGCATACCCAAAGGCAGTGGGATTTCTGGGCTGGACACAGCAGAGCTGCAGTCTCTGGGGGTATTTCTTGCATACCCAAAGGCAGTGGGATTTCTGGGCTGGACAGAGCAGAGCTGCAGTCTCTGGGGGTATTTCTTGCATACTCAAAGGCAGAGGGATTTCTGGGCTGGACAGAGCAGAGCTGCAGTCTCTGGGGGTATTTCTTGCATACTCAAAGGCAGAGGGATTTCTGGGCTGGACAGAGCAGAGCTGCAGTCTCTGGGGGTATTTCTTGCATACCCAAAGGCAGTGGGATTTCTGGGCTGGACAGAGCAGAGCTGCAGTCTCTGGGGGTATTTCTTGCACACCCAAAGGCAGAGGGATTTCTGGGCTGGACAGAGCAGAGCTGCAGTCTCTGGGGGTATTTCTTGCATACCCAAAGGCAGTGGGATTTCTGGGCTGGACAGGGCAGAGCTGCAGTCTCTGGGGGTATTTCTTGCATACCCAAAGGCAGTGGGATTTCTGGGCTGGACACAGCAGAGCTGCAGTCTCTGGGGGTATTTCTTGCATACCCAAAGGCAGTGGGATTTCTGGGCTGGACAGAGCAGAGCTGCAGTCTCTGGGGGTATTTCTTGCATACTCAAAGGCAGAGGGATTTCTGGGCTGGACAGAGCAGAGCTGCAGTCTCTGGGGGTATTTCTTGCATACTCAAAGGCAGAGGGATTTCTGGGCTGGACAGAGCAGAGCTGCAGTCTCTGGGGGTATTTCTTGCATACCCAAAGGCAGAGGGATTTCTGGGCTGGACACAGCAGAGCTGCAGTCTCTGGGGGTATTTCTTGCACATCCAAGCTGCACTGCTGCCACTGCTCATGCCCTAGCCTGGCTTGTTATGCCACAAAAATCTTACACCACTCAACTGCTGCTTGTTTGTTGAAATTAAACCTCTGAGAAGCAGGGATCCCTCCTTTCCCCTGGCATGTTTTCTCCCATGCTTTGTAGAATACAGTCCATATTTTGGCATGGGTCCTTAGGTACCACTGTGATTTATACCACTAAACAGGTTTATGAGCCATACAAATAAATTTTTGTGCATAATGCACATTAGTTCATTGCTGTCATTGAAATATCTGGACACAGGTGATTAATTTGAGGCAAGCAATGAAATTTGTGTGATTCAATCATTACAAGGAGAAAAAAGACCCAAGCCTGCCTGTGCTGTAAGTGTCTTTTTGCTAACTTATGTCAGCTCACTTCCCTTTTGGCATTTCCCTGTCATGGTGTCATTAATATTTCCATCCCCCCTGCATCCTTAATGATTTACTTGGTTGACCTGCATCATTTAAAATATTTTTTCATTATAGTGATTTTCTCATTTAGGTCCCTGGGAGATCTCGATATGTAATCAGTTTTCTCTAACAAATGACCTCCTTTAACTTCATTAGTTCAGAATTAATTTACTAGCATCCAAGATATTGAATGACTCTGATTAGTGAAATACAGCAAAAAAAATTAAAGTTCTCTTTCATTTACGGTGAAGGCAAACATTAATTAAACCCTATATTTCTTTGCTGATTTTGTTCACACTTGAATTTAATAAAGAGGGGATGTTTGATGGGCTGTCACTGGATATCAGCTGAGGCTGGGGGTGGGATTACAGGATTTCTGTGAGAAACACTTGGGGAGGGCTGGGGAGGATGTGCCTTTGGCTGGGCACCCCCTGGCTTATCTCAGGCTTATCTCAGCATCTCTCCTTCCCAGGCAGCGAGTTATTTACAGGATCAGCCCTGTCCACACTTCAAGGCTTTGCAGGTTTCTAGTTTGCAAATCTGCTGCAGAGGCTGTGTGGCATCTCTGTCACAAATGGCAGCAAGGCTTTGCTAAGGGAATAATCCTTACTCCTGGAAAAGTCCAATTATCTGGGGAGGGCAGCACTGTGGGGTGATTTGCCCCTTTCCCCATCCTGCTGGTGCTCTGCAGCTAAAGGGGGATTGGATGGGGCCAATGGCCTTGTGAGTGATTCTCCCCTATTCATAAGCAGAGAGTTTGTGGAGGGACTCAGGCAATCAATTTGCATCTCTTGAAGGAAAAGAAATTGAAAACACTAAAGAAATTTATTGCCTTTTAAATTTGGGGATGAGGGGGAATGTAAGTAGCCCTAAAATTTAACTACCTGCAAAAGCAAATAAAAAAAACCCTGCAATATTTCACAAAGTCATAATCCACTATACTTAGATATAAGTGCATTTTCAATTTCATTGTGGAAAATGTAAGTTGCAGCTGCTTTCTGCTGAAGAACTTGCTCATAAAACAACATGTAATTGGTGGATTCTATAGTGTTTCTGGTATTGTGGTTTTTTTTCCTTGCATTCTTACAATTTGTATAAAATATTTAGACAGGATTTTTTCCCCCAGACCTCATATTGCAGTATTCCAAATTTTCAATACAATAAGTGTTTTGCCTGCAAGGCCTATACCTAATATTGGCTCATTTTGAATGTCTTTTTCCATTTAAATATTAGTCCAGGAAACCACAGTGATTGTAATCAAATGAGTATGCTCAATATACTGCAGCTTCTATGACTACAGGGTGGCTTTCTTGGTCTAATTCAAATGATCTTAGAAATCAGGAGAGATGATTCAGGAGCTCTTCTAAGAGGAGTCTTGCTCTTGGCAATATTTACTCCTAGGTAAATTAGAAAAATAGGAGGTGGCATCAGAGAAAACAACAAAACCCTAAATGGGTTAATATCTGCTGATTACAAAACCCCAATGGGTTAATATCTGCTGATTACAAAACCCCAAATGGGTTAATATCTGCTGATTACATGAGGGCAAAGTCACTGCCCCCAGTGCAGCAAAAAGCTGAATTTGCCCCCTCTGGCTGGCACAGCATTGCAGAAGGCTCCTGGAGAAGTTCATTGTATGAGAGAGTATAGGAAATGCAACCTGAGCTTCATCCAGGCTACAAATCCTCCCTGTTCCTTTTTCCCATTCAGGAAAGGTCACTCTCAGCCCAAAGCCTGCAGTGTCAAGCACTGGAACAGGCTGCCCAGGGAAGTGGTGCAGTCTCCATCCCTGGAGGGATTTAAAAGATGTGCAGATGTGGCACCTGGGGGCATGGTTTAGTGGTGGGCTCTACAGCCCTGGAAGTCTTTATCAGCCTGAGCAACTCTGTGATTCAACAGCTCAGGATGGTTCAGGATGAATTGATGCCTTGTTTGTGACTGATTGCCTGTTCTGGGACAGCTGCTGCTCTACAGGTATTCTGCAGTGGGTTTGTGTCCAGATGAATCCAGCTTCTGAGCTAAAGGGAACTTCTTCCTGGCATCATTATTTAGAGAATGGCTTTTTTCTGTGTTAGAGCAAGTTCCCTGAAGCAGCTCTTGGGGATGGAAACCTCCTTGCCTGGAGAGCTGAGAGTTTGTCCATGTGAAAAATCACTTCCAGCTACATCTAGGCCAGACAACAATCCCTGTGTGGCTCTGTGAGCCACAGCATTCCCAAACCAACAGCAAAATATTTGTTTTCCCAAGAATACATTGGCTTTTCACCCTTCCAGGCTGCCCTAGATGGGATCCCAAAGCCTCTGCTTATCCTCACCCTCATGGGGGAACACAAGGGGCTGAACCTGGCCATGCCTTAATCACAGGTAAATGAGAAAACTTTGTAACAGCTCACACTTACTTAACCATAATCATATCTTTTTGTTCCTGCTTCACACACAAATTTCTCAATTTTATTAGCTATTTATAAATACCTGATTAATTTATGCAGATGAGGTTGGTTATTATGGCTCTTGAGGCACTGCTGGTGCTGTAGATGCTTTGTGCTGGGCCTATTGAGTCTTAGCAGAGAGGGGAATCAGATGTATTTTTCCTTTTGGGGATGCTCCAGCTGCTCTCTGTAGCTGTCAATCTACATTTGAGCAGAGGTATTGCACTGACCCAATCCCATCTGCAGAGATCTCAGATGCAGTTCTGTGCATCAGGGGGGTTTTAGCTCCAGGGCTGGATAATTTAGAGAGGATTGAGTTTTCCCCTTGTATAAATCCATTCACTTCAGAGGCTGAAGGGAGCTTCCAGCCCAGGTGTGCTCCAGCAGGGTGTGCTCACAGGGGTGATTTTACCCACCATGACAGTGCCTAAGAGCCCTGCTCAGATGGTAACAGAAAATGACTGTGCAGAGCTCTGCCTTCCTCCAGAGATGAACTGCCTGCCTGCTGCTCCAAGGACATGGGAATCCTTTTAGCCCTCTGCAAGATAAAACCTTCTATATTTAAGACCCACTCAGGTGCTGCAAACTCTGAACTGTCGTGGGCTGTGCTGCTGTGGGATGATGCAGCTCTGCTGCCACCAGCCCTTCCCTGGGGCTGGAGCCCAGGGCTCCAGGGGATTGGAGCAGGGCTCTGCTGGTTTACAGCAGAATCTGGCTGTGTAAGCTCACAAACCAAACCTCTGATGTCTTATAAACATGCCTGGGCATTAGGGCACAGCTCAGCCTGAAATCAAACTGTGGTGGTGTTCACAGGGGTCTTAGGATGAGGGAAGAGATGAGGATCTGACTCCATGTTTCAGAAGGCTGATTTATTATTTTATGATATATATTATAATTAAACTATACTAAAAGAATAGAAGAAAGGATTCCATCAGAAGGCTGGCTAAGAATAGAAAAGGAATGAAACAAAGGCTTGTGACTGACTGAGACAGTCTGAGGCAGCTGGGCTGTGATTGGGCATTAATTAGAAACAACCACATGAGACCAATCCCAGATGCACCTGTTGCATTCCACAGCAGCAGATAACCATTGTTTACATTTTGTTCCTGAGGCCTCTCAGCTTCTCAGGAGAAAAAAATCCTAAGGAAAGGATTTTTCAGAAAATATCAGGGCTACATTAAACCATTGAGAAATACTGAGACCACAGCTCTTGCTCATCCTCACTGTAATTAGGATTTCTGCTGCTTTGCTTTGCTCTGCTGCAAGGCCCTTGGAGCATTATGGTAACTTATGGTGACATAAACCCCAGATTTACTGTTATTTGCTGTAAACATTGGAGCACAACAGAAAAGAACCTCAAAATATTAATCTGTGCCGTAGCACAAAACATACATGCAGGTTACAACAATTAGCAATAATTTTTCACTCTGTGCTGTATTTAGTGGCTAAACTATTGGACAAAATACTACCAGAGCATGTACTGTGGATTTTTGCTGCAATAGCTGCCTTCTGCTCCAAGGAGCAGCAGCTCCTCCTCTCCCAAACCAGCCCAGGGTGCTTGGCATGGGCAGACCTCAGGTCTGGACATGAATTTGGGGAAGGAGAGAGTTGGAAAGTTTCTGCTTGGTGGAAAGTTTTTGCTGTAGATCTAGCCCAATGATTTAACCAGCTCCCTCCCACCCACAGAGGGATCTTCTGAAGATCTCAGCAGCATCTTTCTTGCCCACAGGATCTGCTCCTGGAAATGAAGTGAGCATTGTCCTCTTTCTGGGCTGGCAGTTTCTCCCTAGAACTGAGGTGGAAGGAATCAGGGCTGGCATTGTTGTCTTGAGATAAAATCACTTGAGCTGAACCTTGCTGCCTTCAGACCATGAGATTCTCTTGAGATAAATCACTTTAAGCAATATTGTTCTGCAAATTTTGTCTTTTCAGTCACAAAATATCTTTTTTTTTAGTACTACATCATGATCTTATTGAAATATTTTCTCTTTTCAAAAACCTACCTTACTCACTCCTTTTTCTTTCTTAACCTGAAATATCAGTGCTCTGTAAAATATTATATAAAAACACGAATATTTGGAAAATAACCATTTTTAAGCCTATTTGTATATTGCAAATTTACTTAGAATGAACTTAAATTGTTTCCTAGCTCTGATGACTGGAGCAGTGTAGTGATACATCACATGGTGTGGCTATACTGTCTGGAGCTTGATTGAAAATGTGATTCCTGGATTACAGATCTTGTTGCAGCTTTGAAAGTGGGTGCAGCCTGAGCAGTGGTTTCCTCTGGCTTTTGAGAACAGCATTAGCTGGGGTTGGAGTCACTATGGATTTCTGGCACTGATGAAGGGCTCTACAGTTTGAAAGGTTTCCTGTAAACCAGAAGACTGTCTAGCCTGTGGGCTTGGCTTGGGTGCAGCCTTACCCCAATAACTATTTATTGGATATAATATTTAGATCAGCTGAGGAAGGTCTGACCCAGTTCAGAAATATAGAATAATTCAGAAGGAGTGAAGGAGGAAATTTTCTTTTTTTTTTTTTTTCCTTTTCTAGATGAGAGTTGTATCAACAAATTATCTAGGAATTTTTATTAAATTGTCCTGATCTGAAATATCTGAAAATCCCATCAAGCTTATTTTCCCTGTGTTTTTTCCATGCCCAAAGTGTCTTCTCCCTCTACCCAGCATTATTTTTGTCTGCAGCAGTGCTTTAGTTCCAGCTCTCACACAAGGAATGAGGTGGGGTCTGATGTCCAGCCAGCTGCCTTCCCTCACTGCCTGAGCCTGGCCCTTGGGAACTCACAGTCCCAATCTCCTGAGCCTGGCCTAAAACCCCAAAACTGCAGATGTGAGAATACTCCCAGAGACTTTAAACACACAGGGGCCTCTCTCTTGGCAAGGTGGCTGGCACAGGGACAAACCAGGACTTGTGGGGAGATCAGATGAGGACAGACAGGTCCCTCTGAGCTGCAAGGGTTAACAGGAGATTGCTGCTTCTCTTCCTTTGCCTTTCGTGGGATCATGATTTATATATTTGAGAGTAGGGGTGATTAATAATCCACAACCCCTCAGCCTGCCAGGAGAGCTCAGGCACTCAGCATAGCCCAGCGAGCCAGGGTGCAAACAGCGAGGGATGATTAACAGCACTAACATTCACCCTCCTCCCCAAAGAACTCAAGAGCAGCATCCTTGGTCCCTTGCACTCCCTGGCTCCCAGCAGGGAGGGAGGGCCACCAAAAGCCTCCTGTAGCAAAAGGTTGTGGCTAAAAGTCAGTGCACTGCAGGTACCATGGTGATGAGCGTGGCACAGTCACCTGGAAAGATAAATACAGTTATCATGCCATTCCTGGAGCTGCATATAAATGTCTCCATTCCATATGCACTGTTACTCTGGAGATAAGGAAAAGCTGGCCCATGGAGTCCTCACTGACCTCAGAAGTCAATTAAAGCACAGAAAGGATTCATTTTCTGTTTATCAGCTTGGACCTCAATGCTGTCCCTTTGGATAATGTGGCCAAAGAAGAGAGGAGCAACTCCACGAAGGTAAATTGGAGGGAATTTGTCTCTGGGGAAATGGCACATTCAATACTGAGTTGCATCAGTTCCTGATATCTTCGACTTCATACAGACCAATCACTACCAGCTTTGTTCTGTGGTTCCTGGTGAAAAAGAAAGGATCTACTTAATTCATAAAATCCTTTGGAGGTCAGAAAGTGTTTTTCTTTCCTCTGTGTTTTTCAGTGCTGGCAGGGGGGCAGATTAGGTTTCTTAAATACAAAGAGGCAACCTAACAAGGTCCTGTCTCTGTGCTGATACAAAAAAAGGGAGGATGGGAAGTCCTGGTAAGCAGGCAAAACATATACAGAAGGAAACCCAAATGGAGATGTGGGCAGCTCAGCTGTCCTTTCTTCCTGTGCTGGAATTAAACATGAGAAGGTCATTTGCAGCCTCACACAGAAAAGAATAATGTTACTTTTTTAGTGCTAATCCACATCAGCAGCAAAATGAGTAGACTGGAACACTGGTAAGGGATGTCTGACCTACTTATTTCAAAATGCTACCAACAACCCTTTTAAATGAGATACAATGGCAAAGCAGGACCTCAGAGGGGATTCTGAATCCCTTCCTTTCCCTTCCCAGCAGGGTCTGCAGGACCTGCAAGCCTCCAGTGTCCTGCCAGCTCTCCCTGCAGCATCCCTGGAGACAGGATGTCCCACCATGTGTGTGCTGCCTGCATGGAGGGCAGGGCACAGCAGAGGTGCAGCTCCTGCAGCAGCACCCATGTGCAGTGATGAGTTTTCTGCACTGAAGGTGTGAGCAGGGCCCAAAGCAATACTCTCCCTTGTTTTAATCAAATGTGCTCCATCCCCAAGCACAGGCAGGTGTTGTCCTGGCCTATTCTTTCATGGTCCTTAAGTTGGGGTGTTTTAAGGTAAGATTTTCTTAGCAAAAAAAAGGGGGAAAATTCTGTTTGTGTTATTTCAGTAGGCACCTCAGTCTGCAGAGCTGCTTCACTTACTTGGCAGCAGCTCCTCCTCAGACCCTGCCCCTGCTTCACTCTCCCAAAATGCTCACACTCTGCTGCTAGCCTTAAGAAACCTGTTAGAGTTGCTTGAAAACATCCTCTGACACTGCTTTTAGCAACAAACTGGACTTCCTGTCGAGCTAAACTTTTCTCAAAAAGTCCCTACTTTGTCCTTTATTCACCTCTTTTTAGTCAGATAACTGGAAATAACATTTTATTTAGAAATATTGAAAGGCTGTCATGGGATTTTTATTTCCCAGATGGACTGGCTGTTCCCTCCTGCACCACAAACAGCTGTCTCCTCACCCTGGAGAATATTTTGCACTGTGTGATGGGGATAGAAGATGACAGGGTACATGGCTTCTGGAGAAACCTGGAGCACAGGAACTTTACTCAAAGGGGGTTCTGTGCTACGACTTCAGTTGCAATATTTAACTTTTTACTTTTTCTTTCCCACAATCAGCTTCAAGTTTGGGTTTTTTGTTTTTTTTTCCCCACTGTAAAGCAGCTTAGGTCTGATGTCAAACATGCTGCACACATATTTGTTCTGGCATGCCAGCCAAGCTGAGCAGTGAAGTTGATTTTCTGCTGTACAGCCATTGAGCTGCACAGCTCTGGGAGAAGGAGCTACAGGGCAGGTGGAGCCAGATGGGTTATAGACAAGGGAGGTGTGCATCACTCCAGTTTTGTTCCTTAGGATGGCTTCACTGAGCCCCTGCCCCTGCACAAGGTGCTTCCTACAGCTCTTCTCACTTCTCACTGCATTTTTGCTCTTTTTTTTTTTTTTTGGAACACCAGAGAAACATCCTTTCTGTGAGGTTATGGGGGTTGTACTGCAGACATTGTTACTGAGACTAATCCTGGAGGCCATCAGGACGTTTCTTTGGCTGCACAATTACATTTCAGCAAGTACCATATGGTGGTCTAGTCCTTCCACCAGGCTGTTAATGAAAAGGCTGAAACAGGCCAACACTGGAATAAATGTCCCTTGGGATGATGACTGGCAGAGGACAGAATGATCTGCTAGCTCTCAATACCCTCCTCCTCCTCCTAGAAATCACTTGAAAGTCTCGTTGAGATAATCAGCACAATGTAAAGATCTGAAAATGTTCTGCTAGAGAGCAACGGTGTTTAAAGGCAGGGCCAGGTCCCCCAAAGAGTGGCTGGAGGACTGTAGGACATGGATTTGTGTTTCCTGCAGAAGGAAGGACAGGGTGGCACTGCTGACCCTCTGCAGGACAGGGGGAACAGCACAAACAGAAAGCAGCAGCATGTCAGGATGCTGGGCAGCTTCATCTTCCAAGGGATTTCATGGACATGCAGCCCCTGCCTGGAAAACTGCACCCAGCTCTGATTCACAACAGAGAACAGCACAGGTCAGGGGTGGCTCAGGTCACTGGGGTAAATCTCATCCAACTGCAGTGCTTGTGGTGAAAATGAGACCAGCATCAGAAAATGAGACCAGCATGTGGCCAGCAATTCCACAGCAAGGAAATATTTCAATCAATCAATTCTGTTTGCTTATCCCTCTGCCCTGTTTCACTGCTACTTTTCCTGTCCTCCTTAATTCTCTGCCACCTCCTTGCAGACCTGACTGCTTTCATTACAAGGTTGAAGGGCAGTGCCAAGTGAGCACATTAATCTCACACATTTTCATGAATATCAATTACAAGCTGGATGCCAGAGGATTTTTCTTATTTTCATCAGAGTGGAGACCCAATTCTATGTACAAACCCTGTCTCAGGTAAAATCTGGGGGTGTTTCTTCCAAAGTCAAGCCTGCCATTTCTTTTTCCCATTCCCTCCCACCATGCTGATAGCTCTTTGCTTTTTTCCTGTAGCATCTATATATACAATGGTTATCAGGAAAAGCCATTCCCCTTTCTGCCCTTGAAAGGCAATATCCACACAGGCTCTCAGGCAGAATTTGGAGAGCAGAATCTCTGCCATTCAATTACCATGGAGCTTATCTCTTTCATGTGTGACTAGATATTGTATTTTATTTTTTTTTTATCCAGCAAGACTGAAATTGAAAAGGACAGAAGAATTTCTAGTGCTTGAGATAGAGGAATATGTCTGGTGTTGAAATGAATGGAGTTTATGGGCTACTGGGAAATAGGACTGTTTCTGAGGGAATAATTGTGTCTCTTATTTTTGCACTTGCACATGACAACAAAAGGTCAGAATCATATAGCAAACTTTACAGCTATTCTTTTCTACACATGAAACCACCTTTTTCTTCCACAGAGTCCCTTTTACCCATGGCACAGTAAGCTCTGGCTGCATGGCAGTAAAGCAAGGCCAGATAGAGCTGCCTGCAAGTCCAATGCACTCTTTATTTGAATTACAGAAATGCCAGTGAACTTTACTTATGGGTTAGCATTCCACCTTGCTGGCTGCTCTGCAGAAACCCAGCGAGAAAGCAAATCCTCCCCAAAGGGACTTTGGCTGAAGGCAGAGGTTTGTCAGGTGCCACTGCTGGAGCAGGACCCTGATCACCAAAGGCAGCAGCTCCCCCTGGCACCCCCAGCCCTGAAATGCTCCCTGGGGAGGGCACCAAGGGCTCAGGGGTGCCCTGGTGAGCGAACCAGCAGGGCTGGCACATTCCCTGCTCTGGCAGCTCTGCCTGCTGAGCCCTGCCCCAGGGATTGGTCCCACTGGTGGTGAGAGCTGTGTCCCCAGAGACCGTGATCTCAGCCAGCCACAGCATCTTCCAGATAGCTCCTAAAATGGCCGGGAGTGTCTGTGACATGCACACAGCTGCAGAAAGGGGGAAATGCACGGTATAAAATACATCCATTAATTTTGGGTCAAGATATGGCAGCCTACCACGAAGTTTTGTAGCTATAGATAGTAACAGGAGCAGTGACCTTTAATTAGAATGAGATAATGGGCACTGATCTAACACAGAAACAGCTAAAAATAAAAGCCAGTGTAAAAATATAAAGTATCTCAGAATGTGATCACATTTTCCACTAATGGAAAACAGAGCTCAGCTCACTGTATCACTGAAAAATGTTTTGTTTTACAGACACTAAGGTTACATTTAGATTCTGAGTTGGTGTGGTTTAATTCAAAGTACCATATTAGACTGGTAAATTTAGAGTAACCAGAAAACTGAGTGGATATTCCCACTTCGGTTTAAGCTGGAGTTATTAAATTTTGGTTGAGTTTAATTTGATTTAGTTCGAGTTTAAAGTAAATGAAAACCCCCAATGTAAAATTAAATTCACCACCTGTAAATTAAAACAAGAGAGATTTTTCAATGCTTTTGTTTAGCAAGCTATCCAGTGCTGCAGGTGTGTAGGGAGAAATGGTGCTGAGCCCTGATATCCACACTGTGTGTGTTTCTGGGGGGATATTTCAATATTTCAGAATAATTTGGCCCTGAGAGCTGAGTGCCTGCTAAGGGCTGGGGCATTGCTGCAGGTGGCTCAGCTCCATCTGAGAGGAACCCAGAGCAGTGCTGCCAGACCCCTTCCTGGACACCAAAAAATGGGAATTGTCAGGATGGCTACTTTGAAAGCACATTCCTGACCTGGACTGAGATGTAGGTGTGGTTTCTCCTGGCTCCCTGAATGGCTTTGGATGACTTGGTGCATGTTTGTGTGGCAGAAAAGAGCTCCTAAAACCTCAGTGGGACCCAGTCTGTGGAATGACTGCTGCTGGGACTCCACGTGAGCAGCTGCTAAAATACCTGTGGGTTCACCAAGCAGCACATTCAATTTCTTTCCTCAAGGAAGAACTTTTCTAGTATTCTATTTCTAATATTTTCTAGTATTTCTTCTGGGAATTGAAAATAATTTGATTTGCTCTTCACATATGCCAATCTGCAGCTGGATCTGCTACTAACACACAGAACGTGGCTTCATTTTTCTCTGAGCTAAACTGGCCCATTGGAATTAAACCTTTCTTTCCTCAAGATAGGAAAGAACTGTTTACAACCCAAACTGGCTGAAAATAATACAGGCTGTGGCTCTCAGCTTAGAAATGAGCTATTCACTATTATAATAATTTGGGCATCTCGCTTCTTGTGTGAATTTGGGCATTTATCTTCCTTTATTGAGGAAAATTTTCCACTTCCCAGGTTTTGCTGACAAACTTCCTACACCCATTCAGATAATGTGATTTGTGAACTGTCTTGAAATGCCCCAACAATTACAAGCTGTGAATAGCAGCTCTATTACTATGCAAGTCAGAGCTGCCATTATGGCACAAATTATAGAGAGAGCTGGAAAACATTTCAAGAGTTGACTTGTGAGCATTGAGAAGCAATCACAGCCCACCCCTGCCCCAGCACATATCCTTCCACAATAGGATCTTCCCTATATCTGTTGACAAACTTTGGCTAATGTTTCTGCTCTCTGAAAGGTTTTCTGCCAATACAGCAACATATTGCAGATAAAACCTAATGAGCTGAGTTTAACAAAAAAATGCCATGTGGCTTCCTTACAGTGATGCCCATCTGTCGGCTCAGTGAAGCAGCAGCGTGCTGCAGCTGTACTCCTTTGCTTTTTATCAAATCAGAATAAAGCTGTGCACCCCAGAGTCAGGTATGATAAACAGGCCAGCAAATTGCCTTACATGGGTATCACACAGCTCCTTATCTGCCTCACTTTTCAGAGCAGCAGAAGCAGATGGCTCCTAACGGTGGGTGAAATTTTCTCCGTTATGTTTTTGGCATTGAGCTGGAGGGATGTGGTCCAGAAGTCCACCACCAAAACAACAGATATTTAAATTGGACTGGGACTGAGATTACAGCCTGCAAACAGAACTTTTGAAATTGAAACAGATTTCATTAATGGCAAACAAAATGCCTATTTAGAGTGGGTCTGTTGGAACAAAACGGACACAAAACAATTTAAAAAACAAAAAAAAGAGTCTTTGTGAGCAGCCTCACAGAACAATGGGGGGGTTGGCCTTTCTCCAACCTCCCTCCTGGCTGGTGCAAGAGATCTGCCCTTTCCACACCCCACTTATCTGTCACAGGGGCAATGGGAATAGGGAAGAGATGCCTGGCTGGTGGCTGGAGGCTTTGTCACCCACCAGTCCTCTCTGTGGCCAAGGGTGCAGAGAAATAATTTCTGCTGTGATTGGAACTTGGGTCATTAAGAGGGCTTGGGGGATATGGAGCATCTGTCTGTGACAGAAATCCCTGCTGAGAGCAGGATGTCATGGACTAAAGGCTTCACTTTCTCCTGTCTCATCTTTTCCCTTTTTGCTGACATTTTTCAGACCAATCTGAAGTTTGAAAGGAGTTTGCTCTTCCTTTAACTGGCTACTAACCAAATATTGGTACTTTTGTCTCATCTGTGGCTTTGGCATCAGTTCCAGGTTTGGGGGACAGTCAGAAAGGGTCTAGATTCAGTGTAGAGGCAGTTCTTGCTTGGCTAATTTGGAATGGAGAGTCTTTCTTTTTTGTAGGTGAGTTTTGAGTCCAGCTGGTTTTAAATCTCAAAGCTGAATGTGAAATCCATTTTTTGCTGCCAAGGTGTATGTGAGCCCCTTCTATTGCTGGGAACATGCAGCAGATTTGCATGAGGTTTTGCTGTGACCAGGAGAAATATATGAAATAGAGCGGATTGAAATACTTTAAAAATGTGACTGCTGTTGAACTCCTCCAGCACATTCAGGTTTTTTAGTGAATTTAGACTTCCCTGAACATTTGTGCTGTGTGTGTGTGTGCTGGTGTCTCCGTGAGCTGTCACCCTGCAGCTGTACCAGCATTTCAAAGGCTAAACCTGGGGCTGCTCAGTTGTCTGCACTCCAGTGAGACAGAAAATAAAAATGTCATATGTAGAAAACCAACATAACAGAAACAGAACTGGCACCTTTTTCCCCTGGGTCATTAAAAATTATCTGAATGTACCACACTTCTGAAGAGCAGATTGTTTGTTTTCATGGGTATTTGCATGTAGGTAGATGGTTCATTTTAGGCACAGATATCTGGAAAATCTGTCCTGTTTTCCCCCAATGCACTCTCTACGTGCCTCAGGAAAAGATGAACATGAATGAAGCAGTATTAAATAAACTGCAGAGATGTTGTACTGGGACAAAACCCCAAAATTTTTAATTTTTGTGCATAAGACATTGCAGGATTGTGATTGCTGTGAATTGTGGTAATTTCTTTTTGTGTGCATGAGATGGTGAAGGGGTGTATCCACCTCAAACAGCTGAGGCAGGATGAGCATATGATCAATGCCAGAGCCAGGCAGCTCTAATTCACATTCTTCCTCTTCACTGTGTCGTGTCTGCATCCTGCAGATATAACAAAATGAGAGGGTGCTTGTCTTGGAAAGATTGTCAGGACTAGCATGGCAAAGGATGAGTTATGTACAGTGCTGTGGCATCTAAACGTGGACAAAGGGAATTTTCTTGTTTGGGAAGTGGTGACAAATGCCATGTTGAACTAGTTTTGCTTGGGCAGGGCTGTACAGTGGTAGGCAAAGTTTGCTGGGAAGTATTCTGGGAAATCTATACCCTGGAAGTAAAATCTGTACATTGGCCATTGCATCTGCTGTCCCCTGATTTGCAGAAGCAAGCCCTCAGCTTAGGACAAGAGTAATTTTACTGCTCTCTCACCACTGTTTCAAATTCTGCCCCATTTCCTAAATTCCTAATTCCCCCATTCCACTTACAAGCAGTAAGCTGGATGAAAATCCCTCCTAAACAGAATGGGCAATGTTGCAGGTGCTGGATTTGCCTAGTAGTCTGTTGTATAATTTGACTTTCTTCCTGGTATTTTATTCATGGCTGCATTTCTTTCTTTTAGGCAAGCTGCAGATGAGAGGAAGAATGAACAAGATGGTTGAGTTAAATATAGCACTGGGGCTGGAGCATAACAGACTGTCCAGGGCTCCAGTCATAAAAGAAGAAAGAAATTACTTCAGAGAGCATTAAGCACTCACTTGCTATAGAAGTTGTACATGATGTCAAAGAGTGGAGAGTACTGAACAGCATGCTAGGAAAAGGAAAATCCTGGGATGCTGACCCAGAACATTAACACGCTGCTCAGTGGTTAGCTCAAAATGGAAGAGGAGTTTCACTGCTCTTTTCCCTGAACTGGTGACAGCTGTGACAAAGCCATGCCATGGAGCTACAGCTCCAGCCTCATCCTCAGTGTGTATGTGTGTGTCTGTGGGTAAGGAAAAGTCAGAGTGGTTTTGTACAGCTGCAGTGGTGCCCTGGAGTGAGCGAGCTGCAGGCTGGGCACACTGAGGACTGCACCGGAGCAAGAAACTTGGCCAGGTCCCCTCCCACCCTGTGAATCTCTGCTCACACTTCCAGGATTAACCCTCTCATGCCAGCTCTGTACCTCCTGATGTTAGGAGGCATGAGAAAATGAATACTGGAAGTACAGGATTCAACATGACCCCCATGACAGGGAGAAATGACGAGGAAGACTCCATGGATATCAGAAGTCTAATTAATTACTCTATTATGCTATATTATTCTATACTATATTACACTACATCTAAAATGAAACTGCACAAGCACCCAACTCAACTCAAGTGCCCAGAATCTGGTGGCTGTCAGCCAATAGTCCTGACACACACCTGGATTCAATTGGTCAGTGAATCAAAACACTCACTCCAGAATCCAATCACCAATTCCCTTCAGGTAAACCATCTTCCA
Organism: Agelaius tricolor; assembly: GCF_023055355.1. Classification (NCBI taxonomy): domain Eukaryota; kingdom Metazoa; phylum Chordata; class Aves; order Passeriformes; family Icteridae; genus Agelaius; species Agelaius tricolor. Next base: position 8,707,755 of record NW_027269282.1, on the reverse strand, counting down.
TGATGCATTCCACTTGTGGACAGCACAGGAGCAGTAAATGAGATAAGAATTGGTTTTCTTTTTCTGAGGTTCAGAGAATGTGAATCCCAGAGATATTCTTGGGGAGCTGTGCCTTGCTTTTCTCTGTGGAGAGAAATGTGGCTACACTGGAAGTACAAGTGTAACCCTGAACTGGAGGGGATGTGTCTGGATGCTGTCCCTGAGCCTCTCTGGAGGCAGAGGTGTGCAGACAGCCTGGACACAGTCTGTCCATTGGCTATGGACAATCCGTGTGGCCACCTCAGCTTGTGCTGCTCAAAGAGCTGGCTCACCACTCCCTAGCCATGGTGGCAATATTCCACCTTCCAAACACAAAAACAACAGCAGGACTGCCCCAGAGCTCCTTCCAGGGCAAAGGAGGCAGAGCTGGGTTTGGAGCTGGCACTGGGAGGTGCAGTGGCTGTGTGTGCGGGGTGCCACATCTCTGTCCCCTGAGCATCCCCTCCCTTGCCTCAGCAGCACTGAGGCTGCCTTCAGGACTCTGGCACAGGATGTGGGACCCTGCAGCTTTGCAAAAACCTGCTGTTGAGCAAGTGCTTTGTCTCCTGAAACTGTGGGTAGAAAAAGACACAAACCAGGGGTGTCATTGCTTCTGCTGGGAGTTGTGCAGCCACGAGGGACGGGATGTGATGGGGGCAGGAGGTGCTCAGGATTCCTGGGTTAGTGCTGGAGATCTTCCTCAGTGGCCAACTGTGAGAAAAGAGTGAAAATAGTTTCCAAACCCTTGCAAATGAAACAACCCTGGGTTTTGGAGAGGTGACAGGAACTCAGTCGCCTTTTTTTGGTTGAACAAAGGGTGTGAGCTGAAGCAGGAGAGGAGTGAGTTCTCTGTTTCTACGTAGTGGGAAGCTTTGCTTTGTTTTTAGTATCACAGTTAAATTGTGCTCTGATGGATGCAAGAGGGCCCCTGTGGTGAAAATCAAACTGTCCCCTCCCCACCATGCTGACAGGTGCTGTGTAAAGGCTTAGAATTTTATATTGCAGAGACATTCTGGGAATTGGGTAGCTGCAGAGAAGAAAATGTTAGATCAGCAAGGAATCTGCTCACTCTGCTGCCTCCCCCTCTCTCGACATGAATACAAGAGCCCCTTCTGTGATGAGAGGATTTAAAGAAAACTGGACATCCAAAGCAGAACAATTCACCTGCTATCATTTGTTTATTAAACAACCTCATAATAGTGATGATTAGGAAAATATTTCATTGAAATTCATTCAATACCTTTATCTGTAAAGAAATTGCTATAGTAAAATGCTACTTATGCTGAACAAATAACAAAATCATCACAGGACCTATTGAACAATTTACCCCACACATCCACTAACTCCTAGAAAAAAATTCCCATTCAATATCTGCCTTTTATAAGGAGAAAAAAATGCTGGACACTGGTTTAATTTCAGTTTGTATATCTCCAGATCTACACAAAAGGCATTTGCCCGATGAGTTTTGTGCCTTTTATTAGGAATGACTTGCTGAAAAAGAATGTGTTTCACTTTTAGTCACCCTGAGCACCTGGAATGGATGAAGAATTGATTTTTTTGGTTTGCTGAGTGAACTAGGAATTTGTGAGGAAAATGCTTGTGGGTTGATCCCCCCAACTTTTTTCATCTTCCCACAGAAGTGTAAAAAAAAAACCAAAAAAGGATTGCGTTGGCCCAAGCATTTCTTTGACATAGAACACAATATGTTGTTCAGAAAATGTAAAAATGAAAGGCCTGGAATGCTTTTAGCAATAAAATAAAAACATGTCAGCTTCTGCTGCTGGGAATGAGTAAGGTCAGATCCCCTACTCACATCATCCTGAACCTCTTGTGTTGGAGCAAACCAGCAGTACCTTCAAACAAAACAAGAAACTACTTTATAGTGCAATAAAGAGAGTTGCTTGTGCTTGTCTGTAGTGATTCACCTGAATTTTACAAAGGAGCAGTAGTGTCAGCAACAACAAAACCCCTTTGCCAGAATTTGGCAATGGCAAAAGCTTTGACAAAAATGGAAATTGCACCAATAATACCTTTTTTTTTCAGATTGCTTCAGTATTTATTTGAGGAAAAAAAACAACATGGAAAAAGTGTTTTGCAGCTACTAAACCCTAGGCTTTTGTGTTTTAAATTAAGGAAAAAAAGAGAAATCTTTGAGTTTTTCAGTGCAACTTCAAAAATGCTCAAATATTTTTAAACAGAGAAGGGAAAAAGGTTTGACTTTTTCTCAAGATCTTCTCTAAACCAAGTCACATCTCTGCAGCTTCTTAAATGCACTGTGGTCACAGACCCCAGCTTCTTGTGGGCTTGTACTCACAGAATTAATCACAAGGCTTTTATTTGCTTTCAGCTTAGAAGAGGTGATATAACTGCACATGAAGCTTTTGTACCCACTCTCAGACAAGCTGGAACATTTTATAACACTTTCTGGTCTATTTTCCAGCCCTGTAACAAATAAATAAACTCTTTGATGTTACCAGCTGAAAGCCTATTTGTTCCTATAATGATTCTTTGTTAAGTTACCTCTTTGCTCCTTGCCTGTGAAGGTGTTTTCCACTGCCTGGGTTCAGGATGTTCTCTGAAAGGCCATTACGTGATCCAATTATGTGACACATTACAGGAGATTTTTCATAAAAGACTTTGGAAATTTTGAATCTTGGTTATTAAAAGATGAGGTGTTGCAAAGGAATATCTTGAAAGCCAAGCAAGATAGATTTGGGAGTGTCACTGGAATGAAGCTGCTCTATTTTAAGAGCTGTCCATTCTGGTAATTCTGGGGAGGGGGATGCTGTTAATTGGTGAGGTATGAATAGAGAATGGCTTTCTTTAGAGAGCAAACCACCCAGAAGGGGAAGCCTTGTTTGCTGCAGGGAAATGATCTTTTACATAATCCAGGATGTTTCTGGCTGGGCCCTACCCAGCTCCTGAACCTTGGTCCTTCTCCTACAGAATCAGACAACCCTAAAAGCTCTGGCTTGCTTGGCATCAAGACATGACCTCCTCATGTTCATTTTCCCTCTGCAGAGCACAGGAGGTGTAACTTCCCACCTCTAATTCACAGGGATTATTCACTGAGTTCTGCCATGTTATTCCAACAACAAAAAAAAATTGCCACCTTGGCTCTTTCCAACAATTTAATTTCTTTTTCTCAAGTCTTCCTTCTTCCCCAAAGCTGGTTCTCCAGCTGTGTTTGTTTAGCCCAATAAATACAGCTTTGAAACAGAAGTGGCCATTGTATGATATTGTTAATGCTGTTCCATTTGCAGGGAGATTCTTGTTTTGTTTCATACTCATAGGTCAAATTTTCTACTTCTCTTTATTTATTTATTACATGGAAAGCTGCAATATTCAGCTCTGGGCTATTCTCTACCTTTTGCCCCACCCTTTCATAATTGATTAAAGCTATATGATTCTTCCTATTGCTCCTTGATGCGTTCTCCTGTGTTAATGTTGGAGCATGAAGGAACACAATGAAACACTAAATAATATGAGGTCAATGGAATTGTAAGAAGGTAAGCAGAGAAAATGAGCATAAACCAGCTGCAAAAGGACCAGAGCCTGGGAACTGACAGAGCTTTCAGGCATTGGGGGAGTGTGGCCTTGCAACAGATGCAACAGGCTTAATTAGTTTAAGGAGAGAGTTTGGTCAATTTATGTGCCATTTTTCACAGAAGAGCTGTATGTGATGGCAGGAGTGAGCCTGAGCAAGCTGGAAGGCCTCTTCCAACCCCAACAGTTTTTCCAGTTCCCTGTCTGACCAACTCCTGCTTGCTTCCCTTGCCTCAGTGGATTAGAAAATTCTCTTTCCATGCTGGGGGAGCAGGGGTCAGCAGCATAGGTGGCCATGTCCCTCTTTGAGGAGGCATTTTTGGGCCAGGGAGAGGTGACAGCTTGGCAGGATGGTCTGCGGAGCTGCTCGAAGTACCAAGAGGTTCCTGTTCTGGGGGAAAGTGCCAGAAAATGCTGGCTGTTCTGGAAAAAAAGTCTCTCAAATAGGAATCAGAGTGGGCAGGTTGAGTTACAACCTTTTCAGGTTTAGGATCTGTGCTGAACAATAGACCAGGCTGCTAATGAAAACGAGCCATTCCCTCCAGGTTAGGCTTTGCAAGCAAACATTCAGCTTGATTTGTTAACAGCTCACAGTGCCTAAGGGAGTGCAGAGCAGCTCAGTTCTCTGAAGGCAAGGAAGAGCAGGGTGGAGTACAGGACATTTATCATCCAGCTTAGATGTAGAGCACCGTGAGTGAGAAGGGAGTAAATGCCAAGGGGTTAGTAAATTCTGGGGAGGCAATCTCCAGGCTGTTCAGCTGCCTGAGGTGCATCAAGTAAAGGTCTGATAGCACTTGCTCCTCCTGCACACAACAGCTCCTCTGGCTGTTGGGAGAGCTGAGCCAATTCCAGAGTGTCTCCAGAGGGGCTGTGCCTCTTGCCCCCTTCTGGCATTCCCACTCATGTTCTTGTTCCTTGGCTTTGTGCTGGCTGTGCCATTGGAAGCTTCTCTTGGTTTTGCCCCCCAGAGTTGATATCTGCCTGCTTAGAGCATGGAATCAGCTGGAGGGAGGTTGGGGGTTAATCTAAGGGCCAGCCCCAAGAAAAAGGGACAGAAGGTACAGATCTAAACTGGGGAGGAGGGGTGGAAGGAGGAGCAGGGCAGCCTGGATTTGCAGGCAGGCAATTGCTGGATCAGCTGAGCTGACTGGGCCCTCAGCCCATGTGCAGCAATTGCACCTCAGGTTTGTGGGGGTCATGCTGGGGAGGGAGCCCCTGGCACTGGGTGCCAGATACCCCTGGCACTGCCCAACTGTGCCCTTTGTTAGGATGCTAAAAGCATTTCAGCTGAAGAAGAAAGTGGTGAGGCAAGACAAAGATGTAATCCATCGTGAAGGAGAGACCCTGCCATCTCACAGAGCACCCGTGGCATCACATGCTCTGGCAGACACCTCAGGCTGGCCTAATTTAATTAAATATTCATGTTGTGGTTCTCCCAGCTCCGACTGTGAGAGCAGCTGACATCGATCACCAAAAGCCTTTGACAGAGATAATTGCCCTTGTTGAGCTTTGCTTCTCTTTCAACATCCCCTTGGCAGCATCTTTTCACACCTTCATGGATGTGCACATTCACTGCCATTATTTGGTTCCAGGAGCTGCTGAATTCAGGTGTCTCTCAAGAAGCCTGTGCAGGCAGATGTGGATCTGGAAACAGAGCACATCCCCACAGAGCCAGCATCCTTTGACAATTTGGATATGACATGCATTAACATGTCATGGCATCTTTTGCACCACTGACAAGTGTGGCACTTTTTAAGAGCTAAAAAAGGCATTCATGAAATCCTGCATCATATTGCTGGCTCTCTGCTATCTTGTCAGTATTGTCCTCCCTTGTTATGCAGAATCAAATTGTGTGCCTGCAAAATTTGATAATCTCTAGCACTTCACACATCTGCAACAGGCTAACTTGATTACAATAGTTTAATTCTTCTTGATATCAATGAACTCCATACGGAGTAAGATTAATTATTGCTGTCACTTTGTCAGCTCTGTAATAAGAAAACACAGCTTCTGAATGACAGATGCAAATCTGTTGGGAAGAGTCAGTTTGCCTCACCTGCTCCCCAGGGAGGGAAAAATCTGCAAAAGGTGAGCTGGCCTGGCAAGGGATGTGCAGGCTGGAGCTGGGATTATCACCTGCTCTTAGATGTGCCATGGCTGTGCATGTTAGTACCTAAACCATCCCCACCAGAGCATCCCACAATTACATTTGCCCAGACAGCCTAATTTTATTTTCAAGTGTGTGGTGGTGAGGATGGAGACTAGGTGCTGCCAAATGTTTGTCTTCAGGAGACTGTGCTAAGTATTTGTCTCTCCTTATAGTGATCTTCTCTGGTCAGAGTGGGTGTAAAATGCCACCAGATAGAGCAGCAATGATTCCCACCTGCTCTGTGCTGCTATAAATGAGTACCCAGGAAAGGTGGACTGAAAAGCTGCCTGCTGCTGCAGAGGTGACAGACATAGCTGTTATTTTTGCTTTGTTTTTGTGCACTGGCAGTCTCCTGCAGAAGCTATGTTGAGTTATAGATTGGTATTTAATACTTCACACTCACACTGCTGTGGGGGCCTTCAGTTCTCTTACTGGAAGGGTAATGCTGGATGCTGGAGCATCCAAAAGCTGCTCCAACCAGTCCAGGGTATGGAAGGCTCTGAATCAGGGAGCAGTGGCCACCTCTTTACTCTCCCAGGTTCATCCTTGGAAAAGGGAATGGAGCAGAGCTTGGAGCAGGGAGGAAATGTGCTTGTTTTGGAGGGTGAGTTTGGTAAAGTGAATCTTCTGGGAGCACAGCTGGGAAAGGCACATGCTGGTATTAAATCTTATGAAGTGTGCTTTCCTGAATGGATCTGGTCTCTCTAGGTTAGGGTCTCCTCATTTCCTGGGTCTGCTGCACCTGCACAAACTTGGCCCAGATGATCATTGCAGGTCCCTTCCAACTGAAATGTTCTATTCCATACCAATGAAGCACTAAGGATCCTTTTTTATCTTGAAGCAACAGGGTGCTGCAGTCTTCCTGCCCAATGACAGCAGCAGGAGAAATGATGCATTGTGCATAATTCCTGTTTCATTTCCTCAATACACAGTGCATACATCACTGTGGTGGCAGCTGGGCCATTAAGAACTACCCAAGAGCTGCCTCCAATATATCACATACATGAAAGGATGATATTATGAGGACTTTAATGTCATCTGATGATCCCCTGGAATTGTTTGTCAGACTCCTGTTTTGGATTGGTCTGAGGTTAAAACCTGGCTGCCACACAATGTAATTCACACTGTCTTTCTCTTCAGAGTTTACTACCTAAGTCATGCATTTAGGGAAAGTGAATGATGATAAAGTACAGGAATATATTTAACCTTAACTGTTATTAAATGATAGCTCTTCTCACTGCTTCAGCTGTCAGTGATCAAATAGATACTTGCTAATGACTTCTGCTTTTAAATTATGTGTTGAAACTTCTGAAATTCATCAGAGGCAGTCATGCTAACATTTTTATAGCATAAAAAAGGACAGCTAGGGCTGGAGGAGGGGAACAGGCACTTGCAAATAATTTAGCAGAACAAGTCACTAAAAACCCAACATTCCTGCCCAAGGACTGTGTTTTGGGCCATGGACCCCAGAGCTCAAGGAGGGGGTTTTAGTGAGTTGTGCCATTAGAACGAGCAGGAAGGACTGTCCTGTCACGAGATCAGTGCCAGCCAGGGTAACCTGAGCTCAGCACAAGCAGTTCCTCAGGTTTACAAGGGTTTTTTTCTCCTCCTGTACCTATGCAGCCTTTGAGCAGCGCACTCAGGGCACAGGGACTGGGTCTCAGCAATGTCTCCCTGCTGCCTCCTCTTCAAAGACAAATGATCTTGTGTGGGGGACAGGCAAGACTTGAACTGGCAGCACTGCCCTGCTTGAGACATCAGGGCATTAGGTATGCTGAAGGACAGGGGTTAAAGCTTTCTTGGTATTCCTCAATTGTTTCATTTTATTCTGGCATTGATGACTCTCCTATAATCCTGTTTGTCTGCAAGCCCCAAAGCAAGTTGTCCTTCCCTGGAGCTGGCACGGGAGAGCAGGAGATGGCACTTCTGCTGGTGGCTGACAATCCTGTGCAGCTGAGACTCTCACCATGGGGTTTTTTGGAAGCTCACAGCTCTCAGACATTGCCTGAGCTTTGGCCTTGCTCCTATTCATTCATAAACCAGGAGCTAACAAACACAATTTGCACTTCTGTTTTTTTCTGTGTTTTTTTGTGAGGTGGAAAAAAAAGTTCTTCTGGTGGTGGTGTTTATTCAAAAATTAGCCTAATATTTTTGTTTCAAATAATTGGAATTACCCAAACCTACAAGCTTGCCCTGTCCTTTGCTAAAATTGACAGCAGCTGATTTTGCAATGGGGCTGTCTTTCAAATGAAAACCCAGTAGAGAGACCCCTCATCTCATTTCTCCAAAGCTACAGAAGACTCATTTTCACTTTTGATTCAGCCTGTACTTGAATAGGTGACCTGTCTGAATGGGAAGGACTTTTCCAGTTGCTTCAATTGCTCACTTTACAGTAATTTTGATCTTGCTTCCTTTGATGTATTTCTACTGCTAACCTTTTTTTTTTTAATGACACACAATTCAGTGTTTTTCTCAAATGTCTTGCCTTTACTGAGAAGCTCCTTGATACAAATCAGCCATTGTTGTATTAGGGAGAGGTTCAAAGCTATGTTTGATACTGCAGGGCAAGCTAATGGCTCAAAACCAGAATCACTACAAAGTGTAGGTGTCTTTTTCTTTTTTCATCCTTTTATTTTTTTCCTCTCTGCTCAAAAAAAAAGGCACAAAATGTATTCTCAGTAGTCAAGCATGCAGCAGGGGGAGGAGGTATTTATCACAGCAGCCTGAGTGCTGGAAAGGGACCATTTCAAAAGGACAGAGGATAAAAAGCCATGAATCAATATTGCTATGTGCCTTCTGCTGCTGTTTATTTGAATCCATTTGTTTTGCTGACATATTTCCCATGTGGCTGGCAATGCTATTTCCTTTGATAGCATCAGCAATTGATGTGTTGCGTTTGCTGTACAGCGAGGTGCATCACAGGCAGAGGGATGTCACTCTGCCTCTGCTCTCAGCAAAAAAGGCAAGTTTCACCTTTATCTCCCAGCCCTGCATGGTGGGCATGGGGTCCTTGCAGGGAAGGAGCTGACAGACAGAGAACAAATTGCTGCTGACCAAGGGCACACCGTTATTTTTGTCGCACAAGAGCGCTGGGGTTCCCTGCGATACAAGCTCTCTTGGGATGAACCCACTGAGGTCTGGCAGGTCTGCTGGTGACACTGGGCACCAGGCAGTGGTGGGGAGGTGACCCCTGGAGGGAACTTCTGCGAGGTTTTAAAGCTGGGAAGGACAACTGCATGAGAAGCCAGGCTGCTTCACTGGGTGGTGATGCTCCCTTCGCTGGCCACATCTCCTTCCTGTTGAAACAAATCCCTTAAACCTAACACAGCTTTCCATTTGCTGATGGAAGTGCTGTAACAAATGGTGTGTGTTTATTCAAAAGTTGTCTAAATCCACAAACTTAGAAAGCAAAGTTTCACAGACATATTTTCTGAAAAATCCCTTTGCCAGGATTTTTTCTCCTGAGAAGCTGAGAAGCCTCATAGGAAGAGAAAAACAATAATTATCTGCTGCTGTGGAATGCAACAGGTGCATCTGGGATTGGTCTCATGTGGTTGTTTTTAATTATGGCCAATCTCAGTCCAGCTGTCTCAGACTCTCTGAGTCACGAGCTTTTGTTATCATTCCATTCCTTTCCTTTCAAGCCTTCTGATGAAATCCTTTCTTCTATTCTTTTAGTATAGTTTTAATATAATATATATATATATATGTCATAAAATAATAAATCAGCCTTCTGAAACATGGAGTCAGGATTCTCATCTCTTCTCTCGTCCTGGGACCCCTGTGAATTCCACCACAGCAAAGAACTATAAAAGATGAAATATTTCACTAGGAACAGATTTGGTCACACTTTGAATAACAGAGAATTATTTTTTTAACATCAGCTTTGGGCTGGTGTTTTAACAAACCCACAGCTCCTATGAGAACATGCAGACAGGTTTTGCTAAGCTGCAAACTAGGCTGATGTGTTGTGCAAAAGTAAGAAGAGAAAACTTCTATTTGTCTGATTTCCTTTCAATGCATGTTCTGAGAAGATGACATTTCTGCTGAAAACTTCCCACTCAGGCATTAGTAATTTTAATGAATGACATACCATTTTATGTCAAAAAGGCATCTTGCTCCCTGTCATCATTACTGGTGTATGGAAAAAGCAATTATAGTCTCTTTCAGATTCAGCAAGGGAAGAACAGCTTTGCAATGAATCACAGAACTATTTATGTTTGTGGGGAGCACAGGGGAGAGTGGAGTGGCAATAGAAAACACTTTCTGTGTTTTGCCTGCTTTCAGTGACCTAGAAAAATGTTGGGTTTTTTTTGGCCTCTCCATAGTTACCAGAATATCCATTTTTCTTTTTTTTGTTTTGTTTTGTTCTCAAAGCCTGGCACCTGCAGGAGGTGTTTTCTGAGCTCTTTGAGCATTGGATCAGTAAATGGAGAAGAGCACATCCTCTCTTTGTAAAAATGTGCAGTCTCCTATAGTTTTTCCTATTCAGGGGCTGCTCAAAGGGACATACCTTTCAAACATAATTCTTGCTATTCAGTGAACAAAGCTGAGGTTGGATACTGACCTCTTAAAGGGAATTCTTCCCTTTTCAACACAAAGCTGGTTGCATTCCAGCTCAGAATGGCTGCTGCTTCTGCATTTTGAAAGATGAAGAAGCAGGCACCAACATAAAGGGACTTGAACTGCCACATGCTATTTGCCATTTACTTGAGTCTTGCTGTGCACACTCATACAGGAATTGTGGACCTCTGTTTTCAGAGCAGTGAGGGTGTGGAAACACATAAATAAACTGGCACGGTGAGGTTCAGCTTCAGGACACTCCTCCTGTTGTCTGGATTGTTCTTTCTATTCTGTCCAACATCTGCTCAGTAAATAGTGCAGAGCAGAGATTTGTGCAGAGCAGAGCTGCCAGATTGCTCTCTTCTCTGGTGCTTGGTACAGCAGAGCCCTGGGACTGGGCATGTGTTTCCAATAGACTCCTGCAAGAGATGACAAATGGCCTGAGTGCTGTGGTCCCTTCTACCAGTGCTGTTCCTACTGGATCAGGCTAAATTCCATCAGGGCAATGTGGAAAGCCAGAGAGACTTTCTGGCAAGTTGCAGAGAAGGAAGAGCTTGTGCACAGCAGCCTGGGCACACTGGGATCTTGTACCCAGCTTTCCTGGAAGGAAGGATGTGCTGGATGGCAAACACAAGCTGTGGTACATCCCTCTCCTGACTGCCCAGAACTGCCACCTGCCCAAAGTGCCCTTGCTTTCCACCTGTGCAGCCAAGTTTTACTTCTGGTAAAAGCAGAGCATCAAGGGCAAGAAGGAGAGGGAAAAGGGCTCGTCATGCCTGAGCCTTATCTCCACAGAGCCAGCACGTGCAGGGGTTTCACAGCCTGACCTGTGAACCACGAAAAGTTCCAGGAGCTCCTGACCTATCTGAGGTAAGTGTCCCAGACTGTTGACAATGCAAAGTGTTTGGGAAGAGAATACAGAAGCTTTCAGCATTTATTTAGGTGGAAATTTTGAACGTTTGAGTCCAAGGCAGCTTCCAGTTTTATAAATTTAAAAATCACCAGCCAATTTGTCTCTGGCATCCAGCCCACGAGTTAGCAGCTTTAGTTCATTGCAATGAGTTGAAGTTCCTAAGCTTTTCAAGAGTTCACAAACACTGAATTCTGAGCTCTGAGTCTTGTGGATGTAGCATTTCTTAGCAGGATCTGAAGCGTGTTCTCCTAAACCACATTTGACAGGTGAATGCAAGAGAGAAAATGTGGTTCCAGTGTGTATATTGAAAGCAGATGCAGCAAACTGAGTTCAGTGGCTCAGAAGGGGGTAGATGCTGCAAAGCTTGACACAGAAGATAAATTATGAGGTGCTATTTCTGGCCTCTAGCAAAAAGAAAGGTGGGTGATAGAAGATTGACTTGAAAACAATCGCTTTAAATGATTTTGGAATTGTATGAGCTGGAGATGTGCTGCATTTCACTGATGGATGAGTTCAGAAGCTGACCTAATTCCCCTTATTATTGTCATATGGGCTTTTCTTTACCTGTTTCACTTACAGAAGAAACATTTAAAGAGAACTTAAAGTAATTTCTGTCTGTGAAAGTAACACATATGACAGGCTATTTGCAACCTCTTTTATTTAAGCTAGTTATTTAAGATTTCTAAGCATTTAATTTACTTTGTCTGATTCTGTTAGTTCCTCTACAGTGATTTATTTATTTAGGTTTTTGTGGGTTTTCTTTTCTTTGCTTATTTTTTTTCATGTAGATGTTAACTTCTTCCATAAAGCAGCAGATAAATGTTCACCTATAATGTGTTAATTCTCATTGTACCTCATCAGAGAATGCACGAAGGAAAAGTCTATGAAAGGTGGTTAGATTCAGCTGAGACTTTTGCTGTAACAGTAGAGTAGCCCCTTCTCTGCTTTCATTAATGATGCACTGCAGCAGTGAGTTTTGCAGTGAAATTTCCACATGCCTTAAACCACACTAATGAATACACAGAAAAATAAGTGATATTATTGTTCTCCCTCCCTTTTATTTACTGTAAATAAAGCTGATTTTGTTTCTATTTCCTCCTGCATTGCTTTCCATTCACTGTGTTGTTTTGTAGCACCTCCACAATGATTTTGATCCTGCGTGACATTTTCAGCTGATATTTATTAAAGAAATTGCAGCAATGAATTAAGCTATTTAAAAGCTTAGTCCCTCTGTTCTAGACTTAAGCATATGTCAAACTGGTGGTGTTTGGAATTAGGAATGCTATGCTGGCTCTGCTGCCACTATAATTCTGCCAGCAAAAGTTCTCCTGGTAAAGATTTATGGCTTAAAAATTGTTGTCTAACAGCAAAACAGAATGGTTTTGACCACATGAATATAAAAGAGTATTTTCTTTGAATTCTGCTTTCACTTCAAGGAGACATGGATGAAGCCAAGTGGATATGTCTTTGATTTAGGGATAAAATCTGTCCTGGTGAATCAGGCTTGAAGCAGGGAAGGAGCAGCTTGCAAGAGGGCGTGGCAAGAGCAGAGAAACTGATTGACCTGAGGCATAATCCACTAATGCTACTTATTACCGTGGAAAAACCAAAAAAACAGGATTGGATTAGATATTTGTAACATCAGAAGATGGCAATTAAAAGGTGCTTTAGTCCCAGACTCCTTTAAAAGCCCTCTTCTTGTATTCTTATCTCCTGATAAGTTCTACCAGTTCTACAAATAGTTGATAGAAGAAAAGGTGTGAATTTAAAGCATGGCACATATAAAAAACCTCCGAGGAATGCTTCTGCCTTTTCTTATCTTTTCTGCTGATATGCTGCCAGGAACTCCACGTTTATTTTTTCTTTCATTCTGGCATGAAGCCAGAATTAGTTTTCAATAATGCTCATCTATGTTCTTGCTAGTTCATTGCTTTCTTTTATTACGTAGTGTTATATGTGTCATTTGCATCTAAATTCCTCCAGTCCGTGGTGAATTTGGGACAAATCTGCTTCTAGAAATAAAATTTTTAAAAAATTGAAGCATAATTTTGATAGGAAAAGGCTGTGGATTGATTAATTCCCTTACTGTTGTAATACAGCAGCTGGTCAGGGATCAGGACCTCACTGAGGTGGGGGCTGTGGAAGAGAAAGGAGAAAGGAGATGTCTGTCCTTCTCAGACCTCACTATCGGACAATTAATGAATGGATACAGACAGGGAGGCAGGCAGAAGGACACATGAGCCACTCTGAGTCAGAGGGCTGCAGCAAACCCACAGCCGAGCACTTCAGGATGTTATTGACGTAATGCCACAGGAGAATTAGGAGGATAATGAGGATAGTTTCACAGACACTTAAGGCTGCCTGGGAAAAAGCACAAAGGTGCCTAAGTGAGTGTTTTAACAAGTGGGAGATAAGGGCTTTTATCCTGCATGGATTAGAGGACGGAGTTGGTTTCCTGACACTTAATGAAAGACAAGAACTGCATCATAAAGAACCTTGAAAGTGAAGCTTCTGTTTGATGCAATGGAGAAGAGGGTCCAGAAACCCAAGAGGGGTCTGAGATGGTTTAGGTTTGATGGATAAGGGTGGAACATAACCATGTCTTTTAGGGGAAGTGAAAAAAACCAGGCCACTGTAAGAGAGGAAAGAACCTGCTTGGGAGAGCTGCACCTTTGGGGGATGAAGAGAGGGTTGATGCCAAAATGTTTCCTGAAGCACTTCTCAAGAAGGGCCAGGCCAGGGCAGCAGCCAGGGGGGGTGATGGGACTGTGCCCAAGGAAGAGGAGGGAAGGAGATAAGGTTGTGGGTCCAGAGGGAGAGTTAAAGATGTCTTTGAGGTTTTTGATCTGCTGAGGTTGTATTGCTGCCAGAAAGGAAGGGAGGAGAGAAAGTTAAGCCAGGGACACAAACACAGCTTGGGTGGGGAAGGAGAAGCTGAAGGGAAGAAATAACTGAAGAAGTAGGGAGAAAATTAGAGAGTACTGAGCAAAGAAGCCAGACAAGACAAGATTGTGGGTGGTGGATGATGCCAGAGCTCTGGGCAGACTGAAGGGGATGAGGCTGAAGTGCTGATAGAGAAGTTTGATTAAGATAAGGCCACTTGCTGTGCTAGGAAGAGCAGTAATCATGAGGGCTAGAGGCTGGCATTTGTCTGCCTTTGATCCTTGAATAACAACACATGAAAATCCCTTGCATTTTTTAATTCTGTGTTTGACCTTGCCTCTAAAACTTCTTGCATTTGTGTAATTTCTTTCACTCTGAAGAATTTTACAGAGGGGACATTAGTTTGGCCAGCCGAGATTTTGGAGTGAACCAGAGCAGGTGTCAAATCTGGACAATGCAGAATAGAAAGTGGGAAGCAGCATCAGGTCCCACAGAATACATGGGTGAACCTTCCTTTGAGAGTATTTAATTGAAAGCAGATGACTAAACTGCTTAAAAAAATTAAAAATGAAAAATAATTCTGTTTAAAGCCTTCCCCACCGTGACAACTTACAGGGAAAAAGTTTTAATGGACCAGTATCTCCTCTCTTACAGCCCTGGAAAAAAAAACCAGTCAGGTTTAAAACTGAAGGCATGATGAATTCATGCATTATCTCCCAGCAGGAGGAACTATGGATGCTATTTTTCCATTTCCTGAGAAAATACAAATAATGAGGAAGTCGATATCCAGTATCTGATAAAAAACAAAGACTGGGCACTGACTCTTTTGTTGCTGCACAATGGTAGCTTATGCCAGCCCAGATAAGTCCTGTGCAAATTATTTTCCAGAATGCCTTAGATGTGAAAGCCAGTGAAAGATGTGATGAAGAAAGCTTCCCTACTATCTGATTAAACGGTCCTAGAAAGGCCTGTTCTTGAAATAGCAAGAGAATTGCTGCTTGACACCTAAAAATTGTGCAAGACAGTAATCAGCAGCAGGGCTCTGCATGGTAGGGCAGAAAAACATTGCTCTGTGAGGAAGGTGCTGCTTGTTCTCTTCTCCTTTATGTATGGTTTTCATTTGTGCAGAGATTCTTTCTCCCCCCCCAGGCTCCCTTCCCACATTTTCCCCTGAGAAATTCCATTGTGGCTATCACAGCTACATTCTAAACCTTCCAGTAATCTGCTGCTCACTATTGGTGAGGATGTATCACACCCACAGAGCCATTATCGAAGCAAATCCCTGCCTTACATTATTACTATTTCTGTTTTCCCGTGTTATTGCTCAGAGAATGTCTGATGCTCTGTGTTGAGCCCTGCAGATGACTGGCTCCACCTCTAGGCCAATTACAGCTGGCTCTGCAGGGTGAGAGCTGTCCATGCTCAGGTTTTTATTTTCATTTAGGACAATTCAGAATTTAGGGAAACATGGGTGTAAGATTAAAGCTCAAAAACTTTGTGAGATTCTCTGCAAAATGTCACTTAATGACTTAATGCATACACTAATGCACCTTATTTTACTGGAACCAAAGTTTTCACAGACTCTCACATACTCTCTGAATACATTCTGAGAAAGAAATTAAATACTTAATGTCAAAATAAACAAAATCTGCACTGGGAAGTCTAGAGTTTTTTGCTTTTGATAAATAGGTCGCTTTTAGAGATCTTACAAGAGATTGCACACCCGAGTGGAGGCAGAGGCTCAGCAGAAGATTATTGGGAGATAATGGAGCAAGTCAGATGAGAAAACATGATGAAACAGCAGAAAATTTACATGCTGTTTTGCTTCTTTCTTTTGCATTAATAAAACTGGAGCTTTTGTGTTTATTTCCAAATGCTGCCTGTTGCTGGATGTACCCACATGCTGGATGACCTTCCCATTCCTGTGGTGCCAGCTGTGGGGAGCTAATGCCAGCCTGGGCAGCTCCAGGTGCCTGGTTCTGTAAGGGACTGAGCACATTTTCAGAGAGTCCTTTCTGTTGCTTGCACTGGCCCAGTGTCATCCAGATTCACAGAATTCACAGAATTTCTGGGTTGGAAGAGACCTTCAAGATCATCGAGTCCAACCCAGCCCCAACAGCTCAACTCAACCCTGGTACCCAGTGCCACATCCAGGCTTTGTTAAACACACCCAGGGATGGGGACTCCACCACCTCCCTGGGCAGCCATTCCAGAACTTTATCACCCTTTCTGTGAAAAACTTTTTCCTGCTATCCAGCCTGTATTTCCCTTGAGGCTGAGTGCTCTGGTTGTGTCAGTGCTGCTGGAGACAGAGCCCAGCCCCAGCTGAGCACAGGCACCTTTCAGGAGCTGTGAGAGTGATGAGGGCAGCCCTGAGTCTCCTTTCCTCCAGGCTGAGCACCCCCAGCTCCCTCAGGGGTTCCTCACAGGGTTTGTGTTCCCAGCCCCTCACCAGCCTTGCTGCCCTCATTGATAAATGAGACTGGCTGACCAAAGGCCCAGAAAACAGCCAAAATAAGGTTACTAATGAAGAGCAGGCAATAAATTTTATTATTTAACATGAAAGCCCTTTGATATTGACTAATGGGATAGAATAGTCTGGTCATGCCTGTAGTTAGAAGGATTGACACAAATGTGCCACAAATGTGCGTGTAGTGCAATTGCACTAAAAGAATTGTGCTTTGTCTTGGTGCAAGAGCAAAATATAGTCCTGTTTTACAGGGTACACACACCTCCCACCCTGCAGCCCTCAGGGCTGGGCTCAGGACACTGCTTTATGTGCCTGACTGATGTGACAGAGCATCCAGAGCTGCTCAGGGTGGCTGTGCCCCAGGGGACGTGGCTGGGCAGGGCTCTCGTCCTCTGCTCCCATGGGCCAAACACTGAGCTATTCCCAAATGCAGGAACTCGGTGACAGAGACCTTGAGATAATCCTGTTAAATAATTTATGAGGCAGGAACGTGTCTGGACTTGGCAGAAAAAGGTGACAGGGCATACACAGCATAGGGCAGGTATGGAGTGAGCCTTAAGCTCTGAGCTTAAACAGGGCACTGGTTTTATGGGAATCTAAGTGAGGCTGGTCTTGTTAATTATGGCAAATTAGTGAGCCCTCACACCAGGGCTTAGTTACACCTCACACCACACCATAGTTAGTATGGCAAATTACTCAGAGCCCTCACACCAGGCACAGATGATGCAGGGAATGGGACTGCTAGTGGGGAAACTGGAAAAATTTCAGTGCACATTCTCCTGTAGTCATTGTGCTTTTAATATCTTGATGGAGAGAGCATTCAGACAGAGAGAGGGGAACTGGTTTGAATACACATTTTCATTTTAAACATTTTCACACAGTTCTGGGTCCTATCCTCTTTGTTAGGCTGAGAAGTAGGAATACAGCCTTGCTGAAGGACAGAAGCAGGAACACATTGAGCTTTATTTAAAACTATCTCACATAGCCCAAGTGCAAATCATCAAGATGAGGTTTTGCATATGCACCCAGGGTACCAGAAGCAGACCATGGAGTCATTCTTTACCTTATTTCAGGGGAATATGATCTGATTTGGCTCTGCATTTTTTTCTGCCCTGCAAAGCAGCTGTGTGGGACAGTACAGGGAAAGGACAGACATCCCTGGAGTACCCATGTTAGCTTTGATCAGAGCTCACATCTACCCTGCTGTTCCCTGGCTGCTCCCTGGCTGTGTGCTTCTCTTCTTCACCAAAGGCACTCTGCTGGCACCTGGCATGAGCACACTCCTGCTGTCTTGGGGATTAGCTGGAATTTCCTTTGTTCACAATAGAACTTCTGCTTGTGGAAGATGGCAAGGATTATTCCTCTTCAGGCAGGTGATTTCTGCTGGTGTTCTGACACTTTGCATCGAGATCAGAAATCGATAGTGCTGCTCAAACATGTTACCAACCTTTATTTCCCAAGGATTTATCACATAAACTGTGTTTTTCCAATTTTTCCCTGTTTAGGCAGAGACCAACTGAGACATCATGAAACTAGAGACTGTATATAGTCAGTGTTCACAAATTACATATAGTCAAGAAACACTAAGGATGATCTCTCCATCCCATAACTGGCACATTTTCAGGAAAACTTTATACAGATCAGCTTGCCCAAAGTGGGAGTTGCTGTTGAAAGAGGTATGCCACAAATTGCCAGTCTCAATGGGACTTTCAGTCCCCTGTGCCTGAGAAAATCATCAATTGTCAAAATATGTCTCAAAAATAACGAGCACCTAAACTTCCTTGTAGGTTTATCTGCTCTCTGCCAGCACTCAGCAAGGGGCTCTCTTTTTAAGCATTGAAAGAGCTGTGTTGTATGCTCCTCCTGACACACTGCTATTTAAGGCTCTGCCTAGCACTATTTTTTCTTTCTGGTTGGAATTATTTTCTTTTTTTAATTTGGTTTTTAGAGCCAGAGCTATAAATCTGAAAAGCGTTTTACACGCTGTGTTAGGGCTTGATTGAAATCCCATTGAAATCAATGAAAGCTTTCCTACTGACTGCAGTGGGATTGGTGCTTGGGAAATCAGGAAGAAATGTCTTTTAAAATAAGAATTGTATCCATGTCATAATGTTTATTACCAGTGGCAGGAAATAAACCAAAACACACACATCTTTTCCCAACATGCCTCATATATCATTTAACTGTTACCTATATATCATTTAACTGCTGCCTATATATACCCAGCTGGGACACAGAGTGCAGAAACAGCTCTTCTGGGCTACCTAATAATTCTGTTTTATAAACACAAACAGATGAGAAAGACAAATTCCCTTATCTGATTGATACAAATGTTCATAAAATTACACAAGAGGAAACATCCAGCAAGTGTCCCAGTCTGCTTCTGAGAACCTGGTGGTCTCATTTCTGTGAAGTTCTGTGTAGATAATATTTCTTTAATGCCTCACACTTTCCATGGACAGGTACTGTTAGGAAATTTAAATTTGTAGCAAAGCTTGTGGCTGTGACCTGGTTATCAGAAGTTGTGAGCCAAGAAGAAAAAAAACAAAAAAAAAGAGAAAAGAAAGAGAAAAAAGATATGATGAAGATGTAAAAAACACTTGTGATACTTGTCTGGGTAATTACATGCAGATTCTGGAGACTGAAATGAAAGTGTGACATCTGCATGTTACTTTGTCATCAAAATTGCTGCAGTCTACTGACGAGCCAGTTACAATAGAGACAAGCCTGAGTCTCCGGGGATGTTACAGAGACGTGAGGATCCTCAGGTCTTGTCAGAACTGAATTTTTATGTGGTATTCTCAGCTAACAGCAAAAATAATTATAGTTATGGTATTTCAAAACCCCACTTTGCCAAGGCAGTATTTAAAGCCTGAGTCGAATTTTCACATGCTGACGAGGAAAAAAGGAAGCTGTGCAGAGAAGTCTCTGTGCAAAAACAAGTGCTGCTGCAGTGATGAGCCCTTTGATAGTGCCTTTATCAGCGTGCAGGCGTGTTAGGAATAGTGTGTGAGCCATGGATGGCTGCTGCAGCTTGTTCTTTGCCTTATGGGAGGCAAGAAAGGGCTTCTTGTTTGATTGGTAAGATGAGCTGCCTGGTTGCACAAGGCCGTGAAGTATTTCCTAAGCTTTCCTGGATTCCTGCCACAAGGAAGTGCAGTGAGTGTAGTCACAGTGAATGGAACGTTGTGAGAAGGAATTAGAAGGGCAAGGTGCCCTCAAAATCTGTGGCAAAAACCTCCAGCCAGCAACCCAACCCAACCCAACCCAACCCAACCCAAACCAACCCAACCAAACCAAACCAAACCAACCCAACCCAACCCAAACCAAACCAAACCAAACCAAACCAAACCAAACCAACCTAAACCAAACCAACCCACACCAACCCAAACCAACCCAACCCAACCCAACCCAACCCAACCCAAACCAAACCAAACCAACGCAACCCAACCCAACCCAACCCAAACCAAACTAATCCAACCCAAACCAACCAATCCAACCCAACCCAAACCCCAGCTGTTCAATAAATTACAGAGATGGCAGCAGAAATAGGCGTGGGCAGCAAGAGAGCATGAAAGAAAAAAGACATTTTAGAACTGAAAATGAAAAGCAGTAATTCTAGAACTGAAAAATGCTGTGTTTGTCCACTGCTCTTAGATGTTAGTATAAGCACTTTTGAAATTGGTAAAACAAAGATAAAACTCTGCTGATAAGAGTAAGTTTCTGATTCCTCCTCAGTTTGTGATGTTTTTAAACACTGGCAAACAATCAGAGCCCCACTCCTGAGATCAGCAAGAGCAGATGAGTGGGAGGCTACAGTGGAGTTGCTCTGAGGGCTGAGAAAACAAACATGCCTTCCTCGAAGCAGTGAAGATATGCAAACTCCATGTACTTTTCTGTGTGGTTATCAGAGTTGTGGTTATGAACACTTAGCTAAGCTGGAAATGGTTTGCTGCTTTAGCTTTCCAAGTTTAACATCCAGTATAAATGACTCTACTGATACCTGCATTACACTGCACATCCAAGTCACTAAACACAAATTGCAGCAGAGTGAACAGAAATGTCCTGTCTGTTCTCTTTCCAGGTGTGGGAAAGGTGTGGATAGAAACAAACCAGCAGCCAGAGCAGGCCTGTGAATTTGCTGAAGCTGTAATCTGAGATCTATGCATGATGTGCCAAGTCAGCTTTTGGACTCTGAGACCAAATTGTGACTGGTTGGGGTTTACCAAGATGGAAAATGGAGAGAAATGTCTGCTGGTTTGAGCAGAGCATTGATGTTCAAGGTGTGATTTTACATCTAAGGAAAAACACTCTCAGTTCAAAAATGTACAAATGTACACCCCATGCAATAGGGACAAACTGTTTTCATCACTTGCCTTTATCAAAGCAACTTGAGTTGGTTCCACACTGCTGTGAAATCAGCAGCATCTTCTGCTTTTATAAAACAAAACAATTTTGTTTCATGCTAAAATAGAACCTGGTGTTTCTACTAGGAAGAAAGATGACACGCTTTTCACTTTTTTGAGACATTTTGGAAAGAAGACCCACCTTTGATTTTATCTACATTTTTCACTTTTTCTTGTTTTTGTTTTGTTTGCCAAGCAAGATCAAAAACCCACACAGTGGAAATCTATTTTCAGTAAAAACCCACTGCTCATTTCCATTCTTCCATCACAGTGCCCAGGTGAAAATGAAAATAAAACGTAAAGTAAGTGTACTTGAAGGCAACTAGGCAATATTATCACAGGATCATGGAATGTGAAGGGGTTGGGAGGGACCTTAAGGACTATCTTAGTCCCAACCCTGCTGCCATGGACAGGGACATCTTCCACTAGACCAGGCTGCTCAAGGCTCTTCCAAAGTGTCCCTGGACACTGCCAGGGGTGGGGAATCCATGACTTCTGTGGGCAACCTGTTCCAGTGTCTCACGGTAAGGAATTTCTTCCTAATATCTGACCTAAATTTTCCCTCTTTCAATTTGTATCCATTACTCCTTGTCTTATAAGTACAGTTCTTGGCAAAGAGCATATTAAAACATACTTTTGAATTGTTACATTGTTTATTGCAAGACAAACGGGTTTATACATTATTTGTGCAAGTCATTTCCCCTATTAACAGGAGAATAGAAGGGAGCAGCACTGCGCAGGCACTTCACAGAACAGGTTGGGCTGGAAGGGACTTTTAAGGATGGTTTGTTTCCAAGCCCCCCATGGGCAGGGACACCTCGCAGGGTGGCGGTGGTGCCGAGGAGCGGGCACAGGGTGTGACAAGCGACATCCCGATCGCGCTCGGCCCTTTTTCCTGAGAGCGGGCCCCTCACGGCCGCCACGCTCCCGCCAGGGGGCGCTGTGGGCACGGGGCCCGCTCTCCGCGCGGGCCCTGCCGGAGCCTCCCCGCTCCAGACAAACCCTCCCTGCCCTCGGGGAACCGGGAAGAGCGAACCCCGGGCGCGGCCGGCGACGGAGCCCGCGCCGGCCGCGCCTCTTTCCGCGCCCCGCCAGTCGCTCCGCCCCGCAGGACTACATCCCCCAGCATGCCCTGCGGCGGTGCCGCCCGGCGCGGCTGCCGCCTTCCGCCCGGCGCGAAGTGTCGCGCGGCGCGGCCGGAGCTGGGCTGGGGCCCGGGCCGAGCCCGCCGAGCCCCGCCGGGCCTGAGGCGGCGGCGATGGGCGGCGGGCGCTGATCCCGCCCCGCTCCCGCAGCCAGGCGCCCGCCATGGAGGAGGAGAGCATGGAAGAGGAAGGCGGCGGCGAGGCTATGATGGACGACCAGAACCACAACAATTGGGGCGCGGGCGGTTACGGGCGGCACCTGCTCGGCGAGCGGCTGCTGCCGCCGGCCGGGCCGCCGCGCCCCGCGGGGCCCGAGCACAACGGAGCGGGGCTGCGGGGCTGCGAGCCGGGGGCTGCCGCCGGCAGGGTGGGGGCGGCCGGGGCCATCGCCGCCATCAACATCAGCGCCTCGACCTCCAAGTTCCGTGAGTGAGCCGGGCCTGGGCACGGGGGGGCCCGCCTGCTGCTGCTGCCGCTGTGCTGAACCCGCTGCCCCGCTCCCCTCTGGGGCTCCGCTCGTTCCTGCCCAGACCTGGGGCTCGCCTCGAGAGATTCTCGGAGCGAAGTCAGATGGGTTAAGGCGCCTTGGAAGGCGAAAATAGCCTTTGCTCGCATAGCGCCCCAACTTCTGCTTTGCTGTCACGGTGGCTGTGGCTGTAGAGCTGGGAGAGTGAGCGTGGGCAGGGCTCTGTGCCGCTGCTGGTTCTGAAACCTTTTAGCTCAGACCTTTCCTATACACTTTATCCGTCAGCCTAGGAAAACCTAGAGATGAATTGGTGGAAGCCTGTTTGGGATTGCTGCAGGCAGCTGTGAGCAGAGCCCCTGCAAGGGTCATGCTGTCCCGGAAGGGACGAGTGTCTGCAAAGGTGGGATGAGAACGACAGAGGGTAAATTTACTCAAGGTAGCCCCAAAAATAGAATTATAACATCAGAGAACGGTTTGGGTTGGAAGGGACCTTAAAGACCATATTGTTCAAAGCCCCCTGCTTGAGCAGGGACACCTTTCTCTAGACCAGGTTGTTCAGAGCTTAATCCATCCTGGCTTTGGGGGTTCCAAAATGGCTTTTGCATGTAGCTTCTAACAAAAATGGCATTTTCTCCCTATTTTTTTTTCTGTGTTAAGATCGAGAGAGTGGAAGATTTTTTGCTGTACATTTCAGTTCTACTTTTTTTCCGAAAGTCACCTTTCTGGGCAAAATAGACCATTTTTTTCTCATGGACTGTTGGAAAACTTGGATTTGGATAGTTAAAGCATTCCTGGAAGTGCAGCTGTGATTGCCACAATAAAATTTAGATGGGAAATGCACTTTGTATGTTCTCCCTGCTTTCCCCAGTGCTCTCTCACCTGTCCATGTCCAGAGGTGGTCAAAAGCTCAAAGTTCAGTTCTGGATTCCTGCTTCTCGGGTAAGCCTGGCTTTTGTGGCACATGGCCAAGGCTGGCTGCTTTGAAGTTAAGACTCCCAGGCTCTGTGAGCTCCCTGGCACTTTGCCTGCCTTGCTTGTCAGGTCTCCAGGTACCTTGGGGTGGCTTCTAAACCCTGGAGACAGCTGAGATGAGATGTCGTTCAACCTTGCTAAACTAGGCTCTTGAAGTCTTAGTCCAGACATTCAGAATCTCAGTTTTTCCTTCTGTTTCAGAATGAAAATGGTTTTCAAGCTGGACCTCCAGCAAGTGGGAAGGTGATTTTCCAGCTAATCCACAATTTATGTCTGAGGGGGAGAAGCAGCAGCATGATTTTGCTTAGGGTGTGGTTTTGGAGTTCTTGTTTTCACTTCTCAAGCACTGGTATCCCAATGTAATATTTTACTGATTTTTTTTTTTAATTTTCCTGGAAAACAGAAAATTCTCTAAGGGAAATTCATTAGAACTTTTCCATACCCTTGTGTAGTGGACAGCTGTGATGGTACATGTAAGTGAACAGAACAAGTGAGTGAAGTGGTATTGACTGAGAACCTCAAGGAGCTGAGGTGGGCTCCTGCCTCTTCTTATCCTGGCTCTCACAGAGGATCCCTCAATCACCTTTGTTTAATTTTCACCCATAGAAAAAGGGAGAAGGGTCTCTTTGGATATAAGTGTTCCCTAAGAGGGAATCAGTGTGTGCTGGATCCCTCCTGCCTGCTCTGTCCCACTAATGGCAGAACATGCCTAGAGAAGTTTGCCAGCCCTAAGCTTGATGGAAAAGTTGTCTGTTCTCTGCTGCATAAGGCATTTCTGCAGCTGGATCAGCAACAACTTGAAGCCTTGCTGTCCTGGACAGAGTATCCTTTCTGTCTTTCAAAGAGGCTAAATCCAGTTCTCCTTGCTTGAGATTTTGGTAAAAGCTAAAATTAGAATAATGCATAGTTCATTTAATAGTTTTTCTTTAATAGTTTACCTTCTGCTTAAAGCAACTTAAGAAAAACTTCTATGTTGTAGTAAACTTAAAACTAAATATTTACAGTTGATCAGCTTCAGTCATAGCTGTGGATTGATAAAGCAGTAGTGTTGGGAAAAGTATTTTTCAAAGTTCAGGAGGGAGAAAAGAAGGTGAAGAACTTTTAGTACTTTAAGAAGAACTCTTCCGTAATAGTAATTGCAGCATAACCCGATTGAGGTGAACAATGAAGAGTTTCCATTTTGTTTCTTTTCTCCTTTTCAAGAAGGGGTGGTTATAAGTGTTGTTGATGCCAGTGCCATTTGGGACAGGCACATGTGGCTGTGTGCACTGGCATATCCACAGATCTGCTGCCTTCCCTGTTGCATAACATTGCTCGGTGCAGTGTGTGTGCATTGCCGCGTGGGCACAAGGTCTGGTGAAGAAAAAGTTACTTTTACTAACCAGCCTTCATGCAGGCTGAGAAACAGGTTACAAAAATAGAATAGAATTGGAAGCCAACCACGGGGCAAACTCATCAACTTGCTAATGTATGCTGGGATGTGTCAGGCAGGGGGGCAGAGCAAAATCTATTGTGAAAACATGCACATGGGGGCTGAGAAACAGGAAAGCACAGGGCCACAGTCTGTACGTGACTCTTGGACAGCTGCCTGAAGAGTTTGTACACTTTAGCAAAATACTGAGGATTGTAGGGTGCAGTGCTATGTGAGCAGTAAAGTTTCATGTACCTCACTTGGTGAGATGAAATGCAGCTTCTGGAAGATGCTTAGTTGCTTGCTTTTATTTTTATTGCCAGAATAAATGACAGATAATTGTCAGACTGCTGTCTGCATACTTGGCAGTAGGTTGGATCAGCCATCCTGCTCTGTCTCTTGCTTTTTAGCTACAGATTTGAAAAAGTGAGTGTGTGTAAGGTTTTATTACCAGTTTCATGGGAGATGTATACCTACTCTTGATGGGCTATATTTTTTGTGGTTTTTTTTTAGTCTTAATGGGTTTTGCCGTTCTTTTCATTGAAGTTGATATCAAAGAATTTGGTGGGTTGAAGCAGGCTGTGTTTCCATTATGACTGTAATACTGATATATCTAGGTTATGATAGCTCATGCATATTCTGTTTTACTGAAATGGTTTCACTGCTGCATTTCACCTAAAGTTTTCTTTTTGAACTTTTTTTTTTTGTATGGAAAAGCAGCAGTTGTTGCTCAAGATTTACTTGTGAAGTCTTTAATAATTTTCTAGAAAATGCTGAATTCTCTGGAAAATACTGACTTCTTTCGATTCTATTGGACTGACTTCTCTCCCAGCCCCACCTCCCCATCCTTGCTGGGGTTGGATAAAGTCCAGCATTCTAGCATGCTTTCTTACAAAATATCAGTGTCATTTCCCAGAAACCAACTAAATTGCAGTTTGGGAGTGGAAGCTATTGGGCAAATCCTTTTAAATTTTGGACACCTTTTGTAGGGATAAGCATTTAAGCATGACATACTAAAAAGAGAGAAAAATAAAAAATTAAAGGGCAATCTGTCTTTCCTTGCTAAAGATCTGATTCCTTCCTTGCTGGTCTTGACCTTGTTCTTGCTGAGTTTGTAGTTGGAGGGTCTTCAGCCACCCTTCACTTCTGTGTGTGTAAGAGCTGCTAGGAGAAGAAGGCCATTACTAACTTGTGATAATTATTAAAATTTTCAAGTACTTTGTTTTCTGGATTAGAAGAATAAAAATAGTGATTGTTCAGTTTGTAGTCTTGGATTTTTAGCTATGTAAATATTGTGGTTGGCTTAGTTTCAGAACTGAAGTGTGGAAATCAAATTACATAGTACTTGTAAGAGACTTTTGAATGAGAATGAAGCTTTTCTGGAATGTTACTGTGAAATTATCAGTGAATTTTCTATGCAGCCTTTTTTTGCAAGTCTCATGGGGCTTTTTGTAAAAGCGTTTTGTCCTTTACCTGTGCAGCGTGTCTAATGGGCAGACCTTCCTCTCTGCTGCTGCTTGCTTTTTCCATATTGTAAAAAAATGTAAAAAATTAACATCTCAACAGCCTGTTAAAATTATTTTGCAGTGTTCCCAAATTTTACTTGACTAGTTTCTTTCAAATTAATAGGGCTCATTTAATATGTTAAACCAGATGTGGGTGTGATTATACGTTGCAATCTTAAAAGCAAGACTTGGTCTAATGTTTATGCTGACTTCAACTTAATATTTTCTGTGGAACAGAGTGGTTCTGTGGAGGCCCATCTTTTTTAGCAAAGTAAAAAAAGCTCAGATTTTGCTGCAGAGTGTAAGCAGGAATAGTAAAGCTGCTGTGTGGAGCTGCTGCTGAGAACATCTGCTTGGAGTGTGGGTTCTGTAAGGGATGAGAGCTCAAACAAGGCATTGCAAGGCAAGGAACAGGGGCTGAGTGTACTGCCAGGGAGGTGCTGTGCTGTTGCTGACTGCATGGGTGATCTTTCATGGGGAAGCTGACTTGTTGGACTTGTTAACTGAAATCCTGCTGGTTGTGTAGCCAGCCCTGTGACCTTGACTCTCTCGTTGGCAAACAGTGATGTCCTTTCAGATTGCAGCCTGGGCTCCTGGGGCAGTGTCCTGCAGCCCAGGTGGTGGGGACCTGGTCACTGCTCAGACACTTTCAGGTTAACTAGATCTGATTCTGTAGCAGCTGTGAAGCAAGAGGTCACCAATGGCTGCAGCTGGATGAAGAGGAGCCAGGGGTGCTGCACTAACATCCTCCTCTAAGCCAAATTTCAGGCTGAAATACCCTAACACAGCACACAGATCTGTAATACTTGCTCCTACAGATAGAGTTCCAACACCTCCTTGTCTCACACCTCTCTCCATTCCATGTTCTCTTTACAATCTTTTATTTTCCTCATGATACTCATAACTGTTTTGCCAATTTCCTTACAATTGTTCCTTATAATGGTGCCAAAAGTGACTCATTCACTCAGCTCCTTTCAACCCCTTTGAAAATACCTTTCAAAAATACTGCTTCTCAAACCCATCAGTGAATCTACATTTAAATGTATATTTAAAATTCATTGCTAACCAAAATATTTCTTTCCAGTATTGTCTAAAATGTTCTGTGTGGGGTGAGAAGTATCTTTATTCTCTATTCCATTTACTCCAGACCCGCATGTGGAGTTCAAATGAAGAAATTAGTCTAGATTTCCTAGGCTGGATAGTTTTCATACGTTTTTGTTTTGATAGATTTGCTTTGATTTCATTGCTTGGATTCAAATCACAGATTTGACTGAGGTGCTGTTGGTTGCTGAGGGCTTTTTTGAGTGGGTGCTGTGAAGCTGTGGTGGTGTGACAAGGCAGCGAGGAAGTGCTGCGAGTAAGGCCCTGAAGGGAGGGTGTGAACATGCTGGAACTGAGCCACGAGTGGTTGGTTCAGAAATCCTCCCTGAAAAGAGAGAGATCCAAACCCTCCTGTGGCTGGGAAGGTGCCCTGAGTCACTGGTGCAGGAGGGTGCAGTTGGGAAGCTCAGGAGGAAGGCCAGGGAGCAGTGGGGAGCCCTAATTTAAACACCTCCTGTTCTTCCCTCTGGTGATCTTTATCTGCAGAAGGAGTGTAATTGTCCCTGCTAGAGGGAAACTGGAATGCAGATTCAGAAAAGTTGCCTGGAAGCCTAACTGCAGTTGAAGGCAGAGGGAACTGCATCATCTTTTAGACCAAGGAAGCTGCTGGTCCCACCTGAGACTTGTGAAATGAATACATCTGCTGGGAAGGAATATTCAAAACCTACCAGTTTTGGCCAGAGCTTGTCCTCCTGAACGTGAAGATGCTGTGTTAATAGTTGGTTCTGAACTGCTACAAAGTTACATAATTTATTAGTCTGAACTAATCTTTTTATAAATTTGTATCATTATATTTTCATGTTAGAACTTCCAGGAGTTTGCTTTTCCACGTTACTTAGGCCCCAGAGAAATACCAATGCACTGATTTGGTAGTTTTTCTGGTTTTATTTTTGTAAATACAGAGGTACAAATTCAAGTCTGGGCTTTAGTTTTAGATTAGGTTATTTTAGTGGAAGTGAGCTGTTCCCAGTTATTTGGCCTTGTTATTGGTGTGATCTGAAATCACAGAGTGTTCACTTGTTTCTAGTCTTTTAGGTGAAGTTACTAAATCTGTTCTTGTCTTTTTCTTGCAGTAATGAATGTTATAACAATTGAAGACTATAAGAGCACATATTGGCCAAAGTTGGACAGTGCCATAGATCAGCTTTTAACTCAGAGTCCTGGTGACTACATCCCTATCTCCTATGAACAAATATACAGGTAAGGAAATACTTTAAATGCTCCATAAATTATTTTCTCTTTAAAAGGAAATGTTTATTTGATTTTGTTGTTTAAACATATGTCATATTTTGTACCTTTGAGGAGACAGGTGGGAAAGTCATGTGAAATACAGTACTGTTTAAATGGTTAGAGTGAATAATAGATACATATCTTGACATACTATGTTAAGAGGAATAAATGCTAAAGAATTAAAATGCAGAAGTGCTGAAAACACTAACATTAAAATAAACCCCATCACAGTTGCTTAGTGTAATGTCCTAGGAAATGTATTAAAGACTCAACATCCTTTTCTCCAAAGAAATTGGCATGGTAAGCAGTTGACTTAATGTATCAAAAGGGTTCTTTGTGGTAGCTAAAGGGACCAATTTGGTGTGGTTGATGTGCAGAAGGAAATTGAAGCACCTGGTGCCAAGGTGCTTTGATGTAGATTGTCATTTGTGTGTTTTGCCTGAGGTGTTTTGGTGTGTTCTCCCCTTGCCAAGTGCCAGGCAGTTTGAAGGACACTCCTTTGCATCTCCATTCTTGTCTGGAGGAGCTTGGGCTGTAGCTGTCTTGGAGCTGCAGTTTGGTTTGAAAGGGATCTAATCACACAGCAGAACTGCCTTCAGGCCAAACCAGTGCTCAGTACTGGGGATGGTGGGGGGTTTGCTTTCCCATCACACTGCTGCTCCAAACCAAAATGCTAAATGCTCTAGAGACCTGGCAGTTTCTTATGAGATGAACTAAAATGGAGATGTTTGTTCTGTTGGTGGCAGGTATTCAGGGTGTTGGTGAACAGGATGGAAAGTGGGTGATTGCTCTGGATTTACTGCCCAAGATGCTGTTAAAACCCCTGGCCCTTGCACAACTGTGGCACTGCTGTCTTGATTTTCTTCACCATAGTGTTGCCCTCTGTGGAATAATGCTGCCAGCTCCAGTCACTGATGGCTGGTTTTAAAGACTTGCAGCTCTGTTACCTCATGGCCACTTCCTTTTAGCCACTTTGTCTCTGCAGTTTAAAACTTTGGATTAAGAAAGGCAGGTGTTCAGTTTTGCCCCTTAGTTCCCATTGAAAACTTCAAGAAACTTCCTCTTTCCTCTGCAAACTTTTGGAACTACTTTTATCAGGTCTCAGAGATCAATCATCATGAATATAAATAATTGAGATGGCTGTTTGAATTAAGAGAGCCAGCTTTAGTGTAAGTAATCAGAATCCTTTCCCAGCTTGAAATCCCCAATGTGCAAACAGTCTGCAGTAAGAGATCTCTCAGAAGTGATCTCTGATAATGAGTAGGTGTGCAAAGTTAATGGTTTAATTATATCTAGTTATGGTTTGCAGATAACTGGACTTCATCCTTGTCATCTTTCTACTCCTCAAAAGTTTTATTTACTGAAGGAATACTGGATTTCGAGTCTCTCCTGGATAACCCCTGTACATCTGGGGCACTTGGTGCAGGACTGTAATGATGCATGGATATCTGTTGGATATATTTTACTATTAACCCAGCTAAAGATTTTCCATAGTTTAGTGTTACTGGTAAAGCTGGTGTGTCAGTTTTCCTTTAAAAATTATGTCTGGGGTTGTAATTACTCTCCCACAGCCTCTTCCAACCAGGAGATTGATTTTGGTTTTTTAAATATTTTTAGACTGTTCCTTTGATTAACAATCTTGACAAGATAGATTGACAAGGGAAGGATAATTGATATTTTAAAAAAATTGAATTTAATAAGGATATTTGCTTGGAGTATTTTTGAGAATCTGTAGCAGACTTGGAGTTTAGATCTTCTCTGCTTCTAAGCCAGTTCTTTAGTCTGAAAAGTGGAATGTTTCTTGAAGTGATTCAAACAGCTACATATATATTTTTTTCTTTACAATGAAACTGACATGAAAATCCAGTAGTATTCTTGGTCATCTTTTTGCTGACTAAAGGAATTGAGTTTTCCATAATGCAAAATCAAATACATTATTAGATACCCAAATATTTGGGTATTTGCTATATTTGACATGGTCAGTGATAGCTGTAGGTGTTTACTCCCCAGCAGTGAGAGCTGGGAGATAACTTGCAAGGTGTGTATGCAGATATTTACCATGGAGCAGTTTATCTGTAAAGTATCAGAGTGTCAATAGTGTCTGTATTCAGCTGAGTCCAAAGCCTGCCTGTGCATAGTCACTTCCAGTTATAAAAGGGTTGGATAAATTGGCAGAGAGGTGTGAAGGAAGGTTTGAGATGAGGAAAACATGAGCAGCTAGGTTGTATTTCTGGAAGCCTCCACTGCCTCCCAGGTGCAGTGCAGCTTTCTGTTCCTCAGGAGAGCTTGGATATTCATCCACTGCTTACCCTCTTCATGTCCTTTTTGGGATTTCCTTTTCCTAAGGTGTTTGGTTATGTTAAAGAACTAACAAGCTTGTGACTTCTTTTGGGTAATATCAGGGCAAGGATGATTCACAGAATTAGCCCACAATCAGGAACTGAAAACAGGATCTCAGAATGGAGAAGGAACCTCTAAGTAGAAGTGTTCAAATCAAATGTAAACACACCCTGTGTGTACATGAGAACACTGGTGTTTGACTACAGAACATCTTGCAGAAATAGAGGCAGCAATAGTGTGTGTAACACTAAGGAGAAGTGTTCTTTAAATATCAGTTTAGTTGCATACAAATAAAGCAGTCAGCTTGTGGCTGTGTACTGGTTAGCTGTGCAGCAAACAAATGTGTGGCCATCTGCTGGGGTTACCCAGCTGGCTGATTTTGTAAGAGATCACAAAAATCAGTCTCACTTTTCTGATCAGTGTTTCTCTCTTTATCCAAACCAAACTGATATTTTTGCTCTTAGCAAAAAGCATTATATACCAAAATATCTTTTGCAGTTGCATGTTTCAATATAGGATCTGCTGTTGGTAGACTTGATATGAAAGAAAAACAATGACCTTGACTGATAATATATAAATAATAGCAAACCAGAGATACTCAGTATTTTTAAAATATAATAATATGAAAGGTGGTAGGGTGTCTTCTGGTTTTTAACAAATAACATAGTTCACCAAATAAGCAGACTTTTGCCATCTTCTCAGAAGAGAATTGGAGAGTCATAGTTCCCCTACAGAGTTACAGTGTTGCTGTCCCATAGCCCCATTTGGGCTTTTGGGGCCGTTTAAGGCCTGCAGAATTCAAGGCTGGGGTCTGGATCTCCCTGGAAATCAGTTGTCCTAAGAGTAGTCTCTGGCCTAAATTGCTTGCTTGGTACAGTTCTTGGTACAGAGGAGAGGAGAAGGGAGCAGAACAGAGATGTGACTTGCCCAGGATACCAGGTGAAGTCTCCCTGGGCCTCTTGGATTTCACAGCTACATTTTGAAATGCTGACTGAGGAGTAAAAGCTGCTTGGTACAGATGAATGTTGGTGTTAATCCTGACAGTGATGACTACTCCAATAACTTCTTGCTGAAAATAATAAATGTATTTGTTTTACAACTTCTGTAAATATGTCTTCAATGAATAGCCTTGTTTTGCACATGTTATATTGCAATATGAAAGCAATAAAGTATTGTTAAGAATCAAAGGTGGCACTGAAGACCAGACATAACACAGCAAAGCCATAGAATGCAGAATTAGTTTTATGGTCCTTTTTCTGCATCTTTCTTTATTATGAAATTGTAGAATTTTCTTAGAATTTAAGAAAGAAATGAAGAAAGAATGGAGAAGCATGGTTGGGTCTGTAATTGTAGAACTTTTGCCATTTCTTTTTAACACTTGCGTGGTTTTCATGCTACTTCTATGATACTTGTCAGCATTCCCCTTCTTTTAGTGAGGGTTTTGCCCTAGAATATTCACAGAATTGTTAAACCTGCTTATTTTAATGGAGACTTCATTCACAAAGGAGAGACAAAAGCAGGAGTGTGCTGTTGACAGAATTGTCCTGGCTGTTTGCAAGTGCACTGTAAGAGAACTCATTGTAAGTTAAAATGAAATTGGGGAGGGGGAATGGGATGGATGCCCTGGAGCCTCCAGGGAGCCCTGAGAGCCTGCTGGAACTCATTCCAACCTTAGAACTGTATTTCAAAGTTCAACAATCATTCTATTAACTCTACAATCGTCTAAAACTTGAACAAAATGTTTTGAAGTGTGTTACCCTTCACTGCAAACTGTTGTAAGTTCATTGTTTGTTCCTGTATTTGTTTCTGCAGTTGTGTGTATAAGTGTGTATGCCAGCAGCATTCGGAACAGATGTATAGTGACCTAATAAAAAAGATAACTAACCACTTAGAGAGAGTCTCAAAGGAGCTGCAGGTAAGAAGCTGCACAATCTCATTCTCTCTTTGCTGGGATCTGTGGTTATATCAGAACAGTATGTAGGTGGCCTGTGGAGGGGATTGCTATTATAACTAACTTACAAAATTGTCAACTACTTCACTCACTACTGGGCTGTCAGACTGCAAACCAACTACTAGATGCAAAGGTTTGGCTCTGCCAGACCTTGGAGATCTCAACCACATGGAGAGCACTGGCTAAACCTAAATATATGATATAGAATGAAAGAATGGAGAAAGGGAAATCTTAAGTATCATCTGGGATGTAAATACCTCAGTCAAAGTGATCTGAGCACATGAGATAAATGTCTGCCATTCCTGTGTAAATGTGTATAAACTGTTTATGGTTCTTGTGCAACGAAAAGCAGCACAAGGGAAAATCTAAATGAAAAAATTTAAGTGAATTAAATATAGATTGTGAAGTATGAGTTAGGAATTAATGCATGTGGAGTTCCATTACAGCTTATTCTGCATTTTTCTTGCCTATCTGTAGATGTCAGTGGTTTACAGCAGTCCTAATATATATAGCTTGTAAATCCCTATGCTTCTCTGCATCTTACCTGTGCATCCATGGTTGTTTTCACATGTGTACCTTGTTGAATATTCCTTTTAGACTAGAATCTCCAAGATATGTAGTTGAAATTGTCATTGTTGTAGCAGCAACACTGCTTGATTTTTTTCCCTGAAGCTTTTTTCACTTCCATAGCTGATGTTTGAGTTCTCTACTGATTTGCAGTGCATGAAGTAGAGAAGCCAGATACCAAGAAGCCCTAAACTACAGCAGATTTTCAGTGCTTCTAACACATTGATAACTAATTTAGATCAGCCCAAAACAGTCTTAATGCTTTAAATGCATCAGATATTTCTGGGTAAATGTGCATTCCCAAAATATATAGCACTGTGATCTCTCTGATGTCCTTTTTGCATGTTGCACTGTTTTCCTCTTGTGGCTTTCCTTATAAAGAAATTTAATAGGCATGGTATTTGCTAGGTTCTTTCTTCTTTTCTCTTTTATGGTCTCTTTATTCCTCATGGAGTGACAGCCTCAGTGTTCTGTAAAAATTGCTTGGAGCTGGTGAATGTAGTATTTAAAATAAAGCCTTCCCTTGGTTCTGCTGAGCTGGTACAGCCTTTTTTCTTCTGTTTGTGAGAACTATGAATCATTTCAGCTATACAGGTTTGGCCAGTTCTTCTGATATATCTCATAGTAATACATGGCTTTAGTTTGATTTGAATTTGGGAATACCCCAAATTCTTCACTTGGTAATGCCTGACTATTTTCTCTTAAGTCCCAAAACTGAGGCAGCTGATTTTAAAATTTGTTTTAGCACATATGAGCCTAAATACTTCTGTGTAAAAACAAGGCTGCCTTCTGAAAATCAGCTTGTTTAAAGAATAATTGAGACAACTGTTTAATGCAATCTGAGCCTTGCAAAAGCTTCCTTATGTGGGTTAGACACACCTGTAATATAACACAATACCATCCTTGAGTGCATCATGTGGGTTTTGTCTGACGTGTGAGCATGACTCGGCTTTTGGATGACAAATGGATCTTTTTGAGCTGCTGGAGGTAAAACTCTCACATGCCTCAAAAAATTATTCTATAAAGAAGCTGTTTTAGCTGTGGGTTGTGAAATTTACTCTTAAGAAACTACCACAGTATGTTTTATTATGCTGATACTTCTTTGATCTTAGTATATTTTGGTGACATTCAGTCACCTGGAATTTATGTTGAAAATGCAGTTCTAGATCTTTACCCTGGCATCAATAGCAAATTACTTTGTAAATGTTGGTTACTTGGAAGTTTCTGGTTCCCACAGGCAAACAATGAAAAAACCTGTATATGTGAATCCTTTATATGTATGAGAATCCTTTTAATGCACAATTTGTGGTTTTTTGCTTTTTGACATAATCTCATTCACCTGCCAACAATATTTAAGAGTTCTGTTTATTTGGCAAGCTATGACTTGATTCAAGTTGTTGGTTTTTACTGTTCAGAGATGCAAAAGTAGCCCAGTGGAAGCAGGAATGTTGGTGTGTGTAAGAAAACAGATGGTTATAGAAACTGAAATGGCAGACAAATGAAATGTCCTTGTCTGGACAGGGCAGCACTTCCTTTGCATAGCAACGTAACAGTTAAATGGCAAGTGGGCTGCAGAGTGTCTGCATGTAACCAACATGCCAGAGCAAGCTGTCTCCTACAGGAGCCACTCATCAACAGCCAAACCAGTAAAACCCAGATACCAAACAGTAAAGTGGGAGCACCTCAGGGGACTGGTCAGACTTGCTCTTGCATGGATTTAGTCTTAATGGAGTTTGGTTTCTCTCTTCGGGGCATTCACTGCAGAAACTCCTTATATATATATATATATATATATTGCCCCCCTCCCTGTGTGTGTAGCCCTGTGCTTGCCTGGCCACAGCTGGAGTCAGCAGAGTGATGGATGTGTCCTGAGCTGGTGTCCTGTGCTGGGACACTCAGAACAAACCCTGGTCATCCTGTGTGACATTTGCTTTTCCACACTGCAGGACAGCTTGTGTGGTGCTGGTGTTTGTTGCCCTGTGTGTTCCTGAGGGATTGTTTCACAGCTTTTTGGCTTGAGAGAGTTACTGTCAGTGGTGGCAGAGGCCACAGGAAAATGTGGCTGGGCTGGTGTATTTCTGCCTGTTGGACACTGGGTGAAGAGCAGTGGGCAGTACCTGTTGAGTAATGGTACATTTAGATGACATGAATTGCTTGTCACCAGGCTGATTTGGGACCTTCTGTGTGCCAAGCCATTTCCAGCTCCCTCATTACTGTATCAGTCAGTTAATGATCCCCTCTTCAGGCTGCTATGGAGAGACTCACAGCAAGGATTGCTTTCCTTTCCTGCAGCTGATGTCTGACCAGCTTCTCTGCATTAGTTAAGACAGAGTTTTACCATGTGGACTTTCAGTAATTGAGAATTTAATCTCCATAATTCCTGAGCTGATTGGAATTTTGGATTTTGTCAGTTCAAAAAAAATAACGTGTCGCTGCAGAAAACACAAATTAACTTGTTTCCTGTTGTGTTGAAGTGTGTGAAGCCTGTAGCATGCAGGTGATTTTTCTAAGATGCTTTATTTGGAAACATTTCACTGGTAATGGGCATGGTTCATTATGTTGTGGTTTAAAATAATGTCATCTGTTTTTGTGGGTAATTGCTGAGTCATTCAGATGTATGAGGTAGGGTGGATACACAAACATATGCTTTCAAATTAAATACATCTCTTTAAAATGAGTAAAACTGTATTTGCATTAGGCACTGGTGTTTCTGGCTTAATTTATTCTTATGCACTCTGATAAAGTAATTTAAAATCAAGCACTTTACCCATTAGCACTTCAGCAAAAGATGCTGGAAAGTACTCAAAGCATTGACAATCAAAATGCACTGTGGCTTCGAGCCTGCCTTTTACAAATGTAGCTTTTTTGTGCAGGTGCAGAGCAATATTTTCCTTTTAGTTAGAATAAACTCAGTGCTTCCTTTTTGAAATGATTGAGGGCTGAAAACCATTTATTTGTTATGTGGCGCCTTTTATTTATCTAGAGGAGAGAGAAAAGGGGATCTGTTGTTTTCTGTTTGTGGTGGGGTTTTTATGATGATGGATTATATTTTTTTTAATAATGAACATGACTGCACTGAGGAGTCACTGGTGTTGGTAGATGATTTGCATGTCTCCTGTTTGGCCCCCAGGACCTGCAGGTTTATAGTCTTTGTTGTGCAATGCCAGAAAGGTTTCCTGCCTGATAATAATCATTACAACTTCTCAGCCTTTTGTCTTGGCTCTCAAACCAGTCAGTGCAGTGTATGAAAGTATTGTCCCACTTGCTGTTTCCTTGGGAGAATGTGTGTGGGATTCATGTGTCCTGAGTGAGGGCTTTAAGGTGCTCAAAGAACCCTGGTAAAGGTATCAGCAAAAGCAGATTTAATATTAAAGTGAATTTATTGCTGTGAGTTTCACTGAACTGAATCAGCTCACATGGATGATTTGAACTCAGATGGTAGAAACCAGAAGTATTATAAATGTTTATATTTCTGTGTGTGGACATCAAAAAGATGGCTTTTGACTTGAAGTAGTAGGGGTGACCATATTGCCAGAATTGCCATTAAAAATGACACAACCATCAGCAAGTTAAGCTGAGAGGAGCATTCTTGTCTGCAGCTTTTTGGAAAGGCTTGTTTAGCTCTGCAGCTCTTTATCTGTTTTGTCACACTACACTGGGGCTGCAGACCTTGATGCAATTACAGAAAGATACAAGTGCAGCACAAATGAATCTGTGTTTAATAGATAGAAAAGCTTCTGAAGGTTTCTTACTGCTACACAGTTTTGATGGTCTTTAGATACAATGTCTTTTTGTTTTACTAGCATGTAGAATGGGAATGGAACAGGGCCCACACCTGCTACCCTGCTGTGAGACAGTTACATGAGAAAATGTCATGAGGCTTTGAGCAGGTTTGAGTGCAGGCTTGACTAGGAAGACAGAGTCTTTGAATCAGTTGTGCTTTGGTTTAATGTCTGTTTTTTGTAAAAGGTTTTAATAATTCTAATGTCTAGTGAGGTAGACCTGGGCATCACGTACATTGCAAGGCAAGGTAAACAAATTATATTTTCTTGAGAAAGAACAAAGAGTGGTTTAGAAGATTCAGACCACTTACATGAATAACAGGTTAATTTGTGTAGTCATAGCCATTCTCCCTTTTCACTTGGCAGGCGTGGGAGGGATGCTGCAGCATATGTGCTGGCATTTTGGCAGGGAGCATATTCCCAGGAAAATGGAGCTGCCCATTCACCATAGGAATGTAAGCTCTACTATACATGCTGCTGGTTGTGCCAGAAAACAGATTAACTTTGTGTTCCTCAAGCACAGAACTGTTGTCTCTCTTTCTTTCTTGTGAGCTGTTTGTGGGTTGTTTTGAGGCAGCAGCTGCCTTCTGATTTCATATGTTCAGTTTAAGAATGATATTGAGACTGGTTTTCAAGCTCAAAAAACCCGTATCTTTTTCAGATGCATAGTTTCTTGCCCACAAGTGCCTTGAAATGCCTAGATATTAGATTTCAAATAAGGGAAGGGTAATTTACTTCACAGGATCTCCAGCTGCTTGTTTTGTTTGACTGTGTCTTTATGTAATCCTTTCCCAAATGTGTTTTCTTGTTACTTCTCATTTCTGTTGGTGCTGAGATGTCCACTGTGTTGTGTAAGGAGATGAAATTGTGTCTTGAACATCTGCTTTTAAACAGCAGCCATAGTATTTTATTCTAAGAAGCAGCTGACTCACAGCCAAGCTGAAGATGTTAAGCAAATGCATCAGTTGGAGAAATCCAAGCAAACATTCAGTGCTCCTGTGAACAGACACACAATACAATTGTTGCTGGAAAACTGTTTTTAACCCTACAAGTGGTAGATAAGAGAAACGTGGGAGAGGATTTAAACTGTCTGCCTGTATTGAGTGTTTTAAAAAAACCCAAACAATCCAAAAACCCAACAAATTTACAAAAAAATACCATCCCCAACCCCCTGAATTGACAGTTTGATGGGATTCAGGATGAGGAGTGAAGGAATGAGGGATTCTCTTCTTTCCTGGAAAACCTTAAGCTAGGAGTGTGTATTTTGTATATTTGAATACCTTCTGTAATACATCCCTCAGGTAAGATAGGAGTGGGTTTAAACACTTTATAGTTGCTGGGGAGTAGTAAGAAGTAAATGTCAGGCTTAATTCTGCCCCATCCCTTGTAATTTAAACAGCTGAATGTATGCATTCTCTTTTTCTGGACTAGGACCAGGAGTAAAAAGTGTCAGCCAAAGCAGTTTTTTTGGGGTTTTTTTCTTGTAATAGCTAGATCTGAATAAGCGTAGATTTTAAATTCAAGCTGGGCTGTAATGATGGCCACTTAATATAAAAATCTTAGCAACTTCTATTTACTCATGAATTTGTTGCCATGTGCTGCTTTTTAGTTTACAAAATTCAAATAGTTTTACATAAAACTATTCCAGCTCCAGTTACTGTCCTATAAATGTGAATGTAGAGATGTGGAGAAAGATCCTGTGCTGAAGCAAATAATTGATTTCAGTCTGGCAGTTTGGAGCAGCTGTACAGTGACACTGTGATGAACAGAAAACAGATGGTTCTGTTTTCCCCACACAGATTACAGTAATTCATAGATGAGCTGTGAAAATACTATTATTGATTTCTCTTTGGCTTGGGTATTTTGGTAGTTTACAAGTCAAGCTTTAGTTGAGCAGAGTTTGGTTGTCAATCTTGCTTTTTTGTTGTTGTTGTCCATTGCTGTTACTGTCTTGGCTGCTTGGGCTTGACATGAAACACTATCAGGAGAATAAAATTGAAAAGTGACATGCCATGCTGATAAAGCAGACACCACCATAATTTCTGCATTGCAGAGGTTAAAACCAAGGCCTGATACTTGCCTGACACGAGTGAGGCACTTCCTCTGAAGCCATCAGCCTCTCTTAGCTTTTTTTGTCTTTATCCAGAGCATTTGCTTTCCTCTTGATTGCAAGGCAAAGTGGTGGTGACAGCTCCCAGGTACCCTTCCATGAGAGGCTCCTGAGGTCATTCTCATGAACAGCCTCCCTTACTGTGACACCTTTGGGAGCTGAGCTAGCAGAGTTCTCATCTGCAGAGGGGGAAAAGGTATCAGTGCTTATATCCCCTGTCAAAAGTGTGGCAGACTGGCTGCACACATTGCCTGGGATTAAATCTCCACTGCCCAGACAGTTAGACAGTTTCTGACTTTTTTTTTTTTTTTTTTGGTTGGCTTTATTGTTGTTTTGGTATTTTTAATGAAAATGGCAATCTATCAGTGAGAGAAGAGTGGTGCCCTGTGTCAGGCTATGGTCTCCTTTTGTCTGACGTGTTCTTTCAAGTAGAATTTTCCTTTTTCTTTAATCTTAGAAGCTGTATACAAATCAGAGGGTATAACCATATTTAAAGTTGAGGTTGAAAAGGAGTGAAGCAGGAATACATACTGCTTAGAATGCAGATTTCATTGCATGTTATTTGCAACAAATTGTATATGTAGCTATATATGAAAGGGAGTCCTTGGAGCTCATAGCCACTTTTATATGTTGCTGGCATTTTTGAACTAAAATTTGTTTGGCCACCCCTGAGAACTGCATTTGCAATAAGATTAAAACCTTATGATCAAAATGAGGAATAACCATACATAGCCTTTGGCAACTGCATATGGAATAACTCTCTTTCTTCCTTTGCCAGTTTTGCTTTCCTTTCTGAACTGTCTGCTCTGCATTGGTGTTTGCTGTGAAAATTATCCACGTGTTCATTAAGCATATTAAGAAGGGAGGCAAAAGAAGCTATTTTAAGGGGGAAAAAAAGTCATAAATTTAGAATACTTCATAGAGCAAAATAGCAACATAAATTTTAACTTTTCTCTTAGGGCTGCTGGTGAATGTCCATACAAAAGGTTGAAAAATGTTTGTGAAGATAGCTTTAAGTTCTGATAAAGGTGGTCAAGGTGCAGCTAAGCCTTGAGTGTTTCTTGTGCCATAGATGCTTTGGCTTTAGGGAAATCTTTGAACTTATTTTCTTGCAAGGTCCCAGTTATTGCTGTATTCTCCATCTTCTTTTGGCTTGGTGCTGTCAGAGGGGAAAACAGTGCAGGGGAAGAGAAGTTTTGTTTCTCATTCACAAGCAACACTTTGCCCTTGGGTGTGTATAGGTGTATCTGTATATGTGAGCAGTAGGAGCTCAGGCAGCCCCCCAGCCCCTCTGGAGAGACCAAAGCAGGGGTTGGGCCAGAGGTAGGGCAGTGTAAGGGGGAGGCTTGGGGTGGAGAAGTGGATAGTGGAGGAGGACATTGCTGTAGCTCCACTTCCAGCTGTGGGTGTCTAAGTGCACTTGGAATGCTCCAGTGCAGCTCCCCTGCAGGCCTTCAAATGGGTATTGTAACAGAAACTGTGCTTAGTGCTTCCTGTTCTTCTGCTTCTCCTCTCAATTTAACTTCACCTGCTGCTGAACAGATCTTTTAAGTTCCTTATCTCCTTCTTTGGGAAATAGGGTATTTTAGCCAGAAAATAGCACATTTAGGTTTTGTGTAGCCAAGTTTAGGGAGCACAGCTGGATTTCCACAGGCCTAACCTGGAGCATGAGACATGAATGCAGAATTCTCTCTGAAGATGTTGCTTCTTTGTGAAGCTGAACCCCCTGAACACTTGCCTTGCCTGAGGTGTCCCAGCAGTAACTTAGAATAGTTTTCTGTGGAGGGCAGCATTCCCTGGAGCAGGAGGATGTGCCACTTGCCAGCTCAGCTGCAAAGCCTAATGCCACCCTGCTCTGGTGGAGGGAAAGCTCAGGGGGGTGGGAGCACACACTGCAGCACTTGTGCATGTTTGGTTATGGATTCTAGGCAT
The DNA here is from genome assembly GCF_023055355.1 of Agelaius tricolor. Classification (NCBI taxonomy): domain Eukaryota; kingdom Metazoa; phylum Chordata; class Aves; order Passeriformes; family Icteridae; genus Agelaius; species Agelaius tricolor. Next base: position 8,666,295 of record NW_027269282.1, on the reverse strand, counting down.
GACAGCTGGTGCTTTCAAAACAAACCTCTGGTCTTTAAAAAGGAGTGTTTTTATTTGCATATGCTAAATGTCAGCTTGTTACAGGCTCACTGTATTTCTTATTGAATGGACCTTGTGCTGGGCACTGATGTATAGTCCTGGAAAACCTCGTTACTGAAGGGACATTGGTTTTGCTGCAGGGAGTTAGAGCAGAAACTCTGGAATGATGTGTGGCTTGCTTTGTGTGATCCTAGTGTATCAAATCCTTTGGAGTTGTTTGAGTTTGCTATGAAAGCATAGCCCATGCTGTTCCAGATCTTTCTCTTGTTCAAATTACAACCTGACTTTTACGGTTTCTTGCAGGCCAGCCCTCCAGATCTCTATATTGAAAGATTTAACGTAGCTCTTGGACAGTATATGGGAGCATTGCAGAGCATTGTGCCTCTTTTCATATATATGGTAAGTTTTAGAAAATTCTTTTCAAATAAATGTGTCCATACATGAGATACTGACTGAAAATGAAAAGAATAAAATGCAGCTATAATAACTTCTGACATGTAAAACTTAAGATTTGTGCCTTGTTTTGGTGCCTAACAATACTGATCAAATTGGATGGGGAGAGGAAGGGGAAGCCATGCTTTTTAAATGCAGAGTTTTGCAGTTGGTTTCTGCCCTAATACTTCTTTCCTGGGAGTGGGGAGAATAGTTTTGATTTTAATGGGAAAAAAAGCCATCTCAAATAGTTCATTATTTATATCTTTTTGTACAGAGATCATTTACTGACTTGTTAAATTTTGGCTTTTTAGTTTGGGCAGGTTGTTGAGATGACTAGTTTTTGCTTTCAGATAGTACAGATTCAAAAAAGACAGGAAGAAATGTGGCTTGGAAATGCCTTCATCATTTGATAAAGCAATTCAGAGTGTTGGATGGAGGAAGCCAAAATAATGTTCATAGCACTGTCAGGTGTACTTGGAATGGTTCAGAAACCAATAATTTGCATCCTTTTTGTCAAAGTACCAAAACTTTTATTTTTGTGGTAATGAATAACTTAAGCTTAAAATTTGTCCTTTTCCCAGAAACTGTCCTTGTTTTGGCATCACTTAGAAATGAAAAAAAGAAAAAAAAAGGATTAAATAAACCTCAAACTCTTCAAAGTTTTTCTCATTGGTAGTTTCACAGAATTTGGGAAACCTTTAGGAGGCTCTCCTGTGTCTCAGTGAATTTCAGTAACTTGCTACAGTATTTTGGCATTGTCTTACCATACAGATTTGTTGCATTAAAAGAGGAATTTGCCTTTCTTGAGATTGGTGTCTTCTAATCTTCCCTTCTATCTGGTTCTGTTACCTGGCAGTTCCTCTTGCTGCCAAAAGCAATGCTGACTTGGCTCAGCTGGTCCAGAAGGCTAATGGCAAATTAGCTGTCAAACTTTTTCACTGAAATAATTTCAGTGTTGAGCATGATGTGGGAAATATGTCTAAAGAAGTCAGGGTGAAAAATGTGTTTCTTAGTTTTTTTGTGTGCATTTGGAAGTAGTTTTATGTACAGGTACTCTTAAAATCTTACTTTGTAGTGTCTAACCAAGTTTTCTCATACAGCAACAACAGTTTCCTCTCTCTGGTCCAACAGTACAATTGAAAAACAACTGCAGGAGGTGAAAGCCTAATTACAGTCTAAATTACAGCTCTGCAGTTCCTTTAATAGATACTTTTCAAAGCATTTTGAAGTGGACCAAGTTGTTAAACTCTGCCTTTATGTCAGAGGTGAGGTTTCCATTTCTGTGATTGCTTTAATCAGGGGTTTCCAAGGCTGTTGAGTTGCTCTTGAGGACTTTGTTCTGAAAGGATAATTATATTGCTGCTTAGGAAAACTTTTAATATGCATTCAAAGATTTTTAAAATCTATGAAGCTGAGGAAAAACTAAAGTTTATATGTAGAGCTGGAATATGGCATAATACTTTGTCTTAGTCCTGTGTGTCTTAAAAGCAGCAGCAGCAGCAGCACTTTGCTTTCCTGCTACATGCCAAAGCAGGAAAGGTGATTTCTTACCTTGGGTGTGTATGGTGACCAAGGGGTGGTTCCAAGCTTATCAGGAGGGGTGGCTTAGAGGAATGACCTTGCAACTGAGGGAGTTTTCTTTTTCCTTCTTTTCCTGGGACCATTTTGGGGTTTTTTTCACACGGTGATGGATTTTTTCAGTCTTAGGCTGCTGCAGCAGATTTGTCAGAAAAGCACAGAGACCAAATGACCCTCTGAGATTCTGTGGGTTAGCCTCCTTCAGAAGTTCAGGGATGTAGCTGAAGGTGAAGCAAACGAAACTGGAAGTCACCTTCATACACAGTGCTTTGTTCCTTGCAGGAAACTGTTTTGTAAATTTAAGTGAGATTTTTCTAGGTGCTTACAGATTGTACACATCACAGTCTGCTACACACATGATTGAAAAAATATTTCCACTTGAATAAAATATAAAATTTAGAGGATATATTTTTCTTATAGAACCTCATTTTTTCATTTTATTTTGAGATATAGCTGAAAATCTGTTATCATGTTATATGAGCCTAACATTTGTGAGCACTGTGCTTTTGGGATGGTTAAAATTTTTTCATTGCCTCTAAAATATTGTTATCCCTACTGAGTGGTATTGCATTTTGTTGCTTATCAGCTAGAGGGCATTTTGTGTGTGTCTATACACAAATATATGTGAGCATGATGTGATAAGCACACCTATATACTGTGTTTTTTTCTTTCAAGTACTTACTGATCTCTTCTTAATATTAACTGAGTTTTATCTTGTCAGATTTGCCAGATTGCTTTATCATAAGGTGTTTTGTAGAATTAATGTTAATATCATACCTGACTTTCTCAGTTACTCACATCTGCTTATCTTTTTACATGTCAGTTAGACCTTTATGTGACTTATTTTTCAAGAAATACTGGCATAGTGTAAAACTTATCACTGGTAGTGACAACTTACCCAGAAAATCTTCCTGATTTACCCCTAACAAGAATGAGGGAGGTGCCAGTTCTTCTGCTCTCTCCTTTCAGCACTGTGGGTTGGAAATGAAGAACTTCAGTTAGATGCTTTTTCACTGTCTATTTAAGCTCACAAAAGTGGTACATCTTTTTGGAAAGGTGTTTCCAAGTAAGCAAATGTGAAGAGTATTTTACATTTTTTCTGTGTTTGTACTGTCTGGTAACTGCTGGGTTGTGGGGTTTTTTGTTGCTTTTCTAGTAATGAAATTACTAGAATTAAAAGTTTAGGCTTTCCAGCCCCTGAGCAAAACGAAGCATCATAATTTGCACATCTTGTGCAAACTGGTTTAGGAAAATGTTCTGGTGAAAGGCTGTAGTGTGGTGTGTACCTTAACATTTCCTTGAAGTGTATCTTTAGTTGCTGTGGGTTTCTGTTGCAATGGAAATTCACCATTGACCAAAAGCATTACCAATAAGTGAGTCTGTTTCTAATTAGGATATTCTGTCTGCAGAGCCTTTCCCTCAATCTCTGTTCACAGGCCCAGGTGAGGGAAAACAACTGAGTCCTGGTCCTTGATTAAACTTCTACAGTCAGGATAAATTCAGGGTGGCAGAGGGAACCACCAGCAGCAAATTTTGTAAATTTAATAAAAACATCTTTTAAATTTGTTGTCCATCACTGCAACAAACTTAAGATACAATAGGGACATATATTCAGCCCTCAGATTGCCTTTGTTCTGCCAGGCAATCTTTATTAAAGGTGAATAACTGCTGGTGAATGTCCTCTCACAGGTTTAAGGGGTTTCTGTCTGGACAGATTGTTATGGTGTGTTTGTGGTTTTGGTAATGGCTCAGAGAGTGGGTTTCACACAAAAACGTGAAGATTGCTCTGTGTTATGAGAGTTCTGGTTTTGTTAAATCCTTTAGTGAATAGGAGAAAAACTTGATTTAAAAGCACAGAAAAACCTTCTCCTTTAAGATATCACTTCTTGTAGTAAATCTCTCAGATAAGTGTTCCTGTGGATTATTTTTGAGTTGATTTTCTGTTAGATTGTCTGTTTAACTCTTTTGCACCATTTGTCCAAATTACTTAATTCAGCTGTTCTACTTCCAAGTTAGCTTTTTAATGTTAGGAGATTTATCTTGAAACAAATTTTTCCCCCCAGCTTTTAAAACACCTCTATGAATAAGACACACACAAGAAAGCTTGCAATTAATTGCAGGAAATGGAGCATTGATACCAAATAGACCATTAGGTATTGGGACCCTTGAGGAACTCATGAATAGAATTATCTTTGAATTTCCCTCAAAGAGATTAATTCTTCATTAATGCTGAATTGGTCAAAGTAATGGTATCCAAAAAATTTTAAGGTAGTTCACTTTTGTGTAGTTTTGTATGCATCACTTATTTCCACAGCTGATTCATTCTGAGTAGCTGTCCTCTGAGATTGTCAATGAACCACAGAAGTGGATAGTTGTGCTGATATTTTATTATTGTAAGCCATCTATTTTAATGGTTAGTCATTGGGAAAAAATACTTTTTTTTTTTGTTGCAAACATGATGTCCAGCTGTATTTTGGTGCTAAGAGAATTTACAAAATTTCTTAAAGTTCTAAAATGAAATGTTTTGCATACAAGCTCTCCAGTCTGGATCAGTATGGGGGTATAGCTGTAGATACAGAAAATAAAATACTTAAGTATGGCTGTATGTAAGTAGGTTTGTCACCCATGTTTTTTTTTGTTGTATAGGAATGTTCTATTTAGTTTAAATGCAGTCACCAAGGAAACACTTTACAGGCAAAATATTCTACAGCTTTAATATTCTGAACTGGTTTTATTCAGGGAGAAAAAAATAAGTTTCCTTTATTTGCTATTATGAGAAACAAACTTGAAAACTTCTGTCTTATTTTCCAGAATAAATTTTACATAGAAACCAAGCTTAACAGAGACTTAAAAGATGACCTTATAAAGCTGTTTACGGAACATGTTGCAGAAAAGCACATTTACAACCTAATGCGTAAGTACAGCTGCTGAATTTTTCTTACAGTGGGAGCCTGGAGAGCCAGGCTTCAGATACTGTGGAGATCCACAGCAGAAGATACCAATGCTCTCAGATACTGTGGAGATCCACAGCAAAAAGGGATAAAATGCCAAATATTAGTGAACTTCAATACTTTGAGGCATGAGGAAATGTGACACACCTCAGCTTATTTATTTCAGAAATCTGACTTTGTATGAAGTAAAGTTTTGCTTGAGATCTGGAGATCCAATATTTATTTTCCCTTGTGATTATGGCAGAATGAGTGTTTTATTGTTCTGTTGTTTATGCTGCTACTTTTCAGCTTCATTATCAAAATATTGACAGGTGTCATTAAGAAGGTGGAGTGGTCAGAGAGCTGTGCAAACTCTGTGGTTATTGCCATGATGTGCTGGAGTACTGCTGTGGGTGGTGAGCTGCAGGATGTTGCCAGCAGTTTGTCTCTCGGGTTAATGGGTTAATGCAAGTGTAATGTGCTGCAAGTGACAGCCACAGGAGCACTGAAGGGGAAGTGTGAGTCCTGTGGTGAGCCACAGAGTTTGTGTGAAACCTGCCACCCCTGGGAGGGTTTGTGTGAGCACAGGGAGCTGCTGCTGGCATGCTTGGCCCCCCAGAAGGGCAGCCAGCCAAGCACTGGAGCAGTGGCAGTGGAATTCACTGCTCCTGTTGTCTTTGCTTGGGTAGCAATGCCCTGCTCTGTCCAGGCAAGGGCTGGGGGAAAGGAGCTTGGCTGTTTCAGGCTCACTGAGAGGTGAATTCCTGGGTGAGGGGTGGGTGACCAGGCTGGCTACAAGGTCAGGGAGCCTGGCACCCTACAGGGATGGGAGATCATCAGCTCTGATCAAGTCTTGTTCTTGCCATCTGGAAAAGTGACACTAGGAGCAGATCACTCCTCCTTAAAAACAGCAGAACAATGAGAAATGCCCAGCCATGGGCCTGATGTTTTATTTTGTGCTAAAGAGAATTACTGGTATGAAACGTGGTAAGATGATTGCTGCAATAAGATCATGGAAATTTGGTTGATAATTGCCTTAAAATGTTTGCATTTTTCAGGCAAATTTTTTTTTTTCCAGTGGCAAGGCAAAGGTGTAACAGTGGATAAACCTCTGACAAAGGTGATGTCAGATGTGTTGTTGCTAGGTAATTAACTTTCTGCAGTGATAATAGCAGAATCAAACAGAAATTGCAGATGAACTGTTGAAAGGAAAAGGCCTGTGATGTTGTGTGTGTGTGTGGAATCAGAAATACTTTTCCCCAGCTCTGTTAAATGCAGAAGTAAAATGAAAAAAAAAAAAGAAATAGAAAGGTAAGCTGTTTGTGTTGCTGTGTATGAAGTCTCTTGTTTAATGGGCAAGAGGTTCATTTCCTTGGGTTCATTTCAGTCTGACCATCAGTTTATTAAAGCTAAGTTACTTGGGTTTTATCTCCCTCCTAAGTAAGATGATAAATACTGACAGGCATGAACTCCTAGCTGTGATCTGATTTAATTAAATCTTGGATAAGAGAATCTATAAATTGAGTTAAAGTATGCCTAAATAAAATTTTAAATTTGCTAACAGGTTCTTGGGAAATAATTGAAGATACGTTGCACATGATGTAGTACTACAGATGTGCTGAAAAACTTCTAGTATTGTATTTTTTTCTGCCTTCCTCAGCTGTTTTTTCTAGCTTCCTGGAATTCAAACCAAAATAGATGAGTAGTACCTTGCTTTTTGGAAATGTAAGGGCTCTAAGAAAATAGAATGCAAGTCAGTGTTTGTTACTTACTTTGCTTCTCAATGTCAGTATGTGGTGCTCTTTGCTGATATTTGATACAGATTTGGTTCAGCAAAAAATGTTTCTCTGTTGTGAGGGGAAAAAGTACAGATGTGAAGGGGGATACTTTGGAAATTAAAGTAAAGGAAGTTGTGATTGGTATGGAGAAATGGAATCTGGGGCTGTTTTTTTAAAGAGATGCTGCAACTGCCACTTCAGTGAGAGGAAGCTTGCCTTCCCTCTGTTTGAAAATAAAATCAAATTACAAAATTGGTTTAATCCATTTGTGATCTAGACTTGGAGGGTCAGAGTAACATCTGCTCTCTCTCCTGAAATTTGTTGCTATGTTTGTACAAAGTGGGTTTTGTTTATGGTACCTTGTCATTCTCTCAGAGCCTGGCATTTCTATTTGAAGCTGTGTTCAGGAAGGACTGTAAGTACATTTCAGGTTCATTTGATTTTTGAAAAAAAATCCTGCTCTACTTCAGAAAGAGAGGGGGGAGAAGCCAGAAGAGCAGTGCAGGCCCAGTCTCTTCCTTGGCCTTGGATCTCACCCAGATTCCCCCAGGCTGAGTCCCCTCATTCCTGCTCTGCCTGCTGGGACGCAGGAAGGTGCAAGATCAACACCTGTCTCTGTGCTAGGAGCACTTCTCTGAGCACTTGGTTGCAAAAATTGGAGTGATCAAGGTGTCAATTCATTACTTACAGAGGAAATACTGCCTAAGTGAACATTACTTTGGGAAATTTTTCCTGTACCACTTTGGTTCCATTTGGGGTTTGATAGATGATTTTTTTTTAAAGCACTTGACTATCTGGAGGACTTCTCATTAGATAAAGTAAATACATAATAAAAACCCACAATACACAGATCCATGAACACAGCTGTTTGTGAGACACTTTTACACTCACACATTTATCAAGTCGGTGCTCTTCAAATTAAAGTGGGTGCATTTGAGCTAAGTGAATATAACCTGATTATTTTCTTTACAAAGCCAAAGCTGGCTCTTGCTGATAAGACTGCTGCATTCAATGGCTTGGGAGAAGTTGCTGTGTGCAGAACTGCTTAACTGAATGTAAAAAGCAAAGATACAGCATCTTATTTACAGGCAGCTTCAGAAATGAGTGTGGGAGGGGGAGAAGGTGCAGATAATATGCCCATGTCACTAGGGAAAGGGGTGGTGGAGAAAGTAGTTTTTATTCCTGCTACAGTCCTGCATGAGGTGACTTGTAAGCAGAAAAACTCAGAAATAGATTTATTTTCTCCTTATGCAGCCACTGTCTCTTCTGATAGTCCTGCAGTGTAATGTCTGTGCCCTGGAAACATCCTGCCTGTTTATTCTTGTCTAGAAAACTGGCAATTACTGTGTGAAAGTGAATAGCAGCTCCTGAAACTCTCTACTTCTGGTACTTGCAGTAGGTAAAATTCAATGGCAGAGTATTTGCGAGCAACTGCCATTCTTCTCCTTTTGGATATTGGCAATTTAGTGCCCAAACCAAGCTTGCTTTTGAATCTAACAAAAGAGGAAAAGCCATTAAGAACATAGTGTTGTGTCTCCTTGGTGGAGAGATCACTTGGGTTTAAATTACAAGAGTTTGCAAGTATTCCTGTTCTCTTCCTGAAAACTGAAGAAAGGAAGGCGAATGCCAGACTGTAATCCTGCTCTGGGAGGTCGATGATGTTCCCATACTAAAAAAAAGGCAACAGAAAGGTAGGCTGGTCATAGAGGTGAAAGCTGTTTCAGAGGACAGTCCTTCCTCTCCTTCCTTCTCCTAATTCTTTGCTGTAGTACTTCAGCCATTGACATCTGTGTGTGTAGAGCTGTTTCTTGCCTTACACATTCCTGTTTTGAGTTCAAGAAGTGTTTCTTACTCTTGAAAGAGCAATGTGCTGGTACAGATCATTCAGTATAAGTTGGTTCTTCCCTAAAAAACCATCTGCCTGCACTTTTGTACAGTAGATATTCAACTGAGTAGTCAGGTGAATTTTATCAGAGGTAAAATAGCTTTGTGCTGCCCTTCTGGTTTTGTTCTTGTTGCCTGGGGTAATTACAGAATTAGCCTCTGAAGCCTGAGCACACAGAGTGGTTACTGTGTGTGGATTCTGAAGGTGTGTGGGCAGTTGCAGAATGTAAGTCTTTATGTCAGTGCCTGTGTGAGTTCAGAGCTAAAACCCAGTGTAAAAATACATCACGTATGTTTGCCAAAGTAGAAGTTTTTCTCATGGTCTCCAAGAAAAAGTTCTTTGAAAAAAGTCAGGAGGAGGGAGACCACTCACAGCCCACTTCATTGTGTTTTCAGTTTCTCGTTAGTTACAGAGGAAGTCTTTTCTCTGAAGATCTTTACATATGACAGCTTTGTTTCTTTCTAGTTAGGTCACTTGGAGTCAGATGAGGGGAAGAGATCTTGTTGTTCCATTTTCTTTTTTTTTTTTTTTTTTTTGGAGGTGTATTAAAGTTCAGTAGAAGGGCTGTTTATGTTGGAAAAGCTTTTTTCTTTATAAAAGCAGAAAAGATATTTCCAATGCATTGCTACTTTCGAAAAAGTACCAGAAAAGTTAACTCGAACATTAACAGTTATTTAACAGTGAAATTGTCCAGCTTTTTGATTCAGCAGGTAGAAATGCAATGCAAAATTCTAGAGAATGGATCTGTTTGTATCTGTTAGAAGCTGATGAATGCAGCAGGGAGGATGTTGCCTGAGCAGGGATTCTCCTGTTGCTGTGCAGTGCCTCAGCAGGGGTGTTTGTTGCTCTGTGGGCACCCAGCCCTACGTATTTAGCAGCTGTGTTTTGCTGTGCTGACCTCCCAAAGCCTGTTGATGTCAGTGAAGCAAGGGATCCTCCTCATCTCTTCAGCTGTGTGCTGCTTTGACAGAATGCCTTTCATTAACAAGTGCCATGTCCAGCTTTTGTTTGTGAATACAGAGCTCTGTTTGAGAGGAGCAGTGCAAAAGGCTGAGAGAAGGATTGTGATGGATGCCAAGTTCATGGCCTGACTCTACAGCTACAACAGAGACCACAGGGCTTGTTTTGATGTGTGCTTTTATTCACTCCCCTTGCCTCACCCTTTGGCACAGATAGACAAGGAAAAGATGGATTGAATTGACGTTCACCCTTGTTTGAGGTGGCATTTCTTCCCTCCTCCTCAATTTTGTCACCTGTCTCAAACAATCTGCACATGAGAAGCAACCTGTTACTGCCTTGATGCACAAACTGCAGAGAAAACACCTGACAAGGGGAATAAACACTCTCATGGTGTCTCAGCTCCTTGCAGAGAGCATTGCCCCCAGCCTTTCTGTATGCTGCTGACATTGAAGAAGTTGTTCTTTGTGCTTCTCATTTCCTTGTCACATTTAATGACTGTTTCAGAAGGAAAATGATCTTGTTCTTGAATGTCTGTCCCGAGCTGCTTTTGGCAGCAGTGCCTGGAGCATCATTACAGGTTTGCTGCAGCAGAACCACGAGCTTTTATCTGAAAGGGTTGGGCCCTGTAGGAAGAGCTGGGGTTTCATTGCATGGTTTAGGCTATGACTGCATCAATAAGTGGGGGGGTGTAAAGGGAGCAGATAGGAAATGCTGCCTCCCTGTTGGTCTTGAGGACCCAGTGATCACTTCTCCCTGCTTTTGGAGAATTTTATTTCCTCCTTGTTCATGTCAGACAGGGACAGGGAGTAGCAGTTTGAGCACATCTGGTTTAATCTTGCCCAAAAGGAATTAAAGTAATATGCTCCAAGACAGCTCTGTCATACCAACTGAGGAGCAGCAGTGTGGGGATGATCAGTGAATTTGCTTCAAAATCACATTTCTAATCTGAACTAAAGCTTTCATATAGAACCTGCCCTCAGGAGTTTGAAATCATTATTTTTGGTTTGGGATTCAGGGTGACTACTGTGATGACAGAAGCAATGTGTTTTAAAAATGTCTTTTTTTGATTACTGAGGCCCTTTCCTTCTGCAATATATTGGATGTTAGCCTCTAGACACTGCTTTGCTTTCTCCTTAAACTCTGAAAAGTTAGTATGAGAAGAAAATCTGCACAACTCTACTCTGCCATGTTCCTAAGCTGTATTTCTTGCTTTTAAGTTTAAGAATGGGACAGAAAAAAGGGAGATTTCTTTAAAAAAGAAATATTAAAAAAGGCAGAATGACTGGCCTATGGAGTGACTCTGTCCTTAGAATTAACATATGTGTCAGGATAGGTTAAAATGAAATCAGGTTTCTTCCTCAATACCCTAAAAATGAAGAAACATAGTGGAAGACTAAGAGAATATACCAGTTAATACCAGTGGGTTTGTGCCAGACTAAACCAGGGTAATTTCTGTTAGAATTCCTCTGAAACTAAAAGCTAATGTACTCTTTTCCTCAGCTGTGAAAGTGTTGAGGTTCCAGCCTCTGACAGTAATTGATTTGGGGGCAAGAGGGTTCTGTAGTGTAAAAAGTCCTTTTTTTGAGATGTAGGGAAGGGATGCAATTATTCTGAAGTTCTTCATTAAAAATAATTATTAAAAAATTTTATGCATGTACAGGATTGTGAATTTCAGTATTTAATTTCTAACTTATTTTATGTTGGCAAATAGTTTAATCACTTCAAGTTTCCAATTCTAACCTTCAGTGTTCTCCTTTCTTCTTTTCTTCCAAATATTGATAGACACAGATAAAGGATAGTGAAAACCAGCTGCAGTATTGTTCCACTTCTTTTCCAGCCATGGGGAGTGTGCTGGGATACTGCTGTTGCAGGAAACTCCTTCAAAACTCTTGTCACATGAATGTCACCTTTTCTTAGACCTCAGCAGACACCTTTACACTCTGCAGGAATAACTAAGAGAGCTTTTGTAGCTGTTAATGTTTTATACCCTCTGTGCTCTGTAGATCTGATGGAATAATCAATATTTACATGCTCAGCAGTTCAAGGGGCCCATCACTAATATTGAAGTCACAGCTGTAATTTGACAGCTAAGGACTAAGTAATTGTGTTGTAACAATACTGGAAGCAGTCTGGGTTGTTGCCAAGTATTGTAGAACACATTCAAATTCTTTAAAGAACAATCTACGTGCAAATTTTGTCTCTGAACTAAACCTTTCATGAAAGAACTCTAGGCCATTTTAAAAACTTGCAGCTGCATTTCTTATTTTCCTTGTTTCATGTTGATTGGGTTGTGGCACCTCAAATTAAGTTGAGTCAGTCTCAGGAAAGTACAGTCTCAGGTAATGCCCACCATGGTTAATCTAGCTCCTTGGCAAAGAAATAGGAATAAAATTCCAGTTTCAATAAGACCTCATAAAATTATAAATGTGAAAATACCAGCCTATTTTCCAATTATACAAGTCCAAAAGCATATATCTCTACATTTATAGCTTTGTTTTTCATGGTTTTTTTTTACAGTACTGAATATTTTCCATGTGATTAAGATTTGAAATTTTTATTTTGTAGCATTTTTACTATGTGCTTAATAAAGCTTTTGGTCTGTGTAATGAGTATTTTTAAAGTAAGCTGTGGCTTTATTAAATGCCTAGTGGCAAGTGCATAGTAATAAAATTTTTCTGTGGTTTTTTTTTCTGATCTACATTTTAATTCATTACAAACTTACACTGAATTTAAGTTGGTAAAAATTTATTTTTAGTTCTGTTTAAAGGAAGATAAAACCCCTGGATCATGAGGGGTTTGATATAACTGCAAATGTGAGGGTTAATCCAAAGAGGAGGTCAGTTTTCATTCAAAAGGCTTTTGAAGTTCTAGATCAGTAGTTAACATGGAGGAACTGAAGAAGTGAAAAGGTAATATATGATCAAGTTGCATCAGACAATTTAATAGCAAAATAGGCAGCAGGTAAAAGCAAACAAACAAAAAACAAACCAGAAATGCCAAATAACAACAATAAAAAACAAACACAAAAACCTGACCAACCTAGAGAAAACCACAACCCAAAATGGCAACAACAAAACCTTTCCAGCTGCATTTTGGCTGGCAGCTGTGGCAGTTCCCTCCCTGTTTAATTGCTGTTGGCATTGGGGTTCAATCCAGAGGTTTGCATGGAGTGGGATAAAGGAACCATCTTCAGGGTGAATGGGGTTTTATCACAGTGAAGTGGAAATGTTTGTGTGGTCAGATGGACCCTGAATTGTTTGGCTGAGGGAAAGATAATTTATCCTGCTACAGATTGGACTCCATGGGACCTGCAGGCCTTCCCATGAAGGCAGAAATGCTCTGCACTTTTGTAGGGGCTCAATTCCCTGGGAGTATTGAGGTTGTCATTCTGCACAATAACACAGACATTGCATACACAGTGGAATTAAGTCCTGAAAAGCCCAGTTTGTACAGCAGGACAAAGATCTCCAGCATCTGTTTATGTTAAGCAATGGCTTCTGCTGCTGTTGGAGACTGGAGAGCACAGCTGCCCAATGCCTTGGTGTGGAAGCTGCTGGGGCTGCTTTTAGGGGGAATATGGTTTCTAATTTTTTTTAAGTTGCATTGTTGAGTAGTGACAACTTTGAACACATCTGCCTAAGTCACACTTAGCTTTGATTTGTTGAAATAGCTCACTTAGAAATTCTGTTCGATTACTACAGAGAGAGGAAAAAAGCCCAGAACGTTTCACTGTTCTGCCAGAAAAGTTCCATCTTCAGCAAGTAAAATAAATCTATTTTCAAGGGAATGTTGAAGGATAGACAAAGCTTTTTAGAACAGCTAAACCCTAGTTTCTGCAAGTCAGTCTTGAGGTATGAACAAGTGAATTTCAACTTGTTGAGATATCATCTGCTACTCCTGGAATTACTGGGCTCCTGGATCTTGCCCCAAGTGCCTCACTTTAATTAGGAGTGGCTTCAATGTTCATCAAGGACCATGGTTCTCCAGTGCTGCTGTGCAGCATTGGGGTAACTTGGGTACTGCAGAGTACCTGAAGTGTTGCAGGTTCACACCTCACTTACTCCAATACTGTTCATTCACTGTTTCTCAAGAATCCTTGAGGCCATTTTGAGTATTGTGTTCAAGAATATTTCAAAGTATTTTGTATCTTTTTGCATTTAATATTTTGCATCACGGCATCCCACACTTCTCTTCTTTGATTCTGCCAGTTCTTATTTTCCAGACTCTTTCCAGGTTAATTAACTTGTTTGCATGTTAGTTATGTAGTCTGTAGAATGTGGTATTAATTTGTGAGTGCTATGGAGGTGGTCAGATGGTATCATGGTGCCATTACCACTCTCATTCAGCTGAGGTTCAGCTTTATTTTGCCTCTCCCTCCTCTGTGTTTGTAAATGCTGCAGGTGCAGTTCTGGGAGTGGGTACAAGGAGTCTGTGCAATTTCTGCGTTGTAGACTCTGACTAATTATTCTAATACAGCAAGAGTCAAAGCCTTAGTATTTGTTAGTGTTTTGTAAGATTGTAAAATAACAACAGAGGTAATTTCAGCACGTCTGGCAGAGCTGTTTCTCTTCTTGAGTGAGCCTCCCAAGAAGTAATACATGATTGAATGAATGTCTGAGTTTGTTTCACTGCAAAACTGAAGATGAATTCATGTGCAAAGAAGTTTTACATCTTCACATATTAGTTTACAACTTTGTCTTTAAATTTACATTGAGATCTTTTGCTTCTATCCAGAGAGGAGTCTTGTTTGCTCTTATGGAAATCACTCTAAAAACACAAATCCTACAGTAAGTGCCATTCATTTTTTGAGGCTTGATGTTCAGCTTTTGGACAAGCTGGGTTAGTTCCTACTGTTCATACTGCTTACTGAACTGGATATTCTTTAATTTTCTTTAATGAGAATCAGGAAATACATGCCATTACTTTTTTATCTTGTTGAACATAATACTGTCATGCTTGTATTTATTGCCTGTAAATCAGGAGTGAGTGATTTAAATCTGCTTTATAGCAGGTGATGTGTGCATTTGCAGAAAGCAAGATAAGAAATGTTAATTTCTGAAGCTGCAATAATGAAGATTTTTTGTTTTAATTAATTTGTTTTGCATAATTTTATGTCTACATATGAAGAACAAATTCACAGTTCTTTGGATACTCTGCAAATCTATTGGTGATGTTTAGGCTGAAGTGGCCACAGTCTAATTAAAGATATAAATATTTGAATGTGCACACACATTGTTTGGATTGTTCATTACTGTCACATAAAGCACTATGCCCATTTTAATTCTGTGATTTCCAACTTTCTTGGCTGTCAAGAGGCTGTTTGACAAACCTTTAGGAAAGGGGCTGTAAATATGTCATTACAGAACAAATCACAGGCTCTCATACCCTCAAGGCTTCTGCTGAAATGAGCAAGAACTTTTAAGATGTCTCTTTGTAAAACAATTCATCCATAACAGTTAAATATAACAACTTTGATTACTTGAAGGTTAGAAAAAGTACTTTGTTTTCATTTCCCTATGACATGAGCCACTTAAAGAGTTTCAGAAAGAGAAGGAAAAACATGCTACTGAAGATTTTTCTTTCTATTTAAGTGTTCTAGTGGCAGATGCTGAAGTCAGAACTGGAGATGCTCTGAAGCTTACAAAGCAGAGCTTCTCCAGTGGAGGCCCAAGAGACAGGTCCCTTGGGTAGAATTGTAAGAGTCACCTCCTGGGGTGGGCACAGAAAGGTGCTCCACTGCTTGGTAGAGAAATAAAAATCAAGATGTAGCAGTTGGTTTACTCTTTCTTAATTTCTTTCTTTTGTGTGTGTCTGTGTTTTTGTAATTCAGATGTATGTACAAAGCTCATATAAATACAACCAAGGACAAATCCTGTACATCACAACATAAACACTGAATGTGCTATTGGCAGGTTTTCCCTCAAAAGAAAGATGCAGTTATTAACTTGTGTTTAAAAGAACAACTTTTCTTCTTGGACTTTTACAGTTTTTGCACTACAAGTGCATAGACTTTCAATCCATCTTAGTTTTGTGTGCAGGATTCTAAATGCTGTAAAGTTAGGATTTGTGGATCTTCAGTTGTTTGACACACTTGGTATGAGTTTGCTTCAGTTCTGTGTCTGAATACTTAAGGCCATCACCTGCTTGGTTTTGCTGAACCTCTGCTACCTCCAATGAATGAAAAAGAAGTTATAACACATTTTCACTATACATAATTTGAGCAGGATACTTCTATCTAAAGGCGATGTTTTATTACTTCTGAGAATAAGTTTGAAATCAGATATGTGATTGTTTTCTTTGTGAGGACATCAGGTGCCAAAAAAAGCACCATTAATATATTTTTTGATTAAAATAATCTATGTGTAAGAGCCTGTATTTCTTGGTTGGACAAGTTGTTGATTGTGTTAATTTTGTTTCAGCTTTACTTTTGGAAGCTCAGTCAACACCGTTTCAAATAACTCCTTCAACCATGGCAAATATTGTGAAAGGCCTGTATACACTACGACCAGGTAAAAAGGAAAGATGTTTGTGCTGATCTCATCCTGTGATTGCCATTTGTTTGCCAAAATGTGTCTGCTCTCTAACTAATGCACAGTTAACAATCAAAGTCTGTTGTGTTTTGTGCATTATAATGCTCAGTTCCACCCTGGAACCCTCTTGTTGCCTATCTATCATCTGGGCAAGGTACTGTGTGAATACCAAATACTTAAAAAAAAAAACAACCCAGCCCTCTGCTCTGGAGACAAAGGGAAGATGGATTCCTTTTCTGTAGAAATAAGGAAAGAAGGATGTTAATGGGTCAGTCATGGTATTGAAATGGTGATAGTTGTATTGACAGTTACTCTTCAAACAACCAGATCTTGGCATGAGGTGAATGATTGACTGTTTCTTTTATGAAGCCATTGTTTTGTTGGTATTATTTAACTTAATTTAACTTGTGAATACATTGTGGCATCTTATGCTATAACAATTGTATTGAAAGGAAAATGGTGTTGCGGACTTTAATCAATTTTGTACAAGAATCTTCTGAATTTTGGAGAACTGAGGAGAGCCTTACCCTGTATTTCAGAAGTTACTAGAATCAGGAAGTGTTCACAATATCCATAAATAAATGGTACCTGTTTGCCTTCCTTTTATAGTACTGACAGTTTCTTACTGTGGCATGCCTGAGAGGATTGTTCCTGAGCTTCAGTCTATTTTTGCAGTCCCCATTTATGGAAATAGAAATGAGAATGGAAATCCCTTAAAAAGAGCTTTAGTGCAATATTTAGCATGTGTACAAAGCAGGAATATAGTGGACTCTACACGTACAAAATGCACTTTCTGTAAACAAATATTATTTTTACATCAGCAGAATGAACAGACTTCCATCAGTTTTAAGGCAATGCTAATTTCAGTTTTAGAAAATGTTCAGGACCAAAGATAGGAAGGGTGTATGCATAAGTATAAAAGTATTACTCTTTTAAAAGCAATTCAGGGTGGCTGTTCTTTGACCACACTTCATATTGTAGGTGATGGACTTGTGATTTCACAGTTTTCCATTTCAGATGATCCCTGTCTTGCTGTCCACAGCACAGCAGACACTGCTTTGGCTTGGTACCATGGGACCAACCAGATTTTGAGTGGTTGAAGAGCCCAGGATAGGCTTCTTGGTGTATGAGGCTGTTCTTTGGTGATCCTAGTTCTTGGGGATGGATTCTGAATCAGTCAGAGCAAGGGTTCCTCTGAGGCAGTGCTGCTCACTTTCCCTGGGGAGTGGCTCCATGGGTGTCTGGTGGGGCTGCTGAGCAGGTAACTGGGACCAGGGGAAGGTGCTGTGGGATTAGAGCAGCCTGTGGGTGTCTGAGTGCCTTGGCCAGCAGCCAGGGCCTTCCCCTTCTCATTCTCTTCCTTTGTTTCCTCCTCAGGCTGAAAGTTCCTAACAGCTCTCACACTTCCAAACTCTCTTTTAATCCCAGCTCAGTACTGGGGCCAGTACTGCTCTGGGTGAGGGGGCTCCCTCAGTTGGTTTGCAGGACTGTGGGAATTGTATAAAAACTTGTGATGTTCCTCAGTGAATTTAAAAACGTCCCTTTTTTCTAAGTAAAGATCCAATTTCAGGTAACTCCTACAGCCTGTGGAAAGTCTGGCTGCAGAAATAGTTGAGGGCTATTTATTTTTCTCAGAACTTGCTATATAGCTGCTGTAAACCCAATTTTAATCCCTTGCTTAGTCTTTAAGCCTTGAAGCAACTTCAAGGTAAATTGTCTTGCTCCTGTAAAACAGTGTTCAGGGTAGTGAAATTAAATCACATTTCTGTCTTGAAGCTGAACTAGTACAGGTTAGACTTATTTTATGAACTGGCCATTTATTAAAGAAGTGTTTGTCTAAGCTTTGGAAGATCCGTGAGAGAAATGCATGAATTCCTTTGAACTGGGGATGGAGGAGTAGGGTTGTATGATGATACTACTGTGGTTTTTAGAAATAAGGCTCAGGAGAGAGAAGGGTACATTTTGGGGATAGATTTCCTGGAGTGCAGTGTTGCAATCATTCTCTAATTATCCAAGTGAGTTTGCTGATCATCAGTTGCCTGTCCTTAAGAGTGTCCAGGGACTCAGTAGGTCCTGTGAGATGCAGCAACAACTAAATTTCAGTTTGATGATGAGGTTGAGAAAAATAGTAATTCTTCTATCTACATGTAAACATCTGATTTCAACAGTCTCATTATTTGTTCTGCTTTAAGGCATGGTTCCTGTGGATTTGGGGGGTTTTTCTTTTTCCTTTTTTTTTTAAAAATTCAAGATCCTAATATGTATTCAAAATGAAGTTATATTTGTCAAACAGTAAAAATGTCACATAATATCTCTTCCATGTATTTTGTTATTGCTTTCTCTCTTCTTACAGAATGGGTACAGATGGCACCAGCTTTATTTTCTAAATTCATCCCAAATATTCTACCCCCTGCTGTGGAATCTGAGCTTCAGGAATATGCTGCTCAAGACCAGAAACTTCAAAGAGAGCTTATTCAGAATGGATTTACTAGGTAATAATTATTAATCTTTAGTAGTGATTGTGCAGGATAGTGCTGAAATGATAACAATGGATACACCTAAAAATACTGACAAAATAATTTAAAAGTTAATGCAGAACCTTCACAATTTTCAATATCTGAAATGTGACCTTGTTTTCAATGTCTTTTGGTCACTAACAGCCCTGCAAATGGTACCTAATAAATACATAATTGTAAGGCTTGACATTTTTTGATCAGGTTGCTTGCAGTTCATGCATCCCTGGGTTTTGGTTGTGCTTCTGCTGCATAGTCATGCTTCTGCTCAACTTCAACCTTTACTTTGGCTGTTTATTTTCTATAAGCTCTCTTTTATTCATGGTGCTTCTGGAAATGTCACTTTGCTCCTTACTCCACTTTCAGAGTTATTTATACAGGCAAGGTGTTTATTTTAAATAGACATTTCCCATCTGAGTATTGAATCAGGGAGAGGGAAAAGAGGGAGGAACAAACAGTAAAAAAACACAGCAGAAAATGTTCAAGTGTAAATTGTTCCCTTGGGGCAGTGCCTTTTGCTCTGTGGTGTTCTATTTTTCTGCCCAGACAAAGGCACAGCACTTTTCACCATTTCTGCAGTACTCTCACAATATAAGATCAGGCTGGGGAAGCCTCGTGCTCTATTCCCAAGAGGTTCATTTCTTCATAAAGAGAAAATGTCTTTATTTTTCCTGTTAACCTGTGCAATGCTGAGAGTCTGGCCCTGTAGACTGAGCATCCCCTAGATGTGGGTATGTTTAGTGCTGGGTGTATTTCTTGATTTCATACCCCAAGGTTTCCCTCAAAGGTCATCTCTCTCTTCACAGCTTGGTAAATTATTGAGCTGCAGAGCTGTACCATTGACCCAAATGCAAATGATGTGGTGCAGACTCCTTCCTTGTAAAGGCTGGCTGTTGAGGAAAAGAATTTTTTGAGAGATAAGCGTAATAATAAAACCATCAGACCCTGGGCTGAGAAAAGCAGTGCATTTGGCCCAAGAAATAGAAGTGTGAGACTCTGTAACTGAGTAGGCATGTAATGCTGAAAAAAGAATGTAATGTACAGAACAAAACAGAAAAGGGAACAATTTGGTGTTGTCAGACTTTCAGTCTTACTAATTCTGTAGGTGGCTGATAATAGTTCTGCTTACAAGTGCATTTCACCAGTTTCATACTGCTTAGAGAACTAAATGTGACATTTCAAGTCTATATCCACAAAACCAACTGGTTTTTTGAAATGCATTTTGCCTTGCAATGGTCAGTGTCCCTTACTACCCTTCCCAGCCTTTCCTACAGTGTCTCATCCTTCCAGAACCAGCCAAAGAAGTTGACAGCCAAATCTCTCATTTTCAGGTAACTAAAGAAAAACATTTTTCAAACCAGTTGGGTTTGTGGATATAGACTGTTAGTACTAGAAATGTCATGTTTAGTTCTCTAAGCAATGTGAAACTGGTGAAATGCACTTGTAAGCAGAGCTATTATCAGCCACCTACAGAATTAGTAAGACTGAAAGCAATAACCATGAGGAACACAGCACAGTGAGGTGTATTCAACAGCAGTAATTGCACATCAGCTTCTAGTTGAAGAACAGCAGCTTATCAACACCATTATGTGCTAAAATCTTCTGCTTAAAGAGCAAGTGTTGTCAGCTCAAACTTGCTTAGAGTCTGTAAGATTCAGGAGCATCTTTTCAGACTGACAGATGCAGAGTTTTTTCACATAGTTCTGTAAAGTTTGGTTGAGGAGTTCAAAGTGAGGAAAACAATTTGATGCATGTTTTAAGCTCCAACTGCATATGAACATTTTTTCCTCATCTTCATTTTGTAAAAAATTATCCTCTGAGATCAAGCCTACTGTCTGTATCAAAAGGATGAGCTGATTAAATCTATGAAATATAGCTTATACTTCCAGTAAATTGAGTAGTAGTATTACTATGTTTGCATTTTTTTTCTAATTCTCTAGAAGCTGCTGATTGTGCTAAGGTGTTTCACTGTTGTTTTGAAGATCACAGGATGTTTGGGGTTGATAGGGGCCTTTGAAGGTCCAGAGGAGCAGGGAAATCTTTACTTGAGGTTATCTTGAAAGCATCTTTCTTTGCCTTCTCCCACAGAGGTGACCAGTCACGCAAGAGAGCCGGAGAAGAGTTAACTTACAGTAAGTACAGACCCAGCCCTGCCCTCACAGCTTGGCCAGACAGCTCCTGGTGGAATTCTGGGTTCTCAGGGTGGGGAGAGCTGTCAGAGGCTGCATCTCCACATGGAACAGCTGCCTGCAATGTAACCCTTCCCATAGAAGAAATAATACAAACTGCTTGGGTATGGAGCTGTTGGGGAATGGAATCTGTTCTGGTACTGTTGTTAACTTCTGCTCATTTTATAGCCCTCTTACCACCAAGTTACCTCATGTGCTTTCAGCTGAGTATGTTCACTTTATTCCCTACCATAAAATGTCACTGTTTCATGATGAACTCTTACTGCAGGCTGAAATGACTGAGTGGACATTTCTCTGTGAATGTTTTGCAGACACTGCTGTGTTTTAGGGGATGTAATGCAGAAGTTTAACGTGAGAGAATTTCTCAACTTTTTCTATAATTTCAGATGGCTCATCAGCTTGTGCAAGCTCCAGGGGATACAGATAGTGAATTTACTGGATCAGCTTCTATTCCTAGCAGAACAGACACTGGAGGAGCACAGGTGATATCTGGAGCCTCCTTTGGCAACTGCTGATACTCAAGCTCTGACACAAACTATGCCTCAAAGAAGAGTTTTGGACTTTCTTCTTTATATATTAAAATGTCAGTTGCTGCTACAGTTGGAATGACTTTGAAAGACAAATTCCTTGGTCTGGTCTATCAACAAGCTCTTCTGTGACCTTTGTGAGGAATGCACCTTGAAAAACAATCCTTTCAAAGTGGGAATGGGCAGCCAAAATCAGCAGCTTCCAAAAGCATTAGAATGGAAGAATCCTTTTTGCACTCTTTTCTTAATATTAAGGACATTCTTAAAACTAGTTAACATGTCAGTGTATTAGATTTTAAACTTCAAGTTATTTTCTGGAGCTTCTACTTAAATAATAAGAATAAAGTTTCATTATTTTGCAGTATTTGTTTGTTAGTTTAAAACCTGTCACCTTTCAAGAGTTGGTCCCATATAAATGTATCTTCTGTCAGGGAGTTTTGAATTTCAGATTTTTCTTTTATCTCTTTTTTTGTTACTTGGTATTTTGAAATCTGTTTTCCTATGTGTTTGTACTCTGTGCCTTCAGCTTGTGCACTTTGCGACTTTATAGACCATATTTTGTTACTGCAAAATGTGTTCTTGAGGAAAAACTTGATGTGAACAAACATGCTGCAAAGTTGCACTTTTCTCTTGCATTAATAGGAAGTGAGAATGAGGAGGAAGGAAGGAAAGTTGAACCTATCACCATCACTAATAGTGACTTGGAAGATTGTCCCCAATTATTTTTCACGTGTATTGAGTGTTTAATGCAGGGACCAACTCTTGTAGAATCTCCCTCACTGATATTTCCTTGGCCTCAGGAGTTGGACTGGATGATCCTCATCCCTTCCAACTCAGACTATTCTGTGATTCTGTGATTCCATAATTGCAATAGATGAAGATGAGAATTCCAGACTGAACAAAATAGGAGGATGTGGTTTGTTTTGTGCTCTGTAAGACCATTGTGGGCAAAACTTTCCAGTCTGGTAGCTCTGCAAAGTGCATCTCCATCAGCACAAGATTTGCACTGGGCAGAGCAACGGTACCTGTCCAACATCACTGTGTGGCTCCTGTGCCATTTCTCCTGCTGGGGGGATGTGATGGAGCTGTGACAGTGGGTGTAGTCAGAATCAGGGATTTCAGGAGTGATGTCAAGTGTGCATGTGCCCATCTGCCTCCTGCCTCCAGTTTTGTGTCCTGGAGATCCAGCTGAGCCCATCTCCAGGGGATCTGGGCCTAGGGGCTGAGTCTGCTCATTGTGATGTGGGTTTTAATCAGCAGTATGGCTAATGCAGCTCTTTCATGAGGGGAGAAACATACTTGAAAAAGCAGTTTGATTACAGGGTTTGGGGTTTTTTTTCATTACTATGGATTTATTTTTTATCACCTTTAGTTATAAAGAAAAATAAGTTGGTGATATAAAAAAAAAATCTTTCTGAAGTGAAATAAAAGTTTGTTCAGTTTTGTCTGGCACAACTCTTACGCCTATTTTAAAAAACAAGACAAAATACCAACACAACTCCTTTCATGCTTGTATGGGTTCATTACAAAATGCAAGAAAAAAAGAAAAAAAAATAGATGCGGCAGGGACAAAGTTTCTTTTTGTTTTGTATTCAGGCTTTATGTCAGAGGATTTAACTCCATCAGTGTGGTGATGGATTTAACTCCATCACCAGCCACTTTGGCAATGTGATTTAGTTGGAGGGTGGGGAGGGAGAATGAGTTTGACACTGCTGGGATTGAGAGATTCAAATATGATTTTCCTATCTCTTTCTTTGCATATTTGCAAATCCTGTTTAATTTTGAGGAAGTGTTTCTTTTCCAAGTAAGACCTAATGCTTCAGTGTTTTGTGTTCAGTGTAGAGCAATGCCAGCAACCTGAACTCATCCCCAGTGGTGTAAACCAGGCCTCTCTGAAAGGGATTTTTGGGTGTTGGTAATGTCTGCTTCAACTTTGCTACCAGCTGCTTAAGTTGGAGCAGAATTAGATAAAATCATGGGGTTTGAAAATTTTGTGAAGTGTGCTGTGGAGAAGTTAATGAAGGCTAATAAGGAACAAAAATAATTTGCCATCTTCCAGGTTTTTAAAGTCTTGGCTTTAAACAAAAATAAAACCTCTGATAGTGTCCTTAGCTTTAAAAATCACTGTCTGCTGAAATGGCAATATTCTTGAGTTAAGAATAGATGCATTAACCTAATTTGGTTAAATTTGTTTACAATTTCATTACCATCCTGGTTCACACAGTACAGTAACCAAGCTCTGCCATCTCTGTCAAGTGGTCACAGTTTTTCTCTGGTCTTAAAGTGGTTTTACTGCTTCAGGTTTGTAAATAACATGTAGTGCTTTTGCTTCAAGTCTGAGGCAAGGGTTTAACATTCCTTTTCCATTGCATTATGTTTGGGACACGAACTCCTAGCGTGACAATTCCATCAAAAGGTAAAGCATTCCTGTCAGTGTGGTCCACTGTGTATGCACTGAGTAGGGCTTGGATGCTTCTAGTCCTGTTTAGCATTGTCACCACTGCCCCCATGCCTGAGGAATCTGTTTGTTAAGCACTGTATTATGTTGTAAATTTGGCATTACAATTCCTGTATGTTTTGGCATTATTTACATAATGCTGAAATGTTGTTTATCTGTTGAAGACATTATCATTGTGACTGAGCATGGAACAGAATACAGGATACTATGATAAATTATTTTGTTTCTCTGTAAACTTGCATTTTACTTACAGTCAAACTAACTCAGCCAACTTGAGCATTGGTACTGTAAAACCAGAATTACCAACAGCATGATTCTAACTTCAGTATTTAATTTAACCAAATAACTTGTGGTGAATCTGTTGCATCTGTAGCTTACTCTGTTAAGCAGTGAAGTTGGTTATACAATGGGTGTCCTCTTTATGTTGCACTGGTTCTATAGCCAAGCTTGCTACATTAAAATATTTTTAGATTAATTTCATTTCTTTATTTGAGAAGTTGAAATATTTGAATTCAGCATGCTGACTAATGGTTGACATTAGTTGCTGATCCATGGTTAAGATGGTCTTTGGTAGAAATGATGGGGTTGGGGGTTTAACCAAGTAAGTACCCAACTCTTCTTCAGCTGCATCTCCTTCCTGCAGTTGTTGGGGAAATGTTTACAGATTAATGCATTGAAGTTTTTGACTCCTGTCATTTGATAGAAATGTGATCAGCCAAACTCATCCCTTTTAATTTGTCCCTGACATGATTATTCACTTCCTAAAAATTACAAAAACCAAACAAAACCCGCAAGAACTACAAAGGGCATGTTTTGAGTGACTGAAAAATGTTTCTCATGTACACTGTGACAACCCTAGTGAAAGGAGTATTGTGTAGAACTATGGAATAAAAAACAACCACTTGAATTTGACTCCTGTCATCAACCCAGCTCCAGCAGAGAGAAAACAAAGAATTTCGGTTTTGTTGTGTTTTTTATTTTTGTGTGAAGTGAAGCCTTGACATGCACAAGGTGCCCAGAGGGCACTTAGTGCAGCTCACAGTGTGGGCCTTTTGGGTCAGTTGACAGCAACCATCCTGGATTTCATCTGGGATAAACGAGGATATTTTTGGTTGCTTACAAACTTCAGGTATGGGTAATCATGGCAGGCATGAACCAGGTGCGGACTTATTCTGGCAGGTGTCATTCCAGTAGTTATAAGCCACAGGAATTTACTTTGTAAATTTAGCACAAGTCAGTGTGATACTGGCCTAACAAGATACTTTAATGTCCCTAGTGCCTATTAAAAAGGCTGGAGAATCTAACTTTCACCCTTGTAGCACTGAAATAGAGTGGCTTGAAATGGGGCCCAGAGTCACCTGTGAGGGGAAGTTGTCCCCTGTCCATCAGGAAGGACAGAAAATCAGCATTTACTGCATGAGCAAAACAGGGCAAACTTGCTGATTTGGCCTCAGCTGAAAACTCCTTGATGGAATGCTTTGTGCTTTGCTAGAGAGAGTGAGGGGAAGGATTAAACCAATGTATCTTGATCTAGCTGGAATGACTTGCTAAGGGGATTCCAAAATTCCATAGGCAATGAGTACTCAGAATTCCCTTCTGGCTGTCTCTGGAATGCTCCAGATACACTTGGTTAATGTTCATCTTTCTGAGCTTCTGCTATCTGACCTAATTAGCACAGAACAGGAATGTTGACTTGCCTAACGATGGCAACAGAGTGGATTTAGTAATGGCACTTATTGCCTCATTAGTATTGTTTTTCAATTAGTGTTCCTTACGAGGAGCTGTTCCAGTTTCAGTGATGACCTGGGTCTCTGTTACAGAGCAGTGGATAATTTATTTGTTATTACCCATGGTTTGCACCACTGGCCGTTTATCAAAGACTGGATGGCTTTGTACAGAGATCAGTTCAGTAATTAATATCTCAGGGTGGTTGGGAGATGCTGCCCTAAGCATGAGGTGCATTGCCAGGATGAGAGCTCCTGTTCAATTCGGGGATAGGTCTGAGGGCTCTGCTGAGGTGATCCCTGGGTGAGTGTGACACTGCTGTCCTGTGGGAACATCCAGTGACCATGGAGTGAATTGCACTGCCAGCAAACACCCCAAATGCCTCTACACAGTCACTGTGGGAGAGCTGATGGACTGTAAGCTCACCTCCTAGCTCTGCAGCTGCCTGTTCCTGTGGCAGGAGTGGCTGAGCAGTGACACTCAGTTTGAAACAGGTCAGGGCTTGAAATCTAATAATTATCTATTCCTGACTCTATATAATAATTATCTATTCCCTGTGTGGTCAATGTTAAAAAAAAAAGGCTTCTCCAGCAGGTACCACCCATCAGTAAATGGATGTGCTCCCAGATTGCTGGTTTGAGGTCTCAGTTACTGGCCATGGGCTGCTGGTACTTGAACCCACCTCGTGGAAGGAGCTGGAAGCAGAGCTTGGCAGCCAGGATCAGTCCTACCTGTGCAAGAGCTGAAGGAAAACAGGCCTGCTTGGTTCTTTTTCTTAATTGCTTCTGTATTAAGTCTTTATTGAGCAGGCACCTGCTGTTCCCAGTTGCTTAGGCAGCCTCAGTTGTTTCAGGTACACAGTTTGGATGTCTGTTGGAATGGATCTGAGGCAGAATTCCATCCAAGCTGTAAAATAATCATTGCCCTTAAAATGCAGAGATGCGTCATACCTGGTGATTATCCACTTGTTTTGGAAATAATCTCATTATCCTATTTGTTCCCTCAGTTACAACTTCTGAATACATATTCAAGTGAAATGTGCTTGCCAGCTATGCCTCTGATCTGCTTCAGAGAGTGCCATAGTTACAGATAGGCAGGGGAGAGACACCCATGAAGTGAAATCCTGCCATACTTGTTTCCCTCTGGGAATGTGACATGGAATGAAAAACTGCATCTTCAGTTTGTTCACGCTCTGGCATAATTATGTTTTATTATTTCTTTCTTAATAGTTCCCAGCATTGAATTTGCCTTTTCTTACTAGCTGCTGTATATCAAGCAAACCCTTCTTGCAGCTGTTACAGTGCCAGGATGCCATTTGTGGGTAGCAGCAGCTCCTCCTTGTGAAAGCAGAATTAGGATCACATTTTCCCAGTGCCTCTCCTTGTAAGTCACTGCAATCAGATGTGTTTGGAGGTCTCACCTCCTTGCTGAGTGAAATGAGCTCCTGTAGCTCTTTGTAGCCAATGCTCTGCACTTCCCTGGGTGATGATGGCACATGAACTTCATGTTTCACTGTTCACCTCCTTGGCAGCTTATTGTGAGCACTGCAATGAGCAGGACCCCAGTGCTGTGGGAATGTGGTGCTGACCTCTCTCTGCTGGGAGCACAGGCAGTTCCTGCTGTGCAGCTTCCCATTTATGTGGAAAAGCTTCTCCAATATAGGAATTGCTGGGCAGACCTAAGGGTCTGAACTCTCACATCACAGGTGACAAAAGTTCAGGTGGAAATTTGTGGTGTCACATTCTGCCCCTGCTGATGAATTGGGGATTTCCTTGGGTAAAAGGAAACAAGAAAAATTTTAGTGTGATATTTCATCTGCTCTGTTTAGCAAAGAGTTTCTGCAAATGTGCTGCAAACTCTCTGAACTTGGACTGATAAGTTTATAACTTGCCAGGTCCTCTTGCCAGCACAGCTGCTCATCCTGGGAGAATCTCCTGGCATCTGAAGGTCCAAGCTGAGAGAAGGACTCTGAGCAGAGCAGTGCAGTAGCCCAGTGGCTCTGGCTGAGGTCTCACATCCACACCTGCTGCTGTTTCATCTACAGGGCCCTTCAGTGCCTCATTGTCACACTTGCTTCTCTGATTGTTACTTTAAAGAAGCCACAGTGATCTGCAAATGTCAGGAATCACCTTTGAGGCACATTGACCAAAGCCCCTCCTGAGCTAAATCATCTCTGGGCTCTGTAAGAAATCAAAATTGTGGCTTCCTGTTTCCAAATCCTGGGAAAATCCAAGTCCTGGGTGGGATGGGCATGGAGGGTCTGTGCTCAGCTGCTCAGGGCTGGGTGCACAGTGGTCCCTGGGCCACATGTGCTGCAGGAAGGTTTTTAATTACAGGTGTAATGACAGTGTGTGCATCCCCGGGGCTGACCTTCAGGGATGGGAGGTGGTTTGCCTAATAAAGGGGAAACAAAAGATTATCCTTTGCTCTGTATTTATGTAAGTGAGCAGAAACTGGCTTTAAGCTGTAAGAGAGCAGGTTAGATATTAGAAATTCTTTACTCAGGGTGGGCAGGCCCTGGCACAGGTGCCCAGAGCAGCTGTGGCTGCCCCTGGATCCCTGGCAGTGCCCAAGGCCAGGGCTTGGAGCAGCCTGGGACAGTGGAAGGTGTCCCTGCCATGGCTGGGGTGGCACTGGGTGGGCTTTCAGGTCCCTTCCAACCCAAACCAGCCTGTGATTCCATGAAAACACCACTCTCCCGTGGGCTTTGGGGAAGAAAGGAGCAGAAAGCTGAATCAAGCTGGGCAAACTACAAAGCATTGTCCTGCCAGAGCAGCAGGGCCTGCCCCTGGCTGGTTGAGGGCATTTTTCACATGTTGCAGAGTTTAGAGCTGTGTGCTGATAGAAGTGCTCTGGGGAGAGAGGGATTGCCCAGCCTGGCTGGGAGCTGTGTGCTGGGGAGGGCAGGGTGTCACTGTAGCACCAAATGGTGCCTGTGCTCCTTTCAGCCATTCCCAGGGCAGGACAAACCACCCTGCAGCTGATTCAGCTGCTTTGAAGCCAGTTGTTGGTTGGATATAAAGTTGTTGGTTGTATATAAAGTATTTCAAGAGCTCTATTGATTTTTAAAAGCATCCTGAAATCACAGTACATTTGAAGTTAGTTCCTAGGGGAGCTAATTTAACTTTCTGCTGGTTTGCATCCTCAGAGTGACTTAGCTCAAGATTGCTTTAGTCGGATGAATTCTTCTTCTGTTGAATACAAACAAATGCTTTGGCCATTATTATATTATTCTCTTTGTTTGTGGGCTACATATGCACAGGAAAAAGCCCAACATGTCTGGCTGCTTTTAATTGAACCATGTGACTTATTTGATTTTTCATCAGTCAAATTAAGGCTAATAAACTGAATTTAAAGCAAAATAAGAATATTGATACAGAAGAAACAATTATTCTCTTGGCTGGATAAATTTCAAACAACAGCCTTGGCTCTTAATATTAATCTCTGAGAATGTTCAGAGTCGTAAAGAGCTAATAAAAAAAGCCCTGGGTCATGTTGAATATGTCAACCCATGAGCAGAATGGAGGGAGCACTTCAGCACTTGGGAGAGCTTATCTCTGATCAAAAACTGAGACTCTGCAAAACTTGTGTGTGCCCCAATATGCACAATTTCAGCATTTTTTAGCTTTGCAGTGTGTTGCCTTTGTTGTGTCTGAGATTTGTAACTTTTCATGTGGTTTTCACATCTTGTCTCTATTTCAGCTGTCCAGTGTCTTCTGGCTGCATCATGCTGGACACCTGCAAATCCCCATCTTCCCCCCAGCCAGGGCACAGTCTGGGCTACTTTGTGTGTCTCCAAAAACAGATGCTTGAAGGAGAAAGGCAGGGACAGGACAGGACTGCTTAGCTCAGGAGAACAGCAGTGCACCTAGACAATCTCTGCCTTTTTCTGAGGAGAAACGTCATGACCTGAAATCCTCTGGGTTTACTAATCCTAATCTGTACTTCTGGCTGTCCAGACATGCTCTGGAGAGCCTTTACCCCATGTCAGAGGTATCTGCATCCTTTTCTCTCCACGCTCCTGTCCCTGAGTGCTGCTCTGGAGTGGGCAGCGCTGCTGCTGCAGCGGGGTGAGGCTGCAGCTGTCAAGGCAGCTTTAATCTCTCTCCTGTGTGCACGATGTACTGTCAATCCTTGAGCAATGTTGCATTTTAATTCCCCTTAATGGTTATTTGCAAAATGGAAGAAAATATTGACAGCTTGATATTTCAAAACAGATTGAAATCTTAGGTACTTCTAGCGTCAACATAATTGCTTTCTCGGGAATGGGGGAATTAATTTAAATATATTTAAATTTTCTACCAGCAATTCTAGTCTGTTATTCTCTAGTTGTTGCTGTGCTGTCAGTCAGGTTCTCCTGATTTGTAGGTTCCAACATGGTATGATTTTCTTTTGCTGTCACTTTTTTTTGTAGCCTACTTCAATATGTATGAAGTTGCAGATGTGTTCTCTCTGGTTTTATTCTCAAGTCATAGAAACCTGTCACTTTTTCTGCCTTTCACTCTGACTCAGAGCTGTCAGAAAGGCTTGTTCCCACTTGGTGGAGAATTCCTGGAAGTTGAAGAGATAAAAACACCCAACTTTCAGTAATCTGCCCGATTACTGTAAAACACTGAGTGGGGCTCTTTGGGGACATTTATGCTGAGGATGGTTGTGTCTGGCCAGGCAGCAGTGCTGGCCATTGCTTCAGCATGTCAGGGGTTAGTTTCTTGTCCATATTTCAGTAAGAAAATATACTTTAAGTTCCTCTAAACCATAGAACAAACCTGGCAGCACAAAATGAAGTGGTGGTTGTAAGGAAAACAGTGAAACGAGATGACAAAAACCAGTGGTGAAGGATTCCAGGGGTGCAGATACAGACTGAAGCTCTGCCTCTGCTGAACTTGGCAGGGACTTCCCTGCAAAATACCAAATGCTGCAGTTTTGAGCTGAGATGTTTGTGCAGGGAAGTGCTCAGACATGTGGCTGCATCCAGTCTTGCACAAGGAAGGAAACAGCACTCAGCTGTTCTTTAAATTATGCACAAACCAAACAGGGATGTTCTGTAAAACTGGGACATGTGAAAGATCCATACAGAGTCTGCTTAGGCAATAAATTCCACAATTTATTAGAGTCTGCTGAGGCCTCAGAGAGTTCCTTGCAGATCATTTCCTTCACCAAGGAATGGTAGAGGAGATGCTGTGGGCTCAGTTTGCCTGCAGTGTTGTCTGAGCCTTGGTGGTGGAGGGCTGGAAAGGCTCTCCCTGAGGAAATAGCTCTGCTCACAGCTCCTGAGGGATGGCAGTACCAAAAGAGCTGAGGAAAACACATCAGTGGCCATCCAAGTGCTTAGCCTGAAATATCTGCCAAACACAGATTGCCTGGTGCTCTTTGGGCCATTCCTTGGATGGATGGATGGATGGATGGATGGATGGATGGATGGATAGATAGATAGATAGATAGATAGATAGATATAGATAGATGATAGATAGAGATAGATTAGATAGATAGATATAGAGAGATGATAGAGATATAGAGATATAGAGATAGATTAGATAGATATATAAATAGAGATAAAGATAGAGATAAAGATAGATAGATAGATAGATAGATAGATAGATAGATAGATAGATAGATTTCTCCATGAATTAACAGAACTGCCTGGCCTCTGGTAAATATAGGGAAACCTGTGGGTTCCAGTAGCAACTAATGTTACACAAAAATGCCATTAGAAAGACCAGGACTTCCCTACTCAATCACTCCAGAAGGATTTGTTTTGCAAGGGCCTGTCAGACCAGTAACTTGTGTGAGGAAAAGCAAGTAGTTACTTGGGTTCTTTTCAAACTCATAATTATGTCCTAATTGTAAGTGCTGAATGCTTTTTTGAATTGTCCATAAATTGCATTACTCTAGCATTGAGATTAATTTTGATGTTAGTGAATAGATCTGCTTAGTAGAGGTCATTGAGTTACACCAGGAGAAATCTCATTTTAAGGGAAGGCAAGGAGACCTTGGGACTGGAACAAAAGGTCCCCTTATGGTAATGCCATAAAGTCACTTATCAAAACTCACTGGGGGTGTTCCCACAAAGGTACACATTTCCTGATGCTGAAAGACACAAAACCAGGCAAGGGAGAGGATTCCTGCTGTGTGCCCTCCCTGCACCAGCTTCCTGCAGGATCAGGCAGACACCAGCTCGTGGCTCTTGGCAGTATTAGTGCTGATATCAGCATAGTAAAGAAGACCCCCTCAACTGCTTCAAAAATTTCATTTTTGGGCTCCTGAGGGGTTCCTCCATTTTGGGTGGCCATGGCCACTGTTGCTTTTGTGAACAGGGAGGTAACAGCCCATGGGGTGGCTGCTGCTCCGAGGCCTCTGTGCAAATCCATCCTCTGCCACCCCAAAATTACCCACGAGAGTAAGAGCACAGTTTTCTCTCTGTGGTAGGTCAAGGTATTTTATGACTGAAAAGCAGACTATATAAAGATTTGTTCTGCAGGCATCTTTTCACAAAAAATAAAGAAAAAAGGTTAATCCTTCAATTCCCTCCTGTATAAGACTTTTTGCATGTCTCTGCCTTGGTAACCATTCACAGGAACTTAAAAACTGTCTAGTTGGATAATTAGAAATCAAGCTCAGAAATGCTCTTTTTTTTGTTAAAGATTTGATTTTCATGAAGCCACTTTGATATTTATTTTTAATGAATTGATTATTTTGAGTTCCTTTTACCAACTCTCTGCTCATGTTGCTCTCTTGAGATGAAAAGGTGGTGTAAAGTGACTTGCTGCAAAATTCTGGCCTCAGTAAACTTAATGTTTTTGATTGGAATAAAGGTGAGCAACAGAGCCTAAGGGCTTTTTGATTTGCATTCAGAAGTTCTTGATTGATTGATTTCTAGGGGATTACCCAGCATGAGATGGCATCTGTGCTCCAATTTTGTTCATGAAATAGTCTAACTTTTTATCTAAATTCCTGAATCGAAAATATTTATAAACCACATTGCATTTCTGTTATTGATAAATGCAAGATTTTATTTTGGACCCTTGGCTATGATCTTGCACAAGCAGAGGCAGAGGAGAGTCGCAGACAGACATTTGATCAAAGGCACTGCAGTGAGGACTGGATGATTTCACCTGCTGTTGAGCAGTGCCCAAGCGTGCACCTGAAGTGACACCTTCAATAAACACAGGGAGTAACCAAGGGCCATGAAGTTCTTTGAGATTCAGAAATGTGTTGGTCTGCTTTAGAGATTTTACCCTGAGCACTCATTAGGAATTTCCCTGGACTGTCTTTGGGGCAAGCATTGTTCCAGTTCAGTGCTCCTTGTTTTGTAGAGCTGACTACAAATTCTTCCTTTTTATTTTGGGCATTTATTTAGTATTAACAAACTTCCTGGTCCCATGCCTCTCACTAAAGGTGTTCTTTAAAAGAGTGACACAAATTACTGTTGGTTTCCCATTGGCCATGAATTTGGACTTTTCATCAGGACCTGCCTCAAAAGCAGCGCTTGCTTTAATCAGCCCTTGTCTGCTTGTTTGGAAAGCCTTGCAAGGTTGACTGCCTTTCTCAACTTGATCTGTGCTCACAGTAATGAGGTATCAGGCTAATGAGACCACTGCCATTACAATTACCAGCTTATTAAATCCTAATTAGGGGCCCAATGCTGCCGGGTGCTGAGTGCTGGCTGTAGGCAGCTGGATGCTTTCCTGTGCCCGTTTTTGATCTCCAGTTGAAAGCAGCACTTGAAGAGCATTGAGGCTCCCCGTGCACGTATCGGGTCTGTTTCGGTGCTAATGGGGTAATTGACTCTAATGATGTTGGCTGGTGTGTAATGGTCAGAGCAGCCCAGCATCCATGGCATTGTTAAATGGGCTCTGATTCACATGGCAGAAGGCTGCAGGATGCTGAAGGACAGCATTTCCTCTGTAATGTTCTGTGGCAGGTTGTTTTCTGCACATTCATGCACTGGTGAAAGGAGTTTGCAACTTTTTTGTTCATCAGTGCCAATTAAATGCAAACTCAATGTTAGCCAGACATGCTTCCTCCTGAATAAACAACTCAATTCTGTCCTCCCGAGGCTGGAGAATTTTAAATGTGCACTGTCTCTTTTGGAATCTAATTTCCACCTGACCTTCCCCTGCCTGCTCTGTGTTCTGAGGCAGTTATTGAGCTGGGCAGGTAGTGTCAGTACCACTGCAGGGCACTTTCCAGGAGTGCATTACAGAGCCTCTCTCCTGCCTGCCAAGGGCTGCTTGTTTTGCTGCTGTTTCTACCAGGGCAAGATTGTATGAGCTCCTGTTAATTTTTCATCTCGTGGGGATGAAGTTTTAGGCTCACCTTTGCCAGCCTGTGGAGTTCTGCTGTTCCTGGCAGGTGAGACTGTGCAGGATGTGAAGCCTTCCAGCTCAGTCTGAAAGCAGTGGCTGCTGCCAGGTTTGGAGAGCCTGGACTGTGCTCCCTTCTCACCCATCAGCCCCAAATTCTGAGCTTAGGGAGCACCTTAAAACTGAAACATGAAGGAACAAATGCATCTTGCAACACATTCTCTGACTAGCAGCCAGGTGGATCCCTCCAGGACTCCAGGCATGCTCTCTGTGGAAACTGCCCAGATGGCACAGAACCCACATCCTGCTTTTTACTGCTTCTTTTAGTGGGTATTGGTCAATCTGTTGTCCCTGGGAGGAAAATGCTCCCGTTTATCTCAATCCCATTTCTCATTAGCAGCCCTGCTAATGAAATCCCAGTAATGATGTGGACTGCTAAAAGTTGTGCCTCATCCAGCCTGGCCTGGAACGTTTCAGGGATGGAGCATCTAGCACCTCTCTGGTTCCCTGCTGGGCACTTGTGTAAAGGCAGCAGGGGAAAAACTGGGCTTTAAGTGCTCCAGCTTAGTCCCAAAGATCCTGTATGCTTGGCCTAGAGCTTGCCTTGCTTCTCTTCTGGGGCATCTCTTCTTTTTGCTCTTTAGATGGACTTGGGCTTGTGAAAGAGACTGATCCAGAAAGAATAAATTCTGAGTCTGGGGTGCCAGCCCCACATGTCAGCCTGTTCTCACCTCGTTCCATGAGGAAAATCACTGTCCCAAGGAAGGAGCCTTAGAGCCATGAGACAGCAGTTGATTAAGAGAGTATTTGCTGGTTTTTCAAGCCGGAAGATGATCTGCAGATGCTGTGGGTTTTGTCTGCTTTGCTCCTAAACACCCTTCTCAGAACACCCCGGGTATGAAATGGGCTGAGCACTAAAGGAAAGAGCTGATTCTGGCAGGGCTGGGCCATGAAATTGTTACCCAGCTCTGCTTGAGGCTGTCACAGGGCCAGCTCTGCAGCTGAAGGCACAGATGTGATTGATCACCTGGGCAATGCTGCCTCTGCTCCCCACCAGGAGCTCAGGCCCTCAATTATGTCAAATTTGTCCATACCTTACATAACTCCTCTGCCACTACCCCTGAACACAGACCTTCCTTTCCCTGCTGTCTGTCTCATCAGCTCCTCACAATCCTATCTATCACCTCCAGCCATTTCTGGTGTCACATCCTGAAGCTTTTCTACACCTTCTCCACTTTCCTTAATCCCAGGCAAGGCCCTTGTAGCAGTCACCAGGAAACACAAAGATATAGGTGTGATGAAGTCTTTTGCTGCCACAAGTGA
Organism: Agelaius tricolor; assembly: GCF_023055355.1. Taxonomy (NCBI): domain Eukaryota; kingdom Metazoa; phylum Chordata; class Aves; order Passeriformes; family Icteridae; genus Agelaius; species Agelaius tricolor. The sequence continues at coordinate 8,631,122 of NW_027269282.1, read as the reverse complement.
ACAAAACAGGTTCCTTTTTGCTGTAGAGAGAAGCAGCACCCTGTGGTGGTGTTCACAGGGGTCCCAGGACAAGAGAAGAGATGAGAATCTTCACTCCATGTTTCAGAAGGCTGATTTATTATTTTATTATATATATTATATTAAAGGAAAATGCTATACTAAGACTATACTAAAAGAATAGAGAAAGGATTTCATCAGAAGGCAAGCAAGGAAAGGAATGGAATGATAATAAAATCTCGTGACTGACCAGAGTCTGAGCCAGCTGACTGTGATTGGCCATTAATTTGAAACAACCACATGACCTCAATCACAGATGCACCTGTTGCATTCCACAGCAGCAGATAACCATTGTTACATTTTGTTCCTGAGGCCTCTCAGCTTCTCAGGAGAAAAATCCTGGCAAAGGGATTTTTCAGAAAATATCATGGCTACAGCACCCCATGCCAGAGCTTTTCATGGCATCTCTTTGTGGGTCACGGAGGGAATTTGAATGTCTGCAGGAGAAGCAAAAGTAAAACTCCAAACAGAAAGTCCACAAGAAAGAAGATTATCATGTTCGTATCTGGGGTGCTGTTGTTCACCCAGGAGTTTTAAAGAAATGGCTGGAGCCTTCCAGTACCTGGGTTTAGTGATTAGACCCAGAAGAAATGATCAGCTGGATTTTGAAACCTTCAGCCTCATGGAGACATGCACTTATTTGTGAGACATGCACTTATTTGTGAGACATGCACTTATTTGTGTTGCTGTGAATCCCAGAGAAAAACTGAGGAGTCAGAGTTAGGCCCTGCACAAAGCTCAGGAAGATGTGGGTCTGTGATATCAATCTCTTAATTACAGCGGTTGAATTTCCTGAAACCTTTATTCTCTACATAACTTCATTGAAAGATCCTGGTTGCAATTAACCTTTAAATGCTTAGGCAATTGCAAGGGCTGCTGAATCCCTTAATGCATTAAGAGATTAGGGATGCCTTTTGATGGCAGGAATTCGTTTTTTTGCTGTCTGGGAATGGCTCATTTCCATTGTCTCTCCTCTATTTAGATGCTGTGCTGCACCAGCTCTCTTGTTTGTGCTCATTTCCCCCAGGTCTGCACTGTCCCACCTTCATCCCTGCCCTCGGGGTTCTTGCTGCAGCCCAGCTAAAACCATCTAAAGCCGTGCCTAAGTGCCTGCTGCTCAGGACAGGCTTCAGAGAAACCCGTGGGCTTTGCTTTTTACTGTTGGCAAGTGTTTCTCTGCAAGGATAGACTCCAGAATCCCAGAAAGGCCCTGGAGCATGGATTGCTGAGGGTGCTGCATCCCTGCCCTGGGAACAGCAGATGCTGCAGACCTCACCTTCACCCTGCCTAAAAGTTCTTAAAATACTCCATTTTTTGCTTGAGGGAAGGCTATTTACAGCTTGGCACCTTACACTGGCTTGTTCAGGATTACATTCACGAAAATAAATATTCCTGAACTTCTCCAATTTTCCAGCAATTTGGCTGCAGCAGTTATTTGTGGAACACTGTTTCTGCCTGGCCAAGGTATTCTGTTCAAGCCATTAATTGAAAGCAGGAGTCCTTGGAGATACCTGTTGCTGTGTGAATGGCATGTGAATGGCTTTTACACCTCTTTGTGCATCTATTCAAGTGGAAAACAATAATTTTCACTGGCTTGCACGTAAGATATGAAGTTTAATTTATCACTGGAGTCGCTCTGAGGTGATTGATTCTGGGACCGGGAAAAAAAATGTGATTTTCCTGTGTGTTTAGGAAATTGGTAGCTCTGATTTACAGATCCTTAACAGGCTCTCTGAATAAAAGAAAATTTTTCATGTTGGTGGTGGAGATGCCTCTGGGATAACAGAGCAGAAAGAGAAAAGGGTAATGAGAACTTGTAGTGATTGATAACTGCAGGAATTTTTGATCAGATTAAGGCAATTACTGGTGGGATGATGGTCATTATTACTTTGTTTTTAATACTGAGATGAATTGCTAGAAAGCTGAGAAGTGTGCTGAGATGAACGGGAACCATTCAGCACTTATTTTTTTTTGCTGGTGTCTTTCTTTTTTTGTCTTGCTAATCATGATGCAAAGTAGATGGCAAAACAGGCTGGCAGAGGTGGGTGAGTGAGCAGGGAGCAGTGTGTGGGAGCAGGGAGGGATGTGCAGAATCCTGCTGGGAGCACCCCTGGGCAGGGTCAGCCTCCAGGTGCTTAAAATGAAGGAGAAAATGTCAAGTGTGGGCAGAAAAGAACACAAGGAAACAGCCTGGAAGAGTCAAGCAGACATGCCTGTTTATCTAATGGAAATACTGACTTCATTAGAGCAAGCTAAACCCTTGGAGATGATTACTGGTGATAAAAGGGTTTTTTTTTTATACAGCAACGGAAGTGAGAGAGAGGGGAGCTGATTAGAAGTGAAGCTGGACAAATTAGGAACAATTTCTTTTCACAATATTAACTGCAGGAAGAAGCTCCTGGGAGGGTCACAGGTGACATAGCCAGATGTCTCCATGTCTAGATTGGCTCATTGTTAAGAATTCCATCTTTTGCCAAGTCGTACCTCAGTCAGCTGCAGACTTTGCAGGCTGGAGCTGTACTTGGGGATGTTCCAGGAACCTCTGTGTGCTCATCCCCTGCTCCACCATGGGTTCTGTGTAACCCTGCTTTATGGGCTGGCCTGGGGAGCAGATTTGCTGTGGCTTTAACACATCCCCCAGCCCAGTGGGCCAGAGCCAGGCAAGGCAGGGATCACCTACAGCTGGGCTTGGTCCTGCCCACAGATCCTAATGAAGAAAAACATTTGCAAGAGGAGCTAGAGATGCTTTAGTTAAAAATGCTTGTGAGAGCCCTTCAGTGAGCCTTAGAGCTGGCAAGCTGCAGGTTTCTGCATAGGTTCACATGAGCAGTGACACTCCCACAGCCATCGTGTGAACCCTAATTAATGAGCTGTGTCACAGGGTGAGGCCTCTGAGGCTGCTGTGGAATCAGATGTTGATCCTTTATGGAGAACTTCCTGTTACTGATGCTGGTGCTGATAATTCTGTCCCTGAGGGGCAGGAGATGAGCTCAGCCCGTTGCAGCTGGCTGGGAATGCAGTGCTGAGGAGGAGGATGGATGCTCTGATATTTAACGTGGCACTGCCCAGTGGATGTGCACAGACCCAGCATGGTGGCACTGAGGAAGTTAAGCTCTGGTACCACTGCCTTCAAAACAAACATCTTGGGGAATGAAATCAGTCATGGCATGAGCCCTGTGAGGCAGAGGAGCCAGCTCAGCTGTCCCTGTGCTGGGAATGGGATGTGAAGAGCCCTGGAGCCTGGGCAGGGTCTGTCTCCTGCCCCGAGGGGTTTCTCTGGGCTGTGGGACTTGGAGACAGATTTGCCATGGTTCATTTCTTTCAGTAGGAAGCCCTCTGCACTCTGTGAAGTCTGCACAGCTTTCCTGAGCTGGAGACCTGGGGCTGCTGCCCCTTCCCTGGGGGCAGCCCTGGTGGGGTGCTCAGCATCTGGGGAATGCTGGGGCCAGGGTGGTGCTCGTGCAGATCCAGGGGGTGCAGCAGGGGAAGGAGGCAATGCCAGCAGCAATCCTGTGACCACTGCCTGCCCTGGCTCTGCTGGGAGGAGTGGATTTATTCACCTTCATTTTAGGGAGGATTCCTCAAGAGAGGGGGAAACACGCAGAGCAACCAAAGAGCGAAGAGTGAACTCTGGGTGTGCAGGGGAATGAAATACATCAGGTTTGATTTGTGCTTTCCTTCCAGGCATCTGCTGTAAACTGCAGGGGGAAAACAAATGGGCAATGACTGCATCTGTCTCTCCCTCCCATCCAGGTCTGCACTGCTCCAGTGAGCTCTTGAGCAACTGCAAAAATGCATTCAAGATGTGCTGTTTGCTGAGCTGGGGAATGCAACCAGGCTCAAAGCAAAGCCCCAGGTTGGCCCCCAGGTGTCATGGGCTTGGTCTTTGTATTTGAGAAGATCATCTTCTCACCCTCAATATGAGAACATCAGCTTGTGCCAAAGAGATGCAATGTCTCAGAAACCAAAGTCTGGACTAATATTGATGTTGTCTTCTTCTCCCTAGGAAAGCAGGCCAAGAAAAACTGGAGTGTGGCATTCACATTTTCTGAAAAAATCCCTTTGCCCAGGATTTTTCTCCTGGGAAGTTGAGAAGCCTCAGAGAAAAGGAAAACAATTCTTATCTCATTTGTTTCTCCTGTGTTGTGCTCACATGTGGAATGTGTTTGGAGATTGTTTACCCACAGGTGATTTTTTCATTGGATTCTGGTGTGAGTTGTTTGCACTCTTTGGCCAATCAGGGCCAAGCTGTGTTGGGACTCTGGAAAGAGTCACAAGTTTTCATTATAATCTTTTTAGCATTCTCTAAGTATCCCTTCTGTATTCTTTAGTATAGTATTCTTTAATATAGTACTATAAAGTAATAAATTAGCCTTCTGAGAACTTGAAGTCAGATTCATCGTTCCTTCCTTCATTTGGAGACAGCACAAATACAATACTGGAGGAGCCCCTGAGTGGGGGGGTCCAAATCCAAGCCGTGGGTTTGACTGCTGCCCTTCATGAGTCAGGGGAAACATTTCCAAGCAGGAAAACTTGAGATAGTGAGCTGTTCCCTGATTCTGAGGTGATGGTCCAGGTTCACAAAATGTTGGGTACATATCTTGCATTAAAATGTGTGTCTGGATTTGTAGGCATTAAAAAAAACCCTGGTCTTATTAAAAACAAACAAGAAAAGGCCACGGCCTCTGGCAGTAAGAAATATCTTAGTCTGAAAGCAAAACAAATTGGTATTTCTGTAAATCCCACCAGGAGAAGTTGTACAGATTTATTCTTTTGCTTTGCATCTTATTTCAGTCTCATCCCTTCTGTGTTTCTTTTGGACTGTTCCAGTTGCTTGGCTGTCCTGGCTGCTCTCCTGTCTTACCTGTACACACACCTGGGGAATCTTGCATGCAAAGAACTTTTTTCCCTAATTTGACCCCACAGCCACGTAGGTCTATGGAAATGAGGTGGTGCAACTGTGCATAAATCATCACCCAGGTTTGCCTGTGATGTGCCAGTGGCTGATCTGACACTGTACCAACACAGAGCATCTGATGGTGGCACCAAACTGCTCTGGGAGGAGCAGTTCCTCCCTGGGGCCATGGGGATGGGTGGGAGCTGGGTGGGGGGAATGGGGCTCCCCATCCCTGCAGGGGCTCTGGCACAACCCCTCCCTTCTGGAGTGCTCCAAGGAGCTGTGCCTGCACTGTGAGACCCATCCTCTCCTCCTGCACAGGAATAATCCAGGAACCTGGGGGAGCTTCTGCTGCCTCTTGACTCTTCATCTGTCCAAAAGAGACACCTCCAACTCCTTCTTCTCCTCTGGAATTGTTGAAGTGGCACCATGGCATCACATTTCCAGTCCTGGCTAACACCACCCACCTGCTGCTTGGGGTCTGACTGGGGATTTTGTTCCTTGGCTTTGTGGTGATGTGAGCAAGCCCTTCTCTCTGGACCATGCTGCAGAGTGGAGTTAGCTCCTAAAAAAGGGGGTGAACAACAGAGAAGAGGGAGGGATTTGTGCTGCTGGCTTGTGCCTATGGGCTTGTCCTTGTGGAAGCAGAAAGCAGCTCACCTTTTTGGTGACAACAGGCACAGTCACCTCCATGGTGACAGCAGCTCTTGTATTTACAGGGCTCCCAGACAAAGGAAGGAAATGATGAATCTGACTCCATGTTCTTGGAAGGCTAATTTATTATTTTATGATATTAGAATATATTAAAGAATACTAGACTAAACTATACTAAATAATACAGAAAGGATACTTACAGAAGGTTAAAAAGATAATAAAAACTCATGACTCCTTCCAGAGTCCTGACACAGCTTGGCTGTGATTAAGTTAAAACAATTCACATGAAACCAATCAAACAATCACCTGTTGGATAAACACTCTCCAAAACACATTCTAAAGCAGCAAAACACAGGAGGAGCAAATGAGATAATATTGCTTTCCTTTTTCTCTGAGGCTTCTCAGCTTCCCAGGAGAGAAATCCTGGGCAAGGGGATTTTTCCAGAAAATATGACAGTGACAGCAGCTTACCTTGTTGGTGACAACAGTCACAGTCCCCTCTGTGGTGACAGCAGCTGCTCCTGTGCAGGGTGGGGCTGGTGCACAGCCCCTGCTGGATCCAGCATCCCTCCATCCAAGGGAGAGGGCCGGTGAATGCCTGCAGGGACATGAATGGCCCCCAGTTTTGGCATGCAGGCTCCTGCTGGAGAGGCAGATAAGGTGATTTGGAAATCACCAGGCAATGCTGGTCAGCCACATTTGCTTTCCAGACACTGCTTTGCTCCTAATCCTGAGTGGTTTTTGGATGGCACTGGTGATGGGGAGTCTTGCCTTAACTGGAATTTACATGGAATCTTGCTTCTTGGAACAGGCTGAAAATCCCCAACCCCCAAATTACAGAATTTCACTGCAAGATTTGCTTTCATTTTTACTTTAAATCATCATTACTTGTAAATGGCCTTCCCTGACTTTGGGTTGTCACAAGGAGAAAATACATTTTCACCAGGCATGTAGATATGGAGTCAATTTCCACAACAGCAGGAAATCAGCCAGGGCTTGTTTAGCTGCTGGAAACTTGCTTCATCTGGAAACGGGAGGGTGAGCATCAGCCTCAAGTCAGGCACAAACCAGTTCTTGGAATGCTGTACAGCTACATTTGCTCTGAGATCTGCACTCTGTCTTGCTCTTGGCTGATGAGATGATTTGGGATGATGAATTTTCCTGTGGGACAGCAGCTCTGCTCCTGTCCAGTCTGAGCTAAGAAGGTAATACATTTAGGTACTAATGCATTTAGGTTGAAAATGTGATCCCAGAGGATTTTTGCTAAGTGCAGTCCCATTCTATGATTTCTACTATCTCCTCCCATAAAAGTGTATATATCAGTGCAGTGAATGTCTCCCATATATATATATATATATATATATATATATATATATATATATATATATTTGTTAAGTCAATCTAAATATATTCATTTATTTTCCTGAATGCTTGTCATTGCCCAAAGTCTGCTCAGCCAGGAGTGCACCCCTGTTAGGTTACCTCTGTAACAACCCCACTGAGCAGCAGATGAATATTTTAATAATCTGTTTAATGGTTGCAGGAGGCTCCACTGGCTTGCCAGGTTTTAACTTGATCTGGTGAAAGGTTCAGCAGAGGGAATTGACCCCAAAAAATCAATGTGCACTGAATTTGGAGAAAGGTTAGTAAATTGCTTCAGTTAGGGGGAAAAAGTAACCACTTCATTATTTGGAAGCAGTGATTGCTTTTTTATTTGAAATGTAGACTTTTATTGAACAGTTTCCCTTATTTAAACTTTGATCCAACAGCAAATGTTAGTAAATGGGTTTTAACAACCTTTCAAGTCAAACAATTTTGCAGGCTGACTCCAAGCAGAATGCTCTTGTTTGCTTGTCTCAGTGATGACTGGAAAACAAAACTGTCTTGTTTTATTTGTTTGGACATGAACTGTTTTCCAAAGTTCACCCCCAAATCCTGAAAAAAATCATTATTTGTGAAGTTTTGGTCACTAGTTGAAAAACAACATCATGTACTTTGGCTAAAGCAAATTTATTGCAAGTGCAATTTAAGAACAGAAGTATTCATTTTACAATTAACCCTAGGTAGTTTTTACATTTCAAACTAATATATAGGGATACGTTGGTCATGACAAAATAGTTTCCCTTAAGGTTACCTTAGAGCCTTGAAACTGAACCTATGTATTTTTATTTTTTTTTTCCTAGATTTTAATATAGTTGATGAATTTGCCAACATCTTTCAATGACCTTTAGAACCTGGATCTTTCCAGAACTGACTTAATTAAAGATGAGATGGAACCAAAGTGAATGCTTTATTGTTCCCTATTAAAATTCTCCTGAATTATTCAGCTGTCAGAGATGGAATGGAATTTATCATTAAGTTATTCACTTAGACAATTAAAGGAACCTGCAGCTTCAGTAGAAATGAAAGTAGAAAAAGGCAGCAGGGTGCTGCATGTGACAAGTTCACTCCCTGGCAGAATTCTTGGGATTATTTAATTGTCCACCCATAGATTGAGAAGGGTCCATTGAGTTTCTGCTTTTGATTTTTAAATCTATAATAGAGTATGCAAATTGAAGAGCCCCCAACAAAGCCCAGCTCAGCTCTCCATGTGCTGAGCCTGAAGGTTATTAAAAATACAGGTTACAAGATCCAGTCCTTGGTGCTTCTGTTATTCCAAGTGCACCCTAAAACAGCTCCCTGCCCTCATCATCACACTGAAAATCAATTACAGGGGAATAAAAGAGCATCTGTAAAGAAGAACACTGTGTGATATGTGTGGGTGCCTGCCTTGCTGGGCACCAAGGACAGCCTGGACCAGGCTGTTTAATTCCTGTTGCTGTGGCTCACAGTAACTGGGCTGGAAGAAGGTTTCTCCAGGCTGGGTTCAATCTGCTCTGGCCATTGAGGGAGCCAAATTGGTTCCATGAAGCCATTTGCTATTCGTAATTATTTTCACAACACCTGCTGGATTAATTAAAAAATAAATATCCTGAAATGTGAGGAAATCATGACTATAGAAAATTCTGACTAATGGGGGAAGGAGAAGCTTGCAGTGCCCAGCCTGGACCTAGGGATGTTTTTTTGTCCATTAGTGATTTAGAAAATTCTGTAAGAAAGGCAATGGAGATGGTGGAAAATTGGCTGTTGAAGGGGATGTGATGGTGAAAGCTTTGGTTAAAACCCCAAACCTACAGCCCTCAGCATTCCCTGCAGTCACTCCTAAACTTCCAGTGTTTTGGCTTTCACAGTTGGCTGCAAATTAGATACCATGTCATAAATCCTGATCTGTTTATCATAGAGCATTTCCAAACTATGTGATCTTCATGTTAATGAACAGCTCCTATGAAAACAGAAACTTATAAATTCAGTGCTCTCTTTGGGTTCCAGTGAGTGAATGCAGCACTAATTTCAAACTTCAGTGGCTTTTCTATTGCACCTGCAACTCTTAGATATTTATTTTCCTCTCTGGCTGTGTTATTGTTCTGCCAGTGAGTGCTGGCAGTGACAAGATTGAATTAAAAGGATATATAATGCAAAAAAAGGGTTATGCCACTGGCTGTCACAACTGCCTGGAAGGAGTCTGCAGTGAGGTGCAGGTCAGTCTCAATTGACAGGACAAGAAATGGCCTCAAGTTGTGACAAGGGAGGTTTAGATTGGGTAGCAGGAAAAGTTTCTTCACTGAAAGGGTTGTCAAGCACTGGAACAGGGCATTAAAGCAGTCACCATCCCTGGGGGGATTTCAAAGATGTCTGGATTTGGCTGGGACCTCTCTGAAAGGTTTCAGAACCTTGCTGAAACATTTCCCAGCTCTTCCTCTGAGGCAGCTTTTTCCAAGCCTAAAACCAAGTCTCTGGATTTCTCCAAGGAATTCTACTACCTCCTCCCATAAAAATGTCTTAGTTCTTAATGCTATCAAGGTGAAAATAGCATTCTCTTGGATGGTGTTTGCAGTCACAGACTTCATTTCTAGGTGTCTCCCCAATTGCTTGGTCAAACAAGATTGATGCAACATCAGAAAGCAAATTGTGCTTTTACCTCCTGTGCTCTCAGAAGAGAGAGAAAACTCCTATTCAAGGTGCAGAAGTGAATTCATTTCTTGCAGTCCAATGCCAGATTTTGTTACTATTCTCTTTACAGGGAGTGGGCAAGCCCTGTGGGACAGCAGTGCATTCCTGAACAGCAGCAAAGCTTTGTGGGACTTGTGTTCTTCCCTGAGGATCTGAGCAGCAGAAAAGTGCAAAGATTGAACCCCCCCATTCCAGAGGTGGCTTCCACACCTGCTCCTGCCCTGGGAGCAAGGCTGGGCTGTGGCTCCCTTGGCCCTTGGACAGCAGGAGTGCTGCAGGCTGGTGAGGGCATCACACACCCCCTGAAGGGGTCACTGAGCCCTCTGGCAGCACCTGAGACTCGCTCCATGGACAAGGATTTGCATTTCTCAGAATGATGGACTGGTTTGCAAGAGAATTTAATCTCATAAGCACACTTGGGTTTGCTTTTCAATTAAACTTTATTTTTATTACAGGAAACTGAGGGTTTACTGGAAAAGCATGTGATGGAGAAACTGATCTGCCCACTTTAAACCAACCCCAGGGAATTTGATCCAAGGCAGGCAGGAGATTTGCTTGCCTACAGGTGACAGCCTTCCTCAAAAATCCCATATAATTTAGCCTATATCTAAACTCATTTCATACCTACACATAGTGCTATATGATTTTTGAGGCTATCTTAATTAATTTTCCATTGTTATTATTATTATTTTCTCATTAAATGTTTTATTTAAGGGTTTTAGTGTGCACTGAGGAAACCAAGAGATTTGTGGGAAGAGGTTTGCTGTGGAGTAACATCTGAAATCAGAGTGGAATAAAGTTTAAATAAATAACAATAAAGGAAATGAATTAATAAAGAGCATGAGTGTTTATGGAGAGCTCAAGGGACAAGGAAATGATGCTGATGGATCTTTTCTTCCAGCTTGCTCTAGGAAATGCATATCTGTGTCTGGAGTGCAAGTCATGGGCTGTGCTGGCTAAAGAAGGATGTTTGTGTGGTTACTGCTGTAGCGCTCATTTTTAAACTCTCCTTCTTGGAAAAGGGGATTGTGTCTGTCCCTTTGTCCCCCACCTGCCCTCTGTCCCTCATCTGAAGGTGCAGCATCCACAGCCTGGGATGAAGATGCAGGGCCTGCACATCCTGATTTTCCGAGCAGCAGAAACACTTCAGGGGGTGAGCTGCCCTTTGTCCTCTGCAGATAGAGAAGTTTAGTGCACAGAGCTGTCCTGGCTATCCCCCCTCTCAGCCAGAGCTGTTGCTGATCTCTGCTGTTGTCACCCGAACTCTCAGAGTGCTGATTTCTCCCTTGAGAGTGCTCTTGACCCCCTGCTGGATGACAATCCCAGCCTGACAGGCTCACATGCACCCAGGGGACGATGGAACTGCTCAGCTGGATAAAAAGAAACCACCTGAAAATACTCCAGTCCTCTCTGTGTGCTCCAAAAATCACCAGGATTGCTGGTAACGCGCAGCAAGAGATGAGTGTACCTGGTAGTTGTTCAGATAAATATCTCTGCCCTTTGAAAGGGCAGCAATCCCTTAGGAAAATGATGTTTTTAATGACTGATAAGGTTTGTCCTCCCCCTTTATGTGTGCCAGAGTGACTTTTGGTTTTTTTTAACAGGTGCAAACTGGGTTTTGTGATTATTGAAGGAGTTCACCAGGTTTGAGAAAGAGGGAATGAAGTTGTGGGAGCTGTGATGCAGAGAGTGGGAATGAGTTTGGTGGCAGTGTGATCTGTCTGCTGTGCCTGGCAATCTGTGCCTTTGGACTTGCTTAAGAAATGTAAGGATATGGACTCAAGCTGTTCTATTCTGCACAGCCACGTGGCTTAGTGGAACAGGCTGGAAGCTGGATTTTCTCTTTAATGGGTAACTCACAGTTTGGCCAAAATGTGACAGTTTCAAGCAGAACAAAATTCTGAAAACAAATTTCAAACTAATGGAAACTTTCTAATAAAATTGGCAGCTTCAGTTGATTTTTAATGGTGGAAACCTTGGAAATTTCTGGATGAAAAATCTTCTAGAGAGAAAAACAAAAGTTCTCTGAGGGCAGAAAAAGGGTCCATGGTTGCTTTTTTTCATGTTAGTAAAGTGAATCTGCCATTAAATTCCATTTTTGAAGGTGAATTGTGCATATTTACATATGGAACACAGGCCAGACCAATCCCTAAGCTTGCAATTTTATAGAAGAAGACATTAATATTTTCCATGGGCTTGCAGTGGGAACTGTATTTTTTTTTTACTTGCTTCTGCCATGAGGAATAGATCTTTTAATTAAAATTACAAAAGTCAGACTAGTCAGACTCCTATTATCATATTTAAGGAGGGCTTTGGGGAGCTGTAAACATGACAAGGAGATTTAACAGAAAAGTGCCTGACTTGCTAAGCTGTTCCTTTAGGTGTTCCAACATGCCTCTTGGGGTATTTAATATCTCCTTTGCTGCAGGACCAAAAGGATGTGCTTTGTTCTGATATTTGTACAGCCCTCTGTATCCTGATAATTTGCTCATTATCCTCTTTTAATTCCTACCTCACTCACCCTCCTCCTTACAATTTGTGCTCTTCTGTGCTCCCCAAACCTCAGCAAACCCCAATCTTCCTTGAGCTGAAGTGTTTTTAGGAAGAAATAGGAGCAGGACAAGTTTTTAGAGTCCTGCAGTGAGGATTATGGTTGTTATGGTTACTGCATTAACCATGTTGCTGCCACATCTGAATTCATCCAGAGTCTGAGCCCCACTGGAGGATGTGAGGTCCCACCCTACAAGATAAACCTTGGCAAACCAGTCCAACCATTTGTCACATTTATTCAGAAATAATGAAAAGCCACAATGATCCCTCTTGCTGTGGTACTTCAGGCTCTGTAGCTGCATCCATGGGCTCCAAGTGTGTTGGGTGGGACAGGTGATTGAAAGGACTCAAAAATGACTCTTAGGACATTTATTATTCCTTAATAAATCCAATCCACCTAATAAAGTGCAGAATATAAAAATCCAATCCACTTCATAAAGTGCAGAATATAAAAGAATATAAATATACAAATTCCACATAAGTACTCCCTTAGGAAAATATTTTTTTTTGTTTTTATAAAGAAACTTAGTGCATTTCTGACCTGCACTCTTGCCAGCATGGTTAAATGTGAGGCTTAGAGACAAACATGTTTGAGCAAGGATGATCCCCAGAGAAACATGCTTTTGGCAAAAGGATTCTTTTAATTTTCATCTGGGACTAAAACAAGTTGGCTGCACAAGAACTGCCTGTGAAAAGCTGTGTGGAGAACAGGAGATCCTGAACTGCAAATCCCAAAATGCTTGAAAACAGTGAGGAATTTAGGCAGAGAAATGCAAACATAACTTCTACTGCTGTCTCTTTTCTCTGACTTACCTGACTCAGGAAAATCCTCCTGTTGTGTCTGTAAGGACTGATCTGGGAGAAGGATCAGTGTCCTTTGATCTCTGGATCAAGCCTTGTTAATACAGCCCTGGTATGCAAGGCTGGCTTGGATTTTTCTACCTGCATTTATGTTTTCTTATCTGGGGTATTTTATTTTCAGGATATTGTTTTCCCTTCTAGTGATTGCTTTGCCTGCAGTGATTTATGCACAATTTCAGTGGTTTCAATGCTGCACTATCTTGATGTGACTCCACCACCTTGAATCCTTGGGCCTAAAAATCAACCTTGCTGGTTCTTGTGAGCCACTCTAGTACCTGCTTGTAAGTGTTCAGTGAAGCTTTTATTGATTATATATAAAATTATTATTATAAAATTATAAAAAATAGATTTATATTTTATAATAACAAACTAAATTTGTAAATTTAATAACATTTAATAGTTAATAGTGAAAATAAATAAATATTCTAATATTTAAAACAATCAATTTAATATTTAATGATATTACTTTAATAATAAATTAAATATATAAAATTATGACACAATTAGAACGTTATGATTATAGAGTAATAATTATGATAGTGATAATTATAATTATTAAAATTATTATTGCATTTTATAATTACTTATAGTTAATAATTATTAATTATTATAATAATATATTATTATATCATAACTATATTATATAATATATTATTATATAATGTAATTATTATATAATAAATATATTACTATCATATAATAATCATATATTATATATATTATATATTATTATATATATTTATTATTATTATTATTATTATTATTATTATTATTATTATTATTATTATTATTATTATTATTATTGTTAAAATTATGGATGGTACATGACTTGTGAAGAGCTGTCTCCTGATTTGTTTGGATCAGCTCCTGTTTGCACTGCTGGCTGCACCCACACCCCTGTGCTGAAAGCTGTTGGTGGGAATCCCAGCTTGTGCCATCAGCTGAGGGAAATCTGGGGCTACAACATTTTGAGAGGTGTAACAATTGACCTGAGGGATCAACTGCTTGTGTCAAGAAAATCTTCTGCAGATCAGGGAGCAAAGTTCAGCACCTGGTCCTCTGCTTGTGTTGGACCAACAGGACCTTAAAGATCACCTGGTTCCACCTCCTGCCATGGGAGGGATATAATAATAATAATATAATAATAACAATAATAATAATAACACTGGGCAGGCTCATCCAGCCTGGCCTTCCACACTCCCAGGGATGGGACCTCCACAGCCTCTCTGGCTGATGATGAGCAGCCAATGGTTCAGCTCTTCATTTAAAAAGCATCATCTTCATTCAAAAGCTTCATCATCCTCCTCATGTCCAGAGGCACAGGGGCTCTCTGGACATCATTAGAAACCACTGGGCTTTTCCCTGTTGCAGAAGTCAGGTGGATGTATCCACTGGTAATTTGGTTTTTTTGTGATTTCCTTTGGGCAGCAGGATTAGGAAACCAGAGTAAGAACAAATTAGAGAAAAGGGGCATTGGAGATGAGATTCTGCTTTTTTCAGCTTCTAATTCTTAAAATTCTTGCCCTTCTCGCCCTTGCTTCAGTGCCAAATGGAATCTGAGGGAGGAAAACACAACCAAGGAGCCAAAGGGTGGATGTTGCAAGGAATTAAATGGCCCTGCAGTGGACTACAGGGAGGCACGTGGGTGTTCAGCATCCTGCAATTCAGGCCCTGGAGTGTCCCAAACATGCAGCCTCAGAAAGCTGGTTTGTGTTCCAAGAGGGGTGTAAAGTGCAGAAATGCCTCTGCAGGTATTAATCAAACAATCTGGTTACATCCCTCTGTTATAAATAATGTTCAATATCTCTGGGATGTTGTTGTTACAGAACCACTGTCATTACAGGTGTTTATTTGTGATTGCTACAGTAGGTAAAATATTAAAGTTAGACGTGTTCCAATGATTGTTAACGTTTCTGCAGTGTCAGGGTTTCAAATTGTGCAATAAAAGTTCATGTCTAGGGCATCTTTTAATGTATCAGATTAACTTAAAGAATCTGCTGAAGTCCTAGTGATTTCTCTTGTTGATTTAATTTCTGAACTCCTGACAGCCTGGATTTTATAACAGATCAGCATGGTGCCTTTAAATTATCTGTGTAAATCTCCTTGGCTGTACCCAGTGCTGTGGGAACTTGATTACCTGAGTTTCTGAGATTAACTTGAACAACAAACAACCTCCAGCTCCTGCATCAGACAGGTGAAGACTTGCAAGTGGGATTTAAAAAACAGAAGAAGGTGAATTACTCTGCTACTTCAAATAGAATTTTAAAAGGTTATTATTGAATATTGGCTGATTTTAAAAATAGCTCCATCCCCAAAGCTGTAATTTACACTAGCAGCTAAGCACTGTGAGTAGAGCAATTAATTACAAATTAAAAGCTGCTATAAGCTGGTGTCATCGGGGATAGGACTTTGTGCACCCCAAGGTTGAGTCAGGGAGCCAGAGGAATGCACAATACACAGTTTGACCTCAGCATGGGATCTCTAAGGCTGGAAAATGCAGCGTTTCCCAAGAAAACATGGTAAGCAAATGATTTGGGAAACAATTGTACAAGGACTGTAAAGTCAAGCTCTTGAGGCTGGGATTAGAAAAGATTTTTGGTGAGTCAATCTACTTCCTCCACCCAGAATCTGCAATGATGTGTTGGAAAGAGTTTCTTTCTATATCTGGAGCTGCTACCTATATCTATACCATCTATATCTATCTTATCTATCTTATCTATCTATCTATCTATCTATCTTTATCTATCTTTATATCTATATCATCTATATCTATATCATCTATATATATCTACATCTAAAGATATAATTTCTTATCTATATCAATCTCTATGTACATCAGTGTATTTCTATATATTCTTCTCCCACCCTGGCTGGTTTCTAATGCTCCTCTGCAATGCCTGAGCTTGTGCTGGCTTTGTTAATGACCAAATGACCAATGTTAATGTTTTCTCCATTCCAAAGGCTGTAATAGCCTGGCTATGAAATATCCCTGAAGCTGCTGCAGGTGCCAGTTTAGAAATGTGTTCCCCTGTGCAGGGGAAGAACTCTGCCTGCATTAGGAATAAGGAATGATTAGAATGAGGAATTCCTGCATAAACTGAAGGGCAGAATTTCTCATTTTGTTTGGTTCACAGGCCCCTGGGCTGTGCCAGGAGTGACTCCATGGGTAAACATCAATAAATTTGACTCTCAACCCCCACATGGTGCTGCAGCAAGCTCGTAATTCACTGGACCTGTGCTAGTTCTTCAATGCAAGGCAGACTCCTGGCACAGGGAAAGGCTAATCCCTTCCCTTCCCAACTGCAGGAGTAAATGTTTGGCTCAAATGTGTAGATTATAACTGATTTTGGAAAGAGTTATTTACAGTCCTGGTGTTTTCTGTAGTTCTGTGTTCTGTACAGAGCATGTGGTGATCTGTGTGATGGTGTCAGAGGCTGCTCCCAGTTCAGGCAAACCTGAAGCTGATAAACTCTAACCTCCAGGAGCATCATTTTACAGATTTATGGCATTGATTGGCAGCTTCAATAATTCAGATTGAGCCACCTGATCCACCAGGACAGTTTTAACATCTCAGGGAGCAGACACAGAGATTCACAGTCTCAGTGTGGCACATCTGTTCCCAGGTGTGCTGGTGAGACAACTGCTAAAAACAGGTGCACATAATGTGAAATTGTAATTTTTTTTTTTCTTTCTGCTTATTAGGTGCTAACAATGTGGTGATGTTTAATCAATCCAAGAGGCACAACCAATTAAAGTTCCTGCTCTCAAAATCATGGTCATGCTCTGTTCTATCCCTGAGTTTTCTACCACTGTTCACTACATATATATATACCAAAATATATCACTTTGGTGTATTTTGTCATAAAGCCACAAGTGAGATCAGTACTGAGGAAAGTTCTCATGAAGAACACCCCTATAACACTTTAACTGTTGAATTTTCCCCACTCAGCCGTGGTCAGTCTATTACAGCTTTAAATAATTTCAGCAGCACCTCTTTGGAATCCCAATCTCCTTGCAGGTGTCACTTCTCTCACCTCTGCAAGGAAATGGGGTCTGATGCTCCAGTGGTCCCTCACCCTCCACACAAAGCCTCTGTGGGGAGACCGCTGCAATTTATGGACCCATTCTCAGGGCTTGGGCCATGGACATTCAGCACAGATTTGTGCCTGTAGAGGCAACAGAGCCCTGAGCTTTTTGCAGTATTCAAAATCCAGCCATTCACATCTTAATCAAAACAATGGCATGAACTTCTTCTTGATTGTTCTGAAAGATTCTTGGCCACAAGTCTCAGGGCTCCAAGGAGTCAAAAATCACACATTATTTATTCATGTGTCTTCTCCTCACATTCCAGGAACCCTTTCTGCTGTTGGCTTCTTTTTTTTTGCCTCTGCTGTGGATACAGCAAAAAGAACTTATTCTTCATTCCCTGAATTCTGCTTTTTTTCTGAAATCCCTACCAAGTGCCTGTGCTGCTGCACTTGTTTTCCCCACAGCTATTTTCACTCTATCAAGGAGGGGTGAGTTTACTTCAACAGACAAGAAAAATTACAGAAAACAAATTTTTCCCTGAATTGCCCAAAGTTGCTCTCCCAGGCAGGTTTCATTGCTGATTGTCACAGAGGGACCCTGCAGCTTGGATGGGTTTGCTCAGATATCTGGGTATCTGTTCATGTAATCCAAGTCCCACATTTAAAGTCAGCACTACAATTAAAAGTGAATTAGCATGTCTTTTATACAAGGCTGCTCGTTAGAATAAGGGTTTGGTTTTTCCTCAAAGCTGCTTCCCAAAGCTCTCACAGAGCATCTGAAATGGGAGCAGAGAGAGCCCTGAGGGGCACAGGGCCCAGAGGCAGCTCCTGCTCTGTTCTGCTGGGCTCACAGCAGCCCAATCTCCAGAGACACAATTCCCCTGCACTTCCCAGGACTTTTGGTTCCACTGGTTTTGCCCAAAATCTACTTCTTTGGTTCCTTTTATTTTTTTTTGTTTGCTTGCTTGTTTGATTTTTTTTTTTATTCCTTTCATAGGTATCCTGGTTCTTCAGGTCTGGTTACAGCACCAGGATCACATTCCTTTACCTGCAGGTTTTTCCAGGTCTGGCTGCTGCTTTTTCTAATAGGAGGCTGGAAGTGTAAAGAAGCCAAGGTTCCATTCCCATAAACCACCAAAGTAACATTTTTTTAAAAATTAAACTATTTCAGTTCCCTCCTGAAATTACTGTTGAAAAGAAATCTACCACCTGCAGAACATCTTCATGAGACATTATTTTACCTCAGTTGCAGGAAAAAGAGAACACATTTCCAGTTGGCTTTGGACAGCAAAGCTAACAGAAAATCCTCAGACTATTTTGAGGTCCAGAGATGATTTTTTCAGGTATTTTGTCTCTTAGTAGCAGTAGTAGTAACTTCATTTATTTTTAACTGATACTTTAATAAATGCTGTATTTCAAAGCTCTCATTTCTATCCCTCTGTGAGTAAGACAACTCTTGGTCCCTCTCTTCTTTCCCCAGCAGCCTCCCAGACAGTGAGGATCAGCTTTAAGACCACTTGAAGTCAATGGAGAGATTTGGATCCATTTTACAGGGCTTTGAGGCAGAGCCATAAAAACTAGCTGAAACAACTGCTAGCATTTCAGGAAAACCACAGCTGAATTTGGCAGAATGTAATTAATTACTGAAATTCAATATTGTGTTGCACAATGCTTGGCTCCTCACAGAAGCAAGCACATTTCTAACATTTCTATACCCCAGTGCAAGGCACAGTTTAAAAGTCACTGCCATGAACAAGAAGAGTGTCTTTCATTATGCTTAAAATTGAGTGTGATTGGTTTCTATCCCCATCAGAGGATAATGAAAACAGCCAGAGCCTAATTATTATAATTCAGAAATATTCACTGTCATATTCCTCTTTCAATGTGCTCTGTCTCATGGATGTGAGTTGTGTGGAGTGGAGAAGATCAAGAGCAATCTCCTGACTTTGGAGACGGAAAATTTCTGTCTTCTCTAGCTGAGCACCTGCAAAGCATACAGTCCCCTATTTGATACGGTGTTTAGCTCATCAAACCACAAATATTTCCAGAAAAGGTTACCTGTTACCCAAAACTCTGAGCAGTCAGCAGATTGACAGGGTATCTGTTTGATAATCTCTCCAACAAGCATGAAAAAGCTGCAACAGCTTCAAGTCCCTGACAAATTGTTGTGCAGTGGATTTAGCAACAGGGTTGGCTGAAGGACAGCACATGAGAGGAGCAGCAAATCTGGCTTGTGGTTTGCAAAATACAGAGCTGTAAAACACTTTGGAGAGCTGCCTCCCTCTCTGCTAAATCTCAGTGGCTCAGTAAATCTTTAGTGACTCAGCCAGCAATGTTTTCAGTCTTATGTAGAATATAAGTATCTTCTCCCAAAAGTTTTCTTTGCTTCACTTTTACATTTGTATTCTTGCAGTTGTATGAATCTCATTTTAAAAAATGGCTTTGCTGTTCACCATCATGATGCTTGTCTGCTGAACACAGGATAATAAAACCATTTGTAATTTCTGTTTTAATGAGACAGAAAAGGAGGAAAGGGAGGAAAACTGCTGTGATTTTATATCTCCCTAGACATCTACTTTTATCTTTTAATTTTTTACTTTAGAGCAGACCCAGAACGATGCTTTTTATTTAATCTGTTGCCAAGTATTGAATGAATCATAGTTTCCCCTTATTGATCTGTTGTAATCTTATAAAATGAATAGTCATCCTTCCTTCTCAGAGTGAAAAAATTAATTAATATAAAAGAAGAAAGCAGGATATGAAACCTTATTGCTAGAGCAGCTTCCTGCCTGTGCTGTGGCCTTGCAGGTCCTGCTCCTGTCCCTGAGGTCCAGCTCTAACACCTCTATTTTCACCTTTGGGCTTGTTTACCTCGTGCCAAAGCACAGTGAGCCTGGGAGATGAGCTTTGTCAGGATCCCAAACAAATGGAAAGCCTGTTGTCCCCAAAAGGGGGGTGACCTCAGGCTGGGATCAGAGTCTGGCTGTGCCCAGTGTGGGGAAAGGCAGTGCCAGTATCCTGAGAGCCTCTGTGCTGCTGTCACCTGTTTGTATTTCTGTGTCAGCCTCCCTCTGCACCAGGCCAGCTTCTAACATGCCAGAGGAAGCAAAGTGCTGTGTAGAGCATGGCTGCAGATGAGAAAATTGCTTCTTACCATGTGTCTGACACACCTCAGTAAGCAAGGTGTCTAATTAAAATCCTGCTTGAACTTTGATCTCTTGTTCTTGCTCTCTTACCAGATATGAATGTTGGAAAGGATGTTTTTACCAGTACTTTGCAATGTAATTAATGCTTTCCTGAGCTGCTTTTCATGTGTACCAGTACCACATCTCACCCTCAGTCCAGCAGAGAATTACTGTCTTTCCTGAGAATGCAGAAATCTGGATTGGTTCATTGTTTCACCGAAAAAAATCACAAAGAATAATTTCACATTCCTCCTTAATGCAGCGTAATCCTTGTTCAGTCTGACCTTTTTATTATCTTACACCTTCCTCAACCTGTTTACCAACATTTCAGCCTCTTCACTGAAAGGGAAGAATTGTGCAACAGCTGAGGAAAGGCCATGAATATTGGCAAACACTGGGAATGACAGATCTGCTTCAAGGAGGAACTGGGACTGGTTTGCAGGCTCTGAGAATGGTGTGGGCTGGCAGAGCACATCCTACTCTCACTTTAGGCTATCATGTCAAATTCCCAGCTGCTGAAATCTCATCACAAGGTGGTGGCTTGGAAAACAGGAGACAAACTTTTCTCTCATCAAAGAGCCAGTGTTTTGTTTGCTTTATGTCCTTTCCTCCTGAAAGCTACGAAGAAATACAATGTTTGGCTATTAAGTGTGCATTTGTGAAACAGCTTAAAAGGAATTATGGAAAGAAACAGGGAAAAAAAGAAAGAAAATAACAGGAGAAAGCAGAGGGAAGCAAGTAAAACAAATCCAGGATAGAAGTGCAAGGATTCCCTTTCTACTCACATTCCTCATAACAAATTGACTGGGAATTGCCCAGGAATGGGTTAAAATACACCTGGAAAAATACCACACTCACAAAAAGTGCTACTGTGACATCAGGGCATCAGAGCATGCTACAGCTCCTGCAGAAACAAACACCACTCTGTGTGTGCCCATTTGCTAATGAACAGGCCAAATTAACAAAGAGCAAGAGGGTTAATACAGGGTGGAGAAATAGAAATAGGAAAGCAGCATGGAAGAGAGAATAAGAGGCTTGGTTCCATGCTGTCTGTGAGTCAGGAGCTGCCCTAAACATGCTGAACTGGAAGCTGAGGAGTCTGAACAGGATATACAAAGATTTAGGTTTGTTTAAAAATTAAATCAAGCAAGAGTAATGTCAGGTCTGTGAGGTGGATGTGTTCCGTGGTGCTGTTACAAGTCACTTTTACATTTCAAGGAAAAATGATGCCAATGCACATTAATGCACAGGAAAAAAAAAAAAAAGAGCAGAGAGCTCAGCACTTGAAAAGTGCCACTTGACAGGAGTGACATGGTGAACAGTTTAAAAGCCTCTGAGTGGTTCTTGGAACCAGGAGCCCTACGCAACAAAGACACAGAAATTCTGTAAATATTTTATTCCAGAACATCTTGTTCTTCTCCTGACATTAATAAATATATGGAAAATGCACTTATTAAAGGTTAGGTTATTCTGAGAAAGTGTTCTTTGCAAATGTCATCCAGCCCTGTTGCATTTCCAATTTGGGTAGAAGGTTTTTGCGTCGTTTCGGCAGCAGCATAAAAATACAGATGATTCATGTATAGAGAGTTATTTAAGAAAAATGCAGATGGCATTTTAGGCAGGAAAAGGTATTTTGATTATTTGCAATTCTGGGGAAAATTGAGTTGAAAAATCAGCGCCATACAAAGGGGTTGGAGCCTACATTTAAATTCTGTGGCTTCACTTGGAAAAAAAAGATTTTATCTGATGAAATATGAAAAGCTCAGAAGTTCCTAACAAAATTAAACCATGAAGCAGTTGATTCATAGCCATTAATGAGAACCATTACAGTTTATTGCTTGACTTTTCTCTCCCTCCTTTTGTCTCTTGAATCTTTTAAAGAAAACTTCTTTGAACATGGTGCATTGAGATCAATTGATTCAATCTGATTGTCCTTTTGCTCCATTGGTTGCCAGTGGAAACTGAGCACATTTAAAAAGAGCCTCCACTCACTCTTTGCAGTCTGTCTGACAAAGGAATTCAGAAGCAAAATTGGCCAGCTGTTGTCATTTTGCTGATGAACACTTTCTCTATCACACTTCTTTCTGTCATAATCTTGGAAAACACCAGGTTATTCCAGCCAGATTTTAAATTGCAGGGGGGATTTATTTTGTAATTGTCCCACAAATTAGAAACCCAGGTTGTGGGGTAGACCCAGGTGCTTTGCAAATGATTTATGGAACTGGATTGCAGATGAAACAATCAAGGATTTTCACAACTTTTCCTTTGAAATCTTGTCATAGCAGCCAAATACTGACAAAACAAATATTTTCCCAAATCCTCTGTATCCTTTAATTTGTTTTAAAATGGTTAGAATAATTCTTTAGACCCTGAATTATTTCCCATTGCAGATGGGGTTCTGCATGGACACCCTTGACTCAAGTTGAATTCCTGTGTAACCCTGTGTTCAGCTCCCAGAGTAGAAAATTAACAGGTTTGAGAACTTGAGGAGGGACAGGAGGACTCTGGACTCCTGTGGTGTTCCCCTAATGCCACTGTGGCTCCCCTTTTTAACTTGTGTAAGGCCTGGACACCCAGAGCCACCAAAGCACATCCATTATTTTAGGTCTCATTGCTGAGCCTTCCCCCCTGCTGGAGGACAGGACCATGTTATCATTAAATTGTCACCAGGCTTATTCAATTGCAAGTTGGTGAGGCTCCTGTTGAAGCTGTTGAATCTGAACCAGAGCCTCTGGAAGAGGGACATGGGCAGAAATTGTACATGTTCTTAATATTTAGCTGAATCTATTTATTGAAGGGGCCTCTATGAATTAGATTTCCCTTTAAGTTTTAAACTTAAACTGGCAGGGAGTAGCCTGGAAGAATATCTCAGATTTGTGTGGCTTCCATCTTTTAGTCAGAATAAAATTTCTTTATGGACTACAGATACTTTGTACTACAATTACTGTTTAGGTGAGAGCCAGATTTCTGGCATCATTGCTCTGAAAAATGTCAACAAGCACTTTTTACCCCTCTAGAAGTCTAAAGCCCTCCCCAAGGTCACTCCTTGCCACATCAGTTGGACTTGGAAGAGAATTTGATTTAGTCTCTTTTATGAAATAAAACTATGAGTCAACGATTAGGGGACAGCTGGGCTTTTTGCTGCTTGTGTTTGCCACCTGGCATTGGGCACTGCAAACCCCAGTGTGGCCCAGCTGCTGCTTTAATGTGGTCTGGGCAGCATTGCCACCTTCAGAGAAGAGCAGCAGTCTGGACAGGATGAATCCATTTAATTTCAGAATTTACTGTGCTCCTTGATTGAAAATACCAATTTTTTTTTTTTTTTGCAGGTGGCTATATGGCATTTCTTCTCCTTACTCGTCATTGCTGGTGTGACTTTCTTGCTCCTTTCAGAGGCTTGCAGTGACCTGTTTGAGATGTGGGTTCATGATGGGAGGGATCTGCTCACCAGTGAAACACTTGGCAGCTGTCTGAGGGTTCAGCCCTTGATCTGATGAACTGCAGGCACAGAACTGCAAGCAGGGGATGAGATCCTCAGCCCAGCTCTGCTGACCTTTGTCAGGCTGCCCCAGGCAGTGGCTGGCCTGGGGTTTGGTCAGCAGGAGCATGGAGCAGTTGCTCTCAGAGGAGCAGAGTCCTTGTCCCAATGGCGCCGTGGCTCTGCAGGCATGGCAGCCCCAGGGAATATTGAAGTGAATTCAGGAACATGAACTCAGAGATTAAACTCAGTGTCCCAGCTCCTGGATCAGCATGATTTACCCCTTATGGGCGATAGATCTGTTTGTATGGATGGGCACAGAGCATACCTGATGGCCATCATCTTGAGAGGAGGTTGCCAGCAGGGTGAGGAGGTGTAGCTGTGAGGATGAAGGAGCCACTTCCCTGCACCACCCCTTTTCTGGTGTTGCACATGTCCTTTCTTTTGTAACACTGAAAAAATGTAGGGAGGAATGGGAAAAGGAGAGGATGTTCCACCTTAATCCTTTGTTCCATGAGACCATCCAACAAAACACAGTTGGAAACCCCTGGCTGAGGGCTCAAACCCCACCAGGAGAACACTTGGGCTTTTATTTGGATTACTGCATTTAGGAGATCCTAGTCATGACAGAATCTCAAAGATCATCTTGTTCCACCCCCTGCCGTGGGCAGGGACATCTTCCACTATCCCAAGCTGCTCCAAGCCCCACCCTGTCGGGTCTGTCTGTCTGTCTGTGCCCCGACACGGGCAGGGTGGTTCTTGGGTGCACGCGTTTCAAAGGACGAGTCTGGACTCTTCAGCTTTTCGGTCTTCAGATTGTTTATTGTTTCTTATCTACAAAATTTTCTGTCTGCCCAACAGAGGTCTGATCTGCAAGGCAGCCACGGGCACTCTCCCCACCCACGGGGCGGTCTTGTCTTTTTATACTAAAATCTACGTACATCATATTTACCTTTATTTTCCAATACTTTTCACCCATGTTAGCAAGTGCACCTTCACCATGAACCAATCCCCAAGTGCCAACATCACCACAGGAGATGGAGGACAAGAAGAAGAAAGAAGAAGGACGAGACACGCCCTGATCCCTCCATCTTGTCACCATAACCCCCCTATACCAAAAACCTTAAAGTTTATATTTCACCCTATAAATGTGTCCCTTTTACACCCTTCACTCTAAAGTGATTCTCATGTCCTCAAACTCCTGTTACTTCTGTGGATGGATCAAAATCAAGCCACCAAGCACTCTTGGCAACATTCTAGGATTTCTGAGACCCCCAAGGGTTCTCCTGGCATCTCTGGACATCAGGAACGATGTGCTGAGTTCCCACACCACCCAGCCTGATCTGGAACACTTCCAGGGATGAGGCATCCACAGCTTCCCTGGGCAACCTGTCCCAGTGCTTCACTGCTCTCTGAGTAAAGAATTTCCTCCCAACATCTAAATCTCTCCTCTTTTAGCTAAAAAATGCTCCACCTTTTCCGATGATTACCTGACCATGGGAAAAATAATTTTCCTTCTTTTTTTTGGAACTTCTTCCTGTTTATGTTATTTCAGCTCTGAACAGCAGCAACTCCTACACGTTTTAAGTCTTTCAAGTCTGTTTTGTGAGTAGCAGATTCACAAGACTGGAGGGTTTCTTGAGAACGTGGGGAGGAGAGAAATTACTTGTGAATTTCAATTGAATTTAGGAAACAGATTCTGCCAGAGGGGAAGAGAAAGAGAAGGAATGTTAAAAACCTGCCTTTCCTCAGTATTTTGAAAAAGCTTCACTGCAAAGTTGTTCACATAGGTAATTTTCATGTTGCTGTGTTTTTTTCCTCAAAAGGCAATCTTGGATTTTCATACTGACATGTTACATTTTGATGTTGGATGAAAAGCTCAAGTAACCCCAGATGGGCAAAACACAGCCCAAAATGAAATTTTTGTAGATTCCTTTCTGTTTTACTCCAACTGTACCCCTTTTATTCTTTTATTTTTTGTTTTTTTTTTTTTTTCTTATGAAGTTCATCCTAGGCCAAGTTTTCAGCAGATTTTTTTATTTCCTTCCTCAAAACTGACTATGGATCCCTTTGGGAAGGTTCAGGTGCTGGGATTTGAGTAGGTATGTGATAGGCAGAAAGCAAAAATTATTTTGTAATACTAATAAAAACACTGCACATGTTTTATGTACAGAGCTTTTTTTTTTTTTTTTTTGCTAACTATGGATCCATTTCAGGCTTTCACACAGTTCTAACTCCCCTCTGGGATGGCATTCAAGAAATAAATTCAATGGGTTGGAAAAATCGTGTGTTTTTTTAACAACTGGCGCTGAGATAAAACAAAAACCAAACTGGAGTGCTAAACTGAACTTGTGTAATTTTCATTGCTGTTTCAGATATGTTGCATTGGTTAAAATAATGGTTCTGAGGTACAGGTCAGACACACAGTGTGCTGTCAGCAGCAGGAGCATTTCCATGATCATTGCTCAGTGAGGGAGCAGATCCCTTGTTTAGCTCATATGGAGCTGGAATTCTCTCCTTCCCTCACCTTAAAACAAAATCTGCATCATTCCCTGCTGTGTGGCAATTTCTCTTTATGCTGGGAAAAGTTACAGATGGAGCAGAAGCAGAGGCACACGGAGAAGAGACAGTCTGGTGGGAGAAGTGTGTCTTAATTCTGTGTACTGCTGCCTGATTAAAATAGCATGAGGAGTGAGGCATGCCTTCAGCAAGTACAATGAACACACTCAGTGCTCTTGGATTCCTTCTGTTTGGCTTTTAAAAATGTCAATATTTGCTCCAACAGCAGCTTTTTGTTTAGGAAATGCTCAGCTGCTGTCCCTGTAGTTTAAATTAATCTCACTCCTAAATTTTTGTCATCACAGATGCTTTTATTCCAATCTGCAATTCGTGTCCCTGTAACCCAGGGATGTAGCATGTGGCTCATGAGCATCTCTGCCCGTGGCTTTAAATAGAAGTTAAAGTTCTTTAGCAAGATGCACAATCAAATCCCAGGCAAGGAAGAAGGGCATGTGCATCAGACAGCAAGGCAGGGTTTAACTCTTAATGCATGAATTTATCTTCCCCTCACTTCCACAGGAGTGCATTTTCCTTAGGAAAGGGGAACTTTCTCTGCATAATTGGATGCTGTGTATGGCACAAGGAGCCTCAGTCATAACTTAAAGGCTGTAAGCCATTAGTGAGGAGCACAATTTCTTCTAGAAAGTCAACCAGCCCTTAAAATCATTTTTAGGAAGACTTCGAGCAACAAAAACCCCATATTCTCAGAAAATTTCTCCAATGTCCAATAAACATCATACCTGATGTTTTGTGCCTTACTTTTAGCTTCAATTTATCCAGCTCCAGCTTTGGCCTTCAGCTCTCATTATGCTATTTTTGCTGATTAATAGTCCCTCCATTACCAGATGTTCCCATCATGTCTGCATGAATTAGAACATCTTCACCTTTTAACCTCCCTTTGCATGCACTCATATTGAGGTCCCTTGAGGCTTTCCTGGTAACAGTGAATTCTAGGAAAAGCAACTACAGAGTATTTTGTTTTCTGATATTTTTAGAGGGTATGGAGAAACTGGGAGAGAGCAAATAGCCCCACAAATATCCAGCACCCAGCCATGGTGCTATAAATGTCAGGAGTGGGGCAGGCACAGCCAGCAGCCTGGTGCAGCAGGGTTTTCCTGGCTATTTGAGGGAAATGGGTGCTGTGGGAAGGCTTGGGAGCTGACTGTGCACCTCAGGAAATGGGATGGTTTAGGTCTGAGCAGTGGGGCCACACAAAAGGTGAGGACAGGGCTGGAAAAACATTGGTGTTTTTTCCAGAACTGCAGCTGATCCATCAACAAGACCCATGAGAGCTGTCACTAAACTGAGCTGTGGCTCTGCTGCTGCTGGGGCTGGATCATCTGCACCAAACATTCCTCTCCCTCAGCAGGATACTGCTCTGCTTTGATCCCAGAGGCTCCTGTTTGACCTCCAGCAGCTGGGAGCCACCAGAGCCCTCTCTGGCTGCTCTGTGCCTGCCCACAGCCTTGCTTGGTGACAGGGATACAATTCTCTCTTTCTCTCAGCCTCCTCCAAGTGCTACTCATTCATAACACAAAGTTAAAGCTGGTCCACAAGGCAGTTTTGTGTTTGACAAGTGGTAATCTGGGATCTGTGGCCATTTCTGCCCCCATACTCTTAGCCAAGCCTGGCATGTGTGCAGGGGTATCTGCTGTTTTTGTGTCTCTGGGGTGCAAGTCATTGCTTCATTCTCTGCTGCTGCTCTGTTGGTACAAACTTATCCCTTCAGACTTTTATAAAGCAAAATTTTATTTAATGAAACAAGTGAATAAACCTTTCCCCAGAGATGCTGTGATAACCTCTTACTGTCTCAAGTATGTGTCATCTACATCTGAGCTCACTTTCTACTATATATTGCTTTTGTGTATATTCTGATTTTTTAATCCAAGTGCCATATGCCATTAAATGCTTTACAAAACCTTATACACATTACATATTCTTCATTCATTTCTTCATCAACCACATTTGTAACTCATGAAAAATATCAGATGTATTTGTGTGTGAATGCTCATAACTGTAAATATTTCTGTTCAAGATGGGATGATTAGAAAAGCCAGACTCAAGGGCTTCTGGACAAAGCAGATATAATGTGTTAGAAAGAGTTAACATGCCTTCTTGGAAAATACTCCCAGGCCTTGTGATTGCATTGGATCTACATTTGCATAACAATCACCTTGTCTAACTGCTTTCCAATAATTTGTGTAGATGAAAGGGTAATTTTCATTTCAGTGTTCTCCATTTGATTTAATTTCTATGGACATCAATAGGATTATATTTTTTAAGTGCAAATGGTTTTCAGTGTAATCATTTCCTCTTTTTATTTACTTTTCAGTTTTTTTTTTTTTTAATTTTTACTCAAGGACACTTTAAATCCTTAGTGATATTTTTGTGGAAATGAACATCCTTTTTATACCTGATTGTACCCATTAAATCAGATTGTTACACAGGGCAGCCAAGGCTTAAAGAAATAATGATGACAGGCTAATGTGTAAAGTATTAGAAAAATAAATCATCCAGTGCAATCATTGAACTTCAGATCAAACTGTTCAAAGGATTTCTATTGATTGTTCAAGGCTGCATATTGGTAAATCTGATTCCTTCCTTATGGGACAAGACTTTTTCAATGGGACACTGCTGTGTGCCCTTTGATGTCTGCTCTGTGCTGATTCTCTGCAAACTGTGGGTTGCCCCATCAGCCTTTGTGAAGGCCCCTTTGTGTGATCAAAGGTGGGTGTAGAGTGTGGCTGGTGCAGAGCCCAGCACGGCTCAGTGCTGTCCGTGACCAGTGGGAGGACAGAAATTCTGCATGGCTGATTATTCCCTCTGCAATTACAACCAATTCTTGCTATCCTGCACAGCCTTGGGGAAGACAATGCCTTGGAGAAAAAAAAAGAAATATTTGTTGTCTGACAAAAGGGTCTGAAAAACCTTCCTAGAAGTTCCTCTTATTTCTGGGTGCTGATGAGCTGGGAGGAGAGGGGGAGAAAGAAGAATTAGAAATTATTTTGTGTCATGCACACACAAAAAAGGTTTTCCTGTTTCTTGTCTCATTAACAGGCAGAACTCTACTCCCTGCAGACATAGTAGCTCTGTATTACCTCTATTTTTCAGAATGCTTCCTCTGGGAAGCTTATAAGATCATATTTATTTACCTATACTGTGATTTAGTCACGTGGAACCAGATGAATATTGCTGTGGCCTCGCTGAATCTCTGCTGAAGACACCATCGAGCCTGTGCTGAATCCTTAACACAGCCCTCATCTCCTTCTCCATTCCCACGTGTGGAGAGGGAAACAAGCAGAGTGTCAATAAGCTCAGCCAAGAGGCAGAAACACTCTGCTCACAGCTGGGAATTGTGCATTAAAGGCTCTTTCTCCTTCACCACTAATTGCCACGTGTATGACTGAAGCAACCACTCACCAGAGGGATCAACAACGGGGCCGGTTGTTAGGAGACGGCTGGAATTCTGTACCCTTGGAGCTTTGTAGGAAAAGATAATTTCTGAGCATGAGTCATGTGGATCTGGCTGCCACTTACTGAAAAATACGTGTGCATGTGGGATGGTGCAAAAATTAGCTGGACCCATTGGGTAGCGATAGGATACGTGCAGGGAGAAGATAAATATGTGAACACTGAAACTGTGAACACTGAAAATATGTGGGCAGTGGGGGCAAATAATCTGGTTAAATAAGCTCTTCATGGGAGCCAGTGAGCTGTTAATAGAATCTTCTGAATTTCAGTCTGGAGACCTCTGGGTTTTTGTGGCTTTTTGTGGCAAACACCCACATGTTTTCTGCCACTACCAGAAAGGCACAAGGGATGGTGTCAGGGTCATGGTCTGTCCACCTGCAGCCCCTCTGGAAAGAGTCAGAGATGCAGTGCTTTGAGAACAGCCTGTGAACCAGCCCCACTTATTAATAATTTTGTTTTTCACACTGTTATTTTTCAATGAGACCAATTGCCCAACCCAGCTCACTGGACAGGTGCCCAAACATTTCCAGCAAGAGACCTGAGGGGCAGGAATATTGCTGGAACTGGGAGCTACCTCAGCTGGATCTGTTATTTAGGGGAATTCTGCATTTCCAAGGAAAACAACTTCTGAGCTCTAATGGCAGCTGTGACATTACAACTGGTTGGATGGTTAGCTCAGCACAGTCTTTTGGAAATTTGGGTCAGGACATGATCATAATGTCAAGAGAGAAAAATTCTCCTCTGCTTCTAACAGAGCTGAGCACAGACCAGAGTTGGGAGGCTTTGAAGGATGGGAAGGTTGACCCCAACTTGTATGGGACACTGGTCAGCCTGGTAAGGTGGAAGGTGCTCCTCATTCCTGCCCATGGCAGGGGGTTGGAACAAGGAGACCTTTATGTCCCTTTCACCATAAACCATTATTCCACTGTTCCATCAAGCTGTACACTTGTCATGCAGTCACCATGAGCTGGCAGGGGGATTGAAAGTAAAAAAGGAAGGTGATTTTCAAATATTTGGAATTCAAGCGCTGAGTCAGTCAAATTCCTCTCCACTGACAGGCCTGGGAAGGTCAGAATATGTAACCTTTAGCAAAGCATACATATTTGAAAGGTCAGATGCTGTTTGGGTGGGTTTGTGAGAGGATCTGGAGTGCTGGCTTCCCAAGCAAAGTCACTCCTATATATCCTCAGGATAAAGTACTAATAAATCCTTGTTCATTTAGTACTTCAGAACAGAGTATTCTGTGATTAATGGTTGCAGGGGTAAGTGTCTGAGGCACTCTGTGTGTTTAAAAGACCTTACAAGACAGCTTTTTCTCTTTAGGTTCAAGCAAAGTTATAATAAGGACAACACAGGAATTTCTGACTCCTAATGCTGCTCTCCCCAATTGGCCTCAATCTGATGTTTAACTGATATCACAAATAAATTCTCTCTAACAGAGATGTTGGAAAATGTACCTCTGTCTGGGGTTGTGAATTTTACTTACACATATTTTAAGACAGTTATATTCAGGCTTTTGCAGCATGATTATTATTCTGGAAACAGTTTGAGAAAATCATCATTGCAGTATTAACTTTCCAGTCATCCAGTAAATAAAATAATCCTAATGCTGTTATGAATAGTTTTAAATTACAAATTAGTTTAAATTCCAATAAATTGCCTAATTTTAAAGCAGTGGCTCTGCTGGGAAATGTGTGAATCTCATGTAGATAGCACTTGAACAAAAAGGTCAATGATGCAGTTTATTACTTGGAAAAGGAAGAAATGTTTTTAAGCTTATTTTGTGTTTTCCCAGTAGTATTTATTGCTATTAACACTAACCAGGCTAACTAAATCAATATTGTTTCCAGATCATATGCCTGGAGTTCTCAAAAATATTAAGTTTCTTTTCATCTGAGATTTAGCATCTGATCTTTTTAAGATGAATAATAGATGCAAGATGCTCTTAATTACTGAACCATGACTTAATAAATTTACTGGAGGAAAAATGATGAGTGATCATTTTATGAAGAAATGAACACTGCCATTGATTTTGGATGAGACTCCTGGTAATTCATTGCAGGGCTAACATTGGTGAGTAACTTTCCAGCTCAACATGGTTGCAGGGCTGCCTTCTACTGGTTTTTGCAGAGGGAGAGAAATCACAAGTCAAAAATGCTGAGCTTATTCACACCTTTGGTATCTGACTGATCAGGAGAAGCACTGACTCTCTGGTTAATGTGTTTATTCTGTGGCATTCAGCTGCTTTGGAGAACTCTCTGCAGCAACCTGAGACTGAAAGTGTTTACAAGAAGTTCACCTGGAAGGACCCCAGCAGCAGAGTGTGAGACTCCTACAGGAATTTACAGCAAGAATTCTCAAAGTAAAAAAAAGGCAAAATTTGTAGGTTAGCATGAGTGAACAAATGATCAAAGCTTCTGAGGGTCTCTTGAGTTACTGGTTTTCTGTTTTTTTCTTAAGCATCAGAAGCTTACTGCTTCAGGCAGAATGAATTAAAAAATGAAGGCAGGAGAAAATTGCTGAGGAAGGGATGGAGAACAAAAACTTGTTAAAATTTAACTACTAGATATCTGTATTTCATGTTATAGCTGTTATGCTGATCAATTTTCAACATCAAAACATTATTTTTTTTTAATTCTGCAGGAATGCCTGGTACATAGGTCTATACTCTCCTGTTTAGAAGTTAACACTGCATCTTTAGCAGTACTCAAGAATAATTTTTTTTGGCTTTTTCTGTAAGTGAAAGAAGGCAGGAATTTAGAGAGGAAACCTGCCAAAAAAGTGCCAAATTTTAATTGCATGGCTTTGGTTTTAAGCCTATGGCCTAGTGGATAACTTTGTGGGTTCAGCGTAGCAAACAAATTATGTGTTAGATCTTGAGGAAGCAGAAACCAGGAAACAAACCATAAAGTTATCCATCAGGTGGTCAGCTTAAAACCCAAAGTTGCAAAGTGAAAATGTGGCATGTTTTTGGTAGTTTTTGGCATGTTTTTGGATATGGATGAATAAACCCCAGAGAAATCTGTGGGAGAAAACCCCATGGAACAAATCTCTGGGTTAAACCATTGCCTTGGAGGAATGTGGAATGTTGATCACTGGAAGGTTTTTTACAGGGAAGATATCAACATATCCTTTTTCTCTTCTCCTTTTCCTTCTCCCAAAAGTCACTACCAGAAATGGGCTGCTGGAGTAGATACATCATTCTAGTGCTGCAATTCTTCTATTACAAAATCAAAGTTAATTTAATCACAAATGTAGTTTGTGACTCCAAAAACACAGCATTATTAAAGGGGAAAGAACAGGAAGGTTTGGTCAGTGGTGGCTTGTCATTTCCTTGCCACACCTCATTTGATAGTCACAATTTGCTCCTTCAACCTGCTGTTATGAGACTATTTCTCTCCTCCCATATTAAAATCTTTGAAGCCTCATTTATATACCTGAATCATATTCCTAATGAGACCTGAGCTCAAATTATGAAAGTATTGAAAGCATATGTGAGTCATGCTTTATATATGGCATATGAATAATAATTTATATATTCCATTAACTGCATTATTCTTCATGATCCTTCTCATAGACCTTTTTTGACTCACCAGTGTGCCTCTTTGCCACCCAAAATTATCTATGTCACTTATTTTTTAGTTACTTGCATTTTTTCCTCTTTTCAAAGTGTGTGGATATTGTAACTCTGTACATGTAGTAACCATGTACACATATTAGATAATAGGTAATAGGTAATAGATAATAGATAATAGATAATAGATAATAGATAATGTCTGTATAAAATAATTAGGCAGCATTATTTTGGGCAGAAATATCAAGTTTTCAACACCAAACTTTTATTGGCTTGTAAATTTTAGCAGCTGTTTGTGTGATGGAGTTGAAGGGGGTTCCTGTGACAGATTGTGTTATGTTGGGATTAGAAAACCTGGCAAACACCTGGTTAACAAATGAATTCCTTAGCAGAGTTTGTTATTCAGTGTCTTTTCATCTCCATCACTAATATTAACTTTACTGAGAGATTCCCAGTGCCAGGGAGTCCTCACCAGTTGGAGGTTTTAATGGGGAGCCAAAACAATGTGGTGAGAAGGTGATAAAGAACATGAGTTTTGAGACAGCAGCTGTGATGTGAGAAATTGAAGAGATCTGTGTATGTGAGCAGGATTTGGTAATTCTGTTTTTCATGGAACAACTTATTAGATGTCTGTGATAATGAGGACCCTAAGTTGTTTAAGTGACAGAAGACCACTAAAAAGGAAGACTCCAAGCACCTCAACATGTGTGGGGACAGTACAGACCACATTGTGCCTGCCTGGTGCCAAAAATACCCTGCAAGCAGCTTGAGCCTCACCTCAGGAGCCTTACAGCAGGAGAACTCTTTCTTTGGCTGGAGTTCATGTCTTGTGCTTCCAGCTGAATAATTTTAGACTCCCCAGTTGGATAATTGCCACACATTCAGGCTCTGGGAGCCACTGAGCTGCAGCCCTCTGTGGCAGCTGATTCAGGCTGTTTCCAGCTATGCTCTCAGGGGTGATGATGGTGGCTACAAGACTGTGGCCCTGGTAGGTGACTTGGAAAATTTTATCCATCTGGTGTAGTGAAAATTAAGGGAATCTACACATCTTCTTCTGCCCCCTCCTTTGCACCAAACACACTCCTCTGCAGAGCCTTCTAGACCTCCCTCTTCTTTTCATGGACAAGGTGTTTGATAACCTGGTGCCTACAAATCCCTCACCCAGCTTGGATGTGCCTTGTCCCATGGCAAGGACGTGCAGCTGTCCCAGCCTTTGCATTTCAGGCTCTCAGAGCTTTGCTCCCCTCTCACATTTAACAAATGCCTGTGAATGTCTCCTGCAAGCCCCAGTGACATGAAGCATGCTTTTCAGCTGCTCTCTGCTCCTGTCATCTCTTGCTAATCGTGCTTCTTCCTCCCTGTTCCTGCAGCATTTTGGTAGCCTTTGAGCACTGCGCAATTTCAGTGCTGTGAAATAAGTCTGTGCACAACAACTAGGCTGCTAGACTGGATAGAGGCAACTCATGCCGAATGGGGAGAAAGGAAAGAATAACTAAGTGCAAAAAGCGTTTCAAGTGGGTCAAAAATGGCTTTATTATGAATTATAGACTACTTTTGCTGATAATGGGGCACTGTCTACTGTGATTCATCGTAGTCAAGCAGCATTAATTTCAGAGAGAAATGGGACAGAAGGGAAACTACTCCATTGGTAATGGGGTGTTTTGTGTGGGCAGGCACTGTGGCTGTACTAAATTATTGTACTCTGCTCATTCAGATCTGACCTTCTCGACCCTTTTGAGGTTGAAGTTACATGGTGTACAGTATAAAGTGTGTTAAAGAGTGTCTGAGTAATTGAATCAAGCGTGTTAATCAGAGAATAGAACCACGAAACTTATTAAGTTTTAAAGAAATTACTTTTAACAGGATAAAAAAAAAAAACAACCCAGAACTAACAAAAACCTATTTGATATGGGACTGATAAATCCGGGTTCCAAACACATCAATAGATGAATTTTGCTTCTTTTTAACTACCTTCTCTCAATGTCACATTTGACAAACCCCAGGGAGATATAGCTCACTGGAATAAATTCAGCCCTTGTGAACCTCTGCCACAATATCATAGTGTATTAGTGGACATCTATTTTAGCAGAAAACTCTCTTATTATGACTCATGAACACTGAGAGGCATTACAGATTATAATTTCTTTTTGGTTATGTGTGTGTGTTCAAATTCAATCAGGTTGATATGCCACAATGCACCATTTAATTGAAATTTAATTAATCAATAGTCTCCTCATTTTAATATTGTCTTGGTAAAATCCTTGGCCTGTAGAACCGAAGAACAAGACCCCTTGACATGGTGGCAAAATCAGCTCTTTTACAAAATTAATGCAGCAAAATAAATTACTTCAATCTTCCCCTGTCATTCTACCGGTTTTGAACTGCTGCCATTTGGACAAACATCCTCCATATTCTGTTTTCTTTTATAGAGCAAAGATATTGCAGAGATTTGTAATGTCCTCCCTAATTATTTCTGTAAGAAATGGTGAGAGCTGTTAGTGTTTTGCAATGCCCAGATCTAGAGTATTGTGGTTTTACTTGGAAATTTCATTTTGTTTCAAGGGAAAAGATGCTATTTTCTTGATGTGGCTGGGAATTTCAAAGATGTGGCCAAGTCTCAAAGCTCTTTTTCCTCAAATGTGCATTTTTATTTTCAGTTAACTGGTTAGTTATTATGATGGATGATGAGGAAAGACTTGGGCTCATGGAGGGCAATTATAAGCTTGATGGAGCTGGAGTTTACCATTTCTTGGTAAATTAATAGACAGAACCTTGTGTAATGACCTGAACAAGTATATTAAGAGAACTGGATGGGAACAAGGGATCTTGGGAAAACTGAATTCAGCTTCACTTATCCATAGGGCTTCATTTCAATCATGGAGGGGTCTTGATTGAACAATTTAGACATCCCATGGCCTTTTATCTATGGGGTCTGTAGGGTCTATTATATTATCTTATAATTTCCATTCTGCCTCGGGTCAAGTGCAGATTTCTATAGTGCTTGGATAACTAAGAGTGGGAAAGATTTGTCTCCAGATTAACCAGAGCTGGTCCCACGCTAGAGATTGTTGTTTTATATATGTGAAACCAAGCCTGTAGAATTTTTTCATTTTCACTTTTCAGTGTGCTTTAGTTATTTATGATTTCGTGCCTGAAATTTTGCTACACTTTTGTAACTCACCAAAGAAATATTTGAAAGGTTACTTTTCCCATTGAGTAAAAGCAGTCATAACTAAAAGGTTTATTTAGTTTTTTTTACATCTGGATTCTTTTTATCAGCCTTTTGTACAATTTTCATTTCATTCTGTCAGTGCTTGCTGTATAGTCTACAGATCCAAAGGGTTATAGCTGGGCATTCTGTAAACAATACATTTCTTTTAATGAGAACATATTATTTTTTAAATATGCTTTTGGAGATAAAAGGAAAATTCTATGAATGTAAATTTGGCTCTGCTCAATAGTAATTTAAAAAGAATGACTGGAAAGTGACATGTGTACCCTTTTTAACTTGTATAACATTGAAAGCCTTAGAAATTTTACCATCATTCACTTAACACATCAAAGTATTGCTGGTTGAACTCAAATCTCTCTGAAATGCTAATCCACACCCTTCACTGTAGTGAAATGAACATACAGATGGTTCTTCTAATTACTTGGGGAAAGAAAAGGGGATGATTTCCTTTAATGATTTCCCCTTCTTTCCTGACTGAAAGCAGTTCCAGCTCTTCCCTCCAGCTAATTTGACGATTAAAAGATGCCTTTGTCTTGCTTTCAGCTATTGAGGTTTCATTTAATTTGTTAAAACTTTCTGTCATGAAGTGAGGTGTGAACCCAGGGCTGTGTAGGTTTGGTTCAGAGGTCATGTGAAGGGGAATTACAGCCTTGAATTTTTAAAGCCAGGGTGCAGGGGGGTTATTATTGCACCTATGGCAAAGATGGAGTTTTCGGTTTAAAAAAGGATCTTGAGTCTGAGATGTAGGAAGTTATTGGCTGAGGAATACACCCCAGGTATTCATACTCCAGACTCATGGCAGCTCCATTTTCCCAAGGATACAAATGAAGAGATTTGAAGCACATTCCTTTGAGCTGTTGACTTCACTGGAGCTTTGTGGGGTAATGTGCTTCAGGGGAAGTGGAGAAAAAATTACTTAAGAATGATTTCAAAGCTCTTAATTTTCACTATAAATTAGAACAAAGGTTGAGATTTTAAAAACTCTGAAATTTACCCAGAAAAATGAGATCTTCACACTAGGAACAGCTGGTGTGAGCACTGATCTATTGGTCCACTATCTCTCTTGATTTCTTCTGGCTTGAGATCTGGCTGCAAGGAGTAGCACTTTCACTCTGTTTCAAAAGTTGTGACCTATGGCCTTGCAAAAAACCTCCATGTCAATGGCAGTGTCATCCCACAACTCCTCCTTCCTTCGACATGGAATCAGACTGCTGCTGTTCCTTCAGGATTCCACAGAATGAAAAATGTTACCATTTGATAGCATGTTTTCCTGAATATTCTAGAAGCTCTTGTGTATTTTTCAATTAAAATACTCAGTGGGAACAACAACACAGAAAGAAAGAAAAGAAAAAATAAATACAGGTGCTTCAGTCCTTCTGAGCTTTTAACTATACATCTTATATAATCACCCCCCCATCAACAATGCTTTCTTTACTGTTTTTGTGGTACACCACTTCTCTCCAAGCTTTCAAAAGAATAGGAATAGTATTTCAGTGCTCCAAAAGAATAATTCAGAGGCAAGAATTCAGTGGGTTTTTTTTCCTTCTTCATTTTCTATTAGACAGAATACTGTATAATAGTTTTGCTGAGTAAAACTCTAACCAGGCTTAAAAGCTCTTTTTCCTACTAGAACAAAAATAGGAACCATTATTGATATAGAAAAGAGTTTTGGCCTTTTTGAAAGTACAATAATGTGGGCATCTTCAGAAGAGGCTTTGGAGTAGTTTGTTGCCTAGAGCTGTGTATTTTGATTTCGTCTGCTCAAATCTGGCTTTAGAATGTTGGAAAAGAAACAGGAGAAAGGGAGAATGGTTCATTAGAAATTTTTGTCTTCTTGTTCCTCTTGAGTGATGACACCTCACATAGTAGTAGGGAAAGGTGGTTTGCCTACATAAGACATCAACAGATCTAGATTCCCTTGTCAGTTCTACCAGGAATTTCTATCCTGCTCCAAGGTAAAAATTACCCAGCCTCAGATTCATCCTCCCTGGAGAGGAGTTGACAGTGATCTTTGCTTGGTGTCAGAAAGACCTGTTCATTATGGTATTTAAAATGCTGTGAGCTTCTGGGCTTGTTCCATTTGCAGTGATTAAGTTGTCTTCTGTTTGGGCACGTCTTGCCTTGTCCTATTGCAAGTCCCTCTGCACACCTGGAGAACTGCTTGAGCAATAGGGTTAAAATAATAAATGAGTCCTATGTAACAAGTATCAGCTCACTTTCATGGGGCTTTTTTAGATTAATTAGGATATGGCTCTCATGAGTCACTACTACTGGGAACGAAATATCTGGAACAACACTTATGTTTCTTAATAGGAAAGATTTATTTTGCTGCCATGATGAAACAAAATATAGGTAAAGTGATGTAAGAATTGTAAACACCTGGGGCATGCTGGACCTCACAGATTTCAGCCAAGCTCTCATCCATTTGTTATTTTGACATTACAGTGCTTATCTGCAAGATTTTGGCAAAAAATTTTCCAGGTTAAGTCTCCCAACTGCTTTGTTTGATGAGTATGATTTCACTATAATTCATCATCATCAGAGGGTGGTCACATCCAGCCCTGAAGTGAGTGACCATGGATAACAAACACTTAGAAATCTTGCAAAGTAAAACAAAGTTGTTCTTTGGAATAAAAATACCTGTGGAAAGATGGATACATTATGGGATAGGTATTTATTTATAGCAGCAACTGCATGTTGAAATCCTCTAATTGATGGGAGTTCAACCAGTGCATTCAGTTGAAACAAGAGTGCTCATAAAATTAGAGCTAAACCATGACTCTTGTGCACTTGACAGAGCCCATGGGTAAGAACAATTCTCCCATCACAAATGCTGTCACAAAATAAAAAAACCCCACAATTCTTTAAGAAAAACATTAGGGAAAAGCTACTATGAGATTAAACTCTTAATCTAAGAGCAATCAGGTAATGGGAGAGCATCCACGAGAATAATAGCATTTACAAACAAACATGAGCTGAGGAACTCTGCAGATGAGGCTGGATTCCTTTTTGGTAAGACTCAGTAAGACTCATTAAAGAGTGGAAGAGTATCCAAAGGAGAGGATGACAAAGGTGAGACAGAAGGAGTCACAGTAAAGGAAATCTGATGGTCTTTGTGGTTTCAAACTTCTTGTGTTCAATAAAAAATGGGGGAAGCTGACAGAGCTGGAGAGAAACATTTTAAAGCAAATAGGTTAAATAAAAGGGCATGGGAGAAACTGGACATTGTTGAAATCTGCAGCAAAATTCACATTGATTTTCACAGGAAGAGAATCTTTAGTGAGTAATATTGCCATTTTTAACCAGCTACTCATATCAGAATAGCAAGAAAGAATAAACAGCAAAAGTGGTGTGTGGGGGCAAGTAATGGAAGCAGGAGTCATCATGGAGTGATCATTCATCTTCTGTGTTCCTCTAATTCCTTCCGCATTTATCCTTCTTGACTTCTTTTACTCATCTGACAGTCGATGCCTTTAATGGCTGCTGTGAGCAGAGAAAAATAAAAAACCAAATTCAACTGTGGAAGAGAAGTGCAGACAAAGAAAGAGAATAAACCCAGGTGCTGAAGTGTAGGTAGGAAGGATCAATACACATACAAACAGAGTGAGGGAATAGTCCTGAGAGCAAATATAGATCTCTACATTTTGAAGGGAGATGATCATAAACCAGCCTGGCTGTGAAGATGCTATAAAAAGTTTTATTTTATTGTTTAAAACATCCCTTCCTTATTATTAATGTAACCATACTGAAAACATGCATAAAGCTTCATTAAAAGTTCTGTTAAATTTTATTCTGATGATGTAGGTTATATAAGTCCAATCTCTCTTATCCTCTCTTTTTTTTTTTCTATAAACAGGAATTTGCATGAGAGAGCAGAACAACTCAATTCTAAATAGTGTTCTTATCTCTACATAATATTATTATGCAAACTATAATCAAACTAGATGACAGTCCTCCAGACAAACCTTTAGTATTAAGAGCTTTTAAAGCTCCCAGGCAGATTGTTGTTAGTGGGATAGTTAATTAAATGGAAGTTGGATTTTATTACTTTTTATAAACAACTAAGGGTAGCTGGAATGATGTTGGTCCTCTGGGTTTTTTTCATTTCTGTTTGACAAATATTAATTGAACTCATTGTTCCATGAAATCATCAAGTTTGCTCATGGCAACATGGTTGCTAAAGAACATCAGGTAGCTGTTGATCTCTTCTGTCCTTTACCCATCACCAGGGTAAATGGAAATTTTGGGATGGGGCAGTGTGCTGGGTTTTGCTGGGATAGAGCTGTTTTTCCTCACAGTACCTGATAGGGGCTGTTGGATTTGGGCTGGAAGCAGTGCTGATAAAATGAGCCTTTCAGGGGTGCTCTGGGCTGTCCTGCCTTGTCACACGCAGAGGGACATGAGGTCTCTCACTGTGGGGGTACCAGTCGTTGGTTTTTCTGGGTTAGGATTGAAGGCACTTGAGACAGTAATTCGTGTTTGGACTCAGGTGTTTATTATTTCTTATCAGTAAAACAGTCTCACTACTGGGAGTTTGGCAGCTTTTCATTAGAAAGCACAAAATGGCAACAATCTCTTGTTCCAAGGTCTTTTAAGACTAAACTATCCAATTAAGAGCTGACACCTGGATTATTTTCCCTTTTAACCCAATAACTGATCCCACAGAGCCCACAATGGGGACTTTTCTGCCCAATTACAGAGTGCCACCCAAACCCAAGAAGAAGAAGAAGGAAGAAGAAGCACGAAGAAGAAACTTAGGACGACACCCTGTGCCTTCCATCTTGCTTCCATCCACAACATAGTAAAAATCCCAAAACTTAAATTTCTCACCAAGTGATACACCTACCCTACTTTCTATAATCTCTTTCACCTTTTTGTGGATTCTAGTTTATCTTGAAGTCTGGGAAACTTTCTCCAAGAATGAGGGTCAAAGTCAGTGCTCCCCTGGGGGTCAGGGCACCCCAGAGCAGACACAGAAATATTCCCTGTGCCCTGGTTTCCACAACCGCGGGGTGAAGCTGCGGCTCAGGTGTCGCTGTCCGTGGTGCTGGAGTTCCGCTGTCCGTGGTGCTGGAGTTCCGCTGTCCCTGGTGCTGCAGGCGCCGGGAAACCTCCTGGAGATGTTCGAGCCCCTCTCCACCGATACCCAGGGCGCTGCAGAGGGGCAGGTGTTTCTCCGCGGTGCTGCAGAGCAGTGTCGTGGGCAGGGCTGCATTTTGTCCCCTCAAGCCTCAGCTGCTGGGGTTTTTTGGTAGCCCTTGGCTGCCCCAGGCTGTACTGCTGCAAGACCCTGGGGTGGGTGTGCAGGGACCCTGACTCCCGGCTCTTCAGGGATGCAGGGAACAGCTGGAACATGAAATTTCTCCATAGCTCAGTATCCAATCTGCAGATGTTTATGGTAGCCAATTCCCATGGTCTGCTCTGGCTCGGGGCACATGTTTGCATTGATCTCTGCATCCCTTCAGGACCTGGGAGCAGAGCAGAAATGCCAGTTTTTCTGGAGTGGTAGGAATTGGATCTGATGGGTATGCAAATCTGCCTGCATACTTTTCCATTTTTATCCTTCCTTGTAACAGCCTTTAGATCAGAGACATGCAGATACCTTTTCCCAGGTGAGTTCTGACTGAGCTCTAAAAACAAAAGAGCATTTTACCACAATGTGTCAGCAGTATTGCCTAAAATTACAGTTATAGATGAAGAAGAAAACTTCTAGCTCTGATATTCCTAAAGATTTTGCCCCAGGGATTTGTCTGTTTGCTTGTTTGCTTGTTTCCTAGTTCTGTCCATGGGAATGCTGAAGACAGCAGCTGTCTCTTACTGTAACATGATATGGGTCTATTTCCATCATGGGTTGACAGAAGAATCTGTAGTAAAAATCTGAAATTCTATTGCTGTCTGTCCAGTCAACTCAGAGATGGTCACACTTGTTAGCCAGACCCTATTTTTCAGCAAAATTGTACTTTAGCATGCTCAAGCACATATTAAACACAAATACCTCTTTAGTCATCATAATGTTCAACCTATGTCTCCTGTGCTTACCTAGAAATTAAAAAATACCAACTCCCTCCTCCCCCAACAACAGCACAAACACACAGAGAAACAAAAAATCAGCTTTTCTTGGTCATTAATTCCTGTGTGGGTTTGGCTGAGAAAGAAAATATTAAGGGTTTGGGGATGTGGGGGAATCAGGCTTGCTTGTATCAAGTCTCTCAGCAGTAATTTTGTAGGAAGGCAGATCAGATAAAGAAGAATCAGTGATTGCACTGGTTGAAGCTCCTTGTGGCTGAAATGATTTTACAGAGTGACTGTGCTGACCCTGCCTTTCTTCCTGATTTATAAATCAGCTGCTCTGAGCAGGTGCTGAGACCAGCAACAGGAAAAGTCTGTCTGGCAAATATTTAAGTGCTGTTGTAGTAAATCTTCACAGGCACTAGTGCAACAACCTCCCCATTGAAAAATGACAAAGAATACTACAAACATAATAAGACTGAGTGTGAGCTGTGCTCATGCGTGTGGGTGTGCAGGTATAGAAATTTTAATTCTATCTTTTGAATTCCATCTTCCTATTATCAATGGGATCACTACTGAAAACGGTGATAGTGGAGTTATTTTCAAGTAGGAGTGAGTACAGTCTGAAGACTGTGTTGATGAAGAATGGAAAGGAACCTCCTGAAACCAAGCAAGAAATCAGTCCACATGGATGTTTTTATCTCCTATAATAATACACTGGTTGCTCAAAAGGCAAGCAATTACAAGGGGCAATTTGTTGCCCTCCAACCTAGAAGTGTTCTACTTTCCATCCTAAATTTGCCCAAAGTGAATTTGTTCTTTCATTATTCCTTTCTCTAAGTATGTGTTTTCCTGCCCTGGAGTTTACTATCCTCCCCAGTGCTTTTAAAGAATACAGAGCAATTCTGCTCTGGTGAATAGACACTTATAGCAACAAAATTGTCCAGAGGTTGTAGAAAGTAGAGGTGAATTCAGCCTGAGAACTCTCACAGAGCAGTAGATTTTCTTTTGTTTGCATTTCAAATGCACTGCCTGCTCCTTTCTATAG
Organism: Agelaius tricolor; assembly: GCF_023055355.1. Classification (NCBI taxonomy): domain Eukaryota; kingdom Metazoa; phylum Chordata; class Aves; order Passeriformes; family Icteridae; genus Agelaius; species Agelaius tricolor. The sequence continues at coordinate 8,587,469 of NW_027269282.1, read as the reverse complement.
ACCCACAACACAATTTGCTATGTCCTAAGCCACAGTGAAAATTATTGTTATGGTGACCTTGATTTTGTCTTTTATGACAGGTTTTTCTTTTATTCTACCTTAGGCTTTCAAAGTTTCACTGCTTAATTGTGCAGTCATCTGCTATGTCATCTCTGATTCCAAACTTGGTGTTTCTACCAAATTTACTTGGTGCAGTCCTGCTTTTTGTGTTAACATGGTAAAATTAAAAGAGTTGCCAAGGCTGGTCAATCCTAAATAAGGTTCTTGAGCACCACAAATAGCTGCTGTCTTCTGGTCCAATTTCTTTGTAGGTGCTGCTGTTCTTTTCCTGCCTCACAGTTTCTTAGGATATTTCCTCTGGTATAGATGATGGTTTCTCATAAGTTACACAAACCCAAACTGAAAGCTGCTACATATTCTATGCTGAGAAAATCATATGTTTTAACAACATAGATGGAAAGGTAATTTCACGAAATGTTCCTTTGGTGTCCTATTCTGTCTACTCTCTCTCTTCTATGCTTTCTTCTGTCCTTAAATCCAGTCTAAAATGTCCTATAAATCTGCTATCAGACTACAGGAATTTCACTTTATGTACTCTTTTTCATCTATAGCTAATTGTTTTAAACTAAATCCTGTGTTTATCAAAGTTTGATGCCTTGAAATTGAGAAAAGCAGCAGCAACAACCAAATAACTCCTAACCAGCAAAAAAAAATCCCCAAAACAACAAATAACTCCCCCCCCCCCCAAGTTGTAAACATGGTTCTAGAGTTTAGGGACTGTGATGTCTCACAGGGACAAACAGGATGCATTTATATGCTTAAATGCGTGAAGGACAAGCTTCCCGGACTTGAAATTGTTGTGTGAAATAAAATCTTGTTCCCTGGCTGGCCAAATGAAGAATTTGGTAAAGGAACCCCCAGCCTGATATCATTCAAAATATGCAAATCATCTGGTTTTATTATAGGCTCTGCAAGTATTACCTGAGCTGTTCTGCACAGAACATTCCTGGAAGAATATGAGAGAATTGTTAAAGTAGATCTGTGATGCATAAAAAAGTTGTGGTTTATGGGAAAAAAAGACAAATAAACAAGAACATGGAAAAGTAACAGCTGAAACTGTGAGACTTTAATGACAGAAGAAAATGCTTTGATCTGTAAAGCTTTAAAGCAACTTCCAATGTCTGTACTCAGGTTCTGTGTGAGGCTGGACAGGTTACCATAAGAGATTATGAAAGCTCAGCTGTTAAACATTTCTGTGAAGTGTTGGTCTGGCTCTACATATAACATAACATCAAGGACAACCAGGGCTTCAACCAGACACTCATCATCATTCCTGTGCGTGACACCCTGATACACTTGGAATGTCAAAATATGACAGTAATGCAGTTTCTGTGACCTTTTCTCTTTTAATGAGGAAATTCTGCATGTGAAAAGGACTTATAGTCTGTTCAGGAAGGACTTTGTCAGATAGCCTTGGAAATTCTCAGCAAAATTAATATTTGTCCTTTTTGAAGGAGAAAAGATTTCCTTGGGATAAATAGCTGGAATACCTTTTCTATTCAAGCCCTTATTAAATATTATCTTTCCAGACCTTGACTGTGGCATAGAGCAGAACTGAAGACATTTTCTGCCTGAAGCCAAAACAAACAGAAAATCACTAAGAGAAATAAGTGGGAGCCTTCAAACAAAAGGTGTATTGGTTACTGGTTTCAGAGGTGAAAAAAATAAATTTAAAGACATGGGAAAATGCAGGAACATTGCCTGGTACAGCATAAAATAAAAGAATATATAGGGTTTGTTTTGTGACCTGAGCATGAAGATGACCTTGAAGGCTTCTTTAGATGATACTGTGTTTGATTTTTCTCACAAAGTGAAGAATTAACCTTTTTCTCATAGGAATACAATGAGGATATTTACAGGATCTACTCTGCAGCTCTTGGGAATGAAACAAAAAATTCACTGAGTTAAAAATGAAATTTTCAATTATTTCATTTACAATTATATTATTGTGAGGCTTCTTTCCTTGCACAAGCCTTGTCATTCCAGTGGGATGTGGGCAGTATGAAGGGATGTGGGCAGTATGAAGGGATGTGGGCAGTATGAAAGGATGTGGGCAGTATCAAAGCCTTTTACATGTGCCCCCCTTCATTTTTCTAAGTTTTGTCTTCTACAAGGGGCCATTACAAAGCCTGCTGCAATCCTACTTTAAACCAGGCCATGCTTTTCTCCCCCATTAAATGGAGCAATTGAATTGATGGGTGTTAGGAATTCTGCAGCATGCTTCTTATCACCAAGCAGCGTGCTTGCACCGTATGGTGACAGCAGTAGGGATTTCCTAGTTCCTCTTTGCAACCTCTCCCCTCAGGTGTCTCGTATTCTGGATTTGGGTATGTAGAGACAAACAGGTACTGAATTCCCCTGGGTCCCATATGGCCCAGAGAGGTGAGATTGGTCTCTGAATAACTCTGAATGGGGTATAACATCCCATTTTTAGTCTGTGTCATGGCTATAGGCATGCAGTGAAGGATGACACTCGTGAGCAATGGAGTTACATACTCATTCTCCCCTCAGGCTGGAATTGCAGCCATATTCCAGTCCATGGCATAATCTAACCCTGGATGCTGCAGCACAGAGCCAGCACTTGCCATGCTTGAATTTCCCATCCTTCACAAGCAGAATGTCTCTGATCAGAACAAGGGATACACAAGATGAATTTCTGTTTTAGGATTAGAGAAAGGAGTAGGACAAAGTTAACTCTATTTAAGCTTCTGATTTACGTCAAATAACATCAAATCAAAAGGGTATGGTTCTGCCCATAGCCTCCCAGAAAATGATGGGTTAATATTTCCTTAGTCTGACTAGGACATAAACTGTCATTTAAAATTGTGTCTAAATCCCCTGAGTGCCTTGCAGAATCTTACAATATTCTCTGCTCTGAAGCATTCAGCAGTTAGGCTGCTCCATGGATATTTTTTAGTTAGTCTAGCTGGTACAAATGGATGCAGTGGATTTTCACTGTTTCTCACCAGATGAGATCCTGGTCCTGGGTTGAAATGGAGAAGAGTTAAGGGAGAATTAGAACAATAGACAAGAGCTGGATGGGGATTTCTAATTAAATGTTCTGTAAGCACTTATCCTGATTTTTCTGCTATCTGAACAAAGCAAAACCACTATAGATTGTTTTACAGACTGGTTAGCATTTGTCTGGTATAGAAAAGGTTAGCAAATCTAACACAGGAATGAAGAAAGACCCCAAATATTTTTGGGTAGCTGAAATACTGGTAGAAGTTTGCTGCAGTTATCTGCAGGTAAACCCTTATATCTTACTTATTGGGATGCTAAAATTTCCTTTGAGATGCTCACACACTTTTGTTTACGTTTTAAAATGTGTAAATCCTACTGAAAATAGCCATAGTGGGTGAGTAAAAATTGTAGCACCAGTGGAAAATAAATTTAAGTAAAATAAGATCCTTTGTGCTACAAGCTAAATGCACATTTCTAATCCTAACTTCATTCACAGGTACATAGCTGAGACCCTCTAGTGGCATAAACATTTATTTGCCTTCAGCATGTGATTAAAATTCTATTTTACCGTCGCATTATAGCAACGAAATTACAGGTAGTATTTTTGGACACTCCGGGGGCTCTGGAAATGCTAATCTAGGATTAGACACTGTGCAGGTTCATGTTAATGAAAGTAAATTGATTTTTAGATGTGAGGGGCAATTATAGATGCACTGGAAGGAGAGGGGAATTTTTGAAAGGATATTCTGGAACTAATTACTACCAGTAAAAAACACACAAAGACCAACGTAATACCCAGGGCAGCCAATGGGGATAAAAGCTTCTACATAAATCTGTCATGACCTAGTAGTGAAGACTGTTTAAAAACAGTGATCTCCACTTAGCTTGTAAATGCACATCGCCCTCTTTCTCACTCATATATTCTCTCTCTCTCTCTCTCTCTCTGACACACACACACACACAGACACACGCTCCTGGATTTGCAGAAGACAGACATCTAGGGCACTTCTTGGCATCCACAGGAAAATCATATGGGATTAAAAACCCCCAGCAGTAAGTACTCACTGTATTAAATGTTTTTTAAGTGGCATGCTGTCAAAAGCTAGATTTAATAGTAAATACAGGAGGACTTTAATGGAAATTGGTTGTATTTGATTTTTCTTAGGATTTGCTGAAAGCTGCCTCTCAAGGGTTACAAGTTCACCTTTTGCTTTTCCAGCTGCTTGTTTACTACCCATGTGGCAACCTCTGGACAGGCAGTGATCCATCTGTTATCCCCCCTGATTGAGTGCAGGAGCAGCACAGTGCTAACTACTCCACTCAGCTGACGGCGGACAACAAAAGGAGGAAAATGATGAATTCGGACAATTTAACCTCCCAAAGCTTCCTCTCTGCGATTCACAGCAACACCAGCAATTTATTCTCAGGGCTCCAGTTTGTTCAGTCCTTCAAGCCACTCATCATCCCCTGCTACTCGCTGGTGGTTTTTATTGGTGTCATTGGGAATTACCTTCTCATCTATGTCATCTGCAAGACAAAAAAAATGCACAATGTCACCAACTTTCTGGTAGGCAATCTGGCTTTCTCAGACATGCTTATGTGTGCCACCTGTGTGCCCCTGACCCTGGCCTATGCCTTTGAGCCCCGGGGATGGGTTTACGGGCGTTTCATGTGCTACTTTGTTTTCCTGATGCAACCTGTCACGGTGTTTGTGTCTGTGTTCACCCTGACTGTCATAGCTGTGGACAGGTACTGTGCCACGGTGTACCCCTTCCGCAGGAGGCTCACCATCCCCATCTGTGCTTACATCCTGGCTGCTATTTGGCTGCTGAGCTGCACTTTGGCTGCCCCAGCCTTGGTGCACACCTACCACGCAGAGTTCCCGGAGCTGGACTTCTCCATCTGCGAGGAGTTTTGGTTCCACATGAAAAGAGATCGCTTGGCTTACGCCTACAGCACCCTCATCATCACCTATGTATTGCCTCTGGCTGTCATCTCCCTGTCCTACCTGAGGATCTCAGTCAAGCTGAAGAACCGTGTAGTCCCAGGCAATGTCACCCAGGGCCAAGCTGAGTGGGACAGAGCCAGGAGGAGAAAGACTTTTCGCTTGCTGGTCTTAGTGGTGGCGGCCTTTGGAGTCTGTTGGCTGCCCCTGCACATCTTCAACATGATAAAGGACATTGACATCAGCTTGATTGACAAGCAGTACTTCAACTTCATCCAGCTGCTGTGCCACTGGTTTGCAATGATGTCTGCTTGTACCAATGCCTTCCTCTATGCCTGGCTCCATGACAGCTTCAGGGGAGAGCTGAAAAAAATGTTTGCCTGGAGGAAGAAGAAAATTGGACCCGCTACAAACTGCATTATGGCCAGTGTGGTGCTGTAAATGAGAGCTGGTGGGAGTGCACCTCCTTTGTACATGAACATTGTAAGTCTTTTCCGCTTTTAATTAGTCCTCATTCCTGACATTTGCCCTTAGGGCTCAATTATAACAACACAAGTCCCATGTGCACCTCCACTTCTAATGGAGAATGACAGGCAGATGTCATGCCTCAATAATATCTTTATTGCTTTGATTGGAGTTAGAAGCCAAGGTGATGTAAGCACAATAAAATACAGGGATCCTTTCTATCTGTGTTAGATATTACTGTCAGTACAAACATGGGTTTTGGGGACAAAGAGAAGCAAGGATGAATAGGAAACCTAAATATCTCAAAGAGGGGGTGTTTTGGATTGGGTAAAAATTAAATCTGTGTGTCTACCCAGAGTCCATTCCTTAGCACAGGCTCTAGGGTGGAGAACTCACAGCGTTCCTGTAGCCCTTTTTGGGATAGGGCCAAAATTTTTTCCTCATGCAGCCCCAATTTGCTGACCCTACTGCAAGTCAGCTGTGTTGTCCTCACAGCCTTGACAGCACCAAGGTGAATTCCATCATTCCCTGAGGAGCTGATTTTGACATGTGTCAATGCTGCCCTCAGCTTTGATCTCCAGAGAGAGCCAGAGGCTTCGGCACTGCCCTTCTGGAGGTGCCCCAAGAGACAGAAGGGGCTGTGGATATTGAGCCAAGCATGAGCATTGCATGGCCAGTCAAAGAAAGAGCTGCCAAACACAGAGGATGAGCAGGCGCTCTCCTTTGGAGGAGTCTTTTGGGAAGAAACAATTTCCTTTGACATTCACCTTTCAAAGGGAGTTAGAAGCTATAATCAGCCTAATGGTTTCTAGTTTCTTCCTCCCTGAAAATATCTGGTATAACAGTTAAGTGCAGAGGACAAATTTCTGAGAGGTTTCTTCCAGCCTGCTCAGCTGCAATCTGGGATAGCATGAGAAAGTTGCTGGCACTGAACTGCCATCAGCCAAAAAAGCAGCACAATCCAGGGGCAGCTCTGGCCATGGTCAGCAAGGGAATCTCTCTGACCACACCTGCACAGAGACTTCTCTGCTGGGGACAATGCAAATGGACAGGAGGGGACGGGGAGAGAGAGGATGGCTGCTTTAGTTTGTAAATCTAATCCTACTGTGAATCTGTGAAAATCATTTTGCTCGTCGTTTTTCTGTAAAATTAATCTGATAAAAAACGCCCCAGATCTGAATGCACATCCTGTGAAAAGTGTTGGGAAAACGTTTGAAATCCCATTTCACAAACTTGCTACAATTTCAAGTTGTTTTAGTGCTGCTAATGAGGACATTAAAAGCTGATTACAGAGGCACTGAATGAAGAAGGTCCATTTAAATTGGGTATTACTTGCATTCACTCTGTGATTATGTGTGTCTGCCTTTCCTACCTCTATTTAAAGATTTGAGTGACCTTCTAAAGAGTGTTTTGCTTTTGCTGAATTTCAGGAAATGGTTTTTCCTTGAAGCTCAAAATAGTAAGTTATTGGAATAACTGGCCACTTTGAAAAGTTAAAAAGCCCACTTCCGAACAAACCAACCTAATTTTAAAAGCTTTTCAATCTTATTTTCAGGACTCTTTTAAAGAGTACAGAGAACAGGACACCAAGGGAGCACTGAAACAACAAAGCAAAAAGCAGCTTCAAATAACAAAAAATCCTGATTTTTAGAGATTTTTCTTCTGTGCAATTAAGTAAATTCAAACTGCTATTTTTTCAGTTTGTAGAAGTCAATTAAGATTGACCTGTACAAACTGAAACTGTCTACAACCTCCTGCGCTAAATACAGACAGTGCTGTCACCCAGAGGGATCCAAAGCCCAGTGGAGTCTTCCCAGAATTCTAAACCACAGCAGTCCTGGGATTTTTTCCTCCTTACACATCATATTCTCCCCTCATTTGCCATCACTGCAGTTTGACTTCTTCGTGTTCTCTTGAACGATAATGACTGGGGATGGTGACTGCCAAGAGCTGCATGAAGCAAACAAGGATTTCTCTCTCTATTTGCTTTTCCTTGAGACAGAAATGAAGGGTTGCTCAGTGCACAGATTGTTCCCACAGTGACAAATGCAATCTCTCTTCAGACTGCCTCTGGAGCTGCTCTTAGAGCAGTGCCAAAGTCTGGCAGCTCCTGGAGATGCCCAGCACAGCTGGCACCCTCATCTAAGTGCTGATTTAACCTGTACATGCCCTGATTCTGTCAGGATGTGAATTTGCAGCAGAAAGCTCAGAGCCTGCCCCCATTTCAGGCCCTCCTCACAAGCAGGTTTTCAGATGCACCCTGGAATTATCTGCATTCCCCAGCTGTGGGCTCCTGAAGCTCCTTCTCTGTCCTCCACAGCCTCCTTGGTCCACCTCAGTGGTCCTGTAATGCCATTTTTCCAGGCTTTCCCTGCACAAAAGAGGTCCAGTCCTGAGCTAGAGGTCTGGGGGTTCCACAGGGCAGAGAACGAAGCACAGCCACGTTCACTGAGCCCCAATTCTGTTAACTGAGCCCCAAGAATCTCTGCCCAATTTAATTATTGTTTTGTCTGATATCCAGAGTAATAAACAGTAATGAGATTTAGAGGCATGTTGATGCACTTCTGTAATCCAGTTATTCAAATAAATATATTGAAAGCTGTCATGTGAAACGCTCTTGCTAATCTCCACCCCTCTCCAGGGAACTTCTGCAGTTCTTGGAAGGACCAGGGCTCATCACTGAGGCATTTTTGGTGGAATATTTTTTAATTGCAGTTTAAGAAATCATGGCATGCTTTTATTTTGTAGAGTAGCTTGGTTCAAAACTTGATAAACCTATTAACTACTCTGGTGCTTGATCAAACATTAACTACTCCCTGTGGCCTAGAGTAGGGCTGGCATTAAAATGCAATGCAGTCATGAAACACATAGAAAAATAAGGCAGTGTTTGATCAGGAATTAGATTAGAAAGTGAAACACATAGAAAAATAAGGCAGTGTTTGATCAGGAATTAGATTAGAAAGTGACCAAAGCTCACTAACTCTGAGTTCAGACAACCAAAGGAAAACGATAAAACCTCAGTTAGGATCAGATAGAGTTGGTCTTTCCCTCACTTCAGGGATATCTACTCAGAACAGTCACCAAAAACCAACTTGGTGATTTATTTAAAGCAAATGCATTGCTTTAAATAAATGTTCCTCGGTCTTGGCTGAAGAAAACTCAGAGTTGTATTTGCACCAGGTCTGGGGAAGGTCAGTTTATCTGGGGGGCAAAAGCAGCTCCTGCCATAAGGGCATCCCTCACAGGAGCAGGGTGAGCCTTTCACAGCTGACAGATGCACTGGGGAGAGCTGGGGGCTTTCCAACCTGCTGGACAACAGGTATAGTTGTACCAGAACAGACTCTGTACAGTTTTAATTCAGCAAATTTTCCTTGTTGAGGTGTCAATGGTGATTTGTAATTAGTTGTTTAAGGTGACAGAAGCTGAAAATGGTACCCCTGCATCTGGGGATAAAAAAATGTGAAAGAGAACTGTACAATGCATCAATCAATCTCCCCACCAGAAGAGAAGAGGGTAAAGACAAAAACAACATTCTGTTGGTAAAGCCACTGCCATTTGGCCATTTCTGCATGAAGAAATGTAGTACAAACTTTTACCTTCAGCCCTCCCCTCTCACTGCTCACAAACTTTTTCTTTTCTCAGGAAAAAAAAATCACATTACTCCTCCTTGCCCTGGAGAAAAGGCTGCTCAAGGATCAAAGCAAACATTTCTGCCTCATGGAAGGCATACAGAGAGGGAGAGATTTCTAAAGGGAAAAGGGCTTCTTAAAATGAAGAGTATCCTCTTCTCTCTTTCTGCAAGCCACACAGGCTCTGAACTGAGCCATTTGCTGTGTGGATTTCCAGCTGGCCTGGCCTGATACTTACAGCTCTGGCTTTTGTGTTTACCTCAAGTAAATACTCTCCCCGTGCCCAGTGACCTCATTTTAGGTCACAACCATCACTAACTCTGATCCCTTGCACCTGATTTCCCTCCACAGCAACAAGATGCTTCACTGAAAGTCCCAGAGAGGAGCTGCAGATGCATCTGAGGTATCCATGGGACTTTTCCTTTGGAAATAATTTTCACAATCCCTGTCTCAAGAGAAGGTTTGAAGTCTATTAATGTGTAGTGACAACCAGATGGGACAGGCTTCTCCAGATTGATTTCAATAAAATTTTCTATTATTTTTTTCTCTCCTCCCTGCTCCCCTAACTCTCCCCCAGACTTTTGAAGCCATTGATCAGCTACTCAGTGGAAGCAGGACCCTCAAGGCTGTTGCCACCTGAAATCAGGAATATTGGAATTTTCTTATTGTTTTATTATTTTCTTGCTCCCTGGGGAAGAAAAAGACATCGCTTTAAAAGAGAGAGCTGAGTGCTCTCTCTTTTAGGAACCCACACAGGATTACGCAGGGATTGGATATTAGGAAAATTTTCTTCTCCAAATGGCTGGTCAGGCATTGGAACAGGCTGTCCAGGGGAATGGGGGACTCACCATCCTTGGAGGGATTTAAAAGATGTGGCACGTGGGGACATGGTTTAGTGGGGGGTTTGACAGTGCTGGGTTAACAGTTGGACTTGATGATCTCAGAGGTGTTTTCCAACCTAAATGATCCAGGAATAACTACTTGATAGTCAGGCTGCCTCCCTAGAGGGCAAAAAGTGAGAGGTAAAGGGCATGAAGCTCAAATGTATCTCATCGGGAGTTATGTCCCTTTAGGATCTATAAATGTACTTTCTTCACCAAGAAGTAGACAGGATTGACTTTCCCTTTCTACAGTTTGCTTCGTCAAATTAAGTCAATGGAGTTAGTAATCTATACAAATGATAAAGCATACACTCAAGAACTCCCCAGTTCGTGTCTCCAGCCCATTGGAAATCAATTTGAAATCTCTGCTACCTATTTGAAACTGACTGGGCTCTCCATCCTTTGCATCTTGTTTATGTTAATTATCACATTGTAATTTCCCTGTGTTTTTTGTTTGTTTGTTTTTGTCGGTTTTGTTTATTTGCTTGGTTTTTCGTTGTTGTTTTGGTTTTGGTTTTTTTTTTTCCTGTTTTTGTTTTGTTTTTTTTTTTTTTTAATTTCTGCAGGGAACATCCAGAAGGAGATGATGCCAAAAATCTCTACACCTGCATTTCCTACAATTCCTACATTTCCATGAGGCGCAGGAGCCAAGCAGCAGCAGGAGGACTGCAAAGAGAAGCCTGCAGCTTTCAGTGTGGAGATGGGCTCTGCCTCTCCTGCTGAGCACAGCTCTGGACCTCCAGAAAACATGCTGGAAAGGCAGCTGGTGGCTCCCAGCAGCAGGAGGGGTTTTAATGCTGTGCTTTGTGAGAAGCTGGTGCTGGGGGTGGGCTGGGCATCACTCAGTGCAGCTCAGCTTCTCCCCAGCAGCATCAGCACAAAGGTGGCTGCTCAGCCCAGGGCAGCTCTGCTCTGGGGAGGATGATCAGCTCGAGGTGTTGTCTCTCTTTCTAGAGCTTCCCAGCCACTGGAGATGTGTTTATTTACTCCATCACACCCACGAGACAGGTGAAAACGAGAGAGCAAATGACATGGGAGCCACGGTGCACTGTCCCAGGCTGCCACCACCCACAGCTGAGTTTGTGACCTGCTGTGCTCAGGAGTGGGAAGGAGAAGCAACAGGTTGTGCTGTGAACCAACCTCAACTTGAGCTCCTGGAGGCAGGGCAAGGAAGAAAGCAAAAAACCAAATTTCTGATCTTCAAGCTATCAATAACCAGCCAAAGGGTGAATCTGTAATCACCCAAAGGCTGTTCCTGTACCAATGGAGGAGCCACTCAATCCTTCTGAGAGCGGGGTCCCCCACCTGCGGTGTGTCAGCTCAGTGTATTTGCTTTGTGGTATCCTTCTTCCCTCCCCTCACCCCCTCAGTGCAACAGGGGCAAGCCAGGCAAAAGCAGGAACATCCCATTTCTGTGCAGTCCAGAGGCACAGGAGTTGAGGGCAGATGCACTTGTGAAAGGGGTTTTTTAATAAAAAGAACTGAAAGATTAGGGATGGAGTTCCAAGGCAAGTGTTCGGCCAACCCACTCCTCAGCAACTGGAGGAAACTCTGGAGGAAGCAAGATGACAAAAAATATCATGTGCAAGAGCTAGCTATGAGCTAAATAACCAATATATAAGACATACAAAGAATTTCAAATAATTACATGACAAAATTAACACTCAGCTTTGGAACGATTTCCCCTTGATTATTGGATCATTTTAAAATTCAACATCTGTTGTTAATATGCATAGATTAAAAAAAAATAAATAAATCTGAAACCATCTGAAGCATTCAACAGCATATGGCAGACCTGTTAAGTCTTAACAAGTCAATAATATTATCATTGTGAATCACTCCTTCATTAAAACATGTATTAATGTCTGTTGCATAAAATAATGTCTATTTGTAAAAGCCTTTTGTGCCACCCATGCAATTGTCACTTGTCACAGCTAACTCTAGATTGCTTTGAAACTACCTCCTCTTGGAAAACTGTCACAGACTGAGGACAGAGGAAATGCAAATCATCACCTGTCAAAGTTCCGACAACAACATAGACAAAGTGAAAGGAAGATTTTGAAGACCTGTGTTTTGCTGTAGTGACAAAAATTTGCTTTTAAGGCATTGTGGAAAGTACTGTTCCAAACATTTCTTACCCCCCCAAAAACCTTGTGTACAGTGTCTGACAAAATTTGCATTATTTCACAGTCCTTAACATTCTTTGCTTATTGCTAAATGAAGAAACTGTTCACATGATCAGCTTAATTTACAGTGTTGAAAATAGGCATAATTAGGCAAGCACTTTCTCTTCCAGCTCTCACATGAAGTATTTAAAAACAGGGATGGAAGGTGGGTTTGGAGAAGGCTGGATTGACACAAGAATGGTGTTAAAATTTTTAACAGTTGTGAATGAAAACTAAATGAAGAGTGTCAGTACAGCTTTCTAAATCTGAAGCTATTTACATTCAAATATTGAGACTCAATGAGGTCGATAAAAGGTAATGTGGAGTTTTACAATTTCACTGAGTTTCACAATTTACCTATTTAAAAATAGTTGCAGAAATGACAAACCCTACAGATTACTCTAAACTACATTAGCAGAAGGACAATAGAATACAAGGGAAGTTCCAACCTGTTTTCTGTGATACAATATTCCCAAGTTCCCTTTTGGGAATTAGAAAAACTTTGTTTTGTTCCCCCTCTAGATCAGAGGCCCTCAGGATGCAGCAGTTCCTCCCTCCACACATTTTGTACAGTTTCTAGGAAGAATCCCAGATCTGAGATATCTCCTGCTAACAGCTCTGGGAGATTGGAGTCCATGTGGCACAAACCATGGGGCTAAGCACAAATACATGCAATTATCATCCTAACATACAGCTAAAACTAAATTCTTAACTGGAGCTAGTAGGTTTATCAAGCATCACCTCCTCACAAGAAATTAATATCAGTTTCCCTTCAGCATTCAGCATTAAAACATTTCATAAAGTGGCTGGGTCTTTATTCACCAAAGTATTGTAAATTATTCCTTCTTCCCTGGAACCTGCTAGTCAGCTGTTTTCTCACCAATTCTCTCCTCATTAGAGAAACAAAACCTGTTTTCCCTACCTCCAGCAACCCTTACATCCCATTTCCCAGCAGAACTCAGCCTCTGGTGAGCACAGTGCCCTTCCATCACCATCAGTTGCCCCCCCAGCCCAGCAGGCAGAGCCTTTAAACACACACAGGACCCCCCCTGCTGAAAAATGACAGTGCTGCTGCAGGCTGGGGTGGGTGGGAGTGCTTTAGAGAGGGTTCAGCTGATTAAACAACAAGTTTCCCAAGGCTGTGTCATCAGGAGGTGCAATTACATGAAGTCAGGCAGAGCCCACATATGCAAGACAGTGATTAAAATAAAATAAGTATCTGATACTAATAAAGGAGCCTATTAAAAAAGGCTGCTTTATTAGTAAAAAAGTCTTTCCTAATCTCCATGGAAAATTAATACAGAAAAGAATTAATGAAATTTGATAAAAAATATTTGTGGGTGTATGAAGAATTTGATATTACCCTTATTCTAGACCTCCCATTTCTCTCAGAGTCCTAAAATGCTGTCCATAGTTGTTGTGTTCTTTCTAAAAAAGTTTCAGATTTCATTCCCATGGATTTATTGTCCCCTTTTTTGGTTCCAAGTGGGTCTCTTTCTCCTATTGATATCACCTCACCTATTTCCTCTTGCCCTGGCCATCTGAACAGGCAGGTGAGGACTACACAAGCTTCAGGCCATGTCCTGTGTCTCCTGTTTGCAAACCTGGGATCTGCCTGAGCAAGGAGTCCAATCTATACTAATTACTTTTCTCCCTTGTGAATGAGAAGGTAGCAAAGCTCATTCTGTGACTTTAAATGGTTTCTATTGTTTCCCCTCTGTCCAGTCCAAGGCCCATTCATAATGAGAACTGTGTTTGTTCTGAGAGGATTTGCAGTTGAAAAATCCATTTTGACTTATTGCCTTGTTTTCTTTCATTGCTCACAGAGATTTTGTGCTTTCCAAGGTTTTTTTGGCAGTTGAAGGTAAGCTGATAGACAAATCCTCAATTAGTCTTTTCCTTCCATTCTTAGAAACAGAATATATTTGCTCCTTTCTAGTCTTCAGATGCTTATTTACACCCCACGACTTCCCTAAAATAACCCCAAGTGGTTCTGACATTAATCCTGTCATATTTTTCTGCAGTATTTTGGGATGAGATGCATCAGGCTCAGGCAGTGTGAAACTTTTCAGTTCTCCAATACCTCCTTGTGCATTTCTAGGGAGGCAGTTATCCCAGCATGAGGGCAGTTAAAAAGGGGACTAGAGGCTCATCAACAAATATGAACTTAAAACATGGTGTTGGCACTATTCTGTTTAGTTTGCTTCACTCTGAGAATCCTGTATGCTTTTTAGTCAGTTGCAGTGGACTTGACATGCAGATGTTTTACTCATTTGAGTAATTAAAATGATTAAAACTGCTTTGAAATCCAGTTCTTTGCAATTACACACAGCTTTTCTCCTCCTGGCTTTCAAGTGAACAAATTTCCTTACACATTTCCAGGCTATTAACTATGGAGCCACAGATTCTGGCACTTGGGGCATCCCAGATGGGGGTACCTCTTAAAACCCCCCAGACTGCAGCTGTTTGCTGTGCTGTGGGGTACAGCAGTCCCTGATTCTGCCCTTGGTGAGCTGTGAGCTCCCTGTGCTTGTGGAGTGATGGATGCTCTTCCACTGCCACCTCCTGGACACGACCGGGGCACTTGAGAGATGTGGTAATGAAAACATTAAACAAACTTGAAAATATATAAAATCGAAGACAAAATATCTAATTTTGACCACAAACTTTGACATTTTAAGTCTTTCACTCGACCCTCTGAGTCTGACCCCAAAGCACAGCAGTGGGGGCTGCTTCAGAGACACCCTCAGCACCAAGAGGTGACTGAACTCTTCTGAGATTTGCCTATAAATTATAGATTTAAACTGCATTTAAATATTCAGATTGACACTAAAAAGAATAGTCACAACCCACCAGGAGTGGGGGGAAGGCTGGGGGTATAAACATGAAGCACTCCCTTCACCACACAGATCCCAGTGAGGTCTCTGAAGGCATCCCCCTCTGACTTGGCCACCTGGCCCTAAAGATGACTTACTTTTAATTAAAACTGCTTTCAGAAGAAGATGCTTGATTAATGGCCTGGAAGACCTTGAAAATAGAGTCATTCCTGCAAGAGGAAGGTAATTAACTTTTTTAATCAGTAGGGGCTGACCTCAAGGTCTAGTGAAGGGAGTCATCAGCAAACTCACTCCCACAGACACATAGCAGAGCTATGTACTGGAGACCCCAGGGAAAGGCCTGGGAACTGGACTTGGTACACCCCAACCTGCAGAGCTGCCTCATAATCTCATCTCATCTCATCATCTCATCATCTCCTCATCATCTCATCATCTCATCATCCCACTGCCTGGCTGGGAGCAGTCTGGGCACTCCCCTGGGGCAGAGGCTCCTTGTGCTTTTTCCTCCCTCACCTCTACCATGAGCAAAGCTCTGGCTCTTCTCATCTCACCCTGCCTCAAAAAAGATAAAAACACCCAACTTCCAATCAGAGTCAGCATCAGTCTCTGCAGTAACTCCTCAGCAGCCCAGACTCCCCTCACTGTCTCCCAGGGAAGACCCTGGCAAACAAGCTCAATCTCCAGGGCCAAAGGCTTTCCCTTGGCAGATGCCAACAGTCCTGCAGCACAAACCTCAACTTCTGCTTTCGTGTTCCTCAGCTGGCACAGGTGGGGATGCCTGCCAGGGACAGTAAATCAGGTCTTGTCTGAGATTACAGTGAGCTCCTCTTGCCTTTCACAGCCTGCATCCTCAACCTGCTCTCTAATTCCCTAAAGGAGAGGGATTTATGCTTTCAGTTTTATCTCCAGTTAGTTAATGGTCCATTACTGTCAAAAGGACAGCAAGAAGTAAAATCTTACAGGATTTATGTTAAGTAAAGCCCAAAATCTGCAGAAGGGAATGTACCAGAGAGAGGGCACAGGGAGCACACGGAGGTGCTTGCTGTGACTCTTGTGACTGCACTGTGGCCTGGGGCCAGCTCCAGAGCCAGGCAGCACAGAGCAGCTCTGGGTCTGCAGCCATCAGGACAGCTCAGAGTCCCTCCCCAGCATGGTCCACACCTGCAGAAGGAGGACACATTAGGGCAGGAAGGACAATTCAGGACAGCTCCTAATTCTAAACCCCTCACTGCCTCACCACCAAACCCTGCTGGCCCTGGACAGTCTGGGACTGGGAATGTGAACATTAACACTGCTGTGTGACTTTCCAGCCATGCTGCAATCCTCTCCCTGCCAGCAGCCCCCAGTGAAGTCTGCCTCACCCTCTGGATGCAATCACACATCTTCAAGGAGCCCATTGCACACACCATGCAAATCCCTGCCAGCACTCAGAAATTTTACTGCCATTGCTTGAAACTGTTTCATCTGCTGAGCTTCTAAGGGATCATCAGTTTTTATATTTTTCCCCACTCCCTCTTCCTGCACACCTAGGAGCACTCATCCCCAAGGAAATCCGTGCTTGTCCAGCAGAACTCCGTCTGCTGGCATAGACACAAAAAAGAGCTGTGCAAATCAGGACAACACAAACCCATAAAGCTCACTTTTATCCTACATATTTTCCCTACCAGAAAGACAATGTGAAACCCCCAAAACTGAAGGATCATTAAAATAGAAATAAATAACAAACAAACAAACAAAAAAACCCAGTCAAAACTCCCCCTACCAATGGGCTGCATCCATGAACACAACAGGACTTGTGTACTCCACAATGTGTTCTTGTGCAGGACCTGAGGATCCAGTGTGCTCCACCCCTCCAGCCTCACCATGGGAAACAGGAGCACCACACTGGCTCCCACCAGTGGTGCTCTGGTGTTTCCCAGCTCTCCAAAGCCGTTTTATTCCTGTTCTCCTGACTCTTTTCATCTGATTTTAGTGCAAATCCCTTTGTATATCTCCAAGCAAAACCAATTAATATTTAATATGCGATATTTACAGCAAAGGAGGAAGAAGGTAACTCTACCAACTCATTGCTTTTCATGAGCAGGACACATAGAGACTTCAGGGTGGTCTTTTTTGTCCCTTCACACTTGATAGATTCCTATTTACTACACTTTCTTTGGATTCTTTTTTGTGGTTTATTTCTAATATATTTTCAGAAATATAACCATGGTCTGCCAGCACAGACAGGAATTGCATTAACATAGGCTGTGATTTGTGCCCTAGCATTTATTTACTGTTTCTGTAGTAAATAACAGGTTACATTGCTTGTGATGGTTGATGTTTTTGCTAAGCCTGTGTTCTATGTAACTAGATAAGAGCAATGATGTTAAAATTCAGCAATCTTAGCTAGTGAAGGCAACTCTCACAAGCTATGGCAGAAAGTTTTGGGTTTTTTGTGCCCATGCTAAAAGGTTTGTGAAAGTGCTGAATCAATGTTGCACTGGCTTCATGTGCAGCTCAGAGGGAAGGTTCAATCTTGGCCAGTTATAGGAAAAGGAATTTTAGAATGTGTCAGGCCCTTCATTACTGATGGTCACAGTAGTGGTTTCAGCTTTTGGGAAATGAGTCAGTGCCATTAGTGGAGGCAGCAGATCCCTCCTTTATCACAGTCCCTTCCAGCAGGGCTGGCTCTCACAGAACATTTGCTTTAATTGCTCTGTGGGAGGACAGGACATTAGGAAATGGATCATCATGCTCTGGCTCAAAGGGGTGTTTGAGTGTTGTGCTGCATGAATGTTCCTCCATTAAAGGCACATGTCATGGCTTTTGTTCAGAAAAGAGTATCCTGGATTGCAGGAAAATTGCTGCATTTTCATCAGTCCAGCATGTTTATTCAGCCTTTTGAACCTGTGCCATGCCAGAGTCTGATGCAGAACCCACTTTTTTCCCTTTTGAATGAGAGGGTATCAAAGCTCATTCTGTGACTTTAGATGCTGTTTATTGTTTCCTCTCCATCCGGGCCCAGGGCCCATTCATAAAAAGAGATGAGTTTGCTGTGAGAGGATTTGCAGCTGAAAAATCCATTTTGACTTTCCTCATTGCCTTGCTCTCTTGCACTGCTCACAAAGATTTTGTGCTTTCCAGGATTTTCTGGCATTTGAAGGCAAGCTGACTGATAGACAAATCCCTGATTAATCTTTTCCTTCCATTCTTAGAAACTGAATACATTTGCTCCTCTCCAGTTTTCTGATGCTTATTTACACCCCATGACTTCCCTAAGATAACCTAAGTGCTTTTGACATTAATTCTATCATATTCTTCTGCAGTATCTTGGGATGAAATGCATCAGGCTCAGGCAGTGTGAAACTTTCCACTTCTCTGTGTGTGCTGTTGCCTCCCTGTGCTTTTCCATGTGGATTTCACCCTGCTCTGCTGCTGCTGCTTGAAGTCTTTGCACTTGGTCTTTTCTCCTTAAAAACACACAAAAAAAGACACAGAGAACTTTGGCCTTCCTGGCTTTTTTTATTTGCTGATGACCCCTTCTTTTATTTGCTGATGAACTAATAACCTGTGCAGTCTCTTTCCCTTTGTTTCTCAATGTATATTGAGAATTGTTTCTTGCTACTCCTGATATCACTTGTAAAATCCTTTCCTGTCCCTTCACTTCTTAAAATTTTGACTCCTCTTGCTCCTGCTGTTCTTTGATAGTTGTGACAGAAGCCTCATTTAGTCACTGCATTCTGTAGGCAAATTCTCTGGTTTTAAATTGAAGAACTTGTGACTTTTTCCTCATATTTCAAAATCTTCTCCAGTATTTGTTTTTTAATTGTGATGTGCTGAGAAGAGAACATGTCAGTGCCCCTGTGCTGCTCAAAAAAAGAGCTGGAGTCTAACTAAGAGTTCTGCCCTGCTTCATACTACTCATTTACCCATGACACTTTTTTCCCTACATTTCTACATCTACTTTTAAAAGCTGAATTGAATCGAGGACTTTGTAAGATTTTCACAACAATTCCCTGTCTTTTTCTTCCTTTTAAAGGGATTTTTTAGAAAGAAACTTCCATTTGAGCACTACTGTACAGAAAATTAAAGCAAACCCAAATATCCCTGAAACACACGAAATAGGAGGGTTTTTTAGTGTTTATTTATGAAAAGACATCAAGGTGATCCTGTTGTCTTTAGCAGAAAATAAGCCGCACTCGGTCGGGGACAGATCAGAGCCCCTGGGCTGCATTTCCCTCTCTGGTACTGCTTTTCCCTGAGCCAGGCACGCTTTGTTCCATCATTCAGCACCTGCCAAATGTGTCCAAGCTGCCCCAATCCCGACTCCCGAACCGTGAGCCCCGAGCCCGGCGTTCGTGGAGCGATGGATGCTCCTCCACTGCCACCTCCTGGATGCCACCAGGGCGACTTCAGCCACCAGGTAGTGAAAGCTTTACGTGAACTTGAAAAGATGCAAAGCCAAAAATTCAACCACCCTTCCATTCCTACCAGGAAAAAAAAAAAAAAAAAACCCAAACCAAAAAACACCCTCATCTTAGGTGGCCCCTGTTGGGCAGCACTCTAATAATTATTTGTAGAGACCTCTAAGTTTTTTACTAATCTTCAGATTTCTACTGCTATGAGCTGGATGCTGTGAGACAACCCTGGAAAGGCATTTTCAGTTGCACACAGCTCTTAGTGTTTACAAAAGCACAAACAGTGATGTTAGTGGAAGTGAAGGAAAGGTTCAGCTCTATCAGACTGGCTCTGTTCCCTGGCTTGGCAGAGCAAGAACACTTTACACCAACATAAACAACCTATTGTAAAAATTGTTATACATTTTCTAGTTTTTGAAGTTCTAGGACTGTGCCTATATTTTAGTGGTTTGTTTTTGTGGTTTGTTTTGTTTTTTTATTTTTTACTGTCATTTCCTATATTGCTTCAGATGTTGAGCAGAAATTTCTAACATGAAAAGAGTTAGGAGTCACCTTAAAAGTTATCTAGTTTCAACCCCCTGCCATGGGCAAGGACACCTTCCACTATCCCAGGCTGCTCCAAGCCCTGTCCAACCTGCCCTGGAACATTTCCAGGGATGGGGCACCCAGATATCCCTGGGCAACCTGTGCCAGGGCCTCACCAGTGTCACAGGGAAGAAATTCTTAGCAAAGTCTAATCTAAACCTCTCTCTGTGAGTTAAAAGCTCTTCCCCCTTCTCCCATCACCGCAGGCCTTTGTACAAAGTCCCTCTCCAGCTCTCTACCTGTCCAGGCACTGGAAGGGGCTCCCAGGTCTCCCTGGAGTGTTCTCCAGGCTGAACACCCCCAGCTCTCCCAGCCTGTGCCCATGGCTGGGGTTCCAGCTCTCTGAACATCTCTGTGACCTCCTCTGGACTCACTCCAGCCCCTCCGTGTCCTTCCTGTGCCCGGGGCTGGACACGGCACTGCCCAGCCCTCTCGGCTGGAATTGGAATAACATGCGTGTCACAATAATTCTGTCTGGAGACAGAGCTCAAACTGGGAGCGCCTGCCTCCAGCAGGTGTCAGTGGAAGCTACAGAATGGAGAAACTGCAGCAAAGCCAGGCTTTATTTACCTTTCATCCCTACAAGAAGCTCCGGGGACAGAGGGAATGCTCCATTCCGAGAAAAAATGTCATTGCCAGCCAGGTTACTTAATGATTTTTTTTTCCTGCTATGAAGGAGGGCTCAAAAATTTGCAAAGTGACTTCAGAAGGTGCCAGTGATTAAGCAGGTGTTAAATATTTATTGAAGGGACAGTAGATATGTTAGAAACATTTGAATTAGTGACCTAATTCACTCATATTGCTACAGGGAGTTAAGGATCTCTGGCTTTACTCACTGGAGTAGTGCTTTACCCTGTACAGCACAAACACACAAAAGGGCAAATATAAAGTTCTCTCAGCAGCTTAAATCCTGACATTTCCTAACATTTGAGTGCTTTAGATGTGACTGATGGCCCTGCAGAGGATCATTCAGTAGGGATTTTGCTGGCAGTCCCCAAGCTCTTGGAGACAGGAATGGACAGCTTGGGTGGACTGTGAAGAAGGGCACGTAGGAGAAACTTTGCAAGGTTATGTGCAAGGTAATGGCAACTTCTTTCTATTTCCCAGCATATAAATATATTTTCATCTTAGTGCTCTGCTGTTAATGAGTTCATACACTGTCCTGGTGACCTGTGATGTTCTCTGAGGCCTCAGTTGCCTCTGTGCATGAAAAATTTCCAGTTGAGATCCCGAAAGAATTAGAGTCTGCAGTGACAGAAAGCAACAGTGATGAATAATGACAGACCTACAGTGATGAGCTGTAGAATGCTGCAGAGCTGGGGCTCCAGAGCTTTGGTACAGCTGGAGGCAACACATCCAAAAATCTATGGCTCAATCTTGGCTTTACTGAAATATCCACCTCCTAGGCAGTGAATTCCAGCAGGGGCTGAGCTTCTGAATCCTTTTTGGAAGGGAGGTGCCTGAATTCCATAATGCTGCAGGATGGATTCAGTGCAACACAGCCCTGCTGCCCTGCTCACTGGATCCAACAAGGACACGTGGCTACAACACATTGACTGAGAGCTGTAGGCTCATCACCCCTGTGGAAAAAAGAGGTTCACTGAATATTTATTAGAGGAAGTAAGAGATGAAGAAACAGCAGTCATCTTGCAAAGGATGAAAAGAGCCCCATGCTGAGCATGTTCCACTGTGTTTTTAAAGCACCTGTTAAGAGATACCTCACTTGTGAAGAGCTACTCTCACTTAGGGAGAAATGTTTCAAATGGCAGCAGCATTTCAGTGACACAATTGGAATAACATGTGTGACACAAGATAAACACTTTAAACACTGATGTGGTGTGTTTCCCCAGAAGGTTTTATCAAAAGAAGCTCCTACCCCATATCATTTGAAGATCACGATGCCTCAGTGCCACTTCACAGTAATATTTTAGCCTTGCTGAATATTAACAAGGGGTGAGCCTACCTATCTTGTGTGAATAAAGCATTTTGTGTTTTATTAATGGGTTCATCAACACACATTTGCAAAGCTTTTCATGATCCTCTCTAAATTAATCCATTTACCTATTCAGAAATGCAAATTTTTTAAAACATGCATCCGTCATTGAATAATGACTCTAAAAGTCTTTAAAGACACTTGGACTAATACACAACGTAAGTTTCTATTAACATCAAGTATTGCAAAATAAATTCAAAAAAGACTTAATCTCAATATCCATTAACTTAATTTACAATTCTTAAGCAAGACAATCTCATGCTCATTTACTCTGACATTTATAATTAAAAACTCTGTCTTGAATTCCCAGCATCTTCATTTCTATTGTATTTTATTCAATAAGTTGCATCAGAATTCAGAGAAAGAATTTATAGATGATTCTTGATGCATTATGCAAACTTTTTTTCTTGAAATATGAAATATGAAAAATGAGGGTTACAGAATCTATCTTTAAGAAAGATTCAATAAAGTATATGAGGAAATAATTTGGAGTTGACTGTAAATAAGAACCATTCTTACTCTCACACAGGAAATTGCTGTCACCAGTTTCCATAAAATTGAGGAGCTGCTCTGTTGGTGTTTTGCATCTAACATTTCTCTGTACATCCAGTGCCAGCCTTTACTTCTGAAACAAGGTTTGTTTGCTAAAAATGGCAATGTGCCACTTCTAAAGTAGCAGAGGTTTCTCACAGGCTCCTTTCCAGGGACAAAAGGGTCGGGGTTTGGGTGATAAATGCAGGGAGAGCAGCTGTGGGTTTGGTGATCAAGTGTCAGTTGACAAAGGGCTGCTCCTTTCTTCAGGAGGGTCTTTCACAGGAGGTGCTACACCTGCAAACACTGGATTGTGTTGCCAGGTCCCCTGGGCCCAAGCTAAGGTGCTTGGACACCTCCATGGTGCCAACATCTTGGGAATCCTTCGAAACAGAAGGTTGACAATATTTTTATATAAGAGCTTCACAGACACCCCCAAACGGGGAAGGAATTCTTTACCTGTAGTCATGTGAATCACCAAAGAGAATAACATGAATTTGAGAAAAGCTTTCCCCCAACTTACAAATCTTCCCCTGCCTCAGTGGGATGGGGAGGAGTGACTCGCCCAGGGAGGATTTTCAGGTGTGTTGTGTATCCAGCTAAGGACACCAAAACAGCCAACTTTGAATGAGTGTGTTGTACAAGATACCAGAGGTGACCATCCCAGTGGAGCTGCTGCCCAAAATTTCCATGGGACCAAAGCCCACAAAACAGGTGCTTCAGGGGGAGAAAGGCATGGGAAACTCTGTTGGACATTTTGCAGGTAGGAGGGAGAAGTAGAGCCCTGAGCTGCCCAGGCTGTAGTGTGGGCTGGGTTAGAGGGCAGTGGGGTCTGAGGTGTGACAGGACTGCAGCAGTCCCCAGCCTGTGACCCCAGACAGGCACCTGGGTTAGCTGCTAGCTGGGATGTTGGCCCCTGACACAGCCCTGGCCTGAGAGACTGCATCAGAACTGCTGCCAGCCAAGGGCTGCCAGCTGGCATCCCAGCAGCAAAGGGGGGAGAGAGACACAGGAAAAGTCCCAGCTACTGCAACAGTTTATTATGAGGTTGGTACCACTTGGGTTGTGAATGTCACATCACAAAGTGATCTGCTGCCCTCATTTTCTAACAGTCAGTTGTGCTTTCATCCACCATGGTGAGGAATCAAATCACGCTGTGAGAATAAAATCTAGCAAGGCGCTGTGCGTATCCACATGTTTAGGGAAAACTATTTCTTTTTTTTTAAAAATTATTTTTATTTTAAACATGTGACACTGATTATATGCAGATACTTGATGTGCTTATGATTTCAATCAGCATTTTGTTCATTCAGTGCCTCTTGGTTTATTGATTTATAAGCCCTTTAGAATGGTATGATTAGTCCTAGCATTTTATTCTCAGTGGGGGTCAAACGGTATTTCATTATTAATGTGTTAGAAGCTATTTCACATTGACAGTTTGTTTTGAATCCGGGCAAGAGAAGTGACATTTATATTTGGAAGTGGGAGATTGACACAGAAATTATTCTGAAACATGATTACAGTAAAGGCAAATGCAGAAGAAGATAGAAATTCCAGCTAGAGTTTCTGGGGGCTGCTCTGCCATCAGTAACTAACTCCTGCTCTTTTCCCAGCTCAGCGTAATGAGACACAGCGGTGGTCCCTGTAGGCACTCACAGGAGATGCAGCATCAAGATTTTTACACATTTAAGCAACTCAGCACAAGGCTGTGAGTGAGGATAGAAGGCAAATGGTGTTCTACAGCCTGTTCTGGCTATCCCAGAAAGCTGCAGCGCTGCCACGACACCCTGTGCTGGAAAAAGGAGGAGAGGGTTAGTGGCAGTGAGCAGACAAAGAACAAGTGAGCAGAGTCCAGAGGAGAATGTGGGGACTGCAGCATCTCTAACAAGGAAAAGCTGAGGGAGCTGAGGCTGTTTATCCCAGAAAAGACACATGGGCACAAACTGAAACAGGAAGCTTCATCTGAATATGAGGAATAACTTCTTTACTGTGAGGGTGATTCAGCACCAGAACAGTCTGTCCAGAGGGGCTGTGGAGTCTCCTTCCCTGCAGATATTCACCAGCCACCTGAGGGCAATCCTGTGTCACCTGCTGAACCTGCTTTAGCAGGGGGGTTGGACCAAGTGATTTCCAGAGGTTGCTTCAAACTCCAACCATTCTGTCCTTCTTTATGCACCTTTGCAGTCAGGCTGGTTGAGTTCAGTGTTTTCCAGTGCACCAGGCTGGTTTAGTTCAGTATTTTCCAGGGTGGGGATTTGTACCTCCTTGCTCCCTAGCTAGTCCTGCACCACCTGCACCTGCTCCAGGCTCCTTGTGAGTGCCCAGAGATCTGCCTGGATTTTTTTCCAGGAGTCAAGCTGACTTTGAGTGCAATCCAGGGCTGTTAATATAAGCTCTTCCCATTTTTTCCCAAGTTAAACATCTATCTTACATTACAAAGGTGTCTTTTCTTGCCAGTGTCCATTCTCACATACTATAAGAGAACTCAAGAAGATTTTGAGCTTTAAAAGTAGATTATAGTAGGATTTTTTTCTCCAAAGGATTTTGATTTTAGTGACTGACCCTCTGTTACCAAGGTCTAAAGGAACTTTTCCATTGATGTGAGCAGGAGCAGAGAGGCCAGGGCTGTGTTGGAGTGTTGGGAATTTCTATTTTGCACTAGGACTCATGCAATGGAGACACTGCAAGTTTCAAGCAGAAGTTATGGACAACCTATTAGTGATGATGTAAGGAATATACAGATCCAGAGAGCAGCAATGAGTCAACATATTACACTAAACTAGGTGCCAAACATGATCTGATTTGTTGCTCTCCCCTCTGAAGCAGATTGAGCAAGAATACAAATTGGCCATTATTGCATTTTTTGTGTGTTGGGTGATTTTTGTGGTTATTTCTCAGAGGTACATAGAATCTATTACAATGTAGTTTTTAATATTTAATGTGTTTTAAGCAGATTAAATAAATAAAGTACAGGGGCTCAAAATTCTTTTACTTAAATGCACAGGCGTTTGTTTGTGTAGGACTGAAACCTTATTCTGTGCCAGTGAGCATGCATTTCTGCCTGAACTTACTTAGAACAGCAGTACTATTAAATTCTCAGGATGAAATCCTAGAATCCTTGCTGAAGTCAACCAGAGCACTGCCTCTCATTCCAGCAGGACTGAGATTTCAGTTTTATGCCTGGTCCAGTCCTGCTTTACCTCTCCCAAGCTGCTGTGTTCTGGTGGCTGATCTCATTACATTGCACTGTTTCATGTTCCTTTCTAATGAATGAAGTCAAATGTGGATCCATTATCCATGCGGACTCCCTTCACAAAAATGGAAGGCAAAAAAACCTAAACATTACAAAAAATGTCCAGCTTTATCTGAATAACACAGTGAAGGTGACTCAATGACTATGGAAAAACAAATATATTTGTTACTAGAATTATTCAGCTCCAGATTAAGAAGAGTTGAAGGAACAGAATGCAATTAGATACAATCATGAAAGACATACAGGAAATTACAGCTGATCACAGGTATTTTTTCCAACTAACATTTGCTTTTCACTGGGGGAGAATTTTAACTGAAAATAACCACCAGAATTATGCCATGTCAAGCAAAATGCTGATTCCTTTTTCATGGGAGAGGGAAACAACACAAAAACCCCAACAACCCTAAAGTGGTTTTTAGAGATGAAAGGTTCAAGGACTGAAAACTGTTTCTTATTTCAATGAGAAAAAATCAAAATTTCCATGAACAAATTTCTGGATGAAATAGTAGGACTCATCTTTAGCCTAATGATGACATCTGTTTGCAATAACACTCCATGCCAGTAAACAATGTTATTTTAACTAATCTATTGGCGTGGCGATGAAAGTGACAGTAAAATGTTGATATGGAAGCTAATTTCTGTGTTTGGCCTTGGGATCCATCTTCACAGGCACAGGGTGAGTGCAGAAACTATTTTTGGCAACATCCTGGCCATCCAGATTTAATTCTGACACTTCTCTGCCTTCCTGAAATCCAAGGAAGACATCTGCCTGCATTTTCTGCATATGTTTTCTGAAGTGCCATTGAAATAATTTGCATCAGAAGTGAATTTGGAGATGGAAATGTGACGAGAAGGTGCACGTGAGGAGGAGGAGACCAAAACCCTGGGTTTATAACGGAAAAAAGAATGGCAGCTCTTCAATGTAGAACGTGCTTACTGAAAGCTGGGAATAAGATGTCATTCTGAATATGTTTCTGTGAACTTTAAACTTTGTTTAGTGCTTCTAGGTTGCTTAGGCCCATGATTTATTTGGAATTTTTCATATGCACGGCATGTGAGGAATGAGGGGATGGCTCTGCCTGATTCCCAGGGGAGCACCTGCTGAAGGCATTTGCTGTCCCTGCCATGGATATGCTTCCTGCAGCCCTTCAGAAGAATAACTGACTGAAGTGTTTGTGAGTTATCAGCTAATTTGATACTATTTAGGCTGGCCACAGTCTCCTCATCAAACTTTTCAAGCTGGAAAAGTTTGTTTAGGTAAAAAGTAGTCTTTGGGTTTGCAGCCATTCCGCATAACCCACCACTGTCTGATTGTCTTCTGCCAGGAGCCGATCCTGGGAGTTACTGGCAGCATGCTCAAGTTGCAGATTTCCTAAAAAAAGAGTGAAAAACCCCATAAGAGCTCTCCTGATGTGTTGGGCTACCTGTGGGTTGCCTTGCTGTGCCATGCTGGGTGTCCGGCGGGTCACACAGGGGCTACTCCCATGTGCTTGGGCACAGCTGGAGCAGGATCCTCCTGCCAGGAACACTGGCCAGGGCTCTCCATGGCCTCCCCACATGGCAGCCACGTGAGGGGAAGGAGGGTGAGTGGCAGAGTGAACTGGCTTGTGGCTGCTTTGTCTTGGAGACCGCTTTTTCCAAGCGGCCTAAACACGGGCCTTAATCATCAGCACTTCTGAAGCACTCATCGTTCTTGTATCCAGGCAAGGAGCCTTGTTATTACCCCTGGAGAGACACCACATTCCCTCATTTCCTAGGGAAGGGGCCTGCCAGCAGCGTCAATACAGGCACAGCTTGGTTTGTTTCGGATTAAAAATGTCCCCAGGGAAGGTCTGAGCTCAGCAGGGTCTGAGGAATAAAGCCCTGCTGTTGGTTACTTCCAGGAAATGAATAGGTGGTCGCCTTCACTGAATGCTCTGCTTTGAAAATATTCTGGGATCGGATTGGGAAACTCTCCCTCTCAGGCTTCTTGTTGGTGAAATGGTGTCGCAAGGTCACTGAATGCCCTTCACTGACTGTTCTGAACCGTCCTGGTGTGGGGGTGGGTGGCTTGTGGTGACTTCAGTCCTTGGGGCGGTGGCTTCCCCTGGGTTGGACAAGCCTGACTGGCTTGGCTCCAGCCAAATGCTAGAAGAGATTCTTGGAACAAAAGGAACCACAAAACCCTGTCTGCAAGGCCTTCTGGAGCATGACTGCCCACACCCCGACCTGCTCTGAGCTCCCAGCCATGGAGAGAGCAGGAGGAGCTGAAAGGAAAAGCTGCATTTCCAGCAAAATTTAAATTTGCCTCCTGTATTTCAGAGAGTTATGAGATGCACATTCTGTAACTGCACACGCTCCTTAAAGGGATCCATAAACACCAGATGCCATGGCTGTCTGCACAGGGAAACCATGGGATGCTGCAGTCCAGGTCATGTATGAAAAGGCCAGCCATTGAGGGGGAAGAAAATACTGTATAGATGTGATATCACAAGTTATATAATATCATGGCCAAATCTCCGCAGCTGGATATCATCAAATCAAAATTAGAAACTCATTGGAAGCAAAGGACAGTCTTTGCACAGATTGCCTATAAATCTGCAATAACTAGTTCTCCCTGGGCGTAACATCAAAAACATTTTTTAGTGTCTCATTAGTAAGAAAATTTATTGCTCAACTATTGAACTATGTCGATTTTTGAAAACATTGTGTGAATAATTCCAGAAAGCATGTGTTTGATTTGTATTCGTTTTGTGCCGCTGGATAGAAAAAGTGGCTTTTCCCCTATGATGAAATGACACTAATCATGAAATTATAAGGTGAAGCATGTCTACAGTTTCAGAACAAGGTAAATTTTTATAAATATGCTAATGCCCTCCCTTTCCCATAAGTCAAACTAAGATTAAGGAGTTCATACCCCAACTGAGCTTAAAAAAAAATAAAAAGAGAAGACCCAATTACAGTTCTGTAGAGGGAAAAAGAACTTCTCCCAGCCTTTATTATTTTTTCTTTGTGCTGCAGTGTGTTTCCCAGCTGTGTCTGTTGGCCAGTTTTGTGGCTCAAATAGCCTGGAAAAAAAAAAAAAAGAAAAGAAGATTGAGAAATGGGAGAGGTTTAAATCAAGCAGCACTGTTTATGGATGGATGGATGGATGGATGGAAGGAGTTTACAAGTATTTTTTGGGTGGTGAGGATTTACTGAGGGAGTGATGGGGTTGACACCCCCACGTGCAGGCAGAGGTGCTGTCTTTTCTCATGTTTTAGCAATAGGGAGAGCAAAACAAATGGCTCCAGGGAGATTCACCAGCAAGGACCCATGTGTGCAAAATTCCTTGAACCATTTGGGTGCTGAGGCAGGTGGTTCTGTACCCAGGCATCTCCCTCAGCTTCAGCAGGACTGCCCAGGTGACTGGGGGTGAGAAAATTGCACAAAGACCCTTACCTGTCACCAGCATTCCTTTGCTGGATTTTCCTCTGCAAGCAAATGATTGCCAGCAGCCTGTAAGATGGAGGAAAGCCTCTGAGCACGAGGATTTGTGATGCTGTGCTGTCCCTGAGGATCCCTAGGGTCTAGCTGCAGGGATGGCATGAGGTCTAGAGCAGTTTTTGGGTCAAACCCAGGTCTGGACTATCCAGAGGCTCAGGTTTAGGTTTAGCTGGTGGGCAAGGGGGACAGACAAGTCATGCAATTAAACCCCCTTGTCTTCAGCAACACATCCAGCTGATTGTTTATATCACACTCTTGGCAGGCTTTCTTCAGTGCTTTTGCTTTGGTCCTGCCCTCTCCCCTGTTGCATGACACACCTCACAAATGCAAACTAATAACCAGCTCTTCTATCAAGGACTTTATACTGCAGGAAAATAAAAGAGAAAAGAAGAAACCAAGTCAGAGGGGCCAAGTGGTCTGGTCAGGGTTACTCACACCTCAGTGGCAGAGTCAGAAATAAACTCAGGCTGGGGAATCACAGCCTGATGCCCTCCAGACTATGGAAAATACAGCTAAACTCTCAGCTATCTTTGCAAAGTGAGGTATTGGGGAATTTTTTCAGAATTGAAAAATACAAGAATTAACTGAGTCTGGGTAGCATTTGTGCTATGCAATTCCTTTTCATGAAGTAGTTTTGGCATCATCCAGTCAGGGAATGTGGAAAGCACAGAATGATAGGCATTGCTGTGATAAAGCCCCATTTAAATCTGTGAGCAGTTCCTTCCTAGTCCTGCCCTGTAAGCATGTGCAGCATGGGTGCAGGTGAAGCAGATGACAATCAAGAAGGAGTTTAGGGGCAAGCTGAGACCTCCCCAAAAAGGTGTTGGAGACTGGCAGTGCAGCTGCCCTGGTTGGCACTGGCATCCTGGCTGGCAGAGGGCCTGGGGTACAGGTGATCTTCCCCCCCATTCAGGCATTACCACCGTAAACACAAGAAACCCCTGCACCAGAGACATTTCTCAGCCAGGGCTCCTCACTCTGAGCTGTGCTGTGATTGAGGGGTGCCCTCCCCAGAACTGGGGGTGCAGGGAAGGGGGGCCTACATGGAGGAGCTGAGCTGCTGGCCCCAGCAAACCTCGCCAGAGCACCCCTCTGGTTTGCCTACAAAGGCCTCCAAGCTGGGCTCCAGAGGACACCAGCAGTGCTCTCCTGCTTTCTTCCAGCTGTGCTGGCAAATCTCTTTCCTGAGCACTGATGGGAAATGAGAAAATACAGGCACAGCCCTGGCCTTCACTGGAACGACAGCGAGCCCCTCTGTGACCCCACTCCCCCACGCCAGGCCCCTCCGGCCCATTTTTATGGGTGAGCAGGATCAAAGGGCTCCAACTGCTCCCATATGGGAAATGGCCCTATATGTTGTGTATAATTACACACAAGCATCCCCACATCCATGTTCTGTCTCTGTTAAAGATGCCTGAGCTGCAGCCAGCGCTGTTTTCCCCAGGCAGGAGCGTTCCAGACATCACGGCGGTGGCGTCACGCGCTCGCACGCACGGCCTGCAGGCCAGGACACACCTGCCCCGGGCACGGGATCCCCTTGGTGCCTTCAGGAGGCTGACCCAGAACAGAGACCAGACAGAGCTAAAGAATAAAGTAGGGATTTATTCAAAGGCCTCAATCAATACACCTTGGGCAGCACAAGAGCCCAGCCAGGGCCACACAACAGGTGAAGCTAAATGGTCACAAAATGGACGACTGGTCACAGGGTCCCATACTTTGATAAGTTTTGGCCTATTTGCATATTGGAGTTCATTGTCCAATTCCAGCTTTAGCCCAGGCAGTCCCATCCTGCTTGTTTTTCTCTCTCCAGCCCACATTGTTTATGCCCTTGGGCCTGAGATTTGGATCATTTGTCCTTGGTGACCAGCTAGAAAAGGAATTGTTTTGTCTCCCTGCTCTGTGCACAGAGCTCACCATCCCCTCATTTGAACCCAGACCCACACACTAAAGCAGCACAGAATCTGAAAACTATAAAAGCTAAACCTGAGGCATCACCTCCCCTGCCTCACAGCACTGGGACAGGGCAATTCCAGGGGGAGTCAAGCCCTTCCTCTGCACACCAGCTGGGAAAGGAGTTTTCCAGCCACAGGGTGGCATCTGGTGGAAGTGTTAGTGGTGAGTTGATGCTGCCTGGGTGAATTTGAAGCTGGTCTTTCTTGAAATTAAATTTGCTGCGTGAATATAACTCCCTGAAGGGGATGTTTGCTTTTTATTAAGGCTGGGCAGAAACGAGAAGAAAATCAGACCTTCAGTCACTTATTTTAGGCTGCTATGATCCTTTTTTAAAGTGGTGGATGCATGTGAGCATGGGGCAGCACTCAGGGCAGGGCTCTCACCCCTCACAGGTGCTGGAACCTGGAATGGCACTGGTTGAAACAAAAATGTCATCTGAAGTTGGAGACTCTGGGAACAGGAGGGCCAGGCCATAGGAAACAGGTTTGTTCTGATTTTGAAGGCTGGACTCTCTGGAATGTAATTCTGCCTTGCCAGCAGGGTAGAAGGAGACAGTTTCCTTGTGGCACCAAGACGGAGAGAAAGTGAGGGAGAAATGGATGAAAGAGGTATGAAGGAGATCTAAGACTGTGACACAAGATTTTTTTATCTCATGTTCAATCAGCATAAAAAATTTGGGAAATCCAGAGGGAAGTAGCCCTTGGTTCCATAAATGATGTTTGACTTAGGAAAGGGAAATGAAAATCCCAGTTTCCATTTTCAGCCTCATGGTGAAGCTTTGTGATGTCCCCCAGAGGTGGGTCTGCATTCAGCCTGGTCAGCCACCACCTCCAGATTGCTCCCTGCTCTTTCCTGGGCCAGCTCATACCAGACATAAGAAGAAAGCTTATTTTAGCAGAGCCATCTTACCTGGGTAGGTCTGTCCTGGAGCAGAAGGACACTGTCTGCTGTCATTGCAAACTGCAAGTGCCAAGCCTCCATCCCTGGCCATCCTTCTGGGCTGGAAATGGAGAAAGTGGAAATGGAAAAGGAGAAGTTCCATCACCAGAGTGAGTGCTCAGCTCAGTCTGAGTTCATCTCAGGCAGGCTCTGTTGCATATGTGGGATGTGTTTCATGGCAGCATGCACCACTGCAAAACTGTCCCTGCAAACTCCTGGGGTTTCTGACATGAAGCTCAGAGGTTCACACAAAGATCCACACGAACTCCTGGGTTGATATGGAAACCTCACTTTCATAAATACAATGATTACAGAACTTGGGTGGTGCTTGACTTTTGTTTCTAACTGGAGAAATTCCTCCCTCTTACCCCTTCCAGCTATTCTTACCTTGGGTCACCTTTTGCAGGAGCTTGTAGCAGATCTCATTAGGGATCTTCCATCAATGAAAGGTTTTCAGACAGAAAATATACTGGCAAAGGAAAGCCTGTGTTTTGGGGTGGTCTGCCCTGCTAAGAAGAAAAAGCAGCCAGGCTTTTTTTATCAGAAGATTCCCCTGGTTTTCAGAGAGAGACCTTCAGCCATGACTTCCTGAAGGACTGAGTTGCTCCCCCACTTGTGTGAAGGGTTTTCTGAGGGTCACCCTGATCCTCTACAGAGCCATCAAGAAAGAACATTTTCCTTCTTTGCTCTGTACTTTCCCCTATTGTGTGTTAGCTGGCTGCTGTGGTTGGAGTAACAATGCTGAATGCAATGTTGATACCTGGTTTGAGTCCAAGCAGTGTTTTATTCAAGTAATTAGTTGGGGAAGTAAAAGCCTGCATTGCTGTGCTTTTTCAGGGACTGGTGTGTTAGGTTACCTGCTGAGTTAGAGAAGTTACCTGCTTGGGTTTTTTTCCCCCCTCAATCCTAGACTTGTGATAGCCTGAGAAAAAAATTGCCTTTGTAGAGGAACCCTTTAAAAACAGCCACAGGCACTCCCACCTTTTTCTGCTCCGTAGCCCAAGGGAAGAGTTAATTAAAAGTTCCTTCAAAATATACTCCTTACTACTCTCCTGTGTTTCAAAGGCTCTGGTGCTGTGCCAAAGTGGGAGCAGGCATACATTAAAGTGACAGGTACAAAAGAGGTTGTTATATATTCCTCGTGCTCCCTCCTTCTCTGATCCCTCCAAGCTAAAGCCCTGCAACCTAAACATTATTGAAAATAAAGAATAATAGTCCTTCTTCTCCCCTGCCCATCTAACAAACAGATCATGGCTGAGTGTTTGCCTTTTGCATGCAGCCTCCTTGGGCACAGGTTCCCAATCCCCTTGGGAATGTTTTCCTGGAAAGAGCAGCTTGGTCACACTGTGTCTCTGCTGGCAGCGTGTCCCATGGAAGGCTGGCATGCTGCCTGTGCCAGGAGGATCAGGCCAGGGCACCTCAATATCTACCAGCTTCTCATTAATAGCTGAGATAAAGCCATCTCTTTTACTGGGATACTTGGAATTTTCCAAGGATATCCATACACATCAGCCTGTCTGAACAGCACATCCCAGGTGCTACTGACTGCCAGCAACACAAGCCAATATTGGGCTAAGAGACAATGATTTCAGAGAAAAAGGGATCATCACTTCTCCAGGCTAGGATGGAAGGGTAATGACAGCCATCTCTAGGCAGTAGGAAGAGATAAACATCCTTCCCTGAAGAGAGAAAAGGAGCATGAATTGGAGCACATTAAGTTAATCTAGCAGCTTGGCATGGACCAGCTTCCCATTTTCACAGTAAATGGGAGCCTTATTCTGTCAATGTGCTGAGGATTTTATTTCTAGAGATTTATAGCCACAGGTTCTGGAGTGCTCTGTAATTACATGAGTTTACACTTGCAGGGACAAAGGCTGAGTAAATATTTTATTAGGCAATTTTTTATCTTATTGAAACTAAATACACATGTGATAATTTGCCTGGTGAATGGGGGAAGGATAGTGAAATAAATAAGATAGTTTACACAGAGCCTTTTTTTGTGGGCTGCATGCAGAATCAGCACCCACACTGCATTACCCCACACAGGCCCAGGAGTGACACCCACAGCCAGAATGAGAGCCTGGGCAGAGCCATGAGGATGGGGCCACTGCTAGGGGGTGAAATGTGACATTCCACAGGATGAAAGGGACATTGGAAGCCTCCACATACAGACACATTGTCCTGGGACAGATGGATTTTTTTTGGCCTGGTGGGTACCTGCCACCACACCAGCACAGGCTGGGAACACCAGGTGTCCTTCTGAGGGTCCCTGAGGGATGCTGGCCTGCAGCATCACACTCTGCTCTTGATTATGACAGAAATAATAAACAAATAAGGTAAACATCAGCTTTTACCCAGGACCTCTTGTTACTGCAAATTTTTCAAGGTTTGTCTGCTGTGGGATCATCCAGCCAGTAAAGCTGACATGAACTGGACTCTTGGTGAAGAAGCATTGGTATAATAATTTTTAGCAGCAAGACATTTATTAAGCATCTTCAAAGACCCACATAGAATTGACAAAAAAAGCCAAGATTCCTATAGCATTTCTGATTTTCATATTGTTATTCTATTCACAAACAACTGCAGCCTGTTATAAGTCCCATGGCACAAAATTCTCTAAGAATAGTAAAGGAACCTTAGAATTAATGTATAAAATTTGGTAATCATTCACAACTTCATTAAATACTCAGATGCCTAATAATACATTATTCTTATCTTGATTTTAAATTTTAATTGCATGAAGTTTGGTCCCTCAGTAATTAACACATTGTATATCCCACCTAATTCATGAACTAATTGTAATTTCCTAGTTCTTAATGTTACTCACTAATTCTGCCAGTGATAAAGAATTTTATGTCAAAACTCCAGAGTAAGTGACATTCTACATGCACAATAATGACAAAACAAGTTAATTTACTGCAAAGTTGCTGAAAGACAGAGCTTTTTTAATTGCATATTTGTTACCTTCATTAAAAGGTAAGTGGCTCTTCAGTTATGTATTTGCCCATTTCTTACACATTAAAAAAAGTGCTAATGAACCTGATTAAAATTAATTGAAAAGGTCCAAGATCTGCAAAGAGATCCTAACACCAACAGACTTCTAATTACTGCTGAAAGATGGACCTAAATGGGGTTTAGCAGAAGATAGAAAATCATTTTCCAGCCCTGTTGTAAGGGACGACGCAGGGAATGCAAAAGCGTGCAAGAACTGAAACTCCCTGTTCTGGCAGAGAAAATGCAGAGTGTCTGGACACTATTTCCTCTCCCTCCTCTCTGCTGATAGCTGCTCTTCCTGCCCTGTCCCCTGGCTGTGTGACAGCTGCTCAGGGGACAGCAGGAGCTCCAAGCAGGGCAGGGGTGCAGCCCCAGCCCCCTCAGCATCACCTCTCAGCAGCACCTGAGTTTGGGCAGATTCAGGGAAATGCCCACAGAAGTGAGGCTGGAGGAGTCAGAGGGGCAGCCTGGAAATGAGATGCTGCAGAGACAAAGGGAGAAAAATGCAGGAGAGGGATGGGTGCTCAGCCAGGGGGAATTGTGTTGTTTTGTTTTGTTTTTGCTTTTTTTATGAACAGACAGGACTATTGGGGTACATTCTTTGAGCTATATTTGTAGCATTAGTTTCATTACATGTTTGAGACATAAGAAAGATGGTAAATTTACATACAGCTAGGAGCAGATAAAGATTTCTTTGTTACAGAGCATCTTAAAAACTTTTTAGCCAATAGTATATTGCAAAAGCTTGCAGAAAGTTGTTTAGCTATTTGTCTTCTTTCTATTAACAATACACCATTATTAAACTTTAAATCTTCTACTATCTTGCTGAGCATATTTTCTTGCAGTCTTAAGGTCTCTCTTAGCCAAGCCCAAGATTCAAGCTATTGTTTAATATCCTTGCTTGCTATACCAATGTAACTTTTTTTGCTTTCAGACCTTGCAGCTGCAGCTAGTTCTCTGTTTCTCTGCTCTTTCTGTTTCTAAGGCCTGCTTTCCCAGCTTTCTAAAAATCTCACCTTCACTAATTCCCACAGGTAATGGTACTGGATGGGGAGTTCTGAGCCCTGCAGAAGGTGGGCTGTGCTGGAAACCTTGTTTTATCCCACCCTGAGCTTTTCTGGAAGCTGTGGTAGTGCTCATAGTCATCCAGGATGCTGGGAGACAACATTCCCTGCCATAGAGTCCTTACTTACACTGCCAAGGTGAAAACTTGTTGACCCATGGTGTCAAGGCCCTTTCTGGCTTATTGGAACCATTTTGTCCTGCTGTTTTTGTGCTTTCAGCAGTCAAAAACCTCACTGAACCAGAAAAAGGAGCTCATTCCTTGTTATCAGCAGAAGCATTGCTGTCTGAGGTGGGGAGACTGTATAATTATGTGTTTATTGCAAGAATATAGAGTTGCTTTAGACAACAGTCAGTCTCAAACTTACCAGACCACTTTATTACTGTAGCTGCACCCTTTATAGCTGCCCCTTTTCTTCTGTGCTTCCCCACTATCCATTGCCATTATTCCAGGATATTCTAATCTTATAAGAACTATTTTCTTCCTCTCTGTTAATAACACACACCACTTATCTTGCTACCACTATATAAATGTAAAAGAAGAGAGAAATATATGAGCTATTTTAATTTTTTTTTGTTTTGATTGAATTTAAATTGCTGAATGAAAAAATAGCTTCTTCTAGTAATTCTGCTGTAACTAACTCAGTTTGATATTGGTTCTATTAGCCTTCTAATAGCATGAAAGCTAAAAAATTAAATCGTTCCACTTGCACATTCATAATTATGTGCAATTAAAATCTTTACATACCCAAAAGTCTTATATGAAGCCCTGAACCCTTCAACTGTCACTCTTCATTATCTCCAAGCCTAACAATTTTACAGTGACACATTGTACACAATGAGATGTGCTAAAGAGGAAATATTATATTTTACTGATGTATGTGTTCTTTTAATTTCTCTGAATTAGCTTTTTGATATGGATGCTAATTGTTTTCTTTGAAAGGAGTCGCCACAGATATGTGATTTCTCTATGCCTGTTGCGCTTCAAAAAAAATACAGTTAATTGCAGGAAACAGGAATTTCTCTCTTTTTTATATATTAAAAAAAATAATCAGCTGCATATCAAAGGAGTGAATCTTAATCCAACTTTCTGATTGTACATTAAAAAGAAACCTTCGGTGTTTGTGACCAGCACAGAGTATTTGGCGACTTTTGATGTTTCCCCTTTTCATTTATTCATGAGGCGAGATGAATAATTAAAACAGGACGTTTGGCAAAACCGGTGCACACACACACAC
This sequence comes from Agelaius tricolor, assembly GCF_023055355.1. Taxonomy (NCBI): domain Eukaryota; kingdom Metazoa; phylum Chordata; class Aves; order Passeriformes; family Icteridae; genus Agelaius; species Agelaius tricolor. The sequence continues at coordinate 8,550,113 of NW_027269282.1, read as the reverse complement.
ACACACACAAAAATTTCCATATGAGCTTCCAGTTCCAGCCCACGACAGTCTAGGAGATGTGTTACTGCAGGATTGTCCATATGGCAAGTGTGCATGGAGCTCTGAAACCACAGACCTGGCCCAGACTTGGGATGGGGCCATCAGTGGCTGACAGCTGTTACTGCTCCACAAATGCAAATGCTGCATGTGGGGGAGACAAAAGTGGCAGAAAGGTGGAATTTAGGCCCAGTCCTGGGTGTGAGGAAGCCACTGACAGTGTGTGCTCACAGGGAGAGGGACTGATCCCCTCTGGGTCTTCCAGGGGAAGGGGATGGGGTTGGCACACTCTCAAGCAGATATGCAGCACAGAAACATCCCTGATGGAAGAGCAGCTTGCTCCACACACTCCAGACAAGGTCCTTGAGATGGACAGGGAATGTTTGGTCTGTAGTTTCCCACAGGGTGCTCGCCAGCTAAATTTAACACTTAGTTTCAGCTACAATGTTACAGCAATTGGCATTTTTCACCCTAAATCTCATAAAAGGCTAATTTGACTTAGCTCTTATTCATAATAAGGAAATATTATAGAGAAGTGACAATATACCAAGCATACCAATGTCTTGATCAGTCTGAGCTGGGCTGCCCTGTCTCACAAATCCTCAAAGGAACTTGTGTGTTTTACTTGTCACATCCTGCTCTAGTGCATATCTCCAAGAACCTGCAGCTGAAAGGCTCCTTCTCTCCACATCTAGCTCAGAGATTCCCCACTGCTTCTAACAAAGCTCTACATTCCTGTGTGAACATTTCTAAATTTATTCTTCAAAATTTTTAGCTCAGCTCCAGTCCTCCTGAGCAGTGAGCTTGTGCAGCAGTGTTGGAATCACAAGTGAAGAGGGCTCAGGGTAATATTCCATCACTCTGTGTAGCTGTGACTTTAAAATTTCCCACAAGTTCTTCTCATTTGTGCAAATTACATTTTTTTTTTAATTTATTTTATATCTGCAGTCAGGATTTAGCTTCTCATACAGACAAAAGAACAAAAACTCCAGAACCTGACTGGTTTATGCATGTCTGTGCACTCTTTCAGGATGCCTCTGGAAAACAAACCCTCACTTCGCTCAGTCTCCTCTTGGAGCTTCACCTTTGCCTCTGCATTTCCTGAAGTGGAGTCTGTGGCTTCTGAATTGTTTTACTATGACTTTGTCTTGTTTTCCCTCCAGAGCTGTGGTCTTTGCTTGCATTCTCTGAATGGCAAAGCCCATTTGTTTCTTTTTATACTTCTGTCAGCTTAAACTTCCATCAGCCTTCTTCTCTGCTTGGGGTCTCTGATCCCCACTCAGACCTTATCTCAAATTAGGGATTCCACAAGCTTCTGTAAAATGAGGATCAACTTAAATTCTCAGATTAAGTAAGATGAATAATTAAAATAAAAATTCTGTCTCCATTTTTCTGTTCCTCACCCAATGTGAGGATCATCTCCTATTTCTGATCTGAAAATATAATTTTCAGAAAAAGCTAGCTTTTTTCTCACTGATGTTTTTGTTAGCTCCACCTGCACAGATTTCTTTCTTGAACTTTTTCCTGAGGCTCATGAGCACTAGGATGGGGAAAGCTGAGTACAGAAATTTGTTCCATATTCTCTCTACGGCCTCAGGGCATATTTAACAGTGTGGTAGAAAGACAGTTTCCCAGAGACAATCTTCTTAGAAATTAATAAAATATTACTAACATTTATAAAACTACTCAAAGTTGTTTGGTTTTTCCCAGACTGCCTTTACTCATTCTCACAGAAATTTAGTCAATAGCTATGAGCAGATGGATCCTCACCAAGTGTGAATTCCCTACCCATGAGCTCTGTCCTACCAACACATCCTGATTGCTCATTATGGGCATGGAGGACACAGACCCACCATCTAGAAGAGAAATATTTAAAGGGAGGGCTTTAAAAAGAGTGATCTTTTGGTGGTTTCTTTTCCATAGAGACTTCCTGAGACCTTCTGTATGGAAGATTCACTCACTTTGCTTATATTGTTATCTAACATAAATAAGTTGATTAAGTGGCTCATTTAAATTGCATTTATCACATTCCACCCTTGCTGAAAAACCCTCTTCAAAAATCCAAGTGGCTGGAGCATTTGCAGAGAAGTGTTATAGTCACAAGAGTGATAATGAGACGGGTGCAGCTGGGAATCAGGTATATGAGGATCACCGAACCCTTGGCAAAGACTGATTCCCTTTCTCCCCCTCTTTTCCTTCTAATTATTAAAAATAAATTCGGACAGATATTTGTACACCACCAACAGAAGCTTTTTGTTATGTCTTATGGAGTTCTTCCAGGTTGTAGGTCCTTATCAATTTCTTTTTCTGCTTCTTTGAATTACTGAGGAGTATTTTCTAACACCTCTTCAAGCCATTCCTTTCCTGGGAAATTGATTGTGTCTATGACCCTGTGCCTCCGCACAGGAATCTCAGCCTTTCCTTGGAAGTCACCTACATTTTTTTCTAGATTTTGATCTACACATATGTATTTTTCTTTCTGCATTGTGACTGTGGTAGTGGCCTTAAGCAAGTGGAAAAGAGCACAGGCTCCTTGCATGGAATTTCCCAGGACAAGCTAGGCATGGCTTCAGTGCCATTCCCTGGCTCTCCTGGTCCCAGATGGGTGGAGGCAGAGGCATCAAGAGCATTGAGCACTGAGACTCCTCTGGGCTGAAGGGACATCCTCTGTGCAGTTCTCCAGCTCAGAAGATAAATGAGAGCAGACTCTGGTAGTCTTCTGAAATGCTTTTGCCCAAAGAGGGGATAAAATTGTTTTCAGCGGTGCCAGAATCCGTGAAATAATGTAAACAAGGATCATGATTCTTCTTGCAGATCCATTGATCCACATGTGTGGTGAGAAAGATTAAGGATGAGTTTTTTGTAAACCCATCACTGATGAGTTTTAACCACCTGGTGCAGGAATAGCTGCTCCATGAGTCATGTACAACATGCACAAATCCTCTCAGCAGCTACAGCCAGAGGGTTACACAAGCCCCATGCAGCACCACCCCTTTTCATGTGGGTTCTTCCCTGCTTTATGGCATATTCACTTTGAGAAGATTGATAGAAAGATGAAAATATAAGAAAGAAAAATGGCAACATAAAAATCTGCTTTATGCTTCTTATTTCTTGTTCCTGTTAGTCACTCTGATCATATCCTCAGCTAAGAGGAGTCTCACTGAACAATAGATCAGTTTGGATGGCAGCTCTGCTGTATTACCAACCCAACAAATAGCATTTTTCCTTCTAGCAAGGTCCTGCATCAGACTGGTAACAAGATGTCATACAGATGTTAAAAGACTACCCATCAGTAAAAATCATCCCAGAAAAAAGCAATATATTTAGACAGCATTTCTACTTGAGCAACAAAGAAATTCTGTTGTAGGCGTAAGAAATCAGCTCAAGAGTTCCTAGGAATGTGTTGTTGGGTGGGTTTTTTTTGGCCTAAAATCTGTTGAGCACATTTGCTCCCACATTTGCATCACTGCCACACCACAGTGTCGAGGCAAAGTCTTGGGGGACAGTCAGGACTGACTGCAAGAAACATCTGAACCATCACAGAGACCTGCTCCAGTCACCAGCCACCAACAGCTGACAGCAGGAATAAAAGTTCTGGCAAAGCTGCAGCTCTGGGCCATCACCCACCACAGGCTGAGCAAACAATGGCAAAACCATCCCCTGGTTACAGGTGACCTCCAGTTCTGTCCAGAAGATTCAAATCTGTGCATTCCAAAATGTTGTCCCCAGTGTTTTACTCTGGCCATCCCTGGCCAGATGGACTTGGAGGAAGCACCCGAATGGTCCCAGGAGACATTGGAATTGAGTCTGTCAGAAGTGTCTGATGGAAGGGCCAGAAGGAGGGGACAGTCATGGTGACTTGATGAAACTTCAAACTTGTCTCACAGGTCTGCTTGGAAAAGTAGGGATCTTAAAAAAAACCTCTCACCCCAATGCTGCAGGACCTAGTGCTGCTGTGGATGACCAGGATATTCCCTCCTGGAACGATAAAGAAGAAAAATCAAAGCTCTGCATTTGGTCACTGAACGGAGACATTTCTGTTAATCCCAAAAGAAAAATATGCATTTCAATCCCCAGCTTTAAAGCAATGAGTTTTGTTTTTTCATTTTGAAATAAAAGTTTTTTTTACACAAATCTAAAATTATTTTTTAGCAATTTAACAAAAACAGCTTCTTTTTTTTTTGTTCTTCTGAAATGTCACTGGCTCTAATGCAAAGTCACCACTTTTTTGTGTTTTCTCTGGATTTCCAGTTTACTCTCTTTTGAAAAAATACTGAAGGGCGCTGACAAAATTTAGAATGGACAGTTCCTGTTGTTTTCCTGTAAGAGAGCAGTGAGTGAGTCAGGTGGAAACCCCTGGCAGGGAGAATAGATGGCTCCTGCCCTGGGAAGATATCGAGTCTGTTGTGAGAAGTTTCCAAACAGAAGTGAAGCAGGCAAGGAAATTAATCAAGAGTCTGCAAACAGCAGATGCCATGTAGGAGGCAGTGTGAGACAGCAGACAGGTGAGGCAGGACCTCAGACACATTTCAAGATCAATTTTATGTTTTCCCTGATATTAAAAGTCAGAGGAGAGATCTGGGTAGCTGCAGGAAGGCTCCAGACCTTTAGATTTTGAAATGAAGTGTTTGTAGATCGCTGAAGATCCAAATTATGCCAAAATTATGTTATTAAAGTGTAATCATCTTGTTAGCTGCTTAGAACATTTTCTTCATTATCACTTCATTCATACTTATGATGATGAACAGATGGTACCAGTGTCACAACGCAGCATAAATCACTCCCAAATGTTGTTTGAAAACACAGTTGGAAGGTGGTAGGGACATCCTCCTGCTGATGAGCCTGGCTCACTCTGCTTGCTCTAAGAGGAATTACACAAACCTGCTTTGCCACTTAACCTGCTGGCTACTGGCACCAAAACACTGCCAGTCCTGTGCCAACACAGGTTGCAGTCATACTGAGAACGAAGTATATTTATTTTTTCAGCAAAAGTGGTTGATATAAGCCCTGAGTAGCCAAGGAAATTGTGCAATTGGAAGCTGCCTGTTGCACTTTTAGCAGCAGCTGAGCTGGACCTGAGAGGGGAGCAGTGGGAGTGTCCCAGGTGCTCCTGGCAGCCACAGCCCAGAGGGAAAAGCAAAGTTCAGGTTTAATCCAGAGATCAGCACTCTTTCAAAAAAAGATCATTGATTGCTGAAGTATCCCACACACTGCCTGCACACTGTCCCTCTCTCCAGGCAGCAGCTGGAGAGCCACAGAGCTCAGCTGGTTTGTGACACCCCCCTGGGATTGTTCCTCTCCCTGGTTTGGGCAGGTGCACCCCAGCAGCCAACAGGAGGAATGGGAGTGCTCAGAGCAAACACTCCATCATTTCATTCAGAAAACACACACACACTCCAGAGCCCAGTCCCCAAACCTAGGAGACACAGATGGAGTTTGAACCCAGAGCATCTAAGCAAACAAAGGTGCACATGCACAAGAACCCACGGAAGCTGAGCAACAGCTACCATAAAGCTACTGAGCCTTATTTTAAAATTCCCAATGAAACAGAAAACCCAAGGAGCAAAAAATGACTGTTAACACTTTTCAAACTTATACAATATAGAATTTTTCCAACTCCTTCTTCACCTTAATTCTGTCTCACCCTCAAGCTGCACCAAACATGGAGCAGAGCCTTTGTTTTCTAGATGTGATCGACATTACTCAGGCCAAAAGAGCAATTTGATCTCTACCTACAGCACCAGGAGGGTGAGTTTTGTCACTGCACGAGGTAAAAACCTCCTGCTTAGGTTGCTTTAGTATTTACATCTCTAAATTCCCCTTGATTTCCCTTTGTAAATTTGGTTTTAGCTCTCAGAAGAATTTCCTCACATAAATCTTTTAGCAGCCACTAGAGGGGAATGTACAACGCAGTGAGAAGGGAGACAGTGACACTGAATTGAAGTTGCAGCCAGTTTGCTCACTTGGATGAAGCATTTAGTGTCATGCTGGTTCTTTACAATTTTTAGGAGCTAATTTCACATTTATCAGGTACCTTGCTGTTTTACTTTTTTCTGTGGTATTGATTTCTCTCACCTTCTGCCAGTTTAGGCTAGTTTATGTTAAAGACATGGACTCTTCAGGTGAGAAAAAGATCCTTACAGACACTTAATTTGATGTTTAATACCCTCATGAGCCCATAAATCATGAATTTGAGAATGTGATCTCCACTGAAACTGTGTCCTATTCAAAATTGTTTACAGAGTATAGCAAAGGCAGCATTTCCATCCCAGGAGAAATGCTGGCATTTCAGCCGTTCTCTCAATTTAAAACGGGATTAAAGTAAGATTCAGATTTTGTGTGTGTGTGTGTGTGTGGGATGGAAATTCCACATTAATTCTAGCTCGGAAATGACAAACAGATTCATTTGGGCGTTCCTCTAACAGAATGAAACTTTCAGCTCTTCTGGAACTGATGGGTTTTTCACTCCAGTCGCTGATAAAACAACGAAATGTCCCACGTCAGGAACGTGGATGGGAGCCAGGCCCTGCTGCCCTGGAGCTGGGATCTGCCCTTCCTGCAGCCCAGACTTCCTGCAGAGATGGAGAAGGGACTGGAGCACCTCTCTCCAAGGAATGGCTGAGGGAGCTGGGGCTGCTGGGGCTGGAGAGGAGAAAACTGAACAGGGACCTCACCAATACACAACATCACCAATAACAAATATCTCAGGGGTGGGTGTCCAGACCATCTTCAGTGGGATAAAACGAGGGGCAACAGGGCAACTGAGACACAGGGAGTTCCATCTGAACATGAGGAAAATCTCCTGCACTGTGAGGGCAACTGGGCACTGGAACAGCTGCCCAGAGAGGCTCCTTCTGGACATCACCCCACCTGGACATGATCCTCTGCATCCTGTTGTAGGTGAGCCTGTGCTGGCAGTGGGGTTGGGCCAGATGATCTCCAGAGATTCCCTCAAACTCCAGCCTGTGAATCTGTGATTCAGAATATATTCCAAGTCAAATGAAACAGTTAATTCCATTTTTCTGTGGAAATTGCAAATATTCGGTGAAACAAAAACTTTCCCATAGAAAATTCTGATCTGGTAGTAACTGCATTTTTATTAGGGGGAAAAAATACTCTTAAAAAAGAAATTATTTATTGTCCTGATAAAAGATACCAAATCATCTCTGGTTATTTGCATCAGAGATTTACATTTCAAATATATCTTGTTCATGAGCCAAATTTTTGGCAGATGGGAATTAGCAGATTCAAGTCAACAGAAACAGAGAGACTGACCAAAAAAAAGAGAAAGGAATATCCATCTCTACATTTTCAAATGCTCTCTCCTGATACTATATAGATGGATGTTGAATTAAACTACCTGCTCTGCAAAGAGGCTTTCATCAGAGCACTAGAAGGTCATAGTACCCCTTCAGCCTTCTCTCTCAAAACCCTAAAATCCCCATGCATGCTCTCTAGGAGATGTGGAGCTCCCATGTCTTGCTGAAATTGGCCTCTACCTCCAACCCATAGAGACATAATCTCAGGGTTTACCCATGGCAGCTCCTTGTGGCCCAGCAGAAACATTGCCATGCAAAGAAAGGCAGATGCTTGACTTTGGACCCCCATCTTTTATATTCAGAGCACAGTTTGTGAGGAGATGAAGGCAGAAGTGTCAGATATTTCTCTCAAAAATGGCAGGTAAAATTATCCATTGGAATTTGCCATATTTTAGGTGTATCTTCTGCTGGGGGCCCAGTGAGGTCACTCCTGTGTGTGGTGAGTGGCCTCAAAGTTAGACCAAAGCTCTACATTCATATTCTGCTGATGCCAGGGAAGCACCATGAGGAGCTGATGGAACAGTGAACACACACTTCTCTAAAATTATCACATTTAGTGTGATTCCCATAATAAAAGCATGAGCCAGCATGGGGAGCCTCTTTCAGTTTACACAGGGAGACTTGGGGTCTCCAGACAGTCAAAACAGAGCCAATGTTTCTGAGTAAACTTTGTTAGGAAAACAGATTAAAAACTCTAGAGGTTTAGCTAAATCTTATGCAGGAAAACACCTTGTTACCCTCCTGATTTAGAATCATAATTTAGTGCCAGTGAATAATACATATTAAGTGGTGTCAAATATGCCTTTGTAACAGGGCTTACTTGATGAATTTTTTTTCCTTTTATCTGAAACGTGCAAGATTAGCTTTTCTCTTCTGATTATTATTATTTCACTCTGACTAGTTGAGCAATAGTTGCTACAACCAAGTTTTGTTGGCTCATTAATGAGTTGTTTACTGAAAATAGTCGATTCTCCATATGTAAATTCTTCTGGTTGGACACATTAGCTTTGTCATAATGAGGTGCCTCTGACTGGAATATTGTCACATCTAGAATTAGGATTTAAACTATGTTTTAAAGCAGTAGAAATAAGTGCCCCTGCATTTCAAGAAAACAGGAAGGTACTCCCTTAAAATTAACTCTTTAAAATCTGCTCTAAACCCTGGTCATTCTGTTGGTGATCATTTATACAGGGTGAATGTAAAAGGAGAAAAAACTCCTCCAGTCTGAGATGGATTTGCAATCCCACATTACCATTCTTTTCTAGTATTATCCAAGCATTTACCTCCATTTTTATTTGTAAGTAGTGGTGTTAAGTGCTGCAGCTTGCCCTTTCATACTGATACCATGGGGTAGAGGCAGGAGCAGATGGACACACAGACAGAATGATGCTTTAAAGACTGTCCTGAGACATGCTTACCCCTGGAGTTCAGGCTCTGGGCTGCTCTTGGTTCATGGTTTCCGTGATCTGTGTCCAGGATCAGCCAGATCAGGGAAGGATTGTGCTGGGTTACAAAACCAGGAGTTCAGGTTTGTAATCCCTTGGAAATGCGAGCGCTGTAGGCAGCCTGAAACCCTTCCATAAATGTGATGTGCTGCTGCTGTGCTGGAGATCAACTGCTCCTCTCTCCATTTCCTGCATTTGAAAGAGAAAGACATCTTTCTGATACTCTACCACACATACCTTTGTTTAAATGAAGATGGAATTTGGAATCTTATAAGCAACATGCCCATGGCAGGGTGTTGTAAGTAGACTATCTTTAGGTCCCTTCCAACCCAAACCATCCTGTGAATCTTTACTTTTTGCTGAGTTTTCTGCCTTGTTGTACCTTTCTCTAAACCCTGTTGTCCCCTCCATCCCAGCACTCCCCTTCTCTGTCCCAAAGAAAGGAGTGTGTGTTCATCCAGACATCCAGTACTGCATCTTACCTGAACTGAATTACTGTGTGTGAATTCTGTGTGGGCTGAAAGTGAAAATCTAACCCACATTCCCTTCCTCCTCGCTGTAGGAAAAAAAAAAATCCCAAACAAACCACCCAGATTCTAACAAATTGCTCTGCAAGGATTATTTTACCTTTTTATAACTTAATTTGATTTTACTCTGGACACAATGGACTGCTTTTGACAGTTAAACTTTCCAGTCTGCACGTTCCATATATTTCAATATCCTGCTACCTCTGGCAGGGAAGAGCTAAAATTTCATGCCAGATACCGAAGGTGATGTGCCAAGAGACTTTTCTGAAAATTTGCTTAAAAAATAGAAATAATTACCTCTATCTGCAGCAACAAAACTTCCTAAGCAACTACTGGTAGTAGTTAGCTAAGCAAGAAGTTGGAAAATAAAAAGTGAATAGCCCACTTCCAAACACTCCCTGCCTGCTGCCTACAGAGAAAAATGCAAATTACGTATGAGGAGCTCTGCCATTCCTTCAATCCAAGGCAATGTGTCAGTGCTGGGTGACAAAACCTGCTTGCTGTGAAGCCCTTGTCCCCCTGCTTGTCCCACACAGTATTCCATGTTGTTGTGTTGTGAGCTGCCTCCAAGGTTTTCCCTCTCTAAAAGACAGGGCTAAAAGAGGGTTTTTAGATGGTCCTATCAAGGGAGTTGGGGAAGGGATAGATCTGAATGTAGAGATTTTGACAATCATGGCTCATTCTTTGGAAGAAATATGGTCTGAGCAGGCTGAGGTCATGATTGTACAGGCAGGCAGTGAGTGATTTTTAGTCAAATTCATAATGCTCAATATGTCACATGCAGCAATGGAAAGAAAAAATTCCCCGTGATTTCACAAATAAGTTCTTTGGCTGTCTCACAGATGGTGCTAAAAAGGAGACTATGAAATAATTTGCCTAATGCAATTGCATTACCAGAAATTTTAAGAACATCCCATCTCAATTTACTCCTGCCTCTCAGATAGAACTCCTGGCTTAGTTATTTGAAACTAGTTTATTCAAGTATGCAGTGACTCTGGGACATTTGCACAGCAATGTCAGATGCTATCTGGGAAATAAGTAGTACATTTGCAGGCTCTGAAGGTAATATTTGATGACACCCTTAAATCAACTTCATGGTCAGTTTTCTCATTTTGAGCAAGAACTGGGATTCCATTGTGATAACTGAAAGCTGCATGTTACTTGATCTACAGTAATGTGGAATAATTACGAGTCCATTGCACTTCATTACACTACTGTAATAGGCAGCAGGTCAGTGTTTGAGCTACAGCTGCTCTGAAAATTGAGCTGACACTGATACTATGGCAGAAGTGATAGCAAAAGGCTCTCATGCAAATTGCTGAAATTAGCTTCCACTCAATGGGTTTTGAAATGCAATACATGGCTCTGATCCGGACACCTGGTTTTGACTAACATTTTTTATCTTGAATACAATGGGATGGTCATGAAATAAATTAATTGTTCCATGCAATCTGCCTTATAAAAGGTCACTGAAATGCCAGAGGATGCTAAATACCACAAAACTGCTGGACTCTGACTAATAACATTCCCTAGCACGTCACTGAAGACTATCTGATGGTGGTTTTATTTAATTCAGATGATTCTCACAATCATTTGCAAGCATTCAGCTCCTTTATTCACAGGACATTTCATTGCACAAGACACTGCTACTTTTTATCAATTTACCTAATTTGTCAAGCCTTCAGGAGAGGGCAGTAGGGAGAGGCTATGAAAAATGAGGTGCTTTCCTTTCACAAACAGCTGGAATCTATGCATTCAGAATCTATGCATTCAGAAGGATGCCCTGTGCAGTCTGTCTCTTAGTGAGGCATGGAATGATCCTCATTTCAAGTCAAATATTCCTACAAAATCTCCCAAGAGCACTCAGGCTAACACACCACTGAAACGCTTATTTAAAATAGATGTGGGTGTTTATAAGGACAATGAAATATTTCTCCTCTGAAACATTCGTGTAATTAAACCATCTATTTCACTAAATTTAGCTCTGCTGGAAAACAATTGTCCCAGCAGACATACCACATCCACACTCTGGGGAATGCTTATCAATACATGAAAAAAAAAGAGAAATTTGACACCTGGAGAAAGAAATCTTGTCGTATCCCTAGAGTTTTTATAGAAAGACCCTTGTACATGTAAATATTTTCTTTGCTGCAGCCTGCCCAGCCAAACACTGTGTGTATCCCACAGAAGGTGATCAGTAGCTCCACCCCTGTGACACTGGACTGGTGTGTGTTCCATCCTGTCCCTGAACAGCCTTGAACCAACTTGGGGGATCCCCAGCTGGAATTTTCCTTTCTTCTGAGCTAAGACACTGCAGTACCTGTTCTGTCCCTGCCTCTGGCATTTGGTGTTCAGTGTGATTAACACAGGACTCTCTTTCCTCAAAAATCCCTGAGCTCAGTCAGAGGGGATTCCTTGTCAGCTGCCAGCACATCTTTATAGCCATGCTGCTTTTGATATGAGGTAGAATAATCTAAAATGCTGACAACATTTTGCTAAAAATGTTCCCTTAACATTTGTATTTACCAGCTTCAATACATAGACAAAGGGATATTGTGAAGGCATACACAGACATCTGAAATCTTATCCCATTAATGCATTGTGCAATGCCTTCAGATTGTGCACTTGTCTGTATCTTTCCTAACCTCCTGGGGGATTACTCCTAGAATTGACTACCACTGTTTGTTTGAACTGTTTATAAATTAATAAAAAAATCAATACCTGGTTGTAAATGCCAGCTAATCACAAATAGCTTTGTACAAATTAGAGCAGGGATATAAGAAGAAAGTAAATGGACAATGCCTGTGAGGGTGAAAAAGTCAACACTCAAAGTTCATCTGCTACCTGAATGATTCCAGAGACATTCAGCCTATTCCTGTGGTTTTGTTATTCATGAGAAATGGAAGAGGAGGAGGAGAGCTAAGCAAACATAGCCCATGCTGTATGGGCAATGAATACAAAGAGCCACTAAGCCATGAGAGTAGGAACTCTGGCAGACAGAATTGGAATGCTGGAAAATTCATCATCTGGATTTCAAAATGGAAAAAAAAAAAATCTTTTTTAACAAATAATTTCTGGATTGATACCTGGGAAGGAATTACCTGTCAGATTCAGACTCATTGCCTTTCTACCTTAAGAAATACTTCTCTGGTTACCTGTGATAGCTATGATAGAGCTGTGCTGGCCATGAGGAGGGATTCACACTTACTGTACCAAAGAGTTATTAGAAGATTGATGTATTTCCCCCAGAAATTACATCTGTGACACACGAAAACATTTCTTTTTCTCCATATAAAGCAATTCTTGGTAAAGGGAATTCCCCAGTGTTCTCATGTTCAAAGGATGCCAACCAAACAGAAACTGGAAATGGATCATGTCATCAGCTTTGCTCCACCTCACTCAACAAGATCCCAGGGATCTCTCAGTACATTTGCTGCCCAGTGTCAGGCCCTGTTAGGAAAGGTTCAGTGCAGGCAGCCAAATCAGCAGGGTGAGGACACAGCCTGGCACTTTTGCATCACACAGTGGGATGGACTGGGCTCCTGGAGTGCCAGATCCACTGGGAAATGAGAGGTCTTCCTAGGGGATCCCACACCTTTTGTGTTTAAGTCTGCTGGTTCATCTCCTCTTCCTGTTCTGCTACTTTGCAATGATAGCACCAGCAATACAGTGCAGTAAGAAGTTGTGGGGTCTAAAATAGCAATACAATACAATTCCAATGCTGCAAAGCAAAGTCACTCTGTACAGACATCCTCTGTGTCTAAAAAACCCTATTTCCTGCTTAGAGTTTTGTGAAGTTTCTGTTTGGCAAAAGCATCCTCCCCCAGTAAAACTACCTGCTGAAAATGTGCTAATGTTTTTTCACTTCCCAGACAGGAGTTGCATTCTTGTTAAATTTTCTGATTGATGCAGATTATACTCTAAAAACCCTTCAAAGAGCATTTTGGTTGGTTGATTTGGTTTGGTTTTGTTTGGTTGGTATTTGTGTGCCCGTGGTTTTTTTGTGGTGCTTCCATAATGGTAAAATCCTGTTTGAACTGCTCTGGAAGCTCCTGAGCAAGACTTGCACAAAACTTCAGTTCACCTGCTTTAGGCTGTGAAAAGCAGTTGCAAAAGCAGATTACAGCATCCACAGGAGACCCTGTAAGCACATCCAAAAACTTGCTGTTTTGGATAAATTACTGTTTTCATGTGCTCCTTTTTCTCACAGCCACCATCCTTTCAGTGTGTTTGTTCTCATTTCAAATTACCAATTGAGCCTTTCATCTACAGTACGAGGGACATTACCAAGGTATTAGTAGTTAAGCTGCTTTGTTAATTACAGCCAGGCTCCTCTTTTTCCTGCCTGTCAGTTCAGCAGCAACAACGGTGCCAAATGGGTCTCCACTTGCTCTGCAGCTCGTGTCCACACACAAATCTCTGCTGCCTGAGCTTTCCAGGTTTCCAGTTCAGGCAGACCTGACAAGGTCACCACTGTTTGGCCACAGAGGTCACACACCAGAGCAGCCTCTCCAGGCTGGGCTCAACATCCATTCAAATGGAAATCACTGAAAATTGTGTCTGAGTCACCATTTTCTGGCCTTCTCCAGGTCTACACATCCCGTTGTGCACATCCTGAATCCACAAAGGGGCATGATTGTATTTCCTGTGTGGTTCTCGATTTCTTTCCTTGTAGCATCCACATAATTGTTTTGACTAGGGTCTGGCTTTAAGCAGATTTTTCTGCAAAACTACTCACTATAACCCTAACACTGTTCCTAATGCCTAAAGACAAACAGGACTCCAGTACGTGCACAATTAAGTATTTTTCCATTTTCATCACAATGCCTTCACCCATATCAAATTTCAACGTCAGTTCTCTTGCCCTGTCTCTCAAGGAGCTGATAAGGTCCTTCTTCAGGTTTTCACAATTAACCAGCATGTTTACAATCCTGGATAATCTGAGCATCCTCAGAAGATTTCACTAAGAGAATTGCTTTTTTGGTGACTGCAGGGTCTGGAAGCTCTGGGAACCAAGCAGGACCCAAAATTATGATCCAGCAGCCCTGAAGGCAGGCACTTGTCACTGCTCCATCCATCCTAAAGTCTGTTCAGATGAGAAATCTGCCAAAGCTTAGGACAGCACATTCACCAGGGTATCCATATTTAAGAGGATGGGAATTTGGCATGGTACTGCCATCTCCAGTATTTAGAAACAAAAATAGGGGAACACAATTGTAAATTGATATTGTTATCACTGAGTAAATCTCTTTCAAAACACCAGATATGGTCTGCAGACAGTTGCATTGGTTATACTTTTAAAGAAAGCTCACACAAAGTAAAAAAAAAAAAAAACCAACCAAAAAAACCCAACAAACTCTAATCTTTCGGGGCCAAACGATAGTTAAGGAAAAAAAACAAAGCCAATTTATTTTTCCCTTCTGTAATTCTATTTGTGAATAGAATGTAAATCAAGTTAGCTGGATAATTTGCTAAAACCCATGGATGCAATAATTCTTATGTTGTTCTAACAGAGAAAGAAAGTAGAAAATGTTACAGGGAGAGACAATATGCAATTATGTAGGAATACTAACACCCTAAGGGACAAATTACCAACAATGACAGTAAAATACTGCAGATTTCTCTTTGTGCTACAGTATAATTGACTTATACTTTGACAAGAAGAAACAGCTTAGCTTTGGAGAAAAATTTAAAAATACAAGCTATGTATTTGCTCTGAAGTATACAGTTACTCTGGGTTTTTTACTTGGCTTTACCTGTGATGCTGACTGCATTCTTTCATTTTTAATTTACCTATGTAACTTTATTTCAGAAGACATATTTTTTTTATCTGTTCAAGAAATCATTAATCTTTCTTAATGGTATTAATTATGCAACTCCAATTACTTAATCAAACTTAGTCAATACATTCAATGTAAACACTTTTAAAATCACATGTGGGAAGCCTCCTTTGTTAAGTGAAGGAGAAATAAATCTTTCTCTAATGACTCACATGAGCTGAGCCTCAAGGGGCTGTTCCCATCCATCAACACTACACCTTGTAGGATCTGCTGTGTGGCATGGCAAAGCAGGAGTTGATGTAACCTGATAAGCAGCAAGCTGCAAACACCAATCTTGGGGCAGAATAAAGACTTTAATTTGAATTTTATTGTTAACCCCAAGGAAGTTTAGGAAACGCAGTCAAAGTTGGCTGCTCAGTATCCAAGGTACTTTTTGAGTCATTTTACAAAGTTAACCTGACTGTCCTTCAGATTCCCTCCACCCTACTGCATAAATGCTCAGATTTTTCTAGTTCTTGTAGGGTAAAGGAGTTGAGTTGTTTGTTCACAAACAAGTTTATGTTTTATGTTTAAAGGTGTGATGCTTTTATAGACACAGGGTACCTGGGTGGGACCATGAGTAAGGCCTCCAAAGACTGCTTAAAATTGGCAACACTGGCAAAGACAGAGCAGTTTTGCTTGCAAATCAGTTTACAGAGTTTCCTGAAATGCCTTGAGCTGGTAAAAAACCAATAAACAGAGCAGCAGATTCACAGCAGGGCAGAGCCAGGGCTGCCTTTTCCGTCTCCTTGATATTTTCAAGGACACTCCCTTTCTAAAGGATGGAAGAAGCAAGGCAAACATATTTTGCACTGTTAAAGACAATTAAGTTCTAATTAACTAGAAAGGTTTTGAACTGCAAAATTGGTATCTGCATTATGTAATATCCAGAAGAAAATGGAAATTAGCCGGGCTTAGCCTAACCTAGGGAGGTACAAATTGTTGAATGTAGCACTAGGTTGCACACTCCCTCACAAGACTCCTTATATTAATTAATGCTTTTTCTGACTAATCATCCTGACACTCCTGATCACCAATATGATGGAGAAAAATGAAAGTTTGAGCAAAACATCTCTCTGAATCATATTCTGTCATCAACATTTTCAGGAGAAGGTTATTGGTGGTAACTCACACCCCATCTGGAGTGAAGTCATACTTACATGCATGGCAGAGATTAATTTTGCTCTGAAGGGACAGAGGTGCTGCAGACAGTCCCTATGCAGGAATTACTGTGGAAGGCACTGCACCCCAAAGCACAACAAATGCAAAGTCCTGTTAAAGCTCTGCACACTGGGCAGTGTAACAGAGGAGACCAGTGGTTCATCAAAGCACTCTTCTGTGTCTGTGGACACTGGCCTTGTTCAGGGGACAGTGAACTTCATTTTGCTCCATCTCACACAGGTCACAGTTCATTCTGAACGGTCCATATTGCCTTTCTTCTGTGCAGTCACAATGAGTGGGTGATTCCCAGTCCACTGCAAATATTCATGGAAAGAGAGAGAAAGAGAGAAGTATTCATCGACATTGCAGTTTTAGATGGAGTTAAAAACAAAGCCCATGAAAGCAGTGACCAAATGTATGTGAGACCTGCATTGACATGGACTCTGTTCTGCTTGACTTACACCATCAACCACACCTGACCCCACACCTCCCAGTTTCTCCTTCACGGGTCCTTAGGGGTTGCTCTACTGATTTCCACAGCCAGAGCAACCGGAAAAATATTTCAGATATCAAGATGCCAGTTGTAGAGCATCCCATACTGCAAATTTTAGCACCCAAATACCTCTGTTAAAACCTTGCACAAACAGAAGTTTCTTTGCCCAGCTCACAGTTATGCCATTACTCTTCTATGTAATGTACACCCAGGGTGGCTGCAGAGTAACAAAGCTTTGAAATTATATCAGAGATTTGGTTGTACATCTACATCTACAAGTGGTCTGAACCCTGAAATAGCTTAGCTGCTCTCTGAGCAACGTTAGAGTTTGGTCAGACAAATTAATTTAATTCCTTCACTTCCCTCCACCAAGGCTTTTTATGGGCTAAGGAGGCTGGAAGAGATTTGACAGAGACAAGAAGTGAGCAAACTCAGAGCTGCTGTTGTCTATGAAGACACTAAACATTTTCTCCCCTAGCTTGCCAACCCAGTTTAGTCAATATGCCTTTCCTCAGGCATGGAGAAAGAGAGAGATCATAGCTTGATAGTGGCAGACACAGCATCTGAGAGCAGATTAGAGGCAAGAAGAGAGTGATAGAGGTGACTTCTTCAGAACATAAGTAGTTCTCCTGTAACACTTAAGCCCTTATCAGGTTCAGGTACCTTCTCTCTGCCTTTGACCTTAAGCCCCAACAAGATAAGATTTGATGACTGTCCCCAAGCTGAGCAGGATGTTTACCTGCTACATTACATATGCACTGCATATGCATCCTCTGGAGCTCAAAATGATTATACAAATGCTAATAATCAATTAAAGTCTCACAAGTCCTGAGATTAGGAAGGTTATTATCTTCATTTTACAGATAGGAAAAATAAGCTTTGAAAGGTTAGATTATTTTTTCCAGAGGTCACTTGGGCTGTGATATACACAGGGCTCCTGAGTATCCAGGCTGCTCATAAGGACTCCCACACTTCAGTGTTAAGGCCTGGGACAAACTCTGATCAGGAGTTGAACTGATCTCTTAATATGCTGCACACCTCGCTCTAAGTCGTAAGATTAATGCTGATTTAGTTATATCCAACATGTTTAGTACCATTTCACAGCCTAACACTCATGATGAGTGTCTGAAACTTCTGTTTTTCCATCCTCTTACTTTTGTGAGACATTAAAATCTCCTTACCACCTGGTTAAACTGGCAAATATCAGCTTAAACACCTGTGTTCCTGATACATCTATTAATAACACAGCATGCAGCACATGCCAGGTGTATTTCCTTGAGAGGCTTGGGATAGGGATTCAGTCTAAAATGATGCTGGTCTCATTAAGAACCATGTTTTCTTCTTTCTCACTGTGTTCCTCTAATCTTCTTACAAGGCAAACAAGCCAGGTGTTTTCTGAGTACTTGTGAAAATACTGTACTTTGAATTCAGCTTCAGATGTTCCTAGACCCAGTTTTGTGCAATTATGTTATTGTTTGTGTGATGCAGAGTTTGAGAGGGCCAGCTGAGAATAAAATGCTGCTCTTTCCTTCTTTCACATAACCTAAAGAGTAATAATGATTTTGTGGAGGTTCATGAGTCATTTCAAACACACAGAGCAGTAGTGCAGCCATTTAGCCACTCTTGGTTACATCATAAGAAATGCTTTTCAATACATACAGGCTGTACTCTCATAAAAAAAAAAAAAAAAAAAAGGGAAATATGCAAAGAATTCGAGGTAGGAAGGAGTTATGTGGCAAACAAAGCTTATGTGAGTGACTTGTCACTCCAGAATGAAGGTAAAGGCTGCCCAAAAGTTGTGTGAACACGGCACTAAGTCTCTCATTTTAGAAACATTGTTGGATAACAGGAGCAGATTCCAGACTAATACAACTGCACACCCCTCTATCACACAGCCTCCAATTCCTAGCAAATTCTGCAATATAGTGACAGTAATGGAAAGCAAAATGATCTCTAAATAATGGTTTAAGATGGTTACTTGATAAAGGGCACTGCAATAATTATGATCAATGGAGCATGGATTCAATATATATTGCCCATTTAGATGCACCAGATTAGCTTAACAGCTTTCTTTAATGTTCTGAGTATTTTGTGTGTGTGTGTGGTTGTGCATGTGTATATGAGAGGGACAGCACTGCACATTTTGGTGTATTCCTCATTACTTAAAATTTATCAATGCAGTTGAGCACCTTGCTGCATGGGAAAGCAAAATGTGAAAGTTAAACTACCAGCTGCAAAGACAAAATATCAAAAGTTGTGGGGGGGGGGTTTGTGGTTTTGTTTTTGTTTTCCTTTTTTTGTGGATACAATAATTTGGTGTTCTTACTACCAATAATTGCAGAAATAGTAATTTTTTTCTTTAAAAAACAACACGCATAGAAGGAAGGGGATTGGAAAAAAAAGTGCAGCTGGACTAAATGCCTTTTGGTTCCTCCAGACATACTGAAACACAATGAAAGCTTGAGAAAAAACAGAGACATTGATGGGTTCTGACTCATACAGGGAGGGCCCAGGGAGGCACTGCAGATTCCAAAGTTTCTAGGAATTGTATTCCTGCACAAAATAGAAGTTTCTGAACTAAAACTCACTGCTGATTTTCAGAGCCCAGAAGGAGGGGTTGATTTATTTCCTCTTGGACAGTTTCACTGCCTGAGTATTTTGCCCACTGAACTTCCATGGATGGTCATCCATGGCTCCAGCATTCCATGGAGCTGAGAGTGGGGCTGTACCATGAGGCAGAATCTGCTTTGGCTGAACATAATTCGCTGCACGAGCCCTTTCTGCTCCTTGCTGGCCACGTCAGAGCATTAGGAATGGCTCCCACATTTTAACAATTTATCCCCAATTTTGCTTGAGAAACTGAGGCACAAGAGGGACAAGATTTTTCCAGAAACACACAGGCACGGTTTTTGCTGGAAACAGATGGCTGAGTTCCCACTTTCAGTCTCATGCTAACCACTGGCATATGCTGCCTCTCATTATGCAATGAAATAACTATCAGATGAGGTTTTATTCCACACTGAACAAGGACATAATTTTTGTGTCCTAGCTTTGACAAATTTAGGGCTGTATTTTGACAGAGCACAGAAGTACAATGGCAGATGTCACAGTCTCTATTAGATCTCAGCAACTAAAGAAGCAAAGCTATTTTTGAATTGTAGACTGAAGGCAAAATCTAACCATGAACCCTCCTAAATGAATTCATTAAATAAAAGCCAAACAAAAACCCCCTATTTTTCATGTAGCTCAGTTCAAGGATGGTGACAGAGAACCAACATAATGATTTTATTTCAGAGGTACTACAGCAGAGGGTTTGGATGAACCCTGATGCTGAATTTGGGGAATCTAGTTTGGCAGAAGCCTCTCATGGCATTCATTCCAGAATAATGGGCAAAGCAAATGAACATTAAATAAAATGCTTTAACTGTAGCACCACACGCTGGCTCTGTTGTGTGAAAAACCATGGCAATTGGTGAAATGATAGTAATGTGTGATATACAAATATTTTGGGTGAAATATATAATCAGTTAATTGGTTTATTAAATTATAAAACTTTTGTTTGCCTGAAAGAGCAATAAAACTAACTGACTAAATGAATATTCGCCCCTTTGAAGACTTCTTACATTAATTATGTTTATGCATCACTTGCAGCAGTAATGTTAGACAAAGGAAGCTTTATCTTTATATGCCATAGCTACATTGTATTGTGGTACAAATGATGGCACCGACTTTGTGTCTACATAATTACTGAAATCTTATCCCTTTTGTGTTTGCACATCATTTTCAGTTTTTTGGAATAGTTAAACTCCATTTTACTTTTTAATAACATTTTAGAAATCATTCTGATTCAGGTAAACAGAATTTGATTGCTTTGATGGATTGAAAATGGTTAGCTCAGCCAGAGCTTATTTGATTTGTTTCTTCAGGGATTACAAAGAATAGGATTTTATCTATGAACTGACAAAAGAGGCAATCTCTGCATTTTTGCCTATGAAATAGGAGATCCACTAAGCCATTGCTCCTTCACATAGTGAATGTATTAGTCACGGGGTTGCTTTTTATTCATTTTCAAAGTTTTTATTCCACATTGTATGGGGTGTCAAGCTCCTTTGTTCTTAAAAAAAAATTAATCTGGAAAAATAATACTGTCAAATGGAGTTTGGGGAGATTCAGTAGCCCATTAGATTTAAAGCAGATTTTAAAAACAAACAAACTCTTTGTCACCAGTGACGGACATCTTAGACAAATGCTCTCCAGCTAATGCCATGGATTTAAAAGCCTGAAGTACCTGAATGCTGATTACCTGGCAAAGTTCAGGCTGAGAGTTCTCCTGTGGCTTTCCCAGGAGCTCAGTCCCTGACCCAGTCAGATTATGTGGTTTTCCTGGTACTGCTCTTCATTTTATCCTGCGTGACATGACATTTGCAAAGCAGACAGCAGCAAAAAAAAGTCAATATACGTTATAGAGATGATACAAGACACCCTGAATAATGTGGTTGGAATTGTTCTTTCACTGGATGGTGCATTCACTGAGACTCTTCAGAGCTGCTGCTGCTGGGCCTTGTGCCTGCTGGGTTTGGTTCTGGTGAAGAGATTGTAGCTTGATATGCAGAAAACCACTGATTTTTTCAGGGAATTTGTAATTTACAAGCTCAGTGTGTGCCTCACACTGGGAAAAAATGGTCTGCAGATAAGTATTAGAGGATGCAAACTAAACACTGAACTTCTGTTCAATAACCCTTGGTTTTTCTTCCAGTTTTTCTCCCTTTATTTCTGCTTGGGCTAGCAAAGAGAAGAGATGTTTTATCTTTCAAAGTGTAAAATGTTTAAGTACAAATTCAATTTTCATTAAGAATTACCCACTTGCTTAAAACACAAGTTTTTGTAGTCTGGGACTTTGTCTCCCAGCTGTTTCCAGATTTCATCCTCATGCTCTGTCTATTGGAACACAGCAGGATTTCCTGTGTGCACTTAAAAGCTCCATTAAGTTCTGCATCCTGTACAGACAACCCTCAAAAAAGTCCCTTAACAGTAATAATGGGATGTTCTTTCTCAAAATTCCCATTTATGGCCAGACACAATGGGAAATGTACAGAATGTAACATCCGTATTATCCCTCTTACGTGTGAGGCTTTAGATTTGCCCTGTAAAATTTAACAGGCAGTTTTCTAGTGCCCCATATTAGAAGAAAAAGTGAAAAAGAAAAAGTGAAAGCCAGTTTTGATCCATTTTCTCCTTTGATTCACACTCTCTGGAGATTTGGGCCAGCATGGGGTTGTTTCTCTTCCCTTTAATACACAAATATAGGATGAGCTACTGATTTTGGTAACTCAGGTTCTGGAAGAAAGCTTTGGGGAATACCCACACAACTGCTCTAGGAAAGCTCAGCTGTACCAAAGTGTCCCTGCACCCCCAGCTCTAACCTGGGCAACTCCTTATCCAAATATCCCAGAGATGACACAGGCTGGTGTGTGCTTCAGAAAGAAATGCAGGGACTCCCAACACACCCAAGGCTGTTATTCTGTTTTATTTCAGTCAAACAGGAATGCTCTCTGTCAAGGGTTAAACGTAAATAATTTTTTTTTTGAAGAATACTCATTCTTGTGCTTACAGAAGAGAGAATTGTTTTATATATACCTCATTTTTATAATTAGGTGCCCTTTTTTGCTAATTTATGACTTATTTTAGCTTTAACTAGCCTGTGTTTCTGACAGCAAAAAAGATAATCCATGCTTCCATAGGAGCTTCAAAGAAATGCTGATTATCTGCTGGGGCTGATCCCGAGCCCTGGCAGCAGAAACCTGGAGGAGGAAAACAATGTTCTGATTAAAATTATTGAAAAACTCCTCAGGTCACTGGGATAGCACTCAGAGCCCTTAACAGCCTCTCTGACATTGAACTTCTCCCAAAAGTGGTGGTGAGACTTTGTTCTTCCCATTTTTACCATGATTTGGGGAAGGCGGCTGCGGCCATCCAGCCCCGTCCTGCTCAACATCACCTCTCCCATCCTCCCACAGGGCTCCATTCACAGGCAGGGAGGGATCCACCAGGAAAGAGTTAAAAGCAGTGG
Organism: Agelaius tricolor; assembly: GCF_023055355.1. NCBI lineage: Eukaryota > Metazoa > Chordata > Aves > Passeriformes > Icteridae > Agelaius > Agelaius tricolor. The sequence goes on along the minus strand of NW_027269282.1, from coordinate 8,527,243 downwards.
CCCTTTCAGAGCAACAGGCACTTTCTGCTGTTTCACAAGGCCAGGTGAGCTCATTCATGAACGTCAGACAGTTCATTGCCAGCTCTGAGCTCCCCCTGCTTTAACCTGAGCCCGGAGTTGCAAACGTCTTGGGCTTAATCCTGTATTTAATTAAGTGAAGGTCAGGAGGAGGGTCAACTAGACTACTGAACTTAATCCAAGACCCACAGGTTATACAATAGCTGCTTTGGGGAGCTATAATTGTAGATAGGAATTGAGACAAGAAAAGACAATATAATTGAACAAGTTATACGATAAAGGAGGAGGGGAAAAGCAGGATTAATTTTTTTTTAAGGCTGTGTGGCACTGGATGTATTTTTAAGAATAGCCACTAGATAGCAGAACAGGCATGATGCTCTGAGAGTTTCCTGGGCCAAATGCAAGACAAACACTGACTTGGTCCCAACAAATACAGAGTGTGTGACTGTGTCCACCTGGCACCACGGTTCCACAGGAGAGAAGAGTTTTTAAGATGCTTTTCCAGTCTTCTGCTTCCTGCTTCTCTGATCTTTGAGTATTTTTCTTCCAGCATGCTGAAAAGGGAGCTAATTTCCTGAACAAGCAACCAACCCTAACTTTTGTTCTGGGGAAGACTTTCTTTATGAATGAGCTGATCATTTGCTGAGGTCAGGGGGCACCAGCCCACTGGAAATCAGCCCACAAAATGATCTTCTTGTAGTCAAACTTAGAGAGAAAGCATCTTTGAACAGCTGGGCAAGGAGAATTGAAGTGAGTTTCCACCTAGCTGCATCTCTGATGAAGCAATAAAAAGCTGCAATGGCATTGCACGGGCACAGACATCCCAGTCTTGCTGCCTTCATTCACGACCTTGCTGAGCTTGAAGCTGTGCAACCACTCCCCTTCAAGATATAAATGACAAAAGTCTTTTCTAGAACAAAACATTTTTTGATTGATGGACTCATCCAGCCCCCCAAACAAGGGTCTAGACCTTCGGGGGAGAGTTGGAGCACTTCTGTAAGTCAGAGGAATAAAACAGCACCCAGAGCTCTTCCAGTGCTCCAGGTTTTGCGCTGCTCTGTAGCAGCCTCATGTGCTGACTCAAATCCTCATCTCTAATTCCTGTGCAGCCAGACCTGCTTGGGAAAGTCTAGAACTTAATTATGTAAAAACATTCCAAGATACCAATAGTAATTGATCTTCATTACAGATTCAATTTGTCTGCAATTGTTTTAACTAAATAACGGAGCTGTTTTTCAGTTACAGCAGATGAGGGAAGGGGGGCGTGGAGGCTTAAACAAGGATACACTTTCTAACTCACTGCCTCAAGGGGAAAACAAGATTTTTCCAGAAAAAAAAAAATGTTTTAAAGTAATTAGCTCCTGAGCTGAGATATTTTCAGCCTGCTGTGAATTTTTATGACAGTGCTGTTAGACTGCTGAAAATATGGTTTCCTAGTTTATCTTCCAGAATTTTAACTATGATGTGCAAGTAGTATTGAGCAGAAGGAACTAATGATGTGTCTGTAGCCATATATACACATGCATATATGTCCCCAGATATTTCAACCTGTCTCTTGCCAAAACTGAGCCACTTGTGCTCTATGAAAGAATGAGCTATACTGCACTGCACTTTAATATTTTATCTTTTAAAAATAAAATTAAAAAAAAAACAAAGAAGCTGATCTTGCTTCAAGTGGGCTGTTCAGTGAATAAGGGACCGGGTGGATCTCAGAGAATCAGCTTTCAATGGCCTCCCATTGTCTGACTCTGGACCAGGCATATTTGCTGTCTCAACCTCAACCTCCTGATCTGCAAATTGGGGATAATGATGCTGAACTCATTTGCAAAATGCTTGACAGTGGGGCTGGAAGAAGCCCAAATGCTCTTAGTTGATATGAATCATGTAATTCTATCTAAAAAGAAAAGAAATATTGTGCTGGACCCTCTTGGGTCCCCGGTCCCCTCAGTGCTGAGCTGCAGACACTTTGCCAAGCTGTGCCTGTCACTGACATGACACCATTGTGAGAGCCTGTGCCAAAAGCTCACCTTGTCTCTGCAGGGCCACTGATAATGCTCAGACATCCTCAGTCCCCAGCCCCTGTCCCCTTCCACAGCCTGGATCCCAAAGCAATCCCTCTGCACCCAGGGTGGGGATGAGTTTTGGTGTCAGCAGCTGTGCCACATTCAGTGACACCTGGCTGAAAGCTTTAGAGAAACAGGAAGGGTAAACACAAGAACTATATATGTTTTTTCAATAACCCAATAGTCCAATTAAATAAACAACCAAAGTAGTTTGTTTGATAGTAAATAGTCCAATTAAATACCCAGACAAGTGGAGCAGCCATAGCAGAGCCTCTCTCCTCAGAGAACAGCTTTCCCTGCCCATACTCACCTGCCCATAGGAAGCATCAGCCTGCAGGTGACACCAGGAATCTCCAGCCTGAATGAGAGAACAGTCAGGAGGAAATAACACTGTCCTGCCTGTGTGGTTAGAGAAGCTGATGCATGAATCATTGTTATAACGAGTTTAATTACAAACATGATTAAATAGGCAATTAATGACTACTCTGCCCTGGATAAACAGAATTAAAATCCTGCAATATTAACATCTTCCACAAGGTTTATTATTAGATTGCTGCAAGTCCTGTGTTACAGGAACATTTTCATGATCTTTGTTGCCAACCAAAACCATTTTTTATTTCCACTTAACCTGATGTAAAGGACAAAATTTGCCACTCCTCTAAACTGCCAGGGTGTCTGGAAAAACACCATCCTGTGCATTTTAAAAAACACATCACAAAATAAGTCACAGGCAGTGCAGGCTTTCCAAGCTTACCTTGTGACAACTCACAACAGCTGCAGCTGGTGCTGAACAGAAACACCATGGAGTCCTAGGCAGGAGGCTTTTTAGTGGGGATATTTTATTTCCTGGAACATCTATCTGTATAAAAAGATGCCTTCAATATATGGGCAGTCTTTTATCGGAGTAGCTTCAGAAAATGGTATAAACATATAAACAGCTTTTTCTGCATTGTGATTAGTGATTTGAGAGTGGAGAGGAGACAGAGAAAATGCTGAATGTCCACCTATCTCCCTGAAGATCAGGTCCTGTGAGAAACCTCCAGTTAGCAAAATTCTGAACTGGTTTTAAGATAGTGTTTAGTTCTGTTTTCAGGTTAACAAACAGGTAGCAAGAAACTGCTTAAAACTGGTTACCAGCTCCAAAAGGATTTAAGCTTTTTTTTTTTTTTTTCCAGCACACTCCCTGTCCATTTTTACTTTGGTTTTCCTTGAGGATATAATTTATGTATTCCCAAATTCCTAAAAAATTTAAAATTCCATACCTTGCCTCACGCTTCCTGACCAAATGGGATGGGATTTCACACTGATTTAAAGGTCACAAATAAATGTGTAGGGGAGCTACACAAATGGTTTATTTGTCCTATTTGAAGTCACATCCTCCTTAAGTGCAAAACTTTGGGGACAGTTGCTAAAAAAAAGAGGAAGCTGCTGCAGTAACATTTAGCTGTAATATCACATCCAGTGTTATTATTCCTGACTGTTGAGATAACCTAGATTCTTTCCCTGCATCTTTTATAATTGCCCTGTGAATCCAGAAAGGATCCAAAATAAATTGATATAGCAGCCATATGCATAAATCTGTGTCAGCAGAAATTGATTCAGCAAATTTTCTGCAGTAGTGAAGCCAGCCTCACCACCCCTGCACATTGTCCATTGTATGCTCAGCTTTTGGAAAATAAGCAGCATTTCTATAAGGCTGTTATGCTGTGCAGTTAACATCTTCAGCAGTGATGGAATAAGCAAGCAGCTAGTTTATGGAGTCTAGGGAAAATCTCAATTTGGATAAGAAATTGCCACAAGTAATTTTAGCTCTACACTGCCACAGTCCCTTCCTCTTTCATGAACGAGGCAATCTTCGTCTAATATAGCATGGCATTCACATCTCACAGGATACACAATGATGCTCACACCACAAGAAAATTTGTGTCTCTATTTACAGCTGTTAGTGATGCTGCAGCATGTAAATCCTCAGGTGGATGACATAGGCAAATCCCAGCTTTCTCCCAAATCAAAGTGAGGCCCAGATGCAACTCTGCTGATCAATTGTCTGTCAGTCAAGCCTTGGGCTGGACTGGAGTGCCCATCCCTGTGATGGTGTTCACTGGGGTCTGAGGATGAGGGAAGAGATGAGGATCTGACTCCATGCTTCACAAGGCTGATTTATTATTTTATGATATGTATTATATTAAAACTATACTAAAAGAATAGAAGAAAGGATTTCATCAGAAGGCTGGATAAGAATAGAAAAAGAAAGAATGATAACAAAAGCTTGTGTCTCAGACAGACAGTCTGGACAGCTGGACTGTGATTGGCCATTAATTAGAAACAACCACATGAGACCAATCACAGACCCACCTGTTGCATTCCACAGCAGCAGATAATCATTGGTTACATTTTGTTCCTGAGGCCTCTCAGCTTCTCCTGACTTTTTATGAAAAATCCTAAGGAAAGGCTTTTTCATAAAATGTGTCTGTGGCACATCCCAGCAGGGAGCTCTGTGCCGGCCGCTTGGAAGTAAGGCTGGCAATGTCCTGATTGATGCAATGTTTTGGGATTGGGGTGAGGAGAGTGCCCTGGCTTTAGGCACAGAGAATTCTCCTGCTGTGCCCCTCCCAGTCCCTCCATGGCACTCCAGAGCCATGCTGGTGTCAGCCCTGAGTCTAACCCTGACCTGCTGCTCAGGAATGAGCTCCAGCACGGAGCCCTGGTGAGAAGCGCCCTTGGTGGCCCCTGCTGGGGTTCAGGAACAGCATTTGCTGCTGGAGTGGCCCTGCTCTGGGCCTGTGAGCACATCTATGGCAGTGAAGGCTGCACAATCATGCACGTATTTCTTTGTGGAGAGAAGTAACACTGAGCTGTTCCTCCCAGAGGCAGCACAGCCCTGGCTCAGGAGAAAGCTGCCTCTCCCCGTGCCCCCTGTGCTCAGCGAGCCCCTTATCACATTGTCAAAATCAGCACCAGCTCCAGCTTTCTGATATCAATATAACATTAATTTGTCTTGGGCCAGCATTGCCTCTTCAAGAGCAGGGAGGAATTTCAGAATTCCCCAAGACATAAGCACACTGAAAAGCCAACTGAGTCCCCAAATATGCTTTTCCTCAAACCCAACAGGTGTACTTTTCTTTCTCTTATTTCTAATTGAACTTCTTGGCATTCTAGTCAATGCTCCTTAGTGTATTTTGGAAAACAATAAATCCTGGTAACATGAGACCCTGCTGCAGTATTTCACTGTTAAATCTTTGCTGAGATTTGGGAAGAGTGTACTGGGGTTTGTGTGCTGAATTATGGGGTGTGTGGATGAATGATTTTCCTCCCTTCACTTTTTCCATCACAGAATCAGCACACAGGGAAATCTCTGATGAGTCAGATTCCTACTGTGTCTGCATTTGAATGAGTACTTCAAATACATTTAAAATTTTCCTTGAACATAAATTATGATTTCCAAGTAGAGAACACTGATGTTTTATTTTGCAGGGCTAATCAATGTTTGATTTTGTTCAAATTTTAATTTTGACAATAGTGTGTTTTCTCCTTAAAGGAAATTTTAGCTTAATTCTCAAAGAACACTTGTAGTTTTTCTTGTTTATAAGTTCTGTTTAGAATTTTAAAATATTTTCCAAAATTCATACACGATTCTTGAAAAGGAAAAATATTATTTGAAGCATTTTTTCATTTAAAAAGTCCCCTCCATTTTCCCTGGAAATATTTGGAGAAAGAAATAATTCTGGAAACATCACTAAAACCTTATTGTTTCACATTTTTGATTATTGTGCCTCCAAATACCTTTCTGTTTAACTATTATATTATTTCAACAGTGACTTCCTGGAAAGAAATCAGAATATTTCTGATATAGTCACTAATTTGTATTCATGAACTTCCTGAAACTCTCTGAAATGGCAGGTTAATGAAAAGCATTTTAAAAAAAACCAAACAAACCTAAAAGCAAACTTGTGAAGTTTCAAAATCTTGTATATACTCTTAAATGCCTATTGAGGCATTTTAATATGATAGTGGGTTAAACATCACTGAGGTCTTCATCTCACAAAGGCATAAGGAGACAGCAAAGAGTTACCCAAGACTCTGCCCTAACAATGATTAAAAACTGTGAAATTGTATTTAATAGTTTATAGTCTATATTTTAACCGCAATATCATGAACAATAATTCTTTTTTGACTATTTTTTTCCAATTTAACATCACTATTCTTCAAGAATCAGAGAAGCATAACTCTAATAATTTTCCTATTTCTGAGAAGATTGTTATGCTGCTTTAACAGACTGTCCTAAATGAACCCAACTCTCTCTGTCACAGACTTCAAACACTGTCCAAACTTTTTGCCCCAAGCTGACCTGGAAGATCAACTCTAAGTTTTTATTCTTCTAAAAGGCTTTATATGTCAAGAGCAGCACTGATGATAGCATGTTGGGTTTGTTTTACCTAAGCATTTTTGGCCATTTACAGGGTCCCTCAAGTTCAGTCATTAATCCTGGAGTTTGATCATAGCATGTCTATTAAAATTGAAGATTACTGGGAAAATAGCATTCATTCTTTCCAAATCTCTACACTGTACTTTCACATCCTCACCGACATTTGATGTAGAAATTAGGATATATATATATATATAAAAACTTAATTTTTGCCTTTATTCTTGAAAGTTATGGAAAGAAGCACACAGCACAGAAAGCCATTTGCCAGGTGTAATATAAAGCAGGATACTACAGAAACTGAGAACTGGTTATGGCAGATATCCTGTCAAAGGAATGACTTATAATCTGGAAATACAAGCAGTAAGAGAGGCCCACCAGCTAGACCTGTATCATCTGAGGCAATCAAACCCTGCAAATATAAAGCAATTTAGTATTACCATTTCCAAGTGCTCCCCACAATAAGGACTCTTGTATGCCAAAGTTTAATATTCAGAGCAGAAACCACAAGCTCCAGCAGCAGCTTCTGGTCAGGAGAGCCAATAACAGTTCCCAGGAATGGCACAGTTGGAATGGTTTTGCACAAAGCAGCTGGGATTTACTTGTATGTCAGCTTCTACATCTGAGAACCACCGTGGGTCAGACATCCATTTGCTTTATATATTGATATAATTTCATCAGAATTTATGATGTGGGAATTATTGCACTGGCAAGAAATGTAATCTAACCTTCATCTTGCACAATGTAGTGCCGATATTATGTTTTGAAAGAAATATACTGACTTGTTGAATCAGATTACTCCCAGCACATTCCTAATGGATTTCAATATTCCCTTGGATAAACCAATGCTATTTGCTTTGTATTTATTACATTTTAAAAAAATATACAGAAGATAAAACCTCTTCTAACACCATATATTCTTTCATTTTGCAATCTACAAACATACATTTTTTCATTAATTTTAATGGCTAAACTTTTCCCTGGGTAACAGTCACGGCATTTACTCAACTACCTATATTTCAACTGCACACTTTAAATGTATAAAGAATTTCAATTCTAAGTATTGACTACTGTATTTTTTTCTCCTTCCTCTCCTGGATTAGGCAGCTTGTCCTTGCATATCTGTGAGGATCACACGGTGTAATTATTAGTGCTGGGGTATTCCCAAATGCCAGGGCATGCCACTGCTAATAAGTGATATATTTGGAATATTCTTTATTATGACACTTCTAATGTAACATAACCCAGGGGATTTTATCAAGAGATAAAAAAGTTGGATCAGTCCTGAGGCTGCTTTATATCATGAGTCAAGAATGGGGGAAATAGTAATAGCAACAAAGATTTATATAATAGAGAGCAGGATCTTGAGAGGGAATCCTTCAAACAGCTCCAAAAAGACCTTAAAAGCCCTATGAACTCCTGTCCCAGACCTATAGATTATTCCCAAGAAGAATGATTATTTTCAAACCCCTCTGTATACTAAATGTGTCCACTGCTAATTTATCTTCTCCAAGCTCTAATTTGCCAACAAAAAATACTGGCAAGTGTCCCTAAGGAGATTCTTCTCAGCTTGGTGAACATCCTGTGCTGAGAGCTCCTGGGCAGGAGGCACCCAGAGCAGGCCAGGCCAGCTGGGAATGGATGTGCACAGAGCACACTGTGCCTGCCAGCTCACCTCAGCCCCTCCAGGAATGCTGCTGGGCTCCAAAACTGGAAACAAAGCTTCAAAGAAGCAAAGCAAGAAGTCCATCTCTTTTTGGGGATGCAGCTTTACGCTCCTCAGCTGTTAGTCCATAATTCCTATGCAGAGAGTGTGGGACAGTGAATAATGTCTGATGGTGCAGGGCAGCAAATGTTCTCCCAGACAGGACAGCAGCTGATGGAATTTTCACCTCCCTCACACTCCATCTTCATCAACAGCTACTGAGTGGAAATGGCTCCTCTCCCACCCCATTTAGAGAGCTCCTCAGTCTCCTGGCTCTTCAACCAGCAGATTGTTTTATATTCCTGCTTCATTTTATTGTCCTTTCCTCCTGCTGTGGTGATCAGACAAGACAGAATAGGTTTGTATATCAATAGAAGTGCAAACTGCTGTGCATAGTATGTAAATATTGATATTAGGAATGGGGAGACTGAATTAATACTTCCACACACTGTCAGTTCCTGGGTACTTGGTCATGTCCAGGCAGTTTTATAAACAAATATCTAAAGAAGAAACAAGTCATTCAGACAAAGATCTTATTCCTTACTGTTATTTATGCTTGAGCAAAATTAGAATCAGAAGAAAAAGTAGACAAGACACCAACACCTACTGGTACCCAGCACTGGAAATTGCATTTTAGTTGGAAATTCTCTTTTTTGTGAAGAGCTTCACATTTTTATGGTCTAGTCAAGCCAAAGCTGGTTTACCATTGACACTGGGTTATATTTTAAGTTCCAGACAATATGAGACATAATAACATGAGAACATTCATTGGAGCATTTGTAAAAAATCACCTTTTCAGCTCAGCATACTGCAGCCCATCTTGTTATCATTCTCCATTCACTGTGCTGATTTGGTGATTCCACAGGGAGGAGCTTCATGAGTGGAAATGCTCCTCAAAGAGCAGACCTGGAAGAGAAGTCAGATCACAGAGATGATTGCCTTGCTTGGATATTTTCTTGTAAGAACAATCAACCAACATCCCTCCAAAAGAGCACATAGGGGGTTTGTGTGAGCCTGAGGGTTTCTATTGAATAGAGGTGCAATGCTAATGGTTGGAATGAACAGATTGAGTGTCTGTGAATGAGAGGGGAGATGATTCCAGCACTCCCTGGGCATGGGTTGAAGTGCTTCAGAACACAGGGATGGTGTGTCCTGAGATGGTCACCACTGTTTCACTCCCCTCTCCTTTATTGTCCTTTGATGCTCATGGAAAAGAGGCATTATTTAATGATGCAGAAGCACTTGCAGCAGACCAAACTCTCCTGAGGTTTGGCTGGTAATCTCCTGCTTGCCTCACTGCTCATGGCTTCCTCCTCTTTGCACCTGAGTCACTCACAGGTAGCAAATATCACCTTCCAGCAGGACAGAGTCTTGTGTTGATAAGATTTTCCTGGGAGGAAAAGGTCTGATGTAGTCCACTTAACTGAATCATGGCTACTATTAAACACTGCACTTGGAAAAAAGGTTTCAGCCCAAAATAAAGGGGAAAAAGAATAATGGTAAAGTTTGAGCATGCAGTCACATGAGTACATCTGTCTGTGCTTTGCAGAGGCAAGGTTGAGGTATTACCTAAAAGCATTTATTTCAAAGCAGTGTAGTGAAGCCTGAAGGAGCACTATTTTAAAACAAATCAGTCAGCATTTTATTGGTGTCGGCCCAGCTTTGTACTAAACACTCAGATTAATGTTAAATCACAGCTCAGGAATTATTCATGAGATCTCATACAATGTAATTGCTGATTTTGGCATCAATAGTCTGTATCCCTTTATTTCCTAGATTAGCTTCCCTTCCTGAACTACTGTATGTCATGCCAGAGACAATGATTTTATATGACATATTTAGGAAAGAGGAACCCACCTATTTTACATAAAAGAACATCTGAGAAATGTACCCTCATTGCTGAGGTGCCAGTCTGTGCTGACACGTTCCTGTGAGAGGCAGAGCCTGCTGGGAGAGCAGAGAGCACAGTGCTAAATGTCTCCTTTCAAACTGTTGACTGAATGGTTAGTTTTATTCCAAACCTTTATAAAAACTAATGAAATTACCCTTCACCTATCTTTAAGGATTAGCATTAATGCTCAGAACAAACTGCATGACTACTAATCTCTTAATGTCCCTAAAGATATGTACAAAATGAAATTTATAAATAATAAATGAAACTCAACTTTTGCTAGAAATACTCAGCCATCCTGCTCTTTCCCTCTCTCTCTGAGAGCTTGTGAACAAGGTCAGGCTGATACAGGGAGTTGGAGAAAGGTGACTTTGAGCATGGAAGTCAATGAGCTCCGTGCTTTGGACCTCCACCATTTTTTCTCCTCTAAAAATACTTCCTTTTCTATCTACAGCAGCATGTATAGATTTAAATAACTTCAGCCTCTCCCCTGTTTCTTTCCTTCATGCTCCAAATACCTGTATCACACGGGTGAGCAATGAGAGCAGGAGTCCCTGAAGAACTGAGCATTTCATGCTCAGGTTGCTACATCCTGCACCTTCCAGAAAAGGAGCACTACCACTCAAGCCATCCCCTACATCTACATTTTCATCTGAACAAAAAACAATATATAGAATTCTCAGAGTTGGTGAGAAGAAATTGTTGAAATTTATGAGAATTCATCGCAGATACTACAAGAAAAAGAGTTTCCCAAGTGAGACACCCAGCTGTTGTTCTCTTAATGGGAAGAAAAGCCCATATTTTTTTGAATTATATTACTGGAGAAATTAGTCAATCTGATTTTATAGTGTCTTCAGCCCACCCACTGTACATTTACCCTTACTTATAGACACATTTGCCTACTTGAGGATTTTACTATCTGCTTTTAAAGACCTGCTTTTTAGGCCGTAGAAAAGGATAGATTTTGAATTTACTAGTTAAAGATTTCACAGGAAAGCTGTCTCTGACCTCCATCCCTGGGGTGTTTGTTTTCCCAACAAGTACACCTGAAATGTTTTTACCACACTTGTGTGATTTTAGAGAATTTAGTGTTTTTATCACACTTGTGTGATTTTAGAGTATTCCAGGCACAGAAAATATATTAGTAACTATTTCTGAATGATTGTGGCAGCATCATTTTGAGCTGATTGTAGTGATACATTTTTGACTGAAATTTGCTCATATTTTCAAGCCCCCATCATTGCAGGCCAAACCCAGTTTGCCCAAGGGCTCCTCCCTTGTCATTATTTGATTTACATTTTCCTCATTTCTGAGAGTCTTCACTCAAGGAAATGTTTCAGGCCGAAGATTTTGTCCTCTTCAAGGAATAACTCATGGAAAACTGAGACTCAAGGCTCAGTAGATCTTTGGCTACCCAGATTGTCTGAGACTTGTGTACTTTTTTATCACTGAGCCCTCACAGCGAAATTTGGGACTCTAAACAAGGCACTTGGGCTTCACATCCAAAGCAGATGCAGAATTACGTGCTTTGTGGAAGGAATACACAAAACCAGCAAGCTCCAGAGTTGACAAAAAAGGAGTGAATTTATCCTAAATCCTTCCCTGTGCCAAGGGGGAAAGACTTTACTTTGCCTTGACTGTCAAAGAAGGTGATCCCATCACCCCTTTATTTTGGGGAGGCTGATCTAAGTGGGCAAAATTAGGGTGGCATCATCACCTTGTTCCCTCTAAATTCAACAGTCTCCACTACATTTGTACAGGCCTGCTTTGATATTTAGATCCACTAGATCAATTCTCTCAGATGACAAACGTGGAGAAGCACCAAATCTATGGATATCCCAGTTGAGCCCAGGCATTTTTAGCTGAGGAGTGGCAAAAATCAGTATTCTGTGCATGTAGTGAAGCAGAATTTTTTGAACACTGGCAACTGAGATCACACAGACACCCACAAGAGTTGGCATTACTTGAAAGTTAGGCAAGAGTGTTATGATGATGATACAAGATTGTTTCACTCCTTAAGATTGGGGTCCTTTGATTCTGTAAACAACCATGCATGAGAAAACAGGAGTGCTGGTTCAGACTTAGGTTTCTAACCCAGCCTCTTCCAAAATCTCAACTGCTTTCAGCTCTATTTGGACACTTAAGGCCTCAGAAGCCTAAACCTGTCTTAAGCAGGGTTTGTAGGAACTGATTTTTGCAGGAAAATCATACTTATCCACAATAGAAAACCTTACTTTGTGGTAATTTTGTATGCTCCTATATATCAAAAAAGTCATTAAATGTGTTTTTTAAAAAATACTTCCCAAGTGATCATTACTGCTTGCAAGTCAAATAGGGATTTTGTTAAAATAAAGCAGATCTATTTCTGAAAGTTGTAAGACTCCCATAGGCATTGAGTAGAGCTTTAAAGGCTCAGAACCCAGAAAAGCAACAGCACTTATTTTTATGCTCATAATTCTGCAGTGGCCATATGTACAGTCTTCTAACTTTACAAAAATTGCATAAATTAATGATACAAAATAAAAATAGTACGATCCAAATTACCTAAAGGCTGAGCTACCATGTGCCTAATTTCAGCCCAATTTTCATGGCTGTGTTATCTGGGCCTGCATATTTATGACAGAATTATTGACAACCCTTTTTTCATAAGGAGTTCCTCCTGCTTTAAGATCAATATGAATATAGCCGGGCAGATTTAGCATGCAGGAAAACAAAAATCAATGAAGATTTTGATACGCAGAATAATGTAGAAATGACAACATATTTCTGACTCCGTACAAAAACATGCATTCATCTGTAAATGATTACACTTCTATCTGTGGCAGAATGGCAGTGTGGGGCATATGAATCTCACCTTCAAAAGATATTCTTTCGTTCTACAGAAAAACGCCGGCAAGCACAGGAAACTTCAATCAATGTCTTATATTCGAAAACTATGACACTGTCAAACTGGTGTCATTAAAGCTAACTAACCATATTAAACGAATATTAAAATATAGGTTTCTTTGCATAACATAATGAGTAAAACTGCTTTTAAGTTTTTCCCTATGCTTTGAGGTGTAGGTGGCATTTTCATTCCAAAACTTTGAAGTCAGAACAAAATGTACAGGTAGAGGGTACTAGATCAAATAATAATCAACTTCAAAAAGCATTTTGGCTGTTAGATGTCCCAAGGCTAATTTCCTCTAGACATTTTAAATGTAAATGTCTAAACTCATTTAAAAATTGTAAATTGGTCTAGGTTCAATCAAAAACCATCCTGACACAGAACAGGGAGACTGGGCTAATTGTCATTTGTTTGTCAAATGAATTCCATTTGGAAAGCAATGAAACCTCCAAGCTAATTCTTTTAAGGTGAGCTGGTAGTTGTATTATCAGTTAAATGCAGTAAAATGGATAATCACATGATGATAATGAAAACTGAACCTGTGTTAGCACTCAGGCTTAGTCTGCCACAGGGCATATAGTGATGGAACTTAAGTACTGTAATGTTCCACTGGGCACAATGGCACCAAGTCTGCTCTTTAGCCTTACAGACACTTTCTTTGCATTTTAAAAAACTTTATCAAAGCACCGTGGCAATGTAGAAAATGTCAAAGTGAAATGCACTGTAGGCAAATTGAGATTTCATTAAGTTTAAATTTATTGCTTTTGACTGATGTATTACCATGCTTGTTAAGAACCAGTAATTTGGAATATCTGCCTGCCTGGTAAAATAGCTTTGTCTCCTTGCGTAATACTTTATATGGACTTTGAAAGAACACAGTAATTCAAAAAGAGTGTGGGTTATTTTATTTTTCTAAAGAACAATTTCAAATATTTTCAGGTCCCTGACCTAGTGGATCAATAGACTTCTGCATGTGTCCCAAGTGTGTTGTTGATGTACTTGGTAGAAAATTACAGTACTAATATGTTGTTTTTTTGCCTTGGTATAACACTGACAACAGAACCTTAGGAAGCACTTAATTCTGCTTGTTCTGTCACTCTCTGATATATTGGAATTAAATGAAAATATCTGTGAGAGATAAGGAATTGAAAAATTGATGAAAGACTGTGTGCAGATGCATATTTTTTTATATAAATATATATATACACACACATAAATTGTATGTCCAGATGAGTTTGTGCCCAGATTTATTAACAGACAAAGCAGAGATACAGCTGTATCTGTATCAGGGCAGGCACAGGTAGTCTTGGTGTTGAATAGCATAGATGTTATTTAGTTTGCTTCAGCTACATTTGAGATGTTGACATAAAATCTCTTAATGTACTCTGGTGCTTTTCTCACCTTCAGAAAAGGATTGAATCAATATAGTAGAACTAGCAGAATTTCTGCCTGATGAGGAAGGTTAGGCCTTCAGGAACAAATTACTGCCCTTGGAGAGAGACCTGGATTGAATTTAGTATATCCTAGGTATATTTATTTACACTGGGTGCCAGGGTTTTATGGCAGAAGTGACAAAGTTTGTGAAACCCAGGAATGCATTATCATGTTATCTGGTATCTTAGATGGACAGTCAATATGAACAGACTGCAGACACACCTGTCCCAGTATCCAGTTCACCAAGTAATGAAATGGAAACAATAAAACTCTTTGAACAAACAACAGACATTTGAGTCTTTGGGTTTAAACAAGAGGATTGTAGAATTCAAATGGGTTTCCTCTAGGGCTGCCAAGGCAGCCATATCTGTATTGGTGCCAATGCTGAGAGCCACACAACAAAGCTTGGCTTGTGTCTGCCCATGTGCTTTTATCCCACAGAGTATGGATGTATGTACTTCTTGGGGTGGGGGCTGAGGGAAAGAAAAGAGTTTTAAATTATATTTATTTTATCTACAATTTCAATGAAACTTCCAGTTGAAACTTGAGGAGAAAGCGATGTGTGCATTTCTACTAATTTAAACTGCATTTTGTTTTTACCATTTAGACATTACATTCTGAGGATTAGGGCAGGTTGTGTGAATTAATTGAATTAATTGAATTAATTTCTCCCTGGAAAAAACGTATTTCTCTCCTCATGTGGAAACAACCTGCATCCCTCCACAGCAGTGCTCGTTTTCTCTCAAACACTCCCTGCCTGTGACTGCAGGCTCAGATTTACCAAGGCAGGACACAGCTGCACCTGCAGAACCTTAGCACAAATCCACCTAAGAGGGATTTTCACCAGGGGTACTGACCCCTCTTTCCAGTGGAACCCCCAAAATCTTCTTTTTTGTTCTCCTTCAACTTGCCAAGGGAATCCTCTGTCACCAGTCCAGGCTGAGCAAGGGGCATCAGAGCCAGAAGAGATCCACGTGCACCACAAAGTCCTGAGAGAAGAGGAACCCACCAAAGGTGGATCCAAATCTCCAACCCTACTTACAAATAAATATTTCTAGCTTTGTTTGTGCATGTTGTACAAAGCTGCACCAACTCTCAACAGGAAGGGTGCAAAGTTGGAGCTGAGGTAAAGCTTTTTATTTGATAAAACATCTGGGATTTTGCTTTAAGACACATACTGGCTGGTCCCTTTGAAGTCCAGAGGAGCTATGCAAGTCTACACTTGAGGGCAGAATTTGGCCCAATGTGATAACACAGGAGCCTGCAATTGGAAAAAGGAGTGTGTTTATTACATTTTAAAGATTTTGTGGGTTAACTCAAATTAGCCAGGAAGAACTAATGCCTCTGAATAATTCTCCCTCTCAACAGACACTTCTGAATGCTGTAAGAATTACAACTAAACTCCACCTTTCTTCTAAGGCACTGGACAAAATTTGCATTTTGGAGTGAGCCACTAGCTGGAGCTAAAGACCTGTAGAGCAAATTCAGAGGGAAAAAAAAAAAAAGAAAGAAAAGAAAAGGGGGAAATCCACAAACCTGAGGAGAAATCCAGACTTTTTAAGGCAGGCCTGGCACAGATTTTTGAGTGAGTTGTGGGTACTGACTGTCATCTGTTAGAAGGACAGAATGATCAGCCTAAAAATGAGAACATCCATATTCCTGAGTTGATGGCTAGCTGAACTAAACTGTGCAATGTCTGGTATTTAACAGAAGAATGAATCAAAACAAACATATTGAGCTTTTAAAAGCACCCAAGGGAGCAGTGAAGCAATGAAAGCTAAGAAAATCTGACTAAAGAAGTAATTAAAGGCCGAAATTGTTAGTTAACTTGTTTGGAATTGAGAAGGAACCACCTAGAAATAGAGAAAGAGCCTGACAAACTCTCTGACCTATTTACTTTTAATTATTGATATTGCAAAGGTTCTTTAATATGCAATTGTTTAAACATCATCCCGAAAGATGCTTTCATGGGAGCAGAAGAAAAGGTGTCATTTTGTAGATAAAGATCAATTTATCTTTGGCAATCAGATACGATATATCAGGTGGGAACTGAGCACTGCCTGGTTTGGAAGGGTCAGAGTGAGACAGAGAAACACAAAGAATATTCTGCACATTCCCCCAGCTCAGTGGCACATACACAGGGTTTGATCTTCCCATGCACATCGTGCCACTGAGATGACTTCAGTGAAAACACGAATCGCTCTGAGTCATACAGCTGCAAGAAAATGTAATTCAATCTCTCAAAACTTTTCTAAACATCACCAAATAAATGCCTAATGTGCTAAATGGGATTAAAAGGGCCAGCTTTCCCTGCAGGCCTCCATAGAGGAAAACCAGGAGTAAAATGCTGCTGGGGAGACAATAAACATTTTCTAAGTTGGTATTTGTGCCTGCTGTCCCCTGAGCTGCAGCAGATAGGGGCTGGCAGGGCGGGTGTCACACCTGGGGAAAGGATGGATATGCATAAGTTCAGTGTTCCCACAAGGGTTACACGTGTCACGCTAATATCATGCTGCCCTTGCCATGATTCAACAAAACACTGAAATATGAATGCAGATTTAAACACTTGGTGAAGAGCTCTGCTGGAGCTGCCTGATAACCAATTCCTCGTCTCCAGCCAGGTGTTGAATATGTGGCTCAGTTTCTGTATGGAGGCATTTGTTTTCCACAGCAAATTTAGCAAATTTAGCAAATTTCCACAGCTTCCAGAGGGTCACATATGCACCCTGGAAATGGCTGTGGTAATTTCACCATTGGGATGATTTTCCTAACTGAAGTAAGTCATGTTCTTTGGGCAACTGGCATTTATTGGATTCCTGGAGCCAGTTTGCATGGGCAGCACCCGCACCAGCAGCAAGGCAGCTCCCAGTTTTCAGCAGGAGCTGGGAAGGCACTCTGCTCTCTGGGCAGTGGTGGGGTGTTGTTTTGAAGCAGACTATAACCATCCATCTGCTTATTACATTGAAAGGGACAGATTCCTTAATAATTTTAATATGCAACTTAATATTTTTTAATATGCAGCCCCTCTTTATTCATAGGACTAAGTGTTTTACACATGGTTAGTTACTATACCTTGAACTGGACCTTTCGTTTCACTCTTTAAATTTAAACAGAGCTGCTTTCACATGTGAACATGAGACTTTCTTTCCTGACTCAGGATTGGAATTTTTTTTTAAAAGCAATTTCCACTCAACTACTTTCCCAAACCAATAGCCTGCAGACATAGTAAACAGCTACATTTTCTCAACAATACCACAATTCTGACCATTTCTCCTTTTCTTTGAATTGTACAAAAAAACCTTTGAGTTAACACCACCTTCAGAACTCCTTTACAACACTATGCCAAGTGTATTTATATGCTGCTCCATAGGATTCACAGAGAAATCACATTGTTTCAGTGCTCCAGGCAGCATTGCAAATAAAGCTTTCATATTGATACATGCAATGATTTAGAAAAGTTTCCTTCTGGGTCAATTTGTGGTGTCTTTAAGTTCTGAAAATCAAGGCATAAAAAGACATAAAAAACACGAGGAGTTCTGTGTGTACTTAAATATGTTCTACTTCAGTGTTTGAAAAATCCTGCCAGGAAAAAGTGCAGTGTTCCTGAAGAAGTGACTGCTTTTATTCTACTGCACACACACTTTGAAAAGTCCTGCATCAGCCTGAACACAGGAATACCTTTTTTATATGCCTAGAGAGTAATAGGACAAGGGGGAATGGTTTTAAACCTAAAGAGGAGAGATTTAGATTAGATGTCAGTAAGAAATTCTCTGCTCAGAGGGTGGCAAGGCACTGGCACAGGTTGCCCAGAGATGTTGTAGATGCCTGGAACATTTTCCTGGAAGTGTTCAAGACCACGTTGGATGGGGCCCTGAGCAACCTGGGCTAGTGGGTGGCATCCCATGGATATCCCATGGATAGCCCATGGCAGGGGGTTGGAACCAGATGGGGTTTAAGGCTCCTTCCAAGCCAAACCATTCTATGGTTCTGTGAATTTAGATTGCAGCAGGACAGACTCAGCTTTACTCAGGGCCCAAACCTTCTCTAGTGATGAGATTTAAAGAGCTGAGAAATTTCCAGAGGAGGTAAACTGAGGGGAAGGAGCCTTGGCTGCAAATCCAAGGAAAACGCAGAGTGACTCCATTTCCCACACTGTCCGTGGGCAGCTGTGGCACACCTGGTCCTATCTCTTGTGTATGTATATGATCATATGTCATTCCCTAGAAAGGATAATAACAGGGGGAAGATGTGTCCTTGTGAATCCTGTCAAATTCACAAATTCACAAATCCAGTCCCGTGACTTTTTGGAGCATGGATGGGAGATGACGACAGAAAACCAGAGTTGCGCCACACAGAAAACAACACATGGAGCAAGGGGAGCGGGTCAGGAGCAAAGGCTGAGCACGATGTTTGTTTTGGAGAGGAGGAGCAGCAGAGGATTGAGAGGCAGCAGGCGCAGCGTGTAAGGAACACCGAGGGCTGGCAGCGCCTCCCGGGCGGATCCGTAAGAAATCGCGCCCGTGGCACAAAGACATTGGAGGCATTGACACAGCCCCGGCAGCAGTGAGAAATGGCTCCTGCTGGAGTCAGACATTTGGGAGCAGATAAAGCCCCTAAAGAATGCTTCTTTTCTCCCTGAGAGATTAATGTAGATGTGAACGCATTAGCGCTGTTTAAGGGAGAGTATTCTCTTTGACAGATAACTGGGATTGGGAATATTAGATTACCAAATAATGGACCTTTTAAATTCTGTCATCATTACTTATCAGGTACATTAGTTTAAAACCTGCAGTTTTGAACTTAGCATTATTGAGCTTTTGAAAGATTAAATTACTGAGCTTTTGTTTGTGAATGGCTCTGTGAAATTTCCTGAAAAGGATAGTCCTCGTCCTTCATTGTGTCAATGTGAATGCCAAATAACATACTTTATTGATATTTACAGACATACAAATGATAGTACTAATGCACCTTAATGTCTGTCTCCCCGAGTGAAAAGCCAGAGCTCTGTTAGATAATATGGTGCACTGTATCTCTTTTGTAAACCTGCTTGGAAGAGTTCGTGTTTAGCCCCCCTCCCCTTCTTGAAAACCTCATTTGCACAGGTAGCCTCACATAGGCAGGTTTGCAGTACAGGCTTCCCTCCAAGGGTCACTTTCTGTTACTCATTAGACAGACCAAAAAATAAAAAAGTTACAGACATAGCTTGCATGTATGGGCTGGCAGGAGAGCCGTGGACAGTACGTAAAAAATGAGATATTCCTAAGCACACCCACAATTGTGTTAGATAGGGAGGGTAAAGCCCCATATTCATTAGGATGAGACTCAGTCAAGGTTTAGGAGCAAAATTCAAACTGTTAAACCTCCCAGCTGCCTGCTAAGGGCGTTCAGGAACGGGGTTTTGAGCAAGATCTTTTGAGCAATGGTTCCGGTGACACAGGAACCATCTGTGTCCTGGACATGGCAATCCGTGACCTTCCCCTTCTCCAGACTGAACTGGGAGATTGAGTCTTCAAGGCAGGATTTTCAAAGCTAAACAAGGAAATTAATCTCACAAATCCCTTAGACATAGCGTGCAAATTGGGTGTTTTCTTTATACCAACGCTTTTGAAAACGCACACTGAGTTTCTTCAAGTTGTTTGGTGAGAGCAAGACTTCTTGTTTTTCAAACTTTTCCAACTTTTTAAGAAGTCAATAGAGTAGCGAGCCAAAAAAATATGAAGAGTGATAAGCTACCGCCGTGAAATGTAAAAGGAATGCTTGTGAGAATATATGTTTGTTTAATGAGGTAGGTTCAAATTATGCTCATAAAACAAAATCAGAGAAAAAGAAAAGATATCCAGCAAATATTCCTGACTCTTCATTAGACCCCAAATGTAGGTACCGCCTCTGCCTAAACAACTCAAAACACTTGGAAACAGTTTAAAATACATTTTGTTTTGCTTGTTCAGTCTTTATGTGTTTTTTTTCTTTTTTTTTTTTTAATTTACCACATTTTTTCATGCCTCTGAGATAAAACCTGTTATATTTGGGAGCCAGACTTCAAATACATGAATGTTCTGTAAATGTTAAAAGAAAAAAAAATATTTCAAAAACAAAGTCTCTTCTTCTGAATGATGCTTTTTTTTCCCTTTTTCTCCCAGAAATGAAATATACTCTCAATTCAGATGAAAAAACCCTGGACATCTATTCGACTCATCAATTCAGGCAACAGTGAGGAGCAATCTATAGCTACAATATTAATGAGTTGTTTATCAGGTCAAACTTAAAACTTTTATGTTTTTGCATGTTCTTCCAAACTCTTGTATGTTCTTAGATGTCTTTGCCACAGAGAGAAGCTTCATTGTTATACTTGGATACTTGTAAGACTTGCAAAATGTCACATATTATTCCAAAAAAAGCAACCAAGTTACTCATCAAAAATCAGTTTCATTCTCTCCTCAAAATGGTATTTCTCTTGTTTGCACTCACTGAGAAAGACCAAGATAATACACTTGTACTTATTTTTAATTTGGAGCAATTTTGTTGAATCTCACCTGAATTACTCCAGGTATAATTTGTGGCACATAACAATGACATTTTCTACAGATTTAAACTGTCTCATCTATTTGTTTGACTGTACATCAGTCTGTACTGGTACATTTTGAAATCTACCTTCCACCTTCCAGTGGAAAATGTTCCTGCTTGTGACAGGGGGTAGGAACTGAATGATCTTTAAGGTCTCTTGCAACCAAGAGCAGTCTATGATTCGATGGAAAGATAATAAGGATGTACAAACATAGGAAAGTATAATTTCAAAATGAGTATAATGATTTCTCAGCCCAAAATTAACAAAGCTATGGATAAGAAGAACACCAGAATATGAGGTTGGAGACATGAGAGCATCCTCTTTGTGTGCGACATGAGGGGTTTTGTGCAAAATGAAACAAGTCAATATGCCTCATTCCAGCCAAGGCTAACATCTGCTTTTGTATTTGGGGAGTAATGTGACTCAGAGACCCACAAATGCTTTTTCTTGCCTGTACAAGCTCTTTTCATTATGCTAAAAGCTCATTACCATTTTAATTTTTAGATCACGATTCTCATTAATTGCTACTTAAAAAAAAAAAAAGAAGAAGGCTTAAGGTTTGAGCTGTGTGTAGTGCTGGAGAGCTTGCATGAACATCAAAACTGTTTTTCCCCACAGTGCATGGGAAAGTATTCAATGGCTCAGCAGATGCTGGACTATCCAGAACCCCAAGGTAAGGGTGGTGAAAATGTTTCCTCCTTGAGCTATTGTTCATGAGGGTTTTTGCACCTTCTTGAAAGGCATGGTTAGGAAGGGATGCTAAGATCCAAAGGAAGATTTTAGGATTTTGGGGGATATGGTTTAGGGGCGGCTATCATGGTGCTTGGCTAACAGCTGGACTAGATGATCTTCAGAGTTTCTTGCAGCCCTGACAATCCTGTGATTCTGTGATCAGGTACCTGAAACCAGTTTTCTCTGGTGTCCTCCTTAGAGAGACAAGGTCTCTGTCCCATGGGTGGGGAACGTCTTCAACTCACACGAAAGCAGAACTGCTTGAGATGAAACCTTTTACTGTTCAAGAGGAGTAGGAATATATTCAAACTGCTTGACATGATCTTGCTCAAATTTACAGAAGCCTGTTTAAAGAGCACATCCTACTTCTAGGACTAATTTTAAAGCATTTCAAGCAATTTTTAATTCCCAGAGCAATTTTTAAGCATTTCAAGCCACATTCTGTTGACATGTACAGTGCCACAAACACCCACTGCCATTCACACTGGCTAAATGAATGAACATCTCCTACCCTGTGGAATTTGACTGCACTCCAGTGAAAATGATGGGAAAGGAAGGAGATCCAGCTTTTCACTGCTGTCTCTCCTTCAGAATCCTCTCTTCTGCTCCTAGAGATCTTTACATACTGAATGGATGAAATGAAGGTTTTAACCCAAGATCAGCTGCACGTTGGCCTTGCAATGCCCAGCAGGAAAAGCCTTTGGGCACCTCACAGGAACAGTCCTGGCACTAAAGTTATGTGCATTAGGCAGCAGCACTGTTCTTTATGGCTGTTAATAAAGAGTCTTTCAGATAATGACCGACAAATGTGCTTTAGTTTAGGGCACAGAACAGAAAGATTACATGCTAATGGCAACAGCCAGGAAAGAAACATGATAGGCAGGGACAGAGAAGAGTAAACAAGAGAGACAGAATTTGAAAATGGCAAAGATGCAAGCAAATATTTATGCAGGTTAGCTAATGTCAACCCAACCCCACAGTGCCTGGGGGGTGCGGCCCTCAAGATGCACCCTGAGCTCCCTCCTGTCTGTAAACAGGATTATCCAGCCTGAAAATGCCCCAGCACCTTGGGGAAGAGGAGATATTTCTCAGAAATACACTTTGGAGTGGAATTCTCAAAGAGACACTTGAGACACTTTGTTAAGCACAAAAACTTAGAGAGGCATGGCTGCGAGGGTGCAGGGCCAGACAAAACCCCCGTGGGGAATTTTGAGGGAGCAGAAATGCTGACACATGTTCCTTGAGGTGTTTGTATTTTGTTAGATGCACAACTAAAATCCAGCTAAACAGAAATACTCCACTTGAAAAAATAAAGATTTAAATAAGCTCAGGCCCCAAATGCCTGTGTTTAAAGCTCAGGTACATTTGAAGTGAAAACCAGAGCAAACATTATTGGAAGACAAGATGCAAATTAGAGAGTGTAATCTCTGTGCAGTGATCAGCACACTCACTTTATCAGGTTTCCATCTGTCATCTGAGCTGCAAGTTTACAGGCAATGTACTGTCTGTCCTGAAATCTACATCTCTGATAAGGCATTTGGGTTTCTATACTGGAGTCTTCTCCACAGAGATAACCAGTCTTTTATTTGAGGAAAAAGGTAAGGGAATTTATTCACAAACATATTGGAGAACTGACAGCTTGTCTGTCTGTTTTCACTTTTACAAAAATGTTGCAGTTTCAAAGTTTTCTCCTAGAATGGGAATAAAATTTCCAAGCTCAGAAAAAAATGTTTTGGAATAAATGGGCTTTTTTTCAGGTGATGGTTAAGAGTGCTGTCAATGGAACTAAATGGAATTTAAAAGACCATCAGATAAATAAATTTTTCTGAATAGTCTTCCTATAAGTTATTTTTCTAGTAGATTACAAAACTTCCTGTTAAGGAGTCAAATCTATTATTAAAAAAACAAAATTAAAAGCACAGGTGCTAGGGTGCAATGCTGGACAGAAGTCTCTGTGGTGAATGGTGAGGAAGCTGAAATGATGTACATTTCTGAGTACTGAGCACTATTCATTCAAATGCCTTTTCTCATTTTATGTAAGATCTAATTTCAACCTAAAAATTGTTCTAAGCTTGCAATAAAGCACCAAGAGTAGCAACTCTGAAACCAGTCTGAGATAACCCAAAGACTGGGGAAAGGCAGAAGTGTTTTGAATCAAACTTATTTAGTCCCTAAAGTCAACTGTGCATGGAATCTGTGCTTTATGACTGTCAGGTAAGAGTGACCACAGACAACTTGGGCCTTATTATAAGATAAAAAGGCTGAATTTATAAATCTGTAAAATTTACAGACTTTTTAATTTATGCATATAGGCTTTCACAAGAGGAAATAAACACTTCTGAAGCACAGACCCTCTGTGAGCAGCCCCCTGATAACAAATCTAAACCACCTCTAAACAAATCTATTGCTGCTCTTTGCCTGCATATTAAACAGGATAAAAATAAAAAAGTGGAAAACCAGAGGGCCAGAAACTTGCATAAAACTGATTAAAACTCATAAGCTCTTTGTGCAACAGGTGTTAAATCTAGATGCAATGTGCATTATGTTGCCACCTGGGCTCATCTTTTTCTGGCCAAAACAATATCCTCTGCAGGTGTGCAGGAGGAGCAGGAATGTAACAGTGCTTTAGAGAAAGGGGAGCTTTGTCTGAGGATTTCACATCCAGTGGGCAGTCAGGGAACCTTGAGCTGCACAGCAGAGGAGGAGCAGGTCTGTATGCAGAAATCTCTGTGTGCAGAACCACACGCAGATGTGGGCACCAAGAAATATCTTTCTGCCAGAAACATTTCTCTGAGTACTTCTGCTGACCCAGCTGGAAATGGCAGCACATGCCAGTAGCAATATTTCCTGGCATTAATAAAAGAAGGATCAATTAGACAAACACAGTCTTTCATATTTATCATAATCACCATATTTATGAGCTGATTCTGACATTTCTTTTTCTTTCCACTTTTCTCCTTTCTGCTGCAGAAGTAGCTGAAGAATGCTGATGAGATATGAATGACAGTAATGCAACCCTTAGCTGCACCCAGTGCATAAAGTTCAACCCAAATGAGAGGTTTTTAGATAGAGAAGTAATAAATTTCACTGGTGATCCTGGTTTCTCAGCTCCTGTGAAGCACCAGGTCCACCAGGAAAGTGCTTATTGCTTCATTAATACCTGGTGTTTCTTCCTCATCAGTTCAAAATTCATTAAAACTGTGAGTGAGACTCTAGAAGACATTTTTTAGACCTTCTGCATTATTTCCTGTATAGGAAATGTTTACTTTCATTCCTCTCATTCAGCTGAGAGAGGTTCTCAGCAACATTTCTCCACAATGACCTGCATCACTTCTCCACAGCTGTTTGGAAGGTAGAGCATCCAAGCCAGGGGAAGAGATACACTTTGAGCATTTGCAAGACTTTGTTATTCAAAACACAGTTTGAAAATGGCTGTAGGAATTTAATTAGAAACTTCCATTAGGAGATTAGATGACTAGAACAAAGAAAACCAGTGAAAAGGCTTCTTATTAAAACCAGTAGCACTGCAGAATATTGATAATATAACAAAGGAATGAGTGGATATGCATAGCAAATTATTAAAGGTTACAGATAAATGTCCAAAATTTGCTTAGTTTCTGGTTGTCCTGGTACATACAGAAGCCACTGAGAGGAGATGACACAGGGTTCCTGCCCCTGCAGAATACAGGGGCTGAGGTAGCAGAGGTGTCAGAGCACAGAGCTCAGCAGTGCTGTGCAATTCCTTGTTTGCATCTTTCCAGCTCCAGTGCCTAAGTGAAGCAAGAACAAACACACACCAGTCCACAGGCTGCAGCAGGAATTCTAGCCACAGAGATTAGTAAATGTAAACTCCTCTGATAAAGAATCATGCCTGGAGGAAGGTCTCCATGTCTGGAAAAGGACTGGAGCAATAAGAGACTCACAGTTCTGGAGAGAATCCCTAAATACCATCACTGGGCTCAGGTGAGCTTTGACTCTAGAAACTGCTGCCCAGAAAAGTGTCTGAGCAGATCACCTGGGCAGAGAATAAGAAAATAATCAATGAAAGATTTGAAATTTGAAGATAATTTGATTGGGTTCACCTTTCTGGAATGCAGATGAGTTGTTGCCTTTTGTGGTCAGTACTCAGAATGTTCTTATTCAAAACAGTCCTACTGCTTCCATCCAAGAGTGGATGGAAATATTATTGTATTTTCTAACTATCCAACCCCAAGTTCTTATGGTTCTGTCCTCTACAACCATCTCATCTGTGCCTAGTTTTATAATTTTTATAACTAGGAGCTCAGCCTTATTCAAATCAATCTTCCTGATGCAGTCTGGCCCATTTTTCAATCTGCACTGCAAATTTTCAGGACTCAGCCGAGAGCAGTCAGTGGGTTTGCAGTATGTGGGAACAAACAGCTGAGGCTCAAAGCACCTTCCTTTTCCCAGATATTTCCCCAGATATCAAGGGTGAGCCTTGGTTATGTCTGCACAACCTTGCAATCCTGAGCTTGCCCAGGGCTCTTCAGCCAGCTGAGCACTGTGCTGATGGAGGTGCTTTGCTGTTAATATGTGAGTTAGGTCATGCAGATATCTGATCAGATATCTTTGCATGATACTTCAGAAAACATTGAATGATGAATTGTAATTTAAAAAAAATGCCTTTTTTACCAATGATATACAAGTCGATTTATATGGATTCAGATAAATATGCTCTCTATTATTGCTTGAGAAAGAATCCTTAAGTAATCAAAACAAAATCAATACATGAGTTGCACTCAGCCTTGCCTCAACCAAAGATCCTCCCATGTTTTCCACATTCCAGTGGGATCCAGTGAGCCAACACCAACTGCCTTGGGCCTGCTTGCACTGCTGTGAAAGATCCTTGTTAATGGGAATAATGCACCTTCCTACCACCCTGCCCAGGTGGAAGCCAAGGTAGCAGTTGCCAATATTTGGGCAATTTTTGCCTATAAAAAAGGGGAGCAAACCAATAAATTAGCACACAAAGATTTGCACAGACAAGTTTCCTCTTCATTAATATAGTACAGCATTTTAGTGGTTGCCAGTTACTAAAAGGTTAACAAATTTGAACATTTCCAAGAAAAAGTAAGGGTATTACAAGATGAACAGATAACTAGATGGATGACTGTAAAATACTAGAAAATTGCTGATTGCTTTGCTAAAGGGCAGAGGCAAATTACAATCATTGTCTTTTGTTCTTGTGAACCCAAGGCATTCTTTTTTTTTTCAGTCAAGTTATTTTAAAATGAACCATACAAGAAACTATGCTGTTCTAGGAAAAAGTGAATATAGCCCAGGATATTTAAATGGGTCATAAAGCCAACCTGGAGCAATACAGAAACACCCCAATATGTTTGCACATTTCAGAGGCTTCATGCAGTTTGGAAAAGGCAAGAAAACATTCAAAGGTCATTGTAATAGTGCTACAGTATCTTAAGGTCAACGTTATGGAAACACAAGCTTCCTCCCCTTTGAACACAGAGAAGAAATTGTACAGCTACTGCAATACAAATTCTCATCTAGTTCAGGAGTCCAAAAATTAAAAAATAATTTCTTCTACTTGCTGATGAAACTAGGTGGGCTTACCTGCTTAGAAAAGCAAGAATTAAGAAGGAGAAGAATATTGGACTTTTCTATAATAATTATTACTAATGATTGTAATATTTATTACTACCCTACTGAAACAAACTAACCCCCTCAAATCCAAACATCACAAGTCCTCCACTTTTTCAAAAGCCTTTGATGGTTCCTGAAAAAAAATCTTGGTTATACTGTGACTATTTCTTTCAGAAGCTCAGAAGAAGAAGCAAACTTTCTGTCTGAAGAAAAATTCAACCCATCTTCAGTCTCTGAGGCTGTTACACAGCAAGAGTACAGCTGCCTCAGCTGGATTCCCACAGGAGCTGGCAGCTTCTCACCCAGCAGCCATCTGGACAAGAATGCCTTTTTATTTAGGTACATCCTTGTTTTGCCATGGAGAAGGGTTGAATCACTGAGGACAATGATTTCATGCAGGATTATAACAAGAGTTGGGAGCACCACCCCATTCTGGCCATGGCTGAGAGCTCCCTTGATCTGAAGCTCAGCAAATGAAGACTTTGGTCTCCTCAAGCCCCTGCTCTGGCAGCAGCTTGGTGACAGCACTGGGGAGAGCAGGGCAGCAGCCCAGGAAGGCTCTCCTGGCACCATTCCCAGTGATGCCAGTCAAGCTGAGGAGGAGCCTGGCAGCCTTTTCCAGAGCCAAGGTGTCATCCTGGAGGCAACTGGGATCTTTGGAAGTCAGCAGCCTTGGGAGTCTCTTGGTCCCCTTCTGTAGTTCCTTTAAATTTCACTCAAAATAACTCTACTATTCCCCCAACCACACAATAAGTACTTTAAACTTATGTTTATATGGAAATATTTAAATTATAAAGCATTGGCCTTTCACCTTTAGGTTCCTGACTGGATTCAAGCCCTCTTCCTATGGGAAATGAGTTTAGTGGCCTAAGCAGAGTCTCGAGCAGACAAAAGTCCTTATCTCTAAACTCCAAACATAATTCAGCACAACATGTCATGATTGGAATTCCCTGCTCAGGAAAAGACAAGGAATGAGCTTGTGTCAAAAGTAAATAACCTAAGTAATCAAATCAATACTGAATTCAAAGTGGAAATATCAAAATTATCAGGTGGTGCTGTGGAGGCTACAAAATTGCTGTTTAGCACAATGTTTTCCAGCTATATTCAAAATGAGGAATATCATTTAGAGCAGATAAACTACAAAAAATTAGGTCAAAGCTGCAACGAAGCGCTAGCTGAGAACCTTAATAAATTAAAAAATTTCCTTGAATAGCACCTTATCTCCCCTGGAAGAATGCATACAGTCTGGACCTGTGTATCTTCACTCCTCACAAGTATGAGGCAAAGAAACATGATCTACATCTCACATACATTCAAAGATGGCTGAGCATGGGGTAGAAACACCATTTAGAGGTGAGTCCTTACGGAAATCCGATGAGTTTAAAATTGGACACTGCATGCTGTGACAAAACACCTACAGATGAACTCTCCTAACTTTAAGTTAAAAGAAATTCAAGAAAATACAGATAAGTACAGTCCCTTTCTTGGGTTGGAGGGCATAAAAAGATGTAACAGGCTATGAACCTTTTCACCCGAAGATGAAAAAAGCAAAACAAAGTAGCTCTTAGCCATGTTGTGATCCTTGAAGCACCTCGTGGTCAGGTTCACATGGCATCAGCTATCCACTTCATCCCTGGATGTTTGCTTTATAGCCTTATAGCTTCTACCTTTACCTCACCACAAAATGGATGACAGTTTCATTACAGAATGGCATCACTTGTCGAACTTTGAATTACTGATCATAAAAATATCAGTTATTCTTTGAAGGATTGTTTGAACACTCTTTTTTTTTTTTCATATTTTTTATCAGCATTACTGTTTAGTGCAACGTACACAAGGGGTTGAGTGGGGGAGCGATGGTGGAAAGAAATCAAACCTGGCTGAAGAGCTAAGAGTTTGCAATACCCTACCCATACAAACAAGCTTCTATCGCAGTTATAGACAGCAGAAATAAAAGGGAGCTTTTTGGCTCACAGCTATAAAAAAAAAAATTATCATAGTGATGAAGTTCCTCAGCCATCAACAGAGCTGTGATAACGCTGTTTGATGATGATTTTCCCATGAATGTTAAACAGCCGCCACTGCGGAGGAAAAGGAGCTTATCTGCACCTAATACTGATCTCTAATTCCTGCCCTTCTTGAACCATCCATTTTCTAACAGCATTAACTGGCAAATTTACATCCCATCTTAATGCTGCTAAAGAGGACAGGAGATGAAGAGTAAATGACAGCAGTGTAATGAGGATGGCTTTTTTCTCCTTTCTCTTTAATGGCTGAAGATTTACACAATTGTCTGTAAGCTTATATAGAGAGCTTACCTGAACCTTTTGCCAGCATGGATTCAACTTACAGGAGCTTTTGTTAACTAAATACACATAAATATTTTTAAGGAGGTTTAATATTGTGACTTCAAAGAAAGCTAAAAGACAGGATGAGAAAAAATATTTTTTTAGCATTTTGATTATGGATAAAAATTGCTAATATTTCTTTCTTAAGCAGATGCAGTTGTATTTACAAAATACAAAAATCAGAGCCTAATACAAATTCTTTTTCTGCTAAAAAAAAACTTGTCTTTTTTCTGTCATGCAGGAGAAGAAATTTTTTTCCAGTTACAGAATTTTAGTGAAGAATTATCTGCAAAACTCAGAAATCAATGGTTATCCAAATACATTATGTAGAGCTGTGTTTCACATGTCACCCACAATATGGATTGCTTTCTGATCATGCTGCTGCCATTGGAATAGAAGGTGCTGCCCTGCCTGCAGAGAGGGAATGCTCCAGTATAGGAAACCACAGCAACAACACTTGGCCAGATCCAGTCAGAGTGTTTCTACAGATCCAGATGATAATTTCAGTGGAAATTAGAACCAGTTCAAGATGTGTTGTTGATATTCAAAAGGCTCTTGGTCTGACTCTGATACAAAAGACTAAATTTAATTAGCAAGAAAATTTTTAAGATAGCTTTTTCCCCTCCATTCCTAATTTGTTTCATATATACTATTTCTCCAGGGTGTGTAAGGAAAACTGTAGTTGAAAGGAAAAACAGAAAATATTGTTTAGCCATACAAGGGTGGAGGCTTCAAGTCCCACTCTATGAATATAACCCAGGACAGCAAAGGTGTATGAAAGAAATGCAAGACATTGCTATTTTTCAAAGACTTTTGTTATCATTTACTCAATTTAATCTTCAGAAATTTCAGTGTTTGATACACATTGCCACAATTTCCATATCAGGCATGTCTCAAGTATTTAATAGAAGGTAAATATGCATCTATGCATGTATGCATATATATACACACATACACACCTGCAAGTTTAATAGTGTACCAAGTGTACATGACCAAAAAAACACAAACCATAACAAACTATTCAAAATTCATTTTAATCCTTCTATCAGCAATACTAGAAACCTGTAAATGTACCTTGAGAAGAGCACCCCATCAGTGTCCTGTGTGCTGCCATACACCTGCCATGGCTCAGTGATGGAAGTCCAGGAGCCCTGGACCATTGCTGTGCTGGAAATGGGAGCAGACAGCAGCCCCAGGTACTGGTGCTGTAGTGGCTGTGGTGACACTTATTTCTGAAAGCACATGAATCTCAGATTCCAAACTTCCTTTTCTCTTAGGATAATATTTGGCAGCTACATTTATAAAGCATTCTCATTTAAGACACCAGGACCTAGATTTTTTAAGATGTTTAGGTTTCTAAATGGCTTTACTACCTTTGATTACTTTGGCATTTAATTTGAGGACATTGGAACATGCTGGAGGTAGAACCCAAGACATCCAACATGAAATTCACAGGACTGATTACTGAAAGGCATACTTTTATATCAGCTATAATGAAAATTTTGGTGCCTGTTCCCCTACACCAATACCTTGGTTCTGAGAGGTTGGTAAAATAAATTAAGCTAATTTGTATCCTATCTTTACGGTCCACAAAAATCTAAACAGTGTGAGCTTCAAGCCAATCTAGTCAGCCCTCAACCCCAGCAAACTGAACACCACTTTCTTCTAACCAATTAAAGATACTTTCATTACCTGCTGTAAGTAGATCTCAGTGAGTGAAATAAAAGTCCTACACACACAGAATAAATAAGAGGTTCACCTGAGGCCTTCTGTTTATTGATTAATTCAGATTTTTTTCAAAATAATTGAGTTTTAAGTGGTACATTGCCATGGCCCAACACTAGTTAGGTTCCAGAATCAGTGAGGAAGGTGTCCCATAGAGGTCTTCACAGAAGAAACAGAGAAGCCTGCATTTTGTGATGTAGAGATCAAACCCATTTCAGAGGCTGGGAAGGTCTGTGTAATCCTGTTTTGGTTTTGATTTTCCTTTGAGCATCATCCAAACCTTCACTACAGCTGGCTTTTTGGCAGACAGAAGTGTCCTGTCACAGACTTGTTTGCCTCTTCCAAGTAGGTCCCAAAGAGAAGCATTTTCCTCACCTTTCAGATATGAAATAACCACATGTTTATTAAAGGAGCTGTGTGCATGACATATTAGTGCTCTCCAGGCTGACTTTCCTGGCAGCCCAACCTTCTCATTGCATAAAACTTCCTGAAAGAAGAAGGACACAAAGGAAGAGCCCTAAACTCAGAAGAAAATGAAAAAACCTAAATACACAGCAGGATATAGATGTAGAGGACACTGGAAAAGATTCTAGGAGAAACAACTGCCATTCATGTTTCACTCTCTCTGCAAGGCTGTAATCATGAAAGTATCTCACTACAGCTGGGTGAGAATTTTTTACAAAATTCTGTTTCCAGGAAAAATAGTGCTTTTGTCATAGGAATCAAAATATTATGATTTTCTCATAAAATCTGAATATATCTGAATATAGTCAGGCAGGAACTCCCTTTGAATAATGGGAGGGGGTTTGGGGTTTGCTTTTGTTTTAAAATGAAACTGAAACTGATTAATTGAAAACATCTGAATTATGCTTCCCATGAGTCCCTGCAGTGTATTGTGAAGAAAACCAGTTCAAACTACACCATAGAAAACACCTGTTTGGTCTAATAAACTAAAATGAAATTTTTAGATTATTTCTATTATATTATTTATATTAAACTGAAAAAATCTGTGTGACATAATGAACCAAGATACATCAAAACTTAAGCATGGTAGATATTTCTGTTTTCAGCCAGTTCCTCCACCCACATGCACAAACTTTGATCTAGAGATCAAATTGGTTTGCAGGTGGCTGGATGGCAAGAAGGTGCAAAGCCATGTCAGCATGGCAGTGTTTCCAATGACCATCCAATTTTCATTTTGCTGCCCACCATAAATAGATAGAACAGTATGAAAGGAAGGAAAAGAGAAGCAACAGCACATATCCACCTGCACTGCACATTTAAAATGAGAGCAAAAGATGAAATTTTGTCACAAAATTTCAGTGTTTCAGCACATAGCATCAGAATCACTTTGGAAGTGTACACAAACTCTACCTTACTATAAACTGCAGATCTTTTTCTGTGCACATAACAAACACTTTAGCATAACAGGACACAGCAAAAATGCACATTCAGCTGTACTTTGCAAAATACTTTCTCCTGGGCTTCACATTTGGGAAAATTAGGGACAGGGAGGGAAAAAATACAGGCAGGAATTCGGGCTTTTAGAGAAAAAAGCAGACAGACCCTCACAGCAACTAAACAAAGAAACAAAAAGCAGTAAGTGCCATCCAGGTTGCTTGAATACATCATGAAGCTCCATATTCTGTTAACACAAAGCCTTGCAGTGAGAGATGAGAAATATGATGTAGCATAACTGCATTTAATCAAGGTGAATCCCTCTCTGATGATTATCAAGTGAGGATAGATTTCTTGCTTCACTCTCTCTATCGTTGTACATGAAGAAAGATACTGAGATAACATCTAAAACCATAATAAGGAAAAGAGATTATGTTAACTGTTGCTTAAGAAATTTCTTTGTACCAGAGCAACAAACAAATTGAAGGCTTTAGAAATCAAAGGGCAATTTGATGTTGCAGTTCTACACAAACACAAAAGAATTAATAAAGAGCTGCCTCCCCTTGTTGCAGGTAGGTCACAGAACTCTCACTGTTTCCAGCATGTCAGCAGTGGCTCCCTACTACCAACACCTTCCACCAGCCTTGGGCTGACTGGCTTTATTCTTCAAAACTGGATTATAGGCTAGCCATTTTAGCTTTATTATATATCCATATATCTACCTGATAATATCTACTATATTATCTACCTGATAGAAGAAAAATGCACCATGAAGAAAACATTCAGCACACCTGCATAAGCAAGGTGTGTTTTTCATTTGTGATGTGGCTGTTTGTGACCTACCACCTATCTGGAGTACCAAGCTAAAGATCCCTCCTGAGCCACAATGGTACTGGATTGTATAACAGAAATGGATTTTATCTGGCAGAAAGAAATAAGCTAAACACAGAAGGAACAGGCCCAGAACAATAAAAATCCCAATATGCTTGACCAGACTGAAATCCCTTCTCACATAGAGGCTGTCCTGGAGACTGTCTGAAGGTATAATATCTTCAGAACAATGAACAACTGCTGTAGTAAGAAACGTTTCTGACTGCAATGAAGCCAGGGAGGGATTTGCAGGTGAGAGATTGCAGTGACTGTTCTGTACTGCCACAAGTCACTGCAGGACAATGCAAGATTTCCCTGCACAGAGTGTGTGGTTCAGCTCAGGTGATCACCCTGATCTTTGCCTCTCCCACACCCTGGCTCAGAGATGAGGATGTGGACATTCAGAAAGTTCACTTTGAACTTTTCATCAGCTATTCCAAGACTGTCCTAGAAATTGTCTGGATCCTCCTGAGGCTGCATGTACTTCTAGTATGGTTATTTGCCTTATTTTGCAAACTGATATATTAATTTCAGTTAATGTGACTGGGAAATAGAAGAAAAAAGAAGAAAGAGGGAGTCATGCCAAAGTGACTTTAAACCCAACCACTCAATATTGGGCATCCAGACTTGGTCAAATAGATTGAAGCTGTCAGTTATTTTTTTATACACAAAATCCACTGTGTTTTGCTTGTAGCTGCAGACCTTCATTAATTTTTGTGAATGCGTCAAATTGTGATGCTTATAATGCAGTATTGTGGATTCAGCCTCTGCAAAATATCACCAATGGCATTTTTAGTGGTCCAGTTTGAAAATGTGACCCTTAGAGACTTGATGAATAAAATTAGTCAACTCTGTAACTTTAAAATAGCTCTTTTCTAATTAAAGTGTGATGAAGCTTTCAGCCTATCTAGCTAGGGATGCAGAGTGCACGAGCAAACCAATTAGAGATAGTGGCAAAAACAAAATGGTGTCACAAAAAGATTTACCACATCAGTCCCTCCAGTAGCTGTACCATTTCTGCTGATAAAGGTGAAACAACAGCTACTGCTGCAGCTAAGGCTGAAGCTAATGTTAAGCTGACAAATCAACTTTTAGAGTCTTGGGAGATTCAGCAGAGCTATCAAGAGGCACAAAGGCTACTAATGCTTATGTCATACTTCTCAACTCTCACATTTTACCCAGGAGACACCAGATTTTTTTGGCTTAAAATTTTTTTGATTTTTGTATTCTCTTGGGCAAAAAATCAAAGAAGCCCATTAATTCAATGAGAATTTCACATATCACGCTGCTTGATTTTTTTTTTTTTCCACAAGACTCACACTGTTTGAGGTTGAGAAGTATGCTCTACTTTGACAATGACACCCTGAAGGATAGCACTGGTAGAAGGATGAACACAAACCACAAAATCCCAGCTGCTCCCATTCCAGGCAGACATTCAGGCCATTGGATGCTTGAATTCAGGTGGAGAGACCACCACATATCACCGCACTGCCATTGTGGGGAGCCTGTACAGTCAGACCCAAATTCAGCCAGTATTTAAAACCCCCAGCACAGGGGAGGGAAGAGCTTGGCCTGACTCCTGTGAGCAAGCACACAGCTAGTAATAATCTGTCAAACATTTGCACGCCTTGTGGTAATCTGGTTCACCACTTCTTAGAGGACGTGATTACATGCTTACTTGAACAAATCTCCCTGGCTGTCTAGTGGCAAGCATTAGTAGCAATGGGAGGAAACAAACAGATGTGATGCTAACAAAAAGAAAAAGCAATGATTTTTATGGCAGACTCTCCTTATGTCGTTCCAATCTTTCCTATATCAAAATACTGAGGAGTGAAAACAATTTTTTTGCAGACAGAAGCTAAAAGCAAAGCGAGTGTTGGAGGCTGAAACAACATCTTGAAAGTAAAGCACTTGTCATGTTAGGTTCAAATCAGGTTCCAAAAAGCCCAATACAGGTCCTTTGTGGTCAAAAATACAGAGGTTTGGGCACCTGAGGACAGAATTCCTGGACCTTCTGCAAACAGTGTGTTACCAAAACCACCCAGTGTACTCTGTATTACATTCAATGTTATTCCAAGTGGCAGAATCTTTGTAGCACAAGATTAGGAAGCAGTACATGGTTTACATTTTCAAGATCTATGTCCAGCTTCAAACGAACACATCCTCCTTTTCTTCAGTTCCAGATAATTCTGTAAAGAAACAGCAAGTGCCTAATATATACATTATAAAGAAATTAAGGTGAGCTATAAATTGAAACACAAATGCAAATTTTCAGGATTCAGTAACCCAGTGTACATCACCTGTAAAGTTCAGATCTGAAACCTAATTCAAATTGTACACGTGTAGCTCTTCAAAGCCATAGATTTATTCCAAGCTTAGCTGAAACATTATTATTATGAAGAAATATTAATTAAAAGACTAAGTTAGCCAGAGGAATTGCGAGAAAATGTAAGACAAAGCGTAATTTTAAGATGTAGGCAAATATGGAAGAATGATGTCTAGTTAATTACATGCAGGAGAATAGAAATAATATGAGTTAGGAGCATGACACTGTTGAAGGTAATAACATCCAGTAATACATCACAGATTATATAAGTGGAAGAAGAGTAGAGTCTTTTCAATGCATTCACAAAAGGCTACAAGAAAGTAACCACCATATAGATTGCTACCCATGGATCTGATATGGAAACTGCTTTAGCATATAGCACAGGGGTGATGGCTGAAAATCTGTATAATTCCCACACTGTTTTTCAGGGAAGGCAGAACAAAAATTGTCAGAAGATTTTCTGACTTATTAGATTTACAATACTTGCAAAAAATGGTGAAAACTACACTATTTTACATAAGATGATGTAATCATAGTGGAGGAGACCTTCGGAAACAGGGAACTGTGTTATGGACCTGGTGTTGGAAGCAGGAACTAGAGGGGACAGTTACTCAACTCATAAAAACTCAGAAAAAAATGACAAATTCTCCAAATCAAGATTTGATTTTCAGTCTGTAATAAAGAGAGGAAAAACATCAGAATAAATATTATTACATGTCCAAAATACATTTCTAATTGACCTAGGCCATTCTGCCTTTATAATGCTGATACCTGTGTTTCTGATTTTGTCTTACTAAAGACGTTTTCTAAAACTGTCATTTTAAGCAGCACGTGCAAAATACAATCTGTTTTTTTCCTGGGGCCAGCTTTTTTTTTTTTCTCCTGGGCTCTGAAAGCACAGCTTTGATACAAATCTACATCTCTGTGTGCCTGCTGCATTAGTGATCATACGCAATGGCCTGTCTGCTGTGCGAGATTATGGGGATACTGCAGGCAGGGGGCAAGGGATCAGCCAGGATGTGTACAAACTTCAAATTGCTGGCTACACCTCTGACTGAAGTCTACATAAATTATGTCCACCACGTTCCCATCATTTATTTCTTTTGTCATTCCTTCAAAGAACTCGGTCATATTCTGTCTGACAGGATTTATTCTTGGTAAAACCATTGCTGATCTTCTTTTAATAACCCCTTCTCCGATAAATACCCAGCGCTTTCATCCCTAATGATTGATTCTCGTATCTTAACTTTCAGCAATATATCTGAGGAGAGCTATTGAAAAGCAAGTTTCATCTCCTGAGGCAAGTTTAAAGATGAACTCAGGTGGCTCTATGCTTAAATGTCTGTGTATCTATTTATCATCTGTTAAGGTACAAACAGCTCATCATTACAACAACAAGCACTGAAGATGAAAACGATATCCTTCACTCAGTCAATCCTAAAGCAGGAATCAAGTGTCTGGAAAGAACAGTTTAACTTTTTTGAACATGAAAAGGAAAAAGCAACCCTTTATCACAGACATTTTTTCTGTGAGAAAACCATTTCCCATCCTCTCCCTCAATGTCTGCTGCAGCTAACACACATGTACTAAAAATGTGACTAGTTTGTTCTAATATAGACTCCCAAGTTTTATAGACTCAAGGTTCAAAAGAGACTGGTTTAACATATTTGATTGGTGAGACTTAATGACATAACAGCAGGCAATAATTGAGGCTGTAGTATATTCTAGTATTCACATTGAGTTTGTGACTGACAGGTTTATTTCCTTGTGTTTTAAAACCCAGAGAAACCCCCATGGTAGCTGCCCTTGCTGGTGCAGGTTTGCATGGCTGTGCCCACTCTAGAACTCGATAATGCAATTCCATGCCAGCGTTTTTTTCTGCCTCACTATTGCACTGATGAAGAAACTTCAGTTAGTCTGGAAATCAGCTCTGAAATTTTGACTGACACCATGCATGAAAATCACATTACCCTGGTTGTAAAAAACCTTCTCTGGCTACCTGTAAAGTACAGGATTATGTGTAAAGTCCTAGTTATTAACTTACAAGTCCTTAAATTGACTTGGGTTTGAATACCTCAGAGACATTCTGGAACCATACATCCCCAGTCGTTTTCTTTGGTCTCAGTCAATTGGATTAGTTCTTTTTGGCTGAAGACATTGAGCTACAGGGCATTTTTAGTGTTTGCTCGCTCCTCATGGAATTCATTAACCATGGAGGTCAGACTGGCTGACTCTCTAACATGCTCTAAATCTGAACTTAGGTACACATTTTCAGATTGCTTATATTAGGGTGTATAAAAAGTATATGATTATCTCTACTAAGTTGCAATAGTTTTTCACATCTGTACATATCCTTGAGTGTCAGTATTTCAGAGCTAGAATTAGTCGTGTCTCAGGGTTATTTTTCCTCTGTGCACCACAAGAAAAAACCCACTTTGTATTATTGCGACTTTTCCCAATAACTTTGTAAGGATCCACAGAGAAAAGACTTGGCAGATGGAAATTCAAAGCTTAGACAAGACATTCCTATTTTAAAGTACGTTTGACAACATGATCCAAATCAATATTTCCAGGAAGCACAGCAGATGAAAAAGAGAAAAACTGTCTTTTTAAGTTTTTGAAGTTTTTATTGCAAATATTATGAGTATTTGCTTTTAAGATATTTATCACTTTTCCTTTTTCTCATGAGTACACACCCAAAGAATTTTCCTTGGTTTAGGCTGGTCTGGACCACAGTAAATGAGCACTGAATGCAGACAGATAAAATTAAACTCTAATGTAAATAATTATTAAGACTTGATGGGATCATAATTTTACTGTACCAAGAGGTCTTCTTATGAACTCCTGTGTGGTGTGACAAGGCTTACATTCCACAGTGGTACTGCTGCTGGACATATTCTAAATTATGAAAGCATAACAAACTTAAAAGGTTGACTAACAAGAGTCTAAGGGGATTTGATTTGACCCTTCCCCTGTGTCCTGGGGATAAGTCAACTGGCTGCAGAGAGGATGCTGCAATCAAAAGAGGGAGGCATGGATGCAGTTAATCCATGAACGTGCTCTCTATATTGGTATATCATAGAAAGAACAATTCCCTATCAGCAGTGTATGAATAACTGTGTCTTGAGCTTGCATGCCAACAGTTATGGGTAGATGTCATCACTTTAAAAAATAAAAGCTGTTTCTACAGACATGCAAGACAGATTGGTGAATTTGCCTGGTTTAAATTAGGCTGAGTGGTTCAGGATGGTGTAAGGAGAGGAAAGATATTTTAATAAAACCAGCCAAATCAAACCTTCCCTGCCCAATCGACTTTTCACAGAACAGGTTGACAGGGTATTAAAAGCTGTTCCATTGCATTCTGCATGTGAAAAGGGTGCCTAGCATCTAGATTTAATAGAGCCCTAAATAGCTATAGATAATTTATTCTAGTTATAGCTTTAAGTTCTGTTTTTCAGAGAATAAGAGTCTTACAAAAATGGTTTCCATGCAAATCAAAACCAGCTGAAAGCTTGCCAAGGCCAAGATGTAATTTAAGATGGCATTTAAGCTGCTCTGTCTTTTCTGTCTCTAGAGATATCATCATAAAATAAAAGAATTCATCAGGTAATGTTTTCTTCATTATTCAACTGCACAATTCTGAAGTGAAAAAGTTAATTAGACATACAGTGCTGTCGACACATAGTTTATTAGGAGATTCTGATTAATTAGCTATGGTAAAAGGTTTTTATATAGTCATAATTAATTTATATTTCAAGAAAAAAGGCAAGCAGACAGTACACAGATTTTAATATTTCTTCCCTCTGACAAATTTATCAAAGTAATTCTGAAGTTCTGTTGAACCTACTGCCCTTCATTGTTACTTTATAAAGTGGGAAACAGACATCTGAGAGCACAACTAACACTGACTTCCCTGGGAGTCAGCTTAACACTTTCACACCATTTTGAAAAATGCATTTTTTTTTCTGCTGAACCAGCAAATGAAACCACTGTGAACTGCTCACCAAGACAAATCTTGGAATACACTGAATCAGCAATGCAAGGTTTGGATGTAACACACAAGTTGCCTTCTGCATTTTCATATTTCCTTCTATACAATTGACCTGACTTATAGTAGGACTCAGGTAAAAATTTGATGATTCCATATTGCTTTAATTTTGCATATTGAGTATTATATACCAGAGTTAGACATATTCTCTTAATCTATTGTCATGTTAGCTCCAGACTCATGCTCACACTCAAGCCCAAACTCCCCTGACAGACCTCACAAGTGATACACATTGATTTATGCTTTGGCCATCACTGGAATGAGTCACCAGGTGCAGCAGCAAAGAGAAGGATGAGACAAACTCAAGCAAATTCAAGTACATAGAAGAAATGCAACTTGTTCAAATCATATGGTAGAGAAAAAGTGAACCTTGACTCAAGCACAGACAACAAAGACGAAGCCACAGATTTAACTGGTGTATCTTCACTGAATTACTGGCAGGGATTAATTTAACCCAAATAAAAGAAAAACAGAGAAAATCTCACTGATCTTTGAGATGATCTTTACACTGCATCACTGTGTATTGAGGTTTATCAGCCACAGCACCTATATACTATGATATAAAGACTCCTTTTTTGTGAAACAAACATGAATCCATGTTTGGATATGAGGCTAAAGGCAGAAGCACACATGCAATCACCAGATACTGGTCAGGGTTTGTAAGTCACTTATTCTGAGAGTTCAAGTGTCCTCTGGGGACATTCATCAACAACCCCTGGACACAGCAGGGCTGTCTCCAATAGATTTGGCTCAATCCTTTGAAAATGCTCAGGTGGCACTTCAGCCATGGGTAGAATTAGAAGGACTTCCAAAACCACTGTTTCTACTTTGGTTTCCACAAAAACCTTAGTGATAAAAAGTAGTTCAGAAAAGCTGAATGCAGGATTCTGAGTAATGTCCATTCAGTTTCTGCTTAAGCTTTTTTGATGCAGTCCATTACTCAGAATCATTTAGAGCTATAAAAAATGTTACAATAGTGAAGATTCCTGAATAAATAATTCTCAATTAAGTGTTAGCACCTAATTATATTAACTTATAGTAATTACTGATTCAATTATGAAATTGAAGATTAACCTGAAAATGCAGACTGGCTAATTTATTTTTATGATAGCTATACACTAATAGCACATATAGTTGGGCTTCTTTGGGCACAAGCAAGGCAGAGTTAATTTTAACACTCTTCTAGGAGGCTTGATTGTCTTGCCACACTTGAACAATATCTGACTAGAATACATACTGGGTTGTGTCTGACACAATGTTCCATTTATTATTACATAGTCTCATGAACCTTGCACAGAAATAGGGGAAGTAATACACCTTGCTTTTTATCATCTCTGCTTATGGTTTTGTTTTCTTCAGTCAAAACTTGCATGAGGCATTTCATGACATCTTATAGTAAGTACAAGAAGCAAACATATTTCTTAATACATTTGTGTTTGGATTTTATCTTGTGAACAGGAAAGTTAGAGAATGGATTAAGGGAGAGGGGAGAACAGGTTCCACTGTCAGTCCAAATGACATAAGTTAAGTATTTAGGGAAAGCTTTTGACTATTAAGACCAGTGAGGTAGGGTAAGATAAAGATGATATGGTCAAGATTTCTTTGGATTGTGTAAGATAGACTGGATGAACTTAAAAAGTTCCTTCCAGACCTCAGATTTTATGAAAGTGTGCAAAATAAGACTTTTGGTGTTTTGATCTCTCATGTAATCTCGTGATTGCATATTTTATTTCCATATAGGTATAACTAAGAGCAGAGTTTTGCCGCTGATTTTTACTTTAAAGTTATGTGACTAAAAAAAAATAACACCATGCCTTGGAATCCTAAACAGCAAATTTTCAGTGATGATTTACTTATTGTGCTACTTACAATAAATATCATGATTCTCAACTACAGAGATAACAAGATGCATTTGTGAGTGGTGCATGTAGCATTTTTAAGAAGTAACAAAGCAGTAAAGATTACTTCACGTGTGCAGATTATGTATTATTTGTTAGTGTGTCACTTCCAGAACTCTTTCTTTTCCAAGGGAAAGTATAAAAAACATGTGATTAGCTATGACACTTTATATGTTAGCTTTTACCCAGATAAATGTCAGATTTAGGTAATCCTATAGGATCTATGCTTCAAATGCTTAGAAACATGACTCTGGAAGTTTAAGAAAATACATACATACATACATATTATTGAGATTAGTCCAGCAAATAGCACAGCCCTGCAGTAATAATGTGTGGGGCAGATTCAGTTTAACCACCAAGTCCGAACATTTTCTATGTGAATCAGTGGAAACCAAATATATGGGAAAGGGGAGTGGATTATTCACTAAAGGTGACTAATAAATGTATCATTGCTCCCTAATCCATCTCTATCTTGGCATGTTTTTTAACATTTTGATCTCAAGTATCTTCCTAACTTTCAAGAAGATAGAATATAGTACAGATGGCTTCCAAAAGTGACTGCTTTGTATAATTTCTTTCATTACAATGCATGGACTTTTGCACAAGTAATTGGTTTTTCCTTTAGGATCCCTTTTTGTTTAATTTTTTTTTTAAGTTTGAAGAGAATATTTGAAAGGACTGGTGCACAGTACTTCTTTGGCCCTTACCTTGTTGCTATATAACAAATGGGAAAACTTCAGGCAATTTGTGCTTTTGAGATATTTCCCTAATCAGAATGTCAAACTGGAAAAATATAAAGAATCTAAACTTAATTTTTAAAAAAGTAATTTTTTTTTATAAAAACCCATTATGTTTTGAAGAAAGTCAGATTTTTCCACGATTATACATAAACCTGTCACTACCCAACACAATGTAAACAAGTTTTATAGGAGCTCACTGTCCCTTTCCACTTCATGACTCATGTACTGCATGTTTCAGTAACTTCCAAGACACACTGTATTACTCTGCATTCTCATAAACACTAAATATTTTAAGAACTCTTTACTGTTAGGAAGCTGGCAATTTGAATGCATGAAAGCACCATAAGGGTGGCAACTGAGCTTTCCAATACAAGCCAAAATTTGACACTGGCTGTGTAGAAGTGTGAACAGCAAGGTTAACCTTGCACTCAGCTCCTGCCTTTCCCATTGCTGCTAAAATCTCTTCCTTGCTGATGGTAAACTCACCATCAAAAAATGCAAAAATTACACACTTGTCTGCCAACCACACACAGCTGCACAGATCTCACTGCTGACCCAACCATCCGCAAAATGCAGCAGTCACTTCATGAAGAAACTCAAAGCATTAAAGCATTCTTAAGAAACAATATTTTATTTGCCAAGTGGTGCCTGCACCTCAAAAGAGGCATCCATTTTTTGGGACTCTGGATTAAAAGCATTGGATTCCTTTTGGTCAGGCCAGGCTGATTTAGTATTTCTGAGTTTCATCAAGGGCCTGATACAAACCAGCCTGGATTTGTTTCCTACACCAAAAGACAGGCTAGAGGATCAGTCTTACTGGTGTCTACCCATAATAAAACAGTGGCAGTAAGGAAGGTGCAAACCTTCAAAAAACCCCCAAACCACTCAGAAATCCACATCAGATAGACTTCTGCTCTTTACACGCAGTTCAATATATAGAAAATATGCGCTGGGGCTTTCTGATACTTTGAAATATATGAAGGTCAATATATGAAGAATTTAGAGTAGGAACACTAAATTTAAAACTTAAAATACTTAATACTGATTTAAGTGAGCCCTTTTCAAAACATGTATTTTTCTGGGAAAAAAAAAAAGGAAGAAGCAGAGCAATACTATTCAGTTTTGAAGAAAAAAAAAAGGATGAAGAAAATATCTTGGTTCTTACAACATAAATGATGGGCTGTTAAAAGATAAGAGATGCTGTAGATGATGTCTCCATCACTTAAACTACATCTTTCTCTTGGAATCCAGCTCTGTGTAAACTGCAAGTAGGCAAGACAATGCTTAATGAGAAAAGAATAGGATT
Source organism: Agelaius tricolor (assembly GCF_023055355.1). NCBI lineage: Eukaryota > Metazoa > Chordata > Aves > Passeriformes > Icteridae > Agelaius > Agelaius tricolor. The sequence goes on along the minus strand of NW_027269282.1, from coordinate 8,483,244 downwards.
CCATTTATTGTAAGCATCACATTCAATTTTTAACAACATTCCAACCCTAAAGCTTTTGGAAAATTACTGTTGAAAAATGATGAGACACAATAAACCTATGGTTAAATGTGCAAAATTATGATGATCTGTTTTATGTAGAATTAAGAAGAAACATTTTCCAAAATGTGTGTTGATTTACAACCATTAATTCCTTTCTTTATGTAAACAAATAATTCTTCCTGACATGTTTATTTCTAATCGAAGACCATTTAAGATATTAAAAAAGAATTAAACAGCACTCACTTAACAATGTGTGCTCAGGACCCTTTCATCCCCCCAAATATACACACCAATTACCTTACCTTTGCAGTGACTCTTCTATCCCAAAGAATCCCAACGTGCTTTGCAAATATAATTAACAATATGGCATCAACCTCCACTGTTGATATGCAACTGCTATTTCTGAAGCTGTCAGCACTTGGCAATACTGTGTAAATGTTTAAAACTAAAGTGAAGAATTGGTTATCAGTCTAGGGGGCAAATATAATCATTGAACTTGGAATTTGATCAGGATTAAGCCCTGGGGTTTACAACCCTGCTCTTTTTATTGCATTCCCAAGGTATCTTGATGGTTAGCATCCTTTAGCTGCACAATGAATAATGATGTTTGACTGGGTGACTGCATCAGAAGGAAGGATAATACACAATGAAAAAAGCTGGTTTATGTTTTCCTTTATTGTTTTCTTTTTAATATAAGAGTTCAAACATTTTTTCCCAAAATACCTATTATAATTAAAAGGAAAGCAGTTTAGGGGTAGGGATAGGTAGGGTAGTTGCAACTGTAGCATCTGGAAGCTGCTCACTGCACCTTCTTTCTGGACATGCCCCCTTTGAAGGGATTAGCAGCAGGCAGCTCCAGGCAGTCCCTGGGTATCAGCTGGCATGTCCCTGACACGCTGCTGACAGTAAAATAAGTTGATTATTGCAGCCACAGAGACCTGACATTTTGGAAGGATCTCAAACTGGTCACTCAGGCTGTCCATACAGCCAACAAGGACTATCACAGGATATACTGAAACACAGCACAAGGCATTGCAGCTGGAATGCCCAACGATTGTGTGCTTCACAAACTGTGTTTTATGAAACAATAAATGGTGTTTATTTCCCCTGGTTATAAAAGAGGATCCGAGAATTCCTCGGTTGTTCCAAAAATGTAAAACAGGATCAGCAGTAAAGGATGTTGAAGCAGCAGCGTTTCCCTGAGAAGCAGCCAACTTAGAAGTGGAATATGGATTAGTGTCATCAGGAGCAGCAGCAAGAGCTGCACAGGCAGTCTGATGGGGCACTTCCTTCGCACATCATTCTGAGGCTCTACAGCTGAGCCACTCAGAAAATCACAGCTGAAAAAATTTTGTCCAGAACTATCAAGCAGATTTGCACCTTCTCTACACTCTGCATTTTACAGGTTACTGAATAAAGATGAATGAATATCTCATGTAGCAGGTGGAATTTCGATCTCCTGAAAAGAAAAAAATAGCTCCACTACCATAAACAGCAATGGCATGAACTAGAGTTTGATGTGCCATACTGGGTCTTTGCAGAAGTCTGTAATCTCTTGTCAGATGAAAAAAAATAAAAGCTCTTTTTAAACAATTCAGTCAATCTCTTGTTTATTTATTTATTTTTTTATTTGTAAGAAATGTAAGTGGGAAGTCTCTAAGGTGATATAACAAGGAAACACTCAATGAATTTTATTCTTTAACATGCCATTCTGAGATTATTTAAATATTCTTATTAAATATAAACAGAAAATATCCTAGAAATCAGCCTTCCACACCGATTCAGTAGTAGCATTAATTTCAGTCTCTAACTGTCTGCAGTCAACAAGCCTTCAGAGAGCTTGTGAATCTCTTCTCTTAGTGAAACTGGCCTGCAAGATCAAAAACCATAAAGGCATTGATTACTGAATGATTGATGTCTGACTGGAAGACCAACCAATATTTATACTGGGAGTTTTTGAAGTGGCAAAATATATCAAAGCTACAGAGGCTCAATAATGTGTGTGTTTGTTTTAATTTTAAACCATTTGGAGTTACCATAGGGCAAATTTAGATCACCTGACAAGGCTCCATTTGAAAACAGCATTCTAAAAGTCTGGGTTTACTTTCTAAGATGTCTCAAGGCAGGCACCTGAAATTGCAAGTACCAGAATACTTTAGAAAACATAAGCTTGTATTTCCAAAGCACTGAAAGTTATTATTCTTACTGACATCCAGACATGAAAAAGCCTTATTTATTCACCACACATACTCAGAACCACATGCCTTTCTTTGCCCTTGTCTGGATTGAGTTGGATTTTCACAGTGCCCTTATTTTGGTCACTTAAGTTTGCTCCTATATAACTTCTTGTGTTCTTATTCACATTCTAAAGAAGTTGAAGAATTCAAAGTAATAAGTTTTCCAGTATGAAGATCTATAGAATTTACTCCTACAAAATTAGCTTTAAAAGATCTTCACGCTACCTAAAGTCTTGATAATCTTTTGTTATGCAAAGGCTCCTTGTCTTGACATTGAAAACTTTAATCTGTTCTTCTGTTTAAGGTGAAATAGCTCTGGCCATGAAAGGCCCGGCTCTGTAAGATGGAAAGGTAATGATAGAGTATGAAATTCCTCCTTGGTCCATCCCATGGTGTAACATAATCCCAAGGCTTTTACTACCTGGCACATCCTGGGAGCAGGTGAAAAATATAATAATTCCTAATTTCAATACTAAAGAACAACTCTACCCAGAGAGTACTTTTACCCCTATGTGCTATTCCTTTGTGCCATCAGGAAACAAGACAAGCTTCTGATCCTCACCTGACACATGGGAACAAACACTGAGGGAGCAGGACCAAGTGACCTATCAAACCTGTGGGTGATATCAGCCTCACAAGCAGGAGCTCATCACTTCCAAATCAGGCCAGTAAGCTCCAACTGTGATCATAGGCCCCTTGAAAATAGTCAAATGGACCACAGAGTCATAATAACTATGCATTTAAATTAGCCAGTTTTTTATAATTGCAAGTTTAATCTGAATTCTGTGTGTGCAATAAAATTTAGAACTACCTCAAATATGTTTCTCATAGCAGATTGCAATTTTTAGTTTCTTGACATTGTGTAGATGTCAGGAAAGGGTTACTGTGATCCCTATGTCTTTTAATATGCCCTAAAGATAAGTGAATCAAGATGAAAAAATACAAGAACCATAGGCAACCTCATAATCCATACTCTCTGTGCTGTTCATTTCCTAAGGAGTGTTCTATATGAGGGAAATTGTCTATATTATATGTATACTATAGCAGAACAGATCTATTTTCCATCTGCTACATTTTCCCCCCTTCAAACTCTGCTCCCTCTGGAGGTACAATCAAAAGATGGCCACTTGTCCTCAAAGAGAAAAATACAGTAAACATCTAAATTTATATAATTTATTCCATGTTTTTCAGCAAAATACACAAAAAAATCAACACAATTATTAGAGATTCTTAAAAAAGAGTTAGGCCTTAACAGTTGGCTACCTCATTTTATTCTAAAATTCAACAAACTCTGAGAAAATCTCTTTTTTTTATACAATCTTTTGGATATGTCATTTGCCATTTATATTTGATGGCCTTAAGGAAAAAAAAGTTACAAAAAGGTATTAATGCAAGTAGATAATAAAGCTGCATTCTATAAATCTATAGCAGCTTACTGTAATCATTAAAGCATGCAAAACTCTTTCATCTATTCAAAAATATGCAGTGCACAGAATGCCTGCTAAGGTGCATGACAAGTCAGAGTTAAATATATATTAATAAATGAATTAGCTTCATAAATAATAGCCATAATGACATTTTAGGAGACAATAAGTCTGAGGATTGTCAGAAAATGGTTGATGTATGAGCTTCACGTCTCAGTGATTCTTCAAAATGAATAGGCTTTGCGAGATAGTTCAGACCCACGACCAGCCTATTTCCTTGAATAATTTACTTGTTGTCAATTTGTACAGCCACATTACACATGCAAATTGTGCTGCCTGTGCAAACACCACTTGGAGATGATAAAAACAAATTTACGAAGGCTATAGAGGAAGGATTTATTTCACTTTCTCGCCCAGGTCAAGCAATACATGTATCTGACGATTGTGTGTACCCAATTTTGTTGTAATTATATCAGCAAATTATTCTTTATAATCTTATTATTTTTAGCAGTCTCCTTGTGCTTGGGATAATTAGCTTTCTTCACTCAGTGTAAAAACAATTCAACTTGCCAGCTAGGCAGGGCACAGCTCCATTATCTGTTTTGGGTTTAAATTTATTCCCTATATTCTTGGACACTTTGTGTAAATTAAAAATTTCATAGTCCCTAATACTGTACACGCTGTTCATTCAGTGATGAATTAAGGTCCCTAAACCTCTACGTTTGCTATTAGATATCTCACCCACTTTATATGTTAATCTGTGCTAATGAATTCCACAACCCCTAGCCACAGCGAGATGACTAAAATTATTACCACTTACAGAGATATGCCTTTTTCATTTAAAGTTCAATTCAAATTGCTCCCATAAACAGTCTGCCACACAAAGATACTTCCTTTAAAGAAGAGTTACTTACCTGTAAGTAGAGTTCTCTGAAGGTAGCACTATCTGTGGATACACATTCCCAGCCACGTGACCCCTGGTTTGTGGCAGGGGGGAGTGGATCCATCCCTTGATAGTTGAGACTTTTTCCTCAAGGCACTTCATTACCTCTGCAGCTCCCGTGCCTCAAGGGTTGTTTATATCACAGCCTGTCAACACAACCACCCCGCACTTTGGGAAGGGCCTGGACCAGGCTGAAGAGCAGAGAGGCTCCTCAGAGTGGCGGCCACTGTGTTGAGGGAACATCTACACAGCAGCTCTGCACTGAGCAAACCTCAGGTGTGTGTCCTCTTCCTTCTCAGGATTGCTACCTGTGAGACTTCACAGCAAGGACAGCAAATCCAGTGAAACAAAAACACAGAAGGCAACGGAAAAACTGGCACAGAATCACACGTGTAGCACGAGAGTCACCCAAGTGTCAGCTTGCCCATGGTGCAGCTTCTTGCACTTCACAGGAAGCCTGGCTACACAACCAAAATTCTACTGCTCAAAAGGAAAACAATTTAAATATTACATTTTTCTCCATAAGGGAGAACAGCAATACCCTCTGTTGAGCGATTGTGTTTCAAACCAGTAGAGGGCATTGGCATACACAGAGACTAAATAGGTTTGTTACAGGAGCTTGGAAAATCAGCTGTTATTTATAAAAATGAAACAATAGTACACTTCAAATACAGTGTACAAAGTAAAAAAACTGGCCCTTCAAAGTTAAATCAACACAAAAATAAAACGATTGAGATGCTTATAAGACTTTCCAATTATATAGACCTTTATTGCAGTACAAATACAAAACTAATTAATTTTATCTAATATCCTTGAAAAGTAGTTAAAATAGTGTTGTTTGTTCCACAAACTAAACCAAGGAGAGGTTAAGTAGCGTGCCCCAGCTCCATATCTGAGTGCCACATGAGCTGTAAGGCTCCCTCTTGTACTTCTAAACAACATCCATTAATACACAAAGCAAAATTCTTTGAGAGGTTAAGAAAACTGCTTTCTGACTCTTTTTGTGTAAAAGAAGTCAGGTGCCACTCCATTTGGTGATATGGTAGAAGGGTGTTTCTCTTCTATTCCAGAGAAATGCATCCAAGATCCCAACCCAGCATAAAGATTTTGTTTTCAATACAACAAAATCAGGATTAATATATGTGGATCAATTAACTTTGTCCAATACTAGGTGAAAACCCTCACATTGTAGTGAATTACATGACTTCAGGTTCCATAAAACATATCCTGCACTCAAAATAACGAATGCAGCCACAGAGGGGTCAGGTCAGAAAACACAACAGTCCCCATGCCCCAAGGGAACCCCAAAGGAATGAAAAAATGGGGTTTCTGTGCCACTTCTGTGGCACAACAGAAGTGAACTTCACACCCTCACCCTGCCCTGGATGGGGCCCAGTCGAGTCAGGGTAAGGTTGCTATGGGTACATCTCCAACTGCTTGCTGATGCTTTTGCCTTCTGCAAAAAAATTATTCCAGAGAACCCAGATCATCAGCACCTTGAAGTGCTTACACTTTTTTGTAAGGCCTACACTGCAAGATTAATTTGAGCAATTCTTATTTGCTGCTTGGCTTGACCCTCTGAAATCCAGTGCAGACTCTGTTGATGCCCTGGAGTCCAAATGGGCTCAAAACCTATTTTATGCTCACAATAGACAAGGGTGATGAGAACTCTTCCTCCTCTGAGGCACTGAAGTTGAAAATACCTTGTTCGTTCCTCACAGGACTCTTGTGGCAAGAATGGGAACTGAGTACAGATCTTCCAAGCTTCAATCTGGAATTTTGAACAGGTCTTACTTCCTCCCTGAATGCCCACCTGTGTGTTAGTGCTTAAGAAATGCCTTTTTTAAAGAGTAGACAAAGCAACTTGTTCATGGGCTGCTGATGCTTAAAACCACAGACATTTCTTTCTGATTCTGTGGTCAGAATTTTCATCAAAATGCAAACCTCAGAGGAGCAAGGACATTGTAAATGGTGCCATGAAAATATTCTCATTAAAGCTCAGGGCTTGATGCTACATTAATCAGTTATGTACTTGTCTATAATAAGAAAATTTAGAAATATCTGGGCAGACTTGCTTAGATCTTATATAGCAGAGTATGTGGGAAAAAAGCTGCCTGTAAACCTTTTAACTGACTTTAAATGTTCATTTGACTATAAATATTTCAAAGGATTGATAAAAATTATATTTTAAGTTAGCATCAAATTAAAAGTTTAGGAAAGAAAACTCAGAGGCTATTTTATTGTCTTTACATCTCTCTTTAAAATCATACTAATTTTCCTTTCCAACACTACTTTATTGTATTAAAATATAACCATGCTAGAAAAATTTCTCATTATGTTAGCAAAAATGAATACAAGGTAGATAGTATACTAACACAATGACTGTAATCTGCTAATACAATAAGGCCTTCCTATTATGTTTAAAGAAGAGTCCAGTTCTTGATCATTTTGACATAGTTTGAAAACAGTGTTTCAAAAGGATAGAATGTGGAATATTTCACTGCTTAAGAAAAACTTTATGTCTTCATTTACTGCTAAAAAACCAGATAATAATGCCAATTTTTTGTTGGAGTAGATTTCATTTCTGCACTAGGAAATTGAGTATATTTTGTGGAAATAGGTATGTACAGCAGTATTTGTGATTAGCTAAACATGTTTTCAAACCTATATCCAAGGAACTAGTTCAGGCCTTCAGTGTGTTCTACAGCTGGCCTGAAAATGTGAATTGCACTGTGAGAACTTGCCATGGGGACCTGGCACACACACAGCCAGCAGCTTTTCTGGGATCTGACAGCTCTCACCACTTCTGTGACTGGTACTCACTAAGAGAGTTTCCAAAAGAACCCAAAATACATCTGACAAAGTACACTATCAGAACTGGAACTCATGGTAGTGCCTGTAAATATCCCACAGCAGGTAAAGGAAGAGATAAAGATGGATAAAGAAAAAATTGCCAAGAACCTGACAAATCACAGAGATCCTGGAAGATTCAAATTAAACTTGTTGTTACATTTAATTGCAGTAGTCCTTCCTTCTAAAGTTCAAGTCATTTTTAATAACAGCATCAGAAATATCTAAGCTGTAATTACTGTGGTGTGCCAGTTTGATGTTCCACAGGAATCTCAAAGGCATGACTCGTTTCATTCATGAGAGTCATTGCTTGGCAAGTCTCCAGGACAGGAATTCAAGTGAGAAAGGAAATTAGATCAGTTGACCAAAAGGAAATAAATCAGATTATTTGAATATTTGCTCAATGGGGAACAGAAAATTGCCATCAGAAGAAGTCGACACTGAATCAAGAGTTGGCCACAATAGCAGCCCTCACAAATTTGATGTAGGGACATCAGGGCTGGTCACAAGGTTGTGCTGCCTTCTATTTTCTTCTGCAGATAAAAAGACTTTACACATTATTTCAACACAAAAACCCAGCAGTAAGTTGCAAATTCTGATAAGTAGCCAGCAAACTCTTTTGTAGTTTCATCAAGCACTTTGTGAATACAAACATTTCTGGACTGATGAAAGTCCAGCTGGAGCTCTTGCCACCATTTTTCCTATGGAAGAAACTGTGAGAAATAAGATTTTTTTTTTTTTTGTGGGAGGACTGGAGATTGCCCTGAAAATGTGGCTTTTAAAATGACAAGAACATTTAATTTGTAATTATAAAATGCAGTTAACGTGGATATTTGAGCACTTCATTTGTGTGCACCACCAGTGCCATTCTTGCTACAAATTACTAAAAAAGGAGCATGATGTTTGGATACAAATTGTGTAATGAAATTAAACTTGACTTCTGAAAAGCTATCCCTACCAAACATATAAATTTACAGGTCATAAGGATGTCACACCCCTTTTAATTTTTTGAGTGTGTTCAAATTGGGTCACATTAAGAAAATATAATGCAGCCTAATGGTCTAACAACTCACTAGAACAAATGGCAATGAATATCCAGTATCAATACAGTTATTAATTACCAATTATCTGTGTACCAAATACAACCAATTATTCAATGTAAATAAAATAACTCTCTTAAAAATTGATTTCCCAGATGAGAGGAAAATCTAGTTAGCAAGCTGAGTGTGAAATTTACATGTAGTTCATGAAAAAGTGATTACTTACGGAATTAATTGATTTTAGAAATGAATCTGAGGATGCAAAATTATGGCATAAAAGGAAAACAATCTGAAGATCTGATTTATGTCCATGAGAAAGGCATTTAGTTTTTCCTTCCATGCACAGCCAATCCCAGAAGCTGGGATCAACCAAGAAATCCCTACTCATAGCCATATTCCCAATTATCCACCTTCATAACCCTTGTCCTTTTCTCATTCCCCTCTTGTTTGTCCACAACTGGGTCATGTTGTGGTTTGGGGTCAGCAATTCCTTTCTCAAAAGTCTCATTATCATATTGAGGCAGAGTTTTCAACCTGTCATACTGTCACTCAAAAGTATGTCTTCTCACAGATTGTTTGGAAGATGGGAAACCTCCTGTCTTTCAGACACATTTCAGTGCTGGGAATGTCAGCCTTGTCCCTTCATCTTTTCCTTGTGCCTCCCTTCCAGTTGCTCCTTCTATGCAAGATGGTCTTGCTGAGTCACATTCAGGCTGCTCCTAAGTACCTGTGTTGTCTGCCTCTCCGAGGAAAGCTGAAAGGACAAAGTAACAGAAATCTTAGAGATAAACAATTCCTTTGCTCTGCACAGAATTCACACTTTGGTGCTTTTCTCTTTACCACATTAATCCAAGGCACTACCAGGAACTTTGGAAGGATTTTTCAATTCTTGTACAGTATGACCCTCTTCATTCAGTCATTCAGCATAAACATTTTGGTTTGGCTTAACTACAAGGTTTACTGTTGGAAGAGACACCATATTCCTTTATTGCTTTATTCAAGGATTGCTGTACAACTTGATGGTTGTCCTTCTGAAAGAAGTTCAAGTCTGATGAGGAGGAGCTGAGGGAGTTGGGGGTGTTTAGTCTTGAGAAAAAATAGGTTTAAGGGGGACATTATTGCTCTCTGAGACACCCTGACAGGAGGCTGGAGCCACACTGGCAGCGGGCTCTGCTCCCAGGGAATAAGAGATTTGATCAATTGAGATTTAACTTGGACATTAGGAGCAATTTTTTCACTGAAAGGGTGACAACATTGGAATAGGCTGCCCAGTGAGGCGATGGAGCCACCAGCCCCGGAGGTGACGCCAGCAAAGACTGCATGTAGCACCCGGTGTCATGGTCTGGTGGACACAGTGGCGTTGGGTCGTAAGTTGGACTCGCTGATCTGGGAGGCCTTTTCCAACCTAAACGGTTCTGAGATTCCAAACAATTCGCCAGCACCAGCTGTGCCCGAGCCCCACCGCACCCCCCTCACAGCGCTCCCCTCACAGCCCCGCCTGCCATGGCCGCCCCGCCCCGGGACACCCGAGCCGCCCCGCCCCGCTGCCATGGCGACCGGCGCGCCCGCTGATTGGCTGCGCCGCCCCGCCCAATCCGCGCGCGGGGTGTTCCGGCGGTGCCAAGATGGCGGCCAGGTAAACACGGCCGCGGGCGGCGGCGCTGAGGGGGCTCCGCGGGCACCGGGGCACGGCGAGAGCCCGCTGCCTTCTCCTAGGCCGGCCTTGAGCCGCGTTTCTCTTCGGTTCCCCTCACTTCCCCGGCCTGTCGCCTCACCGCACCGGCTCTTCCGTGCCGGGGCCCGGGAAGGGGAGGCGGCTGTGGCGTCCCGGGAAGTTGCCCCTGTGGAGGCACGGGAGGCGTTTGCTGCAGTTTCGATCCTAAACTGAAAGGAGCTGTAAGCAAACGCAAGGGGCACAACTTTAATGGACAAGAAGTGGGGGGGAAAAGTGGTCTCAGCCTCTGTAATCAAGTTGTCTTCTTCTTTCTGAAATAGTAAGTATTTGGGCCTTTATAATGTGCTTGTCTAAAACATGGAATGATATTTATGTAGGAAAAGCAAAAATATTTCTGATGACGTGTTTTGCTGTGTCTGTTTCTCTCTTCTGCAGGTTGTTTTTGTGTTGGAATGGGTAACGTGGTGTCTTTGCAGTGACTTGAAATAGTTTGGACTTTATATAAGCTGGAAGATGTGGAGTGGGCTGTTACCTCCAGGACTGAATGAAAGCGATGTTGATCTGAGTTCTGATGATGAGGACGAATCACCTGATTCCTGTTCAAAGCAAGAGGCAAAAGAAGATACTGAAAGAGTTCAGGGGACTGGAGAGGAAAGTAATGCCAGCAGTGAACCTCTTGTACCAGTAACAGATGAAGAAGGTGAATTTCAAACGTGCCCTCCTGGAGTTTCTGTAAATATCTGGAATGTATGTATCATTGCAGGTCTCCAAATGAGCATAATGCAGTGTACTCAAATGGTTGATTTTTAAATTAAAGTAATTATAGTAATTATAGTCAATATACAAATCTGAAATTGAATTATGAGTATTATGATATGAGCCTATTATGAGAAATTCAATCTGAGTGTACATATCTTAGATTGTTTAAAGCGAGGTGAACAGGAATTTAGGCAGGAAATGATTAGGTGGTAGTTTGCTGGTGATTGAGAGCACAGCAAGGAGTTGTCATAACTATACAGGTGCATAAAACTTGTGTTTTCAGTGGTTAATGGGCTCTGAGATGCTTGGTAGGTGCTTTCTGCATTGGTAAGGATTTACAGCTCAGTGTTTCATACCTGGGAAGGGGAGGTGTGCCCTGCTGCTTGCTGTAGGATTAACTGCAAGCATTCAGACTGAAGAGTTCCTTAGAACCTCCTGATTTTGCAGTTGCATGTAAAGACTGGGAAAACCAAAAAACCCTTAATAAAACAATGTGTTTTAGGCTTTGGATTCAAAACAAGAACTGGCAAAAAATAATTGCCTTCTTTCACCCCTCAGTCCTTGTAGGTAGCCTTCTGTGCTGTCATTAATTTGTGGATTACAAACTACCAGCTAGGCAATAAAAATACATGGTATAGCTCAGGAGTGCACAACAAGCAAAAGTGTGTTCTGTGTCACATCCCATGAGAGGACTGTCAGATCTGAACAGTCCTGGGATGCAGGGAGGGCACAAAGTCAGAGAAAGGTCATGAAAGATTAGCACCATTTCCAGTTTAACACCACCACAGTCCTGTGGTCTCACTTTATAGATTGGGATGTAATAGATAACACAAGGCACTGTGGGTAATTATACATTTCTCTATGTCATTTCTTAAAAATGGGGGGAAAATTACAAGTACTGACTTGGTTTTTCATAATCTTGTAGAAATTTGTGGAGCTTCAGAAGAAACACCGGGAAATGAAAATGCAAGTGAAAGAGGAAAACAGATGCCGGAAAAGAAAGCGCCGCCGAAAAGGTGGTTTTTTAATAATTAACAGAGTTTATTTTTTTCCAATTAAATTAGTAGCAATACATGCTGTTTTGAGGTTTTCTTTCTTGTGTTTTTTTTTTTTTTTAATGAACCATTGTATTCTAGCTGTTATCTAGAATTTTATTTTTCTGCCTGTATGCATTATTTGCAAGGTTGTAGCGAGGTTGTCGATAGATTGCTACATAGAATGCAAGTAATATATTTGTCCTCTTCTTAAAAGGGAGACAGAACTTACTGAATTAGTACTGATTTATAATGGTTAAGTGTATTTCAGTAGTTCTACAAGACTTACTTTTGCACATTCTGGTTAAAGCTTCACAGATATTGCAGGAGTTTCTTACAGCTGAGTGGTTTAAATCCACATGATCATTGGGTAAAAAACCCCAGTGTGTTGATCTTTCAAAGGAAATGTGACCAATTAGAGCTCTGTTAACTTCATTGGATGCTGTGGGGTATCACTGTGTAATATTGGATTTTTTTCTTTTTTTTTCCCCTTAGCAAAACAGAGAAAGAGCGATGAAGTGGCTAAGAGGTATAACCAGGTCAATGGGATTACCTGAGGTCTGTTAGTAGGAGGCAAAACTTAGAATAAGCCTGACCACATTCATAGCCAAAGCCTAGCTTTGAGCATTGTGTAAATTATCTTTTAAATTTGCTCAATGTCTCTGTTGTGCAGGCTGAATTTGTTCTGGTGATTGATTGATGGAGTGTTATTGCTTGATTTCAAAAATCAACACAAATGTATCATTTAATGTAACTTTTAATAGACTTAATGCTCTTCCTACTTCCTTCATACAAGCCCCTGTTCAGCCTGCTCCTTCCCTTCTTTTTCCTCCTTGGCAGTGTTAGATTTATGGTTAGACTCAATCTTAAAGAACTTTCTCAACCTAAATGGTTCTATGATTCTATCAGCTTGCTTTCAAGATTGTGAATTACACTTGGACAAAGGGGGAGCAGTACTAATTTCACTTTTTAAAAAAAAATAAATGGGTGAAAAGACCATGTCTTCCAAATGGAAGAGTTTATTTTAGCTTTGAAAAGGATATTACAAGTTGTGGAAAGGGAAGTGGTTATAGTAATGACTTGTTTGTTTGTTTGTTTTTAGTAGTCAGCAGTTGGAAAATGAAGACAAATGGAAAGAACTTACACAATACTTTGGAATCAATGATAGATTTGAATCACCTGTGGACAGCAGGGCTCCACAAAAGGTGACTGTTAATACAAAGGCAATATCAGCTTGTGTTTGGCAGTAAAAGAGCTTGTCCTTAACTCAGATAGGAATGAAACTGAGGCTGTTTGAGGGTAAAGGACACAGTTGCTCTGAGGAAGGATGATTTTGTGAGCTTTTTAAATAAATGTCCTTGAGTGGTTGCTGTGCTCTCTTTAAAGACAGTATCCAAGCTTGTTTCCTGTCTGGTTTTGTTTTTCCTGTTTTCCTGTTGTGAGAGACAGAACACTTCATATGCATTGCTTGACTTTTGTTTTGCTTCATTGTTTTTTAACTTCAAAATGTGTCACATTAATTCTTCAGATGGCACCAGTGGCTACAAGAATTAAAGGTGCAATCCTAGCTTACATTTTGACTGGATTCATAACACATTCTGTTCATAAATATTACTGTGTAACTAGTCATATCTGAAATAATTGGCACACACAATGGATAAGTTAAGAATCTCACTACATTGGAAGTTTCTGGTAGTGCTGTTGGCTCTATAATATTTCTTATGAAGTTCTCTGTAAGTTCTATTACATGAAATGTTCAGTTAGCTTCCTTTATGATAATTTTTGTATTTTTCATTTTCTTGAAGTGAATTTCTGCATGCAGGTCATGAAGATTTGTTTGCTTCTTACTTCTAGTGGCTATTTAGTTGTCATTGAAGTGGTCAGGATAGATCTGGAATGACGCCCAAAGTGTTGAAGTGCAGATGTTTCATTGTAATTTCAGGGATATTATCACTAGTGGAAGATATGTCTTGCTATTTTCGGAAAAGGCATCTTGACAGAATTTGCCATCACTGCAACTTCCAATTGTGCATTTTTTTTTCATCTACCACCTGAAATAACTCAAGTGCCGTGTTTGCAGATCACTGTTTCTCAAGAATTCCATTAGCTTTTTCCTTTTTATCTCTTGAAAAGTCTATGTTATGGAACTGTCAAATGTGTTTCCTTTAGTTCACTAATATTTAAAATCAGTGAGGCTGTAAATTATCTTTTGTTATGAGAGTGAGGCTTTTTGTGACATTCTGAAGTCAGTGCCATCCTTTTGTACTCCATCAGAAATTTACAACTATAATTTTCAGGAGATAGTTACTTTTTATTGTTACATTTTTCATAAGTGTTGCCATTAAACAAGTTAAGTTTACCTCTGAAAATAAGAAAACAACCCTTAAATCCTGAAGCTTTTTCATTGTTTTCCATAGGGCTGCTAGAATTTTTAATTTATTAGCACAGTGGAGTGGCTTTGTGCCAGAACTCTGGTTTTGGGGTAAAGATAAGATCTTAGAACTGTAACGATACAGTGGTAATTGCCATTCTTCATGTTACCTGACACATATATTTCACATTTTGTTTAGAAAGCTCCAGGGATGGAAGAGATAAGCCAGATCTTCAGATGAAATTTTATTGTGACAGGCATAAACTAGCCCGTGTAATTTTTTTAACCTATAGTATTATCCTGCACATAAGGTGGAACTAATGCAATGATTTGTGCTCAGGCAGCCTCTCAGTGAATTCTTAATTATACTGTCCATTACAATACACAGACAGAGTGATTTGTGGTACACAGAAATTACAGGTTTATGCAGTGTCTTAAAGAATTTTATGAAAGAAATATTTTTAGAAAGGATGTGCTCCCTTTAAATATGTTCTTTTTGTTCTAAAGGCATTTACTTTTTTTTCCCTAGTCTGGCCTTGAACTGAGCATAGAGAAGTGTGTGGCTGAAGGTGACATTGCCAAGGCTGAGGAGCTGAGTGACAGATTGGCCATTCGTGAGGTAAGTGGGCTGTTAACAGAAACTCTGAGGGGTCATGCAGTTTTGCACGTCTGGACTGAAAGTCCAGAGTAGAACAGCATTGAAGGTGGTTTGTACAACCTCTTTCCTGTTTCCTGAGCAGTTCAGTCAGTGATTTCAGGACTTTGCTGCTGATCTGGCAATGCTTGGACAGCTGTAGCTGTGTTTAAGAATTGAAAATACATCCATGAACTGTCCCAAGTTCTTGCTTTAGAGCCTTGCTGCTCACTCCCCAACTCAGAGGAGTTGGTATCTGGTCATCTGTGTTGAGCTTTTGTTTTTTCTCTATGTTGCAAGCCAGGAGGACAGGAGTAGGATGTTCCCTTCCTCTCAGTTCCCTGTGCCTCATAATTTTTTGTTGCATTACCTCTCCCATAATCATGGGAAGCCTGAAGACAGGTAGAGATTTAGCAAGCCTAGAGCAAATAAGGGCATATGAACCCCAATACTTGTTATTCTGTGTGTTTATGTGGTCAGGAGTTGATGGCTGGAAGAATTCTGAAGAAGAATGGGAGTAGATGGTTGTCTCTCTGTACTGCTGCTGTAGCCTTAGAATTGTGATGGATATTTTTTCTCCTTGTCATAATTGTTCAGTGTATAAATACATACCTAAAACCAAGTGCAAAGTAACACAATTTTTTCAAGATGTTGTCTTGATAGTTGGTGTAGTTGAACAATTCCATGAAAGCTGTGCTCTCTTTGCCACAAAAGTGGGAGAGAAAAAATCTGTATGTAGAGGTCTTAGTGAATACTTAAAACTGGTGAGGAATCTATCAGATAGCTCTGGGAACTTCATCTAAGAAATTGTTCAATATGTGCACATAGAGTAGGTGGTAGCAGCTGAAGTAAAAATAGCTGAAGTCCACAAAGGCTGTTTTTCCTACTGCTAGTTGTGCATAGGGGAGAAAATGCAGAGGAAAAAATTAGGTTAATAAAATAGTTTTAACAGTTTTGAAGCCAGGTAAGAAAAAAAAATACCATTTCAGTGAGTGGAAAAGTGATCTTTTTAAAGTCATCTGAGTAGTATGATTTAAACTACAAATCTTCTAGATTTATACTAAAAAAATGACTATATAATGTTTTGCTTTCATTCCTTTATCTTGAATATTCTTCCATCTTCACAGAGGTAATGGCAATTTTCTGTCCACTGTATATGCTTGCAAAATTGAAAGGTACTAGAAAAGGATTAGGAAAGCAAAGACAAATTTTAGCTCCTTCTCATTCTCATACAAATATTTTAAATGTTTCTTAAATACAGTGTTTTAAACTAAGCTTTAATGTAAAATTGCAGATTTAAATCTGTTTCAGGCAATGTTTACAATATTGTGATGACTTTAAAAACAGACAGCTTTTGAAGTGGGAAATGCAGTTCTTATGGTTCTCTGAGGTTAGGTACAAGTAACTGTTCCTCAGTGAGTGTTCTTACAAAATCATTAAACTCCTCCATTTAGTCACTCAGGGCAGTTTCTAATGACTAGACTCTTATCTGCCTTGTCACCAGTGATCACAAAACTTCAGTCTGCAAAGATAACAGCTATTGACAGTGGTAGGAATGTGCCCTGATGTTCTCTTTAAGTCTGACCAGCTTCTGACTGTTTTATTACCTTTCATGTGTTCAACACGAAAAACACTTGCTGTTCTCCTTCACAAATGTCATTATCCCATCTCCTCTAAAGTGGTTGGAGTATTATAATCAATAAAACATACTGAGGTTCTAGTGCAAATTGTTTGACTATAAAAACAAATTAATGTAAGAAGTTTTAAGGTTTTGTAATATTTATGATAAACTGTTATCTGATTTTGGTAGCCATGGGATTATACAACATCTAGCATATCCCAGGTGCTCCAGCAGTGTATTATTATTTGTGGAACATTAGCTCCAAATTGTTGACTTTCAAATATTAGCATGTTGTAATTCTGAAAACAAAATGCTTGAAACATTATTAGTATTCACAGCCTTGACTTGGTTTTGGTTAAGTGGGTTTATCTGAACAAATAATATGTTGAAAGAAGGGAAACTCAAATGACTGGCTTGATCTCTCATGAGGAGTTTTGTCGAGGCAGAATCCATGTGAATTCACTGGGGTTCTCTGCTCTTGTAGAGATGTGCTCCATTGCTCACTGCAAGGTTCATTTTTCTTTGTGATTTTCAGAAGCTTTTCTTTTTAATGGATCTTTTAAAATACTTTTTTTTTTCCTAAGGAAATTCTTCTAACAGTAACTGTTTCAGTGAAGAGCTATAAAAAGAGGATTTGATTATGGAAGAGGCTGATTGAACGGTCATTGTTTTGTACACAAGTACACTTAATAAAATATTGCTTTGATGTTGTATTCATTCAATTGCTACTTTTCTTCTCTTAGCAGTTTACAGAAATGTCGATTTTAATATACAATGCCTCTAAGAAGTGAGTTAATTTAAAATTATGTGGCTATTTGTATCCCTCTAACTTCCAAATGCAGCCCAGCTCTGTGAGCAAGTCAGGCATGGAACTGCACTGTGGCTGTATTGAAGTACACCACTTCTGAAGTCTGGAGTAATAAGTGGATGAATTATTGTTCTTTTATCTCAACTTCATCTCTTTATGTATAGTTTTCATTTTTCTTGAGCAGTGTCACAGGGCTGGGGACAGAGAGTGTGTGAGAAAGAGCTGTGTGGTGTTTGGGGTGCAGCCCCCCTTGCAGCCATGTGAGAAATGTTCAGTGGGTAGGTGTTCTTTTTGAAATCAGGTGTATGGGGTTTTAATCGGCACCATTTTCTTTTGCAAGAAGCAGTGACTGGAACCTGCTGATAAAGCTTTTGCTTTGAGGCACAGATCCCAGAGTTCTTACAGCCGTTTCCTGCCTTAATAAGTGAAACTAATTTTTGATGTATAACATTTATAAGCCTGTGAAACTGATAGGGCAGCTTCAGTATTTAGAAAAATGAAGCCAAAAATAAACAGATGATGAGTATAGACGGTAGAAACATGTCCTAAAAAGAAAAGGAATGTCAAAATGATGCTGTCAATATCCTGTCATTGTGACACAGTGAGAAAAGGTTTTTTAAAATCAGATTCATTTAAAATCAGTGATGACTTAGGCAATATGCATAATCTAGCAGCTGTCAGTGCATCATGGAATTTTGCATTCTAAAAACCTAAATGATACTGCTTTAAGGTTTTGGGCCTTCAGGTTTCCAGGTGGTACTTGTTGCAGGTTCTTTAAGGAAAATGTTACTGCACTGCATTAAATGATCCTTTGGGCAATATATTATTTGTTGTTTTCTTTGCTTTGACAAATACACACAACTGCTGATTTTAAAACAAAGCTTCTCAATCCAAGAGCATTCAGGGTTTTGGAATGAGAATTAGAACTTGAACACCTCCTGCATGAGGCTGTATTTACTGGTGGCTGCATGGGTGGATTCATATGTAGCTTTTGAGACTGGCTGGTGTGTTCCCCCTTTTTTGTTGCATTTCTATTATAAAAATGAGCTGTATGTATTACACTGCTAAATATTTTGTCTAATCTCTGGGCAAACCTCACTGCCAAGTGTTACCCCTTGTCTCCTGCTCTCAGTCATCAGAGTAGCAGATCTCTACCTGTGGCATCCTTGGCCATCCCCACAGCACATTCTCTTGTGGGGTGTTCAGCTTCCCTGAGAGGTCTGGTGATCCTCAAGTTCTTGAATTCGTTATTTTATACACAAGTGAAGATTTTCCTGAAAAAAATATGGGCACCTCTGCATTATGTGGTAGAGAATAATTTAGGCTTTCAGTAACTCTGCTCCTTCAGTTTCTGACTGGAGCACCTCAGTGCTGTGATGAAATTATGGTGTCCAAGATCAACATTGCTTTGATAAATGTGATGAGCAGCAAAATAATGCACTGGGTCATACTCCTTAATTCACTGTAGAGCTTCAAGCTCAGTTAGACTACTGATTTCTTTAATACCTGCAGTACAGTACTGTTAGTATTAAAATAAATTAGCCATTCATTGCAGTGTGCATGGTACAATATGCACAGCTAGTGTTTATTACTGTAATCCAGTTGCTGTCTTTGTTATCACATTCCAGGGCTTCCAGCATGGGCAGAGTCCTTCATGTTTTACAGTTGTGCTGTTCAGATGTAGCCTGGCATACCTAAAGCTGTTCTTTGAGCATTGCATTTAAGGATGACTTATTTAACTTGAGTGATGCCAATAGAAATGTTAATGTAGAAGTTACCAAAAAGAAAAAAAATCTGAGCCTTTTAGAATGAAAGTTATTAAGAGAATAAAGTTCATGTGAACACTTATCTGGGCTGAAATGACAAGATTTTTTTGGTGAAGCCTTAGGGTAGGATAGCTGAGATCTAATAGTAGCAGATACTTGGGATATGGAGCTGGGAACAGACACTTGGAATTATGTCAACTTCTTAATGCTTTGTAAAATTTTTTCTGGAATTCTGTCTTGAGATGTAATTAAATTGTTTCTACTGTGTTAGTGGGAATCCACCTAGATTTCTTTAAAGAATAAATGTTGATAAATTAGAGCACTGTGACTGTGCATAGCTGGATGTGCTTATCCCTTTGAGTAAGGATGGTATGTGCAGATACCTGCTAATTTCACTCTGCTATGAATCAGTTTCAATCTGGAGTGATACTTGTAAAAATTATTTTCATAGGTATACAAAAAAATCTTAAAAGATTCCCCACCACCACTCCTTACATATATTTTTTCCCCCTAGAGAGAGACATTTTTTTCATAGTGTTTTTGTGCTCAAATCATAGTTTGGTTGTATTCTGCAAAATGCAGAATACAGATTTCTTATGGCTCTAATACTGTGAGAATTAATTGACTAAAGCCTAACTTTGCCCATATTGGTGGGTTTTTTATGTACCTGGTAGGCAGGTGCCACATTGTCTAAGAACACATTAGCCTGAGGACTGTAACTTGAACACAATTATATCATCTTGACCATATTAGACTTACCTGTCAAAAGTAACTTCTAAAATATTTTGTAATTTAGTGTGCTAAATTGCTGTAGCACTTGTCAGTCCGTAAATACCCCAGACTTTTTGACAGCACTTCCTGAGTGCCTGGCTTAGTGTCTTCTGGCATTTTGGGGAAAGACTTAAAAAGCTGCAATTTATGGGGACACTGGTGTTTAATCCAACTTAAATGAAAGATCTACGTTGTAATTGATGAAATTAATTGGCTATTCACTGGAATATCATCCTCATGTTACAGCAAGATCAGTCCTGCTGTTGTCTTTAAAATTTGATGCATCAGTTTTGACCATTTTCTCATGCTCAAATTAGTATCTCCTGTCTGCAAGTAACCTCTAGTCATATAAATTAGAAAGGGAAGTACACAAGGCAGTTTGTTGGTTATAACTGCTGAGAACCATTCTGGAAACTGGTTTCCATGTGAGAATCTGGTTAGGAAATGGTTGGTTGTGATGACATTACTGTCAGAGATGGACAGGAGTTAGCACTTGATGCTATTCTGTTGGTAAAATTAAATTTCTTGAGTTCTGTGCAACGTTCACAATTTCTCACAGTGTTTTTAGGTACCTGAAGTGGTGCAGTTTTATGTGGAGTGTAACCAAGCAAAAATTAACTGGCAACTCTTGTTGTGGAAGAACTGTCCCCCCCCAACTCCCCCCCCCCAAAAAAAAGAAAAAAAAAAAAAAGACGTTTTTTATGTGTGAAGGATTGTCTTTCTTACCTTGGTGAAGGTGCTTCCAAATACTCCTCTTCATTGAGGTGGTTTTCTTTTAACCTTTGGAACATGGCAGGGTTATCACCTAGAATTACATTCTTATGCTCCCTTAATTATGTATATCTTTTCCTTAACAAACCTTAAAAAAAGATTTCAGATGTTACAAGTCTAATTAAAGAGACAGACAAAGCACAGTTTATACTGTAGATTTTTTCTGCAGTTCAATTAATCAGCATGTTTTCTCTTTTAATTAAAACCATTTTAGTAAATTAAAGCCCACAGCAAAACACATATATAATTTGTTTGTAATTAGCTCTTAATTGGTGGTAGTTGAAGCTTAGCACCCTTGGTTTCTTTCTTCATGATTGCCATTTTATTAGCAGCCAGTCATTAATTAATCTTTTTTTCTAATTAGCTTATAAAACTGTTGATGGCACATTATTGTAAATGTGATTTTAAGTTCAAAGCTTGTTAATAAGCTTTCTTACTTAGAAGAACAGAGATAAAGAAATTGCTGAAAACAGTACTACAGTTCTTTTTTTAAAACTGCCTTTGTTATAAGGGGGCTCTGTAAAGCATCTAACAGCTTATGGTTAATTTTTTAATGCTGTGTTTTCTCGTGAATGGAGGAAGTTACTGGCATTTAAATGTTTAAGTCTAGCAAAGAGCTTAA
Organism: Agelaius tricolor; assembly: GCF_023055355.1. Lineage (NCBI taxonomy): Eukaryota > Metazoa > Chordata > Aves > Passeriformes > Icteridae > Agelaius > Agelaius tricolor. Next base: position 8,461,879 of record NW_027269282.1, on the reverse strand, counting down.
TATTAGAACAGTTTCCTATCCTTGCTCCATTACTGTGTCATCCAAATATAATGTGATGTTGTAATACACAGCATAAAAATACAACAAAGGTATTACAAAGTATTTTAAAGGGGAAGTTGAGCACATCATTGAAAGGGGACAATTTTCACTGCAAAATCCACTCGGTATTCTTGTTTGCTTTATATATTTTATATACGTCAGCAATGGATAACATTCCATAACATAAAAGGAGAAAATCATTGCTAGAGGCAAGCCTGAAATAACTAGATTCATATTTGATGAGAAACTGTAACACTATATTAAAAGGATGTTTGGCTTCTCTGCTATGATCACAGGATATTTCAGGACCTGTTTGAATATAGATGTTTTGTTGGAGCTTTTGTAGGGTTTAATATTTTGTATTTCATACCTCAGTATTTCTGGAGCAGTTCTTGATTCCGTTGTCTCGTATCATTCAGCATTTACATTTTACAGTCCTATCTTAAAGGCAAGTCTTTGCCTTGTGATATTTTATGTTAAATGTCCTGATTTGCAAGGAAGTTTTCTGGAAGTTACAGTAGATTCTGTTGCAACTTAATAAAAATGTTTACTCTTCTGCCTGAACTTTACATTCTATTTCAACTTCAGCCATTTCTTTGCTTGTTTTAAAAGTGTTTTATGATGCTGTGCAAGAAACACTAGAAAGGGATAGCTGACAAGGAAAAAATTAAAAATTGGATAAAAAGTAAATGAATAATGTCATATTACTAAAAAGATGAGAGGCTAATTTGTGCCGACTTTTTGCTAATTTTGTTCAAGCCTCAAAATGAGGAGCTGTCACCCGTTCTGTGTAGCACTGATGACAGTGCCAATGATCCATGAAATAAGCTGCCGCTGGCTTTGTTCTGATAAGAATGAACAAATCTGCACAATGTACGGCTCCCAGAATCTCATTTTCATACTTGCATGCAGGCTAAAAGAAATAAGCTGTTTGCAGGCTTGATTAATCAGACATTTGAGGGTTTTTTGTCTCTTTGATCTCTTTCGTCTCCTAGGTAACTTGCTTGACATTAATGTTGAGCTTGAGTAAAGACAATCAGGAATTGTAGACCAAACTGATATAAAAATTAAAGACCTTAACACTTTAAGTACTCCAGTAATGGTTCCGCTTTACTTCAGAAAACATCTGTTTTCATTTAATTAAAGAACAAAAGAGAATGGCATAAATATTTTTCATAGAGACCTGTTATTCCATAAAAAGTTAAAGTATGATAATTGGTATTTTTAAATAAATGCCTTGAAAGTGTTCAAAAAGAAGCAAAGCTTCAGATATTTGTTACAAGGTAACAATTTCAGATGAGTTGGAAATTTTCATTTATGCTACATTAAACATCTAGAGTAAGATATTTGACATGATTATTGGTCAACTTCAGAATGGAAAGGGCTTTGCCCTGTCGAAACTAAGTTGTTTTTTTAAGTTTGTCTCAAAATACAAATATATATAGTGTTACAAGGATGAACCATTATATCAGCTTTACTACCCAGTATGATTTACACACTTTAAACCTGTAAAATTGAAAGGAATTTAAAAAAAAAATGTCGCAGTGCGTTTGCTTGAGGTTATGCAGACGCTTTTACAAATCTTCCAAGTGGCTGTAAAGATGAATGCCTCAAGGGTCTAGCCAGGGCCCTGCTTTTCCAACCAGCTAAAGCCCTTATCTTAAATCCAAGCAAAGTACCATTAATCTTTTTGAAAGACCTTTTATGGCTTTTAATATATCCCAAATTAGAACATTTTACACCCTTGGTTCCTGAAATATGGTGATAAAAAGCCTTTAGAGCTTAATTTTCCTTACTGCGTGCTCTGACCAATTTGCAGTTCTTTGTGATAATGTTTAGACACCTTAATTAAAATGCAGCAAAATATTGGATGTTCTATATGGAAAATGCTGATACTTTGACTACACAAGAAATTGTTGTATATATTTTTATTCATGCTTTCTTACTTCTTTTAAGATTGTATTTTATTGGGTTATCTGATGACCTGAAATGTTAGTATGGTTTTTTTTTTTTAATATAAAATCCATTGACCAAGCTTTTATGGATTTCTTATGGGGGGAGCAGGGAGTGAAGATGTATGCCTGGGTTTGGGTGGGAGCAGAAGACATTTAATCTGACTAAAATGTTTGTGTGTGTGTTTATATGCAACACTTGTTTTCATATCTTGAAAATTTGACCATGTAGCCTAGAAATTATAACAATGCTGCAAAATGTTTCTGCATTTACTTCCACATACACCGCAGGGGCTCTTAATATCCCATTTTTTCTGTACCTTTCAAAGATGGAAGAACTCATTCTGTCTTCCAGAAAACGCAGATAAAAAGATTTTTCTGCAGCACTTGTTTAGGGCTCCCTTGTGTATATTTGTATGTGTATAAGTGCTCAATAGGCCACTGGAATATATTTTAAGGAGATTCTGTTATTCATCACACAGTAAAAGTTAATTTTCAAGTGTGTTAGAAGGTAAAATACCTCTAATAAGGCAGGGTTCTGCTGGCTGACTTCAGCCATCAGATTGCACTATTGTTTAAACTAATAATTACTTCTGTTTCAATTTAAAAGTAAACATTTTTTGAATATTTTAGGTGAGTTTTCTTAAGCATTTTTATACTGCAATTATATTAAGGTTAATAGCTGCCCTTAAATATTAAGTGACAATGCAAATAAAAGAATGTTATGTTTTAGTCTTTGACCTGAAATTTAGCAGTTCATGTGTTGGCATTGAATTACTGTTAATAAAAAATGTTAATGCTCAGGGGAAAATTATGTAGATAATATAAAAGTTTTGAAGTAACTAGTCACAGTATTTTGTGCATGAAGATGATTCCAAAGGTACATATTTAGGACCTTATAACACATGCAAATAGTGGATGAGACACTTGCTCAGTTTTTCCTTTTAAAATATTATTTTTATGAAAATATCAATTTCCCTTTCAAACTGTTATGCTCAGCTCCTGTCTGCTTGTGTTGGCAGCATTTAGATCCTCAGACAAAGCACGAGCTGAGTTGTGCTTGCTGCCTTTCCTTAAAGGCTCCTTTCTTCATTCTTGAACCCTGAGAAGACCATAAGGTAGAAGAGCTTGTAGTGATGCTGGTTTGGGTTGGTTTTTATTTTTGCTTTGTTAACAAAATGATCACCTACCTATTGTGTGTTTGATGGGATAGCTGTGGAAAATGTGTCAGTGCATCTACACCTGCAGATAGATGTGTTCTAGAGTTCTCTCTCATCTTACCTGGATAAAGCATTTCTCAGGGTAAATATTTGTCTGCATAGATGCTGCAGATTATTCAAATAGATTACCATTAGTAGTGGAACTTCAGCCAAGGTGTTAAAGAGTATTCTTCCCCTTGGGTCTCCCATTCTTTGATGCTCCCATGACATTTTGGGGGACATTTAGAATATCCAGTTTGCTGGATATAACTGTTTGCTAACTTCAAGAAGTTTGGGTGTGGATTGAAGGAAAACCTGTTTGCTCACATCAGTTTGTAGCAATTTGGGGTAAATGAATTGCATGCTTGTCTTGGAGAATAGCAGTAACTTCTGAGAATGAATTCCTTCATAACTCATGTCAAGTCAAGGCAGCAACCACAAAATTTAACTACAAGTTATGAATGTTGATTAAGGGAAATAAACTGGTCATAGTTCACTGTATCTTCTTCCATATTTTTTTGCATTACACTTCCCTGCCTTTCCCTCCTGTGCTTCACATTCACTAAAGTGAACTTAATGCTCACAGTCTGCATCAGTTTATGGACATGGTATTCACCTACATGGAAAGCTGGCATATCACACCCTTGCAGTGTAAAAGCTTGTAATGTGGAGATAGACACTAAGGACACTACATCATGTCTTTTTGGACAGACTGATCAAAACCTGTCTAGTGGTTCTAGTGAAAAATGTGTAATGGTAGCAGCTCTTCCTGTATAAAAATGTCTTTTGACACTTGTAAGACCTGTTTCTGTTGTGTTGGCATAGCTGAGGTCACAGGCTGGTCCTGATAATGGAGGCTGTATTTGGATGTGTCTGTATAAAAAAAAACAAAAGGATCCAGTGAGCTGTTGCCCTTTGGTTTTGGTTTTGAGAATGAGGGATGTGGTGAAAAGAACTGCTTGCCCCAGCATCCTACACCTTTGTGTTTCCCTCAAGAGGCATTCTTGTTTGTCCAGTCTTATAGTGCATCATCAGCCTAATATTTGAAAGATATTTTAGTGTCTATTGACTTTTGAGAAACAATATCAGACCAAATAATTTGTGAGGCTTAAATTTCATATGAACCATTTGCATCTTATCAGTTTTCCTTTGTTCCTTTTCATGTCTTAGCTTGGTGTGAAAATTGCCAAAGCTGCCGCTTGCCGCAACTTTGTAAAAGCCAAGCAAGAAGCAGAGGCTGCCCAAGAAGCTCAAAAGAAAAAGAAGCTTGCTTGGGGGTAAGTCATTTGAGTATGGAATTAAACATTTGTGGTTTCATTGGCACTAAGTGTGTACAATACAATCTCAGTTAAATGTTTTTTTTTTTAGTTGAAATAGGCTTGTGCTAATCTAATTTGTTTAGTTTAACCTTGTTGGGTTTTGGTGGGCTTTTTTAGGAGTGTATCAGACTTAAGTACAGAGGCTTTATCAAAAATAAAGTGGTGTTGTGTGGCTGTATTTGTCTTCATGTCTTTATTACAGTATTAAAAATAAGGGTTTTTTTTTGTTGTTGTTAAGAATAACGTGCTTAAATACCTAAGGCACATACTCTCGTCATTCCTAATGTGGATTTTGTGCTCTGTTTCAGATTTGAGGCCAAGAAAAGATGGGAAACAAAAAGCAACATGGGATACATGTAGTCCATCCTGTTTTCCTCAGGAGTCGAATACCTATTGTTACTTGAAGAATTTTTGTGGGCACCTTATTAAATCTAAAAATAAAACCCCCCAAACACAACACATCAAATGCCTAATATTTATCTTAATGTTTTTTAATCTGCACTGTCTTGTTTTGTCACTCTCTTATAAATAATACAGCAAAAATGCTATCTAAATATCAATACTGTGTTAAATTTTCCTCCTAGATATGAAAGCTAAAGATAACAGATTTCAGGATGAATTTGGAGTCTGGCAGAGAATTCTCTGAAGCTGAAATAAAATCCTTGGTCCAAATGTGTTTTGTGCTGTACTGCAATTATAATGTGTGGGTGTGAGGAGAGGAGTGTGTTTGCTTCTGGGGCTACACAGACTTAATGCAGTAAGTACTTCTTTTCTGCTTGTAAGCTGGGGAAAGACACTAAATAAAGAAGAGCAAACCCAACCTATCTTCTTTAAACTATGGGCATTTATAGCCTTAGTAAATATAAACACACAAAAAAAAATGCCTGGAGAAAAAGTCCATCCTCCCTCTCCTGGAAGGATCTGGTACTATTGGTCATATCCTGGTGCCACATTCTTCATAATATTTCAGATTTCCAGTTTTCTTTCCTTCCTAAGAACACAGGTTTTAAAAGTCCCAGATAAAAATATATAAATACATATCTTGGAAAAATATCTGAACTGTTACGTTGTACAGTTAACTGCACCCAAGATACAAATGCAGATTTTACTCCAAGTGAAACGTTTTACAGATCAATTAGGATTTGAATGTTTATGTTATAAGATTATAACAAGAATTGATGATTATGTTTCTTCAAAATTGTTCTCAGTGAAAAGTAAGTACACATTCAAAACTAATAACTTTTCTCCCTGAAGCTCTTGCATATATGTTTAGTCACCACAATGCCTGAATTGAATTGGTAATGTAAATGTCAGTTATTGTTAACCAAGATTAATATGTTTCAGGCCAAAGGTATGGTATTAGTGTAATGGTGATTTACTGTGGAAGTACTTGGGGCTAAAACAACTTGCCAACAAATAGCAATTTGAAGTTTTACAGCAGCAATTCGAGGAGTTCAGGTTTGCAGTCCAAGATGGAATAGTGCATTTTTGTTCATTAGCCCTCGGGATATTTGATTCTTTTTTTTAACATCATATTTCTTTCACACAGATGAGAGTTTGCAATATGGTAATCTGCAGGTAGCTGTAATTAGTTATGATGACAGAGTTGAATACAATTGCCAGGATTGTAAATTGGGGGCTAAACAGGTTTCTGCAATATAACATCATAAATCTCACACTATGGTTTACAAACATCATTCCTTTGCAAACTTTTGTGTGGAAGGAAGCAAGTGCTATCTCTAGTGAAGTGATTGTAAAGCTGAATTTCATGTTTGCATGTGTAAACACACAGGTTATACCATAACCCTACAGCAGGATCTCTCTCAGTTCCAAATATTCCTGTCCAGAAGTTAAAGGCAATCTGTCCATGATTTTTGGGGAGTTTTTTTAAGCATCTGGAAGATGGGTGTTAGATACAGTTGACCTTTGTTATATACTGAAAAGGAGAATGATGCTGATAATTAATGCCAAACACACCAGCAGTGTTCCATTAAACTTTTTAAAGTATCATTTGTTAAATAAGCTATTTTCTTTTTTGCAGTAATTGCTCTTAAAAGTAATGGTATTTGTCAAATCAAGATCTTGATCTAATTGCAAGGATGTGTTGCAATTAGATCAAGAAAAGTGTTCTTTATTTTGAAATAAAGTGTTCTTTATTTTGAAAATGTGCTTTAACAGAAACCCAAGCCCTCAAAAAACAGCTCTTTCCCAGCTACCTGTAATATTTTAGACTAAATTAATTTTATGTTAGGCTATTAATAATGGAACTGTTTAGGAAGTATGCAGAATATTTGGTTTGGGTCACTTGTATGATGAATTTTAAATTGACCACATTTCAAACCTCTTTATCCACCTAAAGGGTTTGCTTAAAATACTCATGGATTTCCATAATTATACCATGTTCAAAAATCTCTTAAGAGGGAAAATACAAAAGCCTAATACAGCTTTATAATAGAGTTCATATAAATACATAAGAAATAAATGAATGCACAACTGTACCTTTATTAATCATCATCCTAAACTGATGATCTGTTTTTAGTCTTGCATTGTGCTGACACCTTTTTTTAAGTTGTTTTGATCTGTGATGTAAATTTTGGCCAAGGAAGTGTAAGTGCATTCTAAGACTTTAACACTGTTAAACCAATCCAAATGCTTGTTTTGGTTAACTGAAAGCTTTTTAATCAGCTTAAATATCCAAGCTCTTACACTGATCTCAATTTGAGATGTAATAATAATTCTTTTAGCAGATGAAAAGTTTGCAATATCTCCTTGTTTGATTGAAATTATGGATCTAGAGGAATGTACTTAAATTATAAATATCAGTACAAATCTGTTGTGATGCCAGATATTTATGAGAAGTTCATTTGATGCTATCTTGAACAGGGCAACAGATCAAAAGCAGCCCTGCCAAAGTGCTTCCTCCCTCTCAGAAGTCCTGAAAAATGTAAATGCATGCACTGGTTTTGCCCCAGTTTTTTTCTCCACCAATTTCATCCAACATCAGTCATGGTATTCTCTTGGGTATCCTGAGTAGCCTTAAGTCTTTTGAGGAAAAATTGTGTAACTTCCCAAGTGTGACTGTGGAGTAAACCAAGAAACTACCTGGAAAGTAGAATGTGCTCTCCCAATTTCTGTGGGAGAAATTGTTGGAGCAAGGCTGTCTCTGGAGCATCCTGGCCTGCTCCAGCCTCTCTCTGTTGTGGGCCAGGCTTTGTCAGTCTGGCCTCTGGACTGGGCTTGTCACTCAGGTGCTGTGCCAGGGTCAGGGGTTTGCTTTGGGGTTTTCAGCAGCCCCAACCCTGTCAGGTTGGGTGGCTCTGCAGCATTTCCCTGAGTGTTGATGCTCCTTGAACACTTCTCACTTGACTGCCCTGTCTTCATTTCTGCTCCCATCTCATGTTCTGGCAATTCTATTGTGTTTTAAGGCCTACATGAGAAATACTTTTATCAGCTCCTGTGATTAAAAAAAATCCAGTTTGAAGTTTGACAACAGCATACTAATACAATTACTTGTATTTCTTAATACTGCATTCCTGAGCTCCTTAACCAAAGAGTGGCTGCAGGGACAGTTTGACAGATAAAAACATATATATAGTTGTTAGAGTTTTAATAGTTTTTTGCCTGCAACCATAATCTGTATCATTATTTTTTTAGTTTAATTCTGTTGGACAAGTTTCAAAGATAAATGTGGTGTGTAATAAGTCTTTGCAGCCTCTAATTTGTGAAGGAGTGTCTGTCCAGTTAATACTTGCTCATTGAAGCAAGGGGTTTTGAAATAGCTGAAGTACGAACTGTAATTACTGATGTCTGTTTCCTATTCACCTATGGCTTCTGGCATTTGATCAAAAACTGTAATGTATTGCTTAATCTCAAAGCATTCCCCACTTTCAAAAATATTTACCTCATGAGAATTGCACAGCACTAAATGACCTTAGCAAAACCAGAGTAGATTTTTATTTGGCATTGATCATACGTAGCTAATCCACCAACAAGTATTTTTCCTGTTATTTTTGAGCGTTGGTAATGTAGGTACAGATGTGTCTGTAGTGTACCTTTAGTGCAAGCTTAAAGCATCTTAAAAAATATTAGATATATTAATAGCAGGGTGGGATTTTTACTTCACAAATGGGGTGGCTAAAAAGAGGAGTACAAAGGTTGAGCAATTTATGTGAGGGCAAACTCCTGGCTGGCAGCAAAGTGGCGAGTGAAGGAATCTCCTGGTTTGCTGTTTTGTCAAAGCTGAGAATAACAGAGAGAAATCAGTCTTGAACAATTTTGTGGCAGGTGCCTAATCCTCTTTGAAAGTCATTGGGAATTGGGCACCTCATTACCATCTCTCCCACCGAGAGAGTAGAAGAACTGTGATATTGAATGCAGATGTTCTGAGCATCACAAGAGTAAGTAAAAGCCCGAATTTCATTTGAGAAAAGTTGTCATTTTTCGTGTTGAAAAATGCCTGCATTGCTTTGATCTGTCTCCAGCTGTGTTTATTTTACCATCAAATCTTGTCTTCCCTAGTTTCTGTGGGATTGTAACAGAGCTGAGAGGTTTCTATTTCTTTACTAGTAATTGGACCTGGAATAAAACATTTTGCCCTAAAAAAAGTACAGGAGCTAAACAGACACTAAGAAATGAAAACAACCAGCTTTATAAAAGGAGTTCTACCTATCTTACATGTGATTGTGCTTGCCATGCTTGTTGTCTGATACTGAATCATCATCCTGACTCAAATAGTATGTTCCTTTCTCTTGGAGTTTCCCAGGTGTGCTGGCTGCCTGACTCACAGATGGAAGTGACTTCAGGCTGGCATGAGGTGACCACAGATTGAAATGAGCATTTGTATTTCCATGTTACGTGTCCTAATGAGTCAGTCTTTGGCAGCTTTTGCTGTAGCTGAGGAAAATAGATACAAGAAAAAAAGACAGATACAGAAATAAGGGTTTTACCCAAATGAGAACTGACTGCTTTCTGGTAGCCAGAGAAGGAATTTTGTTCATCCTTTTTTCACAGCCTCTCTGAAATGAACACTATATTCAGGTAGCCCAAACAGCAAGTTCAGATATCAAGCAAAGTGTAATGCTGCCCGTGGACTCTCTTAGCTGGATAGTGTTTATGGTATTTTAAGGATTTCTCTGTGGAGAAGTGGTTGCTGACCTTGTCAGATATTTAATCCTGAAATGCCAGTTGGCGTTTACTGGTACAGACCAGTATTAATTCCAAACTAGCTGTGCCCTGAATTTACCAGTACTGCTCAAAGAGAAAGCAAAAGAATCTGCTCCTTTTCTGATGATTCTGATGCTGTCCAATCATCTGCACCTGTGATCAAAAATCATTGCATTCTTTTGTGAAAAGATTACCAGCATAACTGAGGATCACTGAGGTTGTTTTGACATTGATTCCTCTTTTGTGGAACTTATAAAAATACATTTTCCACAATTATATTTGAAGTATGTCACCAGCTCCTCGAAGTACCCTCGGTAATAGCACAGGATTGTGAGAAAGCCCTGAGTAAAACCAGGTGTAATGTGCTGGTATAAAGTGTAAACATGCAAAGAACATCAGAAAGTTGACGGATCGCGTGATTCAGCTTTAATTACCATCAAACAATGGAGGATGGAGCTTTTAGTTTTTGCAAGTTAATGAAGAGAATGTTGAGAGCAGCCTGCTAGCAAGAGCTGTCCTCCCTGTTATCTGCTGGAGGAGTGCACAAGCTGCAAAGGGGGAGAGTCAGCCAAACAGGCATTTCCAATTTGAATACTTCCTCTTTTTGGAAATATGTTTATAAAATGTCCTCTACTCTCAGCACAGGAATGCCAAGGGCCTTTCTCACACAAATACAGACATCACACCATGCTCTTTGTTTAAAATTACTGCCTTTGCTTCTCTTGCTGTGTTGTTTGTTTGTTTGTTTAACAAACAACACTTTAAAATATGCTTAGCTTTAGGTCACTTTAATTTTTAAAGATCAGCTCAGGGAAGGGATTTGGGTGCACTTTGTTAAGCAACAGCACGTTTTTCCCAGCTCTGTGGGGCTGCTGTTTCATGCCATATTTTTAGCAGGCTTTTTAAAGATCAGTGTCACATCTCACAGGCTGGTGTGCACTGCCTGCCCCGGGGTCAGGCCTCAAGGTTAGCTATCAGGTGTGTTTGAGCAGTTGCTGCTTCCTTTCCAATCTCTCCTTCCTAAAGGAAAAGTGTCTTTTTTTAATAGCAGTCCTTTTTCAGTGATCTAGTTTAGAATGTGCCTCCACAAATAATTGCACAGAGCTTATTGGGGGAGTGGTAGAGAATGGGTTGAGGAGTGAGAGCAAAAGGGTGAGATTCCTGTAGAAGAGGAAAGAGGGAGGAAAAAATGTCTTATATTGGCATTATCTCAGGTCATACTGTACTCTGAGGACCCTGTGCTCAGTTTCAGTCTCACAATATTCCCACTGGAGTCACCTTCATTGTTTTGGATAGCTGATGATAATGCTGGACACTGTTGTTGTTAAGTATAATTATGGATTTGAAGCATAGAATTATCTAATGTAATTAATTTTCTGGTTCAATCAAAAAGCCTTAGCTCTAGGACTATACTCCCAGATTCTTTCATGATGGAAGTGGCACAATTTAGCCTCAGATCCACAATCTCTGGGGATCATATTCTGCTGCCCTCAATCAAGGAGAGCCTTTACTCCAAAATTTGTCAAACTGGAACAAATAAGGGTAACAAAATTTGTATGAAAGCAAAGGACTGGAGACATGGACCTGCATTTGCTATGGGATGTGGATATTAGCTCCTATTTCAATGCTGACTGCAGAAGGGTGTATAAATCTTTAAAATCTGAAGGCAACTGTTAGGTAGAGAAAATTAAGCAAGGCAGTGCTGTACTTGGTGCTCCTAAACAATCTAACACTTAAATGCTGACACAGCCTGTATAGAAAGAGCTCTCCTACATTTTAACTGCCTGCAGGTGCCTGAGCTCTTCTTCTGCATTAATTTTCAGTGGTCCCAGCACTGCATGTTGTCAGAGTTCTAGCAGGTGTTTACAGATCCTCAAAATGAGATTCCCACTGGATTTAAGGGGCTCCATCAAAAAATATGTGCCTTAGCTCTGAAGTTTCTTGAATATTTGCTTTCTCACAGTCTTGAGGAAGCTGAAGTGGAATGGATTCTGGAGAGGGGACTCCTGTGAGGTGTCCAGGCTGCAGATCCTATTTCTTTGATGCAAGGAAAAGAGTGTATTGAAGCAGGGGTAGGAATGGGGAGTCACTGAGATCAGAAAAGGCTGGAGACCAGAGATAAAGGCAAATGTCTTGTGGAAACTCTTCCAGCTCTATTGATGTCAATGGTGAGAGTTTGTTGAAAAAAAAAAAGCTTGGTTTCTACAAGTTGAGGGTGCATAACTTGTATGATTTAGGTACAGGGCAGTACTAAACACCTTCCTCAAGGCTGCCTGGATGTTTTTTTATACTTCAGTGTGTCATCTCTGTGAAATTCAACACAACTGCTCCTGCCATAAAAAAGACCTTCCCAGAAATGCTTTTTTCTTGTTCAATGAGAGCTTATCACAGCTGACACAGCCTTTTTGTTACTGTCACATAAGATAACCAGATGGCTGCTACCAGAGCCTTACCAGTCACCACTGCCACCACTGCAGAGAGGCTGGTAGGAGCTGGAAAAGCTCCCAGACAGATCTTGTAGGACACATTTTTGGTGCCAACCTGGAGTGCATGCACCTTCATCAGCTGAACCCCTTAATTTAGAAGGAGGAAGTTCATGGATTATACAAACTGTTCAGGTCATCAGTTAATCTAGTGAGAACATTTCTGTAAATGTCTCCCTGTGGTCATGCAGAATGGAATATAAAGCTGTAGCATAACCTCGTGCCTGAGCTCCCTCTGGTGTAGACAGAACATGTTCTGCTTGCACAGATGTACATTAAATTCTCCTGGAGTTGGATTGCCCATAGTCACTGCTACTCATTCCTGTCACACTGGCCATGCCCACAGCTCAGTCAGGACCAGTCACTCACAAGGACCCAAGTATTGGGGTGAAAACTCCTTCTATTCTATTTTATTCTTAATTATTCAAATAATAGCACAGACAGGTTAGGAAAGTTGGCCGGGGCTGTGGAGAGTATGACTCACAGGACAGAGAGTTGATCTCACGTAATTGTAACCAAGCACAGGCACCCTGACATTTGACTTTTACACAGTGAAAACCTGGCTGCAGCTCTTGTGATTCACACCTACCCTGCAATGAGCACCTATTTTCCACTGCTCATAACCCTCTTACACCTTCTGCCTACGTCTTGTGTTGAGTGTTTCAATTGACTTCATTATTGTCCTTAGTAAATGTTAACTAGAACTTTATGAGCCATCATGACAGAGAGGATGCAAATTTTCGTTGAAATACATTTTGGGGAATAATTAATAGACATGCACAATTCTTTAGTTATTTGTTGTGAAATTCGTCCATTCTGATGACATTTCAAGAGCTGTTTCATCCTTGTTGCACTAATTTGCTGGTGGGATATACCACAGACAAAAGATGTGCTTTACCAAGACTGAGCAGATGCTTTGTTTGAAATTTCTTCCAGAGCCCAGTATTTCAGATGGAGCATAATGGCACTGCAAATGTTAATGCACCTCAATTGATCCTTCCAGCACTGCTCAGCAATGCAATTCATCTTCTGAGCACAGAATCTTACTTCTAGAAAAAATTAAGTGCTTAGATCACATAGACTCCATTAGAAATAGGATGTCCATCTAATAATAGAAAAAAAATGTGTGAATTGGTCCTGAGGATAAATGGGCACAGATCTATTGAAGCAAAGCAGTCTTTTTATGTAAGTGGAGTTGCACATGTTTTCTCCAGGGATCAGTTCAGTCCACTTTGCCTTTGTAGTTTATGCTGAAATTCTTCAAGATAGGAAAAACTTGCGGAGTATTTGCATGCACTAAGTGCTTGGCATAGATCAGAGTCTTTACTTCTCACTTTTGCTAGCAGTACAGTCATTTAAAATTAAAGAAAAAAATAAAGCAAGTAATTAATCCTGTATGAATGTTCAAACATTTGGTTACTAAGAGTTATTTTCTCCCTCTAGACCTTGGACTTCCTCTGTGTATGATCCAAGAAGGCAAGCAAAAGTCCTTTCCAGGAAAATGCAATTTTCAAGCACCCTGATTGTGCTATGGTACTTGCTCTACCTGAATCTTTTTAGATAAGAGGCATCATGCTGCCTTTCGTTTATTTATCTCTGATTGAAGAGCAGGGGAACATAGAAGCAGCAGTCAAGGAACATGTTAGAGGTGTGTATACAGTTTGTGATAGTGAGATCAAGCAGAACTTGTAACAGGGAGAATTTACCTCATCTAGAAATTCATCTGTGCTCATAATAAGATCCTCCCTCACAAAGAAAAGAAAGAACAATCTGGAAAAAAACTATCTTCCCCACCCCTTTGAAATGACAGTCTGATCTTGTTTTTATGGATTGGGACTCTGGATATTTTTCCATGGTCCTTTGCAGGCCAGACTAAGATCATCCTGTCCAAGCTGGCAAGCAAGCACCAGCTCCACTCCCAAGTCTGTGCAGCTCCATTTGTGTGCTGCTGTGTCCACTCCATTAAACCTTCTGAGAGCCCCTAAGCCTTGATTGAAAAAAAATCTGGACAGACATTGCTCAGAAGAGCACAGTTCAGTATCCAGCACTGGCACCACTTCACTGGGAGACCCTGGAGAAAGCTCTGAGCCAGCTTTGGGACACACAGAGCCATCCCAGAGCCCACTGGTGAAATGTTGCTGATCTTTTAAAGGCTCAGCTGCAGTCTCTGGTTTTGCCAGCGGGTGTGTGCAAAGCCCAGCTCTGACTCTGCCTCACAGGGGGGCTGTGAATGAGCTCCTGCATCACCCCCTGAGTACAGGCATTCCAGATCCACTGGGAATTTAATATTTATACAAACCAACTTTTGGGGAGGATCAGTCAGCCTGGGGTACCTGGTGCCTCAGTGGCTGGGAAATTTCCTTAGCTGTGGGAAGGGTGTCCTCCAGACTCCAGTATGGATGGGAAGCTCAAAATTCAACTGCACCTATAGGGAGAGCCCTGGTGAGGAAGGACCTCCTCTCTACTCTGAGCATATTTCCATGTTTTCAGGCTTATTTGTATAATCTCAAACAGCTTTCTCCATGGTTGAGCTCTTCAGGTACTCTGTAAGGGAGACACATGGTGAATTCTGCCATGATTTAGACAAAAATCTGTGCAAGAAGAAAGGATTGAGTCTGCTTTACTCAGGGAGGCAAGTAAAGGTTCATGGAAATCCCAACTTTCAAATCCTTCTACAATGATATCTAAGAAGATTTCTTCAAAAAATATGGCCTTTTATTTTTTTTAACCAAACCTTTTAATTAGCATGAATTAAATTTTGACTTTACTTGTGTGGGAAGAAGGAATGTAAAGGCAATTTTTGGATATCATCATGCAATAAGTACCTCTGAAGAGGGCTGCACTCGGTTCAGAAGAGGCATGCACTTGGGAGCTCATAGGCCATACTTCCAAATTGTATTACAACCAGGGTTTTAATTTTCTTCTAATTCTAAGGCAGGAAGATCAACAAGACAGTTATTTGCAGGAGATATTGGACATAGAATCTCATTTAGAGATGTTTATCTGATCTCCTTATGCTTCTTTAACAGTGGAGCTTATGGTTGAAGAAGTCTATGAAAGGAGCTGTTTTGGTGGCTGTTATCCTCCCTGAGGAGCCCAGCACTGCACAGGGAGCAGCAGGGAGGTGCATATATTAGACAGAGGATGGGTGGGGTGCAGAAACAGCCAAATTTTTTGCTTCAGCCTGGCAGCAGCTGTGAAATGAGAAACAAAGGCTGAGGCTGGCCACACCTTGAGAGGACGGCAGCACCCACACAAACCATGGCAAGCTCCAGCAGTGCCTCCTCCTCCTCCCTGCCCCTGTGCAGTGCAGGAATGTGCTGTCCTGCCTTCCCCAGTGCAGGAATGTGCTGTCCTGCCTTCCCCAGTGCAGGAATGTGCTGTCCTGCCTCCTCCAGTGCAGGAACGTGCTGTCCTGCCTCCTCCAGTGCAGGAATGTGCTGTCCTGCCTTCCCCAGTGCAGGAATGTGCTGTCCTGCCTTCCCCAGTGCAGGAATGTGCTGTCCTGCCTCCTCCAGTGCAGGAATGTGCTGTCCTGCCTTCCCCAGTGCAGGAATGTGCTGTCCTGCCTTCCCCAGTGCAGGAATGTGCTGTCCTGCCTCCTCCAGTGCAGGAATGTGCTGTCCTGCCTCCTCCAGTGCAGGAATGTGCTGTCCTGCCTCCTCCAGTGCAGGAATGTGCTGTCCTGCCTTCCCTGGTGGCTGCAGCTCTGCCATTGTCATTCTGCTGCAGTCGTGCATGCCATCGGAATTCATTTGCCATATCCCAGGAACTGGAATCCATCAAAGCGTAGTCACTGGCCTTTTAATTAGTGTTAGATTAGCATTTGAAGATATGGGTAAATTCCCAAGTCTAACTTTGTTTAAAGGTGCATATTCAATACAGTAGCCAGGAAATCGTGTATTCTCATGTACTTATTACCTTAGTAATGTAATGCTGGGAGGGAAAAAGGCAGATAATGCTTCCGACAAATATTAAATGTTATTTGTATAGCTACTGTCTGTGAATTTAAACAGAAAATCATTTCTCATGCCTCGCCATGAAACACACACAAATTTCTTTTGTGGCTTTCATGTTTCATTAAAGCTTTGTATGTGGAGGAGAAGAAAATCTAAATTGCTACTTAATTAAAGGGATACTGTCAGATTAAATATATTTTGAAGAAATGAACTTTGCATTTTACCTGGGTTGTCAGTAACACCTAGGATTATTAAAAATGAAATATTTTTTAACATCTAATATACTTCTCACCATTTATCAAGCTGGGTCTTTTCTTCTCCTTGGCTGGTGAAACTAAAACAGTCTCTTGCTTTTCCCTGTAGTCAGCTTCATTGTCTGGATCCTATTAGCTAACCCAATATTGGAGAGCTTTAGGTTGTAAATACCACGAGGTGAACCTTACATCTAAACCAAAAAAAAAAAAGAAAATGTATGGCTCTTTCTTTATTCCATTAAAATATTTCTCTAAAGCTGGACATAATGTAATATACTCTCCCTTAATCATGTTTTCATCACCACACAGCATGTGCAGAGTGGGTTAAATCCTGGAAAGTGCTGAGCAGTGTGGTGTGTGTGCCTTCCCCTCTCCCTGAAGGCCAAAGGTTCTAAAGGTGCTCAATTGCATGGAAAGGGGTCAGGCATCTCTGTCACAGTGTTTGGAAACCAGAGCCCAGCCCACTCAGCGAGCTACTGACTGTTGTGGTGAAGGATTTAAATTAGGAGCAGGTCAAGATTGCAAAATATGTGGGTACATCTGACAAGTGAAAATGAGAAGTGATGTGGAGCCCCTCCAGCACCTTGGCTTTCCTACAACATCTGCCTGGTTCTGTGT
The DNA here is from genome assembly GCF_023055355.1 of Agelaius tricolor. NCBI lineage: Eukaryota > Metazoa > Chordata > Aves > Passeriformes > Icteridae > Agelaius > Agelaius tricolor. The sequence goes on along the minus strand of NW_027269282.1, from coordinate 8,444,893 downwards.
AGAAGGTCAGGCAAAATCTTATCCAGGCAGATGCCAGGTACAGCTGTGGAGGAGACTGGATTCTGCATGAGTGGGTTTGCTGTTGATTTAACAGGAGCTGCAGAAAGAGGATAGAGAAGGTGTGCAGTATGGGTTAATATTATTATATTTGGAAATAATAATGCATTCAGCAATCCCAGAACTCTGCAATATCAGAAAAGGCATTATTTACAAAATGGCCCTATCTATGTACACCAGTGAAAGCTGGTTTTGGAGTTTCATATTAATGCACATTAGCATCCTCATGAACCTATCTGATAATACTTATACATGGAGACTTAAGCTCCTTAAGCAATGTTCACACCTCCATGAAAAATAATACAGTTAAGTTCTTCCTTTAAATAAACTTTCTGAGCAAGTCTATTAACAGTTATCTGCTATCTGCCACAAGGGGAAACATGTAGACAGTTCTGTAGTGTCTTATAAATCTTGGGCTGCTGAGTATTAGGTAGTAAATTAAATGAGGAGCGAGAGCTCCTTTCACTGGATCCTCCTACTTCATTTTACCACGTGGGAATGTTTGAGTCCTGAGGAAACAATCTGCATCCCCAAGGGATATGTTCCTGCATTCTGACAAATAAGTCTCCCATGCAAAGAGCATTTTAGAATGCTTTTGTAGTCAAGATTTACCGTGGCCTGGGTGTATAAAAGCCTGCCTTGGTGCTCTACAGTGTTGTATCATTTTAAGATGAGTGTGAGAGGTCACTCACAAAATCTGACTTCAAATATGTGGAGATGTCCACAGGCTTCAACAGCAAACAACAGCCTGTGCTTCGGCTCCTGCTCGAGGGCTGAGCAACTGGAGCTCAGTTCCCAGGTCAGCTCTTTCCTCTGACTGAGCAATTCCCTTCATCCTCCCCTGCTCCACAGTCCCCTCTCATCAGGGATGGTGAGGGGGGTGAGGGAATACATTCCTGGCCTTGCAGTGGCTGGGATGGCCAGGGATCTCCACAGTGGAAACTCTAAGAGTCACTCTGGGGACAGAGGTTCTGGGCAGGGCCGTGGAAACTGATGGGAAATTCTGTCTGCTATGAAACCTATCACATCATTAAAAAGCAAACTCTAAAGAAGGGCTGTCATTGTAAATGAAATCCCACAGACTTTTTGGTTTTTGTTTGATGCATTTGTATGACATCTGACTGTTTCCATCCCATTTATTGCCGCATAAACTTTCCACAGTGGCAGTGGAATTTCATTTGAATAAAAAAAACACCCTCAACAACTGGAGGATTTGGATTCTAACCATAAAAGTTAAGTTAGCTGGATTTATAATATGCCATAATCAAGTAAAAATACATAAACAGGGAATCAGACATGTACAGACAGCACAGAACATGGATAATTCCTTTTAGGATTTAGCATATGGCCAGCAGCTGGCAGATCCCTGTGAAACTGAATGATAACGTAGACATCCTTTGCTGCATGTTCCTGGGTGACAATAACTAGTAGGAAGGAAAAGACTGGCCATTCATAATCTTTATTTTATTTAGTGAGACTTTTATTTCTGTTTTGAAAGGGAGAAGGAAGACATGGAGAGGCAGAAGCTTCCTGGAAAGCAGAAGCCTGTATGAATGGCACCAATGGGAAAAATAGGCTTTTATTTTCTTTCAAAGACATAAAATTAAACAGAACTTTCCAGCATATGTTAGTATTCATAACTCTTGCAGACCATGCATCAGAACAGAAGACTTGTGATGATTATGAGTCCTTTGTATTGCGGTAGGTCCTGGAGATCAGGGTACTATTGTGCTGCTTGCTCATAATTAGAGATTGTGTACTCCCTGGAGTAGGGACTATCTCAATAAACAAGACAAAGGGATGAGAAAAAGGAGTTGGTATTGTTCTCACTGCACAAACAGTGCACTGAGAAACTGGCACATTAAATAATTTGCCCAAGTTCATGCAAGATCTAGCAGAATTTGGCAGGGAAAGCTTCTTGGCTTTTTTGCCATGTAGGTATTCAGTTGATTGATCTCCTCCTGCAAAAGAGGGAAAACATGGTTTTAAGTGTCAAAATAATTTCAGATTTAAGAAATAAATTCATTTTGTTGTCATCTAAATCTGTTGTGGTCAAATGAATGTCAGGTTTTTATTTTTGAAAATTTTGGTTTTCTTTTCAATTTCTCCAGTTTATTTCCACCCACCTTTCTCTTTAAAAAGAGATGAGTATGAAAGCTAGGAGAGGAAAGAGTTGAGAGGCCTGGTGAGGAAAAACAACAAACCAAACTTCTAATTAAAGCAACACGACCTCCCCATAGTATCCAGCTTCATTTAAAAAACTCAGAAAATTGGTGAATGTGAAGAAAACCATTAATTTCATTAAGGACAGAATTAATTTTCTCTCCTATTTCCCATTCTTTTACCACATACAGGAAAGCCCCCAAGCCCAGTGTGAGAGGAAGTCAGCAGAACCTTTTGGCCACGCACCCATGAGGCTGCCCAGGCCACTCTGCACCTTGCCATGACTGTCCCTCCTCCTCTGGGAGAGCCCTGGTGCTCCCCTGCCCAAACTGGAGGGTGGGACAAGTGCTGGAGCCAGGATGGTGCCCACAGGGCTCATACCTGGGTGTGTGGGAGCTGGTGCTCCACATCTGGGGCAGGGTGAGGGTTTGGGAGCGAGGGTCTGAGCTGGGGCTGGCAGCACTGGGAGCATTCCAAGAGGAATGGCTGGGACAGGAAACCTGGGATCCTCAGCTCTTGGTCATTACGGGGTTTTAAGCACAAAATTCTCTGTCTTCCCTACCTGTGGCACAGGACCTGAACCAGGCTTCTCACAGCAATTTCCTGCCATGCCTGCACCAGTCAAAACCTGCTCTCTGCTTGCAGAGCTCTCAGGAGCTTATTTCACTCTTCCAGTCCCTCACTTGATGTCAAGACTCCAGAATACCACAAGGAACTTATTGTTTATGCTTTTTAGACATGAACATGTGAAAGAGAGGCGCTGGATGCATAGGGGAAGGGTATCTTTATCCATCCTGTCTCTCCTTTAGTACATTGGAGGCAAATAATGCAGTTTATTTCTTCTTATCCTTGTTCCTTGGTGCTAGGATCGCTGTGGAATGACTCCTGTGCTCATACTGAGGTCAAGGGTTCCCCTCCAAAGGCAGGGCTGGGGGTGCTTGGACATCATCCCAGAATCTCCTGCGACATAAACAAGCTTTAAATATGTTCTGAGAGCTCCCATCATTTGAATGATAATGATGTAACATTTTCATAACACTTAACAAGTTCAGAACCTGAAGGAAAAGGAACCAAATTAAAAAAAAAAAAAACAAAAAACCTTTTGCTCAAACTTAATACTTTTTAGAATGCTAAGTTGCCATAACAACTTGATGCAAAAATCTTTGGTGGCAACTTTGTATTTGGTCCTACTGTGGCTAAAATAACCTTACTCTTGTGTTAATACTTAGCCAGCATAGTAAATGCTATTGGTTACAGAAAATTAAAACTTTTAAATAGTGAAACTACTTTTACTGGAGTAAAAGAAACCTCTTAAATCTAAGTGTTTTTCTTCTTTTAAAAAAGCATAATTTGTCAGACATTAAAATAACAAAAGGTCTTTGAAAAAGGATTATGGTTTCTGATGTTTCACTACGAGAATGGATTTACTTTATATCCTACTGATGTTGTAATCTTGAATTCTGAGGTAATGTTTTAGCCCTTTCTTTTCACATAAATAAAGATTTCAATGATAGCACTTCATTTCTTCTGTAGAACTTTCCTTTATTTTTCAAACTACTCATTTTCTCTCGCTTAAACCATTTCATCAGAACAACATACAAATTGGATGCAGTGCTTATTAGGAGGAGGGGAACTGTTAGAAAGGCAAAGCATTTCAAATCAACACAGTGCTGACTGTGAGGCAGATTTTAAATGAAGAATTTCCATATTCCTTATTGCTGATATATTTCCCTCCAAAGTGTACTTTAAAAGAAGTCTTATTTTTAAAAATTTCCTTGTAAAACATGAAGGTGCATTTTTTTTTAGCATATCGTGGGGTATTTTTAAGTCACTTGAACTTTCATTGCCATGGAGCACAAACAATTGTTTTCCATCAGTAGTAAGTACTGGATTTTAAGAATCAAAAAGCATATTTTAGCATGGTAACAAAACACTTGCTAACCAGACTGACTTCATCCCTCCTTGAAAAAACGGTGCTATATTTCTCTTTGGGCTGCATAGGTTTTAATTAACACTAAGTGTCTTTAAAGAGTTGCAAATTCCCACCCTTTCTGAAAGGAAATCCACTCTTTGCACACAATTGGGCTGCTTTTTGGTGCTGTTTAATATCTAATAGCTGGGTGAGTGGTGGAGACAGCAGAGCATCTTTAAAAGATAATTGTTTACTACCAAGGGAACAAAGAGTGCTCAGGGAGGCTCGACAAGAGATTTCCCTGCAGCAACTTCATCATTATTATTAGCCTGCTTCCCAAATAGGGACCATTCTCCTGACTCTCACCCTACAACCAGCCTTTGATAGCATAGAAAAAGTGCTGTTTATAAACCAGATTTTTTTTCTTCTTTATTTTGTATGGCGAAGTGAAGGCCAAAGCCTTTTCCGCTCCAGCAGAACCAGCAGGGAGGAAATACAGGCAGTAATTACCTTAAACAAGCAGGACATAAAGGCAGCTGCCTCTCCAGCCCAGTGCTCCAAGGGTATGAGGAAATGTCAGCACTCCCAGCCCACAACAGCTGGCTGGAAATCTGGCATCCCTGTGCTTCCCCAGCCTTCTCCTGTGGGCAGGAGTCCTGCCCGGGATACTGCAGGACATGGGTCCCCAGAAACAGTGGATGGCTTTGTCCAGGTGAGCAATACCACTGATGGTCCTTGAGAGAAAGGACAAAGCATCCTGGTAATCAGTTGTGGAGAAGGCAGAGTTTGGTTCAATCCTCTCAGAATAATTCTCTGTAGAAATTTTCAGTCACCTTGGGTTTTTTTGTGTGTTTTTTTTGTGCGTGTGTGTGGGGTTTTTTCTTTCTTGAATAAGGATCAAATTGACTTTAATTTTATATTTCAGCACAAAATATTCTTTTTACTTTTTTCCCTGTCTTCCTAGACACAGGAATTTGCTGACAGAAGCAAAGCCACCAGGAAGGACCTGTGCACGAGACACGGGCTGGGAGGTTTGACAGGGAGCACGTGGTGCTTTGTGGGTTCAGTGCAGAAAAAAGCATGTTCCTTAAAAGTGGTGAAGAGACCAGCTGGGCCCCACTCATGGCCTTGCTGCCTCCACCATGGGCCCTTCTGGACAGTCATGTCCAGCTTGTGGCCACCATAGGTGGGATGGGGCGGCATTGGCCATGCTGGAGGGGATGGGAGCTGGATGGGTTGTCCCAATAATAGGATTTGCCTTGGAGGCTCCCACCCCAAACAGCCAGATCTTTGTTGCCCTCTTGAGATGTGTGGCAGATTTATTTCTACTAATGTTTTTAAGTACAGAGTGTATCTAGTGTACTTATTGCTCCTAATTAATGTGAGAATAAAGAATCAAAGAGGGCATTCCTCCAATGAGTTGTTTTTGAAGAGTGACAAATTAATCCCCTTGGATATGGCTGAAGCCAGGGAAGATCTTTTTGTTTCTCTAACAAACTGCAGCAATTAGATGTCCATAACTCTGCTCACAATAAATAGATTTTAATAACTATTTATTCTCTTATTGTAGGCCCAAATCCTGGGCCTTGCATCCTACAGCCACAGGTCCTTGCAGGTAACTGGAGATGTCAGAGTGTGTTTCCATTTGTCAGGACCTGTGTGCACACACGTGTGTAAGACACTGTTGTCAGGGGTTGCATGGAGCCATTTAAATGCAAATTTTGTTAGACTTTCCCTTAGGCTCTTGTGAGCATTGGACCAAATGCTAAATTTGCTCCTCTGCATTTTCCAGGCCCCGTTTGCTCACACAGTTACCTGCTCACGCACTTTCCCTGAACGTTCATTTTGCAGGGAAGGATTTGATGGCTGGGTGTTTTTGTACGGCTGTCTCTGTAAATGCACAGTGACATTTCAAGGGGATACTTGTAATCTGCTTTAATAAGGATCAGGTTTACCAGAACTCGCTCAGACTTCACGGGTGCAACTTTAAATCTCCCAGAGTCAGGGAGCTGGGACAGCCCTTGGGCGTGATAAGCCAGAGATGAGACTGACAGCTCCTTGTGCTGATGGGGGCTGGAGATAAGGGACTGGGGCGTTTCCAGCTGGAATTGTTTCTCCAGGGCCAGGAGAAGGGGAAGGCTGGGAGCACCTTTGTGCTGGAGGGCCCAGAGCAGGGGCTCATTCAATGCTATCAGCCTGCAGCAGACCCTGCAGGGCTCCTGCACCTGCTGGCCCTGCTCCTTTGTGCCGGTGCCACGTCCTGCCTGACACCCTGGGGTGACAGAACCCACTGTGCCAGAGGGTCCCCCCACCACAGGGTAATCCTCCAGGCCTGGATGTTTATTCAGGAGGCTGCAAAGGGGCAGCAGCTGCCAGTGGTGGCCACAGATGTGCAGCTGTCCGTGGCTCACGCTGAGGGAGGGTGGAAAGTGAATTTTCCCCCTGTGCCTCGTTTCCTTTTGCTGGTTGAAAGTCCTCTCTGTGGTGCTGATGAACCCTGTGCTGCCCTTAAATTGGCTAAATGGAATATCCTTACAAAGTTTTCTACCCAAGGGAAAGTGCGGCCCTTCCAGGCTCAAAGGGAGGAAGACAACATTTATGTTTCACTGCAGCCATTCATGGCAAAATAACATAAAGTAAAATCTTTCTGCAGTGCTCAACTTCAGAAAAATTATATTTTCACAGGCCTTTCCTTCTTGGGTATCAGACCTTTTTCAAATGGGAGCAGGCTGTAAATAGCTGTGAAAAATCATTGAGAAGGACAAAGCACAGTTTATGACACAGGATGTCACATGAATGCAGACACGGATATATAAGTTTGCTGATTTTTGTCTCATATAATACAATTTAATAGTTGTTTTTTTTGGGTACCCTCAGTTAATGAGGAATTCTTAAACTGAATTCTGTTGTGAAATTCTAGAGCTAGAAGAGTCATGCTAGCTCAAGTTGAGGCTCTATTCTACTCAGTGCTGTTTGAAATATTTGGGCCAAATCTGAGCTATTCAGCCTAGGAAACCAAGGTAAATGCTGAGGCCAGGTTGGTGTGGTTGTGGTTCTTTGATGTTGTGTGGTGCACAAAAAGGAAATTGCGAGGTCAGAAGGGAGGGAAAATGGTTTTAGAGCCCAAAGAACCAGTGAGGCATGGATGGAAGGTCTAGTGGTGTTACTGGGGAAGGAGTGTCAGAGACAGTGGGGACAGCCAGGTGGTGAAAGGCACACTGCAGAGACACACAGAAACCCTTGCTCTTGGCCCATACTTAAAGGAAACAATTTGGAAGAGACTGCAAGACTACTTTTTCAGTAAAACACCAAAATATCCAAACATGCCATATAGTCTTGGAAACAGAGAGTGCTACAGTCCCTGGACCCAAGGCTGAACAGAACCAACTCTCACCTCCTCTTTGATTTCTCACTCTCACCATCCCAAGCCCACATCGATTTTCACCCAGATATTATATAGAGAGGGTTGCACAAATCAAGATATTTCTTTTCTTCCTTCTACTTCTTCCCACCTGTGGCTGCTGTGGTTCACACTGGCCCTGCCTTTCCCTCAGCACAAATCCTCCATGCTGAAGAGCAGGGCTCCACTGCAGAGCAGGCACTTATCACTTTATTTTCTCCTATGAGCACCAAGTGGGAATGTCTCATCTGGTGTGCTGAACTCAGATCTAAGTGCTAAAATGTTTACTGCTTCCAGTCTGCCCAGCAGGATGCTCTGAGAGAAAGAGAGGCTTGTGAGCCTGCAGCTGAAGGAGCCATCCACCTCACAGGGCTTACGGGGAAACCGCGCTGGATCTCAAACATTAGGCTTTTAATTATTTTAGGGGACTTGTTCCACAAGTACTTCTGATGCTTTTCTATTAACATTTGACAAGATCTCAGCAATTGAAATATAGTTAGTGAGATTGCAGGGTTTAGATTGCTATCTGAGAACTTCTGACCGAATTCTGCTTTCCCTAATTAATCCATTCCAGCACCTCCTTAATGACATTCATTTCAACAAATAATTTCTCCTTGTCTCTAATGATATGCAGCATACTTGGCACTAAAGTACAGATAAATACATATATGTTTTTTCTATTCTAGAGGAAAAATCCATATGCTCTGGATAATGAAGGTTAAGTGACAATTTTTCTTTACAACCACTCATGTCTTACAGTCTGTGAACTGAAAACTGGATTAACCTTTAATTACCCCCCATGATCTCTCAACCCTGAAACAACATTAGCACTCCTCCAAGTGTTATTTGCATACAGCATTTAATGAGAGAAACATCTGTTTGCATATTTCATATCATTAATATTATGCAGATGAGGTGAGTTTTCATGTTGCAGTGGGCAATTGTGCAGAAATCTCCCTTTCTTTCATTTTTGGTTTATTTCCCTCCTCCAAACAATTTGCTCTGACATGTATTAATTGGAAAAAGAGCTGCCTGGTGCCACCAGTCTTGCATATATAATGCATAGGTGCTATGTGGTCTGAGTAGCATCATGGCAATATCCTGATGAATTTACAAAATACTCAATATCTGCCTTGATGCTATTGGCAAACCTGTTGATATAGTCTGAGGCAAATGTACTCTTTCAATGCAATGTGCTACTGTGGCTGAAAATTAAATGGATGCAGGTAAGATTGCTAACAGGGTTGGGGTTTTTTTCCTACTGACTGCATTTATAAAAGATTTATTCTGTCTAATAAGATGAAATATATTCGTTAGGTACCTGATCTGAGAGCCATTTGACTGATTGAAATCTAGGTTAGATTGCCATCTGTGCCTCTTCTCTTCTGAAATGTTTCATATGGCCCTGCAATGAAATCTTTACTTTGTACAAAGCCAAGGCCGTTGAAAACTGGTGGGCCACTGCTTGCAGTGAGTGCATAAACCTGGGGTCTGGGAGAGGCTCCTTGTTTTTCTTGAGGAATAAGGGGAATTTCCCATTTTGTTTAGCTTGAGTCTTGTTTTCTTGAAGGTGTTTCTAAGAGTTTAAGCCATTACTGATATTAAAAAAAAAAAACATGGTCAGGGAAGGGAGGGGAAATGGGGATTGAACCATGAACAATAATTATAAGGGAAAACAGGGTATTGATTTCTAGTTTGCTGCTTAAAATTCCCTAGGTCCCAGAGGTCACAATTTGCTGAATGTTTAGCCAGCCTAAGACATGTGTCACATCCTAGATGTATTCCAAATAAACAAAGTACATTATCTTTGAAGTTAGACTTTTAGAAGAAAAGCTGAGGATTTGGTTTGACATTGTTCCCATGCTGGTTTTGTCATTTTCTGAAGGAATTTCCACTAAGTCAAAAGCAGAAATTATTTTCCACAGAGGGATCTGCAGAATGTTTTTCATAGGTCCTAAATTTGTCTAACTCTTCACAAATTGCTTAAATTGTCCTTTTGTGCTGCTGAGCCAATGCTGGTGGCAACTGAAAATTCACAAAACTTCTTTTGCTAGACTTTTATCTGGATAAATGTGAGTCTGGAGCAGCATGGAATTCACTTCATTGCCTAAAAGGACACCTGAGCTATATTTATCTCCCAAACTGTTCCTCTGTTGGAGAGAATTGATTTGATTTCTGTGGGACACGGGGTTCCTACAAATTGCTTGGACTAGAGTGCAGCAACAAAGCAGTTTTCACATTTGGAAGTAGCTTCTATATGGAGACAACTGTAGTTCTAGTTGTCAAGTGCAGGCAAACTTTCAGTGAGGAATAAAATAGAAATTTGAATAACCTACAGGCTTATCTGCATAGCAAAAAGTCAGTGTGTTATGGAAAAATGGGATTACTCTGTAAAATGGGTGTTTATATCAGGATGATTTCTTTCCAAAATTTGCGGTGATCCATGCCTCAGTAGCCTGGGATTAGCTGTGCCCACCTATTCCCAAAATAAAAGATATACCAAAGGTAATACAGACTCTGTGACTAAATGAAGATTAAATATGACTGAAAAGTATAGGTTTTTTCCCCCGCTTATGCTGCAGAATAATAATATGCCTCATTTCTAATTCATGACACAAATTTTATAGGAGAAATTTGTGGAATGTTGCCTTTTCTGATGGGAATCATTTTCATGACCAGTTACATGCTTTGTGAGAACATGTGTTCATTTAAAGCAGATTTTCATAGTTTAAGAGCTGCTTTAAATAAGTAAAGCTTGTTTATCTAGAGGTCTGACTTGCAGGTAGGATTACTGTGGTTTTGTACACAAGTCATTGCTTTGGCATCTACCGGGCCTTTTATGCAAAAGAGAAAAAGTCCTTAATGTATGCAAACTGTTGTGCATGCAAATTCTAGCCCTGTGTGTGGAATTTAGGCATGCAAAGGAGCACAATGCTTCCCACATGGAATTGCTCCTGCTTTGCAAATCCTCTCACTCCTGAGCACCTACAGTGCATGGACCAGCTCACAGAGCCAAGTCATTGCTCTGGAATTTAGATTTATTTGGGTAAACAGATTGTGCTGGTGGCAATCAAGATTTAGGCTGGCATAAAACTTTATTTCATAATTCCTTTCATTTCAGGAACTGCTGTGCACAAGGAAGGAGTGCTTTCCATGGTTAGACAGAGACCTGAAGAAGCAAATGAAATTTGGGGCAAGGTTGTATGAAATCTTGACAGAGTTTGGGAACAAGAGAATTGGTATTCCAAAGCTGTGCTTTGTATTTCAGCTACGCAAGCAAATTTTAAGTTGCCAAAAAATTTTGGATAAAAAAAGATTTCAGCCTATCATGACAAGCTTTGTTTATGTGATATTATTCAGATTTTTCAGATATAAAGCAGATGGTCTTAATTCACAATAGTGTACATTTAATGGGTGAGGACTATCTTTGGGACCCTGGATTTTTTTTTTTATTTGCAACAAACTCTTCGTGCATCCCAAGGCGCTGACACTTCCAAGGCAGGGATTCTTCCAACCACCGACTGCAATCAAGTGGCTTCTCAAGTGAAGTAAAAGTTGTTGATTGAGCTAGTTAAGAAATAATCCCCTTGATTGTTCAAGAGCTTTTGTCAACACAAGGTCAAATAAATTTTTGTTGGCGTGGCTCTATTTTCACACATTGCGACCAAGAAAAACAAAACCTGCAAGCAGTGGCTCAGCACTGGCAAAACAATTCTTGCTAAAATCAGCAGCTTCTGTGCCAGGGTTTAACTGAACACAGGGTGCTTTTAGCAGGTTTTTGCTGGCATTTGGTACACAGGTGCACTCTCATGCCAATTCATGAATGCATTCTCCTCAGAGCAGTGATATCATAGAATATCTGTACTTTAACATGACTGAGATTATTTTGGAATTGGTGAAATATTTCTCCAGTTAAACACTTTTTTTCATTTTGCTGTGCAGCTGTTTGCCTGAAAAGCTTGTCTCCATGAAGTAGCTCTGTTTGCATGTGCATAGAAAAAAACACTAAACAAGAAAAACAAGAATAATATCTGTGTAGCTACTGAGTTTAAATGCAGCACAATTTGTATTAATAGTGGCTTTTATAGCCCCTAATATATAGTAAAATAAATTCCATCTTTATTCTTGTATCTAAGATAAACAGTGAGTATATAATATATCAGTAATAGAGAAAGTTTTGGCATTTAAGAAAGAATTGAGCTTTAATGTAAGGACGTTTTTATACCGCAGTAATAAATTAACATTTCAAAAGTACTTTAGCCTGCTGAGATGGATCATTCTATGAGTATGGGTAACACCATGGACTCCAATAATTAGTGTAAATTGCCTTTGAATAATACAGAGCTGGGAACAACTTTCAGTGCTTAATGCCCCTTGCAGTACATGATGAAGAGTCCTTAATGGAGCTTGGAAAAACAAGTAATACCTATAAATCAAAGAAGAAAAGCCGTTTTTGATGCATTTGTCTGAGAGTGTGAGTTTTAAACCAAATTGTTAACACTCCTCCCTGCTGAGGGTCATGGATTAGCTAGGGTGGGAGTTTCTTATAGGATCTTTCACACTAACCAGCAGAGGTAGGGGGTTTCAAATACAAGTGTTTTCTTAACCCTAATCCCTGCCTCCCTGACCAGTAGAGCTCTGAATTTCTCTCTAATTAGGTGGAGAATTAGTAGGTGGATAAATGTGTTAGTGGATGAGGATGAAGTGATTAACTTGCCCCAGACTATGATAGTGAGTTCAAGGCGCTACTGAATTCATTTTGTTTCTAATAACTTTCTCCTACATTCTAGCAGCACCACGGCAGAGGACTTGCATTTATATCTATAATCTTACAGCAGCATATTCTCTTGCCTCATTCCCATGCCTTTATCTGCTATATTTAAACAGCAGTGCAGTATATTTCCCAATGTGCCAGCTCACATTTATGTGCACTATTTAATTATCTCAACAGTTTTGTAACCTAATTTAGATATATTTATGTTGCAGTAAGACTGTGTGTGTGAGGAAATATGAATTTTATTGCAAGATAATGAGACTGGAATATTTCCTCCAAGTGTTTGCTAACTGTACTTTACAAATATCTGCTGCCTTGCTGCTGCTGCCTGCCTGCTGCTCTTTGTTCAGTGTGTGGGGCTGTGCTGTCGCTGAGGAAACACAATTTCACAGCCCTGTGGCCAGATGTGACTCTGCTAAACTGGAGCGGTGACATTTTCTGTTTCTGAAGATGTGTCCCTGTTAACTAAGCAGGGAAGGATCTGTCCTGGTGGAGGTCAGGATCTGCTCCCTGACATCTCTCCCTCAGCAGCCTCCAGCAGGGGACAGGCTCTGGCTTCACCTTGGAAAGTTGCTGTGAACTTCTGCCCTTTCACAGCGATGCTGCATCATCCACTCGCACCCTCCTTGTTATTCTTACTCATGGCCACCACAGAGTCTCACCCAGCCCAGCGTGCTCCTGTCCTGTGGTCTGCTCAGACCTGTGAATTCACTTGGCCTCCAAGAATGAAGTGTGCTACTTGCAAAACAAGAAAACTCAGCAGGAAAGGGACAAGATTCCCAAGATGGCTCGGTGCTGTGACTCAGACAAGCTGGGATCTGAGAAAAATTTTCCTGGAATAAAAGTCAAAGAGTTTTTCAGGTGTATTCAGAACAAAGAAGGGCGCTAGAAGATGCCACAAATAGGAGTAGATCATAAATGTTTATTTTCTGAGAAGACAGTCTGACACCTACAACTCATGGCACTGGATGCTGACCTTAACCAGTAACTAAAATTAATAGTATCTTTCACAAAAGATCTGGTCTTCTCAGCATACACATTGAAGGGAAGTAAAAGTGCCTTGGGGAAATGCCAACCACTGTTGTTGGCTGACAATCGAAAATAGAGGCTGTAGGACATCGCAAATAATCCTTCAGTCTGCCCTGAAGGGCTGAAGTAACATGTTCAGACACACCACACTTCAAAATAAGGTGAGAAAGGGAGTGTGGATGACCAGAAGTCTAGAAAGAAAAACTGGGTAAATAAGTAATGTTGAAGAAAAGGGAAAGGTTCTGTGATAGAAGGCAGATGTGAGTGTGTGTGTGAAATGCAGAGGTGTGTGTAAGGAGTACCCAAGAAGGTACTGAGGAGGTCCTAGAGGTTGACTTTCTGTCTAAGGAGACAGGCAGAACGTTATCCTCCAGGACCACAGTGCACATGAGAAGGATGTTGTAGCTGAAACGTGGAAGGTTTATTTTAGAGTTGCCAAAACAAACGCTACTAATAAAAGGAAAATGAAGTCCTGACTAGCTAGGATTGAAAGACAAAAAGTAAGATAATTTCAAGCTTGCAGTGGCTTAGAATTAGTGGTGTTAAAGATGGTTATTCTCTCTGCACACACAGAGGTGATGCCTTGGGAAGGCTGACCTAGAACTAGATGGAGCTAAAGGATAAAGTAGGGATTTATTAGGAGGCCGCAATGGATCCACCTTGGGCAGCACAAGAGCCCAGGCAGGGCCACACCCAAGATGAACCAAAATGGTCCCAAAAATGGACAACTGGTCACGAGGTCTATCACTTTGATAAGTTCTGCTCCATTTGCATAATGGAGTTAATTGTCCAATTATAGCTGTAGGTTATGAAGTCCCATCCTTGTTGTTTTTCTCTCTTCAGCCCACGTTGTTTGTGTTCTTGGGCCTAAGATTTGGATCATTTGTCCTTGGTCCCCAGCTAGAGAAGAAATTATTTTGTCTCCCTGCTCTGAAGAGAGCTTACTCTCCCCAAATATGAAGCTCAGAACTGCACACGAAAGCAGCACAGAATCTGAAAAATACAAAATCTAAAACCTGAGGCATCATTTCCCCCCTTTAGCTCCAGCAGCCTGTGAGAGGGCAGGCTGGGCTGGGTGAGAGGCTCTGTGGGTCAGCCAGGGTAGCTCAGCTTGCATGATTGAGTCATTAGCCAGGGCATTGTGTGTGTAACCAGGAACTGAGGCAGGCAGGAAATTTCAAGGGAAGTATCCTTTCTATGCAGTGCAATCAAAGTCTGTTTCACCCTTATCTCAGTTGTTTGCTCCAGTGAGCATTGAGTGCCTGGGGAGAGCATGGCTGCTGAGGAATCTGAGGCCCACAGGGTGCACAGGGGTGGTGCCAGGGTTAGCAGGAACCAGCCCTGTGCTGCCAGGCACAGCCTGTCCCTGGGGCTTGCTCCTTGCTGTGCCAAAGGATTTGGGTGCTGCAGAGACACTTAAAGGTTCACCTTTAGAGTGAGAGCCCAGTTACCTCAATCCCAGGTGTCGGCAAAATCCCTGGACTGCACAAGACCCACAAAATGTCAAAAGCAGCATAAGCTCCTGGGAACCTCAGCAAATCTTGAATGGGCTGCTCTTCTTTCATGTTTCTGTTTCTTCCTGTCCTTTTTGCTGGCAGAAGCCTCTGCCTAAGTGTCTCACTGATAAAACTCCCAGGTACTCATTTGGGAAGTAAAATGTTGGGGGGGTTTTGATGTGTTTCTGACAATGGTTTGGAAGTGGTGCTGTGGGAGTTTTGAGTAGCAGATGGGAGCTGTGAGGTGCCAATGCACAGCTCCTAGGACAGGTAAAACACTTCTTTAGGCTCAGCGTGCTCAGCAGGTGAACTGTGTATCAGTTTAGGTTCAGGTCAGCCCTCAAGAGGGTACCTCCCCTGCCCCAGCCTCCCCAGGTGGAAGGATTGTCTTTCTAGCGTTCAGCTGCATCCATACAGTACATAAAAGTCACCCTTCATTAGCCAGGATTATGTTGTCTCTTGATCTTATCAGGTTTTGCTCTGCAAACTGCAAAGGAATGTAGCCTGATGCAAGCAGCAAGCCAGGAATCTCCACTGGAAGCAGGAATTTCACTGGCTAAAATCTCTCTGAAGTGACTCTCTACAGAGCTTATCTTCATTATTTAACAGGGGTGCAATTTCATGGAAGTGTTGGGAGCCAGAATTTTGCTGGAAAGATACAATTTTCTTCATTAAAAAATGTATGTGGAAGTCAGTGAGTGATCCTGTTTCCTAACTGGCTACCTTACCCCTTGAAATAGTTTTATATATTTAAATGGACGAGGATGTAAATTGTACTTCCAAACTATTAAAGCCAATGGCACACATTAAATTATGCTGTGAAAAGAAGATAGCTTCGGCCAGTAACTCTTAAGCCTAAATGAGTTTCTCCTAAGAGGAGAACAGCTGCTTAAAGTACATATATTTAAAATTAAATTTCTTTATTACAAGTTACTTAGCGTATTTTGGACTTATATGTTCTCTTTTTTTCCCTTTTAATTGCACAAAGCTGTGGAAAATAATCGCAAACTCAGTTAGCATTACAAATTGAAAATCAGAAATTACAGAGATTTTTTTTTTCAGGTTCTCAAGCTACATAGGTGTATTAACCCTCATTAGTCATTTTGTGGCAGTGAGAGATTTGAAAACAGAATTCCATTATGGTATTTATGGTCAAAATCTGATATGATCAAATAATAGGTTTCCCAATAGAAATGTCTATGTGCTATGTAGTAAACTTGATAATTGTAAGAATACATTTAATGCAGTAGAACTGAATACCGAACCAGGAGATTAACATTTCTGTTATATAATTACAAGTTCAAGGAGTTCAGCTTCTTATCATACCACAGTAAGTATAGAAAGTAGAAGTGATCCTCTTTAATTTGTAATTATTTAACTGAAATAGAATGTCTCCCAGCCTTATTCTTACTCTTCTACGCTGAAGACATTGGTATGCAGAAACCATGCACCAAGGAATAGTACACTATCAGAGTAGGACATGTTTGAGTATTCTTTAAAACCAACTAAGAGAAGTTAATCTCATTGAACTTCTTTTTATTCAACAAAAGAGTTAGATGTTTCCAAGTCTAATGTGACTATAATGTTCATTAAATGGACTTCTTCACACCTTTAAATGGATTAACTGTACATCTTCACAGTCTAATTATTATACATGTCGCTCACAAATCACAGATCTAATTCAAAGCACTATAAAAGCTCTGTTTATGAGCATTAGGAAAGCAGATACAGTGAGAATTGAGTGTGATTTTTATCTGGGTCATATAAAAGAATAAATGTCATCCACATTAAAGAGTGCACCTTCACTTGTTGAGTTTTCCTTCAACTCTGAACTGGTGAGAGCCTTTGAAAAGTTAAGCCACTTTGTCATCTCCACTCTCTCATTTGTCCAGAATCCAAGATGATCCCTGACTAAGATCCCTGCAGCTGTGTTGTTCATAATTTTCAGACAATAGCTGTCAGTCGGATAAAGGATGATGTACAATTTTACCAGTATGGGAATAACTGTGATTTAGAGTCTTATCTGAAGTTAGGTTTTCTAATAAGAAGATATTAAGAGTGTTTTTATTGATCAGATTTGAAAAGGTAGCTAGGTGCCCGACTCCTTGGTGCAATCATGCCTGAACCCTTCAAAAAGAGCTTTAATCTGTGTTTTTGCCATTTGCAAATTTCTGTCAGCTCACAGAAATCAGTGGAGCTGTGCCAGGCTGTGGGCTTGGCTATCAGAGTGGATAGTTAGCTGTAAAACAACTTTACTGTCTGGGCAGGGAGAGCCTATCAAAAGTTTTGGGAACGTGGTATGACAATATGGTCCTCAGTGAAGATACTACATCTGTAGTGGGAGCAAAAGTCAGGTGTTTGCCCAAATTTTCTCACATTTTCATCTGTAGAAGGAAAAAAGAGACCTCAAAATCATAATGAAGATGTTTGCAGGGTAATCTTAGGGCCTAACAATGAGAGGCAACAACAACAAGTTACATGTATTACAGAAATATGTTATGTATGAGATATATTTCCATTGAATCCTGACATAGCAAAAAAATCCTCATTTCTTACAGACGTGTGCTGGCAGCAGTTGCAAGTCTGTTTGTGTTTATAATGTGACACCAGAAATATTTCCCTTTTTCTCTCAATTACAAAACCTTAGATATTTCTGCCACATTTCTCCTACAAGAGTGTGCAGATCCTTGGAGTAGATGAAAGTTCAGATAATTACAACTCTCAGCTTGAAGACCATTAGTTCCCTGGCCAGGCTCACAGAGCCTTTCAGCCAGCAAGGATCCAAGCTCTCTGACCAGCAGTGGTGTGTCTGAGGTTGTGCAAGAAGCACAGGTGGGTTCTTAGGATATTACAGTGCAAAAAGCACAGACATGCCCCAGTATTACAGGATGGAAAGTGATGAGCCTCTGTGTGCCTGTGGGTCTGAATTTTCTCCTGTGTTTGGACAATACAGATCTGATTTCACGGGATCATCTGGCAGCTGCTGTGAAGCAAATCCCAGAAATGTAAAATGCAGCCTCAGCAGCTTGAGGTGCATCGCCTTTGTATGGCAGTCACCACCACAGACCACAGTGTTTGGGTATTCAGACTTCAATGGGCAAAGACTTTGAAATCAGGGAATTTTGCACATTAGGGGAGTTGTTTATCCCTGACACAGCTACATCCAGGTGATTGAAATGTATGGTTATATTTCAATCTGAAATTTATGGCTGGACATAGGCTTTTGCATTCTTGCCTTGTCAGACCACCTGCTTCTGCTCCTTTCTATCCTGTGCAAAAGCACTTCAGTTCATAAAATAAATAACTACCTGCAGCTCTCTCTGCACAAAGGCTGCCCTGACCCCAGATATTGTCATGCTTTCTGCAGTGATTTTAAAGAAAGGTTTGGTCTGCTTTCCACATGTGCCTCAGTGTCCAGTGGCAGGTATGTTAGGGAGGATGAGAACCAGGTGTTCCCCCACAATTATTTACTTATTTGCAGACATGGGGGCTGCAACATCCGCTGGAGCAATTTGACAGTGATTTACCTGCTGCTGCCAGCTGCTCTCTGCCTGTGGGGGCTGCTCTGGCTCCTGGGGCCAGCACTTGAGTTCCTTGGTTTGATATCACAGCATTTGCTCTGCCATTTCAGTGAGAACCAGGCAGCCCTAAGCTCCTTCCAGTCTCTAAATCTATTGCAATGACTTTGCTGATGAGGTTTCCAAGAGCTTTTCTTGCCTGTGGTCTGAAGATGCGGCTTCCAAACTTTCACATTTCTACAGACTCCTACTGTAGGGGGTACATCTCAGCCTGAGACAATTGTCTCACCAAGGTGCAGCAACATTCTTGTGTGGAGCTTTTTACTACAGTAAAAAGATGTTCCCACAGGTAAATTTTGTGAATTTCTGCAGCAACATATTGTTTCTTTGAAAGCATTAGTGTTACAATGGCTTCAGGATAAAGTATCACAAGGCTTTGTGAGCTGGGTCTTGATGAAGGGCAGAAAGTATTTTTAGTTTCACTGCTATATATATATATATATATATATATATATATGAGCAAATGTCTGGATACAATTCCAACCTGCTGGCTGTTCCCTTGACACCTTAACTGAGGGAAATCCAATTCTTGCTCACTGTGCTCCTGCAGATGCATGGTGTGTGGCTGGGGACTGGTGTAATTGCAGTCGATTCCATTTTGAATTCATGGGGTTTTGGCAGGGAAGCAGCAGAACAAGGAATTAATTTTTTAGTGCTGCCATGTTTTTTGACTGTACCCACTTTGGAGCAAGTACTTTTTTCTCATTTTTTTAAAAAGTATTTCTTAAAAAAGGCCTGAAAAGCCAAAACCAAACTGCCATATACAGCAAAGTTTCCTATCAGGCTGAACCAGTTTAGATAAAATAACCTGTATTTCGAAGTCTGAAGACTAATTTTCTGTAATTATTTTTACTTACACAGCTAAGTAAGCAAACAGATTCTCAGGTAAAGAAGTTGGTTTGGGATTTTTTTCTGTGAGTAAGGATGGGGCTCCAGGAAGGTGGAACCTCTGCTGACAGTGGAAGTCTCTTCCAGAGACCAAGACTGAGAGGAAAAGAGCAGAGAGCCTAGAGAAACCCAGGGCAGATTTAGTTAAAAATACTAAATCTAGTCTGAGGGATAATATAGAGTGGTTTTCTGTTGGGTTTTATTTTGAGCTGAAATTTCCATGAGAAATTTGTAAGATTGAGGTTTTTATGTTTTACTAAGAGCATGGAAAGGTTGCTCACCCTTCAGACAAGAATATTCAATTCTAGTTTTGTGCATGTGGCAAAATCTGGAACTATATTTGAAGGAATCTTGGAGAGAAAGAAGATCCCTTTTCCTGTGAATTCTCAGTGATCCAAGCTCTGGAGCTTTGTGCTACAAGGTAACTTAGACTGTCATCCACATGTTTTCCCTCCTCCAAAGACCTTCCCAGGTTTGTCCAGATCTCTTTCTTCAGGAAGGGTAAATTAGGCCATCTTGTAGAATATGCTCACAAATGTTTTTTTCTGTTCACACTCCCACATCTTTTAAGGAGTTTAATGAGTGTCAGTTTAAGATTAATTCACTAGGTAACCTGCTTATCTCTAGAATATCCATTCTGAAACAATGTATAGGAATAATCTGGGGGTTTTGCCCTATACAATTCCTTCCTTAAAAACATGAATCCCAGGATTCTGCAGGATTCTGGCCCTGCCCCTGGCCCTGTTAACCCAGCATGTGTCTTTATGATCAAAATTCAAATGCAGTTGCACCAACTGCACCTTAAATGACTCGGATCCTGCATTTGTAACTATCTCAGCAGAGATGCCAATTCAATTGATGTTACATTAGTCTACCCACAAGACTATGCTAGTACAGAGCTGATGCTCCAAGTCAAGCCTGGGCTTGTTGTCTGCTACCTGACAAAGCTGAAAAAAGATGAGTACTAAATGTAAGGTAACTCCATTAACTCTTTGTTTTCCTGAAGGCATATTCAAACACTTTGAGTGCTGGGAGGCCTGCTTGCAATCTCAGTGAACATTTCATTGTGACTCACCATTGGATTTGTTAAAGCTGTTTGTGGAGCAGAGGCATCTGAAATCACTGTTCATTTTGGGAAATTCTGATCTTAACTTGTTTTTAATATATTTCATCCAAAGTTTCCTGCAGTATTGAAAGTGAGAGGAAAAAAAAAAAAAGGAAAACACTTTTCTTCTGGGAACTTTAATACCAACTAATAAAAACAAAGTTTCTTAGAGCAGTGCAGGTGGAGACGAGGCAGAGTGTCAAGGACAACTGGGGGAGAAGAGGACTTCTTCCTCTGTGGTAGTTATAGAAGGCCTCAAAATATTTGGCATTCCTGAGCCACCTGGGGCTGGGAAGTTGTTGAAGTTGTTTCATCCACTGTACTGACTGTACAGGACCCAAGGGGAGCAACTAAACCCAGAACACTTTCTTCTGTTGTCTGACAAGCCAAAGAACAACCAGTTCTGCCTTTGTAAATAACACACTGTGGAGCTCAAATACATTTTTCTTCCTTGCTGACAAAACCTGGGGTTTATGGGTCTGTCATGCAGCTGCTAATCTCAGGGATATCTGACTGTGTGACATCAGTTCTCCCACCAGCCCGCAAGGCAAAAGAAAAGCTGGAAATTGTGTGTGAACATTTCTGGTTTACAAGGCAGGCAACAAACAAGGATATCTTAATTATTGCTCCCTTGATTATTAGACAGAAATGGAGAACTATTGTTATGGTTCTTTTCCAAGATAATCTGGTTCCTATCACACTTTAGTTTTGTTTTGAAACTCTGACTGGGGAGTGTCCAAAACCCTGTGAATCTTGCCCTCTGTGCTCTCTCTCTAGTGGCTGGTTGGATACATGTTGCTGGGTTTTGGGTTTTTTCCTTCCATTTTCTGTATCATGATGAGCTGCCTTCTAGCTGTTTTGTCAACAGTGAATTTTTCAATAGGGATTTGCATGTTGATATGCTAATTGCCTTGATAAAATGTTTTATCATTTGGATTCCACCCAAAATGGCAGGAAAGTCTTCTCTCCTGCCAGAGGAACTTCCCATGGAAGAAAGAAAATTGTTTTCAGGTGAGAAGATTTGATAAAGTCCCAGGATGACTCTATAATTTCTTTTGGATTCTAAATTTTTGGAACAAAGGAGTACAAATTCTGACTCTCTGCTAGACCAATGTCATTATGAGCTGAATGGCAGATGAGCAAAGGAACTGGGAATCAGTTAATTTTGGTGTGCTTCTTTGAAAGGGATAATACAACTGACAGGCACAGTTACCAGGGACTCCAGCTTTAAAGTTATTTAAAATGTTTGGGTGAACACTTTGATTTACTTGTTAATTACTTTCCTGTTTTTTATTGAGCATGAAACAGTCAGTGCAAGTCTAGTGACTCATGGATGCCTTCAAAAAGCTTCAGGCTCAGTTTCAGAGTTGTGTAGCAGCTTACCCTGGCTCTCTGCCTCTTGACTTGGGGTTTAGTGAGGTTTTTGGAGGAGACTCAGCAGATTCCAAGTTCCCTCATCAGGGTGCAGTATATTTTCTAAAGGACCTATTGATACCTGAAGGTATCCAAAAACCTTTTTCAAAGCTGCCTTCTAAGCAGTGCCAGGACCTCAAGAGGCTGCATCTGATCTGTCCAGCTGTGGCCCAACTATAATGGAGAGCTCTGGCTTGAACTTGTATCCTAAGGAATAAAATCAAAGTTTTGTCAGTGATGATGTTACAGCTGCTGGGAGTACTTTGAGTTTCAAAAGTGAGAAACATATTCCACTTCTTTTCCTGACTGTGGGGAACATGTCAGATTTTGAAAACATGGTATTATTGGTGGGATATGGGAGCATCTAAGGGCTGAAGAGATTATGGCCCATTTAGCAGATGCTGAGTACACAATCTGTACCATGGAGAGGTAAATCTAATTAAGAAAAAGAAAAAAAAAGGAAAATTTTATCTCCAGTTATCTCCAGTCTAGTACCTTCATTTCTTCACAAAGAAATGAAGCAATATGGGCAAGGTCAACAGCAGAACTGCTGTTCCTCAGGTCTGTAACTTTAACCAAAAGAGCATCTTTGACTGCTTTGAGAGCCCAGTGTGAGCTGGATAACTCACCTGGGTGTCTGCTGTCCATGTCCAGAGGAACACAAGGTGATATGGGGTACAGGGATGCACCACACCACTCCCTCATGGTGGGAAAGAAAAACCTGCAGCCTTTGCTGAATGGCAGGTCTGGATGGCACACAGAGAATTATGGAGCACATTCCCTTGCAGCCAGGAAATTGGTCTTGCTGGGGGGCTCAGGGTTTGATTTATGGTGGCCCTTTGATTTATGGAGTCAGGGCTAATTGTTATTGGAACAGGCTCCTGGGCTGGGGCTGGGGGAACAGTGCTCGAGAGCCAGAGGCAGAGCAGAATGGTGGTGGGCACTCCCCTGGCCCACCCTGCCCCTGGCTGGGCAGAGAATTCCCCTTCTCCCCCAGATCTTGAGATTCCCAGAGCATTCCCCCTCTCCGCCAGATCCTGAGATTCACAGAGCATTCCCCCTCTCTCCCACATCCTGAGATCCCCAGAGCATTCCCCCTCTCCCCACATCCTGAGATTCCCAGAGATTCCTGAGATTCCCAGAGCATTCCCTCTCTCCCCCACATCCTGAGATCCCCAGAGCATTCCCTCTCTCCCCCACATCCTGAGATTCCCAGAGCATTCCCCTTCTCTCCTCCACATCCTGAGATTCCCAGAGCATTACCCCTCTCTCCCCCAGATCCTGAGATTCCCAGAGCATTACCCCTCTCTCCCCCAGATCCTGAGATTCCCAGAGCATTACCCCTCTCTCCCCCAGATCCTGAGATTCCCAGAGCATTACCCCTCTCTCCCCCAGATCCTGAGATTCCCAGAGCATTCCCCCTCTCCCCCAGATCCTGCTGGATGGGGGAGAGAGCACAGTGGGCTCTGCAGACACCCCAGGCACGAATGGCACAAGAAAGGACTAAAACTAGAGTTGATGTGCCTCAAGTTTGGGTCCATTAAGGTAATCCTACACTCTGAAACTGAAGCTATGGGTCAATGAAAACAAATTGCAGTTCATTCCCCAAACAGAAGCATTAAGACACAGGAAGCTGCTGAATGCTGAAGGTTCTGGCCTTGACTTCACAACCTGGCCAATTTGTGCTGCCTGTGGGGCTGTGCAGCTGTCAGGGAGAAAACAAATCTTCTCATACAGAAGCTCCTCTTTTACATCATATTCCCTTTTTTTTTTTTTTTTTTTTTGTTTTTTTTTGCCCCAGACTCCAGCCTTTGTTTCTAGAGAAAAGCCAAGAACTATTTTGCATATGCAAAAAGCAAAGGCTTGTGCTTGAAACTGTTTCAGTCAGGAACAATTGCAAACAAATGAATTTGTGAATGCTGAAGCAAATCCAGGGCAAAACCATCTGAAATGGGGATGTTGGAAAAATGCTGGATACTCCTGAGGTAAAACCAAGGAGGATCCCTGCAGACCAGACCACCAAAGTTTGCCTCTCTTCTCTGGCTGAGAAGGACCCTCAGTCCAACCATGAGTGACATTCGCAGGCTGATAGGTGCAGGCCTTCCAAAGACAACCTAATTTGTAAACAATCAACATCTTAGCAAGATGTAAACAGCTGTCTGGACTTCTGGAAGATTTGAAAGGCTAAGAAAATCACTGTGTTTTCCTAAAACCTCCCTCATTAATTTGTGGCCTGGTATTCATTAGGACAACAAGCCTCGGGGGGGCTACTTACAGCTTAGCTCCCCCCCTTCCCATCACTTCCCAAGCCCACATTCTGCTGGAAATTCAGTTTTAGGTATGTTCCCATCCAATGGGAGGTGAGGACCTAAAAGGAAAACAAACAGAAATCAGAGCACCACAAAAAAAAGTGGTTGGTTCCTCCTGCCCCAAACAATAGGTCATTTGTCACCAGTGCTCCTAGGGCCCTCATCATTAAGTGATTCCACAGTGCTGCTCCTGCCCCATCCGTGTGGGAAACCAAGGAAGGCAAGACAAGGCTTGCCTAGTCCTAAACTAGAGGGAATTTATGGAATTGCAGACCTGGTACCAGTAAGTGAGAGCAGCACCTACACCCAGTACAGGAAACACATGGTGGTGCTCAGAGTGGAGGAAGAGGATGGGATAATTGGGCAGGTGGCACTCAGCACCTTTGACTCACCAGCACAGCCCCGTCCCAGGCAGCATTCTAAGAGCTGTTGGATACATTTTGAAGTTGTGGTAGTACAAGGCTGGTTATAAAGAGCTATGAGAGAGGCTTTACATGCTGGAAACCTCCCCCAAAAGGTTGATTTAGTAAATTACAGAGCAAGGGGAAGCTCTGTGTGCATGCTGAGAGAAAGAAAAAAAAAAACAGACTGAAGAGAAATATGGGATGGTTTGTTTTTCCAGCATGTCTTAGGTAAACAGAAGTTTTTGCAATTAGATTTCTTCTTTCCAATTCATTAGGGTTAATGCAGTTTTAATTAGCACTTGATTTGCAGGCTATGAGGTATGGTTTAATGTGCCTTTTAGAGATTCCAAACCAAAGTACTGCAAGAATTGAACACAAATGAGCAAATTAAGTTTTTTTTTCATACCCATTTTTGTTTGTGGATGATTTTCCCACCAGTTTTAATTTGTAGAAAACTGATCCTATTATAGAGAGCTCCATTTTTTTTTTTTTTTTTTTTTTTTGTGGAATAAGCAATCAGTGCAAAATACTGCACAAAATCCTTGGTTCTGTGTCTGCTCTCACACACCAGCCCTGCCTTCTGCAGGTGCATTGTTTGGTCTTATTGCTAAGGCCACTTATCTTGCCCTGTTGGCATTGAAGACAGGCAGATCTGCAGTGCTGACCTTGTGCTCGTGTTGATTAATTCCTCTCCCTAACTATGCCATAATTACCAACTTTGCAACTGAATACTGGATCACAGCCCAAGAGTTCCTTCTGAATGCAAAATACGAGGAATTCAGTTTGCAGTGAGTAAGTCTGAAGTAATCTACACAGGTGGTTCTTATATTGCACCTGCCATTGTGGCATCCAGCTCCTGCTCAGAAGTTTCAAGTTTTCCAAGCATATATAAACACAGACTGTCTCCTGCATTCCTTTTGTGCTTTGGAAATTCATGGAAATAACAATATCCAGGGGGAATGTTTAGAACAAAGCCAAGCCAAAAGCAGCTAAAGAGAGAGGAGACTCTGTCCTGAGTGGTTTTATCTAATTTATGTCGAGCAGAAAATATTTCTTATTAAAGAAATGAAATTGTCCTAGTATAAATAATATAAAAACTAAAATGGGGAAATATGTCCCAAACATATAAAAAATTAAAAATATATAAAACCACTGCCCTGGGGGTGAAAGGCAGGTTGAATGCTGAATGTTGAAGTGTCAACATTAACTCTGCAGCCCCACAGTCTCTGTCACTACCTGGGATTTGTAGGCAGCTCAGAACCTTGAAGTCTCAGCATGTGAGGCTCACATTGTCCTTCCTTTCCCAAAATAAAAAGATTCAAAGGGAAAACAAACAAAAAAAAAGTGTCAGCCTAATAAATCTTCAGTGTTTCTGCATTAAAGGTCAGCACTGAGACACTGAGCATCCTCAAGGCACCCTCGGGAGGGGAGAGCCCTGCTCTGCTGGTCAGAGCTCGGTGCTGGTAACACCAAGGTTGGGCTTCAAACCCCACGTGGGGCATCCCTTTAGGAGCTGGACTCACTGATCCTTCTGGGTCTCTTCCAGCTTGGAATATTCTGTGATTTCAGCACAAATCCCAGTGATTTCCTGGCTGTGGCAGGACACACAGGCTCTGTGCCTTCGGCTCTGGTTGCTTGTCCGGGTGTTTGTCACGGGGCTTGGGGAGGTGTCAGGGTGTCCTGGGATGTGGGGACAGCCCAGCCTTGGCACTGCCAGCTCCCACAGGACTTAGCATCCCTGGGTGGGAGAAGGAGAAGGAAGAAGGGGAAGTGAAAGGGAAAGGAGGGAGGAAGGAGATGGAGAAGGAAAAGGGGAAGGAGAAGGAGAAAGAGGAGAAGGAGGAGGAGAAGGAGAAGGGAGAAGGGGAAGTAGAAGGGAAAGGAGGGAGGAAGCAGAAGGAGAAGCAGAGGGGATGAAGAAGGAAAAGGGGAAGCAGAAGGGAAAGGGGAAAGAGAAGGAGAAAGGAGAAGGAAAAGGGGAAGGTGAAGGAGAAGGGAAAAAGGGAAGGAGAGGGGACGGTCCCGGAGCGCCTGCACTACCCGCGGCCACCACTAGATGGCGTTTGTCCCCCACGTCTGCCGGCCGCCCCTCCATCGCCTTTCCCGGCCTCGGAACGAGCCCGACCGTCGCTCCCCGCTTCCAATAAAACTCTTTCTCTATATATACATATATATATTAATTATATTTTTTACAGGGATAGAGCGCAGGTGAGCGGAGATGCTGTTGTACTGAGCGGTCGAAACAAAGCAAGGGTTTGGGAGGGTTGGATGCTGCAGTTCTCAACCTTGTGCACTTCAGCATCGTTGGTACCATGCCAGGTTTTGACACCAAGAGAATTCAGAGTGTCCTTTCAGGGATGGCGATCCCAGCAGCATCATCTTTTGCTGGTGTAAGGCTTCTGTCACTTCAGAATACTCCATGCCTCGATTTTTTGTAAAGCTGTGTGCTGGGGAGCAGCAGCAGGAGCACACTCAGCCCTGCCCCAGCCAGGGAACCAAAGGGGACAGAAAAATTATAAACTACTCCAGCCAGATGTGGGAACACATCCAGGGGTTCCAAAACACAGTTTTTATTGTCTAGCTCTCCATACTTAATGCTTCAGCTTCAAATAAGCATTTTGCTTTTTATTTTTGTTGTTGCCACTATAGAAGATGGACAGGACTCTGCCTGGAGCGGTCAGACTCTGATCTTGCCCACTTTAATTGGGTAGTTAGTTCTATCTTTTCTTTCCCAAATTATTTGCAAGAAATTGTGATTTAATCCACTCTGCACTTAAGGAATTTAATCAATCATTAGAAATAACTGCCGATGATAGGAAAATATGCTAATTCATGTTATTTTTGCAGACAAAGCACTGATATAAACAAAACATAATTAAACATGCCCTCTTTATACACTTCATAAAAAGCCACAGTCCTTGGGTATTATAAATCTAAACTTATTTCTCTGATCTCAGGGCATGAAATGTGTTCTGTGAATTGTCTTACTTCTTGTAGGAAAACACTGATAATATTTGCCTCGCAGGCAGCATAAAACACAAAATGTAAAATAAAAATAAGTTATTAATCAGACTAACAGGCAACTTAAATGGAAAGCTGTCTTCTATGTCACATTAAAAATGATAATGAACAACATTTCACAAGGCAATATTATTAAAATAAAAAAAAAAAAAACCTCGTGTCACACACAGACTTCTCAGCCCATATCTGTGCTGTAGTCTCCAGGAAGCAAACGAGAAGGACAAGTTCTGCACTTGGTTACCATGGGTATGTTGCCTGAGGAGTACCTGCATTTCCACAGAGCCATACCTAAAACAGGTGTTGCTTTTTTATCTGCAGCTAACCAAGCCCCAGGCAGCCGGGATCTTGTTTTTCCAAATTTGCATCTTAGTAGAAACAAAGTTTTAGCTCAATTAAATACCTGTCACAGGAGGGAGGGAAGAGTCGGGATATGTTGTGACGCATAAGAATATGTTGTGGTTTTGAAAATGGCCCGGTAAGAGCTATTTTTTAAAAATGATCTGTGGCAAAAACAATGCAGAAAGAAAAACCCTGCCCTGAGGGCAAGTTTGTTGCTCTTTGTTTCTCACTTGGGAACTAAGAAACAGAATTTTGAATGAGGTTCATTGTCTAAAAATATAGACTGTTACCTGGCTCATGTTGTAGGCACCTGCAGGTTGCTTTTGCTATTTTTGCTCTTGTTTTTGCTATTTTGTGACAGACATGGGCCAAACTCTGCCACCCTTTGCTAGCATAATTTAGATTGACACTTGGCTTGCGGGAAAAAATTCTCATTGTAGGAAGGTTATTAAGGCTCTTGCTTTTCTTGCCCAGTAAAAATAGATGGATTCTTTCATCTAACTAACCCTCTTGGGTGACCAGCTTGGGGCTGCCCTCTGCACAGGTAGCAGGTGTGGATCTGGCAATTTATTTTGTGAAGTATTTTTAGCCCTTTAAGGCTTTTGCCACCAGTCTAATGAGCAGTGACTCAGGGCTGGGCTGGGACTGCACACAGGTGTCTCCCTGGCATGGAAACATTTCCCTTCTGTATTTCTGCTGACTCTGGGCCCATCAGGTTCTGGTTTTGGGGCTGGGGTTGGAAGACTTTAGGGGCCTGTTGCAGACATCTTTTCATTAAAATCCTTTCATTAGGATTTTTCCTGCTGAGAAGTTTCAGCGACAAGATGCAAACAATGGGTATCTGCTGCTGTGGGATGCAACAGGTCCATCTGTGCTTGGCCCACCTTGGATGTTTATAATTAATGGCCAATCAAGGCTGAGCTATTTCAGACAGAGTCGGAGAGAGCTGCCTTTGTTATCATTCTGTTCTATTCTATTCTTAGCTTAGCAGCTTCTGAGGAAACCTTTCCTTCTATTCTTTTAGTATAGTTATAATGTAATATATATATATAATAAAATAATAAATCAAGCCTTCTGAACATGGAGTCAACATTCTCATCTCTTGCCTCATCCAAGAACCCCTGTGAACACCATCACAGGGGCCTCTCTTCATTAAAAAAAAAAAAACCTTAGCAAATATGCTTGTAGGTACATTCAGCTTTCCCACTTCTGAAGAAGTGCTTCTACTTCCTGTGCATAAAAATATAGCAAAGTTTACTTTTTCTGTCTTGTGTATTTTTGCAAGAGGTTTTGCATGAAAGGTTTTGCTTATTGCTTATTGAGGTGTAGTTCCTTGCAAGAGAGGATCCTTTACAGAAATAATAATTACCTGATTGCCAAAACAACACCTAGGCATAGTACTTTTCTCTATCCAGAAAAAGAATCCTCTCTTTCCAGCTCACCCCGGAGATCTCAGTAAAATCCTAAAGCTGATTCTTTCTGGAGTGTCCTCCAAACCTGTCTGTGTGACAGTCCAGCTATTCAGGTGCTTTTTCAGCTGTAATTGTACTTGAGCTCAAAGGCAGTGCACATCAACAGGGCTCACTGCTTCAGACTGAACTCACTTTTCTGACATGCCTCACTCCCCCTTTAGCTCTGTGTTTGGTTTTGATTGATTTACCTTCTCATCCCCTTTCTGCCCAAGCTCAGTTTCTGTTCCCCAGCAGAGGGAATGGACAGCAGTGGAATTCCAGTCCTGCTGTCCAGGACATGGACAAGTCTCTCAAGTGCTGAAATGCAGCGCCAAAAATCCCAGCTGAGTGCCAGGATCCATGCTATGATCAATACACCAGGCTGGGGAAAAGGGATGCAAGTCCCCAATAGGAACACCAAGAGCATTTCTGTGCTACAGGACAAATGGCTGTAAAACTTTCAGCAGAAAGCTTTAGCATGGATTCTGAAACACCTCTCAGCACTGCTGTGTTAACTCTGCAGTCTCTGCTATCTTTGCATTGCCTCATTTGAGGTTTCTTGGACAATCCCACAGGCTGATCCATGACTTTGGGATGACCAGACCGATCTCTGACTCCAGCCACCTAATAAACAATTTATTGCCTCCACCAGCACATTGCAGTGGACATGAAAATTCTATTTTAGAAGAAATTATGTGAGGAGGAGAGTGGCTCTTTGGGTGCTGGGTCTGTAAGTGAATGTTGTGACAGCTATAAATTATGGTGCTCAGGATGATTGTTGATTCACTCAGTCCTTGAAGGGAATTGTTCTGGACCTAGTTGTAAGAGACAAATATCTACATGCTATTGCAGAGAGAAGGAAAAATTATTGGGTTTTTGTCTCTGGTTGAAAAGCCAGGTGGGACTAGAATTGACAAAAATTTTTACACTGAAACATTCTTTTTTAACTATAGTTTAATAATCCTAATTTTTTATTTTAATAAAATGATGCATATTTTAATGAAAAAATGGCATTTTCTAATTCTGTCCCCCTTTTAAAATCTGGTTTTAGCTGGGAGATTTGAAACATGGACTTTCCCCCCCCTCTCCATGTATATATATACACATATATGTGTGTGTATACACATTTTTAACTAAAATTATTTTTATATATTTTGGAATATGAGGTGCTAAAATGGTTCAATTTGCTTTTTTTATATCCCTCTCCCACACATTTTGCAGGGAATGTTTTCCTGAGTTTTCTCTAAGAAAAACTTGTGTTTTATGGGCAAATACAGTGGAAGCTGGTTCTGATTTTGGTTTCTATCTAGAGCAATCCTGAAATCAGCTGAGCCCTTTGGTAGAAGAGAAGGAGTTGGCCCACAATAGGAGTTTTCAGGGATGACAAAATTCAAATTCTTCTTTCCATTTTAGTGGGTAGCCCCTTCATATGCATGTATATGTGTGTATATATATGTATATATATATATACAGTTGTCAGGTGTGATAAAGAGGGGAAAGTGTGGTCCCATCAAGACCAAGTCAGCAGGAGCTAGACAGACAGAATATTCATGTTTTTCTTAAAATAGGTAAAATTGGCAGCAAGGTCTGCATCACAGCACAAGATTATATATAGGACTGCAAATTCAAATCATGTTCAATCATGTGTTGCTTTATCTTTCTCCTCACTTAGCAAATATTCCTTATTACAGGTTCTAAATGCTCCTTGAATTGTGTCAGATTTTGCTGTTATTTGTTGTGGAGTTGTTTTTCTTTTTTCCTTAATGATGATGTTGCAGCAACTTCTAGGGGTTTTACTGTTTTAATCCTTTGTTCCAAGCCTGGAAAAGCAAATTAAAAATAGTTACAGAGAACGGAGTAAGGAGAGCCTGACTTTAAAAGACAAAGGAAAAAGGAGCTGTAAATGAAATGTAGGCTCCACAAGTGATGTATGTA
This sequence comes from Agelaius tricolor, assembly GCF_023055355.1. Taxonomy (NCBI): domain Eukaryota; kingdom Metazoa; phylum Chordata; class Aves; order Passeriformes; family Icteridae; genus Agelaius; species Agelaius tricolor. The sequence goes on along the minus strand of NW_027269282.1, from coordinate 8,413,619 downwards.
ATAAAGTGCTCAGGCCTGACTGATGCTCAGCTACAGAAATGTGCTTCTTGAGGATGAAAGAACTGACAAAATGGGAAGGACTTAAGTCCTCAATTAGTTTAGTGATTAAGATGTTCAAGTGACTCCACAGAACTCTGCAGCAATGCAGCATCAATAATTTCAGAGCAGTATTTAGAATTAATGTAGTTCATGTTTTACTGCTACTCCTTCCAGGCCCTGATTAAACGGGGGCCCTCTTCTTTATGACTTATGTGTGAAAATAGCTTGTACTTCTAAGAATAATCATTTGTGTTCAATGAAAAGCACAGGCAGATCATCCAAACCCAGGAAAAGCAGGAAATCTGAACAATGTGCTTCCTATTCTTGAGGCTGTTTATGGAAAGCTGCATTTGTATGACAAAAAGCATAATTTTTTATTATATCAAACTTTTCACATCAAATACTACTAATGCATTTCAGTTCCTCCTGCTTTTCTGTCTAACCAGGACCAGCTCAGTTGCCACTCTCTGGAGTGGAGAACAGCCCAAAGCTTTTATCTATGGTTTCCTTTTTTCATTACTTTGCCAGGCAGTGGAAGTGATCACAGTGAGAGCTCCATCCTGTGCAGAGCCTGCTGCCCCACTCTGGCTGCTCAGGTGGTTCTCTTATCAATTTATCAATTTATCAGCCATATAAATCAGTTTTATTCCATCTGGAGCATTGGTAAGGCTTTTACTGACAGAACAGGTATCTATTTTTCAATTAAGGACTTCCAGATGCATTCTGTCTCTCAAGTTAAAGGCTTTTTCCTCAAGAAAAAAAGTTTTCCACAGAAGTGTGTCAGTTTTGGGTGCTGCTGTGTCTCAGGTGTGATTTATGGATCATTTGTACCATAAAGAGACTTCTGCTGGAGGTGCAATACAAAATGCTGTGTCATGAATTATGAGGCTAAGGCTAAATCTTGAGAACCAATGATGGAAGAAAAAGAAGAAAACAGTGGAAATTATTTCCAAAAGGACAACTATAGATTTAGGGATATGATCTGTTCTTAGCCAACAGAAGTTCACAGAGATTAGAAAAAATATTATTACCATCTCTTTTGCAATTTCATGGCCTTTTTTGAATAGAATATTTTGTAAGGCCTGCACACCTACAACTGAACAAAGAACAAGACATTTCAAACTTTGATGTTATGGCTGGTAAAATTCAACCATAATGATAAAAAGAGCTGAAATTTAAAAAAAAAATTGTATTTTCCACCTTTGGAAACCCATTCAGTGAAGAATAAAGTAGTTTTATGACAACAAAATGTTAACAGTTCTGAATTTAAAGCCTGAGTTTTCTTGCTGTTTCTGAACAATGGAGATCCTTCACCAGAAGTTTGGAGGATAGACCCCAAATTCACAAAGGTTGCTGTCTTACAGAAGGCAGCTCATGTAGCTCCAAAAGGCTTTGTGAGTAAAGGAATTGTCCAAGTTACTGCAGTTAAAGAAGAAACCAGTGTTGTTTCTGCACTAAAGAAATGCTCCTGCAATGGGCATGCTTGCTCAGGGTTTACTGGTGTAATCCCCATTTTCCCTCTGGGAAACCAGAAGGATTTTTGAAAACACAGAAGAAATCTTTCAAGCAAAGCTACTTCACATCACATTGGAATAAAAAGCTCTCTTATCCCCCAGCAGTTAATATTGCTGCATTGTGCTTTGGAGAGTCAAATAGCTTAAGGACATGGGGCTTCTTTCTTCTTCCCTGGCTGGTGTAATTCTACTGACATGTGTAATTTCTTCTGCTTTCCACCAGATCTGTTTGCACTGAGGCCATTTGGCCTTGCCCTGCCGTGGTGCCCCTCTCGTGGCACGTGGCCCTGTGCTCCCAGGACATCAGGGTTTGAGAGGAGCAGCACCATGGAGGCAATTCCAGCCCATCCACAGGCACCACCTCCCTTTTCTAACCAGAGCAAGTCCCAGAGACAGGAGTGGTGGCACAGCCAGCAGCTCCCACAGCGACAGGCCACTGAACAATAAAGGGCTGCGTATTCTAATGATGATTAATTACATTTCCTCCTATCTTTCCATCAATTAACTGGGAATGTTTCTTTGTTTTAATAATTGTCTTTTGGTAAATAAATGTGTAAACACTACTTAAAGCATTTTGGGGTCTAATTATACTTATCTGAAAGTTAACAGATTCAATATGTGATTAGTGTTTTAATTGTTTTAAATTATGGTAAAACATGGTGTTGGGTACTGATTTTCTGTACAGCTGATCTCTGATGTGAGACAGTGAGGAACTACAAACAATTGTCTCTCAAACCTTGTGGTAATTGTAAATCAGAGCTCTGTCCAAGCCTGTGTTTGCACTGAGGTTTGTTGCCTTTTCATCTGGTCGAACCAGCCACCCACTGACCAGAGCTACTCAGCCAGTTTTAAAAACCAGCTCCAAGGGCTTGGCTGTGGTTCCTGCTGGGGAACAGCATCACAGCCCTGGCATCCCCAGTGCTGGGGTGCTGGGGGTGCAGAGCCAGCCCCAGACACAGCTCCCAGAGCAGCTCAGTGCCCTTTGCAGGGACACAGAGCAGGGACAGCTCATGTGCCATGCCTGACCCTGGGGCAGGGGAGATCACAGCTACATCCCCGTGGTCTAAATGTGCCAGGCTTGGGGGCTCTGTCACCTCACACCCTCTCATGTCCCTGCCCTCTCTAAGAGCAGAGGAGCGCCGTGTCACCGTGGTTTGTTATTCTCATTGGCTCCCATTAGTGGAACACTGCAGGCTGGGTTCAGGCAGGGGCTGTGTCCAGCCCTAAGGAAGATCCCAAGGTGCATCCTGAGGCTGTAGGGGGGAAAGGGAGCACAAACCCACAACCTCCAGAGGGCAGGGAGGCACCAGGGGCAGAACCTGCCGGCAGCAAGAGCCTGCAGCAGCCCTGGTGGCTGGGGAGGCTGGGCAGAGGGCATGGAGAGGAGGGATCTGATGGAGGACATGGTGTCCTGATGCTTTTGAGGTGCTCTCTCTGTCACCGTCGTATTTTCTGGAAAAATCCCTTCACCAGGATTTCTTCTCCTAGGAAGCTGAGAAGCCTCAGAGAAAAATGAAAACAATAATTCTCTGCTTGCTTCTCCTGTGTTTTGCTGCTTTGGAATGTGGTTGGAGACTGTTTATCCAGCATGTGAACGGTTTTTACTTAATGACCAATCATTTAATGACCAATCACCGTCAGGTTGTGTTGGACTCGGAGGAGTCAGCCACGGGTTTTTAATTAATATCTTGTCAAACCTTCTGTAAGTGTCCTTTCTCTATTCTTTAGTATAGTTTTAGTATAGCATTCTTTAATAGAATAAAAGAACATAAAACAATAAATTTGCCTTCCAAGAGCATGGAGTCAGATTCTCCATTCCTCCTTCCTCCTGGGACCCAGCAAATGCCACACTCCCTCTGTGTTGCCACAAAGCCCATGTGGATCCTTGTGTGAGCAGTGCTGGGTCCTGTTTGCTCCTGGCTGCTCTGGCTGCTCTCTTCTGGGGCTCAGCAGGCTGGAGATCATTCCTCATCCAAGCACAAAGTGTGTCCACGGCCACGCACCTCTTGGGTTATGATCCCTCTGTCTTAATTCCCCTCTCTCTGAAACAAGGGCAATGTTTCTGCAGTTCAGGATGATGTTAGAATGTTAAAATCACAAATCTTGAGAGGGGATCAGGCAAGACAGGATAAGGACAGCAGTATAAATAAAGAAAACAGTTCTCTGCTATTTTTTCCTTACTTAATTTTTTTTCTGGAGGACTTTTTTTTCAGTTAATTTCTTTTTTTAAGATAAGGGGAAAAGAAGGAGAGGAAGAAATATCATCCCACATATGCAAACAGAATTTGCATTTGGCTGCATTAAATTTTTCCTTAAATTGCAATTAAGCAATAAATCTTCACCAGTTGCAAAAATAAAGAGAGTGGGGTGGGGGAAATTTATTAGATAATGTAATCTTTCAGGCATTTTTTAATTTCCTTCTAAGATCTAGAATATCAGCCCGAGTCCCAGGTAAAATAGGATTCAAATTTTCAGCCACAAGTTGTGACTCAAAGTGCTTAGCTAAATTAAACAGAACAGATGTGAAAAATAAGATGAGAGCTATGCAAGGAGCTCCCAAACAGCTGTCCCACCTTCTCCTCCATTGAAGAGCCCGGCCTAATTCCCCTTTGTTGACTAAAGTCTGCAATTCGATCCTAAAAGCTTGTCAGAATTAAGTACAATGCTTAATATAAGTTTACATTTTAACTGTTTTTCTTTGATATTTGACAAGGACATGGGAAGTAGCTCCAGAACTTTCTCCTGGGCCAATTTGCCCAAGGTTGCTGTGAACCATGCTTCCCCTCAGGCTGCTGGCCCCAGGGACTGCACTTGAGACCTGGCACCTGTTGGACACCACAGCAATTAATAATTAATTAAAGAAATAACCCCTTTGCATGTCACTGTGAAATCAAAGCTTCAGCATAAAAAAGAAATTCACCTTTTAGGTTTCCAGAAGTAACCTCTGCCCCAACACTTTTGCACTATGGGGAGGAACAGATATTTGCTTTTTGCTCTGAGAAGAGACTTTTGCAACAGATTTAAAAAAAAAAAAAAGAAAATAAAGGATAGGAAGGAAAGGTCAGCCTTGTTAAATCCTTTCTAGTAAACACAACTCAACTGCAACAATGACAACCAGTATCTGAACATTTGACATCTAAAGAGGAAAAGAAATTATAGACATTCTTCTGGAAAGGAGGATCAGTGGAGCCTTCCAGCTCACATTTCTGTGTGCACCTTCCAGGATGCAGTACACTTTGTCTAACTGTTAGTATTTTGGTTTCAGATATGACAAGTGTATCATGGCCTTTTTAAACCTTTTTCTTCCTTTTTCTTTTTTTTTTTTTATTTTTTTTTCTCCCAAAAGGTAGCTGCACATTAAGGAGATAAGTGAACTTCAAAGGGCTAAATACCAATCAGAAGATGGAAGACGGCCACACATAAAGCTGTGCTGCTTCTGCAAACCCCTTTAGTAGCCAGACAAGGTCACTGATCAGGGTAATTTGCAGGAAAAGTCAATTTCTCAAGTACCCAAGGCAGGTGTTGTGCCATTCTGTGACAATTTACTGAAACTAAATTGAGGAAGTTGAAAAAAGCAAAGGTCATGAACCATGGGAGAAAGGAGGGAAGCAAAGTCTCTTTGACTGTATTTTTAACTCCTTTTCAACCAAAGCATCTTTACAAATTACTGAGCCTGTTTCCACTTAAAAAAAAATCCCACTTGTGTAACTCAGATGTGTTTATGAAAACCTGCACTAAAACCTGGCTGCACAATGAGGAACCTTGAGGGCTGGTTAAGGAAAACACAGAGTGACTCATGGGGAAGTCTTAGCAGAGTAAAGGGGAAAAGCAGAAGTTGTTTCTTGTTCTGAGAACAATTCTGAGTTTTCACAATGACACAAAGCTGTGTGAAAGTAGACAGGATGGAAAGATGAAAACCTGTCTGAGAAATTTGAAGCGAGCCACTGAAATGACTGCAGAAGGACAGAAGGGGAGTTGATGTTTTTAAGGGTATCTGGCCATGTCTCTGCTCCAATTGCACCCCAAAATGCACTTCTAACACTTGGTCTCAGTGCCAAGGCTGTGAAATAAGGAGGCAGAAATAAAAGTGAAGGAAGTGTAGGACCCTGCCTCAGCAAACTCCCGTGCCAAAACCGATCTCCACAAGTGTTGTAGACCTGGGATGAGGAAAAGAGAAATCCAAGACCTGGTAATATGAGAGATGTCCAGATGGCAAATGGGTGGATTCCAATTTTATTTCCTTCTCCTGTTACCTCAGGTTCTGAGCTGGTGGCCTCGTACAGAGCAGGAGATATTTGGGTGGGAAAAGTCCAGTGTTCATGCTATTCCTGGCACTGGTGTGGAACACTCAGTCACTCCAAAACATCTACATCCACCAAGAAGGAGCAAAACTAAACCAAACCAACCCACACCAACACTTTGTCTCTTTTGCTCCCATCCTCCAAACTGAACAAATAATTCTAGTAATTTTGTTGGTGACACAAATACACTTGCAGCTCTCCTTCCTCTTCCCTGTTACAAGATTATTTATTTTATGATAAATTTTCACAGGTCACTGGCAGTGCCTTTGGCCCAGCTGGGAAATTTATGGGGCAGCAGAAAACCATTCTCTCTACTTGTTTTTTGTGGGCTTGAATCCAAATCTAATCAGGACAAACTTCCCCAAATCCTTCCTTGAAGGGAATATTTCAAAAGAGAATAACATTATTAATATTTTGAATAGGTAGACAAGGAGGAAATAGTTGTTGATATATTTATTTTAGAGCTACATAGATTGAAAAGAGAGAATTTGGTTGATAGAGTCTGTATGTGCACATTCCGTGGAAGAGATGGACTTCTATGTGAATGTGAATAATCAGAAAAGGTTTTTGTCTGGGAGTCCTGAAAGGGAACTTGTTTGTTTCAAATTCTGTGGGGTTTTGAGAGCTTGTTGCCCCTTTTCCACCAAGCTCCAGCATTGTTTCTCTGTTCATGCAATGAAGTCCAGTAAAAGCCATCTTCTCTTTGCAGGACTCTCAGAAACATCCTGCAGTTTGGGATGTACTGAGCTGGGAGTGGCTGGACTTAGTTTCTCTGCCACAGCACAGAAGGCTCAGTAGAAAGATTCATTTAAGTACAAAGAGGATATAATTAGCCTCCCAAATTACTCCAAACCTCCTGCTGCCTCACTTCAGCTGACTAAAGATCGCTTTATGACCAGGAGATAACTGTTTTATGTGTTTGGGCTATTCCCAAGTGCTGCTGGTCAAACCTGCCCCTTGGCCAGATCTTCTAGAAATACAATATGGGAGTTCCTTGTAAGTACAGGACTATTTTTATTTAGCTGTTTCAGGGCCCCATTGCCTGAAAACCAATCCAGTTGTTTAACTTTGAGGAAAAGAGCCCTAATCTCTCTTGATTCTATCCCATGTCTTTTACATCCTGAGACTGGAAACAATCTATATCCCAAACACTGAGAGTTTCAGGAATGTTAAATAAGAAGGCTCTATCTGCACTGGGCAGGAGGACATGAGTTAGTTAGTCAGGCAAATAAACAAACACAGTAAAACACACAAATAAAGCCACCACACCTGCAGGAATGTTAGATATGTTAAAAGAGGTTGCATCCCTAGGCGAGCTGGGCTGGTTCACTTTTCATCACCAGTGACCACGTTACACATGCAGCTGGTGACATTACTTAGCCTCCAGCAAGGTCAGAGCACGCCATGGAGTGAACAGAGAGAGAACTGTTCCCCTGTTTGTAGCAAAAACATGGTCAGAAGTGATTTGAACTCCAGCTGCAGCTCGGAGCAGCGCTGCTACCAAGGGCTGGCTCCCCTCTCTTGTGGAAGCATCTCATTGCCACCAGGCCACCTTCAAAACAAAGATGGGTTTAAAATATCTTTTTTATCTCGTGAAACTTGTTTTCATACGCCTCCCTAAAGTGAATTCTAGGCAAATGAATGTTCAGGAATGTATTGCAATTGAGGTTTTTGTTGCACTATGTAGGCATTGAAATTCTGCTTTCTGTCTGGTCGTATAGCAAACTGGGTTTAGAGGGCCAGGTTTTGAAAATCCTTGGCAGCTCATGGGTCACTCAATTGCCTGCTGGGGCTCTCAGAAATGCCCATCCAGCCACATCCAGTTTATATGAAGGACACAGGCCTATTAAAGATTTGAGCACATTTAAAATTTGGACAAAGATGTTTATGAATGCTGTCGTGATCGTCAAAGCAATTCCCCAAGATGAGAGAACTAAAAGATGAATTAAACCACAGACTGATGTTGTCACAACTGTTTACATGAAATGAAATACACTGTATATAGCATATCTTTAGTGCAGAATTTAGTATTTATTTGATTTTTTCATTAATAGTGATGCATAGGAATACTTAATCACATTGCCTGGTCAATAGATTTAATCTCAGACACTACCTGAAAACCATGGTTCATTCTGAAAAACTTCAAGTTTTACCAATTGCTAAAGGGGTTAATAGAGGCTGTGCATGAAGAAGATAACCTAGGTTTAGAAAAACTATAGTCATCATTGTTCATTTATTCTCTTTATTGAGGTAATTTAATTATCATATAGACACAAACATTTGCTCCCATGCTGGGCTCTTCACATCTGTTAGTAGAGATTTGATTAGGTCTACACAAATGTGCTAGATTATACCATCTAGTTGGTGAAATTCAAGCCACCTGGATATTTTAGCAACATCAATAAGAATAATTCTCTTTTTCCAAATCAGTAAATCCAAGATATATTAAAAAGAATTAATTAATGAGTACCAGATAGGCAAAACAAACATTTGACAATGAATCATATTATCAAAGGTTTTGTGGGAGATCCCTCTCAGCTTATGTTTAGATGTCAAATTATATTACCAAAACTAAACAATCTGTTAAACCGATCTCTTAATGCAATAAATCTCAGCACCAAACTCTCTTTTTTCCCAAAGTCCTTCATGAATGCAGTGCAGCATCTAAGGACAACAGTGCTTAAAGCACCAGCAATAATGTTACATTAACAAGTCATTAGTATGAAATAGCTGACTCCTAACATTTTTATTGCTGTTAAGGTTTTTTTGGGTTTTTTTTTGTTTTTTTTAAAATCATGTAGGACCTGGTGATGAGAACTGCTAATCACCCAAGGAGCCATTGTGTGCGTGAGTCAAGGATGAGCATTAACGCCCTGAGTGTGCATTTCTGGGTTATGCTTTTAGAAAGTGAATGACCCAAAAGCTTCCCAGGGAATCTGTAGTAAATACAGCTGTTAAGATGACATACAATGATATTAAATGTAAAGAGAAGGGAGAGAAAGCAGCTGTTGTCCACTGGAGGACTCATCTCCAAGTTAGTTTAGAAACTTACACAGATGTGGCATTATTGTTTTCCCCTTACTCCAGAAGGAAGCTGCTGAAATTAATTTAGGTAGATGTGAAGTCCTTTTTTAGGAAAAGAACTTTCAGAGAGAACAAGCCTTCAATCTGGAAGGATTTACGAAAATACTTTATTTTACCCAATTAAATATTTGTGCAAACATAGAATAATCTGAATTAACTTTTAGCAAGTCCTTCAGGCTGTGAGAGGGGAAGCACAGAGTGGTCAAAGAGTCAGGAGTGGTCAAACTGGCGAGTGAGAGCAGTTCCTAAACCCCGGGAAATGTGATTAGTGTGAGTGCCCAAGCAGGTCCACGTTAATTCAGCTTCCTGTGTGGCTGACACCAGGCATCTGAAAGGGGCAATGTGTGTTTTGTTTGGGCTTTGTGAAGCAAAACTGAGCAGAGTTCAGCTCCCTGAATGAAGAGCTGTCCCTCTGGGTGGCAGTGACCATCCTGGGGGAAGAACCCTGTTCCATGTCAGGCTCCCTTGTGCCTTCCATCTTTGTTTGATGCTGTTCCTTCAGAGGAAGGGTTGGAAAGTCGGGGAGGAGGTGAAGTTTCTGACACATCCCTGCTCCCTGCACGTGTCCCACACCAAATTTCGTGGCAGCTCAGGAACGGACCCAAAGGATTATGGCAACCTAAGAAAAGTGGTTTTTTGGGTACAGCCTTCTCAGAAGTGGTGTTAAGGCTTATGTTATAACTTGTCACTGCAAGAGCAAGCTGGACTAAAAGCTTTCTAAATCCATATAATTGAACTTAATTGTTTACATAATAAAATTATTTTTAATGGAGAACAATGGAACGATGATGATTCAGTCACAAGAATTTGCTTCTAAATCTCCAAACTTTCCTCTGGGAAGACTCATCATCAGAAAGAAGGATGTGTCCTCACTCTGAGATACTTGGATGTCTCTGAAATACACCTAATAATAAATAAATAAGCCTAATGCAGAAAGCAACTGGATGGCAAACCCATCCCTCCCCAGCCTCAAGAATCCTGCACAAAATGACCAGGCTTGTGTTGGCCTACTTATTCCATTGAATATAAAATAAATGGGAGTTATTGTTGTGAATCCAGAAGTTATGGAGAGATGCTGGAGAGGCACTAGAGATGCCCATGGAGCAGAAACTGAGACTGAAGCTTTATTTTTGTTGTTGAGGTTCAGCTCAGGAAAGAGGACAGATTTAGGGACATTGATTTATGTTCATATTCTGCTGATAACAGGTTTGAGGCAGAAACCAATCAACTTTCTGCTGATTTTCTGTGCACTTATTAGAAAGTGATTGCTGGTTTCAAAAGTAGCAGGGGTGTTTTTAATATTTGGAGGAATAGAAGAAGAGAGATATATGTCACATATTTTATTTCAAGTCACTACTAAAATTTTAATAATTTAATTGCCCTTGACTGTGTTCAATTCTTGTATCAAAACCGACCTGAAGAATTATCTTTTTAATTCACTCATTGTACTCTGGGTTGTGTTCCACAACACAGGGCCTAAGGTCCACAAAACCACTGGGTCTGTTTGGCACCACTTCAAGGTTTTTTTCCACTTTCATTATAGCCTGGGTATGACTTGAAATCATATGTTATTAGCCTGAGTGAGAATTATATGAGGAACAGTGTTATAACAGGGCTCAGCAATGAAGAGGCAGCTCCTCCAGGGCACTTACAGCATCTTGTTTTACAATATGTGATAGAAAAGTCTTTTTGTGCTGTGAGCAGGTGATTTTCCCATCCTGTTTGACACAGCAGTCTGCAGGTGTTGTGTGATCAGATGTGCTTCCTTCTTGAGGCATGTCCAGAACTGTAATTCCAGTAGTAGCAGTAATAATAATAATAATAGTAATCATAATAATGTGGAAGTCCACACTTTAAGGGTTTTTTTCTTCAAGAAATAATTTTAAAAAAATTTCTGCTGGAATTTTTATATGTCGTATTTTCTCTGTGTTCTGATGCATCCCTTTTCCTCCTCTCCCCACTTGAACATATCCCAGGACAGCCAAAGTGTAACTTCCAAAGTGAAATGTTGATGCAGCTGCTTTTGTGACATTCTAGTTCTTGCTCATAGGGCAGGTTGCATTTAAATAAATTATGTCAATGATTTTTAGTGGCTGGAGAGTACTTCATTTAATAAAGTAAAAGAAGAGGCTATTAAAACTAGGACATTTTAAGAAAAAAAAATCCTGAAGTGGTGGAAAGGTCCATTTTACAAGAAGAAATGGATTTGGAAAGACACTGCTTTAAAAGATGGGATTTTTTTCCTAAGTTGACCCACAAAAAATCCTACAGAAAAATGAACTGCAGCTCCTCCAGTGCCTGAACCCAGGGCTGGATGGATGCACTCTGCAGATGGATCTGTGGGCCATAGGTGACAGTGCAGACTTTGCACTAGGAAGGCTCAGCACCTGTGCCTTGGCAAGGTATTGCTAATCAGAGCTGCTGAAGCAACATTAAAATGAAAATGGCCCAGTTTGGGTGCTCACTTTCCTAGATCTGTCTCACAGAAACAGTGCTGTGAGCTTGCCTTGCGTGCTGATAAAGCATCCTGTTAATAAAAAGTTTGCTGATTGTCTGAAGCAAATGGGTGGTTCATGGGAGCATTCAGAAAGTCTAGAATATATTTAAATGGGCTACATATTGAATTCTCTAAATGTTTTGGCTCCCTGATTACTGAGGATCAAAGGCAAAAAGAACTGATTGATACTGAGCCCTAAAAACTCAATTCTTTAGGAAAATGTCTGCCCTTATTTAGTGTTTTGGAATAATAAATGATGAAGTGATTTCAGCTGTAGGAGACACATTGTGGGCAGCTGCTGGACATGAGTTCAGCCTTGTGCTATTGTTAAGAGGTAACAACAGCACAGATCTTAATTGAGGAATAACTGGGAAAAAACCCAGTTAAATATTTTTGTAAAAAAAACCTGTAGGCAGGGTTGGGCTGTTGACCAAACAGGCCACACCTAACCAGCATCTTGGATTCATTCTCCATTCCAAATAGCTTGGATGGTTCACACAACATGTTTATCCACAGAACGGATTCATCTTAAATATCTTTTATATTCTTAACTACTTTTAAAAGTAAGCTGGAGAAGGGCTTAGGTAACTTGATAGTAATCTACAAAGACAGAAGATAGGCCTTACTGCCAGTTTGTGGTTAATTATGGTAAACTCCTATCTGTAATTTACTCCTGCCCATAATGGAAACAAGAGTTTTGCTTGAATGTGCATTACATTACATGGGGTTACATCCCATGCAGTGACATGGCATTGTGTAATTTCATACACCCAGATTCAAATGGGACATGTTTTTTCAATGTATCTGAAAAGAACCCAGGGATACATTCTGGTAGAAAAGAGATTTCCAGAGGACCCAGTTCAGCAAGTGGGGTTAGTGCCAAACCCAGGCTCTAATGGAAATGTTAATCGCCATGTTTTTCTGCAACTCTTGCAGAAGCAAATCCAGAGTATCTTTTAATTGGGAGCCTTTCTTTATGGCCTTCAGATGTTTATAAATATGCACAACCTAATCTGATTAGGGCCAGACTCTACATGCTGCCTGCTCTGACAAAAGGGGAGAAAGTTCTTGCCTGCAGCCTGTGAATTCTGCTCCATTCTACGTCTCCTGTGGTATTAGAGGAGCTGAGCATTTTTACTAAAGTATTAAAAAAACAGCCAATTCTTTCTTCATCCATTTTCTGTTGGAGAAAATAGTGTGTGCAGCAGTAAGTGGGAAAAGCTAATAGAAAACTCTTTGAGGGAACCTATTTTTTGTGAACTTCAGTTGAAATAAAAACATTTGATGCAATGATATAGATTTTAAGGAGAATATGGAGCAGAAAGAAAAAGTAAGAAGGGATTCTTACGAAGCTTGCAACGCATAAGCTTTCATTTTTGAAGTGGAGTTCTTTTAAATTTATGCTGCTTTCAGTATTGCAATAACCAAACTAAATTTTTTCAATGTAGGTGAAAATAGTATTTCAGTTAGTTAAAGGAAAGTCATGAGGAACTTCTAATTTTTCTGTCTTTCATCCCACATCTGAATTTAATCATATTTTAAAGTAGCATATTCCTTCATGAAGCAGAATGTCTATCCTCCACACAGGTTCTGCCTGGGGAATTTCACTTACTGCTGAGCAGCTCTGGGCGATATTAAAATTGCCTAACTAACTTCCACAAAGGTCTCAGATCTGCTGCTTGGCTCCTTGCCTCCTGAACTGGCCAGCCAGAGGGAAACAGTAGACTTTGAATGTGAGTTTAAATTTGGGCTGTCTGGACACATCCTCGCATCCCTTTTACAAGATTCATTCTGTGGCTCACTTACACTGACTGTTATTGAGTCCCACTACAGCTTATGAGTGAAACTTTGGCTCTCCTGGTTTGATGTCATCCTGTGAAACAAAAAGGACACATCTTTAGGTGTCTACATGTGGTTTGGGGTCTCTTTCCACCTCCTCACTTGTTCTCCCCAAGAGGTACATAATATGACCAATGGCTGGTGGTGAAATCATAAAAATTCATCACTTGTTCGCAGTGTGGAAGTCAAGAAAGAATGAATGGTCAGGAAGACAATTTTTTAGTGTAAGGTAATGTTGACCTTTGTAGGAATAATTTGTGCCCTTCAGCATCTGCAGCTGTGTAAGAGTCACCAGGGAGCTGTCTGCCTCTGAATATATATGTATATTTTAAAAAGTGTCAGCCAAGTCAGAGCTCCAAATGCAAAATGTATTGCTCAGGAACTCTGGGAGGATTTGTCTCTGCCTCTGAAAAGCAGTGGTGTAGGGAGCACTGAGAGTCACAGATGTAACTGGAACATTTTCATATTCTGATGAGGACAGGCTGTTTGCAATGCTGCTCAAGTTAGGGGAGAGAAAATTGCTCTGTTTCTCTCAGACCTGCAGCTGCAATTTCACAAGTAGGAAAGTCTCTGAAGGGAAATGTGCTGAGAAGCTTCTATAGGAAATACTTGAGTTTTCACCCAAGACAAATGAATTCTGCAGAAACAAATGATGTTATTGTATTATAGAAATAGATAATGGTATTGCCTCGTAAACCTTTATTAGGTAGCTAGAACAGCTTTTACAGCATTGTAAATGAACAGAAACACCTGTCTATAAAATTCAGGAGTGTTTCTACAGACTGAGCCACATCCAGTGCTGGTGTTTGTCTCCTCTGTGGCTTCCAGTGTCCTCTCCTGTCAGTGCTGCAGCCCAAATTGAGTTTTGACATGGCATTCCTGAGCTTGGCATCTGGATGCAAAGGAGCCACAGAAGGTTCTGTAATTAATAGAAGTGATGTGCAATGGGCTGCATGTTTTTTCAAAGTGTTGTTTTCTCTCTTGAAAGTCACCTGTCTTGGAAGGCTGACAGAAGTCAAGGCGTGATTTCAGTGTCCCTTAAGCCCTGCAGCAGTGTTAGTGAGACTCAAGAGCACAGAAATCACACACACCTGCCTGCACAAAGCTGCCTCTTTGCCTCAGGAGTCGAGTTTGAGAGACAGAAACGGGTGGAGAATCACAGCAGAAATTGTGGTGGATGCTCATCCATTGCAAAGCTGTGACTCCTCTGCTCTGCCAGAAAACAGCATGAGACACTGAGGTGTCATTCCTACCTCACCTGTGAGATCCAGGTTTGTCAGACTTTCTGCTGACTCACTACCAACAACTCAGCTTGTGACTGTGACTTTCTGTTTGTTCAAACACCCAGTGTGTGATCATGTCCTTTCTGAAATCTGGTACATTTCTCATGGTCTGCCTTACTGCTCACTCATATTTCTGATCCCTCTTTTGGTATTTTCAGCCTACCCAAGGAAAATTTGTGTGATATATTAGTACAATCGTGAGTAGTTTAAAAGTTGTAATGTTTTCTGGTTTTAAACACATGTTTTAGAAAAATTATCCAGGCAGATAATCCTGGGCATCCCAATAAAGGCACCACAATTATTAAAAATCACATGTCAGGGCCCAGTCATGGCTTTTGAATGAGTATCTTCTCATTTAGAGAAGATATCCATAGCTGCTGTATGACTCCACTGAAATGAAGGAAGAATTATCTCCTACTTCACTTTGTAGGCATAAAAAAAAATCATTTTCTTGTGCAAGGCATAAAGGATCACTGCATTAAAGGGCATAATTCACAAGAAGGGCTGTACACCCATGTGAAGGACAGAATTTAACTTCCCATATAAACACAATTCAATATAAATACTAAAGAACTGCTTTTTTCTTTCCTTGATTGTTCTAGTGAGACCAAAAAAAATCATCAGAAGGTGAATCAGTCTTGCAGCTGATACTTGCCAAGACATGAAAATATGGGGATGGCCTGTGAAAAAAGAGGCAATGGGAATAAGAGTGAAAACAAAGAAATTCTTCAAAAATACTAGATGCTGTTGCATGATAATGGAAAATACCAAAACCTATGAATGTTGCATCTGGATTGCTGTCTGCCTTTCTTTGGGAACACTTATATGTGTTTAAAGTGGAAATTAATGAAGATAAAATTAAAACACTTGTAATGTAAAATATTACATGCTTTCTCATAGGATTGAGATGTAGCACTCATGAGGATTAGCTTATAAAAAGTCAGATAATCCTCACTGGTGGGATAAATATAACTTATAGAAATTCCTGAAGCATGCTCTGCAGAAGCATTTCACTAAAATTAATTTAGCAATAATATTTTAATTCCTGCAGACCTATTTTTCAGAAGTTGTTAAAGATCCATCCGAGTCATGCAAAGCATTCTTTTCTAATATACCTAAGTTTCTTCAAAAACAAGGGCTGTCCTAAATGATGAGGAATTAAATTGAGTTGAAAGCTAAGGAAAAGAAACTTGGGTAAATAATCTGTATAGGGGTGTGCTGTGAGCAGTCAGGTGTGGATGACCAGCACTCACAGCTGAAGAACTGGTTTGGACAGTGAGAAATAACTTTAATATTGGCTTAGAAGTATCAGGAATGGACAAAATGGATGAGCTTGAGAAGCTGGAGCAGTTTGTAGAAGCAAGTAAAACACAGTTAGGATGGCAAAACAATAATGAAGCAGAAGTCATGACTTGAACACAGGAGCTGGAGGGGTGGGGAGGTTCTGGAGAGAGCACCAAAGATTGAATGTGCTTGAGCTGTGATGCACATTAATGATGGGGGAAAGTGGGGAGAAACAGAAGAAATATCGTGGGTAGAACTGGACTGGGCTCAAACCACTTTCCTGATCAACAGCAGCAAAGTTATTTGTAAACATACTGGAGGTTAACTCTAAATCTCATCTTTTTATTTGAGCAAGGGTGATTTGAATCCAGTAAAATCTTGATTTTGTGTAGATGAAAATTAACGAGTGGCTGGAATGTGCATTTTTAAGTCAAGAGGGAAAATGTCACAGGGAAATGTTCTGGATTTACATGGTTGGGTGATGCATAGTCTGGAAAATATGATTTATACCAACCAATTAAAAAATATACTGCTTTATTTATCCAAAAGAGGATTAAAAGGTGATTTATGAAATGACTGCATAGGGGGAAACAGCTGCTCTCAAAATCCAGTATTTTAGCAATAAAGGTACAGTGACATCTAATGTTTAGGAGATGATGCTGAAAAAGTTCATATGAGAATGAAGATGAAACCTCTTAAGCAATGAAGAAAATAATTAATCTGAACAAGTGTACTAACCCATTAAATTCATGTTTACATGTATTATCAACAAAATCATTACTTTTCCATTAAGCAAGTGTTGCAGGAATTACTAATTTATTATTTGCAAACTTACTTTAAAATTTTAAAATATATCTTATAAAATAATTGGAAAGTATAACATGCACAAAATTACTTTTTTTTTTAACACACAAGTTTTTGGGTATAAATTATTTTCTTTTCTGTGTCCTGAGAAGTGGACTCTCTATAACATTGTGATAGGGATGATTTAAACAGAACCTGGACAGAGCAACAGGGCAGGTGTGAGGCTGTGAGTGCATTAAACCTATTATTGTTTATTGTAGCACTGATTTTTTGCAGCATATATATCACTGAAATTCAGATTTCTTTACTTCTATCCCATGGCCCAGATTCAGCTGTCAGTTTAATACAGGCATCTCAAACAATGGCAAAATGGCAACATAATTTTTTTATAATGACTCCCAACATTATACAATTATTGTATTATTTTTCTGTTCACTTACAGCAGGACAACTTTGCCTTTGCATGGAGTTGATGGGTTGAAAAAATCTTTTATGCAGTGTAGAATAATTTCTTGTAGGCAACAGATTCATGTTTATTTTTCCAAGTATAATGGCACTCCTCTAGGTCAGTAAAAAGCCCTCTGTCTCTTTTGAGGCAAACCTCTTGCTGCAGCTGAGGAGTGAATCCCACCACTGAGTAAATATTTTATTTTCATATATCACCACTAGCACTGTAATACAAACTTTTCAAGGTAAATAGCTTCAGAAATTGCAATTGTGATACCTGAATGTGTTGGAGACAGACTCTGCAGTGCAGAATCGAAAGTAAATAGTGAATCCTAAAGTGCTTTGGATTTCTACTCACTGTAATTTTGGTTTGAGAGCTCTGGGGAAGCAGAAACCGGAGGTGCCAAGAGGCACAAAGCTGCTGTACTACAGCCTTAAGAGAGATGCTAAGCCTTGTAAGTAGTAGTATCAAATTTTTGCCCAGAAATAGTGAGATTTTGTGTCTGGAGGAGCAGGATGGAGCTTCAACCAGCAACTATCAGGGCTGAAAGACTTTCTGATTAAAACCAGGACAAAAGGTGAACCTGGGTTTAGCTTGAAACAACAACAGTTCCTTCCTTTTGGCATCTGAAGGAATAAAACCCTAGATAAGGTGTTTGAGTGCCCAACTCTAGTGTAGAATATTGTGGTTTTAGTCACAAATCCAGATTTGGCACTTGAATGAAATGGCTTAATTTTCAGAGAGGTTGGAACACGTTAATTTTTTCCCCAGTGAGTCCATGGGTTTTGCAGGAGGTGGGATTCAAAAGAGGAGGAAGGTGCACTGAGCAGTGCCCTGCCTGCCCACAGGAACCTCTGTGGAATTGCAACACTGCAAGGGCAGCATCAGCCCCGTTCTCAGAGACTCACTGCAGCTAATGGAACAGAAAAACAGCCCAGAATGCAATGACTAAACCTTTAATTGCCTCTCTGAATGATGGAGAGAGGCTAAAATCTGATAAACATGCTTAATTGCTGGCAATTACAAAAAAAAAAAAAAAGATCTATTTTTGAAACACAAGCGAGTATTTTGCAATATCGTTTCAACATTGTGATGACAACTGCACTCCTCTCAGGAAGGGGTTGACAGGAAATTTCTTCCCATAATTTTAGTGGAGCAGGATTAGACCCAGTGTTGCAAGGAATGGACACCTACAGCAAAAGCTCAGTGTGGGATTGGTGCAGCTTGGAAATCTTTCTTTCATCCATTCTTTGGTTAAGGAGATCCCTGTCTGTAAGATGTGGCTTTTCTTTGGAAATAACTGTGAGTTCTGCCAGGGAATCATGGTTTGTGTTTGCAGATAAAAGCAGTCCCCTGAGCTCCAGTAGGATTTCTTGCAGGTGACTAAATAGCCATGGCTGTTATATTGTTCCCCAAACTCTACAGTCCTCTCTTGATCTTTACTCTATTTCTTTACTTAATTTCTCATGAGAAAATTCACAAATGCTTGTTACAAAATAGTCTTAATAAGTTATTGGCAAAGCTTGAAAGAAGGATAAGATTTTCACTGATTTCTGTGTTCAGTGAGACTAATAGTAATAAAAAGGTGGTGTTGCCTATAGAATTGGCAAAACCAGAAAAAAATAATCCCCCAGCTGATTTAATCCATGCAGCCATTGATTCAATATCCCTAAAGTTGGATTGATAATGTAACCCATCAAAATCCCGTAGTGGGCCATCTAAAAGTGCATCTAATCTTACTGAAACCAGACACAATGGATTTAGAAGATGGCTGAGAAGTTCAGGGGTTACTCAGGAGAGGGAATGAAGCATCAGCTAGTGCCATGACTTGGAGCTGTGTTCAAAAGGAAAGGCTTAATTAATCTTGTTAATCTTTCCTTGCCTGATTATGTGAAAAATAAAATTTGTAATGGACATATAACCGGCCTGTTCTAGGTGTTTCCTGTATCACCCTACTCAAGCATCATCTGAGAACTCCATACCCAATATATATTTAGTGTTTCAATGAAGTGGGAAAGAACTGATATCTCCAGATGGCGTTGGAGGAAAAGGTTCTCAAATGATGAATTTAGAGATGGGAAGGAAAGATATTGAAGGACTGAGTAATAGACTGAAATCTGGGCAGAGGAAAGAGGTGAATCCAGGTGTTCCTGCCCTCTCACCTGTTCTTCTCTTGCAGGTTCCATTCTGCTGGGAGGTGAAATTCATCCTGCTGCAGTGACAGGACCAGGATCTGCAGCTCTTGAGCTCTTTGGGAATTCAGAGTCTGCTGGTTCTGCCTCTGCTTCCTCTCTCTGCCTCCTCTCTCTAGATCAAGCCCACCTTCTGTAAAAATGTGATGAGCAACCACAGCAAAGGAAGATTTTTGCAGATACCTCATCAGACAAAGGCTGGCATTTACAAAGGCACGAGACCATGCTCTGAAATGCGGTAAGCTGAAACACCTAGCTGGGGCTAGATGGTTCATCTGGCCTCTAAAGCCCTTCACCTGGTCATCAGGTCTTTAAAAAATAGCAGGTGGCTCTTAAAAAGTACCCTAGTGGTGGATACAATTCCAGGGAGAGCAGTATGGAAAGGCTGAGTGGGAGAGAATGCAGTTTGTCAGGTGTTGCACTGGAGGGGCTGCAAAGGCCTTGGCAGGCAGAAGAAAGGCAACATGGCTGATGAGGTGAATTTGTTTTATGTGTTTTGTTCTAGGAGGAAATAAAGCTGAGAGGCTGAAGAGGAAGGGGCTGAAGAAAGCTGGAGCATATTGCTGAGTGTGTGCCTGCCCTGTCTGCAGGGCTGCACCTGCTTGGAGGGGGCTCCCAGGGATCCCAGGCCAGGGGAAAAGGAGCCTGTGGCTGTGGGAAGAGCTGGCTGGGGCTGCAGTGGGACACTAAACATGAGGCTGTGACATTTTACTGTGCTATATAGGACAGTTAGTATGCTCTGCACTCAGATGTGATGCTGATAAAATGCCTGTGTTTGCTTGGGTTTTTATAAGAAAGGAAAAGACTTTGTTAAGTGTTACACAATGAACCATTACCCCAAGCTCAGTGTCTCTAACTTCCACTGATGAGATGACAACCTACATGTGCCATCTCACTTTTAATTAAAAAATCACTCATTAGGAGGCCAGAAGTTTGTCTAGTGCAGTATCTTGACCTCTATTTGCATCTGTTCCCTGGCACACCACATACAGAAGGCTTTTAAGTGGTGTGAACAATAAGTGCTGTGTGAAACAGTGGGGTCCAGGTTTGATGTGGTATCCTGGGCCTTGGCAAAAACCCAGAATTGTTAATCCCTATTTAAATACATCAATCTGTGCAATGGGAGGATGAGGGCTAAGTCCTCACCTGAAAACTCTTAAAACTGCCTCACAATGTGTTAAAATTGCTCAAAGTATTGAAAACTTTCTGCTTCATTCTTAGTCTAGGTGGCTACTCCATGAGTGTCTCTTATCTCCAGCTAGTGAAGGCAAATGATTTTGTCCCCTGCACATCTGGATTTATCTGCTGATGTAGCAGGAACAGCTGTGAGCTTGGACTGGTGGGCTTTCAACCCCACTTACATTTCCATCTGGGAGGACTGTGTGCCCCACAGAGCAAACCTGTGCTTCTTCCCACCAGTGATGAGAAACACAGAAATTAACTCTGAGACTCTCATTCCTCCTTGTTTAGGAGGCTTGGGATTTATTTGGCTGGTGGTTGTTTCACAGAAACTGATTTTGCAGGGTAGCTGGGTGCCTGTGCCACTCCAAGGTCTTATGAAACACCAGCTCACAGTTAAACTCCTGGTGTCTTTCCTTTGACAAAACATGGATGCTGTTCCATTTATTCTGGAGAATTCTTCTCATGCTTGTTTAGTCAGTGAGTGTTTGCCATGATTTTGGTAAGAGAGGCGCCTCTACTCATTCTTTTCCATGGAGCATCACACAACTGTCCCAGCTACAAGCTCATGAGAGAAGTGATGAAATGTGATTTCAAAATGAAGTATGATTTAAAAACAAACAAAGAAATGCAGCTAAAGAAAATATGTTTTATTTTCTTTTGTTTTCTCTGAACTGCTACTGATTATTTCTAGACTCTCTCTTACTTTGCACAACAAGAAATATTTACCTGACACCACTGCCACAAACTTCACAATAACCTGCTCAGTACAAATACCAAGTGTCTGGGGTTTAGCAAACTCTACACCCATGAGACATTTTTATTTCCCCTACATGTTGTGGAAGGTCTTGTATTTCTTTTGGAACCCTAATGGAAAGAACAGATTCACAGCTTTGGAATTCATTCTTTCTTGCACTGAAACTGCCTGAATTTCATGACATTCAGACATGTAGAAAGTTCACCTTTTCCCCCTCAGGCATTGGAGAATGACAAATAACTTTGGTGGTGGGGGGAAAATCACTTTTTACTGTTATTATTATTACCTGTCTTACCAGCAAAGGTTTATATTAAATTCTGCTGCTTTTCTTAAGTTATTACTTGAGATTAGGGCTGTGAGAGGAGAAAAATGTCTGAAAATATGGTTTAGATAGAACCAAAAGCATTTAAATGAAAACCAAGTATTACCAAGGCTGGTCAAAGAAAACTTTTTCCTAAGCTAGTAATAAATTAGTTTTCTCCCATGGTGGGCATATGCAATGAAGGTAAAGCACTGCAAACAGAAGGGCCAGACTTTAGTCCCCTTCCCAGAGTGATGTGGCAATAATGCCTCTCTTCATTGAAACTATCCAGTTCACCAAGAACACATCCAGACCTGGGTGATTTCAACCTGCATCTCCAGGTCACAAAGAAAAATAATTTATATGGATGGTAGGTGTCTGGAGGTCTTTGTGATCTTCTGTTCATGTTAATTTTTTCCTCTAAAAACAACTTGAAGAGATTGTGATTAATTTTACACTGATTGGCAGAGTATTCTCTAGTAAATACCCTATTTATAGGGAAAAAAATTTTTTTGGATGTTTCATTTTTCAATATGGCTGGATGTTGCCAATGGGTTTAATATAACCCAAATAAAAGTGTAGACCTCTGCTGAATAGTTATCATTAATAAAGCAGTAATGGTTAAGAATTCCCAGTTATAGGCAGAAGCCTCTCATACAGAGTCCTCTGTAAATATAAACCAAGGACTAAATTCCTGCCCTTAGTCTGTTCTAGTCTAAGGCAAGAAATAGAAGCAGGAGATGTAGAACCAAAATAGTGAGGTTGTACCAGACAGATAGGGAAGCACAAGGAAGTAATTAGGGGAGAATGAGCAGAGTTTTAAAAAGTCATTATATTCAGCACCAAGTGTTATCCTGTGGCTATCTGAGGAAAGGAAACATTTCTAGCAGCATTTGAGAGAGGACAATGAGGTTTGATGTCTGTGAGAGATTCTTTTATACATGAAGGCTGGCATGGGAGAAAGGGCAGAAGGGCAACAGAGAGGGGATGATGGCAGGCACTACTGACCAATCCAAGGAGAGAATTGACATGATGATAACACAGAAAAAAATGATAAGGTGGAGTGTGGATAGGTCATGAAGGGCCTTTTGAGTGAAGATGAATGGTGTATGCTTGATACAGCGCCAAGTTCACAGATGATTCACTGTTTTCCTTCTTGAAAGTTTAAATTTCCACATTATTTTTATTTGATTAATGCTATTGAGTGCTTCTGACCTATTTTCTCGTAGTAACAAACATTCCATTCATTCTACCAGGCATCTATTCAGAATAATGGATGGGTTCCTTGAGCTCAGTGCAGTTGATGTCGTGACATGTTGGTACATTTCTATACTATCACTTACAATGGCTCAGTGCACAGAAAAGGTCACTTCAATTACTTTATATAAATTGTTTGATTGTTTGATTGTTCCTGGGTAAAGAACATCAAGCAGGTTGTAGTAGGCTTGAGAAAGGTTATATTAATTTCCTGGAGAAAGCCTTTTAAAAACTATAGTTAAAGACTGAATGCTATCCAAAGGTAGCATCTGGTAGTTGGGTTTGTTCGGATGTGTCTGCCTTTTTAACCTGGACTATTACACGAAGATTTCTTTTCATGCTTTTCCAAGAATAGAACTTTGGTGTGCAGAAGCTGATCCCAGGGTGCATTTTCAGTGATGAATGTCCAGGAGGAAACACTGGGTGTGCTTTTCCATTCTCATGGTAGCTGTTCACCTCCCTTCTCTGAGGGGAATGGGCAGACAACCCCACAGTGATGGAATAATCTTTATTTACGCCATTTTCTGCTACTGCCCAAGTGTCCAAACTGTCTAATCATAACATGTATGCACTACTCTACATGAAAACTACCTTTCCATCTTCTTTGGAAGCTGGGGTTTCTGTGGGTTGTCTGAACTTGCAGTATCTCAAGTAACAAATCTTTGGTAAAAGCATCTCCCTGGTACCTGAGAACAAAATGTAAAGCATCCAGGAATCTCATTTTGACCAAAGGTATCTCCACTCATATGAGCAGCAGGCAATGCTCATAAGTTAACATCTTTACAAAATGTCTAACTCCCTTTAAAATAGAAATTGAAAAAAGAAGTGGAGCCTTGGCTTCCTGAGGCAGCCTATTAACCATCTTATTGATGCTCCAATTGCTGATAAAGTCAAAGAAAATGTTAAATGTCTTCATCTGGGTAGGACAAAGCCTGTAATCCTGAATGAAAACTTATGCAAATCTTGGTGAGAATGTGCTTGCCAGCATTTCCATAGCTCTAGCTTTGTTCAGAGCGTAGCAATCAGCTGGAATTTATCCATGAACCCTGTTTATTAGGAGAATGGGAAAAAGATGTCTATGTGGCAGAGTTAGATAGCAGGGCACAGAAGTGCTTTATTCTTACATGTATTTTGCATGAAAAATCTTCAAGCCATTCACTCTTTTCAAAAGTGCCTGAGGAGCTTTTGCTGTCCTGACTTTGGACAGGTAAATTCTGCTTCCCTTCACATCCTGCAGAACATGCCTGGTAGCAATGGAAATCAGGAACACTTAGGACTCTGAAAGTCCATGAGAAAGTAATTACAAGATCCTGACATTTGGAAACTTGGATCACAAAAATCAGGGGGGAAAAAATCCTCTTTATTTTAGGAATACGTGTGAATGTGAAGAATCAAACCAAGTGTTCCCACAACATTCCTAAGAGCAGTGGGTTTACCCTCAGCTGCTGTAAGTTGATGAAATGACACTAATTTACACAGATCTAAGGCACAGCCCTTTGGAAAGGTGAATTTGTGACCTTTCCTTGATTGCCAGACATAGATTTAAGTACCAGAATGAAACATCCAATTTTAATGATTTTGGCATGTGCCGCCTTCTTTCTGGACTTCCACACCACCCCAAAAACAGGAAAATTCCTTCAATAAAGGTTTTAAAAATATAACAAGACCAAAATTCTTTTCTTTTTTGCTATTTGCTTTTAGAGGGGCTTATATATAGTCCCTTTTAAATTACTGTGCCTATGGAAGTTTGCATGATAGGGCACCTTATAAATTAGGCTGTATTATGTTCTAGTGGATGTTGAAATATGAAGATATATTGGTGAGATGATATCTTATAATTAGAGTTTGGTTTCACCATCTAAGTGTGAGTGTTGGCTGCTCCTCAGCCTGAAAGTACTGCTCTCTGCTTAATGTATATCCCTGTGTCTTAAACTCCCCATATTTATAGGGATGGTATGCTACTCGTATACTTGATCTACTTGATGAATTTTTAAATTTTTTCAGCAAACAAAGGCTGAATGTTCAAGGAAATGCAAGACTTTCAGAAGCAGAAATCTAAAATTAGGATTTTTTTTCAAATATTTGTGTAGAGCCCTCTATGGAAGAGCTGGATACCATATGATGATGCCCTTAGATCCTATTGAGAGCTATTAACCTATCAGCACTGGAAACCAGGTGACTTCATTGCCAAAATACATAGCAAGTTAACCAATACTGGTGACCAAATGGGTTATCTGAATCAAAGTGAGAGTTTCTGGTTCAAGTTCTGCCCATGTGCAGGCATTTTGACACTTTTTTTTCTATAACATTTCACTGTAATTATATATTTTGCACATAAGAGGCCACGACCATTTTAGGTATCTGACCAGTTTCAATTGAGTTTTTTTATAAGACACAGCTAGAGATCAGCAGCAGTGTAAAGGAAAGGAAGAATGCCTCATAAAGAATGAAAAATGGTAGAGGATTTTGAAGGCCACAGATGTCCATTCTCATGCAAAGTGGAACCAGTTTTGAAATTGGGTTAACTTAATAGGCTGTGAATTATACAAGCTCTTTAAGTTAATCTGATTTCATAGCCACCTTAGCATAGCCACACTTAACTGTCTGAGGACCAGAGCACAAGGCCTTTGAAGTGTCAGATGAGGTGGATATTGCTGAAATTTCCACGCCATCAGAGGATGTTGCTGGTGGTGTCTGCTCCTGGAAGGTATTTGAACCTCAGACCACGACATGAATAGGTTGGTTGGGGAAACGTCACTGCCGGCACTCGTCCTCTTGGAGTGATGACAAATGATTATGCTGTTCCTTTCCATTGTGTGCACAGTCCTCTGATGTTATTCCATCCTCTTTGCTATATCACAAAGATCATTCAATTCCTGATTGAAGTCCCTGGCATCTCACTTCCAATGCCCTGCGGCATTAACACATTGCATGATTCTGTTTCAACATCCTTTGCTTCTTGGCAGAGATTTCCTCCCATATTCCAAGCCTAGACAGTGCATGAAAGGATTTCTGAGCTTTTATACAACAGTCTTGGCTGCTTTTCCCCCTCCCCTTTTTTTTTTTTTTAATTTCTTTTAGGCAGTGACTAACTGGTCTATCTCCCCTTAGCTGTAGTGAGGACATGAATTACACAGAGGTTACCTGAAGGTAAATGTCCCAGTGGGATTCAACCAAATGTTGCCAGAAATGAAGCATTCTGGTAACAGATTTTTTTTTTTTTTTTGACAAATGAAAAATATAAAACTTCTGATTTCTTTTATCCCAATTCAACTGAAACCAAACATATATGTGTGTGTGCATACACATATATGTATATATACAGCCCCACACACACTTAGGTGATTGAACTTTTCAGCAAAGACAAAGTGACTTCTTAAAACAAGTATTTTTTGTGAGATACTGTTTTCTTTGGGAAAACTGATTTTTTAAACCTTTTTGTACCTGTTCCAAGCAGAACAACAGCCAGGCTTGAAACTGCTTGGAAGGCATTTTATACCAGTCTATCCAAAAAGACTGTGTTTATAAAGAAGTAATGTGCTCAATTCCTGTCTCAGGAAAGAGTAATAAATTTACAAGTACTCAAAAACCTCTGAAATAACCACTTCTGCCTTTCCTAGCCTAATGGAGAGCACATTAGATAATGAAAGTAAACAGAAAATGCACACAGCACTATTTCCTGTAGCACATAACTGCATCCTCACCTAAATGCTAATCACAAGCCGATACTTGCCTACATAAATCTAATCAGTTTCTTTCAGGATTGCATGAGGAGTGACTCCTTTCATCTGCATGGGAAAACATCCAAATCAAGTATCACATTTGTGTCCTTTAATGGTGCTGTTTTCTCTGAAATACACAGTAACAGGCTCTCCACTTCTCACGAGTGTCCTGATAGCAATACCATCGTGCTCATTTTAATTTCCTCAGCATCTAGCTGTGGTGGCAGGAGGATGTTTAAGTGCCTAGACATATATTCTGCCAGGTACTGAGGAAATTCAGAAGGTGTTCAGAAGGCCAAAGAAGGTGTTTTGACACTACATACAGCTAGGTGGTGTGTGTTGATATTAGGTGTGATGAGATGGAGAAGCAGGATTTTCAGCAGATGTCTAGTTCCTATCAAAAGAAATAATTATTTTCTGCTGAATATAAACAATGTAATACAGTTGTGTTGATTGCTCAGGGGCTGCTTTTAAAGCAGGAGAGGTAGACAGAACTGTGGGTTTGAGTTTAATCAGTTGTTTTGTTAAACCTGTGCCCTATCACAAGTTTGATCAGTTCACATCACATAGGTGAGAAAGCAAGAGATATCCTGCATGTTAAGCATGGCTCTGCTCATCTCCATGCTCTTCTGCAGGTTTGGGTGCCTGTTTTCCACAGCATTAGGTGTGCTGGAGGTCATGGTGAAATGTTTCCACCACATTTCTCCAGCTCCAGCTTGGTGAGGACAAGCCCTGGGTGGAAAAGGTGCCACCTGAGATCCCCTGGGTTGTATAACTGCTGCAGGTCCCAGCCTGTGCGCACCCAGCTGGAGGCACCTGGGAACTTCGGGGCTGAACAGGAAAATATCCGTGGATGTTGGGAAGAGCAGCTTGGCTCGTGAATTCCTTTGATCTCAACTGAGTTCATTTCCAAAAAACTGGACTGCAGAGCGTCTGCTCTGTCCGAGCCTGCAGCGGTCTGTGTCCCCTTCCTGCATCTGGCTTTCAGTCTCTGTGCATCACTTTCCAAAAGGGGAGAGGAGCACAGCTTCAGAGGAGGAGCCACTATGGAAAAATGCTGGTTTTCTCCATTTCATGGCAATGCAAGCCATAAAGGAACTACAGAAAGCAATGAGAGACATTTTGTTGGAGGTTTTATTTTCTATCAAACATTTTTTAAGGTTACCTCATCTCCTTCAGGCGGGCAGAAATAAAACTAGAGTTTTTACATTGAGCCCAGGATGAAATTTAGCAGAGAATTAAACCTAAAATAGAATGAGAAGTGTTCTGTGCATCTTTTGTTTCACAGATTTAAAAGTTATGTGGATTGGCTGCTGCACATTTTTTTTTCTTGTCAAATTCCCAAAAAAGCAATTATGTAAGTCCTCATGAGTCACCAGCATTGTTTTGTTTTATGAAATGAAAATGCTCTACCAATGCTCTACTCTCAGAGGTATCTGAGAGTGCAAAAGAACATATACAAAACTCAGTCTGCTTCTGCTTCACCCCTTCATAACACAAAAGTGATTAAGTAAATTATAGCTACTGAACACCAATTTTGTTATTGAAGAAAAGTAAAGTTAAGGCTTATTCATGTGCAACTAAAACCGTGTTGTTGAGCAAGCTTTAATAAACCACTGAAGGCAAGATAAACCTTAACAGAAAACCTGCTTTACTTAATATTTACCAGATATTGTTATTCCCAATATCTTTAAAGCTAAAGTGCCTTAAATCTAAACTCCAACTTTCTGCTCTAAGAGAACTTGGAAGAGGTCATGTTTTGAGCATATGTGTAAAACAGCATTCCATAATTGATTTATTAACATATGAGGTCATATTTATGATTTTCTTTTTGAAATATATGAAAGCAAGCTATAACTGTATAATCCTGTATGATCTATTCAACAAAAATCTGCTTCAAAAGTCCAAGAAAAGAGTAAAAGAGGAGGGGGGTGGAAAGCAAGAAAGCCAGTAGAATGTATTTTGTGATGGCTAAAGGTTATTCTCCAAAGGACAAATTAATGTAATTTGTACTTGGTAAGGATCACATCGGATGTTTTATTTGCATTCTTTCACATCTCAGGAGAGGTGTTGCTAAATAGCTCCAAATGGGGAGTTAAAAAAAAAAAAAAAGAAAAATTCTATTTAAGTGCAAACACTGCAGTTTTCAGCCAGCAATGCCATAGCACCTGGGGGGCTCAGGAACACTACCTTAAGAAGAGCCTCGATGCCCAAGGACTTTTTTATGCTGCTTTTCTCCCCCCTTTCCTTTCCTTTCCTTTCCTTTTTTTTTTTTTTTTTCATCTGCTAGGCCTTTTTCTGCATACAATTTCTGAAATGTGAAGCACATGCCGGGTTGCTCTGCAGCACAGGTCCCTGCTCACTCTCTATCAAAGTCAGAGCTGCCTTTGAAGTCAGAGCTGCCTTGTGCCCGAGCCCTGCGTGCTGCGCTCCTCCATCCATCCCGCCCCGTGCGCTCCTCAGCGCTGCCCCGGCTCTGCTCGCCCTGCCAGCCACTCACCCTGGGCTGCTGCTGTCCCCAGAGTGCTCCATCACCCTCTGAGCCCGCAGCTGGGCCTGCTGACCCCTCTGGGTCTGGCTACAATTTAGTTGCCATTTGGAGGTTCAGGTCTGAGGCGCGCTCGGGTCCTCCCAAGCTGTGACCTCTGGGATCAGCCCAGCTCCCAGCGGGCATTTCCATGTGCTTTCCCAAGGCTGTGCATCATCTGGGCTTCTGCTTTATTCTGGGATGATGTTACAGCAAAACAATGAATTTAGCATGTCATTTTTTTTTAAATTTTTTTTTTTAACAATGAGCTTAGCACATGACTCAACGACGAGATTCCTTGACGTTGTTCTGTGTGGAATTGATCGAATTGGAGATTGCCAGAAGTGGGCACTGGCACCCAGAGCACAGCCTGTGCTAATCTCAGTGTCCAAAATTAGTCTGGATATACCCCATTGAATTGGAGATCATCAGAAGTGAGCACTGGCACCCAGAGCACAGCCTGTGCTAATCTGAGTGTCCGAAATCAGTCTGGATATACCCCATTGAACTGGAGTTTGTCAGAAGTGAGCACTGGCACCCAGAGCACAGCCTGTGCTAATCTGAGTGTCCAAAATCAGTCTGGATATACCCCATTGAATTGGAGATCATCAGAAGTGGGCACTGGCACCCAAGCAGAGTTACCAATCATGTGGCCCTTGCTGGTTGAAGGGCTACCCCAGGTAGTGTCTCCCACCTCTGCTGCCTCTTTCACGAGGAATTTTTTTTCTGCTTTTGTTTATCCTTGGATTCCTTCACAAGATTAATTTTCATTCTGAACTGCAGGGTAAAAAAAAAAATCTATTTCTGAAAATTCAAATTAGCCTGTGCTAATCTGAGTGTCCAAAATCAGTCTGAATATACCCCATCCTCACTCCTGGAAGGGCATATAAGTAAAATCTCTTCATCATAACTCATCCTCTCTCCTTGTCACAAGCTTTGACACCAAGCTGTTATCTCCTTCACCTGCTCAGAATTTTGGGTACCCTGTATTTAGGGACTGTTTTCCTTCAGAGGCACCTCAGGGTGGCCCAGGGTTACAGACTTGATGGTGTGCCAGGGGCAGTCCTTCAGGGGAGTGACAAGAGTCCCCCTCGGGCAGAGCTGCTGTCTGGAATGCTGTTTAATAGGCTTCTCTTGGGCAAGCTGGGACATGAGCCCCTCATATAATATGAACTG
Source organism: Agelaius tricolor (assembly GCF_023055355.1). Taxonomy (NCBI): domain Eukaryota; kingdom Metazoa; phylum Chordata; class Aves; order Passeriformes; family Icteridae; genus Agelaius; species Agelaius tricolor. The sequence continues at coordinate 8,383,416 of NW_027269282.1, read as the reverse complement.
CAGTTCATAATTTCATACAAACAACCCTGTCTCTGTTATGATCCACTCTCAAAGGATGAGCACAGGCTGAGCTCCATGAAACAAAAGACAGAGAGAAGAATGTTAAATGAAGAGGAGAAATTTCTCCAAAATGATAGCAAACCCCACTGAAATCTGATGGAGGGTGTTTCACCAGCTGCACAGGTGGTTTGGAATAAACAGTGAAAGTTTTGTGGGGATTTTAATTGTTTTAATAATTAAAAAGAATTATTATCATTTATTTACCAGTGACACTGAAGATTGTCTTTCAGAAAACTCATTTTAAGTATGGAAAAGTTTCTGTGCAACAGCCAAATTATTTAGTAGCTTTCTTGATTGTGTAATCTTCCATTGTGGAAATAATTAATAAAAATCATAACTGTGCATCTCTATTGAGATATTCAATGACTTAATTCCAAGACTTAGCTCTTTCTAAGAGATGCTCTTTATACTTAATTATCTTAGCATTTCTGGAAGATACTCTGCTGGTGGTCTAAGCCCAGCTTGTGTGTTAGCTCCTAGAGAGAATATTGTGATATTTCAAGATGTTTGTGTGCACTTCAGTTCCTACCTTCCTATCCTCGTTTGTGCTTTCCTATAATTTTTTATCTTCTAAGGTGCCATTCACTGTTCAAATTAACCAAAACTTTAGACAGAGGAAAGTAAACTTGTATAGATATAGGTGCTACATTTTTGGTATGAAAGAGAGTCCCAAAACATGAGCAGCTGGGATCTGACATCCCAGCAGGGGCTGAGGCCCTGGAGGGAACCCAGGGACTGAACTGGGGATGCTGCAGCCCCAAAGCCACCTTGGAATCAGCTCCCACCTGAAAATCTGCATCCATCCAGGCAGGGAATGCTGGGGATCAAAATCCAACCCTGTGTGTTCATGGCAAGTGACAAAGCTAAATCTCATCCAGAGCTTCTGCAGTTGTTATTGAGATCATACAGTAATCATGGATATCCCTGTTGAAGAAAAAGTGCTTGTTTTTTAAAGCCAGTTGTGTGCCTGTGGCAAAAAAAAAAAACCAAAAAAAAATATTGCCATGGGAAAAAGATCCTGACAGATGCATGAAAAACTGTATGTGTATATATATATATATATATATGTATATATACACGGTATATACATACATATATATATACACACACACACAGTATAATATATATATTATGTATATATTATATGTATATATTATGTATATATATACAGTATAATATATATATTATGTAATTACCCTTCTGGAGTTAGAAACTCATATAATTTTGGTATGAAAGTGTGCTAGATTTATTTTTCTTTCCCTGTGATTTTCATAGGGTCCTTATTTTAAAAAAACCCAGCACATATTTATCCCCTGTCCCCAGCCTGTTATTTTTAATTACTGATAAAATGAGTCATTGATGCATTAGAATGGAAATAAGTCCATTTTGTGAGATCCTGTGCTCTTGAGAATCCTTTACATGTCTAGAAATTCACAAAGTCTTGGAAGGGTTTGGGTTGGAAGGGACTTTAAAGATTATCCATTTTCAAACCCCCACATTTTCCACTGATTTTTTCCCACTTCCCATGGGAAGGAGCTGTGTCATTGCACACGTGTGACCTGAAGTGTCTTTCAGACCTTGCTGGTTGAAGGGCTACCCAGGGTAGTGCCTCCCACCTCTGCTGCCTCTTTCATGAGGAATTTTTTTTTTCTTCTTTTGTTTATCCTTGAATTCCTTCATAAGATTAATTTTCATTCTGAACTGCAGGGTAAAAAAAAATCTATTTCTGAAAATTCAAATTCAGATTTCTGCTGAAAATAAACTGCTGCTTTCCTGTCTTTCCTATCAGGTTTCTGCTCCTGCTCCTTTATGGTGTTTGTTACTAGCCACTGTTGAGCAAAGTGCTACAGAATATGATTCCACATCTAATTCAGCGTGACAGCTCTTGCATCTCTTATTCTGCTTAAGAAACCTTCAGCCAATTATCAAGTACAAAATAGGCTTTTTTTTTTCTTAGTCTAATAACATGCAAGATTATTTTAATTGGGACTAAAATAATTGAGAGTTTGTATATCACATGTTAATGTCAAGGGCAGATCAGATCCTTTTCCATTTTGCAAGGCTATGCCATGATAAAAAGTCCAGAACAGCCCCAACAATATTGCATTTTCAGACACAGCAGCCATAAAAATGATGGTAAAAAACCATTATGGTTTCACTGGAGTACAGGGAGGGATCCACTTTTTATTATGTGGGGCATGAACATCCCAAACACAGAAAACACTTTGCCTGCCTGCCTTGTGGCTGTGGTTTGTCAAGGGTCAGGACTGGAATTCTGTTCCTGTGATACCACCAGGCAATATTCTGCTTTGTGGCACGTGGCCCATTTCACCCTCAGTGGTGCTGAGTGTTTTGGGAGGCTCAACCACCCCTTGCCATTGGGAGGAATATTTTCCCAGTCACTGGCACTGCAGGTGATGTCAAACTGGGAAGGGGAAGGCTAGATCCAGGGCTGTCCTCCTGGGCTGCCTGGAATTTCAGGCAATTCTCTGGAAATAGTTCAGATATTTGTTTGTCTGTTTGTGCATTCTCCTTATCTCCTGAAGTTACAGAATGCTAATGAGTTGTGTTTCTATTTATAGAAAATAAAACATATGGGAAAAGGATTATGTCTGTCGCACGCTGCCAAGCTGATTTCATACAGTGGCAGTCCTACGGGGAAAGTTTCACTTCCAGTACTCCTGGGAAGTTGAATTCAGACTCCAAGCTGGAAATCCTGGGTTCCCATCCCTCCATCTGCAAGGCACTTAACCCCCAGTTCCTCCCCTTCATCTGCAACTTAATTGGTTTAACTGCACTTCCCTGCCCCACTCTGGGTGCTGCAGGGTTAATTAACGTGCACAAAGTCCTTCAGATTGTTGGATGTAATTTTGTTTCTTGTAGCTTTTCTCAGGGTAGATTTAGGACAAAGCCTTCACACCAAAGGAAAGCCTTAGGGTTTTCTAAGTGCAAGGTCACCCCTGATATCTTTTGCTGAGGTGGGGCTGTGGTGTGTAGCATCATTAAAAGGTGGATTTTGAGCAACCATTCAATCTCTACACAACCTCAACATGATTTTTATCAATTGTGTGTCATCCAGGCACCCCTCAGTGACACCTCATTGTGACACAGAACTCCTGTGAAAAGGGGCTGCCAGGCACACAGGGGCACAACCATGTAGGAATTTAAATACTGAGAAGTGGCTGCTCCTCTGGGAATGGTGCTGTTTCTCTATGGAAGATCCAAGCTTAAGTGTTCCCATGTTTGTGATTTTTTTCTTGCCCTCCTTCTCCTTCTCCTTCTCCTTCTCCTTCTCCTTCTCCTTCTCCTTCTCCTTCTCCTTCTCCTTCTCCTTCTCCTTCTCCTTCTCCTTCTCCTTCTCCTTCTCCTTCTCCTTCTCCTTCTCCTTCTCCTCTTCTCCCCTCATCACCTTCTAGGTGTCCATAACTTAGGAAAGAAGCTGCAGCTGAACTTGCATGGATTTGAGCTTGGTGTAGAATGAAATAAGCAGCATTTTCAGGAGGAAATTCACCCTGAGAAGAGCTTTCCTGTCACATGGAATTGCCACTGCATTTCAACTTTTACTTCTGCTGTGCTGTGCAGCCAAACCCCAGTCTCCTGGGAAAACTGGAGGAAACACATTTCACACAGGGGATCTCTGCAGACTCCAGCAGGGTTCCAGCTACAATTTTAAAGGAGTAGCAACAATTGCTTCTCCTGAACTCTCCATAGAGAGAGGATTTTGTCCAATGGATCTGCCATGCACCCACCTGCCTTTTCTGGAGGCTTATTTATTTTCAAGGCAGGCAGCAGTGCCTGTGCCTGGTGCTGGGTGCTCCTTCCCACTGTCTGGAGAGATTTCCTTGCCATACAGACAGCCTGCTCTCGAGTCCCCCTCCTTCCTCTGCCCAATCATTAACATAAATCATAACCTAGCAGATGAAAAGAAATTTCCAGTCTTTGTGATCTCCTGCCAGAGTTCTCCCAGTTTTTCTCAGTTTGGGAAAACAAATGTGCATTGCAGCATGTCCCGAGGGTTGACAAAACAGGGCTGTTGCAGACCAAGCAGAAGAATTCTGAACATGAGGCCCTGCTGTGGCCCTCAGGTGGAGCTCTGGGGTGTCCCTGCAGTGCTGTGGGGCAGGACAACCTCTGCCACCTGCCACCCTGCCGGGCTGGCACAGACCTGGGAGGGGATGATGGACTGGAGCCTTCTTCCCTCTCTCCATGGTGCCCAGGGCTGGCCACAGCATCCCAGCGCAGATCTGTGCCTGCAGGGAGGGCAGGGCTCATCCCATCCTGGGGCACATCCCTGGGGTGAATGAGGGTGAGAAAAGGTGCCCTGAGATGGGACAGGGCTTGCTGTCCCTGCTGTCACCCTGGGGCAGTGCAGCCTCCAGGATGAGGGGCTCCTGCTCTGCTGGCTGAGACAGTAACTTTGCACAGCTGAAGGGGGATTTTAGGCTGATTTTTTCAATGAAGAGTTGTTTTCCAGACTGTTGGCAATCCTGCCGTGCAGTCTAGAGGGACACAGGCTGGGCTGTCACTGTTTTTGAGCTGTGACCTAAACATGATGTGATTCTACGAGCTGCAGCTTGGAGAGGAGGTGACCTTTTCCTAAGAGGGCTTCAAACAAAGAGCACATTTCAAATAATCCCCCAAGAAGTGAAATCACTTCTAAAATGCTGTCAGAAGTCAATAAAAAGTTCAGGTACCCTGATAAAAACGAGCAGCTTAAACCAGACTTGCAATATGAAGCAGAAATTCTTCTCTTTCCCTCATCACACCCCCTGCTTTGCTTGTGCAAAGATTCAGTGATCCAGTGTAAGAATTTGTTTGCCACAGTCTCTGCCACTGGAGGACAGGATATAAACTCACTGCTTATGAGTTTATATTCTGGAAAATTTGACTTTTGTGCAATCAAAGCAGCACACTTTTAATACATTGATCCGAGCCCATATGGTCTTATTTTATTATTCCTAGCTGCCTACTATATTGAATTTTGAGGTAGATTTTTGAAATGGATATGACTTCCAAATTTAGTCTCATCAGGACTTCAACTCTGCTTTTTGAAATTTTATCTTTATTTGAATTTTTTTATGAGGAAAATACAAGTCATGTGACACAATCTTTTTGGTTTGCCAGGCATCCCCTTTCCCAGGACAGGAGGTGCAGAGAGGGGTGCCCCTCTGTCAGAGTTTCCCCCATTTTTCCCCCCAAGATTCTATTGAGTAGAATGGAACTTGAACAAAATGATGCCAGGTTTTGTTCATCTAGAGCCTGCCTTGATTTGTGCAAGTTTTATTAAATTCCTCAGCTCTCCACTCTCTGTGCTTTTTGTGCATGGCATAATCTACCAGCAACAGAATTTATCCTACCCACTACTATGGTATTAATAATTTAATCTAATCTAATAAACTAATATCCTCAGTATTTCAGGTTATGGGGATACTCAGAGAAGATCTGTTGAGACCATTGTGGCTGACATTATTTCATGATTTAAACTTGAAAGCTAAATGAAGATTAACATCATGCATTGTTATCCCACTTTGAATCTTTGCTGTTTTGTGTCCCTTTCAATCCAGAACTGGGGGTGTTACAGAGGCAGCTGATATCTGCCTCTGTGGGGAAGAGCCATGCATGCAATCTAGAATATTAAACACAAAATCAGGTTTCTGGTGCAGTTACTGTCATTATGGTTTGATCTGCCATGATAGGGATCATAGCCTGACTGGCATCTCTGAAGACTTCTGTAATATGAATAATAATTATGAAAAGACAGACAAAAAATGTATTTGCTGAAAAAAAATTTCTTTCTGGTCTTGTCATTGAATTTGTAGGAATTCCTTGAAAAGGTAAATACTGAATGCATTGTGAACATAGCAAAAAATGAAATCATTTAAAGATCCAGATGAATATTTGTAGGAAGCATGTTACAGTTTCTTCCAGCTTTACAAACAGGATTACAAGAGTAATCTTCAAGTAATATAAGGATAATAATTTTTTGAAAAGCCCCCGATGGTTTAGGTATCAGCAGGCTTTCCCTTGCTAGCAGGCATGCATTTGTTTCTGGCCCACCTCTCTTGCAGAGTACAAAACACAGGGAAAATCCCACTCTTTCTTTAGGCCCAAATTTGCTATAATCCTGATGAATATGCATTTTTGCATCTCATTCCAGGATGTGCTGAGATGCAAGTTTAGATTCCTACCTTTCCAAGCTGAAACACTGACACTAAAATGTTGTCTCCTGCTTATATTAGATGAATGTAATATTTGAATTTCCCTTTTCCAAGAAGTCCCCAGGACTGAGCTGCCTCTCAGACCTCATTTCCTCAGGTCTGGCAGGGCAGGGATGTAGAAGTCCTGCAGAGCCTCTTGTGTTCCTGTGGAGTTTGGGGTTTTCAGCACCTCCCATCAGAGCCTGGTACAGCTCCTCTCGTGATTCCTGCCGAAAGCAGTGGGAGTAAAGCTCTTTCAAATAATTTTGAGCATTTTGGGGGTATGTGAATAGAAATGGCTGTGTCAAAATAGTTCCCATTCTGTAAGTGCAGATGTGGTGGCAGTTATTTACTAGGATTGCCGTGGCTGCTTGGCTGTGATTCCTGTGGTTCTCATGAACCATTTTAACTACTGGTCTATTCAATTAATACAAAAAATAGCTCAGGTCAAGTAGGTAAAGTTTCACACAAGTATCTTAATGAACACATAAATGATAATAAATCCCTCTAACCCCTTTCTTAGGTGCCCAGTTAGTTTAGTGGACAACTGAAAAGAGGTCTTGAAAATGCAGGAATAAGGCTGTTAGGATGTAACTAAATATATTTATATATCTGTATCTCAGTCCTGAGTATTTCAAACCTCAATGATACCATTTTAAAAATTATTTTTAAATTGCTTTTTTAACCTGTTCTTTCAGAAGATGTCACGTTAATTGAAATTATGTTCTTTGAAAATTAGGATGCAATGCTGAGTGTTCCATTTTTATGTACATACATTTAAGACTTTGGTTTATTAAGACATTCAGTCTTTGAGGCACTTACTCAGGTTTGTAAAATAACATTTAAAAAAAAAGTGAGGTAAAAGTTAGTCCACTTCTGGAATAGCTTTTAGCATATGCACCTGTTCTCTACACGAAAAAAAATCTAAATTTTAATTAGTGATTTGGCATGGTCTGCTCTTCTTAACTAGCAGTGTCTTTTATTTCTTCATCTGACAGCCTCCTCACCCCCAGGGTATGGTGGAAAATGACTCATTTTCATATAAGGTAGAGTAGTTTAGTGAATATATGACCTGCAGTTTTTCCTATTTTTTTCTCTATAATATAATGTACTTTGATGCATTTCAAAGATAATCTGCCTGATGCTTTGCATATTCCTACTTAATTACAGTATATCTCAAGATGATTTACTACACCCAGATAATTCTGAAATAGTTTTGCTATGGAGGGCATGCACACCACAGACAGCTGAATAATGAGCCAAAGAGTTCATGGGGGAAATTACATGTGTATGGGGAAGTGGGCAGGGTTGGCACAGGAAGAGTTACAAATAAAAAGAGATATATGGTCTCAACTAATGTTCAGTGATGAGGTTTTTCTGACAGTTTCAGTGTATTCTGGCTAAGCCCCAATTATTATTTAACCATGGTCCCACTTCCAGCCTCTCAAAGGAGCAGGTGATGAGCAGCACAGCGCTGATAAAATATTCTGAAGAAATTTCCATGCTTACTTATTTCCTTTTCCAATTTTATATCATAATATCCTAGTAAAACACAGATCTATTTTGAGGCCAGGGAAGTCTGGAATAGCATTTTGGCTTTTCATTTGACCATATGTGTTAAAAATTCCAGTGACTCCCTCCACACAAAATTAGCCTGGAATGAAGCGATCAGTGCTTGAGAGCATTTCAAAGCCTGAGGAACAGACCCAGGCTTTTAAGGCCAGATGAGGACTGTGGGATCATCCATCTGACCTCCCCTGTAACACACATTGGAGACAACTGGAAATGAATGTGCACCTCTTCACCCTTTCCAGAAATGCTGGGGCACATCAGCCCAAAGCAGGTGGAGGGCTCCCATGTGCACCACGGGCTACCCCAGAGCCACCAAACAATCCCAGGGTCTCTGTGCCAAGCCACACAGGTGTTTCCATTCACAAACATTGGAAGAAAACACCAAGAATTAAGTAATTTTGTGGGGAGAAAAAGCTTTTTGGGAATTTAGGATTCCCTTGGCTGAGATAATGGTCTTATTTACTTCTGATTTATTTTTATTTTAGCTAGTAGAGTTCTGAGGACTGGATGGCCGTGACCTATTTATTTTTGGAATATTTTATTCTCTCTAGGAATTCACTTATTTCCACCTCTCCAACCAAGTGTTAGCTTGGCAAAAGAGTCATCTGTAAAATTTGCTGCACATCTGCAAATATCAAATGTCCACGAACAGGCAAAAGACTCACTCCACTTACTTTTTTTGTCAGATGGTTTCATTTAGAACCCAAAGGGTCAGGAGTCACAGCATGACCTCATCAAATTAGACTCAACTGAGAGAGGTGTTTAGCACAACAAAAAGGAAGTAATCTGAAGGACATTAAATGCAAATGAGACTGCCATGTGCAAACTTCAAAAACACCTGATCCAAATGAACAGTGTTGACGGGGGTCGAAGGGGTGAGAAAGAAGGTTTCATATTTTGGTTGCTTTTTTTCCAAGGGCCATCAGCAATATTACATCCTGTAGAGCTGGCTGAAAATCTCATAGGTATGTGAATATTTAAACTTAAAAATACCCACTGCTATTTTTGCCAGGTGAGAGTATGTCAGCATTTACTGGCAGGAGTTTGGTGGCCTCATAGATCAAGCCCTGTACCAACCCTTTCCCTGGTAGTAATCCTTTCATTTTTAGTGGATTTGTTACTAAAAACAAGCATTTTTAGAGTGGGTTCATTATTCCTTGAGTTTCATTTTAATCTAGAGCACCTAAATGAAGAATTACAAGGAAGCCTCAGCTTGTGATAGTCCTTTTGTACGGAGAAGAAAAGGCTTGTTAGAAGGTTTGCAGGTTTTCCCTTCAGGACATTAATCCATGCCCCCATTGGCTGAGATGTCTTTCAGCCATGAAGGCAGTGGGGCAGTGAAGGTCTTGTTATAATGGAACCAGGCTATTTCCAGATAATGTGAGTCAGATTGACTTCAGGGGTAGATCTGCTCTCCAGATGTGGGGGAGAGTCAAGTGGAGCAGGGAGGCAGAGATGGCAGCTAAGTGTAAGGAGAACCTCAGAATAAATACTGAGTCAGAAGTGCTGTGTCTGCAATGAGCAGTGCAGAGATTTTCAACACTGAGCCAGGGAAAAACGTGATAAACAAGATTTGTTGCTGACAGACACAGGGATGTCTAAGTGCATTGAGAAATGAGCCAGTGATTAAAATGGGATCAACACAGGACTGAAAGCAGCACTTTGTCAAAGTTCAGGATCTGAATACATCCATAGGACTGCAAAGGTTGGAACACAATTGAAAAGGCTGGCAAACTGAAAACAAGACCAACTGTACTTGCTCATAGAAATCCAGAACAAAATAATAGAGTGAATGCAAGAAGCGTCGTTCAAAGAACCTTAGGTAGAGTAAGAGCTGGTCACAATCCCAAATACCTAATCCAAAGAATACAGAAGCCAGTGGAAGCTCTGTCAAGCATTAAGGCAGAGGGAGTGATTTTGTTTCTTCATGTTTGGCTCTATTCATCTCATTTGGTCTGCATCCCTACAGCCAAATCAGAATTAGATCCCTAAAATCAGATCAAAACTAGCTGCCTAAACAAGTAGCCAATCTCTAGGTAGATCAGTGCTACATGCATCACAAGACAGTTGGAATTTGTGATGGACAATCTTTGAGACAGAAGAACATGGGATGATGGGTGAGACATTTGTGAGCAGTTGCTGGGTAGACTGAAAGATGACTGTTCATGTAAAAAGAAGATTATTTTATTCAGTGATAGGAAGGTGGACAGACTGCATTATCCAGGCCCATCCTTTCAGGAGTCTCTTCCCATCCTCAGTGTTTTCTTTGTAGCCAGGGTGACCACAAATGAAGCCTTGTGCCCCTCTGAGGACCCCGCAGAGCAAGCCCTGAAAGAAGGGCAGCAGAGCAACGATGTGTGTTCCTCCAGCAGCCTGTGGAAGGTGCTGCTTTTATTCCCTCCAGCACGGAGCAGTTTTTCCAGAGTCTGATCCTTCAGAGAGGGTGCACTCCTGGGAACAGGAGCAGCCCCACGATCAGGTGTCATTTTCTTAACCCGGCCAGTGGGAGTTATCTGCGGATCAGGCCAGCTGGCAGCAGGCTGAGGGCGAGTGCTGCAGCCAGGGGAGGCAGCAGGGGAGCTGTACAGTCAGGCACACACACTCGGGGTGTGGGGGCTCACATCTGGCTGCAAGATGCTTTGAACGCTTTGTTGGACAAAGGCTCTTGGTCATAAAAGGTCAGGGCAGGTTCAGTTGTACTGCCAAGGGTGAAAACTGTAGTGAAAGTCAATAAAAGGCTCTCATGGCTTCTAGTTTACCCAAATAAGGGGAGGGAAGAATTGTTAACATAGGGTTTTCACTTACCTTTTCAAGGTCATAGGAAGGTTAGCTCAGCTTCAAATTGCTGCATAAGCTTGAAAGGAAGAATGACAAAATGTGGATTAGGAAAATACATGGTCTTATTTTTAAAAGGTTGTTCTACTGAAATTGCAGAGGATGGTGGTCACCAGGAGGGTGAAGTGCAGGCAGGGTGTGATGGAGGCTCAAAGTTTTGCAGCTTGAGCATTTTTCTACGTGTTTTGAAAGAGGGTGTAGTGTCAAGAAAGATTTTGATGTTACAGCTGGGTGAACTCCAGTTACATGAAAGATGTCTATTTTTAATGGTGTTGGTGATTAGCTACAGGCAAAAATGAGCAAGAAAATTTGGGGGTCTGTAGCTTGGTTGTTTCCTGGAAGGTCTGTTTTAATTACAGAAGAAGTAATTCAGTGTAATATATGGCTGGTTGATGAAATCCTATCATTGAAGATGATTTGGTAGAGCTTCTGGATGCAGGAATCTGGTTTTTTAGCTCCCCTTTTTATACAAAGTAAAACATCCTGGACAGTCAACTGAGCTTTGCAAACCATACTGGGGCACTTTAGTTCTGCCTTTAGAGACAGAGAGCAGAGCTGACTGTGGCAGTCTGTAATGAGTTTTCACTGCCAAAGAAACTAATTTTGCTGTTTACAAGTCATGTTTCAAATGAACAAAAAAACACCTGTGTGTAAATTACTCTTTCTGTAACACAATTTTTCAATACTTCCAAAGACACCTGTAGGGTTTCACGTCCAATCCCATGATAAATTAATGGTGGCTGGATGTCCAAACCCAACAAATCATCTTCAGGCAGTTCAGCCACTGAAAAGCTAATGTCAATTTACAGTAAAAAATATCCTCTTTCATACAGAAATAGAAATTAGGGTGTGTGCACAGGAGCAGGTATCAGTTTATAAATCAAGGATTGTGAGTACCTCAAATGTTCTTCAAATACTACAGCATGGAAAATATCAGGGAATCTCTGTTATTTTTACCTCTTCCACCTCTGGCTGTGCCCACTGTGTTCCCACTGATTGCATCATTGTTAAAAATAATAATACAAACAGAGATTTCAAAGAAACTCATGAGCAAATACTTTATGGTATTTACAAGGTGCATTTTTTATGAGTTGATTTTTCTTCTCTTTAAGCAATGCTTCATCTGTATCTAGTAAAATCCTAGATGAGAAACAGTTTACTAGATATAGAATATTAAATACAAATATTGGGCAGTCATAACAGATAAGTCTGAAGAGGGCTTTAAAAGAAACCAAAGAAGCTTTCATATAAACAGCTAGAATAAACACATGAAAATTTGGGGTTTCTTAATAAAATGTACTACATATGTGTGTAGTTAAGAAAATGTCTAGATTCACATGCACGTATGTGTGAGAATATATATATATATATTTGTGCAGTTACATAGTTCAGCTGTACATGTATACACATATTTTATATAACATCTGCTTATTATAATTATATATGCTTTTCAACACTGTTGCACTGTTTCAAACTGTTCAAAAACCAAAACTGCTTAACACAAAATTCTAATACTCCAGCTGGAGCTAAATGTCACCCTTCTAAAATAATAAGCTATAAATACAGCATTTGTTTTTGCTGTTTACTCTGGATAAATTATATTTTTAACTAGTGTGCTATCCCGAGGACATGGAAGTTTTCCATGCATATATATACAAGATTTGACCGTTGTTTAGTGAAAATAATACCAAATTACACTGGCGTTAGAAAGATGCTAGGCAGCCTGGAGCATGATGCAATGGTTGAACCTAAAAGTTCAGTTCATTTGCAGAGATGTTACTGGTTCCAGCTGTGTTCTTTGGGCAGGGGATGGGGAGAAAGGCCACGTCCAGCTGGAAATAGGATGGGATACATGGAGCTCCTTGTTAGGGCAGAATACACACCAGAAACCAAACAAAGAAATGCCTGAGATACACAGCACTGACTCAGAATAAAAACAGGAATAGCTGGATCATGTCACAGTAACCCGAGATACTCTGCACAGGTCCTCCTACATTCTTCCAGGGAACTTCTTCAGGTGACACTTTGTTTAATAATGGAAAATACTCCTATATGTAACCTTTAGAATCTCCCTTAAAGTCTTGACTGATGTGTTTTCATCATTGTAATTCATAGTAATATCAGCATCGGTAATTTATGTGTTTTAATTTAAAACATCTGGTTTTAATTCATGTAGTTCAAGGGGTTTTCAGCGGTTGCCCATGAGTAAACATTTGATCTTGATACTATATTTTGAGCTTATATTTGACTACCATATTTCCAATGTTTGGGTTTCCATTAAAAGTTAAATAATTTTGTCTCAAAAATCATTTTCACAAGAGAAGTGACATTGTTTCTAAATAATGAAAAAGACGTCTGTGTTTCAGTCAAATTGGACAATGAAAACAATTCCATTCATTGCATATTTGATATTGGTAATTCCCACTTCTGGGTTTTTTGGAGGTTTTTTTTTTTTTTTCCATACTCATTCAGTACTGCTGTGCTGGATGATACTGAGACATAAGAAAAGACCACTGTAACAGGGAAGTTCTCCTATTAATTTTCAAAACCCAACCAGGCTCAGTGAGTGGAGTTCAAAGGCAATGCTCTTTCTTTGTGAGACATATGGCCTTGAGCAGCATTCTCAACTTCCCCTGTGGTTTTAGGATGATTCATGGATTTTGATGGTTTTCTTGAAGGCCCAGTTGCTAAAGTCCTGGAAATGCATTTGAATTTAATTTTATTTTAAAGTGAAGGGGTTTTTAGCTACTTGGTTTCAAAGAAGGGGTTGAGAATGAGAAGTTCAAAGGCTCCAACACATTAAGACATTTAATTAAGGGATCTCAACATTTCTTTGTATTAAAAATCCATAATTGAGGAGGGACATTCTGAGTACATGGGACTGAATTCTGAATGCCATGGGACTGGCAGTACTGCAGATCTCTTGCAAGAGAAGTCACTTAGATGGTTTTCTAAAAGCAATTTCTTGGTTTCAAACCAAAGCAGTTCAGCTTGGACTGCTCCCAGCTGCTTCCATCTGCTGTCCTGGTCCATGGATTCTGTACCAGTGGACTTTGCCTTCACATGGATTGTGGCAGCAGCAATGAAAGAGCTGTGTGGAAAGTTAGGTCAAATGTGTCTGAAGCCCCAAATGCTCTTTGCCAAGGAGAAACAAGGAAATATGGTCTCCCATTGCCCCAAAGTTTGATTATGCATGTGCAGGGTACTTAACGAACAGCCTCTGGGTTCAGAATGCTCTGAAACATATGAAGTTTTTGTCAGGGGGTGTAGCAATTGGATGAGGGCGTGCAGGTTTCAAACTCAAAGAGGGCAGGATTACATTAGATATCAGCCAGAAATTCTTGCCTGTGAGGGCAGTAAGGTCACCCAGAGAAGTTGTAATGACCCACCCCTGGAGATGTTCAAGTCCACCTTGGATGGGCTTTGAGCAGCTTGATCTAGTGGAAAATGTCCCTACCAATGGGACATTGGTTTGGGCATTGGACATTGGGCATTCCAACCCAAACCATTCCATGGTAGTGTGAATCCGTGATTTCATGATTTTGTGTAGATTCCTACCAGTAAAGAAGGAAGAACAGAAGACAATAATTATGAGAGAGAAGGTGACTAGATCCATTTGCCACTTAAAATGCATCATCTTTTCAGCTCTTTAATTAATTCATTAATTACAAATTAGCTTCCAGGATCTCATAGTAGGAAGCTTTATAATTATCTAATCTTTACTCTTGTGTAACAAACCAAAGAATTGAGCTTTAATTCTCCCTCCATAACTGATGGTAGGTATAAAGAAGAGATTCAATCAGGAGTATTACTCTATCAGGACTCATTTCTCTGCAATTTATGATACCATATGGTACATTTAATCAGGAATAAAGAAGGTTTCCAGAATTGGAATGATTTTATATCAAGACTGGGAGATCTCTAGCTGCTCTACTTTCATTGATATGAAGGACATTAGTCTAATCATAGCTTTGGACTGAATTTTTGGTTAACAGCCCTTTTGAAGTAAACCTCTGTGATTTCTGTTTTTTAAGAAGTCTTGGTTTCCTGCCCAGAACCTGACCATGCTGGAAAGCCTTTTTGAAGTCCTTTATTCCTTTAGCATATTTACCAGTACCTGAGTGTAATAATACAGCATTTTTATCCTGTGAACACAAGTCCTAGACTTCCAGAGCTCCAAATGGGAATGTCCTGCTTCTCTGAAAGGACAATATATGTCTCTCAGGAAATAATCCAATATAATTTGCCTTTGGCTGTAAGAGTTGTAGAAGTGTTGGAAGGTCTCTGGCTGCAGCCTTGCAGTAAGCCAGTTTAATCAGAGTCATGGTAGCAATTCAACTTGAAGAAATTTAAATTAATCTCTCTAAAGAAATAAAAAAAAGTAACAAGCCCAAATCTTAATTAAATGCTATATTTTAAATTCTGTGAATAATATTGTCTAAGAAACATTTAATCATTGTATTTTCTTGTTTAGGATTAGCTGTTTAAAGACAAAAGACTCTAGGCTCCAATTAACTGCTGCCAAAAATTAATTTAAGTAGCCTAATTGACAACTTGCTTTAAGCTACATAAAATCTTGGCATAAAACTTATTGTCAAGGGAAAAATATTCCTAATTTATTACTTTATTATAAATGAAACTGTTGACCAAAGTGCACTTGCTCTACTTGCAGCTGTTATGTAGAACAACAATATGGAGATGAGGATGATAACGAGTCCTCGTCCTTATGTGTAAACACAAGTTGCTCTAAAATTGCACCAATTGTTAATGGGGCCACCAGGAGAGGGAATTGCTGTGGGACAGGCAGAAATCTTGTTTCCAGTGGTGCCATGGATCCCATACTGGTGGCACTGGTGGGGTCCTGCTGGCCTTGAGACAAAGGCTGGCGGTGAAAGCCGAGCCCGCGCGCCTCCCACCTCTATGCAAAGGAGAAACCTAAACTCTTCCACATGTGGGAGCAGAATGTGGTCGCTGTGGGGAGAAGGTAGCAAGGCTATTAAATGTAAAACCAGGGCTGAACAATCAAAAGGCTTGTCTGCGAGTGTGCGAGATACTGGGATATCTGTGAACAGGGAGAGAAAATTAAAAGCTGTAAGTACATACTGTAAAGCTCTTTAGTTTCTTGTTTATGGTCGCAACGGGCCAACTTTCAAAGCCACTTCTTGAAACGTTGCCCACGGTTTTCCACCTGCAACTAGTTAGACACACAAGTCCTGTGTTTTCTGCACTGGCACAGCTAATTTGCACCCCTCAAAACCCAGATGAGTTACAGAGGCATTGGTGCCTGTGTGGGGCACAGCTCCCTGGTTCCCTGACCCTTGGTATGTGCCATGTTGGAGAGGCAGCCCTTTTCCTGCTGCCTTCTGCTCTTTGGCTTCTCCACTCACTGTTTCTTGCCATCCATCCATCTCAACCTGCTTCAACACCCATTTGATTCATTCTTAGCCATTATGCTGGGCTTTTTTCCTCTTAGCACTGCACAAAGTGATGGCATGGGAAAGGTGGCTTGCTGGTGTGCAGCTTTTCCAAGGAGTTCCTTTGAGGGCTAAAAAGGTTGCTTGGAAAATATGGTGTCTTGGCTCAATTTCCATTGTCTAGCCACATTTCATTTCAGAAAATCATAAGCTACCAACACAACCATGTCATTGCAATTTTTCAAGCATTTTCTTTTTGTGCCTATGTGTTTATATCTGGGTGAAGTCACATCCCCCCCAGGCTATTGGAACAAAGCTCAGCTGAGAGCTGAACGTACCAAACAAGAGGAAATTACAAAGGGAAAGTTAATGTCTCCAACCATTAATGTGGGCACTTCTCCCACAGCCTTGGCGAACCCTGGAGCAACAGCCTGAGCTCACTCTGAGAGGCCACTGGCTCGGAGAGATGCACCTACATGGCTGAGAACCTTGGAAAGAAAAACCCTCCCAGCCATGAGCACGGCATCCACAGAGCCTCAGAGATGCTTGTGCAGAGCTCCCAGGGCACTGTGACCCTTCTTCACACCCCTCCTCCCCTGAACAAACTGTTTAAAGACCAAGATTTGCTGCAGAGATAAGGAGCACTAAAGAATTTACAGCAGGTGCTATTTGAAGAGACTTCGAACAATGCAGAATTACCTGTGCCCATTTAGTCCATTAATCTTCTCTTGTAAAAATAGCAATAAACGGTGATTTAGGAGCAGGGAGGAGCCAAGTTGGAAGCCCTGAGGTTAACGGGGAAGAAGATCAGTGCTTGTGGTTAAATTTCTCTGTTGGTGCAACAAGTGACTGAACTGATGAAAAATGTAACTGCAGGTACAGGGTAGAAAATACCAAATTACAACGACTGTGGCTGGTATTAGTTAGCAGATATATGACAGGGATTCTACCAGGCCATACTAGGTGCTAATCACAAGTAACTGCACCCAGGGCAAAAAAAGGGTTTGCAAACTGCAAAGACCCCCATAACAGATATATGGACTGGCACTGAATGCCCAGGGAAGGCAGCACAATAAAGGGGTTGTCCTAAACCAGAGGGACTGGCTGAAACCTGCAGGTAAGTGACAGTGGTTTATCACAGTAATTACCACCTGCTCGGCTGCCGAAGTGTCCACAGCAGGTACCCTCAGCCCCGGAACGAAGTCTTGTAATGATGGATGGGCTCTGGGTTTTAAACTGAAAAACTCAGGGACCTGACCAAAGATCACTGGAGCCAAGGGCGATTCTTTTCCACTGGAACAAGCCCTGTGGCATCAGGAACCCATCAGAAAAAAAGGTGATTTACGCGTGAATACAGCCGTAGAATAGTTTCTCCCCGAATGAAAACAAATGAGCTGGCAAAGTATTAATTTAAAATAGTTGACTTGTTAACGAGCAGTGTGTATTATAAATGTTGCTTCTTGAGGACTGTCTGCCTTTGCTTTGCAGGTGGCTGTGTGCCTGCCCTGCTCTGGTATGTGGGTACCTCCCCCAGAGGCTCCTGGATCCTCCACGCACTGAGCAGTGATGTGCCTGCTGCTTTCTGTCTGGCAGCTCCTTTGGAAGCAAAGACGGTCGTGAATTTAGCATGGTTGCCAAAATTTTAGTAGGTTTTAATGCTCTTCAAAAAGTTAACATTAATTTAAAATGGCCTTGTTTTTCCTCTGTATTAAAAAAAAATCTGAAATAACTTCTGAAATGATTCTTGTCTTGCTTTTTATATGGACAAGAGTTTTCTCAGTATCATTCTAAAACAATCTAGATCAAAACATTTTTTTTATCACTCTTTTAAAAACTCAGGGAAATTACTGACCTCTTTAAAACCAGAGTGAGCTCAAAATAATTATGACACTTTTTCTTTAATTTTTAAAAAGAAATGTATTTCTGGGTTTGATCCTGTTTATGTAGAAGATTGTAACTTTGTTTTGAATGAGGCAGTCACGTCAACAAAAAATTATGAAAATATGCAAGAATCTGAGAAAGGAAGGAACCAGCATTGTTTACACCATTTTGTAAGATAATAAACACAACTCCTAGAGTGAACTGGATAACTAAACACCGATGTTGTCAATTAAAACTTTAGCTTGTAGAAATATTTCTTTTACAAATTACGCTCCTTTTTTACCTCCCTATATGCTTTATTTCCAGACACCAGGCAACACAATGGAAAGAAAGCAAGACCTGAGCATCCAGGCAGAACACCAGGCCTTGTGGCAGAGCCAGAGGCAGCCAGAATCGCAAGCTACACAATGCCACCACATCCGTGCTGTGTAATGAACCCCAAGTGCTCCTTTCACATCCCAAGGGCAGCTGGATGCTGAGCATGCTGCTCCCACTCCAGCCCTCCGGTGACTCTCTTGCCCAAAAATGCCGCTGAGAAAGACACAAATCCCTCTGCTTCTGCCCTGTTTGGGATCCAAACTGGCCAAATATGTTAGGGCCAGCACAGCCATGACACTCTGTTGGCAGATTAAATACAGTCAGGGGTAGGGGGGTTGGCAAGGACAGTAAAATTTAACATACAGCAGTTTTGGAACATGAAGGGGAAGGTGATTTTTTAAAATATAATCGTCCCTCAAATCTGCAGTTGGGATAAAGGCTGCAACAAAGCAAACAGGAATTCTGGAAATGGAGAGGCCTCTCTATGTACAGCACAGGTTATTTTGCAACTTTGCTGCTGACTTGCCTGAAAAGATTCCTCTCCCCTGGTTCGTGATAAGGAACTTGCTCCTTCAAATTCCCCACACGGAGCAGTGAGACGGGGACAAAGTGGCACTCCCCAGTTTCCTACACTTACACTTTCATTTGTGAAAAATCCTCTTTACTAGCGACAAACTACAGCATAATCAAGCTAAATCTCCAGCCTCTGTTGGAGGCAGCAGTGCCACGCATGGTGCATTGCAATGCCTGCCATCCCAGGGATTTTTATGAGATCACATTTCACAAGGAAATAAATTTCCTCCTCCAGTCTGATGCAATCAGGTTGCCAAGTGGTAACCTGATGGTAAATAGCTATGGATACCTTCCGTGCTGTTTTGCAAAGTGTTTGCAGATATTCGGGGATGAAAGTTGCCCAGATAAGATCTTAATCACTGAAATCTGGAGAGTGATTGAGAAAACGGCCCCACAGGGATGTCGAATGTTCCCTGGAGGAAGCCCAGGCACCTCTTGCAGCCACTCAGCACCAGCAAGACCCACAAGAAACTATTTATCTTGTATTTATCTAGCCTGTGCCAGCACAGCCCAGCTTTGGTGAGAATCTTCTCTCTGCCTGCAAGTCCCAAGGCACTGACTTGGATTGATTCATCCCTAAACTGCAGCTATGGAACCTGGCATAAGATTGTTTAGGATAAGTAGATCCATTTCACTTCTCTTTCTAGAAGAAAAGGAAGAGCAAAACATCTTCCCAAATATAAATTCTCTTCCCTCTACTTTCATGAATTTTCATGGGAAACAACCAAAGGGTGCTGCCCAGTCGAAAAAAAATCAGTCAACCTAGTTTACAGGGAAGATGTTTTTTAAAAGGCATTTTGGTAGCATGCTCGAGATGGCCAAGGCATCTACAGGCACTCTCCAACCCATGAAAGGGGCACTGTGTGCCCTACAGAGGAGTTAACTCCATGACAGCTGCTGTTCTATCACCATAACAATCTGACAATTGTCCATGACCAGCAAGCAATGGTGGTCTGTGTGCCATGCCCAGACCTGAAGCCAAACAAAAGAAGTTCAAAGGAATGTGAAGCCATGCTGGTTTCCACCAAAGATTTTCCCTAAAAACTACTAATTTTGGCCAGACAAGAAGGCAGAGAGCAGGATTGCCAGCAAGATCATTGGCTTCTAGCAGCTCTTTCATGAGTAAATCCCATGAATCTGCTCTGAGAGAAGCAGGAAACTCAAAGCTTCAAACTGAAATTTGAATCTTGCTCTTGCTAATTTTGGACACGTGACTCCTGCAACAAGGAAGGAGACATCCTACAAATTCTAAGATGTTGACCAGGAACAGAAAATTCTGCTGAACCTGTAGACATCAGCTCCTGCCATATTCCAGTGTCCCATGGAGAACCCTCTTTCCACCTGCCCACTGGAGAGAGCTCTCAGCACTTCCTGATCTTCCCTTGGGAGCGGCCACTTTCCATGCACTGGGATTTAAAAGAGTGATTTCACTGCCAGTTCCTGGAAGCAAAACAGAAGGTGTCAAATGTGTAACCATCATCACTATACCCCATCTCAGTTCATCACACAGGCCAAGATTTTGTCTCTTCGTCTTTTTACCTCTCTTTTTGATAACCACTCTTTCATCACTTCTCAGTGTTTTCTCAGTTGAAAGATTGATGTAAAAATCACCTCCATGGGATTTATGCTTCTGTTTTTCAGCAGGCACTTGCCATTTAGTAATTCCTTAATGTGAGATTGTGAAATACCTAAAGCAAGGCCTGATCTGGCAAGATAATGAGGACGTGAATCGCTATTGAGATCAGCAGTAATTGTGTGTTGAGGCACGCACCATGAACCAAAAACGTGGGGATCAGAGAGCAACTCAGGATTGGGTTCAAAAGGTGATGAAATGGGAAACTATCTCGAGCGTTTTGATATGACATCCAAAGGATTTACCCAGGTCAGAGCAACCTGATGAATTCACTTGAAAGTGAATCTCCTTGGAAGCTTTCCTTCATCCTAGAGCAAGCACGAGGGATCAGAAAAGGAGTTCTTCACAGATAGTGTGATATCCAGCTCAGGCAATCCTGTAAGTGCACAGGAGAGAAAAAGATGCTGCTGGGCCAAGGGTTAAGAAATGCTATTCTCTCCCATGGACATCCACCATCTTTCCAGACACAAAAAAGAGTGCTCATATAAATTCACCTGAATTGCAGTTTGGAAAATGGAGGTTTTTTAAAACATGTCACAGGACAAAAACTTCTGAAATTTGTATTGTCTTTCAAAGAATTTTAATTATTTATAAAAAAGAAATATTCACTTAATGATGCAGGTCCATCCTCTAGTTTTTTTGTTTGTTTGTTTTCTTTCCATCTTTTTTAGTATGAAGTGGCTTCCAAAGCTTCCTGGGACCTAAAATACATATTAACAAAAAATCTGTCACTTGGGAAACGAATGAAGTTCAAGAGATTTTTAATCATTTCTGGGGTATATATCTGAATTTGCTCTGAAATGTTCCTTTCCCAAGGTGACTGGGATACAGGGGTGATCCGATGCTTCCCTGAGACATTCCTCCCATGTTAATTTGACACAAGATTTGCATGTTTTTTGGAAGCTAATATCAACTTCTCAACAGAAATGTTGCAATTTCTATTATTGCCCCTCTACCCCAATTTGCAAAGGATGCCTTTTTGAGATTTTTAGCTGATAGAAATCCTGATCTGGACTGAGGTTTTGGTTTTGTTGTTTTGCTTTAACTCCTGATTTACCTTTGAGACAACACCCAATAATATGCTAACACACCATACAAAGCCAGATGCAACAGCTCTGCATTACATCAGATTTTTGAAAATCCTGAGAAAGTGGGCATGATGCATGATGGAAGTGGGGAATGTGGTGGCAGCATAATAGCAACCCCAGCTGCACCTTTCTGCCTTGGAGCTTCAGACCACCACAGGTTCCTGCAGCCAGGGCTGGGGCTGCTTTCTGGCTTGGACTGGGAAAAAGCCCCAGCAGACATCACTGACCCGGCACAAACTGCTCCAGTTTCTCCTGCAGTCTGGAGGAGCTCAGAAGCCCCCTGTCCCTGCCTCTAGGAGTCCGACACACCACAGACCAAGCAGCCAACATAAAGCCAGGGAGGCTTTTGCTTCAGTGGATGAACTGGGCACTTAGAGATGATTGTAAAGCAATGCTCTCTGTGAATGTTGATCCCACTGAAAGGCTTTCCCTGCTAATCTCAATAGCCCTAATTTCTTTAGACATTCCAGAAGGATTTTGCGTCTCAGTCTAGACACACTTCATCCCTCTGTTTTGAGAGAGAAAGCCTTTTGAAACTGCCAGAGCTCCTTTGTTTTCCTGCTATGAAGGGCTTTGGTGCCTTTGAACAAAATAGGATAGCCTAGGATGAAGATGAAGTCTTCAAAGCTCACTGTTTCCCTATATGCTATTCAAGGTGCGGGCTGTATATCTAGAGTTTCTAGTCCCTTTCTGCTTCCTGTTTCTTAAAGTTCCCCATTAAAGTCAATAAAAGCACAGGATCAGAGTTCTAGTTCTGCCTCAGCCTCTCTGACATACGGAGAAAGACTCCTCATCGTTTGGTTTCCTATAAATATTCTTTTTCTTGTGCCAATTAATCATGTCATGTCTATACAGCAAGACGAAGTCGAGACTAAAAAGGCATAATCATGTCTGTTTCCTCTTCCCTCTATGAACTCTTCTGTGCAAGAATCAACCTTGCAGGGTATAAATACCTTCTGCTGGGAATTTCTGAGTATTTCTGACGTCAAATAGAATGAGGCTTGATTATGTTTATGCGGAGTTTGGGGGTTTTTTTCTCACACAAGTGCTCACATATGGAAGACAAGCAGTGCTTTTAAAGGCAGAGTTCAGTAAGCGCCTGGCCCTGCAAGAAGTGACAGACACCGAGGCTGGTCCCATCATTGTGCCCTGTGTCATTTTGCAATAAGTAAATCAGCAGCATCTTAAAAGCAAAAGCAATGCAATGTGCTTTATTATTTTCTTACCTTTTCATACAGCCCTCCTGAAAAATGTCATGAAGTGTGACTCATCACATCTGCACGAAGTTATGAAAAAAGTAAGCCTTGTTAACCTGCTGTTTGAAAACCAGAACACTTTTATCAGTTCATATAATTGCTAACCCCTTATTCACTGTTCAACACTGAAGGGTTCTTTGCCTCCTAAGATCCCACTAATTGCTGACAGATTTGATTTCTCTGTGACAGCAGGAGTCCTGTTTCTGGCCTTTACATCAAGTAATTGCTTTATTTTTCTCCCTCTGCTCTGAAAAACGGAATTCCCTTCTCCCCTGCTTGAACCTCTGTAATGACTTCTTTCTATGTTATTAAATCCTTGCCATTTAAATCACATTTAGAGATGTTTTGAATAACTGATTCCAATTACTAAGGCTCTTACTAAGGAGCAGCTGAAAATGCAAGTCATTACTTGCCCATACACAAGCAGCTACACCTTGCAGCAGTCTCTGGTGGACTGTATTTTATTTCTACTCAGTAAGGTGCAATTTATACTCACAGGAGGCGGGTGTTCAACAAATATACAGCTGCTGGAGCTCTCATAATTTGTTGCTTGCGCAAAATGGAGGCCTGATTTTATATTTATTTTATAAATAGTGCTATTCCTTAAAGAAATCATCCGGTCCTTCCTGTAGTGGCTGGGGAAGCCTGCTTGGAACAACAGCGGAGATGAGCAGTTGACCGAGCAATGACCCACGTGAGGTTACTATCCCAAGATCTAATAAAAAAGCATGGCAGGGTAAAAGGAAACATGTACAGGTCGTACATTCCTTCTGTGAAGTATGACCAACCTCTCTTGTCCCCAAGGTTGGTTTGTTTTTTTTTTTAATACAGGTCACGATTTCCTGAATGCACTAAAACTTCCCGGCAATAACAATTTAGTTCAGTTATTAATCATACTTGTAATCATTAGCGCCTTTGTAGAAAAAAAAACATGTGCCAGGAGATGATTATTTGACAAATTACTGCAGGGGCTCAGCATAATAGCTTTGCTGATACAATCAACATTGAGCCATTTAAAAAAAAAAAAAAAAAAAGAAAGAAAAGGAAAAAAGAGGAATTTCCAAACTGTTCATGAAAAACACGGCGCTGTCAATGGAAGGGAACTGACATTTAAATAACTACCACACAGTTGTCTTCACAAGCACAGGCTCAGCTCTTTTCACATCCAGTTACTACCATGGCACATGTAAACAGCTAATAAGTGAAGATAATTCATAATAAATGAGGAATTTGCATTTGTCTCCAATTCACGAGCTTATTAGGAGCACAAGTGCGGCAAACCAAGCTGTGGCTGAGTCTGAACTGGAAGCCAATGTTCGCTGTACTGGGAGTCTGTGTGCAGCTCCCAGCTTCCGCTGGTGCAGGCTCAACTGGTGCCTTGGAATCTGTACAAGAATTAAATAATCCCTTCTGTATTTTCATATTAACTTTCTGGTACTTCCCTCAGCCAAGCACTGATAATTAGGCCTGCTAACACACACAAAGGCAGCAGTGTCCTTTTGACCAGCAGAGTAAAACCACCACCAAGTGGAATAAAAGGTATGCTGATAAAAGCACAGCCTGACCACTAAACCTGCATCAGTTCTGCCAGCACAGCCAAGCTGAAATAAGGATCCCTCCCTTCTCCAGTCCTGATGGCATAAAAACCAGCACAATATCTTAATTTCTAAACCCTAAAGTCTAAAAATGGTCTGTGCAACAAAATTCATCTCTCAAAATGCAATTATTGTTTTCATGCAGCACTACTCTTCTTAATAAGTAGATACAGTCATGAGTTAGTGTTTTTATTGTAGTTGTTCTGGAAAGTTATTTGGTACAGTGTAAGGTGCTCTTATAATTTAGTTGGAATAAAACTGCTTCTTCAGATTGCCTAAAAATGTGAGCAGACCAGTATCTGTGCATCTCCTTGCAGGCACTGCTGTGTTTTCATGCACACATAGATAACTATTCACTAAGGTCCAGCTTCACTGTCGCTGAAATAAATGAACATTCTCCCGTTGACTTCCGTAGGCAAAGATATGGATCCAGAACCTAACTGCCTATACTAATATTGCCTCGAAAATACCACTTCATGCATATAAAATTGTGCTTAATGAGCAAACTAAAGTAGGTGGGTTCATTTGGTATTCAGAGATAAGCTCCCTAAATGTGTAAATTAAAATAAAAATAAAATTTTGATGAGTATAGGGGAGTTGTTTTCTGTTCTTTTGTGTGCGGATATTATTCACAACTTTCCCTTTCTATGCATAAAAAGAAAATAAGATTGAAAATACCGACCATTGGCTTAAAAAAAGTTGCCCAATATCATGAAAATGAATGGCTCTGATGCTAATTTTGTTGCTATGAGCACAGACCAATATACCTGGCAAAGTGTATGTGGTCTGGAAGGCCTTGGCCAGGGGCTAATGAAGGGACCCAACCAGACATACCAAGCACAAGCTGAGAAAAAAAAAAAAGCTAGCTTGGTGCTGAACATGCCTCTTTTCATGTGCTTTAATTAACCCCATTATTGGTTTTAATTAGAGATGCTTAGGAGAATAATCGCTGAGTTTTGATCTGCTCCTTCTAACGTGGCAGCAGCAGCATCCAAAGGAGCCTGAGTCATTTCCCCCATGGAAAGCCAGAGTCAGCATTTCAGCATTTCCAGAGGGCTCCTCATGTGGACGTGGGAACCAGCAGAAGAGCGAGATTCCCTGGATCCAGGCTGGCATCAGGGTGAGATTCCCTGGATCCAGGCTGGCATCAGGGTGAGATTCCCCAAATCCAGGCTGGCATCAGGGTGAGATTCCCTGGATCCAGGTTGGCATCAGGGCAAGATTCCCCGGATCCAGGCTGGCATCAGGGTGAGATTTCCCGGATCCAGGCTGGCATCAGGGTGAGATTCCCTGGATCCAGGCTGGCATCAGGGTGAGATTCCTCGGATCCAGGCTGGCATCAGGGTGAGATTGCCCGGATCCAGGCTGACATTTAAGGCTGGAGCTCAGCACCAGCACCATGGTGCCAGCCCCAGGGATGCCCAGAGCCCCAGGGGTGCCCAGAGCCCCAGGATCCAGCACTGGAACCAGTTAAGCAGCTGTACCTCGGGGTACCTGAAATTAGGCCCATAAGGGCAGGCCTGGAGAAATGTTTTAGAAAAGAGCAGCGACGTTCTCAAAAGAGCCAGGATGTCAAAATTCACTTTTGAAAATCTCCCCAGGAATCCCATCTATCTGCCTTTTTAGTCACTTTGAAGGTTGGTGATTAAATCCATACTTACAGTGTGATTCTCCCACACATGGGGAGCAATGGGAGCTTTGTCATCACCACTAATGGGGACAGGATTGTGAGGAATGAAATATGGCAAGGAGTATGTGAGGGGAAAAAACCAGGCTTGAAAATCATCAAATGAAACAGACAGGGGAGTTTTTAATTTTTGTTCATGCTTTAATTACTGAAAATGATAGAAACACTTTGCCATTTTTAAAAAATGGTTAAGTTTTAAAATGTCTGGGGTTGTTTGTTTGTTTGTTTCTTTTGGGAATGCCTTACAATAACCAAGAGATATAAATCAGCCCATGGTTTTGCTTTTCTTTTCTTCTGCAGCCACAGCTTAAACAACCAAACAGCAGGGCAGCTTCTCAGCAGCCTGGCTCCACCCTGAGTGCTCTGGGAAGGCTGGAGTGGGGCTGGCAGCACTGCTGAGCCCAGGGGCTGCAGCACATGCCAGCTTTGCCCTGATGGAGTTCTCTCACAGCATTCATGCCCTCCTCGTTGGGTGCCCCAAGACCTTCCTAAGCTCTTTGCTAAACTTTTGAGACCTTTCCCACCTTGTTTCACAAGAATGAGGGGTGCTGAAATTGGAAGGACAGCCCAGTTTTTGTGATTATTCTGGGTGAAATGTTTACTTTAACTTAACTCTGTAAGACTTAGCTAAAAAATGTACCAGGTCATGCACACAAATCTTTTTCCTCTTTCATATCTCTCTGCACTTCCCCTATGACATATAAGCATCAGATTTTAATCTGCTTCTCTCTCTTTTGGGGTGTGAGCCCACAGTGTCCCAGGTCCCCAGGGAAGGAAGCCCATGGAGCCATCCCCAAACCTCCCCAAAGCAGCTGCCTTGGGTGGTGCAGCTGTGCTGGGTGGGAGGCTGGTGTGGGCCAGATGCTTCAGTTTGGGACAAAATCCTCTAGGATGCCACAGTTTTCTAGCCTCTGATGTTCACAGGGACTGTCAGTCTGGTTTCTCTCAAGCACCCTCAAAAATGGCTTTGCTCCAACTACCAGGCGCAGAGAACCAACGAGCTGTCAGGTGGGAACATCCAACCATTCCCCAAGGACCACTGAAGAGGGCCAAAACCATGGAACCCACCACTGAACTCTTAATTAATTCCTTTCTTTTTAAAATATTCCCTCCATGGGCAAACAACTCCCTGGCATTGCTAGGCAGTGACATGTGACACTGCGAGTCACAGAGCCCTGTGCTTTATGCCATGGGGCAAATGCCCAGAGGAAGCCAGGGCAGGAGCAGGTCACGGCTCCCAGGGCAGCTGAGCTCCTGCAGGAACCTCCTGCTGTTGTGTTTGCAGGCCAGCCTGCCTGCTCTCTCCTCCAGTGTTTCAGCTCTCTGTTTTGCAGAATTTCTGTAGAATGCAAAGAGTAGCTCCTCTGTGTCTCACAGGCATACTGTGAGGGTAAATGTATTAAAGATGTGCAGAAGTCAGAGTCCGCATCAGGGCAAAAAAATCTTAGGGAAGATAAATACGCCTGTAGACACCAAGTAGTTCTTTCTTTGATGCTTTAACGCTTTTATGGTCAATAAAGAAACCCTGAGTTTCACAAAGGCTGTCTGACAGTTCTAATATTAGCATCCTCACCACATCCTTGACGATGCCTGTTTGTATCTCTGTGTGATGCTGATGTTGTTGGTAACATTTTCATGTACTATAAACCAAACTACAAACCTGGTTTGTGCTTGACAGCGAATTGGTTGGCAAAAATGAAGCAAAACACAGTTCAATCATTTGAAAATGTGAGGAGAGGATGATTACATTAATATTTCTGTATTACATGAAAAGATGTCTAAGTTGTTTCTTCATAGGAAGAATAATAACTTAGTAAAGGAGTAAATGTAATTCAGCAGAAACAGCAGTGGATATTTGCATTTCCCTTGGCTTGAGTTCAACCAAGTCAAGAGCTTTTTGTGATAAATTCACTGAGGAGAGAGAGACCAAGCTGCAGGGAGGCTGTGCCAGCAGCTGCAGTCCCAAGGCAGCTCCTGCTGGGAGCTGCTCCCACCCCATCACACACGGGAGCAGGAGTGCAGCCTCCACCTGACAGAGGTTACTTACCCTCAGCGTGGCCAAATTCATCTATACTGGAGCAGCAGAGATTGTGCCATCAATCACCTGCACCAGGGATGAAGTTAAGCTGCCTGTACAACTTCCCTTTTTTCCTTTCTTGCTGGTGGAGTCTTACCCACTCAATCGCAGCTGCCTCAAAGGAGGGTTTGTGTGGGTTCTTTTTTTTTTTTTTTTTCCTTCTCTGGAACATTTGACTAAATCACATTTGCAGATATTTCAAATGTTTCATTCACGTGACACCTGAGCTTTATTTACTTTTGAAATAAGTCATCTCATTAACAGAATTCATTATCCATTATTACTGTCATGTCATTCTCCTAATAAAAGGAATGACTGTAGAAGCATTCAGTGGCTTAGCTGGTAGCATAGTGAGCTATTATGCAGCAAACCTGCATTCACGCTGTACATTGGTATGCCAAGGCTGGCAGAGACTAGGAGCATCAATGAGGTAATAGTCTTAATCTCTGAGGGGAGGATTATGTTGTGCTGCACTGCAAATACCTCCTACTGTTAGCAGGATAATACTTCAGATGGAGCTATAAATTGTTCAACAAATAAGGACAGGTGCTGGGAAGAGGGTGAAAAAAACCCTGCAATGTTCCACCATTATCTCCAGATAAGAGGTGGAAAAAGTGTTGTTCTCACTGCTAAACTATTATCACTCTTTCTCCATTTAAATTACCAGCGTGGCATGGCCAGCCACTCAAAAGTGAAGTGCACTGATAGTAGTTGGGTCTCTTCTTCCCAGAAATGCTATTTAACTTTTGTGACTGAACAAATGCTGGTTGTGGATCCGTCTGGCACGAAGTGATCACGGGCAGGGTGCCCCAGAAACACTGTCCCACCTCCCCGTGAGGGTTCCCTTTTCCAGACAGTCCTATGGCACATCTGAGTCTGGACACACCGTGCTCTTCACTCTTTTCCTGCTCAGAAGAGCAGTTAGGATTCATTATTGCTCATGGCATCACAGTTTGTAGCTGTTCTCTTTATAGAACCATGTTTTATAGATCTGATAGTCTGGTTTCACCTTAACTGACCCTTAACAGCAGGTCCTAGAATGAGAAAGGGATTTCTCATTTATTAGTGGTGATAAAAAGCTGGCACACTTTCCAGACCATCTTTTGCAATAGGAACTCAGTGAATATCACAAAGCTGGGCAAATAGTATTATTCCCCCTTTACAGAAGATAGATTTGAGATAAACACCAAAAAGTATTTAACCTGTCCTTTTGCTGGGGTAAACTTTGTCCAGTGGTCCCTGGAAAATGCTGCTCTATCACAGGATAGCAGAAGAGCATTTAATGGCAATGTACAGATCACAGTTCGGGCTAAAACATAAGCAGAACTTTGCTCCTAAACAAATGTTGCCTTTTACAGGTAGCAGTGATTTACCATGGTCCCAGCACTTGTCTCTACTTTCATCCTGCTGTTCTTCCCACTGCTAGAATTTGCTCTTGATCCAAAGCCTCATCCAGCCACACAGCAAACCAGAGGAGGATTCTGAGTGGGAGGCAATGCTTTCAGTCTCCTAGGTTAGTTCTGAGTCCAGCTGAGAAGCTTTGCTTTGGTCCAAGGCAGCATTAATTTCATTTGCCTGGCTCACTTCTCAAGGAACAGAAGTAAATTTCCCTGCTTACCCAGCTGTGACTCAGGGATCTGCTCTTTGCCCAGACCACATCTCTTATGATGCAGTGAGGACCTTTTCACTCACCATATGAAACACTACCTTTTGATTAGAAATGCCCAGAGAAACATTTCCAGGCCCTTGAATCAATAATAATAATTTTTTAAATGGTTTTGCTCATGGAAAATTTCAGCATTTGCAAACACTGTCCTGTTTTAGGATTATAGCAAATGAGGGAATATTGACCTTGCCCACCAGCTTGAAATTACTTTAAAGATTTTATCCAAGCTCAAATATGTTCAGCCCTGAGAAGTGGGAGGAGAGACCTCTTTTGGGCAAATTCTTAGCAACATCTGGTTTAAAAGATGTTCAGATTGTGGGTCCAACTCATTTCCCAGCCGTGCACATGGAGATTCAGTAATACCCCCATATTTGTGGTCTTTCCTCTCTGTGGAACCAGTACAGGCTAGTGGAGAATCAAGGACACAAAGTAGCTGATGATATAACTAAACAGATTTTTCAACCAGAATCAATGGAACAAATGAAAATCTCTAAGCACTTGTTTAATTTTTTAATTTTGAGTTGATCCTTCTTCCGTAGGAAGCACATGTAAGGGGCTCCTGCTTCCCCTTGCAGAAGGGCTGACCTGGTGCTCACTGCAAAAGGATTTTCATCCTTTCCATGTCTCTCAAACAATATTAACTTTTTTGCTCTCAGTTTTTTTCACCCTTCCTCACAGAAATGCCTGGTCTCATTTGCTAGAAAAGTTAACCAGTTCTCATCACGGTTACAAAGACTGGGATAAAAAAAGTCTGTCCCTCTCTAAACTCTTGGTCTGAAGGTTTGCTTTAACACCTACTCACCCAGTCACAGCAGCCTGTCAAACATGACTCAAACCCAAGTGCTTTCTTCAAGAGGCAGCTTCAGCTGGAAGTTGTGTGACTTTGTGGCCAAGCACAGCCACCCCAGCATGGATCTGACCCCACCATTTCTGTAGGAGCTGGAGTCCTTTTTGACACAAAAGGGATTTTTTCCTGGTCAGGACTGCACCCTATTTGCACTTACACCAGATTAACCACTGCTGAAAGTGGTGTAAAGGGTTTTGATGGTGATTGTAAACCTAAAGCCACCTTGGCAGAAGTGAGAGTGAGATTTGTAAATATATCAACAGAACAGCTTGCCTCTGGCTCCCCTGCAGACAGGTATGAGAGATGCTCAGGGAAAAGCATGAGACACTTAAACTCTGACAATGCATTAGCACAAAAAACTCCCAATATCAAAGTCCAAACACACACTGCTTTACCAGCACTGCAACCCAGCGAATCCCAGTCTTTTGGTTGGTTTTCAGCATTCTTTGGAACAGTTGTTATCTTTCTGATTTAAGACACAGTGTTACTTAAAACCCTTTAACAGTAAACCAAATGTCAAAAGATGAAAAAAAAAATTTCCATCACCCTCTGCTTTTTATAAAAATATATCAATTTAATAACTTGGTTTAAAGAAAAACAGAATGATCATGTTAAAATACTGCCAAATTTATAAGCTTTGACAGTCCCACATACTGAGATGAACAGGCAAATTTATTTAATAAGAAATAAAATACATTTTCTCCCTGCGTTCACTGAAATAATAAGACAGACACATCTGTCCCAAATTTCTTTTAAGGAACAGAATGGCTGCTGCTAACTAGAAAATAGTGCCTTTCTGCTGGCTTACCTCAAGATAAATTTACAGCTTCACTGTAACAGTATCAGAATTCAAAATGTAATAAGTTCAAGTAGAATGAGATCAAACATTTCTGTCCACATTAACTCTTTGATGTCACAATCCAATATCTCACAATGAAAGATGGGGATGTAAAATGGAGGAAAGTTTATGCAACTTCTCGCTGTTCTCAAAGCCAAAATATCTGCAGGGTCTGTTCTGTGAGGTTTGCACATTCCTGTAGGAATGTGTGGTGAGCATGGCAGAAGGCTACACTGCCACAGGAGCCACAGATTTACATGATTTTTGGGACATGCAGATCTTATTGTTGGCACAGACCTCAGGGCCTCATAGTCCAGCAGCTGTTTAAGGACCTGAACCAACATCTCAGAGACAAAAATTGTCCCAGGCACACTTCAGTGCAAGATCTCTGTGCAGTTAGAGTGCTAACACATTTCAAAAGGATTTCAGGGAAAGGGATGGCTCTTCTGCCATCTGACCTCAGAGGAGGGATAGGCCACTCTCACCCCCAAACAGTGCAGAAAATGGGAAACAGTAATTGCAGCCATGCAAAAGAAAAGTGGTACATTTGTCAAGACAGAGAACAGTTGTCCTTCTCTATGACAACAGGTAGAGTTATTACCCCTGAATGTGTCCTAAATCTCCACAACAAGGGGTTTATGCAATGTCCTATATCAAATGGACAGCACTCCTTCATGAATTTCTGCTGTCCTCCCAGACCAGACATTTCTTTTTGATCTAAAGCCTTTGGTCCTCTCTGTTTCCTTTGTGCTTCTCAGATGGCACCAAGAGGATACCAAGAAAAAACAGCAAGGAACCTCTTTATTTCTGAACTCAGATCATGCAAGCCAAACAGGCTCTTTAGCAGTTGTTTAGTTTCATGTGGCACTCCCATATACTGCTCAAATATTCTGGAAAATTGAATTTTGGGAAAAGTGTTACCAGCAGAATGCAGGCAAGGTGTGCCAATAACCGGCTACGATGGTTGAACCTTCTCAACAAGAACCAAGAAAGGGTTTGCTGGGGGTAAATGGGAGTCAGCTAAAGAGGCTGTAGCTCCCCCCACCAATGCTGCCTGATGGAGTCCTTGCTCCTGGGTTGATATGACACCACTGCAGCTGTGCCCTGGCACACACTCAGCTTGTGCTGGCCACAGAGTGCTTTTCTGGTCTAGCCTGAAACAGTTCTGCAAACAAGGCAAGCTGTATGAGCAAAAATCACTTGATGCCAGTATAAGCTGGGTTTCCCTGAAAGCTTTTGCCAGTGTGAAGTGTTCTTAAAAACTGTAAAAATAAAAAACAAAAAATGTCACACCCTTGGCTGGCATTGGCTCGTGTGCAGACGTTTTAAAGATATGTTTGGCTCAGGTTTGCTTTTGCTGGATAAGACTGCACCAATGTAATTGAAGAATGTTATGATAATAATAATAAATGTCACGTTTATTAACATATTTAACTGCATTAATAAATGGGAAGCTGTCAAACTGGTGTTACCCTGAGCAAAGACCATAATAACACTAAGTGGTAACTCTTGGGGACTATGTGAAAACATGAATCTTTCTTCTGATGGAGTTGTAAAGCCTGTAACTGAAAACTAAAGCAATATCTCTCCTACCTTTGTGAAGAGCAACTTTTAGATGGGGAAGGTTACTTAGCAGGGTCCAGAATACACAATGAAAGCAGGAAGGGAAAAAGAAATGAGCTTGTACTATGACAGGTCGAGGTCTCTGGATTCCCAAAGGCCATTCTTTTGCCAACAAAAGTGTTTTGCTGTCTAAGAAACAGATTGTGAACATCCTTGTCTATGAGGATCTAAATCTAAAGTGATTTAACCTGCCAAAGAGAAATGAAACCTTCCACGAGAGGGTCCTAGAGGAAAAATTAATTGCCCTGAATATACCTGGGCAAACCACGTGTCCTCCAAGGGACAGACAAGTCAGACCCTGCATCTGCCTAAGAAGTCTGAATAAAAATCCTTGAAAACTAAAATTAAAAAGTAATTACCTGAATAAGGCTCACAGAATTCATTACTTTGTAGACAGGGCTTATTAGAACAAGAGAATATCAGGCAGACATGACAAATATGACCTTCCATAAACTAACTAAACCACAACTGCATGTAAGAATGTATCATTTTATCTGCCTGGTTTTCAGATCATTGTTAGTGCTGGAGAACAGCTCTGCCCAATGGCAAACAAGTGATGGCCTCACCTTCTGCATAACTGGCACAAAATGGGAACTGTAAACTGGGGAGACTAAACAGCTGGGAGCCAGAATGGACCATTTGCCCCATTGCACTTGCCAGCTGAGGTTTGGAGAGAGGAGGTTTTAAATATATTTTTGCACATTTTTTCCTATTCAATCAGCACTTTTTCCATAAATGTTTTCAGGTTAGAAGGACTTTTGGACCCTGACCAGACAAAGCTCTTGACTGCTTGCAGGTAAAGAGCTTGGAAGTCAATAGAATTACTGACCTATTTGAGAACTCAAAGGAGCAAGAGAGGCAAGGTTTGTAGGGAGAGGTAATGTATATTATGAGGAAAACCAATATCACTGGAAAAAATGGACAAGCTGTCATGGACACAATTTTTAAGTGCAAACCCTGTCAAAGGTTTTAGTTTCTGGTGCAGATGAATTATTTGGTTTACCCCTTCTGTTGCTTTGAAACACCTCAGGGCCAGTTTCCTCCCATTCCCAGTCACTTGGCTGTGGTGCCTTTTCCCACAGCCTCGTCCATGAGATCTGAGTTGCTCAGAAAGGTGTACCTTTCTTTTTTCACAGGGCACCTGAGGCATCTCCTGAATTATATGCCTATAATTCAAGGGGATTTAGGACACCTGATGTGTCGTGTAATGCTACACAATTACACCCCAGATCCTAGCTTTCAACATCTAAAATCCAGCAAACCTAGATGAGATGATTTCAGGCTGAGTCTCTTTGTGGTTCCATTATGGATTTTTTTTTTTTTTTTCTTTTTGGACAAAGATTATCTGTAGCATAAAGCAAGTCTAAAAAAAAATAAAAACGTGCTTCTGGATTCTTTATATACTCAATCCTCTAATCCATCCTCACATAACCTGTTCTGTCACACAGCCCTTGGTGTAGGTGTGTAATGGGATCTGATGACTGAGCTCCATTGTGTGAACACCCACGCAGCACAAGCAGACGGAGCTGTTGCTGCAGCTCTTCCTCCAGCACAGCAGTCGAGCTCCACCATCCTTCCTCCCAAGCACCCTCTCAGCCCCTCTGTGCTCCCTCCCTTACCACACCCCAGTGCCAGGGAGCTGCTTTCTGCAGGCCACACCAGAGCCTGAACTCCACTCCCTGTTCTGAATCTGCTTCAGAGATGGAAAAAGGTCCTCATGGGTGCCTGATGCCACCAGAGCTGCAGGATCCCAGCTCTGCAGGTGAGAGTGGAAAATGTGATGGGATGTGCTTCATATTGTACAAACCCCTGAGCTGACAGTTCTTTTGAAGATGAGTAAAAGAAGAGGGTGGGATAAAGATTTCAACTGCATGTTCCCCAAATATTCCCCTGCATTTGACATACAAGGTCTTCATTTAGTTCAGCTCATGCTGGGGATATTGACACCCTACTGGAATATATATTATTTCCACCAGTGCTGCAACTTTGCAATCAAATAACCTTCTATACTCATTTTATATTTCTCAGCCTTCACAATCTGTGCCAAGTTCAGAATCTCTGAAAAACAGAGGACTGGTCAACAAGGGTTACTGCGTGCTAATAAAATAAATTGTGGTACAGAAACTTAACAGGTTGTGTGTTCAATGTTTGAAGAAAAAGCAACAAAACAATTTCCACCCACCCAAATACTAACTGAATAAGTTGGCCAAAAGCCTCATATTCTTACAGAAATCTACTTTCTCATTAAGAAAAGATGTACAAAGAAAGATTCAATTCCTAGCAGGATGCAGCTTAAGAAATGGAGAGGTAGCAAAAGGGAGATTAGAAAAAGCAATGAGGCACAAGTCAATGGCAATATATCCCTTATATTTGTCTAAAGCAAACCTAATTGGAAATTTAACTAAAAATTGTTGCCAAATACCCCATTAGCTGATTCCAAAACCTGTTTCAACAGCTCAAACCTTTTCCATATCACTGGGACTGCACAGGTGCCTACAAAGGTATAATTTGAATTTGTTTCTTATAAAACAGCTCATAAGTAGAAAATACCCTGGTTTAGCCATTATCAGGCATATTTTTGTAGGTGCCCATAATGGCAAAAGCAGCACAAACCATTCACATCGTTAAAGCTTTGGGAGCTGACCAGGCTCAGCACACGGGCTCTGTGAGACCTTAAAGAAAATGTCTGCAAGCAAATTCCTATCAAGAATGAATCAGAACTCTGTGTAAGAGGTAATTTCAGCATCTCTGGCCTAGCAAAGTAATGCCAATTTAGGTATATAAGATAGGTATATATACCTATATAAGATATAAGGCCAAAGTCTTTCTACTTAGATAACTTTTCCAACCAGAAAAAAAAAAAAAAGTTGTAGGAAACCTAGGTGAGTATTAGTCCTTTTTGTGCTTTGTTTTTTAACAAAAACTAATAACACACCCTCATTCTAAAATTCACAGTCACATCATTTAATGGTTGCAGCTTGTGCCAGCTCTCTGGATTAGTAAATCACAATAATGAAATTGTGAAATATCTTCCTACCATCAAGAAAAGAAAAGAAAAAAAAAAGTTTTAGGGTTTTCCCAAGCATTTCCAGTGATGATCTTGCCAATCAATTCTTGTTGTGTAGCGAGCAGAAAAGAACTAATTATATGACTTTTTTTTTTTTTTTAATTTCAGAACAAAGAACATATAATAATTATTGGTCCTGGAAACTTAAATATAGAATATGCTGTAATCCTGAGTTCATTATGACTTGAGGGACTGGTAATAATAATAAGGCATTACGCAGCCCTAAGGAGCTTCATATCTAGAAGGTAAATACTTAAAAGCCTTGGTGCATCAGCAATCCAGAGGCAGGAGGAGAGATTATTATGGTTTTAGGTGAGGGTACATTATAATTCTTGTTTTTAAATCAGCTTTAAATCTGATTGCAGAAGACCTGGATTTCAAAAAAGGGCTTTAGAGTGCAAGAACATGGGAAGGGCCTGTATTTTGCTTTCTACTCCTTGTTTGTTGGTGCTCTGCAGTAGAAAAAGTGCCCAAAAATCATTAAGAATTGAACAAACTGAAGTGAAAAGCTTTGATCATGGAATAGAAACAGGAAGCAGTTAAGTGTGTTGTGTTTTCCTTCATTGTTTTGCCCTTAGACCACGACATCTGAAATTTAAAGTCATTGTTTGCCGATTTTTTTGTTTGTTTACACTTTCCGTGTATGTTTTGATCAGCTCAGTTCACTTTGTCATACAGAAGGACTCTCACTGCAAAACAGCAACGACAAAGCTGCCCTTGTTTTTGACAGGCTAAAACACCTGTGTGATTAAAGCTATCAAATGACCTCCCTACCCTTAAAGCACTGGACATCACCTAAGCCATAACTCAGCAATTACAGACGATCTCTATAATACTCCTCCAGTTATAGAGTCTCCCTCTAGTTGCTCTGTAACCCTGATAAATATAATATTGGCAATTAATGAAAGGTTGCACTGGGGTGTTCTGTCTCCTGAAGGGCCAGGTTTCCTGTGCCCTGCTTTGCCCCTGAGTAACACAGACCCTGTGGAGAAAAAGGAGAGGAGAAATCACCTTTGGAGCACTCCTGGAAGTGTCAGTGATTTGGAGCACTCCTGGAAGTGTCACAGCCCTGCTCTAAATAAAACACAGGATTTCAGTCATGGGCTGGTTACATGTGCCAGTCACTGGACTGCAGGAGAGGGGACTGGGGGAAGAGTTGCTGTCTGAAATAGAAACTTTGGTTGGAAATGAATCCCAAGAGCTGATGTTCCTCTGAGTTGTGTTTCTGAAGGGCTGCTTCAGCAAGCCTGGCTGCTGCGCCTCCTCTCACCAGGATGCCAGCCCTCCACAAACACCTGGAGTAGCACAGGTCACAGAACCCACCAGACAGCATAAATATTCTGTTTCCATGATTCCTGACAAGGTGCTCTTGGATTCAGCACTGGTAAGTGACAAGGACTGACAGGACATCTTACAGAAATGAGACTGCTCCAGCAGCAAGGGGCTCTTGGAGAAACACTCTGTGAAGTTAAGGGTGGAAAAGTCAAGAAAAGCATCCCAAAGAAGCCCACGAATTGAGGGAAAGGTAACAGCTGGATTAATGTTCAACTGCTTCATTTTGGGGTTTGCCATGAATAATTACGTGTAATTAATAAATAGTGCCCTGAAGATAGGATCAAACAGACTTTGGGTGTGGTGCTTAATCCTTCCTGAGTTGGAGAGCAAGGCCAGCAGCCCATAATGGATTTAACTAATTCTCTTAATTGCAGCTTCATTTGCCTGATCTTTCTAAATGGTATTAATCTAGATTTGCAGAATAAGCACTTGGAAAAGATTTACCAAAATCACGGTAGGATCTCAAAGATACATTTCTCTTCTTAGGTTTTCTTCAGTGGGAGAAGAGATTTCATTGTCAATGCAAATTCTATTAATTTGGCTAAGCATCCACAGTCTTTGTTGGCATAAAATAAGAATTTAAAATGTCATTAACAAATTCAACCCTTAGAATCAACATTGGAAATGACAAATTCTGCAAGACTGCTAATTAGTTATTTACAGATTAAATACTTCTAAAAGGCAAAACTGCAGCATTTGACTCTTGTTTCTGCACTGGGTACTGAAGCACTGCACAGATTTCTGTGTCTCACAGAAGGAAACACATCCCACGTGCTGACAACCATACTGGGAGACAAGATAATCACATTTCTTTATCACCCTTTGCCTGGACAACAACAAATCTGCACGAGAGGCCTTAAGCTCTGAGCAAATTCCAGCCAAAAGAATTTATAGATCAAATCCTCAGGTTTTCCAGATCTGATCTGCACTCTGCTCCCACCACACTCCACCACTCAGGTGTTCAATTCCCTTCTCTACAGAGCTCACTAAGGTGATTAAAACAATTAACAAAATCTAGAGATGCAGAGTTTAAATCTACTGCCAACAGTTTGTCTCCTTGGGCACAACAGAATTTTTTTTCTCTGACAGTGTTTTGTTGGAGAAAAAGGAATAAATTGCAGCTCATGTGGAGAAAAAAGAAGCTGTGTGAATGGCTTTGACTTGCCAGAGGTGACCAGCTGTGCCAGTTTTGACTCATGACCCATTTTGAGTTTGATTTCTCACCTAAGTCCTGCTGTCCAGCTTGCCCAAAATCAAGACCATCATTGGTGCTATCACCCATGAAAACAAATGCCAAAATTCCCACTGGCTCAGTGGTGCAGCATCTGCCAACTGAGTCCGGTTCTGCTCATGGCAAGGATTCTTCTGTCTTTTAATTACAGACTGAATAAAATATATATAAAACTAAATCAAACACGAGCAACATGGGCTGTCAAGCCACACACAACACTGTGCTGGTTAAATGTAGGTTCACACCACTCATCTTTTCCCTTCCTATGGTTTGCTGCCTCCATTGCTGTGTTTTGCCTTAAGCTGAGTTGTAAATTATTAGAAAAAATAGGTTTGTTTTTTTCCTCTGTGTTTGTGCAGCATTGAACACTGAGAATCCAAGGGCCTGTTACCCCACTGTACTATTAATAATTAAGACCAGAAATTATTCTATTCTCATTATCAAATCAAAGAAATAACGCTGCTTAAAAGCTACACATGTTGCAAGTAGCAAAGTGCAGGGGATATCCATGGCCGTTTTGCTGCTCTTAGCTAGCCACTAACTCACTTAATTTTGTGTAGTTTAGCACATTACAAGATTGTTCAGGAGTGCCATAAATGATGTCAGGCACCATCAGAAACCACTTCAGAAAATCATTGCCTGTAGCCAGATCAAAAGGTGAACACCTGGAAACTTGCAGTTCTGGGAAAGCAGAATAAATCTTTTTTTCTTTCCCCCTTTTTTCTCTTTTTTTCCTTTCTCTTCCTCTTGGAGATTTGTTTCTTTTTGCCTTAAAGAATTTGAAAGGTTTATTTACAGCTTTTCAAATGACCCCTAATCTATTTAGAAAAACATAGCACGGCAAATTCATCTCGGGTGTAACTCCATTTGTTGACTTAAGCAGAGTTGTGCCAGAAGGGAGCCTGGCCCAGGAGTTTCTCTGCAGAGAAAAACAAAGCATTTGAATACAACACTTAATTGGCTCCTTGAGTCCCATCAGAGGCTGTCCTGGAATATATTTATTAAAGGTAATTCTTTTATTGTGGTAAGATTGTATCAGTAACTGAAAGTCATGGTATTAGTTTTAAACCTTGTCCTGTTCCTTGGGCTTCCCTGCTTGAGGCTGATAATTTTCACAGCACCTGACAATGTTTAAAGGAGCATTGTATCATGTAGTTGAGTGAAATCTAAGACCATAAATAACTGGGAACGTTGCTTATTTTGTCAGATATCAGCAATATAATTAATTACAATCTATAGGGGTCAACTTTCAGGAAGTAATATAAGAAGTTGTTTACTGTGGAGCTGCGGAATTTAGAGATGTGCTGGGAGCCTCTTGCAAAGACACACAGAGTCCTTAATTAATATTAAAATGATGCCTGCTATATAATTAAAAGCTATTTTATTTGTTTAATCCTACAAATTTCTAGCATTCTTCTCTCAACCAGGTTTTTATATTGATTCACTATTTTTAGATGAATTTTTTATTTTTCTCAGCAAGTCCTGAAAAATGAATAATTTTATGAACACATTAACCCCAGAAAAAGAATCTGGGGCACAAAAAGTCTATTAAAAACAGTAGCTGCAGATTTTCTTGCACTAAGGGTAGAGCATGAATCTGCCTGTAAGAGCTCTCTCCATATCTTGTATATGGAGCAGGGGCACAGGGGAGAGTGGAAGGACACTACAGGGAAAGGATTGGCAAAAAGGAAAAGAGACCAAGGAGAGAGCAGGGAGAACATTTGTGAGGGGGAAATATAGAAATATTCTGAAAGCAGAAATCAGGAAGTCATTGAGACAGGGACAAAGCATGAGCAGACAATTGATCCTCCTCCCTGCTTGGCTGGTGACTGGATATAAAGTCCATGGGGCATTAATCCTCCCTCCTGTCCCAAGAAACAATGCTTAAAAGATCCAGTGATGAAGCCAGCAAAAAACTGGTGGACAATTAGTGCACATTCTGGATGAATCAGTTGCTTTGCTTTCATTTGGATGCTAATGATGTTGTGATTGCGTTAGAGTAAGCTGGGTTTGGGTTTTCTCAAGTACACAAAAAATCTGCACAGTTTTAATTAGTTTGCTATGAACAAGCTCGCTTTAAAGAGTAGCATTTAGTAGATTGTAGAAGATTTTCATCCCTTTTTTCTGACTTTATTATACCAATTAAGAGTTGTGCTTGCTGCACTGTTTTGGCCTTACACTGTGATTTTGGTCATATAGTTTAACAGTTTATAAGAAAATCCTGAGGCCACAGAGCATTTGCAAACACAAACCAAGCTGAACTGATGGGGAGAGCACTGAGAGGGGAATTTGCTTCAAAAAAAATATGACCTTCCATGTGCAAACAAACTCATTTATAGGAAAAGGACTAACAAAACAGAGCCTTTTAATGAGGCACACAAACAATATTTTTACAAACCAACTTCTTGCTAAAGAAGCTGTCTGGGTGTATGCACGTGCATTGCTGCTAAAACCAATTACTTTACTACATATGCTAATAATACATATGTATGATTAGCAAATACATATGCTAATAATTCAGCCAGGGTAAAAATGTTAAAGGAAAAAAAAAGAAGAGTAGCATTTTGTAGAATTCTGGTTTTGTTTATCCAAGCAACTTGAATTTATACACCACAAGCAAGAAAATGTTTTCTTTTTCACATATGAAACAACAGCAGGGAATTTAAAAGAAACAAATATTAACAGTGCCAATCCCAAGCAATTATTTGAGATAAGAATAAATTAAATGCCCAAATTATTTCTATATACCTATATATCATCCAGCATCACTGGGATTTTTAAAATGGCTTCATGAGGGCAAGGTCAGGCTCTGTAGCAACAATGACATTATAGACATTATTAAGATATAGAATTACCAAGTCAGATAACTTTTGGTTTTGCTCTCCTCTGTGAAACACACT
Organism: Agelaius tricolor; assembly: GCF_023055355.1. Classification (NCBI taxonomy): domain Eukaryota; kingdom Metazoa; phylum Chordata; class Aves; order Passeriformes; family Icteridae; genus Agelaius; species Agelaius tricolor. The sequence goes on along the minus strand of NW_027269282.1, from coordinate 8,341,723 downwards.
TACAATCCTTTCTGTAGATCCAGGTTACAAATGGCAAACTTAATTTGGAGAGAAACATTTATATATTTGATGTTAACTGCAATAACAGCTCTATTCAGTTAGAGCTTTTAAACCTTTTAATAAAGCAGATACTTGACAAATTTTTTTTATTTTATTTTTATAATAGATATATCCCCCAAAAGCTTGAAGTAATAAATCTGACTAGAGAGTAATATTTCTCAGTATTTGCCACATAGTTTGTACGTATTAGTGTTGCATAATAAATAGATGTTTAAAATATTTGCTCATAGAGGTCTTTCCTTGAACTTAAGCGTAAGTTATCTAAACAGTTGAAAAAAGATTTATAGTTATGAAGAGGCCTATATGTCAAGCAAAGTTTTATGATATGTTCCATAATAAATTAGCAATAAATGGATACAGGTGACTGTGGAATTTATGGCCTTTAATGTTTTAATGCTTCACTAAAGAAAAACCTATTATTAAGGTCCTAAAGGGTAATACAGGAATACCATCTACAAATTGTCAAATTAAATAGTTGTTGCCAGGTACTTGAACAGTGGAACATTTCTGCTTGACCAGCAGCAGGGGTGGATAGTGAAGAAAGCAGGAGAAGACCAGATAATTTCTCAAGTACAGCTGAAGATTTCACCCTGCAAACCCTACTCACTGGAAATGATGGGTCTGATCCTAAACCATCTTACATTTGACAAACCTGTAATTATCCAGGTAATCTAAGTCTGCTTGAAGGGCTCCAAATCACTCATGCAGGTAAAGGCTGAAGGATTCATCCCAGTTTAATGGAAAGCTAAAAGCCAGTGAGTGAGGCTTTGCTTGGTAGAGGCCTTTCAAACATTTCTGTTCACATGGAAACTACTGCTTGAATTTAAGAAATAACACACTGTGGAAAAGAAATGGATTTAGTGAGTTAGGACAATAGAAATGTCCTAACTCTGTGACCTCAGATAATACTGGAAAGTGCCCTAAAACACAAATGCCAATTTGCTGCTGCAGGCACTTGTGAACGTCCCTTAAGTGATTAGACGCCCATCAAAGGATAAAAATATGGGTAAAACTGATGAGAGCCCAACCAGAAAATAAACCAAACCTTTGAGTCAAAACAGGGATGGTATTTGGTGAGGAAAAGAGACAGAGATTTATCTTTTAAGGGAAATCAGACCTGGCAGTAAGGAGTTAAGATCCCAAAACGACTTGGCAGTGCTGCCCGCTCTGGAGAAACAGCCCCCCCCAGGGATGCAGCAGAGAGCAACCCCCGTCCTCAAAATTGCTTTTTTAGATTAAGCATATCCAAGCTATTAGCAGGATGTCTGCACGTTAACACATCAGCACAAAGATAGGGCCAGGGGGAGGGGGAAAGAGTTATGCAAAAGTGCTCTGCGACTGCCATTGGGGCAGTTCATCCCTAAAGGGAAACACATGTTATACAATCCTCCGCCTAATAGGGTTGGACAGTAATTAAAAAATATCTTTTATTTGGAGAGCTGGGTCTTGAAACTACCAGCTCGCACCATTAATCTTTTTGATGTACTGCAAAGATCTGCAGCAAAGGTCAGCGGGCAGGAGCTCTGCCATTTGTAGGGGGACGTGCTCCCTGATGGGACAGTGAACTGCAGAGCAGATAAAGCCATTACACCCAGCTATCACTTAACTGTGGCTCACAAAGGGACCACAGGGCGACCATGACCTGATCACATCCCCATCTGCTCTCCTATCACCGGCCCGTTGGTAAATCACCTTGAAAACTACCAGCAGCTCCTCGGAAATAAAATTCAGGTGAGGCAACTGCACGAGGAAACGATTTCGATTGAATGGAAAGCAGGGAGAGGGCTCATTGCTCTCAGGATGCCTTGGTCTGCTCCTCAGAGATGGCAGAGCCAAACCTGCTGTAAAATGAGGCGTCTGAGATCCAAGTTACACCTCGCTGACTGTGCCATAGCAGTTAAAGCAGCAAACCCGAAGCTGCACTCTGTCCTCTGAGCATTAACACTGCTCTGCCCCACCAAATGTTTCCAGCAGTCCCATTTGCTCCAGCTGGGGAATCTTCTGCTCTAAAGAACCTTGATGTCCTCTACCAGCAAAACCAAATCCCCTGGTTCTACTGCCAGTGTAACGAGGCAGAGTTTGTGGTCAGGGGGAAACCCATCCATAGCCAGAACAGGCACCAAATAGCAGTTCCACAGCAGAGGCTGGAGGGCAGCATTTCAGGCAGCCTCTGTCTCCGAGCAAGAGCCAGATTAAGCCCCGTTGCCATTCAAATCATCTCCAGCGAGAGTTTTCCTCTGCAGATAGGGATAATCGTTAATTAACCCATTAGTCTTGTTCACTTCACAGCTCCTTTCCCTTCCGTGCTCTACTGTCGTGACACCACAAGATGTTTTTCCTTATTTTGACATGGCTAAGAACCTCAGCTCAGGGCTTTTTTTAGAATTTGGGGTGTTTTAAAAGAGAATTTGATGAACACCTGTGATTTCATCTGGAAGTTGTTTTTATCCCCATGCTGTGAAGAGCTAACTTCCAGATCACCCTCCCGTCCATGTGTCTATCAGATGTGTTCATCTTGCACTGGGCTGGGCAGGGTGGTTGGGGGTTCTTTCCACGATGAACTATGAGCTTATCTGACCCTTAACAATGACTGCTGCAGGTGAGTTGTAAAGCTATCTGCTGCTCAGATAAAACACAGATACTATCTACAGGCATAGCCTCTGTTTCCAGGAGCCCTCTGCTGTGCTCTGTCCAGAGGGCCAACAGTTATTGCTTCCCAGGGAATGCTCCTCCATCCCCAGGGTGAACCTTCTGCAGAGTCTAATATTATGTAAACTCTCAATTGTTGCTGTTTCCTTGTGCCTTTTTTTTTTTCTGCCATTCATCACTTGCCCTAAAAATTCTGTATCACTGTGTAAAAGGCAGATTACCGAATAAAGATCCCGTGATTATCTTTTTTGAATGCTGTCTCCCTCAGGACAGAACAAACTGAGATGATTGTGAAGGATTAATTTAGCTTGGTAAGTGTCCCCAGATCCGGCTCTAGGGTGTAATATCACCTCTCTATTGTCTCTGTATCCATTTCCACTCAGAAAATGGGGGAGAAGGACATCCTCTGATACATTTTTTTTCCTCCTTGGACAGCAGATATTAGCAAACTTAGATCTTTCTATTCCTTTTAGGTTAACAGTGTATTTTATGCCTGATTTCAGCAGCTGAGATGAGCCCACATACAGAAATATTCTGGGAAGATCAGTTCACAAGAACACTCAGCTTCTGGGGACAGGACAAGTAAAAGAACTCTTGTGCAAAAACTGTTGATATATTCTAAATAAGAAGGTAACAAAAAAAATAGTACACATTTCTGATTTGAAACAATGTTTATTTAATTTACATATTTAGCTGGCATATTTGTGCAAATGAGAGAAAAAAACTGCACTACTATTTCACCACAGATAAGGCTCTTCATGATAACTACATGCTTCTAAATAATGATTTTCAGGTTTTTCGGCCTACTGCACTACTGCAACATGACAAATCTTTAAACACATTATACAGATATGTTTTTTGAGGTTTCTAATGTATGGGTATTTTAATGGTATCTACAGTAGTGTTCGAATGAGGATAAAGAAATAAAATTTATGGATTTCAGATGCCTCTTCATTTAAAGCAGACTGAAAAAACAAGGAAGTGGGGAAGTGATAGGTGTAATGCACCACAATTGCTTTGCATCTGGGATTTTCAAACATGTTTAAACCACTGGAATCTCTTCATGCATTCAGACACATTTCAAAGAGCTTTGAAGGGCCTTCCTTCATACAAATGTGGTGCATTGGGAATGGGTGTGATCCAAAGCCCTCCTCTGGATATTCCTCTGCCAGTCTCTGGCTCTGCACCCCCCCTGAATTTTGCAGCTGAGGTATTGCCCTGTCATGTCCAGGATTGAAAATTCCTGTAACCCTTGTGAGGCACCATTTCAAGTACCAAAATTATATCAGTGACCTCTGAGAGCTGCAGCAGGGGAAGAAGGGCTGCCAACCTTCAGCTGCAGCTTTCAGGCTGGTTCTTGGAGACTGGGCTGCAGGGGCAGATGATGTTTCCAGCATCTCCCAGGGGAAACTGCAGCATTGCTTGTCATGTACCACAAAATGGGATTGCTCTTGGCTTAAGAAGTCTGTACTGAGCCAAAACCCAGCAAGAAAAGCCTGAGTAGAAATGCAGGAGGTGTGTGGTTTTCATGCCCAGGTTGCTGCAGCAGCTGGGACCAGAGGGAAAGGGTAGCACTGTCTGCTGTAAACACAAAGGTAAAAGAGCTGAGGGAAAGCAGGAGGTGTTCATGAGAGGGAATGGAGAAAGTGATGGAAGGAGCACCAGACAGAACAACATCCAAGTGGAGGTGAAGAAATTCAGATGGGGATTTTTCTTCTAGGCACAAGACAGGACTGTACAAAATCAGAAAAAGTGAGAAGAGGATAAGCTTACTGGAGGGACGGGGCTGCTGTTGACAATATGAGATCAGCCTTTGAAAGAGTAGCTACAAAAGATGGCACAGACACCGTGCTGCTGAAAAATAAATAAAATAAAAAAGGTGAGCCTGTTTTTCAGACATTTCACGAGTCACTGTAGAGTCTGTATGGAATGAAACAAAAAAAGAATGACACAGCTTTTAAACAAAAGAAAAAGAAACCAAGACAGAAAAGCGAATGAATAAACCTCAATCTGTGAAACTGGTGATACTTTCCACACACTCAGAAGGGGCTTTCTAAAAAAGTAGAATGTCTTTTGATGTTGAAAGATAAATACAAAAGAAAAGCACCAGTAGCTTTTCCAAAGCTACTGGATATCCAAAAAATGTAAAGATCCATTTGCACATACACCTTCAATATAAAGTGATAGTCCAAGACACCTGGGTGCCTGTGTGACTTCCTGGGTTAATTGATTTATAGTCTTTTGCTTCACAGTAAGTATTTCCATAATGGAAATAATGGAGTGTGACATTTGGGGTTTTTTCTTCCCAAAGGTATGCAGCAAGCTGAGTTTTATACCCAGATATATATGTCTCATTTGATATTGGCTTAATGGCCTCTTTCCCAAACACAACAATGCCTGGCTCAACAGCATTTCTACTGTGATTTATGTAACAGCCAAGTTCAGGAAAATTTCTTTCTTTTTCTTTTGTTTTTTCTTTCTCTGATATAATTTTTTTTTCTTCTTAATTTCAACTCAAGAGGGTCTCAGGTTAAAAAAAAAGGAAAGGAAGTTATGCTAATGAAATTCTATTTTCCTTTTAAAGATACAAGCATAATCTTTAGCTAACATGCCTATTGCAAATTCTGGCACGCAGGATCAAAATTCAAAATTATTCTCACTTTCAAAAATAAAATCAATATGTAAAAATCTCTAAATCACAGCAGAGAGCACCACACCTTGAAATCAATAGCCTAATTCATATATAAAGCTGAAATTCCACCACTAAAGGTCCTGTGTGGTGAATCTAGCCCAAGCTGTTGTCTGTAAATTCATTTTACCACACATCCCAACCTGGGAAGTGGGAGATTGAAGCAATAGCAGAAACTCACCTCTGCAGGAACCAACCTGACTGCAACTTGTCTGCCTTTGAGTGTCTGGTTCTGGTTTTACTCCTGTAAGACTGAAGTTAAACTATATATTCTTGCCCTCTGTCATCTGACAGAGGAATGTACTCAGCCCCCTAACATTTGCACTGCTTGTCTTGCTGCCATCATTAAAAGAACCTCCTGCCTTGTAAAAATGTAACTACATGTGTTTCATAAAAATCGATATAAAAATAACAACACCGGGGTACTTACATCTTTCTGGAACAATTGAATTCTGAAACAAGCATCTTGGTTCTTCCTCCTGCAAATGGATCAAATTACATTTCACTAGGTAATAAAGTGTGGTACAATAGCCTGCCCAATCTGTTTTCATCTTGTCTGGTACAAAGTTTCAGATATACTCACTCATTATTCAACCTAATGGGCCGGGTTTGGCATATATCGAATGTTAGCGCTCTCCCTGGAAGCTGCAGAGGTTAACTGCTCCTAACAGTCTCTTTCCTTCCTTTCTGGGCATGTTTTCCCCATGAATACTTGAAACAACAGAGCTAAATGTCATAATACCCTACCATGAAGGTGCTGGTAAGGCCACAGTGATGAAATAATGGTAGCAATTTTTATGTTCTAATCCTTGGTCACCCCGGTGGAACCTGGTCCATACCTGGAAATATTTTGAAATGTATCAGGGAAGCAATCTGTTCTTGCCAAAATGCTTGCAGAATTGAAGGTCCAGATTATTAAGAATTATTATTGTTCTTTATTCACTTTATTGGTAGTGTTTGCATGATTGTGGCTCTCCATGAGAAAAATAATATTGTCAGAGACTGAACCGGAGATGTTACACCCCTCGTTCAATTATCATTTCAGAGGAGGAAGAAAAATCTTTCTAAATACAAATGACATAATTTAATGTTAACTATGAGCTAAATAATGGTCATTGTAATCCTGTAAGTGGTCCTGCTGCAGGAAGTTAAAAACAAAGTTACTTCTAAAAGCAGAAGCTTGAAAAACCTATGTATATCATTTCTAGGCTCCGCAGTAAGGAATTACACAAATTGCTAATCAGGCACTAAAATGAATATACTGTTGATACAGTTGAAATGTTTTCTTTGCTCTCCTGTCGTGCTATAATATTTTTCTAGTCCCTGCACTCAAAGTAGATACATCACATTTTGATGTAGTTAGGCTCTTTTCAAGGTGTGAAATTGGTAAGTACCAACACCAAAGGAAAAAAATTCTTTTAATACTGCGCTGTGCCACTTGAAGCTGTATTACCCTTTGGCTTCGAGCCAGCAAACTCCAGTGAGAACTATTTTATAGCACATGACTATAATAAAAGATATTTAAACATGGCCTAACAATGGATTAAACTAGTAAGACATAGTTTGTGTTAGATCCCAAGGATGAATATCAAAAATAGAGGCAATAGTTTTGAAACAACAGCCAGCAGTGAAAAGTTTACTTCTAATATAAACCAGACAGTCCCCAAAATAATTTGTGGTTTATTTAATTCTTACCGTTCATCTTGTGCTCTTTTGAGTAAGCTAAAGTAAGACACCCGCGTAAAAGCACCAGCTGGTTTAGATTTTGATTCTGGATCTCTAGTAAGCTGAAAAACTCTAATCTGCATCTGCAAGGGTGGGGAGTCGTTTTTGTAAACAAGGGGAAAAAAAAGGATTTGCTGCAGGGGGAAGGGCAGCTTAGAAGAAGGTGCATTTTGGGAGAAGAGAGAAAAAACAACCTCGTTAATATATTATAATAAATTACTGTTTTGTCATTATCTGGTTATATTTGCACAAACATCAATTGCATGTGAGCCCTGAAAAAAGAATGTTTCATTGCCTTTAATACGCACTGCAGTGTGCACCCATACAAAATCATTACTGTAACAAAACCAGCTGCATGTAATAGAAAGCAAATGATTTACAATGTTACTATAAGAAACTACTTTATTTCATATTATCATAAAAAGAACAGCACTGAAAATTTGCATGACAAACACAAGAATCCAGGAAATTCCAAATCTAATTCATTTTTAGGTTTTAATAGGTATTAACTTACGGAGGTGAATTGTTAAGAACATTTCTTGCAGAATATTTCCAGAGAGTTTAGCTGAAATATTGGAACATATATTTAGTGAAATGTGAACTAGCCCAGCAGATGAAGGAAATGCATAAGCTTTAAATTCACTGCTGGACCTAAAAAAAGCACATTTATTTTTATCACCATGCTGTGGCAGAAGGTTTGGGTCTACCAAGGATCTCTCAAGCCAATGGGTTTTGTTCAGTCCTTGAACAAAGACTGCTGGATTTGATGCTGTTCTAAAATTTCATTTCTGTTACCAACCTTCATGATGACTGTTTCAAACTGCTGTGAAATTTTAACAAATAAACGTGAGCAGTTTCACGCCCACATTCTGCCTGGTTGTATGGAGGGGCTGGGATACTCTGCTCATTTAGCAGATCATGAAGGACCAAATCCCAATTCCGTCTCACACAGGTCATGAAACAAGTTCCTGTTGTGTCCTGGAAGGTAAGCCTATTGTATTCAGCCAGAGAAGGAGATAACAGCTGTTACCAAAAAGGTGGCAGGCATGTAAAACAAAAACTGAAGTCTTGAACAAATGAAGCTTTATAAGACCCAGGCAGAACTCAAACAAATGTTCAATGAAAGTCACTTTTATGGCTGTACTTTGGTTTATCGCAAGGCAGTAATAAATGTGTCTCATTAAAAGCCAGTAAAAGAACACCACCTACACCACCAATTGCTGTAACTGCAGATATAGCAGATCTGGAATAGTTACCTAAAGACCCTCATTTCCTAGCATTTAATGCTTCCCTGTCCATATAAACTAGCTTTCTATGGATTTAAAGACTGTTGGATGCTAAAAGCAGCAGCTGTTGCTGGGAAAACGACACTTTCAAAGCCCTGTTTCTTTCTCAAGGTGAAGTTAGAGGAAGGTTGAATGAACATGGAACGCTCCTCAGTGAAAAAAAAATGCCAGAGGAGTACATGCCAACAGAAAAACAAGCAATTCCCCCATCCTGGCTGGAGTGTGAGTGTTTTGCCTCAGCTTTATTGCTCAGCGGGTCAAATTCATTCCTGGTGAAATGGCAGTTCCCATGGTGAAGCTGCAGGAAAATTCTGAAACATTCTGGCACCTGTCAAGAAATGGGGATGTGAAAGTGGGGGGAGGAACTGGCATGTAGAAGCTGGGATTAAGGGTGGGAGCCACCACATAAAAGGTTATTCTTGTTCTAGTTGTAAGAACTTTTTTATTGCGTAGAATTTACATACATGCTTATTAAGTGGTTTAAAAAAGAAGCCTGACAGATATTAAACAGCATGCCACACTCTTTATGCTGCTGCCATACAGATGTGTCCAAAGCATAAACAGACTTACAGTCAGCACTTGATTGCTCTATGGGAGAGTATCTCTGCAGTAAATTTCTCCAAACTTTTCAGGACAATTAACTTGAGAATTGGAATTTTTTTTTTCTCCCCCCGCAGATTTGATCCATTGCTTGATCTCTCACTGCTTTCCAATTATGCAGGGAAAATATATAACAAGTGTTTTAATACCCTAGATTGAATTTCCTCAACCTAAGCTAGCAGCAGAGTTACTGGGCCAGGGATTCTGGCACAAGAAGTACAGCTGTGTGTGAGCTGGTGGGAAAACTACTGGAATATCATGACTAGTCTTGGTGTTCACACTTCAAAGAAGCCATGGAAAATTGAAAATAGATCAGAAAAGAATGATTTCAAGATCTGGAATATCTGCCTTGTAGGGATAGATGTTTGCAGCTTAATCTGTTTATCAGAAAAAAGGTTAAAAGACTTGATCAATATATTAATACCTACATGTGGAGAAAATGTGTAATGGTGCCATAATTTAAAATATAAAAATGAATCAAGACATAGAAGCTGGAAATGATCAAATTCTGATAATAGATATAATATATAGGATTATTAACAGTGAGGTCAGTTAGTTCTCAGGTCAACTTTTACAAAGGGATTGTGAGTTTTTCACCCCAGAAGCTTTTCAGACAGGGTGGCTCTGTGACCAAGGAGAGCTGGGAAGTGGGCTAGGTGCAGGTTTCCCAGGTGAAGCATTCTGGGCAGGGGAAATGTGTTAACCATCATGGACCCTGTGACCAAGTATGTGCTGGGGCAGGTCAGAGTTCTTCATCTGAACCAGCTGGCAAAGCCAGCATCAGTATTTGAACCAAGGTAAAACCTTCCTGAAGAGCTCCCTCTGCACAGCAACACCGATGCTCAGGGAAGCCACGTCACCTGGGCTTGGCTTGGTGAACTGCCTCTTCTTTCCATCCTGATTCCCTCCCTGCCTGTGTTTTCCTGCAGAAAACATGACAAGGGACCCAGGTAATCTGCTTTGTGCAATCCCCCTGGTGCCGTGCACAAACCAAGTGCTCTGACCTCTCTTTTACCTCTTTTTTTCTCACACTTAAAATTTCAGGCTTGCCACTGGATAAAAGTCTTCTTTGGGAACATATGCTGGATACTTAAATTTTGAAGCAAATCTCTGTTTCTGCAATATAAGTAATTCCAGGGATGACCCTGAGAAGTCATATCTTGGCTGGGATGATATTTAAGTTAGTATTTACAACTGCCTGTGAGTTTTGCTGAGTAAAGGTTATTTGCACAGTAATATATGTGCCTCTTTACTCAGCACTGTCCAGCCTTTACCATGCTGCTCAAACTCAGCAGTTGGGCAATTATCAGCTTCTGTGACATCTTGATACTGTCATTAGCAATGGAAGGACCCAGGCAGTGACAGGACGCTGCACAAAAGACCCTTCAATAAATAAACACCAAGAATATCTGATTGCCAAAGTGATGCATTTAATCACATAGGCTTTTCTTTCACTGGAAATGAAGGCAAACATGCTGTTACAGTAATATGGGGAGAGAAAAAATGAGATTGAGCAGCAGCAGCAAAGAAACAAAGGAGAGCTGAAGGAAAACAAAATATGGAGATGATTTAAAATCACTTATGAGACCTGTGCCTGCTAATGCACTTTTTCAAATGATTATGACTTACAGAAAATACATTCAGACATCTTCTTCTCATTAGAAACACTGAGTTGAAAAAGATATAACCAGTATCCCAGTGTGCTCCCCTAACATGAGCTTTTGAACCACAGCTACGACGTTGCATCCAACACTGGTATGCCTTAATATCATATGTTGCTGGATGATGAGACATCTGTGTTCTTATATGGACAATCCCACTACCCCAGCATCAGCAAGAATGTTTCTAGAGAACAATTGCTGATGCTTTAGCATGGTTTCTATCTTTCTATTGAGACTAGTATGCTCCATCTTTGACTTCATCATTTTCTAGATGATGGGAATTTCAAAAGAGCTGCTGTAGAGAGCTTTTATTGTTGCTCACTGCTTTTTCAGTGATTGATAGGCAATGCTGTCAAACACCAACAGAAAATGAGGATGCATCATTGGTTCAAACCATGAAGATCCAGTGAAAATTCTGAGGTAATGACAAATCACTTTTGCTAAAGCACCTTTTAAAGTGGTGGTGAAGAGGCTCAGATTGTGATGTCTATGTCCTAACATAATTAGTGGTGACTTTTTCAGTGAGGTTTAACCAGAAAGAACTCTGGTTGCAAACTCTCAGAAGCAAAAACAAAGGAATATGAAGAGCAAAGCAACAAGAGATTTTAACACAGGGCAACTGTTCTCATTTTTATTTACTCAGACTCCAAAACCAAGTAACTCTGCCTGTGTCACTTTGTTTTCACAGGCAGGTACACTTTCTGAGCATAATTCTAAAGTGAGAGTGGACAAAGTGACAGAAGAGCCTCAGTAGTTTCCTAGTGTAGGGGAAAGAGCTGCAAATAATAACCAGAGACTAAATTCTGTTCTCCATCACACTGGAGAAAATTCAAAGTAATTACCCCACTGACTTCAGTGTAGTGATCCTGGATTTATATTACTGTAAATGACAGCAAAAATTGGACCCAATATAGAAATAATTTATCTAAGGCCCTAAGTATAGTTAGTTGCACAATTCAATCTGTAAATAATGCCTCTAATGCACATATGGCTAATTTACATCCAGACTATGAGAACATATCCAGTGCTGATTTCCAGGATGCTTAAAGCATTAGGCAGTGCCAAAATAAATCTGCAGTATTCCCAGAGCCCTCACAATCCTTCCAACTTCTGGGGTTGGAAAGAAGATGCACTACACACATTTTGGAAAAGTGAAATTCTATCTGCTATATACTAGTTATTGGATAATTCTTACCAAAAGGGCATAGAAGGCTGTTAAGCAGCACTCCATGTCTACTTGCAAGAGCTCTGCAAGCTCTCTCCTCTCAAGAAGTTGTTTTTATCTAATTTGTCTCTTACTGGGAGCAGAATTCTAGGAGCAGCTTGAGTTTTCTAAGAATAAACCACATTTGAAAGATATAAGGGTTTTAAGTAACATTGGAGAAGAGTGCTTGGAGTACATACATTTAACATACACAAAAATTAACTACAGTAATTTAAGTTAGATTCCTCCTCTAATCACATATTTATGTTAAGACTTTGCTGAAGCCAAATTGAAATCGATCTTTGTAGGAGGAAAGATGGTGTAAAAAACTGAATTATTCACCAGCTCGGCAAGAGAAAAAAATTCTGCCAAAATATGAAGTATTGTTCTGGGCTTTATATGAGCACTGCAATGTGGTGTGTGAAGTTAGAAAATCCATGTCCTGCTGTACCTTGGACTTCAGAGGAGACATGTTAAACCTAAGTGTAACAAACACATCAACTTCCCTTCCCTTCCCTTCCCTTCCCTTCCCTTCCCTTCCCTTCCCTTCCCTTCCCTTCCCTTCCCTTCCCTTCCCTTCCCTTCCCTTCCCTTCCCTTCCTCCATATTTTATGTTAAGTTATTTAACTTTTTGGTTGGGGTGTGGGTTTTTTTGTATCATCAGGGAAGAACAACTCTCCTGTTATGAACGCGCAGGAAGTGTTGAGACCCTGTGGTTAAATGCAGATTAATCACAGCTGCCTTAGCGCTGAAGGTGGATTCCATTAGACCCTTCAAAAACAGAACAGACACAGGATCGTCCTCTGGTAGAACAAAATCCCTGGGAAGAGATTTTGGGAGCAGCTAAGCCTGGGAAAAAGTCTTGGGGATGAGCAGGAAGTTTAAGTGTGTTTAGTTAAGACCAGACTTCAATGAGCACTCATTTACTCAGTCATTTAAAGGAGCACACCATGCTTGAAGGTGGGTAGGTGTTTTACCCACTTGATGTGACTGCTACCTTGGTGCACAAATCAATGATGTAAATATAACAATTTAATCTTTGTACAAATAATTCCATTTAGTCTGTCCTCACATGACAGCCTAATGATGTTGAATGTGTGGGTCCTAGAAAGCCATTTGAGGTCTTAGAGAGGGAAAACAATTAGAGAAGTTCAGAACTAACCTCATAAAGGACTCTTTTTAGAACATAATTTTCTGGTATTTGCCAAGATTGTCCTTAAGGGAGTTGATAACTTTGGAGAATTTGTGAGGTAATGGTCTCTGAGATCATTGGAGACCCATAAAGAATAAATGACCTAGAGAATAAATGCAGGAGTTATTTAAACACAGGAAAAGTACCTCTGAAGAAGCCTCATACTCAAACAATGATAAAAATCATTCTTTTTTTTTCTTCTCCTGGTTCATTAAGAAACCAGAAAGGTCATCATTTTGAAGCTGTTTTTTCCTACTGCTAATGTTTCTTAGGTTCTGTCAAGCACAAAAAAATAATTATTCTCTGCAAAGATGACAAAATTATCCTTGATTCTCCCTATATTACTCATATCTATTTCCAAAGCATAAAAGTTCTTTAAGATGTTCAGTCATTGGACATGTACTGAAAACAAGAAAAAAATGTTTATATTTAAGTCTAAAAATATATGCCATATAGCCAATTTCCACCTCTAATTTAACTCTTCATTTTGAGCCTCAGTTTGTGTTTCTGTGATTTTTGAACAGGTACTTCTCCATCAGTCAGTTTGGAGGTTTCCGTGAAGTTTAGGTGAGCCAAGGGCAAATCTGAATTTAGCTCTTAGAGGTTAGTTTTGAAAGAGTTTTGTGTCACTGGTGCTGTCCCCTGTGGAGGTATTGCTGATGACATTCTGAATTCTCCCAGGTGTGGGGCAGGATGTACCCCATGGCTATGTCAGGTTGGAAGTGCCGGAGTTTGCATGATGGGGAAGTTTTGACAGAAGAGCTCAGTGGTTTGTGCAGAAGCTGCTGAGAACGAGGTGTTTTCATGTTTTTAAAAGGCTGAACTGAAATCTAACCCAGACAGCTGACTAACATCTTGAGACACAGGCAGTTTGGGTCAAACCTGGGTGACTGGCAAGTTTAATTATAGTATTTGATGACTGCTTTACAGCATTTAAGCCTCTTTGAACTTCACAATGGATGAGAGTGTTGAAAGGCTGTGAAACATGTTCAGCTAAAAATGAACAAAAAAGATGATGCTTCCAACACTCTTAGTGGTACCTGGCATTTATTTGAAGTCTGATATCGCACAGAGGACTTCCATATCCATGCCTCCAGATTTCCCATGGAAAGTACTGGATTTCTATCAGAACAATGGACAATTCTGTGGCATTTGCCTGATTTCAAGCCCTCACTCTCCTTTTCAGAGACACATTTCCTTTGCTGGTTCTTGTATCATCCCATTCCTTGCAATAATGCAAGAAAGAGAGGTGAAGAGCGAGGCAGGGCAGACACAAACTGCATCCCAAGCAGATAAACCCACAGATGGCTGGAGAGAACAGCACAGAAGAAATGACAGTGGCAGCACCTGAGAGCTCAGGAACACTGGGGTCTCTGTAGGGCTTTCAAAACCTACCAGAGAAAATTCAGCCCTAGTGTTGAGGCCAAAGGTCTCCTCCTTCTGAGATGTTCCACAACAAGGAATGTGAAAGGTAAAAGAAATCACTCAGAGCAGGACAGTGGCCTAACTGACCCAGCCTCAGCAAACCTTGAACATTTTGGGTTGCAAAATTTGGGATCAGAATGGAAAATTCATTAATATTCTTCTAGATTTTAATAATTACATCAAAATACTTCCAGCATAATTAATTCTTCTCAAACCAAGAGAGCAGACAAAACCAGTAGCTTGAAAAAAACTTTCCAATTCACAGCAGTTTGAGCCCAGCTATTTGATTTCTGCAGTCAATTAATTCTAGTGAATTCCTGAAGAATTCACTAATTGAAAAAATAATGACTGCTAAGATAAAGCTAACAGGCAACAATGTTCAGTCTCAAAAATTGCACAGTCTTTCCAGAAAACAGTCTGGACAGTTGCAACAGCTACTGAAAGTTTTTCAGCAAGGCAGGAAGCAGAAGCTTGTCACATGTCAAGACAAAACCAGCCTGTTCCTCACAGCAATGTAATGTTCAAAGCAAACACAACGCCTGCAATCTGCCAACTAAGAATTATTCAGCAAATAATTTCAAAGAGGAGATAGCATTTTCATAAGAAAAAAACAACAAAATGTTTCCTACTTCATAAACAGAAATCAGGGAGAAATTAAATCACCAAATTACCTGCTACAGTTTACCAGCGTAAACACACCTGCTCTGATCCTCTTTAGCAACTACACAACTGGAAATGAGAAGCAGAATGTGGAATTGTCTCAGTGGCACAGGCAAAAAGATTTTCTTGCATTTTCTTTTGAAAGGGCAGCAAGAATATCAAGGCTCGTGTTTAATCAGATGTAGGCTCAGGAGGGAGAAATGAGAGGGAATTTCAAATTACTGGAATTGAAAAAAATCCACCATACTTCTTGGAATTGCCTCTTTAAAAAAACAAACAAACAAACAAACAAACAAACAAACAAAATCAACAGTGTTGATGTCCTGGGTCAGAAATGACTGGAAGAATGTGTAATAGAGATAGATGGCACACATGAGCTTTAGGGGTCTGTATTAAATATCCCATGGATATCCACTGCTGTTCTGTGGTTAACAATTGATTTTTAAACTCACTCTCATCGCTTTCTACAAGGAGATGGGGTGTTGGAGTATCCACCAGGAACACAGGACAGCTATTTCAAATTAGAATTGCAGAAACAATTTTCTGAGGCCACATATTCCAGCTTTGATGGCTTTTTCTTCATCAGCAAGAATTCTGGGCTTGCTTTTCTCAGCTTTCCCCAACGCTACACAGAGGGTGGCAGAACAGGGAAAAGGGGCAGGGCACAGAACACTACAGGAGCCACCTACCATCCACAGGGAGAAATCCCTTTCACCACAGTGTAGCATACAAAGGAGCTACATTTGACTGCAAGCTCCAAATGTAACATTTTGAGCTCAAAATCCTCTAAAAGAAAAGAAGGACTAGAAAATTCATGATAAGACATCCTCAGAGTGAGTGGATTTGGACAGAAAACATGATACAGCAGTGACAGTAAGTTTAAAATATTATTGTTACAGAATAACAGTGGATATCTATGGTGCACTGAAGGAATGGTATGGTCCTGTAACCAAAATGGTACATAGGAAATAAAATGGATTTTCTAATGTAATATTCACTAAATTATGGACAGTGATGAGCAAAACCTACAGTGCATACAGGCACTGAGCAGTCCTGGTGGCTCAGTGAATGAAAATCTGAGTCATTTCTGGATTAATGCTCTAACACAGTGCCAGGGGACACTGTGCTGCTGGAGATATCATTATTTCTCTGAGATATTTTGTCATTTATATCCCATGCTACATTCCAGGAGATGACAATTACTCTATTCCAAAGAGGACAAAATCAAAAGGCCAGCTTTCAGCTTGACCCTAGAGGGGTGTAAGAGGGAATAAAATATTTCTGGTGCACCTTTGAGCAGAATTCTCTTCAAGCGCAGGGGTGGAGGAGTTGAGGGGGCATCTCCCCAGTGCCTGCTCCACCAGCTGAGCAGAGAGGAGAAACATGAGAAAGGGGAAAGGTTCCACACTCCTCTTCTCACATGCCAGATTGCACATAAGGAGTAGAGGACTAATAATCTGTTTATTTTTGAAAGCAGGAAAGGCAGATTGGGTATTGCGCTGATATATGGTCTGCAGCAGCACAAAAGTTCTTCCACCTTCCCCTGTTCAGCCGTGTGCACATGTATTCCAGTCAGCTCCTGCTTAGAAAGAGACAATTACAAGAAATTAGAGAATACCAATAAAAAGCAAGGAAAAAGCACAAAACCTGCTTCTTGTAAAACTCGTTAAAGTTCTCCTAAGACGCAGCATGCAGGACATGATGTTTGACTTAAATTTCTATTAAATAAATGCATTCTGCCTACCTAAAATTCACTTCTTGTTTTGATTTGATGAGTTCATCATGCTTGGTTTCTACTTAGTCCAATGAAGATTATACTACTAAAAGAGAATTTGTATGTGGTAAAATTAATTTCAGAAATATTCTGATGTACATGAGTCTCTCTGGTTTCCAAGAAGTACCCTGTGGCTTTCCCCCATGGCCTAAATCTCCTGCAGAGCACTGGCACCATAATCCCCTCTGGCTCTTCCAGCCTGAAATACTGCAACTCCCCCCAAGCACAGCAGCTCCTCCTGGGAGCTTCACTGTGGAACATTTGGGAAAGATACCTGAGGATATGGAAGAATGACAGCTGCAGAGTAGGAAGGGGTTTTCAGGGGTTTTCAGGGTTTTTCATGTGAGGGGATGGAGATTTATCTCAAAAGAGTTGACCTGCAACCTTAATTGACCATTAGTAAGCATCACAAACCAAGTCAGACAACCATTGCATTTGTAATGCTTTCAGAAACCACTATCTTAAATGATCCATTTATACATTTTTACTTAAATATATGCTCCCAGGACATGTATTGAAGTTACCATTTCCAACTGGACCATCTATTTTCCTCTCAAGAAAAATCAGATACAATGTGGAAGAGGAAAGAAGTGCCAGCACTGTGTTAACTATCACAGCATGCAGACAGCTATCACTGCCAGGCAAAAACTGAGCATCAATGATGTATTTATTAAAATTGTGTACAGAGATGACATGAGCTAGGCTCAGGCTAATGACTGTGTGTATACTGGTGATCGCCCCTTTTTGGGATCCTGGAAAATAACTTGCTTGGCATTAGGTATTTTTGGGTAGCATCATACTTTACTCTCCCTAATGGCCTTCAGTTTTAAGTTTTTCATTTTCTGTAGGTCTCAGCTGTGGGAACGTCCTCCAAAGTTTCTTTGCTCAGTAACTTGTGAGCCACAGACCGGGGAGTCACGAGTGAGGGGTGGTGGGTGAAGTATTATCTGACCTGGCTGCTGGTTTCCCAGCTTTTTATGGTTTGCAGGGATGGAATACAACTTGCAACCCAATTTTTTTTTTTTTTTTTTTTTTTTTTTTTTTTTTTTTTTTTTTTGGTAGAAACGATGTTAATACCCGTGACTCCACTTACAGGTGCGCGTGTAAACACGTGCAATCTCCAGGTGTACCATAAGCAAAATTATGTGTCCTCAAAACATCTCGTATAATATTTTTATTAATATTTTTGTATTTTGTAATATTCACTCTCTCATTTAAATCCAACAGATTTTCCAGGGCGGATGGATGGGGCTGGAAAATAAAGACGTTTCCGAAGCGATTTGGAGCAGGATGGGTTCCAGAGCAGCACCACTCCCGGCTGGCTCCGTGGCCATCCCCAAGCCCCTAATATTGAATAAAAATAACAACAATATACGCCTTTAGCCAAGTACCCTCCTCTCCACAGCTCCTGCAGAGCTCTCTGCCCGCTCCAGAAACAAAAATAGCGAAGAATTAATTAACGGGCCGGGGCTCTCAGCCGGGAGGGGGCCCCGGGAGCCCAGCGCTCCGTCACGCCCGGGGGAGCCGCGGCCTCTCCGGCCCTGCCCGCGGGCAGCGGGGGTGCTCGGGGCGCTGGGCAGCGCTGCCCGGGCGGCCGGGAACGGCGGCGAAGGGAGGAGAGGGAGGGAGCGAACCCTGCCCTCTGCCCTCTGCCCGCCGCCACCCGCAGCATGGGGAAGGCGGAAGCGGCGGAGCCGGCCCGTCAGGCCGGGCGGCGGCGGGGGGGCAGCGCGGCGAGAGGCTGAGGCGGCCGCGGCGGGGACGGGCGGACTGACGGAGGCAGCGAGGGCAGCCCGGCACCGAGCCCCCCGTCGGCACCGAACCGCCGCCGGCAGCGAGCCGGGACGGGCAGGGGGAGGCCGCCGCCGGCCTGCGGGGCCCCGCGGCGGAGCGGCCCTGCCCGGGGGATGCCCTGGGGGCGGCGCGGGGCCGGGCCGGCGGCAGCGGCGGGCAGGGCCAGGCCGGGCGCGGGAGGGCGGCGGGGCCGGGGCTGCGGCGGGACCTGCAGCCCCCGGCCATGGAGCCGCAGGTGGGGCTGCCGGGGAAGGGGGGGACCCGCGGGCCGGTGAGGGCCACCCGCGGCCAGCAGCGCTAGAGGAAGGACCAGCCGAGCCCCTGACAGGTGTCTCCGCCGTAAGTGCCCTTACGCAGTCCCTCGAGGACTGACAGACTTTGCGTTTGTTGTTATTGCTGCTGCTGCTGCTGCTGCGATCCTCAAAGATGATGTTGGCGGAGCAAGCCCAAAAGTGGTTCCCAACTCACGTGCAAGTTACGGTTCTTCAAGCCAAAGGTCTGAAGCCAAAAGGTAAAAATGGCAGCAACGATGCCTACACCATCATCCAGCTGGGCAAGGAGAAGTATTCCACCTCGGTGGCTGAGAAGACGCTGGATCCCATCTGGAAAGAAGAGGCCTCCTTCGAGCTCCCTGGACTACTCATGCAGGAGAATCCAGAAAAATACATCCTGTACCTGATTGTCATGCACAGGTCGCTGGTGGGGCTGGACAGGTTTTTGGGACAGGTAGCCATAAGTCTGAATGATATATTTGAAGACAAGCAAAGGCGGAAAACAGAGTAAGTGATGGTTGGTTTTTTTCATTATAATTTGTATTCTTTGGACAGTTGCACTTGGGGAGGGTGGGAAATAGTAGCTTTACTATGAACGTAAGTAGTTTGAAATGAAATTGGTACCTTTCTGTCATTGATTCTGTGTTCAAATCTCTTAACCTATACAGTTATGTCATTGTGGCCTGACCTCTTCCAGAGGAGTTTACTGTAATCAAAGTGCTTACTGTGCACAGGGAAGGACTGTCAATAACATTAACTTTTCTGACAAACTCTTGTGTGTAACATGAACTCATTACAGACTGTTTATCTAAGCATTTTTCTTTGTTCTGCACAGGGCCATACCCCCATTCATCTCCTACCTCAGTTTGAACCATGCTTGAGACTCAGATGCCCTGAAAGCTGGTGTGGTTCTCTTTAAAATTGTTTTCCTTCAGTTGCTTCAACCACGTGTCTTTAAATATTTTATATTTATGTTTTAGTGGTCAATGAACTGTGACTTAATGAAGGCTTACCACAACAGCACAGTGCTTTGCTGGTCCTGATTAATCTTAGGCCATGATCCCACAGGCTGCACTGTACAGCAGGCCTCAGCTGAAAAGACTGAAGAGAAATTTCAGCTCTTGTGGTAGCTTCCATCACTACCTACATAAGCCTTTGTCAAATAAATAGTGTTTGCCAGGAAGTTCAGGCACTGGAATGCAAAAAGAGGAATTTTTTTTAAAAAAAGGCATCATAGCAGTTTTTGAAGTTGAACTGTACTTATCTAATTCTCTGAGTTTTTCAACTAAATGAGTAAAGCTGTTATAATTCCATGGTTGCACAAAGGTGTTTGGTACCAGCATAATTTGTCCTCCATGTGTGTGTGTAACTCAGACTGTAGATATGAGAGTACCACAGGCATGCCTGTGACCCATGCTTTGGGTTTGGTGTAGATATGCTATTCCCACAGAAGCTGAATCAGAACAGCTTGGAGACCTCCAAGTGAGGTCTGTGTTGGCAGTGACATAAATGCTGACAGATCTGTCTGCAGTGGTTAAAAAGTTCCTGCTCCAGGTACCTTTCCTCCTTTGGTGTCTCTTCAGAAGAGTACAAAGGCTCCTGTGCCCAAATCTCAGCTGCTGAAATTAAAGTCTGGTATCCATAGTGATGGTGGGTCTGTGGTGAGGTGCTGAACTTGCATCCAAGCCACTAAAAGACTGGTGTTGCTTGTCTGTCTGTGACTGTGCCAGGGTTGGACCTCCAGCAGCATTGGCAGTTGGAGATGGAAATCCGTATGGTTAACACCAGGCAGGGCTTCTTGGTCAGGCAACGGTTTCTGCTGAAACCACCTCAAAACCTGGTCCTACTTAAGTGCATGGCTGAGGTTGAAGAGCACCAAAGACAAGTCCAAGTCTCTTTGCCCTGGTGTTTGTTTTTGTAAACTGAATTTTTTGCAACACAGTATGTTCACAAACCATATGACAGGAAAGAAGTCTGTGCAGAATCTCTTGTGGGTTCACTGCCTGGAGTATTGCACTTTTTAATTGCTTACCTTTTTATGGATAAACCAGTTATCTTGATGCAATACATGGTGATGCCTGTAGCCTTAGGGTCTTAATTTCTGTTAACACTTGATTCAAGAAGTTTCACTGCTCTTTAGACATGTATCTTAAAAATTCTTGACTCATAAGTTGTAATTATCTTGCAAGTCAGTAGTCAACTGCCTTAGTTGCAACACCTAGCAACAAGGTGAAAAACAAGGTGAATGAATGAGGGAGGAACCCTACAAGAAGTAAAGACTGTAAATCTAGATAGAAATATGTGTTCAGAAGCTGGAGTAAAATATGTAAATTATTCCATTATTACTGTGAGTAACAAAACTTCTTTCCCCTAGAAGAAGAAACATAACCTCCTGTACCAGGTTTAGCAAAAGTAGTACTGGAGTTAGTCTTGCAAAATTATTCCAGAAATTTTTAAGTGGGGTAAGTAACACAGTCCTTGCGATAGTAAAACAAACATTCAGATCTGCAGTATTTTTATAGGAAGTTATGCTTAGCAGGGCTCCATAGGTGTTCTTTATTTTATCATTTCTTTCTCTGAAGTGGGAGGGAGGAACTCCTGCTATGTAGCTGTGGAGCAGTTCCTCCAGTGCAGCGCTGAAATCACCGGGGAACGCCACGCGCTGCCTGCGAGCTCTGCTGCACGAGATGGGGGCATACGGGGGAAGCTTTACAAACAGCCTGAGTCCTTTCTTCAGAAGTTACTTGAGCATTTAAGATTGCAAATCTTATTAAAAGTTGATGGGTGTTAGGCTTCTAGGGCCGAACAGCCGTACTTGTAAAAGTCTTATGTAAGTGTAAAAGTGCGGCTGGGCGGCAAGTGGGATTTTTGGCAGCGCGTTCTCGCGTAATGCTGATTTAAATTCTTACCAGGAAGGAGCCACTGAAAAGTCCAGTTTTCCCCTTGGTGTCTTTAGGTGCTTAGAAACCTCAAAAATGTCCTTTCTAAAACTCGCTTTCAGACAAAAAAAAAGTAACTTAAGAATTAAGTTTCGATGTTTTTGAGAAGTTTTGTGGTTGTGTGCCCTCGTGCCACGCGGGTGGGTCGTGGCTGTCTCCTTGAAGCACTCGCTGGAGTTGTGGATGCAATATTTGTATGTGTGTGTGGGACGAGGGCAAACTTTCAAGGATAGATTTACGAATGCAATCTCGAACAAAATGCTCTTTTCCCCCACTTTATTAAATCCTTTTTGATAGAAAATATTCCTATTCCTGTGTTGGCAGTAAACTAGGGGTAATATATTTGGACCTGAAGACCTTCTAACTGTGAGTGTGGTGTGGGAACTGAGACACCCAGCACCTTTCAAAACCAAGTCCAATGTCTTTGTTACCGAAGCATTCTGATGGTTGAAAGCTATATTCATTGTTTCAGAAACGCTAATCTGTTTTATTAAGCAATGTTTTTACTTTCAAATATGTTCAACAGGCTTGTGCTGTTATTAAATCCAGAGTTATTTTCTTATGTTGATGTAACCTTAACATTTCTTGCTTTGTTTGGGGATGAATGAGATCCAGTTATTTGATGAAGTGTCTATTGGTAATATTTCTACTTTTTAATATATTTAATAGCTTCCTCTTTCCAACACAGCTGTACATATGGTGCTGTAAGAGACAGACTCAAGAGTCACCAGGGTATTGCAAAAAAGATATTTAATATTCTGCACAATGCTGAACCCTGTCAGCAATTCCCTAGTGCTTTTTTAGTAAGGAGGTATGAGAAGTGAAGGCTACCAGCTGATTCTGAATTCCTAGGAAGACCGTGGGGTGTGTGACATTTGGCTTTTTACATATTTTTTTAATTTAATGTTTTATAATTTGGAAGAAATAAATTTCAAAAATCATTGCAGACTCAGGAACATTATGTTAGGGAAAAATAATTTTTTTTTCTGTGGAGGTTTTTATGTTACTTGTCACATCTTAAGACAAATACTCCCTGCAGTAAAGTTTTCAGGCAGAGGTCTCATGATGGGATTGGTCTTGTGTTCTAAGAAACTTGCTCTGGCTCAAGACTTAATAAAACAATGTAGTATCTTTACTATAACTTGATAGGGAAAATTTTGTACACAATATCATACAATGCCCTTTTGCTTTCTGAAACTGATGATTTTTCAAATTCTTAAAAGTAAAAATTGCTGGAACAGTTAGGTCCAGATGCAGCTCAGATGGTCCCTCACTAGATCTCTTCCAGAGACTTCATCCAAAGCATCTGCAGGATCCCAGTTAATTTTCTTTCTTTCCTAGTGCAGAAATGCCCATTGTACTGTGAAAGTTCGTAAATTTGTGTCTCTGACATCTCATCTCTGCTGTAGTTGGAAATGGACAGGGACTTTTTACTTCTGCTCTTTTTTCCAGTGCTGAAAACTAGGCTCCAGATGCTGAAAGATTTTACTGAGGTTTTTTAACACTTCAAAAAGCTTTGGAAAAGCTTTAATGGAAGTGTATTTAGCATAAGTTTTCAAATGTTACATTTCTGACATGGCTTTTATTTTTTGCAATAACATTGCGAGAGTTTTTTAATTCATCCTAAGAAATACATGGCAATTGTTTCTGTCTGCTCTCGCAAAATAAATATACCTCTTCTACTCTTCAATGAACAATGAACATATTCATCAATGAATGAACATCAATCAATGAACATACTGTTTTTAAGCATATATACTTTTTTAAAATAATTTCAATTCACTTATAATTTACAGTTGCCTTAATGCTGCTCATAATCTGATTGCATAGCATCAAAACAAATTTTTGAGTTACCATGAAATAAAAAATACTAACTTTCTGAAATGTCTTAATTTACTGAAGTATTTTTCAGTTGTTTTTTACAATGACTCTTAACTTTCCTGGTGTTACTTATTTCCTCTGCTTTTGCTTCATCCTTGTTACTCTCTAATTCCACTCTGTTTATTGTCTATTCCTTCATGAGCTTTCCTGGATGTCTCATTTTATTGTATGTTCGGCTGATTTAAGATGTAACACTTGTTTGGAATGCTATAAATTTGAGAAGGCAGGTGATGTAGAGTTATTATTTCTTATGGACATGGTGGAGGAGACATCTTTTATTTGTGATTTAGTTCTTCTTCTCCCTGGGGTCTATAATACCTCAACATCACTCCCCTCCACTCACACACAAATTGCAGCACTTGTTAAAAAAATGCTTGCTTGAGCATAATACAGTGAAGGAATCTTGGCCTTTTCTAAAGATGCCTCTCAGCTTCTGTTGATCATAAAAAAGAGTCAAAACCAGCTTCTCAGCAAGCAAACAAAAGGAACTCATGGCTGACCATGATCAGTACCCCTGTGTGGTAGGCACTGCCTTTAGTGCTGCTGAGCTTCCTGGAAGATATGCAAATGGAGTGACTTTTTCCAAATTAATGTGAATTCTTTCTTGGCAGCTTCTGTCTTGGATATAAACTCCCTCTTCAACTGCCTCTGCTCTGTCCTCTCTCTCATCTGTAGCAGCATAAGCAAGAGGGAGGCTTCAAATACATCTGGAATTATGAACAAGCAGACAACTAGTAAATAGATAATATATGGGCTCAGTGCTTGTTAATGAGTGGCAACCATTTTAATAATACTTCTACAAAACATAGCACACTATTATTTACTCATGTTTAGTCTTAAATTTAGTTTAAACAAGAAAAATGAAGGGATGAGCTTCAATAGTAGTGGAAATGGCAGGGTGTAACAGAAAATGTCTTTATTGTGGTTAAAGCAAGAGAAAAATCTTGTTCCACTCAAGGCAAAAGTGGGAAGAGTAGTAACTTAGAAATTTGTTAAAGGCACAGAAATAAAGAGCAGCCTGGAGATTCTGTATGGGTTGTCTTGTGGTACCACTCATTAAATGAAAAAAGAAAATAAGGGATGTCAGTAGTGAGGAACAAAAGAGAAAGATGGTTATGGGAGAAAACAAAGTTTTGCCCAGCTGTAGCTTTATGGACTGATATTTTCAAATTTTTCATTATGGAGTGATATTTTCAAATTATTTAATAATATTCCTAGCATTTACATTTTGACAACAAAATCCATGCACATCCTCTCAATAAGTCATAACTCTGAGTCAGAGTCTAAGTGCCATCTGTAATGAAATGCTTCTCCATTTTCTGTGCACACATACTCAACTCAAATAACTGGCTTTAATTCTCATACCTTCAGTTAGTTTGTTTCTAACACAGAAGTATTCACACATAGTCTTTAGCCAAAATAATAAGTAAACTAAGACCACTTTAATGACTTTGATTCCAGTTGATGTTAGCAAACCCCATAGTGCGGGTGTTGTGATAGCTGTCAGTTCCCATATGTTTTGTGGTGTTATAATGTCACTCTGTAGTATTTATTTTAAACTTCTTTCAATATCATTTCAGTTGGCTTCCAGAAAGTAAGAGTATTCATCTTTGTGAGTGTCATCACTTATTTTAATAAATAATTTGTTTTCTTCTTAATTTCCCTTCATACCCAATGCAGTCTGTGCTCAGCCCCTTGCCTTAATTTTTCCTACTTGCTGACTTTTGGGGCAGCCTCTCAGTATGGTATCAGAATGATTTATCACAAAACATACTTCTGCATTTTTCAAAGTGCATACTCTGCTAAATGAAAATGTCAGACAGTTCTGGGCTTTGGATGTTGTTTTTTATCAATTAGCTGTGGACATTTTGTTAGTGGGCTTTTGTGGAACAAGTATCTTCAGTGTATCTATCTTAACAATAATCATCAGTTTTGTTTTTGTGACAGCTGATGGACATGTTCTATCATTGAGATTCTGATGGTCTTTTATAGGGGTAAATTTAGAAGTATCTGCTTGTATAGAAAATTAAAAGTGTAGCAGATCAGGGTGCTGATTTTTGCCTGTAAAATCAAGGTCAGAAGCCTTGGTGGATGCTGTGATGATTATGTGGCTTTTTGCAAAATTTCTTCAGTAATTTGTAAATTGAAATAAAGATTTTGTAAAATTCTTTGGGTTTTTCAGCAAAGCAAAACTAGATCAGCTCAACAGATAATTACTGGTAGAGTGAAGGTAGAGAGGGGTGTATTTAAGAAGGAGAAAGATGGGTAAATTCCTTCAACACTTTCCATCTTTGGCACTGTCCAGAAGACAGAGTTGGGAGATCGTTTGCACAGGATGAATGTGCTGGCTGGAACACTTAATTCCTGTTGAAACTGGTAGATAAGTTACCCAGTGGTTTGGGAGGCTGTCAAAGTATATAATTAAAATGTAATTGAAATTAGGTAGTGCTTTTTCTTAACTTTGCTGTCAGCCCATCCTGCTCACTGTTCCATGGTGAGCAGAACAGGCCGAGTGATGCTTCTTCAAAGGAGAGAGAGGGATAACACTTGGAAGTGTCAGATTCTGAGGCAGATTTGGAGGACAGATAAAATCAGAAAAGGTAAGGAAAAAACCAGCTGAAAGTCTATAGATCACTAACTATTTAAATTAAATAGACAGGCCAGGGTTTTGTAACTTGCTCTTTTGTAGTAGCTTATTTCAGTTTTTTCCTTCACCCTGCCTGTCTGTCTTCCCCAAGGTGAGGGTTCATTACAGGTAAGGCTGCTCAAGTTAGGAGAGCTTGCTTTTTCCACCCCTAGTTTGCTTTTTCCACCCCACAATAAACTAATCTTGTCATGGGTAGAAAGAAGGCATGCTGCTTCACATAGGGGTTTAGCTTCCTAGGGCTGCCTGGTCAGCAGGATTTTTCCTATTTAGCCTTGCACGTTGAGCTTCTCTTTGCACATTCAAGAAAATTGTCAGCATGCAGAGGGGCAATTTATAGAATACTTAAAAGTAAAAATTAACAGAAACCTGTGCAAGACAGACAAAGCCCTGAAAAACAGATGAGAGAAAGAAGCAAGGGTTGTTCTGATGGAAGCCATCGGGAAAAAAGTTGAAATTAGAGGGTGTATGGAGGACATTGCCCTAGAGAACATTTGAAGGTGAGAGCAAGAAGAATGAATGTGATTCCAAAGGCAATAGGGCTTCCTTTGAAGTTGGGAAAATTTGCCAGACTTTGTACAAGGTCTGTTTAAATAAAGACTGTCTGCAAGACTGGATGTAATATTTGGTTATTAAGTAAAAGGGCATCTGCTCTCATAAAAGCCACCATGTTTTGTTCATGTATGTTATTGGCTATTTTCCTACTTTGTACAGGCTTTCTATAGAATAAGCTTATGGCAGCCTGACAAATGGAGCATTTATTGTGGCTAAAAGTACTGTAAACAAAACCAAAATAGCAAGTTTTATTGGCTTTTATAATACATTTCAATTTTTTAAATTGGCAGTAGTATAGTGGAATTTAGTGTTTTAGGACCCAAATGTTGTTATCTGAAAACAGTGGACTTCATTTCCCCATTCTTTTTTCTCTCCTCTACAGAGCTGTTTTTTCTATTTGCTGCTCACGCCCATGTGTTGTCGAAACAGATTCTAATAAGAAACATTTATGGTCTTAGTTGCTCGTTCATGTGCAGCTCCACATAAATGCATTGCCTGCATTTGTTCTCATCTGTTTAAAAAAGTAATTAGTTGCCTTTGAATTTTGAGGAAAATCATGATTTGAGTCTGCTTCTCATATTGTCTTGTTATGAGCTGAAGCATATGGAACCTTCATTATAAGTGAAACAAGATAAACTCTCCAAGGTAACAAAGAAACCTTCTTGAAATGCCTATGAAAATTAAATATCTGTCTTTCATACAAAGATTTGATCCAGCAATCATTATTCAAATAGAAATTCCATTGAAGACCAGAGGAATTTTGCTGGAGTAAAAGAGTTTATGATTAAATTCTGTTGGAATCAGTAGCAGTGTTGAACCTGGTTCCAGCAGGACCTGCTGTTGTCTTCCTAGGGAAAGGAGAGTTTCTTTGTTTTCCCATCTGAACTAACTTTTAATGTCAAATTCTTCAAGATACGCTTTGAAAAGAAATGTAGAAGCTATGAAGGCAAGGTGTTAGTTGTGGGCTTCTCTTTAAGAAGAGGCAAATGTCAAAATAGTTCATTTGCCCTTAGCAGGTGAGTGCTGGTAATGACACAGCATTGTTGATTGGTGGTAAGAACACCAATAATTGTTAAATAATTTTTTAAAATAAAATACCTTCTTCCCCATAGCAAAACATTAAGAATTTATGTCTTGTACTTGTTCTAAAACAAGTTAAGTGTCATTGGTAAATTTAAGATTTTGGTCATTCAGAAGCAGAAACATAGAAAAATTCACCAGTTTTATCAGAGATAGAGTATCAATGTTTGAACCCTGTGAGGAGAGGGAAAAAGGGAATGTTTTGTTACAGTGTAGGCTGAGATATTAAATTTGAATGTCAAAAAGTGAAGTCCTTTCTCCCTCCTACACTTCTTAAACCACTCATGAGCCTTATTTGTGCTGGTGTGTATATTTAGTGTGTGGCTGAGGAGCTGTGGGAGGACTTTCTCATTTGCAGGATGGTTTTTGTTTGGGGTTTTTAATCTGCCCAGGAGCTGTCTGAGCAAGGCTTGCTCACTATGGCTGGGTACTGTTTCTATTTTTTTAAGGGAATATGTGAACATATTTTCTTTTAAGGAGAGTTTTAATGAAAGTAGGCTATCTTGTCTTCCAGTTTTTGCCATGTTATGTAGCACACAGACAATTGACTTTTGGTTCTGTTTTTGTTTTCTGTAACAACTCTATTGATGACTTAAAGTGTTTCTGGAATCAGTTACCAAAGAATTGAAGCATTATTAACTAAAAGGAAAAACAATCCATCTTCTTCAGACACATATTCCAGGTTTTGTATTTCATTTAAAGTACATAAATGAAGTTGCGTCACAACAGAAGAAAAGCTATTTTCCTAAAGATTTAATTATCCTTCACCTGGTTTGAGCTTCTGGGCCTACTGGTCTGGATTTATATTGTCCATTGTGAGAACAGAGGAGGTCTGATTCATTATTTTGCTTTAGTATGAAGTATAAAATCTTGTGAATATCACAAAGCAACATTAAAAAAAAAGGCATAATAATACTCCTTATCCTTTTGTTATGTCTTTGGTGTGTCACTTTTGGAATTATTTTCTCAACTCAAAACATGTAATCTCTGCCTGAAAACTTGATTACAGCTGTCACCTTTAAAATATATTTATGAAATCTGAAAATAAATTGAGGGCTATTTTTCTCCTTTCCTGACCTGTTTTTTTTTCCTATATTTGGCAGCATTGAATAATGTATGTATAACTGTATAATCCATTTTATATCTGTGTTAACAGACAATTTAATTTCTTAGTCTCTCCAATTCAAAAGTTACTGGTGGTAAGGCACTGTTGTGAGTCTGTGTGCATGGATTTCTCCTGAAAATGGGTTTAGAGCACTTCTTTGGAGCTGGTGGATCTGAAATATGCCCTTGTGACCTTTTGAAATAGGGAAAGGCTCTTGGTGATGGTTGTGAAGAAGGGATTGTGTGTTGGTCATTCATGTAGGTGAAGCTGTGGAGGGAAGATTGAGCCATAATTGTGCAGATGCTTCCATGGGACAATGGAGCACAATAGGGAAGGAATAAGACACTTGGATAATGATAAAGCTTTTGCTGGACCTGGCAAAGAAGCACACTTGGCTTTTTGAAACAGATGATCACACCTTTGATCTCTTTTCAAGGACTGGGGATTTATGTCATGGTTCCAAAGGAAATATTTCTGAAGTTAATCCTGCTGCTGACCTGCAGAAGAGAGGATGCTGTTGGATACACCTACGTGCTCAGTTGTGCCTGTGGAGTTTCTGTCAGCATCCAGAGGGGAGGCAGTTGCAGAATTGAAATGGTGGCTGACTGTTCAGGGCTCTCAGATATTTCTTAGCCAGCATTGCTGCAGTTGTCATAAATCTTTACCAGTGCTTAGAAGGAAGGAAAGAGGGGAAAATGTTTGCTAGTGTGTAAACCTGGGAAAAATCCAAGGAGAAAAGGTTACTAGATCATGTAGTTGCCACATAGAATACATTAATATACATCACTGCTAAATAAAGGACACTTGAAGACTATTAAAAAAAATAAAGTGTATCTGTATTTATAATTAAGTACAAATTCTCCTTCATAAGCAGATGGAAGCCCTTAACTTTGGTGATGTTTTGTCAGCTTCCAAAGTTGATTTTGATTTTGAGACAGGTGATCACTGCAAAGAGCTTCTCTTTCTTGGTTATTTAGTTTTGAAACAAATATAAACGAATAATTTTTTTGCTGAAAACAAATATAAGCAAAGAAGTTGTCTTTGAAAACAAATATAAACAAAGATTTTCAGTGCAGGAATGGTTGAATCTTTGATACAGGATTTGGATTTTCATACTTTAAATTGTTCTAATCAGATGCATTAACCAACTAACGGGAGTGTAATGATAGAAAAACACAACTTAATTTGCTCTTTTTCTCCTTCAAGGTGGTTTCCCCTAGAATCCAGACAAGGGAAGAGAACAAAAGACAGAGGAGAAATCAATGTCAATATTCAGTTTATGAGGAATAACATGACAGCAAGTATGTTTGATTTGTCAATGAAGGACAAAACCAAATCCCCATTTGCTAAACTAAAAGACAAAATGAAGGGTCGGAAAAACGATGGGACGTTTTCAGACACATCCTCTGCAATCATCCCAAGTACTCACACACCTGATGCAAATCTAGAGGTGTGTAGTGGTGAGGTGCAAATGAAATCAAAACCAAAAAAACCTTTCCTCTTGGGCCCTCAGAGGCTGTCCTCAGCTCACTCCATGTCAGACCTGACAGGACCCCACGTCTCCTCAGAGAAGATGAAAGCCAGCACTGTTGGCTACACCCATCTTTTCAGGCGCCAGCTGGAGTCCTTTGGTTCTGTTGATGAAGGGGGTAAGTAACACTCCTGACCATTGCAATTACAGCTCACTGCTCTTAGAGCATTGAGAATCTCTTGCTTTAGTTTATGAAGCACTTACAAGGCCAAAATGTTAAGTACTGCTGGCCTATTTTTTATGCTTTCTTTAATTTCTGGCAACTCATGATTGCTGTTTCTGAGCATAAGAAATAACTTGCATCGCTCATGATCTATGACAGTTTAGCATTGTCTCTTATTATGTCCTCATCTGAGAGTATATTGCATTCCAGAGGGGACTCTAGGCAAAATAGCATCTTGTGAGAAATAAGTCTAATTAAAAAGTCAAAAACTATCACCAAATTTTAAACCTGATTTATACAAAGAACTGAAAATACTTTGAATTGCTCAAAGTTATTATGCAACATCATGCTATTGTCTCTGGAATGGCACACCAGTCATAGCTGTCTTCTGTGTGGAAATTCATTTTCATGTAGGAAGCAAAAATTTCCTGTGGTGCCTATCCATAAACATTTCTGAAACATGAAATCAAGGCCACAGCTGTTTTTTTTTTTTTTTAATAGCTTAGTTAATCACCAGTGTTTTGAACTGAGGCTCAATTGCAAAGCTTCTAGATCTAAGCTAAAATGGGTTTTCTGCATGTCATAAACTGTGATATAGTGTCTCATTGATAATATACTAATGACAGATTGTTTGCAGGGAGTCTAAAATCTCCACACAGAAGGACATTAAGTGTTGATACTTCTAAAATGAGCCAACTTGACAGCACAGTTGATGAAACTGCACTTGAAGCACAAAATGACCCATTTAATGTGAGTGCTTCGTTACCCCAAAAATTTGCTACACTGCCAAGACAGAAGAATCCATTTGAAGAAAGCCCAGCAACGTGGGATCAAAACATAAGTCTGTTCTCCAAACCTGTCGAGATCAGAAAAGAAATTAAAAAAGAGAAAAAAGAGAAAGTTAGTCTTTTTGAAAGAGTGACTGGAAAAAAAGATAGCAAGAGGTCAGATAAACTTAGCAATGGGGGATCAGAGAGTTCTAGTGACTTGAAATCACCGAGTGCGTTTGGGGAAGCTCATCAGGAGAGTTTTGATTATGATTCCACTAATCCGTTTATGGCAAACTTCAAGCCTACGAGCATGTTGCCATCTTCAAGGTAGGTTTTTGCTGTATTTCAATCTGATATCTTGAACATGTTATATAAATGAAAATGTGGAGTATTGAGGAACACAATCGTCGTGCTTTATACATGTTTATATCAGTGCTTTTCTGTTTCTAAGTATGTTACAAACTTTTTATGTAATTTGATCGTTTCCTGCTTTGTTTTGAAGTGACTTCTTTATTGCTAATATGTGCTGTGAAGGTTTTTGGGTGCTTGTGTTTGTGGAAGACCTTGTTTGTGTTTTAGAATGGGCTCTCCCTCAAGTCTCCTGCTTTACCTGAACATTCATTGCTAATCTATTACATTGCCCTAAGTCAGCTTTTGAGAGGGAAAGGTTTCAAGTGGAAGGGGAAGAGGAAACTGACTGAATAAGAGTGGTGTGCAAATAGGATTAGTGAAAAGAAATCCTGTGGATGTCACTATTTGGGGGGGGGGGGAAACAAAGGAGTATTTAGGTTCCTATGTTAGAGTACAAGAATTAAAGAACATTCTGTTTCTAAATGGGAGCACCCACATGAACTCTTATCTCACTTGAATTCATTTTGCTCACTGCAGCTTTGCTGAGTTCTGTGCATTGAAAGTGTTGCACAAGGCAGCAGTTTATGTCTTGAGCAGAATGAATTAAGTTACAGGGATGATAAAAAACTTTGATTTAAATAATCCATTCTAATCTTTATTTGTCTATCAATGCTTTACTTGTTTTCTTTTAGAAAAAGTGTAACTCACTTTTAGTTTCCTTCCAGGGTTCTGTATGCTAGTGAGAAAGATAATCTTGGCTGCCTGTCTCTCTTTATACATGCATAAATACATATATATATATTTATGTACACTGCCACCCACATATACTGTTCACAATAGATAAATGTTTAAGAAGGTAATTAACTTTCATTCCTTTGCATTCTTTTTTGTTTTGTATATAAATGACAGGAATTAGCAGTCCTTGCTTTTTCAAGGTAATCAGTCATTTCTGTGTAATGACTTAAATTTGGTAGAAAATGCATTTGAAACTAAAATGCTTCAAACTGGAATCCGAAGGCTGTAAAATCAATCACTGTTTTAAATGGAAAACATAGTTCTAGAAAATTCACCTTTTCCTGTGTATTAATTCCTTAATTAATGACGAGTAGTTTCTCTGTTAAAAAAAAAAGGTTTTTGTTGTCTTGTTCTCTTAGAAGAGAGGGATCTTATTGTGTTCCAGCTCAGTTTTCTACATGAGTTAGAATGCATGCACTCCTGATTTAAACTTAGAATTATTTTCTTAACAAAGCTAATCATGGATGTGAATTAGGGAACTGAAATGAAATGGAACTGCCTTAGAAAAGAAGTTGTTGCTAGAAGCTCATCTGACCTCAACAAATTATCTGCTTAGAGCCTTCCATGAGTCCAGTCAGTTCCTAGTGTCTTAAATGACATGTTTATACACAATCTTAGAATATTTTTTGTTTAATGAAGTATTTCTCTGGATTAGCTTAAGGTTAGGTTGTAGCTTGGTTTGTCAGAAGGTAAACTTCTGTTTTGGTAAGTTCCTTTAAAGAGAAATAATTCAAATAACAATTAAAATTGCATAGCATTTTTTTTTTAATGAAACACTGTATTCAGGCAGATGCTAGATATAACTAGTGAAATCTTTTGAAGTTCTTGAATGCAGCAGATCTTGATAAATATAAAACTTAATGGTAATCACGATGGACTTGTTTTCTTTGTTTTGTAATTAAAAAGCTCATCACAGTTCCCATTCAGAAGGACTGTAGTCATTTGTTTCTGTCTTTGTTTGAGAGTCCCTTTTACTGGTTCTTGACTTTTATGTAAACATAAACTTTTGATAAGACAAATAGATATTATTTTATTTTCAAACAGCCAAAACAGTAAACATTCTGACCTTTTTTGTGAAACAGCTATTATGGCATAATGTCTAGCACGCACTAAGTTAAGTTAGAAGCTCTTGTTTTTTATATGTTCTATTATGATGTTCTGTGTGAAGCTTTTAGACTTAGTTTACTTTCTTCCAAATGTATCTTATAGAATTATTTTCTTTTGAAGTAGAAACTAATACAAAATGTGCATATTTAATAAGTTTACAGTTTAAGTTTACCTTTTATCTGTGGAGGATTTCTCGGATGGAATCCATTTTTAAATTTTTTGAACTAGTGATACTGAAGAAAGAATTTGTATGAATATGTGCCCAAAATAAATGAGGCTGGGTAACAAATTCAGTATGCAGAAAGTGTAGAAAGGGAATTTAGTCTTTGGGTTGTTTCTTATTTACTCAATGTGCTGTTAAGATCTTTTGGATGAATCCCATTTGTGCAAGTAAACCAGGCAGTACATTTTTATTAAGGTGTGTCCAAAATTAGTGTTCTCTTGTGGACCAGGTGTTTGCTTTGCAGGTGGATCTCCCACTTAACCCCACTTTGCTAAGCCTTGGTTTGGGTGATGGAACATCCTGAGCAGATGAAATCCCACTGGAGGATGTATTCCAGGAGCACACTGGAGCCATAAAACACCCAGTCTGTGGGACCAGGCTGGACCTAGAGAAAAGTGGAAGGGAAAAAACCCAGCCCATAGCATCCCTCCCTCAAAAAAAACCCACCAAACCCAGCTCCTTCCTGTTTGTGGTGTGACTGTCACGTTCTCAGTGCTGGTGAAGCCACATCTGAAACCTCAGGGGGAAGCTTTTCAGTGACTTTGGTGAACCTTGGGTCAGGCTTAAGTCCATTCCTATTAATTGTGGTTGGCAATGTTGAGTGAGCAGTAACAATGTGGAGGACACAGCTCATGGCATCAGCTGGGTGAGCTGCTGAATAGCCCTTCACCAGCCCATCCTGCAGTGCTGAGCTGCCTGGCTAAATGCTCTGTCACTAATTACTCCTACTTACTAATTAAACAAATGAAGATAAGTCTATCTTCCACGTGTTGCTCAGCTGCTGATCCAGGAATTATACAAGTGGTTCAGCAGCACTTCTAGGATTTTTTTTTTTCCAAAAGCAAGTATGCCAGGATTATATGAATTTTTTTAATTGCTATTATTTATTATTGTTGTTTCAAGAAGGTTTTAGAAGTATTTTGGAGAAGCAAAACAAATACCTATTTAGTTTGTATATAATACTTATTGACAGGAAATCACAAAATATGGACCCCTAATTTCTATTAATCCCTGATCTGGCAAAGTTGTTCCCTGGTTTTGACTAAATCTGTAAAATAGGGATGATACTTTGCCTCCTGCAAATGCTGAGTGGATAAATGAGTAATTTTAAAGTGTTTTTACAGATATGATATAGCAGAGTTACATAAGTGTTAAGATTGGGGTTTCCATTGTCTGTTCTAGGAATAGTATAGATATTTATGACCTGATTTCTTGACAATTTAAAAATGCAGGAGTCTCATAGTGAAACAAAAAATGCTGGTTTTGCAAATACTACAAAATCTGTTAGTTCCAGAGGTTTTGTATCGTATAGCCAATGAGGAATTTTTAAGTAAACAATGTCTAGTGCTCTTAGCCAGCATTTACCAATAATGATTTTGGTTTTGTACTTCTTAATGCACTGTTTTGAAACTTTTACCCAATATTGCCTTAAATTGCACTCATTCTTACAATTACTGCTATTGTGGCTCTCTGGAGGTTAATTTGCAGTCAGAAGCCACGTGGCTTTTGTGTTGAACACAGTTAAAGAAACTGAGGGTGCTCCTGGAAAACAAAGATTGTTTTGTGCCATAACCAAAGCCTGTGCATCGTTTTTCTGAAATTGTTTTTGTTTAGGAAAATACACGACACTACACTACAGGCTAATAAACTGATGTGAAAATTTCTCAATTTACACCACTTGACAAGTGCTAAAAGAAAAGCATCTTTAATTTTAATGTGTTATTAGGACCTTTTTAGAGAGATTGTACAAGTTATTAACAAGGTCCTCTGAGACAGGAGACGGGTAATTAACAAGACCTACAGAAAGGGAGTTTAGGTAATTAACAAGATCTCAGGCACTGGACACAGGGAGACAAATAGTCCAATATTTAAAGCTGACAGGTTGTTACTAGTCAGATCAAATTCCAGATCTGGGAAACTGGATTGGTGTTTGGGAGCTTTCTGCTAAACATTATATATATATACACATACACAAATAATGTCTGTGTCTGTATATACACATATATGTATACAAGAGAGAGGCATTAAAAAAAACCCTTCTAAAGCAGCATTTCCTTGACCTAACCACTGTTATACTTCACAGAAAAGAAGATAAAGCTTTTGTCTACATAAAGATTACACTTTATCTCAAGTTCTGGCAATAATTATGTTACATTCTTAGCAATGTGGAAGATGGAATAGTGGAGGAGAAAGGAACTTGTGACATGCTAGGATTCACTGTAACAATTACACATAATGCTCATATTTGTGATATTAATCACTGGTGAATTGGAGCATAAATTATGAAAATACTACTTAATTTTTTCTGTATTTTCTTACTGCTTCAGCAGTTTTTTAAATTTGTAGCTCAAAAAGAAAAAAAGGAGCAACCCAATCCTTCAACTCTTTTGCATCTTTCTGCTTGTAGTTTCTGAATGTGGTGATTTTCTTCAGCCTCTCTCCCACCTTCATCACAGTGGCTGTTAGAGCTGCCTGTCTCCTCAATGTCACATGTTCCAAACAAATCAAGGACTGCAGTTTTTTTTTTTCCCCAATGGAGGCAATGTTTGAAATAAGCAATGGCTCTGCATTTTGATATGGCCATTATTAGATTTGTTAAAAAACAAGTGAGGTGCCATGAAAACAGGAGGCTTTTGATAACAGCGATGTGCTTGGATCACATTAAATTGTTAAGTCTGAAGAACAGCTGATGTCTGCTACATTTCAGCAACATTAATATTTTGAATGTGTGATGGTCAGGTGGTTAAAGAAGCTTTTGCAACATCCTTGTGTTCCTCTGGGTTCCTGCTTCTCACTTGAGCTGTGCCAGCAGAGCAGGTGCCAATCTCGAGTGAGCTGAAGTTGTAAAGTAAAACCTGTTATCCCAAACCACAGTGAGGGTGAGTTATTAGAGCAATAACTTCAGCATCATCAAAGTCACTGTTAAAGGGTTTCAGTCTTTTAGAGTTACTGGCAACAGCTCCATTGGAATGAACCCCAAAAGTTGCCTGATGAGAGCAAAGGATTGTAGTGGCTGTGTACTTCTCTGCCAAATAGGAAATTCAGTGTACAATGCAATGCACTCTGCTTTTCACATGCCTTTTTCAGAAATGTTGCTCTCTAGGTATTGTTGTGCTTGCTAAAGCAATAAGGTCTGTTAAGACATTTTAGCACATTTATTTCTTGGTTATTAAAAAAATGACATCAGATGAACTATGGTATTTTCAAAATTTTGTTTCCTCTGTCAGTGTTAGCATGTCTTATTTTAAGAACAGTGTACTTTAGTATTGCTTTTCTTGAATAATTTTTTTTCAGTTCTCTACTGAAATTTGACTAGACTTTAGTCACCTGTGATCTCCAGTCTAGGTAGAGTATTTATTGGTGGACTATGACAGTGCTTTAATTGTACTCTAGACTAATTCAGTGTGGTAAAGCTGTCAGTGGAACATTATTTCAACAAGAGAAATACATTGATGGTACATGAGAGGCAAGGAGAAATTACAAAACCAGCAGAAGTCCTGCAGAGATTCTTAGTCTGTCCTGCCAGGACTGTTATCATCTGATTTAAAAGATCACTGCATGTGATAAGAGAATAATGCAATCTTTTGCAAAGCTCCTACAAAGCAGTGGTCACAGCATTTGGGACATGAGTAAGGTAGGCTGGAGCAATCAACTCTTTGAGGGATATTGTAGAAATACTTGGTATTAATCTTGACTTTTGCAGACTCCTCACCAGCAATCAGTCACTCCTAATGAGTTGACTCTTTTAGGAATACTCTTAGGAAAGTTCATCCTGCTGGCTGCATGACAAGATTTTTTCAAGCTTTCAATGTCTCTTGGTGCACATTAGGGCATGTGAAATCTTTTTTTGAGAGGATGCATGAGGCATATTATCTTTCCCAAGGGAGAATGTACTGCCTGTTCTATTTCATTTTAAAAAAGAATAATTTGTTCTATTGTTTCTTTATTAATAAATGCCAAAACTATGTAAAAGCAAAGCAGGTTTTTTTTTTTCTGTTTCATTATAAGAACTAAGGATTAGTTCTACTTTTTTAATAATTCAAAAATGGATCTGTAAGTTTCAGTGTAAAATATAATTTTAGGATTGTTTGATTTGTTTGTTGTTGACTTAGAGATCTCTAATAATAGGGTCTTCCAGTGGAGATCCTGGCACAACTTTTAGTCTAACAGTTCTTTAGTGGTCTCTTGAGAAAAAAACTTATTTGCTGTAGCACAACTCCTAGTAGAAGGAGAAATATTTATATACTTAGAATGCTAACTAATCAAGAAAAGGTAGTGAGAGCCACAAAACCTGATCCTCTTTTTGTGTCCTCCTGGGGTTACCCAAGCTCCAAAAGGCCACAGGACATGGCTTGACAGCAGAGCAATTTATACAGTGAAGTGTCTTAAGTGTTGTTCCCCAGCATCTAATTGCAAAATAGATGGTAATATGCTTTTTCTGTACTTGTTTAGCTGCCAGACAAGACAGTCATTCCTTCTCAGAATATAAAGTGAGCTCTGCATTGCCAGACACAGCAGGCTGATTTTCTATGGAAGGCTAAGTTTCTGAATTTCATTAACTGTATCTGATTTTATTCATTTCTTTTGGTTTTGGTTTTCTTTTTTTATTTCCTTGTGCAATAGTAATAACCTAAATGGCATCCTAATATTTCAAGATTTTGATATATGTTGTGAGAATCCAAAGAAAAAATCATTAGCACTGTAGTCAGAATCAGTCCAAAGATCAAGAAGTAGGATAGGAATAGGAATTTCAACTCTAGTGAAAAATGAATATGGCAGAGCTTTTCTAATTACCTGTGTGCAGAAAGAAACAGAAAGCTCATACTTAGCTCATTGGTATAATAGATGTTTTACAGAATGTTAAGTTAACATAAATTTTAATACTTTGAATAGTAATGATTAATTTAAATATCCTAATTTTAATTTCTAATAGTATACACTACTATTAGATTAGTTACTACTATCATGTAACTAATAGGAATAGCAAAAAGTAAGTAAAAAGCTTTTGGTCCTTAAGAAAATACACTTTCCATGGAGCAAATTTAGGAGTCGATTCCCATTCATTATGTTGTCAGACTAAATGCCACTAAAATGTTTAAATCAGTTATAGGAAAGATTTGATGAAGATTGTTTTAATCTCTAGGCATTCAGAATATTTATGCAGCCCCTAGACCTGATGTTTGAATTTTTAACTACTGTTAAATTTCAATAGACAAAGTTGTAAGGTGCAGTCATAAACCTGAGCTTGTGACATCTCCTGAACTCAACTCCACCATATTCTTCCTTTACAAACTGTAAATTATCAACATGCAATGGAAGTATTTAATTACCATAAAAAATATTATTTAAAAAAAAGTTTCAATTAGTTCTAATGAAATGTTTTTAAACAGAGAAAATAACAGTAAAGTACAAAATAACGTTTGCTATGACTATGAAATAGCAACCCAGACCACTCTACAGAATCAGCCCTGCAGTATGTCTGTCTCCATTATTTGTTTATATTATTTTTATTTCTCATCACTTTCTCCCCTCAGGAGCAGGACAGTAGAAAAGGGTTCTCAGCTCAGATGAGCTAAAATTGAAATCTTAGCCGATAAAACCCCAGAAATTCAAACAAACTTTACTATTTAAGAAAAATGTAAAAAGAAAGTTATATCCAAAGCTGTAAAATAATATGGAACAATAAAATAATGGATATGATTTAATCTGGTAAAAATGTCTGTTATATAAAGTAACTGTCAAGGACACCAATTGAATTCCCAGCTGAGTGAAATGGGGGACAGGAATAATTGTGCTGGGTTGGAGAAGTTGTTCTGCCTAGAGAAGGATAGGGGGGATGTGTGAGTTGGGGGCTCAGTGTCACTTCCATGATGCTACTGCAGCTGATTTTTAATCTGTGCTGGAAGGATTTACCTCCCTGTTAGTAGTTCCTTGAAGGTGATCTGAGAGAATGAAAATTTATTACTGGTAAGAGGCAAACTTATAAATTAGTATGAGGCATCACCTGAAGGCACATGAAAAGTCCATTTGTTAGAAAAGAAATATCTTTTTTACTTGCAAACTGAGCAAATTTTGTTTGGGTATAATTGACAAACAATAATTATCGAATCCCACAGTGCCAGTTTTTCACAATCACTGTTCATAGTAAGCCTCACTCAAAAAAACCTTACAAAAATCCAAAAAAGATATTTTTTTTCCCAATCAGTGAACATGGGAACTTCTTCCATAGCAGGAGTTCCCTGCCAATTTATCGAACTCTGGGAAAAAACCCCAGAGACTGGTTTATAATTAATACTATCACTATGAACTGTGAGTGTAACACAGCAGAAAACAATGTTATTTTTTATAATTGTTCAGATCAATGATTTCAAAACAATGTTATTTTTTATAACTGTTCAGATCAACAATTTCAGAATGCTTTTAGGCTGCTTAAAGGAAGCTTGTGCTTCTTGTACAGCATGGGCTGCAGTCCTAGAGGCCTGTTTTATATAATTATTGCCAGTAATTGAGTGAGGTGGTAACTTTAGGGGTCTATTATTGTGATGAAATTTAAATTAAAAAATAAATGC
The DNA here is from genome assembly GCF_023055355.1 of Agelaius tricolor. Lineage (NCBI taxonomy): Eukaryota > Metazoa > Chordata > Aves > Passeriformes > Icteridae > Agelaius > Agelaius tricolor. The sequence goes on along the minus strand of NW_027269282.1, from coordinate 8,301,019 downwards.
TTTCGTGAACTTCAGTACACCAAAAAGACAATTCCACCAACTGTTTGCATTCCTAATTTTATAGGATGTTCTTTTGAGGTGTTACCTGCCCCTCAGACAGTGAAATAGGGGTGCAGTGGTGGGAATCTGCATCTTCTCACACTCACCTCGGGCTGCAGCACTGGCAGAAAACTGCAGGGCTCAGCAAGGCTGACGAGCTCCCACCTTACTTAGCAGACACCTCAATTTAGAAAAATGTTATTATATGCAATCTCAGCACCTGCTGCTTCCTTGAGAAGCAGTATATTTTCTATGAATCTCCTTAAAGTATGAGTAAGAGCCCTCATAGCATTTGGATTTTTATTGGGGAATATTTTAATAGCTTTTCATTTTTTTTTTTTGCAAGTGTATTCAAATTTCTTCTTGCAAAATACGCAGATGTTCTCTTTTGAAATTGCAGTTATGATGTCCACAATTTTGCAGAAATTATTGCAGGTTTTTTACTGCTTAAAAAAAAACCCCAAACAACTAGTCCATATTGCCAGTGATTTATAGTTCTAATTTTGAAATGCAGCTTCTCATAGTCAGAACTGCTGCTTTCATTTTAAGCTACCACTACGAAAAACAGTCCCAGAACTTATTTCACAGAAACTAAAAAGTCATTCAAGGCAGTGAAAGATCCTGCTTTTTTAACCTTTCAGAAAGCCCCCCAGTTGAGCAGTCAGGCTGCATTATTCTATATCTTGTCTAACATGAGGAAACAGTCCCAAAAGAAAGATATCCCAAATTAACGCCACACTTCGTTAAATAGAGACATTCTTGGTTTTCACCAAGCTAATTCGATCCAGTTCAGTTAACTCATTTTTTTTGTGCTGGGATCACGGAAGGCAGCCATGAATGGAGCGAGTTCATCATGTGTTTGACACATCAGAGTGGGGCTGAAAGGAGGCTGGGAGGGAGGGACCCTGCCTTTGGCTGGGCACACAATGCCCCGTGAAAAAGGCTCCTCGCTCAAAAGGGCTCTCAGCAAACGGGGCAGACTGCTGGGGATCACTGTGACACACAGGTGGAATGGGAATTAGGCTTAATGGCACCTCTGGGTGTCTGCTTGGGACTGTTCCTCTAATCCAGTCAAATACCCTCTGATGGTTTACAGGATTTCTGTGTGAGCCTGCTTTTGGAAATTAAAAATTGTGTCCACACTTAAAAAAAAATAAATTAAAAAAATATTATTTACAGAAAAATACCTTCATTTATATTTTATGTATTTTTAGTTCATAAATTTATATATATATATATGTAAAAAATATATATAGTACGTATTTTATTTCACAAATTTATATATATATATATATTTTTTAGATGTATTTTTAGTTCCTAAATTTATATAAATATATATATAATATATATATTTTACGTATTTTAGTTCACAAATTTATATAAAATTTTTTTTAGATGTATTTTTAGTTCATAAATTTTTTGCCCTTCCACTTTTACACCATGAAATATGTGGTTTATAAATTCAGATAACAGAGTGGTGAGCAGTCATAAAATACATGTTCCCTAATACAAAAAATCTTCACAATTAAAAAAAAAATATATATATATGTTTTTGTAGCTCTCAGTCACACATCACTCTCAAAGCCTGCACATGCAGTCTAACAAAACAGATTCTGTGTTGTGAGAGAATGTGCCTGCTGTGGTGCTACCAAGTAAATAATATTTGTGAGCCATATCCAGATTTTGAACACATTTTTTGGAGAGAATGTTTTCTCTCCAAACCTGCTGTAGCAAGTACATAAGAACACAGCATCACTGATTTTTGAAGATACTTGCTAATAATTACACCAGTCTGTGTGGATAGTTTCTTAAGCCTGACATTTAGACAGTGGCTGTTTTTATCAGTATCAACAACATTATGAAAGAGCTTTTCTTTCTGGATATGCACAATAATCACTAGGTTTATAAAATAATAGATTATTTACTCAGTTTTAAGTACAAAATAAATGTAGCTGACAGAAGATGGCTTTTTAGCCCTAAGCTGGTGATCTCACTGGAATTTCTTCAGGAACTTTGTCCTTTAGGAGTTGCCATGAAAGCTGGGAATATGAGTTAGTCTGTAGGGTTTGGTTGTTAGTTTTTATCAATCTCATCCCAGGAACCTCTTTCTAGGATATTTCATTTAAAGTAGCACTCCATGCTTAGAAGCTCAAGCTAAGTCTTGAGATAAGAGGAGAGATAAGGAAGCCAAATCCATAATTGCCTTTCTTGCATTTCTTAATTAGTTATTCAAATTTGATGACAAAAAGAATATGAAAAATACAAGAATTGTGAACAAAGAATATATTCAAATTTCCTTTAATTTCTGATGTTTTATTTTCCTAAGTTTAACAAATCAAGAAAATAAACCATATTAAATACTTTGTAGGTGTGTGTCTAACCATATTAAATACTTTGTAGGTGTGTGTTCTGGCAGATGTTTTGGACAAACAAGTGTGCCCTGCTAATATTTGTTTGGTGTGGTTTTTTCCCCACAGTTTTAATGTGAATCCTTCTGGCTCTGAGGATCTCAGGAAAAAAACGGTGAGTTATGAAATGTTATGGAAAGCCATCAGTAAATGCCAGTTAATTGATACTTGTATAAGCTTATAAGCTTTTGTTCTTTTTTAACCTCTTATATGGAAATGTTGAGGTTTTTTTGGTTATTTTTTGACTTATCCAGAAAACCTAAGTAGAAAAGCACAGGCTTAATGTAAATTTGGAAATAAAGAAGAGTTTTGCACTCAGGATGGGGTTTAGCTATGACATGCTGAAAAAGGAAATATTTAGTTCTTTGCACAAAACCTGAATTTAGGAGTGGTTTAGATGACTCTAGAGAAGTAATGGTCAGGTGAGGAACTCTGCATTAGGCAGTGATTTATTAATTGACCAGACTGGAGCTTACCATCACTATAATCAGAGACTTGAGAACAGTCTTTAGAAGGCAGATCAAAATTAAAATTATTACCTGATAAATGGTAGGATTAATAATACACATAATAAATGAACGGATGAAAACACGAAAAAATATAAATGCTAGAAGGTATTCAAAATGCTCTTGTTTCTAAAAGTACTGAGAATAAATTGTGTACTAAGAAAAAACAAAAAATAATCCACAGATTGCCTGGAAAGTGTCTTTGTTTGAAGGAAAATGTGGTCTTACTAGAATTTGTTCTGTGAATAGATGACATCTTTAAAAGTGGGTTTGTTTTCAATCTCTAAAATATATAGAAAACAAGTTTCACAAGCAAATATGACTTTGTACTGTTTGTTTTCTGCTGGTTTATGTAAATGATTTGTAATAACATTTGATGTTATTGTAAATGCCCAAGTTTTTATAATGTAAGTAGCTGGTGGGAGATGTCAGAGTATTTGAAGTCTGCCTTTGATCAGATAGTAAACTGAATTCTACCAGGCAGTTACTTAATCTCTGACAAAGAGAGACATCAAAAAATTGATTTAACTTAGCAGCCATTGTCTGTAAAGTAACCATAATTACAGTTTCTATGTGCTTGCAAATGTACTACTGCAAATCATGTAATTTATTGCTGGTAAAAGCATCGGTTTAATTCTTTTAAGAAATAAGATGTGAATTGTTTTATTTAAAGGATTTAAAGGTGATAAAAGAAATCCTTGATGATTTTTCTTTTGGAATACCAGCCACCCTAAATGTCTGTTATAGGATTATGAGGTGGTGCTCATTTAATGCAAAATACAAATTAGGTGGGGAAGAAAGTCTATCTCAACCAGAGTTTTGAATGAAACCATTTGAATTTCCTTTTAAATATTCAGGATTGCTTTCTAAGGTGTTTGAAGTAATTTATTATTAGATTCTGTAATATTAGCCCTCACCAAGTTATTCCATCTCTTCCTTGTGCATATTATTTAGTAATTATGTTTGTATGTCTTCTCCTCTGATGCCAACACCTGTCTCTGAAAGCAGCGTTTAAATGGGAGCAGTAGCCAGTTGAAAGGGCAGCATGAGCTCTTTAAGGCCTAATTAAGAACTGAAAGGAAGATGAAGTAAGTAGGACAAAAGATGTGAAAGTAGCTTAGATGACATTCCCAGAGCAGAATTCCTCATTAGAACAATGAGGAGATGATCAGGGATTGCCAGGCCTTCGTTTTAGCTGTTTTATCTGTCCTTTCCTGTGGCTGGCAGCATGTACCCCAACAGGGTTTTGTAGCTGAGACAATCATTCTTTGCATGTCTTGTTTAGAACCTTTTTTTTCCCCTTAGATAATTCATTATAAGATTATTCTTATGCATTAAAACTGTGGTGTCTATTTTTGTAAAGAAATAAGTGTCCCTTAAATATTACCTACTGGCTCAAGCTGAACATACCAAATCTTAATTATAACAATATTAATTTCTAATTGCTAGCATACTTCTGCTAGAATTTTCTTGCATAATTAAGACATATATGGAGCATGTGCATGATAAAACATCTTTAAGGCATATATATTACACACAACTTTCCAGTAAACTTGATTGCATAATTAAAGTCATCATTGCATCTTAATTCCTGTTCCTTTGCCAAATCAGAAAATTAGGCAAACCCTATATTTCAGGCATATAAGTTTTAATGGTGTTTTTTCTAGTGTGTAGAAAAATTTAGTAAAGAGAATAAAATTTAATAGAGAAAGTTTTACTTCCTTCTTGTAGAAGAAATTGTGCTAAGAATATGACCACAAAGTGAAGTTACTTTCTCTTCTATACTTGTTGAAAATGGACTGCTAACCAATTTATAAATTTCATCAGGTTAGCCATTTAATAAAGTGGCGGTTACTGATTACTTACAATCCCTTAACTTGGTATGTTTAAAATACTGAATATGCATCCATAAATGTGACATGTGATGTCTCAAGTGCAGAGAGAAACCCTTAAAAGCATATTTTTGAGAGCTACTGTTAGAGTATAATTGATGGAGAGAGGCTGATCTGTCACACTTCAGCCCATTTGCAGGGCACCATCACTTTTAATTAGGTTCCTTTGAAAACTTTGGCCAGCTGCATATTTTAATGGGTCGACATGTGCCAATGTGCAAATATGGAGCTGTATGGAAGGAAAAGAATGGGGCATGGAAAAGGAATGAGTATGACTATTATGTGGTGTGCTTCTGAGCTGTGCAAGCTTTATAATTTTTAATGACATGCTTCTACTGTAAACAAAAGCTGTCTCACGTGCCCTGTTAGAAGTGCAGGACTTTGTAGGTTCCATATCTTCTAAATGTTTTCATTTCTGAATGAGATGAAGCATACTCCTTAACATGTCTAACGGTGCTGATACTTTTATAAACCAACACACAAGGAGACATTCAAGTTTACAGTCTTTAGGATTACATGTTGTCCTTTTTAAGATGACTAATTTGTCCATCTCTGCTAATACCTGCACTTACTGAGTCATCAGAAATCATTACAAAAACAATTCTGTTTTCCCTACTGCTTAATTCTGGGCCTCTCCTGCTTTAAAGCAAGCAAGGTCTTTTATAAGTACACATTTATTTCTGCCTTAAGTACTCTGGTGCAAGTAAGAAGTAACCTTTTGCCTTCACCTGCAATTTAAAATTGAAAGTTTTATTATGTGATTCAGAAGCCAAGGCCTGGAGAACCACTGGTGACTACAAATATGAATGTGAAAGACAGATGAGGGGTGATGTCATGTAGAGCTGAGTTAATGCTTTGCTGTGATGCTCTCCAGAGGAAAATACTCAGAGAAGTTACAGTAGGAGTTGAATTCTCAGGGCTCTTCTCTTGTTATTCCATAATTAAGGGGGTTGGTTTCCCAAAATGGACCTGCCAGCTGTTGTTGTGCTCACTGCTCATGTAGTCACTAACTCTGACACACTGTCTGTGTGTCCACCTCACTGAGATTTTTTTTCTGAGATGACAGAGTGGGAAATGTTCATCCAGCTGGGCAGCCCATCTCCAGTTGTCTGCTCCACTGGGGGTGCTGGAGGGAAAAGCACTGCAGCAAATAGAGGTGTTGCTGAAAAAAATTGCTTTTCTCATCAAGAGATGCACATGAGGAACACAAAAAGCAATAACCAGTTAATTTTCTGGACACACTGAAGTGCTTAATGAAATCTGGTGTTTTTCCACACTTACCTGCAGGAAGGAAATCCTTTTGATGCCACTGCAGGATACCGAAACCTCACTTACGAGGAGGTGCTGCAGGAGCTGGTGAAACACAAGGAGCAGCTGAAGAAGAAGGACAGCCACATCCGAGAGCTGGAGGATTACATTGACAATCTGCTGGTGCGAGTGATGGAGGAGACCCCCAGTATTCTCAGAGTGCCATATGAACCCTCTCGGAAAGCTGGCAAATTTTCCAAAAGCTGAGATACTGCTGCTTTCTGCTGAATGCATTAGTGGAAGGAGATCACACTTTAATATTTTGTCTTCTCTTCATTCCTTTTCTCCTAAGAAATCCCAGCAAAATGGGGAGGAGGGACAATGGCGTGGGTTTTTTTTTCCTTTTTTTAAATCCAAACACTAGCAGGGGCTGCCAAAAGTTGTTTTATGTTAGATTACTTAGGTACCTTTTTTTTTTTTCTTTTTGAAAATACATTTAGGTACAGAATACTTAAAATAGAGTTAATGATACATAATAAATATGTCCATGCAGTTTATATAATAGCTTAGTGTTCACCATGTGGCAGTTTCAACAGAGAAGCCTGTGCTGTTATGAATGTTTTCTTGAATGATTATTGGTATTAGGCGAATATATTGTTCTTTTTTTTACAGCATGCCATCAAGACCACTGTTTTCAATCCAGTGTAGTACTCTACTAAACCTAAGTGTGGTTTGTTGCAATGGAATGTAGTCCTGCACATATTAGAGGAAAACAGTGATGCACAATCGATCCTTGCAGAGTAAATGCTATATTCTATACAATGTGCTTTTTATAGAACAATGTAAAAAGAAAAAACCCTGTGCCATTTCTATCATGGCACATGCTGGAACCAGTTATTTTACACTTAAATGCTGAATTTTGTGTATAATGAGTGAACTTTGGTAGTGAGCTCATGACATAAAGTTGTTTAGAGGATCTTTTTGTATGAAGTTACTGCATGCATTTCATGTGTTAAAAGTACTTTGAGCAGTGTTCACAGAGTCAGAGGTACAACTGGAGAACTCAAGTATGGAATAAAGAAATGAATACTTCAGTCAAAATCTACTGCCATGAAAATGTAGCAGAAATGGAGAGGCTGACTTAAATAGACACGATAAATCAATTTAAGGTCGAGTTTTACATGATATATGTGTCTTAACTTTTTAAATCTTATGACAAGAAAGTATATGCCTTTAGAAATAGGCCATGTTGCTTAAACACATATAGAGTACTTAGGCTTTTCATGAAAAATGTCCGTATTCCATGTAAATAGTTCTAAAAGTCAGTTCTCACTGAGAAAAAATGAAAGAAGAATGTAGTAAATATCCTGATCATTTAATAATTGTTTGTAAAATGATGTATGAAAAAGGTATCTGTTTTTCAATGAATTGGGAAAATATAGTGATGAAGGTATAATGGGAAAATACTGTAGGAGAACCCTCAAAATATTAAGATGAATACATTTTAATTTTAGTTTCCTTAATAAGAGTCTTACTTGGATATTCTGTTGCTGTGAAACAGTAAAATGTTATTTAAAGCACGTACAGAGAATATTTTAGATTTGGATTTAAGATAATTGTCTTTTCCTCTGTTTCTGCACCTGATCTGTTTGGTTTTTTTACAGCACCATGGCATGGCTGCTGCTGAGGTGACCAAAAAAGCTTGAAATTAAATTCCACTTTGTTGTTGTTGTTGTTGTAAAAGATTTTTATACATTTTCATTTATAAAACTGTAGAAATTGGTAATATCTTGAATACTTATATGTGGAAGGGTTGAGAAAGTTCTGTCTGTCTGCTTTTGATGTCATTAGTATTATAGGACAGCACAGAAGTATTCTAGTTACAAAAAAAACTTTGTACAAATAGTGTCAGATTTCATTTACTTATTTTTGGCTTTTTCTCCTGTATTTTCTTCTTTTATTTAGCAACTACCTCCCAATCCCCATTCACACTGTCCCTAAAATGTGTGCAGCCAGAGTCCCCAACCCACCAGTGGGATCCCTTCGTGTGGATCCCTGTGCCTGGATGGATCCTGAGAGGTGCCAGCCCTGCCCAGCTCTAGAGCTCTGCATTTGTGTTTTGCAGTGCAGAAATCCATCCCACACCAGGCACTCTCTCTCTTGTCAGCCTGAGGATGTATCAAGCTTGGTACCTCAGAAACCATGTGAATGTTTTTTTTTGCACCCACTTAAGATCTCGATGACTGTAAATTTGCTGTAATACATTCAAAGTGCCAAAGGTCATGTGCTAGTTCATGGTATGCTTGCTGATAGAAGTTGGGGTTTACACTCAATTAGATGTTCATTTTCTAATTACACCAGGATGTGTTTCAGTTACTCAGTATTTCCATAAAAGTTCTTAAACATTTTCAAATGCTTGGCCGAAGCCAGTGGTTTTCTCCTGTTATTGATGGGGAATTGTTCTGCAATAGTTTTGAATTCCACACTCATCTTCAGCTAACTGGTATGAGACCATCTCTAGTATCCACAGTGCTTAAACCATCCCCACCAGTGAGGATTAACAGCTGCACTAACCAGAGAATGTGCTCAAGCGACTTCTCACATGCAAGCCAACTTATAATTATTAAAATGAAACTCTACTATATTTAGCACCTCTGAAATCACTTCTTTTAGAATGTAAATGTAGAATATCAAACTGCATAATTGACTAAAAGCAGATCATTTGACATATTTGCATACCAAGAACGATAAGCAGATTAAAGGTAGCGAAAAGATCAATTTTTGTGCATTAGTGAAGAAATTTAGTGAAGCTTTGAATGTGCTATCTAGTCTTTATCTGATCTCTGAGTGAATAAAAGCACCTTTTGTTTCTAACAATTTGTCAAGAAAGAGGAGAGAACAACAAATGCAATTTAGAAAAAGGTAAAGTTACTGAGAGGCAGAATGGGACATGAAAATTATGAAGATATTTTTATACAGTTTATAGGTAAAAATACAGGCTACTTTTGGAGCAATTCTTGAAAGATTACATACACATCACTTTCTGCTTAGAAAGAAAATGTTAACATTTTCGTATATTCTATTATTTTATAAAAGCATCTTTACCCCACATGTATTTTTTGAACATTTTTTGAACATGACTTCTCATACAGTAATTTGTATGTTGAAAACAAAGGAAGTTCTGCTTTTCCCATAAGATTAAAATGGTAGACTTTCTTGCAGATCATTTTTACCCATAAAAACTTGCCACTTGTGGTCAGTCTTTCTTGCCCTTTAAAATACAGGGATGAAAATTTTGAGTATCTCCATATTACTTTGATATTTTCTCTCCTAAATTAGCATAAGAGTTCATCCATGCATGCACTGTATTTTGAAATTATCCCTTAAAACAGCTCTGCCATGTATTTTGCTTTCTTAAAAGGACAAATATGAAGGCCATACTTTAATGTTTTAAGTCAGAAATGTAAACTTTCTGCCATTGAAGAAGGATGTTTAATATTTATGTATGTTACCTCTTGCTGCTGTATTTTAAGTTTAGCTTGGTTTTCCACCTCCTAATGAATGTAGCATTCTCTCTAGATTATAACTGCATTTATTGCTGTTGGCTCTGTGTCAAGAACTATTTGTAATTTTCCAGCTGTGGAAATGCTGCCTTGTATTTAGAAAGGTTTCATGATTTGGGGACCTGATGAAAATCATGCTCATAGCCTGCATTTCTTTCTGTACAGGATGCCCTTTCTTGAGTGCATCTTAAAACAAACAGAACTGCTGTCTTAATGTGTTTACTGCTGCACTGGGGGTTTATTTATGCTTCCAGCTTTAAAGAAAGATTATTGTCCTACATCAAGTATGTAAAGTGAGCTGATGCTGTTCTGCTCTTTGTACCCTTGCTGTTGTAGATATGATAGAGGTGTTAGCTGGGCTTTTCCAATGGTGAATTTAGAGCATGTTGGCTAACTTGCCCTTCTTTGAACTACTTGCTGAAGGATTATAGCTCTGCTGTGTTCATGATGCTATATTTAAGGGTCTGTCAGCACTTTTGGTAGGAAACCCTATTTTCAGGGATTTGTAACTTAAAATCTTCAATACAGTCACTGGAAGTATTTAATATGCAATAGGTAGCACTTTAATCTGTTTATGAAGGGGTTTGAAGTTTGTTTCTGTTGAAAAGGTCACAGTCCCCTAAAGCATGGTGGGCATTTGCTTTATCTTTTATAATTTCTATGTTGAGGAAGCCACTGTATGTTACAAGTGGTTGAGCCATTCCTATTCATCTTAGAAGCTTCCAGATGTATTACAGTGTATTATAAAAAGCTGAAGATCCAGGTTATATAGGAAGTCTGTAAAGGATAGGATCTCTATTTATAACTTAAGGGTTTTATTTTGTCTTGTGCATCAATGGTAGTTTGTCTACATTTAATAATGGTACAGAATCATAACTATATGCACTTGTGAGAACTATAAACTTAGAATGCATGAAAAACTTTATTTTTGTTCCATTATTGCAACTTCAGATCCTTTAATTTGATGAAAATGTTATCTTAATATTTTAATTTCTGTTCATTAAATAAATATTGCATGTCTGACACTAATAAAGCACCACAATGCACTATTTATTGAATTGTGACATTAATCTGTGTTATGCAAAGCATGTGACTCCTAAACTTCATGGTGTTAAGGCTTTCAGACCACAGAGAGGGGTATTTCCTTAGGGACAGCTCTAAATGAATATCCCAGATGTTGCAGGGTAACCATTAAGGGAAATCTCTTCTGTAGTGTCCAGAACTTTGAATTAGTGAAAAAAAAATTGTATTCTTAAATGATCTAATCTGTATGTCTTTTTTAGTATGGTATCTCAATGCCTTTAAATGCACTATTCCTCTGATGCCATGGCTGTGTAAAAATTACCAGGAGATCTTTGACACTGCAGGCCAGAGCAGCATTTAGCATGAGAACAAACACTGTGCAAATTCTGATATGGAGAACATGACACATATTTCTCTTAATACTTGACAGAGTAAGAACCCAACCAGAATGACAGAGGACTGGAGCATCCTCCTCCATCACCCAGAAGTATTTTTGTCAATGCTCCCACAAGTTTTTCTCCTTTTCCATGAAGCAGCAAAACAGCAAAGTGTGTCCCCTAACAATAGCAGGTTTTCTGGATGGTGAGGAGGTATGGAGAGCAGTCCAGGTTTGGGAGAAGAACATTGTGAATCTTCCACCCAGTTTCTTGGAGCTTTGAATTCCACAGGGATGTGATTCCTCCCAGTTGATTTGCCGTGTGAGCAGGTCCTTTGTCAGTACATCTGTGGACTTAGAAAGCTTAGGAAGGGTTCTTCTCTTAGAGGTGTCCATGAAATGGGGTGGTTGTGGGAAATCACAGAGCTGTCCATGGGCTTCCACAGATCCCATCAGCTGTGTCTCCCCATGGCTCACAGATTTGCAACTGTCCTGGTGTGTGAGGAATAAGGACAGGAGGGGAAAGCACCACACTGCCTGTTAAATACCAGTTTCCATCTGTAATTCACATCTGGTAACTAATCTCAGCTCCTGTGCCCCTTTGAAAAGGGAGCCCCACCATTTCCCTCCCTCAGAGGCATCATGTTTGTTAGCTGATACCAGCCACAATCCTATTGATGATATGAGAGCCCAACTGGACTAAACAGCTTCCAGTTTCCCCAGCATGAAGCTGTCTTTGCAGTTGTCATTACTAACCATTTCAACCCTCTAATAAAGGTTTTCAAGGTTATTTTAAATATAGTTTAGCAGTTAAAGAATTACTGAAATTAGATACTAGAACTATCATTAAGGACAATTCTCTCTCCAGTTGCACTTATTGAAGTTATTTTTTTATGGAACCACAGAATAAAAATCAGGATTTCATTTCCCTGTTTTGATTTGTTTTTATGGGAGTGTTGTGCAAGTTCTGGCTGCAGCTCACTTGGGATATTTTGCCCTTTTGTGTAACACTGGGCATGCTTGTAAAGTTATAAATAATGATGATTAAAAAACGCATCTCTTTTTCTGGATTAATTAATTCGAATTTGGATTGTTTTGTTGGATTGTTTTGTAATAGTACCATTTTATAAGAGATAGAAATGAGACTATCTGCTAATGGAAGCTGTTTTGTCTGTACTACTTATTGAGTAATTATGAAAGAAGGCTACCACACTGAGTGCAGCCCACCCTGGAAACTGTGTGGCATTGATTGTGTAATGTTTATATAAATATCAGTATTTTCAGTGCTGGGAGCCAGTGGCTATTACATGGGGATTATTGCAATGTATTTATAATGTGTTTTTACAGCATTTAGTAATGTAGATCAGTCTTTGATAAATGGATGATGATTTAGGACAGAAAAGTACCCTCCATGGCTAAACATTGACATGTTTATACTTTAAAAGTAAGCAGCTTAAAAAGGTTTTAGGGCCATGAAACGTTTAAATGAAGCTGAATACTAAAAAGGGGAGAAACTTTGTGGGATGTGTTTTGTTTGTTTCAGCCCAAACAGTGTCTGCTGTGTGACATGCAGGGAATGAGAAGAAGCGACACTGGGGAGATTCCATTGCTGGGATCCAAAAAACCCAACAACAATAAAAGGTTGGTAGGGCTAGGAGTCTGATTTTAAGGGATCTATTTGCCCAGCATGAGCCAGGTTATGTTGATAGGAAGAGATAACACAGCATCCCTTACTAACAAGATTATTGGCAGGGTGAAAACCCCCCAAAAGTGGGAGTTTATCAGAGGGATGAATTCTCAAGGTTTTAGGGGTGGGACAGGTGCTGGGCAGAAGCAGTGCTGTCACTTCTGCTTTTCCAGCCCTGCTGACACTTGGTGCTGAATTCAGGGATTGAACAAACCACATTCCTAGGAAAGTTAGGAAGTGTCTGAGGAAACTTGGGCTATGCAGCATGTGGCTGGCCAGGTTTCCTCTGCTGTTACTTGAAGTGGGTGTCTGGCTCAGGGTCCTGTGGAGTGGCCAAAATGTGTCACACCACCTCCTCTAAATCATTCATCTGGGGCCTTCCGAGGTGCTGAGTGTCTCCTTCTCCGATACCTTGCTGCTCACATTATGAATTCCTTGAAAATTGACTCCCTGGGACATCTTTACAGGAGACATCAAGGGTCTCCATTTAAATTTAATGAATACTGTGTAATTTGCCAAGGACTTCTACAATGCATTAGGAAAATCTGCCTCTTTGAGACCAGAGCTTTGCCAAAATAATGGCAGCTTAATTGCATCCTCTAAAAGCAACTGCTGACTCTCCAGCTATGAGTATTTTCCATTTCCTAATAAAATGTTTTCCCATTAAAGCAGCTTATTTCATTAACTTATAATTCATAGCTTAAATATGCTTATATTTTGCTAATTGTAGATTACTTAGTTCTTATTTTTAAGGAACACTGAAGCACAAAATACAAAATGTCAGGGCTTTTTATAAAGAAAAGTCTTGCCTTGTGCATAGCAATTGCATTTGGATAAGCATTTTAAATATGCTATTTTTAAGGAGTATTTACATGCTATTTTAAACTAAATAATTAAACTTCTATAACAAGAAACAATTTGAAGTGTTCATGCAATTTATAGTTTTAATTCCTTTATAGATATGGGCTCCAATAATTTATAGTTATGATTCAAAAGCGACCACAGTTACCTATTTTAAATTGTAAGGACATATTGTGAGACTTCAAATTATTCTTTTCCAAAGTACACAAAGCTGAAGTATCTGATAGACTCTTTTGTGTTGTGTAAAAGTTAAAAGGGAGCTCTGGGAGAAGTAAGGTTTTCCTTAAAATTTTGTAGAAACCTTTGTGTTGAACTGCAGTGCAGCTCAATTTGGGTGTGCAGATTCAGGCACTCCTTTATCCAACAGGATAACATCAAATTTGCCTTTTTTTCTTAATAACTCAAGGACAAGAGAGTAGGAATCTGTCTGCAGCAGGCTCTGGGTACTACTTGTAAGGACCGAGTTACAAAATGTGGATGCTTTGTGAGATGTGGTCTTGGTTTTTTGGTGTTTGTGAAGTAGATGGCACATGAATACCAGGCTTGTTTATATTTCCAGGATCCAGATAGAAAACTTCCTATTTCCAGGATCCAGATAGAAAACTTCCTATTTTCTGATACTCTCAGATTTAAAAACTTATATGAATTTTTTTCTTCGTGGCCAGATTATATTTGGCTACAATGCATGTAACATTTCACTTGATTAATGTGACTGCTGTTTGAGACCCTCTTGTAATTGGCCTCATAATCCACACACAGAGTACAGTGAAATAGTGTGAATTTGAACTTGAGAGACTGATGAAAGGAACATCCATCAATAGTGGGGAGAAATGAACCAATCCTAATTAAAAGCAAAAGAATTTTGTGATCTGAGTTGAGATTCAGTTGGTGGATACTGAAGAGTAGTTTTCCTGGTAAGTATTTTTATTATAACTGTCCAGTATAATTGCTTTGGAAAAAAACTCCCCTGTTGTGCTTAATGGTATAAACTTTATTAGCTCTTTATAAACCAAATATTCAATAAGGCTCTTTTGCTTAACCTTTGTTTCATTGGATATGATTTCAGAGGCTTTAAGCAGAATTTTATTGCTGGAGTTGATCAGCACAGTTCTGTTTGCTGACAGGCTCATGGTTATTCTTTTATCTGTTTCAGGATTTTCTGTTTAGTTTTAAGTGCCGAACATTTCACCACAGTCTATTTAGAGCATTATTTAAAACTCGTTCCAGTTCTCCTCATTCTTACGCACGCCCATGTGTTAAACTACTCCAGAAACTGGCTTAGCTCTGACCGTATTTGGAGGCTGTTCCTCTTCTCTGCTCTTGGGCTGGTTTGGACGGGGACTTTGGTCTAAAGTAACAAATGAAATATGTGACAAGAGCTGACTGCCAAAACCGGGATCAAAGCAATTTTCTGAGGAGCTCACTGGAAAACTATCCTGAACTTTGGAAGGATGACTCAAAGCCACATTCTAAACAGAGCAAACCACAGTGAAATAAATGGCAAGGTGAGAACAGATTTCTTGAATAAGGTATGTGTCCCCCTAAGACCAGAAAGTCGCTTTAGTGCTAGGGGAAAGGAAGCAAAGCAGCAGATGAATTTCAAATATCGGTCAGGATGGGTTGCTCAGGATGTTCTTTGTCTGCAAGCCCACAGATCTTTGCAATTCCTGTCTGGGTTTACTACACAGAAGTGTGTTAGCCAGAGAGCACTCAAAATGAAATATTTGCTGGTCATGTCATGTGGGACATCACTGACTTGTTTGAAAAGTTGCCAGATCTGAGGGCGTGCTCTGTTAAATTCACACAGTGTCTTCCTCATCTGACTTAGAACTATGAGAACATTCAGCTCTGATTCATTAGTTTTAGGCAGCTCATGTGAATAAAGGGGAGACCTGAATAAGGAGGATTTCCCTGAATCCTTCACAGAATCGTGTAGACTTGCAAAAAACAGCTGCTGTAACTGAGGAGAAGGCTGTGCTTTGTGGTTGAATGCATGTTTAAAAAAGCTGGCATTGGAAAAAAGAGAGTTCTGTGAGAAACCTAAGCCTCTCTCACAATCATGGCATCTCTCAAAGTCACAAGACTTTAAGATGTTTAGAAATAGCTGGAGAAAACCATCCAGCAATGATGGTCTGTAGCAATTGGGAGCTGGAAAGAGAATTGTTAATTTTAGAGGGAGAGGAGGGGGTTGGGCTGTGATGAAGATGGATAATGCCAATATACAAGGCAGCTGTAGCAGGGAACAGCAGCTCTCTCAGAATACAAAAGGTGGAGAATGAGCTTGTTGAGTTTTCCAGGGGCAGGGAATGAGAAGCAATAACTGCTTCCTTCCAGGAGGCAATAACTGGCTGGCTGCAGTAAAGCATCACTCTTCAGGAGAGCGATGGATGCTGTGAACACAAACACTAACAGGTTTCTCAGATTTTCCTCGTGCCTGGGAAAAAATCACACAAATTGTCTTCCAAAGTAAATTGTTTCAAGTGCAAGCTTCTTCTTTGTTTTATTCTACCTTTGACTTGTCTTGAAAAAATAATTGTGGATTTTAATCTGACTGAAGGCTAATGGAGTTCAAAGACTGACCTATAAGCAGAGAGTAATGCAGTTACAAAGGGGAGATGTCAGGTTAGCAGAGTTGTTATTATTGCTATTAAAATCTTTCAGTGCAATGGTGCTCTTCAGCCAGGAGTGCTTTTTGTTATGTCCTGGGACTGACCTTCCCATACAAATAAATCCATTCAATAAATCCCCTTGCAAAGCAGCTGGCAGTCTAGCTTGGGAAGAGTTACTGGCATGCTGCTGGCCAGCTGGGATAACCACTCACATCAGTCCAGGTAAAGAGTGATGCTTTCTCTGAAGTATTTTAGAAGGCAATTCTTTCTCATTAGGGCACATTGAGAATTACTGAGGGATAAGATCATCACATTCTAAAATATGCAGGATTTCATCTTTTTCTCATTGCTAGCCTGGGACTGGTACTTAGACGTCATAGTCAGTGTCTGAAAACCTTTGAGCAGTTTGTAGCCTTTGCAGTTTGCACAGGAGAGGATCTTAGCACAACACTTGGATCATTGTTATCTGTGCATGGTATCAGATTGTATACTAGAATATATAGATACAATATAGAATATATAGATATATATATTCTATATTTGTATCTATATAGATATTCTATATATTGTATCTATATTGTATCTATATAAATGCAGAATATATATATTCTATATCTCTATAGAATATATAGATACAATATATTGTTATCTGTGCATGGTATCAGTTTGTATAATAGAATATATAGATACAATATAGAATATATAGATACAATATATAGAATATATATATTCTATATATTGTATCTATATAGATATTCTATATATTGTATCTATATATTGTATATATTCTATATATTGTATCTATATAGATATAGAATATATATTCTATATCTACATAGAATATATAGATACAATATATTGTTATCTGTGCATGGTATCAGTTTGTATACTAGAAACACAGAATGGTTGGGGTGTGAAGGGACTCCAAGATCATCTTCTCCCAACCCTGCACTGGACCAGCCTGGACACCTGCAGGGATGGGCAGCCACAGCTCTGTGCAGCCTGTGCCACCACCCTCACAGGGAACAATTCCTTCCTAATTCCTAATCTGCCAACTCCCTCAGCTGCTGGATATTAATTATTTAGGCTACTGGAACAGTGAACCTCCCTGCTTCCCACAGGTATAAAATGTGCTTATTTTGATGTGCCCCTGGAGGTTACAATGCCTGTTGCTTCCTGTGAGAAAAGCTGGCAGCATATCTGCTACAAACATGAATCTCTTTTTATCAGACCACTACTCCTGAGCAGCAGAACTCAGGAGGCTCAGTTCTGTGCAAAACTTTTTTTTCTTTTTTTTTTTTTTTTTTGTCTCCAGATCCCTACTAAGTATAAAGTTGTGGAATCCTTAATAAATGTAATTATTTTTTTCAAACTTTGGCATTAGTACACAAATTTGGCATTATACCAGGTCAAAAAGAGCTTAAAAGGCTACTAAATCCCAATATTTAGAGTTATTCCCACTTTGCCCTGTTTTAATGGCTATATTAGATCCAGGGGAGGGGACCCTTATCCCACCTGTTTTCAAAGTAGCAATTAGCTTTGCTGACAAAGAGGAAAATTTAGGGCTAAACATAAATCCTGGTGCTTGGGAATGAAATATTTTGGCTTGTCTGATATTAAAGTTGCACAAAATACAATGTGTATTTTGCCCAGGATTTCTGTGCCCAGGATTTCTGTGAGTTGGCAATAGCATCAGTCTGGTGCTTTCTGAGGATTTTCCCTCTTCTGGCACCCAGCTAAACAGGCAAAAATGTTGATTTGCCACAGCTTCAGTTGTGAATTTAAGCTTTTCCTTCAGCTGCTTGATAACACTTTTACATGTTGTTGCACCTTTACCTGTATTTGGCTTCAAAACAGTACAGAGCATGAACTTTGGGGAGTTGTAAAAATTAGTTGAAGAATAATAAGAAATAAAATGGCATTCAGCCCAAGCGAGTTGTGTTTTCATTACTCATATGATAGCTCATTGGAATTATTTTCCAGAGACAGTTCTGTATATTTAAGTATGTATCAGAATAACTGCACTTTTAAATCAAGAGTCAAGTAGCTACTTTGTATGCTGTGCTTATCTTAAACAGAGTTTGATTTAAAACATTTATCTTCCCCGGTATCATCTCCCATGTCAAAGCACATTTAAATCCTGCTCTGTTCCTAATATCACTGGTGTCTAAAATGGTATCTGAGAACAAAAAAGTTTGATTATTGCTCTGTTGTTTGCCCACTTTGTAGTTATTAGCTGCTCTGTCCTTGTTTTGAGTATCCCTGAAGCTGAGAAGGAGAAGCCTCAGCAAAGTAAATTGTTAAAAATTAAAGCCAAGGTCAGAGCCAGGGTTAGCAACACGAGGAGACAGCAATTTAAGATGGGTCCAATTATGCAAAATCATGTGTTGAGTTACAGCCTCGAGTCTCCACTGGGACCTGGGAGGTTACCTGGGTAAAAATATCAGAGGAATTTCAGGGGGGTTCCCTTTTGTTTCTCCCTTTATCTTGAGAGAGGACAATGCAATCTGGAGTAACAGCTTTGCTTTTGAGGTGAGTGCCTGCAAAGGAAAACTCTTATCCCAGGAATGTTTAGTGAGTGCATTTCAGTGAGGGCAGCAAACCCAGACTTTTGGCACCTTGTTGCATTTTACTGGTTTGCACAGGCAGAACATTGAGACAACACCTCTGAATCCAGAAATAAATCAGTTGAGGCACACCAAGTGACCCACTAAAGCAGAGCAGATTTTATTGTTTGTGTTCTTAACAGTTAAACCAAACACCATCACAGCCAGGTGTTTCTTTAGAAGATCTTAAAAGAAGATCTTAACTTTCCCTCATTGTTAATTTATCTTTTCCTTCCAATAACTGGAAAGCACAAGCACACAGTGGTGCCAAGTGGTGACTCCCAAAAAGGCTGGGAATGAAGAGATCAGACTCAGTTTACTTGGATGATTTGTGTGGAAGTCAGGATGGTTGTTATTTTGCCAAAAAAGGCTCTTTAACTTTTTTTCTTCGGGGTGAAAGAACATCATGTGCTATGCTTTTAAAGAACTTATCCCCAAGCAAAACACTGCAGAGAGATGTTGTAGTCTTCCTACTTCAGAAAACATCAAAACTTACCACCATTGCATTTCACCAGCTCTCTGTGACTCTGAGGTGTATGGTTTCACAATTATGATCATTTGTATGAAAGCATCCTTAATAAGAGAAACAGAGAGATTATGTTCAATAAAAGCAGAAACACAGTTCTGAATATGTTTAAACAAGTTTTTGCATTGATAAACAAAACTACTGGGTATTTTTTTCAATCACTCAGACACAAGTACTTACTGAAGAATTTATACAGTGCTCAGGGCAAGTTACAGCTGGATCCTCTTAAAAACCTCAGTTTTTTTCTAACAAATGACTCATAAAACTAGTGTAGCTCTGAAGTTTTTCAGAAAATATATGTAATTAAAAGGGATTTTTGCCATTTGAACAAATAGTAAGTTACTGAAAATATCTTAAGGATGAGATAAAAACCTAATGTGTTGCTTTTGCAGAACATTTCTCTTTCAAAACAAAACAGAAACTGGTTTTCAAAACTGACAAATTTGCTACAGGAGTTGTTCAAGTGGTTTTGACAGTGATGCTTCCTAGCAGGCAGGGCTGAGGCACCTGGAAAGAAAATCTTGTGCATCTGTGTAATCATCTGGGTGCCTGAGAATTTGCTGTCCAGTTCATTCTGCAAGGGTTCTACTGCACCAAACACTCACCCTTTCTTATGCAAGGAAAGTTTATTTGTAAATATTGCTTAAATTCCTTCGAATCCTCGACAAAGGAAGTAAATTCAAACCCTGACTCCTCCTGCCACCCTCTGGGATCTTCTCTTGCCTTTGGAAGCTGTTTAGCCCCCCAGACATCCCCTCTGCCTTCCTCAGCTTGCTCTGGTTTAAGCTGCTCCCACAGCAGCAGCAGCTTTTCCTTCCCCTTCAGGATCTGCCAGGTCCAAATCCCTTCCCTGTGCTCCCTGTGCCCCGGGTGGAGTCAGGCTGGTGGGGCTTTAGGGAAAGCTGCCCCTGGGAAGACAAGGACACAGCCCTAGACAGGAGAAAAAGCTGCATTTGAGCATCTCTCTTCTTTATGCCCACTGTAGAAGAGCAGTTTGTGCAATAAGACCATTAGCAAGCCTACCCAAGAGAGCTGAATAATTTCTTCATGACCAAAGCACTCGAGGGAAAGAAATTCTCAGTCAGTTTTAAAAATATCTGGTGACTCACTGGGATGGGATGTCTACCATAGAATAATTCAGGCTGGAGGGGACCTCAGACTGGATCTGCTGGTCCAGCTTCCCATGCCCTCAGGCACATCACCTTTCCAAGAAATCTCTGCTAATTAAATCATTTCTTTACAGGAACATAACCAGCTCTCATGGCTTTTTTTTTAATCTCAAAATGCAGAATTGCACGGGGTAATAACTCTACAAACAAACAAACAACAACAGCAAAAAATCCCTTATACTGTTACAATGTAAAATCCATTATACTTTTACAATGACCTATTTATGTTAACAGGATTATGTTTGTCAGGAATGGGAATGGAATTAGGTCATCTTCTAGTCAGCTGATAACAGTGAACTCAATCATGACCTCCAATGAAACTTTGCAGAACTTCCCAGAGATGTGTAAAAGTTGGTATTGTCTCTATGCTGAGGTTAAAAGTGACTCCTACTTCCAGAAATCTAAGAGCAAACTTTAATAAAAGCTAATATGGACTCTAAAAACAGGTAATATTGAGTTTTCTGGTTTTATTCTGATGAAAAATAGTCAAGCAAATTTAGCAGCAAAATTAGCAATGAAGACAACAACAAGTTTATAAAAAAAATAATACAATCCTGTATGATTCTGTGTTCTTCAAAGTTCAGGTTAGAAAGGGAAACTTATAAAAAGGATAAAACTTTATCTAAATATACTGTCAAATAACATTCTCATTAACAGTAAGAGAGAAAAAAATTAAAAGTCTCCTGGGACCTATAGATAGATTTAGTTGTAGAATACAGCATGGAAATTCAATTTATTGATTGGCTAGTGATATTAGAGAGATAAAAATTATAATAATCTGGGATTTGGGAAATAATTAAAATGTTGTGAGGTTGGCATTTAATTGGTGTTTACCCAAGAGTCAGAGGATACAAAGGGAGCTGGGCTGACTGAACTAAAATCTGTTTGAACACAAGTGAGCAAATTCAGGAGGCAAGTTGGACAATCACTTTCTGGTATCCCCTAAAGCTCTGGGTGTAGTGTAAGATAAACAATGCATTCCTAGGACTGGCAAAAATCATAGACATATAACATTTATATGGAAATATTATTAGTGAGCTCTTATGAACCAACCCCCAGGTTGGAAGTACATCTGCTTGTTAACAAAGTGTGAATGGCACAAAGTTAAAGTATGATAGGCAATGAGGTTAAGGAGGGAAAAATGGAAAATTCTGCACCAGGAACAGAAGCAAAATGGGGAGTTCAGCACACTGGGAGCACTGAGGCCCCTCCAGCCCAATCTTCAGGTAAGAGTGGAGATGTGCTCTCAGAGGCTTGCAATGCAACCAAGCCATGTTGAGTTGATTTAAACCAAAATAATAAAAAAGTAATTGAAATAATATTGATAAACAAGCAGAACACCTTTAAGACTGCAATAACTTGCTCATATATAGGCCATACTTTATCTTGTATTTATTATTTAGGCTCTTGTATAGATTTGTTTCTATTTGCATTTATTATGGGCTGGATTATGTTTATATCCTCATTTATGTATAAATTATAATTCCAGTGGATATAAAATCTAGGAATTAATCTTAATGCTACTGAAATCAATTATCCTGGGTAGGCTAGATATATAAGAAAACAATATAAATTCATCTAAATTCAATTATTAAACAAAGTGAATATTGTATTTAATTAGAAAATTGAATCAATTTACTTACATTCATCCTTATCTGTCATAATTTTAGAGATGATAAATCTCTCCCTCTTACACTGTATTGTTATACACAGACAGAAAGAAGAAAATAATATCTCTTCCATTTTGCAATTCCCGTTTGATTTTTTTTCTCAGCTGTGGATGAGCTAATTAGAACTAGTGGAATAAACTGAGGTAAAAGGAAGGCATTTTTATACAATAGAAAAGGATAGTGTTGTCAAAATGTGGATTAGACTTTGACTAACTGATACAGATATTTAGCCAGGACTTCAAATAACTTAGTAGCTTAACTTTTTTCAAAGTTTAAAGAAAACTTGTGTGACTGTTTCCTAATTTTAAATTTTAAAAATATTGTGAATTTAGTAAATGTAACTATTTTTGAGAGACTTTTTAGAAATCTAACATTTTTAAATTACTTCTGTTACTCATCCCAATTTACAATGGGTAAGTGGGAAAGAAAACAAATATGAAATTTAAGATAACTAATCCAGTTTTGGGGCATTCCTTAATCATTAAAGTCCAGGAAAAAATTGTCTCTTTCTGAAATAGACTCTATCTAACTTCAGTTTGTAGAGCTACAATAATTGAAAAATTGAGGATTTATTTTGATGCTGCAAGATATCACAAAGTCTTATGCAAAATCAGAGTTCAAATTGCTACTGGTCCCATTCCTTGGAGCTGTTTAAGTCTGAAGGAACTCCTGAGTTTTACACTCTCCTTTTTGTGAAGCTCATTGTCCCAAATGGGTCAGCCTGAAAGTCACAGTAGTAAAAGCTTGTTATATTTGGCTGGGATCTGCAATTGTCAGGAGTCAGCCCAAAATTCAGGGAAGTCATGGATTTTCATCAAGTCATTATAAATTAATGCAGACTAGGTCTGTCACACTTCAGCCAACAATGACCTCTCTTTACATGTATGAGCATTCCCTCTCTGAATTCGATTACCAAGATATCTATTTCTTAAGCCCTACAAAGTACTTTTCTTGAAAAAATACTTTGCCTGTCAATTTTTCAACCAGTGATTATAAGTAGTCATGGTAAATCCTGCAAACCACACTGAGACTAATCCTGGGAGAAAAAGACCTGTGCTGGTGTCAAGAGCACAGGTACCCAGTTTTTCCAAAGAAATGCAATTATAGTTAAGTATTTAAATAATACATGCATATTGGAAAAGGTGCAGTAAGTTTAGGGAGTTTCTTTGCATTACATTTCCTGAGAAACTATCGGGCTAATTTCCACACGAATTTATCATTGCATATAAAATTACTGCAGTTAGGAAAATTGCTGTTTGATGTATAAAGGGGTGAATTGTTCTTCTGAAAGCAAGATATTATAGGGCTTGGCAGTTGTTACATTAGGGTTTATGAACTGTGAATGTTCTACAATGTTCTCCTGTACCTCGTGGACTTGAACTGTTGATACATCTCTGAATGAATCTTGTAAATGGTGCTCCCATGGGTGCATTCCAATTTTGGAGCCTTTGTTACAGCAAATGGAATAAAGGGTTTGATAATCGAGTAACATAAATGCACCCTGTAGCTGGAAAATTACACCACTTCTGTTTCTCTAGATTCACTTTAAAAATATTTAATTGGCACCGCACACTTTGTGGTTATTGAGTTTTCTTAGATTCACTGGCATATGTGGAAAATTGCTTTTGCAATACACTGCAGACTGTTCATTGATGCAAATTAATCTAAGGACAAGATGAGATGTTGAAGCTGGTATTTTGATTGATTTGGCCAAAATAATGTGTGTGTGTATATTTTACACAAAATGATAATGCAGCTAGACTCTCTAATTAAGATGATTCTGTATTTCCTTATAAAAATTAAAATCATACTGGCCTTTAAAAAATTTAATTTTAATGAAGGGAAAGGGGAATGTGAGGATGATAAAAACCACATTAGTGATTAGATGTGGGAACTCAGCACATCGTTCCCGATGTCCAGAGATGCCAGGAGAACCCTTGGGGGTCTCGGAAATCCTGGAATGTTGCCAAGAGTGTTTGGTGGCTTGATTTTGATCCATCCACAGAAGTGACAGCAGTTTGAGGACATGAGAATCACTTTAGAGTGAAGGGTGTAAAAGAGACACATTTAGAGGGTGAAATATAAACTTTAAGGTTTTTGGTACAGGGGGGTTATGGAGACAAGATGGAGGGATCAGGGCGTGTCTCGTCCTTCTTCTTTCTTCTTCTTGTCTTCCATCTCCTGTGGTGATGTTGGCACTTGGGGATTGGTTTATGGTGAAGGTGCACTTGCCAACATGGGTGAAAAGTATTGGAAAATAAAGGTAAATATCATGTACGTAGATTTTAGTATAAAAAGACATGACCACCCCGTGGGTGGTCAGAGAGTGCCCGTGGCTGCCTGCAGATCAGACCTCTGTTGGGCAGACAGAAAATTTTGTAGATAAGGAACAATAAACAATCTGAAGATCAAAAAGCTGAAGAGTCCAGACTCGTCCTTTGAAACGCGGGGCACCCAAGAACCACCCTGCCCGTGTCGGGGCAGAGACAGACAGACATACCCGACAATTAGAGCCTTGGCCAAGCTGTAAGAAATTCAGGTGCTCTGCATTGACTGTATTGGGGTCCAAACCATCTGCTTCCCAGGAAGAGGCTTTTTCCCCTGGCTGTTGGAGTCCTGGGCACAAGGACACTCCACCTTGTAGCTTTTCCAGCACTGCAGAAAGCACAGAAAGTGCAGAGGTGGTAAAGGCAGGATCTCAGTTCTGCAATGCAGGGAGGACCATGTTTGATGCCTTCCAGCTGCAGGAGCTGCTGCTGAATGTTAAAGTGTGGTAAAGAGTGTTAAAGGCAATGCCACCGCTGTTTTGGCAGAATATTAGAGCAGGGACTGAACCCCCAGAGGGTGATGGTGGTGCTGGGCTAAAGACACTGAGGATTTCTCACTGTTGAAAAGGTGGGTCACACTTCTGTGCCCCAGGGCCTGCATTTTATTCTTTTGCTTTCTGCACTTGCATCCTTTGGCAGGTGATGGCTTCGGGGATTTGCCACAAATGATGCAGAAAACTGTAATGAAGAAGGAAAACTGAGTCAAAGCCACCATCTTTCAGGCTGGGGATGTAATTAGCAAATCATCCTCTGGCCCTGCTGTTCTGTTCTGGATGGTGCCTATGAAGAGGATCAGGTTTGTTTGTAAGGTATCCTCTCCATCACAGATCTCAGGGACTCTGCAATGGAGAACTTGAAAAGGCTTAATTAGGAGCCACTGGTGTGCCCAAGCAGGTGTTTATGAATGGGTGTGGTGAGAATCTGCAAGTCCAAAGGGCAGAGAAGCCTGCAGGGACCCTGCCAGCTGTCTTGGAGAGGTTATAGCCATGGGGACTGGCAGAAGTAAAATGAAACTCCAGTGTGCTCTGCAGTCTGAGCCACCTGCCTCAAGAGCCAGGCTCTCCCAGTGTGATGGTCTTCAAATATGGGTCACACCTTTTTCCTTTCCCTGCAAAATCTGTTCATCCATCCATCCATCCATCCATCCATCCATCCATCCATCCATCCATCCATCCATCCAGACTGTGGCCTTTGAGTTCCCACATCCACTGCTGAGGCAAAGGCACCAATTCAACTCGTGGGTGTTTTAACACAGTGAGTGAGGAAGTATGAAACACTGAGACAGCCCAGAGCCTGTAAATGTCTCTGAGAATTGAATCTTCAAAGCTCATCTCCTCCTGCCAGCTGAGAGGGGTGAGGTAAGAAGTGTAACTTCAGCTCTTAATTCCACAGTACATCCCGTGGAAAAAATCAGATGTGAATAATAAGGCAACACTAATTCTGTTATTTCTCAGCTTTGGAGCATTTGACTTTATAAACTTCTATTCTTAACATTTATTAATCAAAAGT